>NW_024609835.1:119068597-120268597 GCF_016920785.2 Ixodes scapularis
CTTTCACCAACTAATAAAATTACGCAAAAAAAACATTATTGTGGGACATTTAATACGCATTATCGGTCTAGTCGGTGATTCCAGACGCACAAGGACGATGAGTGGTGCTATGATTTCCTTTTGTCGCTTCTTGATTGGTTGTGTCAGGCCGTAACTTCGGCTGCAGTCAGAAGGACCTTCCAAAACTCGCCTTCTGCGCCCTGCCATCCTTGTCTGCTGTTGCCCCCTGAGCATGCGCTGTCGCTCTGCCGTGTAGTATATGAATCGCTGCGAATGCCTCTACAGCACTGTGGTTCTGCATTTTTTGCCCGAGGTTGATAAGCGACGGAAAGGTCTCTATAGATCTTAATTCACATTACGAGAGTAATATAAATTGTAATTTCTTAACGCCATCGTATACATTTTGAAGAGTCAGAGGCACCTTTCTTTGAACTTGCGTTAAGAAAAGTAGGCGCCATGTTTCGAAAGAACAACATTCAGCGATCACTATGTTAAAAATTTGCGTTTCATTAAAAAAAAATGGGTAGCATAAAAATGCCACATCAGTCTAGTAAGAAAGACATGATGGCTGTCAATGAATTTCCACTTACTGTAAAACTCTTTATTTCCGCGGCCCCTATTTGTCGGGAATCGGTCACAGAGGACATAATCGCGGCCACTAAATTTCGCGAATTCCAGACGCCTTCATTGAAACTCTTAAGACCGGTTTACACATACAGCGAAGCGCTAAATTAGCGCTACGTGAGCGCTCCAAGGAGCGCTTATGGGGCGCTTCCTAGCGCGTGATGTAGCGCTCGGTTAGCGCTTCAGTAGCACTCTGTTAGTGCTTCAGAAGCGCTTTGTTAGCGCTCTGTTAGCGCTACAGAAGCGCTTCGTTAGCGCCTCTCAAGGCCGGTTCACACATACAGCGGAGCGCTCGAAGGAGCGCTCATGTGGCGCTTCCTGGCACGTAATGTAGCGCTCTGTTAGCGCTTCAAAAGCGCTTTGTTAGCGCTCTGTTAGCGCTACAGAAGCGCTCTGTTAGCGCTTTCACGCTCCTTGTGCCGAGCTTGCTGCTGCGGAAGAGCGCGTGCACGGCGATTCCTTGGTTGTTGTTTTTCTTTTGGCATTGAAAGAAGAAGTAAAAGAGCCGCTCTCTAAGCAGAGGGTCGGGCATGCGACCCAGAGTCATGGACTCTGAGCGATTAATTGATTGGGTACGACCTCATAGCTTTCAAGTCGATATGTGTGACGCTGGTTTCAAGGACACGCAGGTAAAAATAATCGCCTTCAAAAGAGCTCTGTGTCTCGGTCCCTCAGCATAGGAACAAGGTTCGCCGGGTACCCGTCGGTATTTCGGTGGCGAAAGATTTCGCGCACCCAGAAGGCTCTTCTGGGCGTTAAGCCGTCCACACAAATATGCACTAATGGCGTATGTAAGAGCATTTGTCGCATTTCTATTTCAGCATCCCCCATGCCCGCCATGGTGCTGCTGATGCACACCCAACCATAGGAACCGAATCCGCAGTGCACCTGCTAATCCGCACCACCGCGGTACAAGAAGCGCTAATAGAGAGTTTTCGCAGACCGCGTTGCCCCCTCCGCTAAGCGTTCCGCAACGAAGAAGTTGCTGCTGCGCCTGCGCGCCGATAGTCTTGACTGTGGAGTTCCCGCTATCGTAGCGGGTTGCGGAAGGCCTTGCGGGACGGCGAAAACGATCTACGAAAACTCCCTATTGACGCGCTAACACGGCGCTACTGAAGCACTAACAAGGCGCTACTGGAGCGCTAACAAGGCGCTAGGAGCGCTAACAAGGCGCCACTAAAGCGCTAACCACGCGCTATGTTACAACGAAGTCACGCGCTGGAAGCGCCACATGAGCGCTCCTTGGAGCGCTCACGTAGCGTTAATTTAGCGCTCCGCTGTATGTGTGAACAGGCCTTTAAGGATCGAAGTATTTGCCTGGCTGTACATTGCGCGAATTTTCCAATTCGCGAAATTCGCGAAAATTAAGGGCTCGCGGACGTGAAAAAATTTACAGCATTCGGTTGTAGTACTGGAAATGACACTAGATAAATTATGTTTAAGACTTAGGGGAAGTTTTAATTTTTCCTCGATGTGATTAACGACCAAAATAATTTATCGTTAATCACGTTTAAAATGGTCATCTTCAATCCGATTGTTTCTCAAAGAGTCTTATCTTATTGGAGACTATCTAAATACAAGTTCAATATGTGCTGCAATCTCGGCAGCAAAATAACTTTTCCGATAGCATTCTTACATTTTTGAATGTTTTAGCTAGACATCGTTCCTCATATATCAGTTGGTCTCAAACTCATTTGAGCGTGTTGGCCAGATAACCTGCACTGGGAAGGCCGAGGGCCAACGTTAGATGGCGGGGGGGGGGGGGGGGGGGGGGGGGTCAAACGATTTGAAAGAGAAGAGACCTTGTGCTCTCTGCTTTTTGTAAACTCAGTTTTGCCTGTGACATTTCTAGATATCATTAGTTTATATGACTACTTTGGTCCCTGGCGTGATGTATAACAATAATTAAAATGACCCCTCCCCCCCCCCCCCCCCCCCCGGCCAGCGTGCTCACATATTTTTAATAGAACATAAAGAGCAAGTACACCGACGTTCCCGTTGCTCAGGTCACCGAGAAATTAATTAAGCTCAAAATGTCTCTAAAAAACAATCACTTAATTTGGCAGTTCTTGATTTCCTGACGATTCCTATTACAACACCCATATACTTGTCTTTTAATGGTGATATATATATATTTTTTTTAAGGCGAGAATTCCGAGCTCGTAACATCTTTGGCAGTTGCTCCTTCTGATCGAGAGTTCGCGCAGCCGAGATTCATTCTTCAACAAAGAGCTCGCGCTTGCAGCCTAGTAGCGGAATTGTTAGACATTACAAAAAACTGGGAAGCAAAACATGAAACAAATAAGCAAACGAACACAGACAAGTAAAAACTGCGTGAATATGTTAAAAGAGCGGAGATACTTTTTGAGCGAAAATGAATCGGCGAGATGAGATCACAATGGCATTGCCATTTTCAGCGCTCGAGTCATGGGAACCGGGACTCGTAGCCGGTTGCTTGCGGGCCGCGTCCCAGCGAGTCGCGGGCCGCATGCGGCCCG
This sequence comes from Ixodes scapularis, assembly GCF_016920785.2. NCBI lineage: Eukaryota > Metazoa > Arthropoda > Arachnida > Ixodida > Ixodidae > Ixodes > Ixodes scapularis. Next base: position 119,071,720 of record NW_024609835.1, read on the forward strand.
TGGGCCGCGGGTTTGAGACCCCTGGTACATGTTCCACTCATGTTCACTTCAGTTCCCAGTGTCCCCCCACTGCACCCCCCCCCCCCCCCATAAAAACAAAAAAAGTTATCAAAATTATGTATTTTTGTAAGAGTGCAGTACTAAAAAATAAATATTTGGCCGTCCTAAAAAGTTATTTTTTAATATTTTAAATGAAAACAAGACGGAAAAATTATAATACACCATACGTTTTAATGATACAATGTACTGGGTGTTCCATTTTAAATCGAATATATTTATTACAAAATATTTGTAAAAAATGCTCTAACACGGTTTTTGCAGGTGAGTTACATAGCCAGGAGTACATTATGTGGGTAGCCAATCTTTGCGATAAGTCAGATAATTAACTAAACTGCCTTCATTAATTTTTTAATTAGTGAAAATAGACATATGGTTCTAATTAATCGTGTACTTGGAAGAGCGTGCAACTGGGCCTAAAATAATCACCTTAGGCTAAACTTACAAAACAGTAAAGCAATATTATTCAAAAGTGAGAACAGCCCAGTTATGATTACAACCCCCGTGATTTCAAATGATGAAGAAATAGTATTTGTCGATAATATTAAGACTTCAGGCGCCTTGTTCACTAACAACATATCCTGAAGTAAGCATGGTGATTACATTTTGTCGAAACCTTCTAAAACAATAGGATTGCTGACAAATTTGAAATCATTATAACCTAGTTATGTTAAACGTCGACATTATGAATCATCAGTATATTCACAACCGAATAGCTGTCATTTTGTAGGGTGAAACACGACAAAGGCAAACATCAACAAACTTCACCTACTGCAGAAAAATGTTTTGCGTGTTATTGCTAGTGTGTCGTATTATTATCACACCGAGAAATTTTTTTTTTAAATTTAATATAAAACTTATTCTTATTGTTTATCAATACATGCTTCTTGTCACTTAGAAGAAGTCTTTACAGATTGCATTTTATGTATATATAGATTAGTAATCGTTAGCCTGTTCACTTCATTTGAACTTCGCGGAAAAGAAAACGTTCAGCCTTTCCACTCTCGCTAAGAAGGAAGACCAGCGGAGCTGTACTCGATACACTGCGTGCTTCTTCTTCGTCGTCGTCTGTTTTTCGCGCTGTTTCCTACGATGAATTTCCAACAACGCAACCAACTATCCATTCTTCTATTATAGCGGGAAAGGTTGGCGCCATCTACAAGCGACGGCGAGAACCATACTGGTTATGTGCTTGCCGCCGTCGCTTATAGATGGCGGTAGCTGTCCAGGTAGGTTTGTGTCGACATACACGGACACGATCCTGGAAAACCTAGCCCTTAAGAACTCCGCTGTAAAATGGCTTGTTACACCTTCGCGCATACTGCATTTTATCCAGACAATAAATCACCAATTAACTGCCCTATTAAATGAGCCATTTGTTAAGCACCTGGACATTGATGCAGTGACGCTGGCGGAGGTACGTGCAGGTTATTAATTTTTTTTCTTCTAACAGTAGGCTACAGTAGAGTGTACAGGCCCTGCTTTGTGTTAAATGATAGATTTTTGTTCGTTATGTTGTATATTTTTGTGCTTTGATGAAGGTGACATATCGCGCGTTTTATAGCGTTGTTGTACTATTTTTGTTTCTTTTGTAAATTAATGTTCGTTGGATTTCGCCTGCTGTTAAGGGGTCCCCGACCCTCGTCAAGCAGCCATTGCAGCTTTGTGTTCGGGTCCCTTGTTTCTAAAATTAAACATATGAAGAGATTATTATTATTATCTCCTAGAAATATCAGCCACTGTGACCGTTACCAAATATAAGTAACAAAGTAGCGTTACTTGTTAGTTCTCAAAAATTAACGCGTTACTGAGGTTTGTTACCGTTTTGCAAGTGTAACGAAGTACTGTTACCGTTGCTTCTGAAAACTAAGGCACGTTGCCTTTGCTTTGCTTTAGATTCCGTATGTGACAGCGATTCGTATATTTTCCCATCTTTCTGTTTATTCCCGTCTTTCCCCATGTTTCTGTACATATAAAATTGTTTTGCTGTAAAGACGAACTGACAGTGCACCCCACTAAAGGCTCCGTGGCTGTATTTTGGGCACTAAGGAGAAATAAAGCTTTATTAGCATCATTATTATTATAAGCCGCAGTTACGAACTTGAACAGCAAATAAACGTTTAAAGAGCGATAAGACTGCACTCATATCCTTCGTCGATCAAATTTGTAGAATGCAGCGTGGTCCCGATGGTGCTTTGGCACATTAGGGAGTTTTCGTAGACCGCGTTTCCCCCTCCGCTAAGCCCTCTGCAACGAAGAAGCCGCTACTGCGCATGCGCGCCGATGACCTTGACTGTAGAGTTCCGGCTATCGTAGCGGGTTGCGGAGAGCTTTGCGGGACGGCGAAAACCATTTACGAAAACACCCGGAAGCGTGAATAATTTGAGTAAAAAGTAAGGAGTAACAAGTAACTTAATTTTATAGACAATGGCGCAAACTGTAACACAATTACTTCACTCGTTAGTGGCCTGCGTCTTTGGGCGACTTACGAGTGAAGTAATTTTCAGTAAGTACGTTACTGAAAAATTCTTTATGTTTTCAGTAAGTACGTCAGTACGTTACTGAAAAACCGAACGCGTTACCAGTAACGTCGTTACCCGATCGTAACGCGTTACTTCCAACACTACTTTGGTGTAATGGAATATTAAGCTGAAGTGAAGCGTATGAAGATATCAATCGCGAGCACCTCATTTATAAACAAACTGCGATGCGCTATGCTAGAGCTTATTCATGCGATAACACAAAATTTTGGTACGAAGCTTTTTTAGCGAATATATTTGACAGGAAGAGGTTATTGCGCGTATGAAATTCCCAGGCACACGGAGTGCGTTATATTTACCTATTTACGAAGCGCGTCTCACCGAAGTGGATTAATATTTTGACATCAACAAACAGTTTGCAGCGTAAAGAAGCATGCTGCAACCCACCGAAACTTTATTTATCTAAGTTCTTGTATCACGCATAAAAAAATTAACAACAAAGAGTGTGCAAAGAGTTTTGTTATATTTAATTTTAACCTCGGAACTATTCTACAGAGAGAAAAAAAAAATTGTCGGAGAATGCAATATGTTTTCAAGTTGAGCGATTCGATTCGAGATTAGTGAGAAGACAGCTCACGTGAACAATGGATATCGTGTCAATCCTCTTTCTTTTGTCCGCACCGTATATGTATTTCACGTGATCCTGCCGGGAAACTGTAGCTCCGGGACAAATACCCAAGGGGGAGGGAGGAGGACGAACGCATATGCGATAACGTCTTCCTCGAAAGTTGTCAGAGATGGGATCGAACAATGGAGGACCTGCAGCCCGCCGGAAGCGCCTGTCACCGAGAACCGCCGATCTGGGCTCATCCGACGACGAGACGGGAACGCTTCATTTCGAGCTCGGAAATGAGGCAAGCGCAGGAAATCGCGACGCAGCTGAACTGAGCGGCTGGGCGCTCGAATCTGTCCTCAAATATGAAACTCGACGATTAGGTGTTTCCTTTTTTTTTAATTTCAAGCATGGAATGCATGTAATAACGGAACCTCCTACTCCGAGAGATGGTCCGTCCATCTGTCCATGCATACTTCATGACCGCGCATGCCAGCAGAGCCGACCTGGTCACTGTGGCAACGTAAGCAAAACATTGGAAGACACGCACTTGTCACCATACACCAAGAATCAAACCCAGAGCTTCTCGGTTCGCAGCCCGATGCTCTGCCTATAAAGATGCTGGCTAAAGTGAGCTCTTTTTAAGTGCTTTTTAACGAACCCTAATCCCAAAATTTGGTTTATCCGTCCTTCCGTTCGTGATATTTCCCGCTAAATTTAGCGGGAAAATTGATGTCATGGAACCTGAAGTTCCGAGACGAACATAAATTTAGTTTTCTCATTACATTTAGTGGGGAAATTGATGTGACGTGACCTGAGGTTATGAAATATACATAAATTCAAACTCCCTTCTAATTTAAGCAGGAATATTGACGTCACGTGACGTGAACTATATACCAATTTGGTTCCCTCGGTAAATTTGGCGGGGACATTAATGCCACGTGACCTGACACATGTCATATAAACGTCAATTTAATGTCCTTACTGCAAGGGTGACGGCGCGCTGGTTAAGATCATGACATTTTTAACCGTGAAGAGTGGGGAAACAAAAAGTCAGGGCAAGACTAATCTCTCCAAAAAACTGGGAGATTCCTGTTGTCCTGTTTTTTTCCCCACTCTCCAGGGCTAAAAATGTCAGTTCAGTTTCCCCGCTAAATTTGGCAGGGAAATTGATTTCACGTGACCTGACGTCTCGTGCCCTAAACACCAAGTATGTTCACCCGCTAAATTTGGCGGGGAAATGGGCGTCACGTAAACTGACGTCACGTGACCTAAACACCAAGTATGTTTACCCGTTAAATTTGGCGGGGAAATGGGCGTTACGTAAACTGACGTCACGTGACCTAAACACCAAGCATGTTTACCCGTTAAATTTGGCGGGGAAATGGGAGTCACGTAAACTGACGTCACATGACCTAAACACCAAGTATGTTTACCCGTTAAATTTGGCGGGGAAATGGGCGTCACGTAAACTGACGTCACGTGACCTAAACACCAAGTATGTTTACCCGTTAAATTTGGCGGGGAAACGGGCGTCACATAAACTGACGTCACGTGACCTGAACACCAAGTATGTTTACCGCAAAATTTGGCGGGGAAACGGGCGTCACGTAAACTGACGTCACGTGACCTAAACACCAAGTATGTTTACCCGTTACATTTGGCGGGGAAATGGGCGTCACGTAAACTGACATCACGCGACCTAAACACCAAGTATGTTTACCGCTAAATTTGGCGGGGAAATGGGCGTCACATAAACTGACGTCACGTGACCTAAACACCAAGTATGTTTACCCGCTAAATTTGGCGGGGAAATGTGCGTCACTTAAACTGACGTCACGTGACCTAAACACCAAGTATGTTTACCCGTTACATTTGGCGGGGAAATGGGCGTCACGTAAACTGACGTCACGCGACCTAAACACCAAGTATGTTTACCGCTAAATTTGGCGGGGAAATGGGCGTCACGTAAACTGATGTCACGTGACCTAAACACCAAATATGTTTACCCGTTAAATTTGGCGGGGAAATGGGCGTCACGTAAACTGACGTCACGCGACCTAAACACCAAGTATGTTTACCCGCTAAATTTGGCGGGGAAATGGGTGTCACGTAAACTGACGTCACGTGACCTAAACACCAAGTATGTTTACCCGCTAAATTTGGCGGGGAAATGGGCGTCACGTAAACTGACATCACGTGACCTAAACAGTATGTTTACCCGTTAACTTTGGCGGGGAAATGGGCATCACGTAAACTGACGTCATGTGACCTAAACACCAAGTATGTTTACCCGCTAAATTTGGCGGGGAAATGGGCGTCACGTAAACTGACATCACGTGACCTAAACAGTATGTTTACCCGTTAAATTTGGCGGGGAAATGGGCGTCACGTAAACTGACGTCACGTGACCTTAACACCAAGTATGTTTACCCGCTAAATTTGGCGGGGAAATGGGCGTCACGTAAACTGACGTCACGTGACCTAAACACCAAGTATGTTTACCCGTTAAATTTGGCGGGGAAATGGGCGTCACGTAAACTGACGTCACGTGACCTAAACACCAAGTATGTTCACCCGCTAAATTTGGCGGGGAAATGGGCGTCACGTAAACTGACGTCACGTGACCTAAACACCAAGTATATTTACCCGCTAAATTTGGCGGGGAAATGGGCGTCACGTAAACTGACGTCACGTGACTTAAACACCAAGTATGTTACCCGTTAAATTTGGCGGGGAAATGGGCGTCACGTAAACTGACGTCACGTGACCTAAACACCAAGTATGTTTACCCGTTAAATTTGGCGGGGAAATGGGCGTCACGTAAACTGACGTCACGCGACCTAAACACCAAGTTTGTTTACCCGTTAAATTTTGCGGGGAAATGGGCGTCACCTAAACTGACGTCACGTGGCCTAAACACCAAGTATGTTTACCCGTTAAATTTGGCGGGGAAATGGGCGTCACGTAAACTGACGTCACGTGACCTAAACACCAAGTATGTTCACCCGCTAAATTTGGCGGGGAAATGGGCGTCACGTAAACTGACGTCACGTGACCTAAACACCAAGTATATTTACCCGCTAAATTTGGCGGGGAAATGGGCGTCACGTAAACTGACGTCACGTGACTTAAACACCAAGTATGTTTACCCGTTAAATTTGGCGGGGAAATGGGCGTCACGTAAACTGACGTCACGTGACCTAAACACCAAGTATGTTTACCCGTTAAATTTGGCGGGGAAATGGGCGTCACGTAAACTGACGTCACGCGACCTAAACACCAAGTTTGTTTACCCGTTAAATTTTACGGGGAAATGGGCGTCACCTAAACTGACGTCACGTGGCCTAAACACCAAGTATGTTTACCCGCTAAATTTGGCGGGGAAATGGGCGTCACGTAAACTGACGTCACGCGACCTAAACACCAAGTATGTTCACCCGCTAAATTTGGCGGGGAAATGGGCGTCACGTAAACTGACGTCACGTGACCTAAACACCAAGTATGTTTACCCGCTAAATTTGGCGGGGAAATGGGCGTCACGTAAACTGACGTCACGTGACCTAAACACCAATTCAGCTTCACAGCTAAATTGGCGGGAAATTGATGTCACGTGATGTATGGACAAATTTAGTTTCCCCGCTAAATGAATAAAACAATATTGGTGCTTCACTCTTCCAATGAACTGTTTAGTGGCTTCTAAGTAATTTAGAAAGATCGGTCCCTAAATACTTCATTTCGTGCATTAGAGAAGTTCTAAAAAAAAGGTCGCTGCCAATTTTTTTTTTATCGTAAAATAAAAAAAAATATTTGTGAGGTCACCTTTTTAAAAAAAGAATTCTGCAAAACTACTGCAGAGCGCTTTAAATGCTCTCATTTCGAGGAGGACTAAGTCCTAGCCAGTCGGGTTGCGCCCGCTAAAGTGCGCGGCCTGCGTCTTCTACTACAGCTAACACATATCGGTGTTTTTTTGTAGTGCATGCAAGGACGTAAAGGAGGGTGATGGCAATTGATAAACAATACGTTCTTCACTATCGTAAGCTATTTTTTAATGTGTTCTGAACAGGTTTAACCGATCGCTTCTTTAATAATGCATTTTATACATTCTAAGAGCACGAAGACAAAAGTCGCTGCCATTTATTTTGTGGTGCGTACTACCAAGAAAGATTTTAATTTAGTTTACAATACCCTGCACCTTGGCAGCAGTCAACAAATACCCCTTAAAAAAAAACAAAAAAAAAAAACAACGAAAAAAGAAACAACAGGCTCTTAGCTAGGCAGCGCGGGTTTATAAACGACAGCCTGCTTCGTTTCCCGGTATTTTGTGTTCGGTTTTTTTATACAGGTTTCAATTTACGGCTTGACTTGTACGAAATGCCACCCCCGCTTTCTTCTTTTAAGGGGCCTTGTCAGCGTTGTCATTCAAACATTTTGCAAGGTTCAACGCTGACGAGAAATAAGATCGCACTTCAGAGAGCGCAAGTTTAACGGTCCAGTGGACGACATGAGCTTTTCTCAGTTGGGTGAGCTATAACCAAACGCACGATTGGAGCCGAAGCAAGCTTAGATAGCCGCAATAGCAGCGGTCACTAATTTTGATCACTGAACTTAATGAACGCCAAGCAGAATAATCCGAGCCTTTGAAGTACCTCCTTCACGTAACGTCATTGCAGTTGGCTCTCGCCAACTTGGCAATTGGTCCGAGCCCGATGCCGAGCGTCGTTCGACACTCCGATTGGACACGAGGTCCTGCTGAATATTTACGCAGAGTTCGGGACCTATCAGCGTCTGCGCTCGACCTCACTCTGAGATGACGTCAAAATTCTAGTGCACGGGATTTGATTACCTTGGGTGGTGTTGAGTAAGCAGTTGTTCGGAAGCGGAACACTCCTGGAGACATAATCGAAGAAGAGAATGCTTTCTTTCGGGCGGAGTAAGATATTCAGGCAACATGCGACGAAATATTGAGATACCCTTTTTTTTTAACAGAACTTAGTAAAATAAAAGCTGGATTTAATAGACTCATGCAGTCATGTCTCGTTTATATGGACTCCGTTAATACGAATACAATGCTGTAAGTACTACATTTTCGGGGATAAACTGGGGACGTTCATGCATTTTTGTCTCGGTATTATGGAAAACTCACATTATGGACTACTTTTGGGGAAACGGAGGTGTCTATATTAACGAGGCATCTCTGTAGTTCAATTGGTCACCGCAAAATAAACACTTTTATCTACGTATGCTAGATGAGGCACACGAAAATCTGTGTGAAAACACCTTGAGTTGAGACTAAGGTGTCTGTAAGCTCTATGATATTGAAATGCCGTGGTTCCTCACATTAAAAATTTATACGAACTTTTAAATTGATTGAATCAAGGGTCACACACAGCAGGCATGCGATGGAGTAATTGCTCAAAGTTATTTCCACACGCTTTTCTAACATCAGTATTAAAACATAATCATCGAGACACAAAAGCGTGTGTTGTCACGTATCATTGGACGTGGTTTAGTTCAAGCTACTTCAGTTCTTAGTGAATTTTGTTTTCAGTATGGAATTCAAAGCGATCTTTGACCGTGTTCACGTCTTTTGGACTTTAATCGACTAAACTAGGTTTGTCTGTCACCACGGAAGAACTTCATCTTCAATGAAATCTTTACGTTTTCGTCAGAAATTCGAAGTAGCTTGCCCCAGATATACCTCAGAATTTAAGGAAGCCTACGTTGTCTCGAGTATTGAGGGGAAGGAGCGTTTCTCTTCCAGTGTTATTGCTGTTTTTGTTCAGCGCCACAAAAAAAGTTGTTTTTAGACTAACCCACTATCGTTCAATCTTTCAGTTGAATCAATGCGGAAAGCTCGACCCACTTGGATTATTGTCTGGCGAGATCCAGAAGAGCACAATACCAATTGAAATCTCGGTTCCGACAATAAACTTGGCCAAAGAATCCGTTCCCAATCTATAATAAATAAACAAACAAACATTCTAAGCGGTGAGTAGATTTTAAGTTGAGACAACATACTAGCCCGCAGGCAGAAGCGCGGTATGATATCGACAAACGAAACAGAGGTGAATTTTTATTTTTACTTTTCTGATCTTTGGTATTCTTTCTCTAAAAAAAATAAAAACGGTTTGTGCAGATTGCCGGTATTGCTATCAGAAACCTTTGAATTTCGATTTTTGAAAACAAAATAAAGAAAAGGTTAATGTATTTTTTTTTTGTACGGTTGCTTTATTATATTGCTATCGTTTTCGGAAGTGTAGGCAGTCTCTCTACCTTAAAAAGCTTCAGGGCGTCTATACACTTTCTGTTTACCCGGGAAACGGGTCGTTTTACGAGGTTTCGGTATAGCCGCGGATTCTGTTGCTTTGTGGGCATTTTAATGTCGGACCCTAACAATTTATGGGCTTCCCTAACTGCAGATACGCGAGCCTAAAATTCAATTTTTGTCGCGTGATAAGATATGAAAACAGAGGACTCCGTATACCGCCTATGGAAATTTCACGCGGTAAAATATTTAGCAGTCGTCTTAGAGACAGAGCATCGACGGATTTTACCTAAGCGATCTCAACTATTTCAGTGAAGATGGTGCGCGTTTTCTGTTTATTTATTTAGACACCCACATGACCAACTTGATGATTCTGCGACTTTTAAGGTTCGTTAAACGCGTAGCCCGAGGGCAGACGGGAACATTTAACATTGAGATCCACCAGAAGTTCTTTAGACCAAAGTAGATACCAATCGCTACGTCATCTTCCACGTCAGCCGTACTGCTGCATAACATAGAAAGAACTAGCATTTCCGGTCATTTTTTTAAGCCACTAAGCACGCGAAGATAGAAACTAAGCATTAAACATTATGGTTGACATAGTAAACTTTTCTGTATAACTTTGTCAAGAATTAAGCTTTCCTATTCGAGGCTAAACATCTCGGCACATCGGCAGTTTAGCCCAATGTTGCAATCAAAAAAGTCAATTTTGTTATTTAAAAACATGTCTTTGACGTAAATCTCGTGAAATACAAGGCGCTGGAGACAATTAGCCACCTGCGTTAAGTCCTCACTTTGAACTCTTTTTTTTTTTCATTGAAAGCCCCGCGAAAGAGCCTAAGCACGTACTTGGTCTGGACAAATATCCTTGTTCCGCACAATTCAATCCGTCTGCTATGGTCGCCGTCACCATGACAAGCAAAAATTAGCTGGATCATAGCCTCTTTTACACAGGAAACGGTATACAGGAGGCTATGGCTGGATTGACGTATACGCGAACGCAGCTACTGAAGCCAGCAACAGTCGACGTCATTTTCCACTTATCGTCTGCTAAAGTCAACGAGGCGACGTTAACCTTAGCCGGACGCGCCGGTTTGGGGGTCGACGCTCGCAGCGGAACGCTGTCGCCTGACGAACCCTTGGCGGTTACGGCGAATCTTGGTGCAAGCTCGGGCCTGAGATTATAAACAATTTTAGAATAACGTATACATCCTTGCCTTAGCAGTGCGTAAGAGACACGCATGCTCTCAGCGAACAACTGCAGAGCCCGACACCAGCGCTTTTAGTACAGAAGAACGCAAGCGCGTACGGAAGTGGTCGCAGCGGCATAAATGTTCTCGTGAAAGTCACTTCAAGTAATCCAAAGCCGGCATTCAATCCAGCTAATCTCAGTAGAGCACCTCACGGGCCTTCTTTTCGAGGCCCGTCCCGGTCCAGGCCCGCTGATTCATAGTCTTACCCGAACCGGTCTCGGCCGCATGGGATGCCTACCTGATCAGGCCCGGCCTGGACCCGGCCCGGTGAGAGGCAAAGATGTGCTTCATCTCTTAAATTGAAAGCTGCCCTGGGAAGGTGTTGGTGCATTTTATTTGTTTACTAATTTGCACGAAAGACGCGGTCATATCGCAGTCACGTGGTGAACCTTCGAAACTTTACAAAATATAAAATACATAGCTTATGTGTGGTAGAGAGCGGGCATGTTTTTCAGGAGTTAGAAAAGGAAAGGTAAAGTCAGTCGTAGTCAACGTTACTAGATCGCTTTCCATCTGTCAAACTCTACCTCGAACCACCGCTAGATGTAACCTCTTCCAGCCTCCGCTCACCATGTGGCGCTCGTGCCGCGGTTTTCCTTCGATTGCCCGCTTTGCCCAACGAGCTCTTTGGGTTGTGGTTGGGTTTGCCCGGTTTGCTCGATCTGACGCTTCGTCGCCGCTTCCCGTGGACAAGGCCGCTCGATGCTCCGTAGCGAAGCACATTGAGAGGCCGTGCCGTGGGCGTGAGCCTTAACTGACTGGCGGTCTCTCTGAGCGAGTGCTCGAGCAGCCACCAAGGCGTCACCCAAAGCTATTATAATAATAATAAAAAGAAGAAATAAGAATAAGAATATTTTTTTGAAGTTCGCGCTTCTAGCCTAGACGTGACTGCACCGGCAACGCCTCGGCGGAAGCCACCTTACTGATATTTGGTGACTATTACCCGTTCAACTCCATTTTTCTGTATACGCTGAGACGAGGCTCCCTTTCGACTCATGGTAGTACTTAGACGGGCCTAAAAGAAAACAAAGCTTCTGCGGGTTGTGTGAACTAATTGATTAAAACTTCAAAACCATGCTCGGTAAAAGCCTGTCCCTGTTCTGGTTGATTAGGCACATTGCCGGTAAACAGTTGGTTTTGCTGATTAGACAAAAAGTAGAAAAGGCGAGCAATGTTTATTGTTAAAAAATGAAAACATTTTATTTTCTCTGAACACAAGAAAGGCAACAACTGGGCAGAGTTAGTACAGTACTTCGCAACAAACGAGCTTTCTTGGCGGCTTTGGCAACTTTCTAACTGTTTTCCAAGCGGCAATTGACGTCTCTTGTGTAGAAGTGCGTGCGATTGACTATACGAAAGCGTGATATCTGGCATGTGGACGTTTACATGTGCTAGGCACAGCCTAGCTGAGCAAGATAGTGCTCTTTGAACTTGTCTAACACTTTCCAAAATAGGTTTCCATAAAGACCTTCCTTGTCCTGGGAAAGCGGGAAAGCGTCTTGTTTAAAGATTTATTGAATTCTAGCATTTTTGCAGTGTGCTTCGATACATAGCCAGGTACGAATCTCGACCGACAACAGGAACTGTGGGCCCAGTCGAAGTAGACGTCTGCCACCCGCGACGCTTTGACTTCCCGGGCTAGAACGTAGCGCACCCGTCACTCGGTAGAGCTTCCTAAAACAGTACAGCCAAATGAAATATTTCTTCGTTCTGCAAACTTAATCAAAACGTTTTATCGTAATCGCCCTCGTTCCTTTAAGGAGGTATGGTGATGGCCTGTCGTTAGCCAGCTCGACTTTACCGGTCAAACTCCAGCAAATTACTGTTGCCCACCATAGCCAAGTCTAGACAAGTTCCCATACCCTGTTAACAGCTGGGGGCAGACAAACTAAAGCCCGGGTTTCGGCTATAAGATGATGATGTTTTAATGAGACATAATTTGACAGAAGGGTTCGATGCTAAGCCTCATTTTGTTTTTGCAACAAGTGACCACTACTCCGCGCCCCCCCCCCCCCCCTTTCCCAGTTATATAGCCACGGTGACGTGACGATATTGCGTCACCGGCGAGATCCTGATGGGATTGGAAGTGGTTGTCGGCATCGATAAAATTGACGTCTAACGGACCCTGTCATTGGTCCGAAGGTCAATGGCTTCGCAGCAGCAGCTTCACTTGATGTTAGAGAAAGTGAAAGACGAAGACCCATTGACGTTGGTTACTTCGGCAGATGTTCAAAAGTCTTGGCTCTGGGTCTTCGAGAGGGTCTCTGTCGAGCGATGGCGTCGCGAACCGTGACTGTAAGTGCGCCGTAATCGGAGCATGAATTCGCTGGGCTTATAAATATCAGAAAACACACTGTTGCCTAGCCAGATAGCTCAATCAGCTGGTATTTCAAGTTCTAAGCCTCTGGGCGGCGGCGTCGGCACCGCAAATCTGAAAATTGCGGCACTTAAAAAATGTTTATAGAATTATTGAAATTTTCAGGTATAACAGATCTGAAGATCAAGGAAGAAAACATATCGACAACGAAATAGCTGATTCCTTTCGTCATCTCTTTGAAGTACCGAAGAACCACATGGGAAAAATCGTCCATTCTGAGTAGAAAATATACACTCCGCATTTAAAAAAAAGACGTTAAAAAGTGACTTTTAAAACCAGAAGGATTTGCTAAATTTTCTTTCCAGCAACCAGGCCTTGCTACATTACGAAAACCTCGTATCATGCTGCACTTATAATATTAGACTCGAAATTGTTTCCAACGAATCTGGCGTTTTTTGTTGTTGTAGTTTGTTCCTTCCACGCCCCATTGAGGCCCCGCTTCCGAGACGCAATATGGAGGAAGGCGGACGGCTATATCCCGTTTAACCCTATGCTGAGAGAGCGATGGAAGCCATGTGCTTCTTTGGAGCTGTCATACGTCTATCACTGACCCCGTGATGTCGCTCCAGCCCCTATCTATGCGCGCAGAGAGCGGGTTCAGGTGATGAAAGGAAGGCAGTTCATTGGTCCGGCGAGCTCGTAGCTCCCAGCGCACTATCAGCTTAGGGGTGTACAGAGTATAGGGTGTCCCTAGCGTCTCCCAACGTATTAATAAGCGAACCTAAATCCAGGCATCAATCGGCTAAGCCCGCAAGGGGTCGACGCGCGAGTCGTCCGAAAGGAGCGGAACCAGAGCAGAGCCCATATCCGCGCACCGAACCCCGTGCGACTGGCGACGGCGTGAATAATGCCCCGGAAGTGGGTCCCCGGGGGGTCCGGTGGCCGTCGCCGGAAGGCTCGCCGGGGATTATCATCCCACGTGAAGCCTATCGCGCATAACCCGGGTAGCCGCCACCAAAGTCAGCGGGAGAAATCGAAAGGCGAAGGACCGATGCGGCCAGGCTGCCAATCAAAAGGCTCTCGCTATCGAGGGGTCCCATATGGATCGAGAGGCGGTGTCCAGATCAGCCTAGTGAAGGTTTGCCAGTCAAAGTCGGTACCGTGGCTGTTAATGTTAAAAGGACCCGCACGCTTCAGGAGAGTTGGTTTAGTGGATTGTGTCTCGTCTGTCGTTATCGAAGTGTAAGGCTAATAATAATATCAAGTCGCCAAAAATAAATAAAAATAAACAACTAAACAGCCAAAGTAATAAAACAAACAGAGGAAGGGCGACAGAAACTAACATTTTTTTATGTTTCTTCAACTTTTGTTCCTTCTAGTTTCTACAGCCAGTCTAAGGTGCTTTAAAAAAAGCGGTAAGCTTACACCAGGACCGGCTTGATTCAATCAGTGTCTCAACTGAGACTGGGTGAAAGAAAGCACCGCCTAAGCTTGCGCATTAGCGGAGTGGCACGTGAAGACGAGTCTCAAGCGCTCAAGCGCCCCATGCTTGGCGGGCTTTCTTCGCGTGGTACTAGCTGAGACGCTGTTTCTAGCAAGCCAGTTTAAGGCCGGCTTGCTAGAACAACGTCTAAGCTGAGACTGGGTAAAAGAAAGCCCTGCAAAGGCTGGGGCTCGCGAGCGCTTTGACACGTTTGCGTCCAGCTCATCTCGTTCGCTGGCATTGGTGGTACTCTGTGTCACCCAGTCTCAGCTTAGACGCTGATTCTAGCAAGCTGGCCCAGCTTCTCTGCACCATCACTCTAGTATGGTTGTGTGTTTACTTCGATATTTTTAATTTACGCCTCCGCGAACTATTTACGATGGAATCACTTAGAAGATGTTTGTGTCTGCTCAGCATGCATCACGAATGCTTGGTCTTGCAGTACTGATGACGAGAATTCCAATGTCTACAGCACATAAAATCTTCTGGGGAGGCTTGTGAATCAGTCTTTCAAGAGGTTTAGTGCATCTGAGGCTATCTTAGAAGTATGCCGGTGATTAAAGCCAAATTTACATTATTCAATATCATCGTCAGTAGGTCAGATTCCTTTAATATCATCAATTCGTCCTATTTTTTGTTTTCGAACTTGCGCTTTCAAATATTCAGTTATTTTGGTTTTATTTATTTGTTCGTGTCAATGAATTTCGCAGCCTTGGTAAGCCAGTAAAAAAGAACTGTAAAAACAATAAAGATGACTGCATGAACAAAAATGAAATATTTAATCTTTATGCGAAATTTCTAAAAAGACTATGGTCTTGAATAAGAATAATGACACCAAGAGACCTTTAGCTCAATGCATTGCGATACATATAGCATAAGGACTAAATTAAACCTAAACCAGGTAAAAAAAGTAATTAACATAATATGTCAACATCGAATCGGAATTCCTAATTCCTACTGGATATGCATTCAGAGCATGACAGCTGTGCAATTTGTAAACATTAGAAGAATGGCAAAAAAGGTGTTAAAACTTCTTCCGGATGAAGACAGTTGGACATAATACAGACCGCGTAACACCTACGATATTTTGAGCAAAGAATACAGCCGCCAGGTCTGCCGGAAAAAATAAAAAAATGTTAAATTTGAGGGTTTTTCGTGCCAAACAAACAGAGGGAATCCTGCACGCCGAGCGGAGGGCTGAGGATTAATTTCGACCACTTGGAAATTTTTCGACGTGCAACCGAAATTATGGGTACACGGCGCCTTCTCCGTAATAAGCCGTCTCGGCCGCGGGGATACGAACCCGCCAGTTGGGAATCCGTATGCCGACGCGTTGTATCGGAACCAATGAGGCAGCTTGGGGAGAAAAAAAAAGAAAAAAAAAGAGGACTTTTGAACGCTTTTTTGTTGTCAATCTTGAGATACCACAGCGTTAATGTGCTTTACGTTAGAAAATCTTCATTCACGCACTGTTAGAAGTTTTTGAACAAGTTAATCCCCCACACAAGCCGTCCTAGGTTCATTGGGACACCGAAGCGCAATATTCAGCCGTCGACAAGGGTCTTTGTTACAACTTCGCCTCGGTGGTCGTCGACTGAGATCGAGACAACAGACACCCGGCTTCGATCGCACCCGCGTTCCAACTGTCACGAGGCGTGTATTCGTAAGACAGAGAAGAAAAAGACAAAACACGCGACGCCCTCCCAGCGGAAGTAAATCATTCAGTCACTAAATTTCCCCCACTAATCTAAAACACACGTTACACAGTACAACAGCAACACTTCATGAGCCAGAACTGCCCCTGCACCATAATTAGAAGCATCGCAGGTCAACCTAACAGGCTTACTTGGACAGTACAAGGTCAAGACATCAGCACTACATAAAAGCTCTTTAGCTTTCCTCACACACTCATCACATTCTTTTGACCACAACCATTCAGCCCCTTTTTCTAGCAAGTCGTACAGAGGCCGCAGCAATGCTGCCAAGTCTTGCAGAAACTTGGTGTACAAGTTTAACATTCCTAGAAAACTGTGGAGCTCATGTACATTTGTAGGAGGCGGAGCGCTTTTGACCGCTTCCACCTTGTCGGGGCAAGGCCGGAGCCCGTGTTTGTCAAGCATATACCCAAGATACTTCATTTCGCCCACAAAAAAACTTGCTCTTTTCCAGGTTCAAGCTAACACAATGCTTGGCAAGTCGTTCTAACACGCATTTCACGTTGTCAAAACATTCATCATGGTTCCTGCCTCCAATCAACCGATCGTCAGTGTAGCATGCAACCTTCGGCAACCCAAGCAAAATCTTATCTATGGTGGCCTGAGAAATAGCGGGAGCGCTCGACACGCCGTACGGCGACCGCGAAAATTCGAAAAGACCGAGGTGAGTGTTTACGGTCAGCGCTTTCCTTGCGTTGCTATCAAGTTTCAGTTGCAAATACGCAGCGCTCAGGTCAAGAACCGTGAACACGCGGCATTCCTTGAACGATGCGAACTCGTCCACCACTGGCAAGGGGTAGTGTTCCGTGCGCAAGTTCGGATTTACTGAGACACTGTAATCGCCACAGATACCAATCTTTCCGCCGGGCTTCGGAACAATGACTAGCGAAGTTTCCCAGTCACTCGTCTTCACAGGAGACAAGATACTGTAGCAACCGGTTGTTCGGACGAAGGAAGAAGAGGTGGACAAGGGAGAACGAGCTGGGAGGCCGAGCTCAGAACACCGGCTGCTCCCGACCGGACTGGACGTGTATATAATTTTGTAAATAAAAATAGGTAGAGAACTTCGTTCCCTACAATTGGTGACCCGGACGTGATCCGCAAGCCACCTCCGTCATGGCAACCGATGAGGCAACACCGCTGGACATCACCGTCGTCCGCACGCTCAGGCTTCCTCGATTCTGGACAGCGGACCCACAACTTTGGTTCGCGCAAGTGGAGAGCCAATTTACCACCAGTCATATCACCTCGCAAGCACAGAGGTTCCACCATGTGGTAGCGGCGTTGCCACCCGAAACTGCCGTTGATATTCGAGACATCATCCTCGAACCACCAACAACTAACCCGTACGACACTTTGAAGGCTGAGCTGATCAAACGCACCTCGGCATCCGAGCATCGACGGCTCCAGCAGCTACTAACGTCTGAAGAGCTGGGCGATCGCACACCATCCCAGCTACTGCGACGTCTTCAACAACTTCTTGGAGAGCGGGCAGCGACATTCGACCCCGCCCTGTTGCGGGAGCTCTTCTTGCAAAGACTCCCTAACAACGTAAGAATGGTTCTTACGTCTGCATCGGGACTCGCATTAGTTCAACTCGCCCAGTTGGCCGACACCATGATGGAAGTCGCTGCACCGCAAGTCGCTCCTATCGCGGCCACGCAATCCCATCTGCTCGGTGCATCGGCAAACATCTCTGCTGCTGAAACAACGGAGGATTGCTTTCGCACGGATATCCAACAAGCGATCAAGGCCCTCACCGCCCAAGTAGCCGCGCTCGCTTCAAGTTCACGATCGGAACATCGCCAGCGATCCACGTCCCGCCCCCGATACAGTTCGCCCTCCCAAGCCCGAGCCGTATCAAGACATTCAGATATTTGTTGGTACAATCGGACCTTCGGCGACCGCGCCCGAAACTGCGTAGCACCATGCTCTGCTTCGGGAAATGCCTGCACCCACCACTAGAGGCGGCGAGTGGTGGAGGTACGCAGCTCAGCCGCTTGTTCTTCATAACTGATCGCGGCTCCGGTTTGCGATTCTTGGTTGACACCGGCGCGGAGGTGAGCGTACTACCAGTTTCTGCCGTTGAAACAAAAGGCAGGCAGACACTTACCACCCTACAAGCAGCCAATAAGACTCCAATCGCTACTTACGGTGAACACGCTTTGTCCCTCAACATCGGACTGCGTCGAGTATTCCACTGGGTTTTTCTCGTCGCGGACGTGTCCTATCCTATTATCGGCGCAGATTTTTTACGACATTTTAACCTACTGGTTGATATGCAACGTAAGCGCCTCGTAGATGCTACTACAAATATTGTCACACACCTCGCATGCAAGCCTGCACGACCTCCGGACAGGCCTAACTGCTCCAGTCCAACTTCGCCGTACGAAACTTTGCTACGAGAGTTCGGGTCTATCACTCGCCCTACCAACTTTCAGCGTCCAGTGAAGCACAACGTTGCCCACCACATCGAGACTACTGGGCCACCTACTCATGCTCGACCACGTCGGCTTCCACCAGACCGCTTGAAGATCGCGCGAGATGAATTTGATCACATGCTAGAGCTTGGCATCATTCAACCATCATCAAGCCCATGGGCGTCTCCACTGCACATGGTTCCCAAGAAAAACCCTGGTGACTGGAGACCGTGCGGGGACTATCGTGCTCTGAACAACGCCACAGTGCCCGACAGGTACCCGCTGCCACACATCGCGGATTTCACAACTTCCCTGTATGGCTCAAAGGTTTTCTCTAAAATAGATCTAGTAAAGGCGTACCACCAGATCCCAGTTGAGCCGAGGGACGTCCCCAAGACGGCCATCATCACACCTTTCGGTTTATTTGAATATCTTCGCATGCCTTTTGGGTTACGAAATGCAGCTCAAACATTTCAGCACTTCGTCGACCACGTCATCCGAGGACTTCCCTTCGTCTATGCCTACGTTGACGACCTGTTAATCTACAGCAATGACGATGAAGAACACATTCAGCATCTTCGACTGCTTTTTCAGCGCCTTGAAGAGCACGGCCTCATAATCAACAAGCAAAAATGCGAGTTTGAAGTCACGACGTTGAATTTCTTAGGCCATCAAGTGGATCACACAGGGGTCCGTCCACTTCCCGAAAAAGTCGCAGCCATTAAGGTTTTTCCACAACCAACAACCGTTCATAAACTCAGAGAGTTCCTGGGTCTCATAAATTTCGATCGGCGTTTTATTCCCAACTGCGCTTCAACACTCCTGCCGCTCCCTGATATGCTCAAAGGCGAACACAAGGACTCAACACCGTTAAATTGGAGTGACTCGGCTTTCCAAGCTTTCAGCCGCATAAAAGGAGATCTCGCTAACGCTACCCTACTCGTTCACCCCTGCCAAAAGCTTCCCGTGAGTGTCATGGTCGACGCCTCCAATATTGCTATTGGCGCTGTCCTGCAGCAGCTCTCCGACAAGAACTGGCAGCCCATCGCGTTCTACTCCCGAAAACTCAGCGCAACAGAGTCACGCTACAGTACATTCGGTAGAGAGCTCCTTGCGATTCATCAAGCCATCAAACACTTCCGGCATTTCCTAGAGGGTCGTCATTTCGTCGCTTTCACCGACCACAAACCCTTAACATACGCACTGAAATCAGGGAGCGACAAATTTACTCCCCGTGAGATTCGTCAAATGTCATACATATCAGAATTCACGACAGACATCCGCCATGTCAAAGGCAAAGACAACTTGGCAGCCGATGCGCTCTCGCGGGTTATCGTCACTCCCTGCTGCAGCATGGTACCTGTGACAATTGATTTTGAAGCCATGGCCTCAGCTCAGCGAAATGACACCGAGCTTCAACAAGTTCGTTCATCGCCGCACTGCAGCCTGAATTTGCGCGAGGTAGTCTTACCAATGTGTGGTACACCACTCATCTGCGACCACACCACAGGCGCACCCCGACCCTTAGTACCGCTGCATTTCCGTCGTGAAGTTTTTGAGTCCCTACACTCCATGTCACACCCTGGAGTTCGAGCAACTCAGCGGTTAATCACTGAACGCTTCGTATGGCCGGGTGTCAACAAGGACGTACGAAACTGGACTCGGTCTTGTCTGGCCTGCCAGCGGTCTAAAATTCAACGTCATACGTTAGCACCATACGATGCCTTCCCAACACCGACAGCGCGCTTCGATGTCGTACACCTAGACATTGTGGGTCCTCTCCCAACATCTGGTGGAAACACATACATACTGACATGCATTGATCGCTTCACCCGCTGGCCTGAAGCATTTCCCATTCCTAACATCACCGCCGAAACCACGGCACGGACATTCGTCGAAGGCTGAATTGCTCGATTTGGTGTGCCTTCATCGGTTACCACCGACCGAGGGAGACAGTTCGAGTCCGCTTTATTCCGAGAGCTCATGAGGCTACTAGGGTGCTCGCGTATTCGGACCACGTCATACCATCCCATGGCTAACGGCATCGTAGAGCGTTTTCCATCGCACGCTCAAGGCTTCTCTAATAGCACACGATGATCGTATTCATTGGAGCGTCCACCTCCCATTGGTGCTTTTGGGACTCCGGACCGCTTTCAAACAAGATATCGGATGTAGTGCTGCCCAACTCGTATATGGCGCACCCCTTCGCCTTCCAGGAGAATTGATCATCTCGGCTGATCACGGCGCCAATAGCGATCCCGCCAGCTATGCCACGCAACTCACGACGGCTATGCGAGCCCTCCGAGCGACCCCTCCTCGTCCACAACAGCGTAAATCGACGTACGTTTCGACTGAGCTCGCCCACTGCACTCACGTATTCGTCCGCCACGATGCGAGTCGCCCATCTCTACAACATCCGTACGACGGCCCGTTCAGAGTACTTGATCGTCGGGACAAATATTTTCTTGTTGATCTAAAGGGACGAAAAGACACCGTGTCAATCGATCGCCTCAAGCCAGCCTACCTTGACACTCCTGTTGCTTCTACACCTCCAACCACTTCACTTGAATCAAGGACATGCACACCGGGAATTTCGAAGAACATACACCAACACTTATCCCTACACCTACCGCGAATTGTTTCCGATAACAAGCCCCAGAGGCGTCCTGACCGGCCAAAACGCCATGTCACTTGGGCACCTCTACCACCACAACTCGGCGTTTCCCAACGACTTCCTTGTTGGAGGGGGAGTACCTGTAGCAACCGGTTGTTCGGACGAAGGAAGAAGAGGTGGACAAGGGAGAACGAGCTGGGAGGCCGAGCTCAGAACACCGGCTGCTCCCGACCGGACTGGACGTGTATATAATTTTGTAGATAAAAATAGGTAGAGAACTTCGTTCCCTACAATACCATCGTCAATCATTCTCCTCAACTCGCAATCAACAGCGTCCATAAACGCAAAGGGAACGGTACGATGCTTGCAGTACACTGGCTGAGCATTATCCTTGAAAACAAGGCTTACCGTGAATCCTGTTATGGCTCCGGATTCTTTCTTAAACACCGACGGAAACAACACTTTCAAAGTTTCAAGAGATCTCTCTTCTGCTGTAACTGCGAAAACTGACCTCCAGTCCAGCTTTACCTGTTGCAGCCAGTTTATACCAAGCAGCGTTGGAAGCCGCACATTGCCGTTTCTCACCACCACTAAAGGCAGCACATGTTTCCCATGACCGCTGGCTACCTCGACGTCGGATACACCGACAACGTTAACTTTTTCCCCGGTGTACGTACGCAAGCTGAGGTCACACCGGTTTAGCACTCCTCGAGCTAGAATCTTTCAATACGCCTCTTCTGGTATAAAGGTAACTGCAGAGCCCGTATCAACCTCCAACTCTACCTCGTGACCTACTATTTCCAATGTAGTCGTAACCGGTGGCACCCCCGCGACAACGTTACAACGCACACGTCTCCAGGACCCACATTAGGTTGGCTCTTTGGCTTACCCCTGGTCTGTTCTCCTCTGCATATTCTTTTGATGTGTCCTTTTTTTCCTTACTTGATGCACTTAGCTTTAAGGAATGGACTCTTACAAGGTTCATGCGCAGAAGAACCACATCGAGGGCAGACAGTTCCTTGCTGTCGCTGCTGTTCCAAGTCTTGTCTGTCCCACAACCGATGCACGTTGGTGGCATCTGGACCGCTCTGTCTCTGCAGCTCTTTACTATGCTCTGTAGCCAGTTCCCCTGCCAGTGCTACCTTGTAGTCGTCCCCGAATTTGGAACTGCAATCCATCTCGAGAAGCGGTCGCTAAATCTCGGCATCGAGGCAACCCGCGACGAACCGGTCTCGAAGAGCAGTGTCAAGGAATTCACCAAAGTCACAAGTCATGGCCAGCTTCTTGAGGGCAATCACAAAGTCTGCCAGGCTTTCGCCGTCCTTCTGGAACCTCCGGTGGAATTTTGTCCGCTCCGCTATGGTAGACTGGGCGGGCGTGAAGTGGGTCTTGAATACATGTCAATTCTGACAAGCTCTTGGAAATCGGAATTGCGGGCACCAGCGATTCTTTAAGAGTGCGATTTGCATTTGTCCCGAAGAAGTTAAAAACATTGCCGCCGCATAATTTGGTTTCACAGCATTCACTTACACAAAAATTTGGAAGCGTTCCAGGTAGTCGTCGAACGTTTCTTCGTCCGGGCGGAACTCGTGGAACTTCGGCATGCTGTCTGTTCATCGCATCGTCGTCGCCAGTTGTTATAACTTCGCCTCGGTGGTCGTCGACCGAGATCCAGACAAGACACCCGCCTTCGATTG
The DNA here is from genome assembly GCF_016920785.2 of Ixodes scapularis. Lineage (NCBI taxonomy): Eukaryota > Metazoa > Arthropoda > Arachnida > Ixodida > Ixodidae > Ixodes > Ixodes scapularis. The sequence goes on from NW_024609835.1 coordinate 119,094,637, forward strand.
CACCCGCGTTCCAACTTTCACGGGGCGTTTATTTGTTAGACAAAGAAGGAAAAGACAAAACACGCGACGCCCGCCCAGCAGAGGCAAATCATTCACTTACTACAGTCTTCGCAACGGTCTTGCACAGATTTCTGCGATGGGGAAGGCCTCCGGCCAACAAGTGATTATCTATGACCATGAGCATGTATTCGGTTCCATTAGTTGACAGTAAAGGTCGGACGATGTCTACGTGAATGTTGTCGAACCGAGCGGTGGGTGTTTGCATTACAGCAAAATGTGCAAATGTATGCGGTTAAACCTTAGAACGCTGATAATGAAGACAGGCACTTGCCCACGCGCGCACATCTTTGTTCATTCCTTTCCAAACAAAGCGTTGAGTGATAAGATGCTGTGCTGCTCGGACACCAGGATGAAAAAGGCTGTGGAGCGAGTTGAAAATAGGCCACCGAAAAGTGGGTGGTACGACTGGTCGAGGTGTTCTTGTGGACATGTCACAGATGACCGCTGTATCGCAGCCTGGGAGTAACACGTCGCGCAGATCAAGGTTGTTGGACGTGGCATATAATCTGAGGATCTCCTGGTCACACTGATGAGCTGCTGCTAGAGCAGCGAAATCTTCAGCGTTGGGGATGGCGTTGCAGCAAGGGATCCGAGACTGCGCATCTGCAGCTGAGTTGTCGGTACTAATGACGTAGCGGAAGTCACTGGTGAATTCTGCGATAAACGAAAGATGCCGACTTTCTCGAAAGGAGGGACGGCTCTATGTTGCTCGGCGCGTGTAGGTAATTGGCTTGTGGTCGGTAAGGATTTGGAATTCCCGACTCTCTAGTTGCTGCCGAAAATTTTTGATGGTGATGTATAAGAGCTCTCGACCGAAGGTACTGCTGAGGTACCCCGCTGGCGAGAGAATCTTGGAAACAAATTCAAGGGGCTGCCAGTGTCTACCAGTATCAACCTGCGGTTGTAGAACTCCGCCAACAGCGACAGCTGAGGCGTTCGTCATTATGAAGAGAAAGGAGCACCATCTCGCGGATGCTCTAACAGTGCTGCCTCTGCGAGCGATGACTTGATAGTTTTAAAGGCCGCCGCTGCCTCCAAAGTCCATGATGGAGGTGAAGATTCGCGCTGTTTTCCTTTGAGGATTTCAGTCAGAGGCTGCAGAACTGCTGCGCAGTGTGGCAGAAAGAGTCAATAAAAACTCACGAGTCCAAAAAAAAAAAAATTGGGTTGTGTGTATGTTTATACAGCCTAGAACTTGGTTTGCCTCAACGTGCGACGAGTCTCCCAGCTGTAGATGAGCAATTTAGCCAGTGCAGTACAACCGCTAGCCTGGGGTCTTTAACGTGCACCACGCAGTAGTGATACACGACCGCACGCCGGTACGATGCTCATTCAGATCGAAACGGGTAGGGGTGGGGATTGAACCCAGGATCCTTGGGTTCTGCAGCGCGAGCTTTCGCTCCACGTGCTCCGAGCTGGTGTGCGCTAGGCCACTCGGCCACCGATCTTTTTTTTTTGTATTTATTACATGGAAAAAGAACAGTAGAAACAATCAAGACACATTCTAAAAGAGTTATCCCTTATTTACATTCAAACTGTCTGATAATGGTCACATGGAAATACGAAGAAAGAAGGCTATGGTAACATATTTCGAATGGGATCACATCTCTAAAAGTCGGGAAGATGAACACATTTGTCAAGAAGGGTATACCATTCTGGGCGTTTCTTGAGGTGGTCGTACACATTGCGTACATGTGATACAGTTTCTATGAAATTGGACTTTGTAGACCGTGGAGGATCAGCATTTCTATCAATCATCCTTGTTTTCCAAAGGCTATGCAGACCCATCAATGTGAACAGGTCATAAGGAAAAGTATCATTTTGGTTTAAAGGCGAAAAACGTATCGTATATGCACAGATATTCAGATCTTTCTTTAATGTCCTTTGTAGGATATCCCAAAACAAATAGGCGTCGGTGTAAAAAATAAAGCAATGTTCTATTGTTTCAGGCTGGTTGCACAAACGGCAGTTCACTGACCAAGGAACAAATATACCTTTTTCGCGAAGCCAAGTCTTTACCGGCAACGTTGAAGTGTGGAGCTTGGAAAAGAATGACTTCGCTGTCGGTGAGACATGTAGCTTACACACACGTTTCAGGACGTCTTGTCCCGGGCCATTACTGAACATACTTCGGTACAGGGGTATAGGAAATAATGCATTGATGAGATCAACATATAGAGCTTTCCGCGACACTTTAAATAAGTATTCCAAAGAAAAACGTGCTTTAAGGAAATCTATTGAGCTTACTACCTCTTTGAGGTATCCCAAGGGACGAGATGTGCTCGCCGGCACTGTTGTTACTACCAAATACGGTAATGCATTTGAAAGCTCTGTCTGCATGTAAGTTCGAAGGAAGTCATGAGACACAGTTCTGAAGAACAAGAAGCGTGATGTAATGTGTTTTAAAAAGACGTGTAAAAGCCCAAGACCGCCTTGCTCAACGCAACGAAACAGGTTATCTCGTCTCGTGGGTTCCCAAGTGGAACCCCATACAAAAGTTGCAAACACTCTGTGAAGCTTCTGAATGTGACCTCTAGTGCAGCAAATCACTTGAAGTGCGTACCAAAGTTTTGCTGCTAGAAAGATATTACAGGCTTTCGCCCGTTCAAAAATAGACCACTGATTTACTTTCATTACTTTCATTATTGCTGCTTGAGTTTTCATCTTTTCAAGCCTTTCTGTCCAATAATGTCCATTGTTCCTAACGCAGTTAAGGGGAGCACCTAAGTACTGAGGGGCAATGCAGCTCCATGAAATGCCAGCGTACTTTGAAGGTGTTGTGGCCCATTGCCCGCACCAGAAGCCTGTACACTTTGCCTTGTTGATGAGCGCCCCAGTCGTGGAACAGAAGTTTTGAGCTATAGCGAACACATTGTCTACGCTTCGTTTGTCTTTACAGAAGAACGCAATGTCATCCGCATATGCCAACACTTTTACCTCTGTGGAGTAGAAACGGTATCCTTCTACAGTAGGGCTGTTTAGTACGCTTAGACATAGGGGCTCTAAGTACAGTGCAAACAAAAGGGGGGACAAGGGGCATCCCTGTTTGACGGATGACTCTAGACGAATTGGTCCTGACAGAGAGCCATTAACTATAAGCCTAGTGGTACAATTGCGGTAGCATATCTTTATTCCTTTAAAAAGTGTTGGTCCTAAGTTTACGTGGCGGAGTATGTCGAATAGAAAAATATGGGAGACGCGATCAAAAGCTTTTGCTAAATCCACTTGAACCATAGACACTTGATCTGCATGAGCACAACAGCTCTCTATTATTGTACGAGCTACGTGTATGTTTGTCTGTATCGTTCTGCCCTTAATTCCACAAGTCTGGTGATTGCCAACAACACTGGATGTGACGTATTGAAGTCGTTTTGTCAGAATTTTCTCAAAGATTTTGTAGTCCACATTGCAGAGTGTAATAGGGCGGTACCCTTCAACATTCAGGAGTTTATCTGCCTCTTTACTTTTTGGGATTAAAACTGTATGGCTCTTATAAAAAGAAGATGGTAGTGTTTCCTGCTCATACGCTCCCAGAAATACTTTAAGTAGAAACGGGTTTAGGAGGTTTTTGTATTCTTTATAAAACTCTGCTGGGAGTCCATCGGGCTCTGGTGTTTTTGAATTTGGTAATTCATCTATCGCGCATTGTACGTTTTCCAATGTGATTGGTCTGCCAAGGAGATCGCTCTTAAGCTGGCTAACCTGGGGCATCAACGAGACTAGATATTTTGCTTTTTCTCTAATTATCGATTGCGTTTGCCCGAAGAGGCTCTGGTAGTGTGATTCAAAAGCATTCATGATGTCAAGTTCATCAGACGATAATACCCCGTTACAAATCAGAAGTTGCATTCTTTTTGACAGTCTATTGCGAGTCTCATCGTCTAGTGATCGTCGAGTGGGTGTCTCGGAGGATAGAAATCGCCTACAACGAGACCGTACTAGTGCTCCGTGGAACCGTTTTTGTTCGTGACTTTGTATCTGACATTTCACTCGTAGTATTTCTTCCTGAAGCAGGCCAGGCGTCTCACACTCTAGCTCGTGGAGGGTCTGTAGGTTGCGTAAAAGAAAATGTGGTCTTTCTTTGCATGGAAGGATGTTATGCACGAGCATTCAATTGCTTCGTTCTTAGTTTCTTGTTTAAACGAGTCCCACTGGGCAGAAATGCCGAATTGGTGGTTCGTACTCGCTTTATTAAAATTTTCTCGAACTCGCTTGCTATACACTTTGTCTTCTAATAGTCTCGTATTAAATTTCCATAAGGCCCAATTTGGTGGTGGTTTACGTTGTACCTCTCTACCGATGTACGCCATTACAAGGCAATGATCCGAAAATTAAACTGGCTTTACGTCGTAGGCACTCACTTCTGCAAAAAGAAGACTTGATACATAAATGCGATCCAGTCTCGCATTGCATGTTGCATGAATATGGGTAAATCGATTAGAAACGTTTCGCGAAGCCCCAACGTCAAAAAGGTAGTAATCAAATGTGAGACTGTTCAAAATTTCCGCACTACTATCACGCCTTGTAGAAGGCACTGACCTGTCGTTAAAGGGAAGATGGGGCACTTCTACATTTGAGAAAAAACGCTTGAATTGCGTTCATTTGGCCTTTAGAATAACAGATATCAAAATTATATTTCAATGCGACGCGCCGGAGAGCCACAAGAGCAATTTCAAAATAGGGCTGAAGCCCCGCCCCCCTAGCCTTGGGCAGCCAAAAGAGCCGTCGATGACGTCATGGACAGCGACTGTCTTTCGCGTTTTTCTCGCGTTTAACAATACTTACGCAGCAAATGATTTGGATATTCGGGTTCACGGGGTAAAAATACACTAGAATTCACTTCTAACTCATTTTTTCCAAGAAGCTCCGTAGCTTCCCTTTAACGTTACACACACAGTTAAAATCTCCGAACAAAACAATCTGCTTGTCTGTATCCAAAAATGGGGCAAGATTTTCAAAGAAAAAACGCCTCTCTCGCTCGCCGTTATAAGCGTAAATGCACAGTAAACGAAAAAAAAAATGCCCCGCAACAGAAGATCACAGCATATAAACCTTCCTTTGTCGCCAACGACATGTGACAGTGAAGAATAACCCAGGCTTTTTTTCAAAAACAAAAAGCACCTTTCCGACAAGCCATCAGCATGACTGACAGATACCTCGTATGTCAAGAAGAAAGGGTCCAGTGCTCGAGCGGTGTCCTCATCAGACGATATCTTTGTTTCCTGTATGGCAACAAAGTATATCTGTTCTTTTAAGAGGAGCCTATATACTTGGGACTGTCGCGCACGCGAACAAAGTCCTCTGACGTTGAGGGTAGCGAAGCTGAGTGGGGGGCGTGCCATGGGCTACTAGTTGTTATGTAGGTAGAACATCATTGTCTTTCATCGCGTTGTCCGGCTCTGGAGCCAGGCTGTAAGGGTCTTCTCGGAGTGCTGCTGGCTTGCGCTTTTCCTCTCCTCCCTCGTCATTCTTGCTCTCCTCCTTGGCACCCATTCCAGAGGGCTGGGACGACTCTGCCTTAGGAGCGGGTCTCTTGACGAATGCTCCACCGGATGTGGTGGAACGCTCCCGGCGAGGCTGTGGCTTTTGGCTGCAGGACGGCTCCTCTGTTACCTATAAGAGAGGGTACTCGTCTTCTGACCAGTTTCGCATGGTTGCTGTAGTGGTTGTAGTAGATTCTTCTTTGCTTGGCTCAGAGGAGACATCTTGTGAGACGGGATTGGTCGTTTGTGCTTCTTGGGAAGTAGTTTCCCGTTCTGTTCTTGGTGCTACGGACTTCTCCTGTAGCGTCGACCATCTCACTGATGTCCATTAGGTGATATTGTAGAACGTCATCAAGGGGGGTTCTCACCTGTCGGAGCTCGTCGGCGTGTGTCGATACACATTCGTCTGTGGAGTGCCCATAGCGGCGGCATTCGCCGCACCGAGGAGTTCTGCACTCTCGACGTATGTGCCCGATTCGGATGCATCGGAGGCACAACGGAGGGCGACCAGGAACGATCACGAGGCTTCGGCAACCGAAAACCGTGAGTTGGTGCGAAATTTGGGTGCTGTTCATCCCCTCACGGAGTGTTAACGTTACTTCCTTGTTTAAAGTCTCCATTTGCTCCATCCCTGGGCAACTCCACTTCTCGCGAACTATTGAACGAACCGTACCGTAGGGTGCTAGCGCCTCTTCGATTCGCTTGTTCTCCATGTGGACCGGCAGCCACAACAACTTGAGCTTAACGTCCCCGGTGTCTGAGTCGATGACTATGCATCAGTGTCCCTTCACACAGAGCTCGGCCTTGTTGACGAGCTTGGCTTTCGCCAAAGAGTTGGTACAAGTTACCATCCATACGTGGCTCATTTGGAATTGGCGAATTCCGATGATATCTTGAGCCTCAACCACTCCTCGTAATTCATCACGGAAGTCAGGTGCGCGGTAGGGTCTCGCGGCAAGATCTCAATGCAGAAAAACAGAGTTTAGCCTCAAATTACCTGTGGGTAGACGAGGTAAGACGGTCCGGTATTCAGTTGTTATGGTTTCCGAAGAACTGGCCGAAGCCTCAGCATTTCCCCGGCCAGTGGCCGGTTTATTTTCCTTGGAGAACATAAAGCGCGTCCGTTCGGAACGGCGTCTTCTTCTTTCTCCGGCCACCGATCCCCCCCTCACGAGTCCAAGGAACTCTCAGTCAAAGCTATCTGCGCGACGTTGGTGTGGGAAACTTCGTTACTGCGTCGACGTTTGGTGCAAGTGGGATGATGCCATTCGAGTTGATGTGGTGGCCCAAAAAATCCAGTTCCAAAACGCCGAACCCATAATGAGTCCATGTTCTGCCAGGCGTTGGAACAGGATCTCCAGGTATTCAAAATGTTGCTCGGCGTCAGCACTGGACACCAGGATGTCGTCGAAATATGCGAAACAAAACGTCAACCAATCGGTGGCACTGTCGACAAATCGCTGAAATGTCTGTGCTGCGTTAAGAAGGCCGAAGGGCATCCTGACGTACTTGAATATGCCAAACGGTGTGATGATGCCTGTCTTCGGAATGCTTAATGGCTCCACGGGGATCTGGTAATACGCTGTGACTAGATCGATTTTAGAAAAAACAGCCCCTTCCAACAATGCGGTGACAAATCCGTAATGAGTGTTAGAGGATAGAGGTCTGGAATGGTGGAGGTGATCAAAACGCGGTAGTCCCCGCAAGGCCGCCAGTCCTCTGGGAAGTTTTTCTTGACCATCTGGAGAGGGGAGGGTGGATTGCCATGGGGGACTTGACGAAGGTGTGATAATTCCGAGCTAAAGCATATGTTCAAACTCAGCCTTTGCGATCTGCAAGTGATCTTGCTAGAATCATCGAAGGCGAGCATGAGCGGAAGTTCCGGACGTCGGGACGTGATGAGTGACGTCATGTTCTACTGGCTGCAGAAAGTTCGCTGAACATGTGAGCGTAGGGAACCGTTGAAGCCGACCTTCAAACTTTGGGGTGCTTGGAGTGCATCGTTGCGGGAGTGATGGGGTTATGCTATGCCTTGGACTTCGAAGTTAGCCGTTGAATTTACAAGACGCAGCCGCTGCATGCCCACTACGAGGTTGAAGTGATGAAGAAAATCTTTCTCTAAGATTGGATGCGTCACGTCCGCAACCAGAAACACCCATCTCAGAGGTCGTCTTAAGCCAATGTGTAGTATGAGCAATCGATCAACATAGGTTACAATAGCGGACTTGTTGGCCGCTTGCTGGGGTACGTTGGAGCGCCCAGGCCTGAAGAAGGTGGACGTCACCGTGAAAACGCTCGCTTCGGCGCCAATATCGATCAGGAACCAAAAACCAAATCTCTTGTCTGATAAAAAAAGAGACGGCTTGCTTCGGGACCGGTAGGTCTGGACGTCTTCTGAGGTCGGGCATGGTGTAACGCACTTCTTTGCTTGCGCGCCGCAAGTACGATGATACCAGCATGTACCTTGAGAGGGCAAGGAAGAACGGTGCCAACGTTGTGGAGAACTTGATCTGCGACGTTTGTTTGCTGAAGGCCAGACACTGGGAGCAGTGATGTTTGCCGAGAAGCGTCCAATCTCATAGTAAAATTCCTCCCTAACGCGGCTGACGTCTGATGCGGGAGTCGTCACGTCAGCAGGTGAAGTCGTAGTAGGGGGTGGTCTGGTCTGATCTTGATCATGCGCGATGGTGGACACAGCGACCTTCATGACGGAGTCCGCGAGCTTGGCCAGTGCTTCGAGGTGAAGTTTCGGCGCAGACGTCAGGACCATGCGGACGTTAGTTAGAAACCTTTGCAGAAAAAGGTCCCTAAGCAACGCGACGTCGAAGCTAGGCGCATCAGCAGTTGTGATGGCTCGCAGTCGCCTAAATCCTCGGAAGTGAGTAGCTGTTGAAGACGGTGCTACTCCGACGACCTGGTTTTTTCGTATGTAAGCGTCGCCTAGAGGGTGTCATATGGCGAGGCCGTAGGCGGTGTCAAGAGTTCCTGGATTCCGCTGCGATCTCCGGCGAAAGTGCCGCTATGACGTGGTGAAACCTCTGAACTTGCAAAGTTATCCTGGAAGTGGCGAACTGACTCTCCACTTAAGCAAACCATATATGTGGGCCCACTGTTCAGAATAGAGCGAGGCGGAGCTGGACTGCTGACAATTAACCAGTGGTGGGCTGTTTAGTTTAAGGCATGGCGAGTGGAGGTGGCTTGGGAAAACGTCGGTGCAGAAGATGAAGCTCTTCGGAGGTGGAACGTTCTCTCGGTCCCCAATTTGTAGTGACTAAAATACGCTTGCAGGTTTAACAAAACAAACAAATTTTGATAATCACAATTAAAAAGAACTAAAATAGGAGTGCCGAGATCTTCCTGCTGCCGGTGTGTTCTCTGCCTGTCTCGGACTGTTCGGTTCGAGCTCGTGTCTTTTTGTCTCTTGATCGCCGCGCATGGCACGAGGTTATACCTCACATCTACGTGACTTGCCGCGTCAGACATGAGGCTGCCTAGACAGAGCCTCCAATGTAATCTTCTATGCCTGCCAATCCACTGCCCACGGCACGACAGCGTGATAAGGACCTGTCTACACAACTTCTTCGGAAGCACCTTCTCGTGGCTGTTGGCTACAAAATCATTTGAGCACACTCGCGCAAACGTTCGGTTCACGCTCATCTTCTCGTGACGTATTGAGCAGTGTCTCGGCATTTCTGAATTTATCAGGGTTCAAAACACCGGCAATATTACCAGAAGATTAACGGGGCGCTATGACGAAATTGCCTATGTTAAACCTTTAGCTGTTAATTCATCTAAAAAAACTGTCTTCATTTTTAGCGCTGACTACACCACCTTAAGCACAATTTAGTTCTTGTTTTTTATGTTGTTACATATTTATAGCACGTCCATTCATCGTATGCATCTGGCATATTTGTTATCACTATATTAGCACAAGCGCTGTATTTATTCATTTACGTAAAAATAGTAATGAACAATCAGAAGTAGATATTTGAGGGTCGTAACCTTTCTGACTAGTATTACTAGAGTGTTTTATAAACCGAATTCAACAAGAAAACCTACAGGTTAATCTGTTTGACGAATTCCAGAATTACACGTATATGGGCCCTGCGGCCTCATAACTACTAAGCCCATTGGGATGTCATATGCCACGGTGTCGCGTCACATGAGGACGTCACGGGACTTTTAGCGTCACGTGACATTGTGACATCACGTGACACTATGCTGTTGCGTGACACATAATTTTACCAACAGTGACCGTTAGTCTGTTTGCCATATTAAAATGTTTAGCGTACCGACTGTAAAAACTAAAAACGCAGTGATTTTATAGGTGTACCAGTTTGACACGAAAAGGCGATAATTTTTTTGCCATACTGAGGTTCTATATCAAGAATGAGTTGCTACGTACCATTTTGCGGTGCCAGAAAATGCGGGCCTTCTCATAATAATACCGTATCACACCATAAGTTACCATATGACCCACTTGAGGAAGCAAGGTGGTTTCAAGCGGTCAACAGAGACAACCTCCGTACCAATGCAGACGCCAGCATGTCATGCCAACTGTTCGGTTTCGACAAACAGGCGCTGTCAACAGCACAGTGAACACAGACTCGCCAGATTTGATTTAGATTTGCTGCGTATTTGCAACATGCAGTGCTTTGTTTGCACTAATAAGTCATATTCAGTCTAAGATTATTTTTTAAGGAACAGCTTGCCTATAGGGCGAAAAACGAGCAACCTTATAACGAAAATAATCTCTGGGGAAGAGGAACGAAGGGGACAAAGGACAAACACAAATCTCCAAACACAGCTAGGTGCCTGGAGCGCGACCAAAAAATTCGATTGGTCCTGGTGGATTTTTTCGGTCGCGGACCAGTCCCCTAGTTGTGCTTGGAGATTCGTGTTTGTCCTTTGTCCCCCCTCTTTCTCTTACCCAGGGATTATTCCGTCATTCCTGTCCAACTCACTTGAACCTTTGCATTATTTGCATTATCATCATAACCTTAAAATGCGGGCCGTTCACCCTTGTTGGTGTCAGACTGCTGGCAGCTGATAGAACCCGTTTTCTCTACGGAACTCCTGGTTAGCTTAGGTGGTAGAGCGCTCCACTGGAAATGGAGAGGTTTCTGGCTCGATGCCAGGACCAGGCAGAATTTTTCGGTCGCGCACCAGTCACCTAGCTGTGTTTGGAGATTTGGGTTTGTTCTTTGTCCCCCTTTTCTCCTTCTCCAAGGATTATCTTCGTCATTCTTGTCCAGCTCACTTGCACCTTTGCGTTAAGTGTATTACCATCGAGCAACCTTATGTTACCCTACTTCTTTTCATTACAGGCACACATTCCTGCCGGCATTTCTGTAAATCTTATTTTAGTTACAAAAATCCTACATTGCTGTGAAGTTTTTTAGCGGAATGTGTAATTTAGGAGGGGTTCACTAAAATATCTACATAAAAGTTTATCAAAACAACTATTATATAATAAACACTATTGTACAAAAAAAAGTATTTACAAAATCTTTCGCCTGGTCCCACAATTTTCAATAGACGTTTGTCATTTCTCCGGGGTTACCCGGTTCCAGTTCTGATTACATCAAATGCAGATACCAAGCGAAATTAAAACATACACCGGAGAAGACGAAATTATATTTATACCGCATAGCTGCATAACGAGCGCCACTACACGAAAACCACAAGCACTATTTGCACGGTTCCTTCCTATGGCGCGTACTCCCTATTGACAGGCGTAGCGAAGCCCACATAGGAGGCTCTGGCCTAGCGCTCGGTCGCCACGCTACCACATCAAGTTCGGCCCCTTGGGACAAAAGAACCTTTTTTGAGCCTCTTCACTGGGTTTGAGGCTTGTCTCTCACCGGCGTCCCTGCTAACCCTAACCGAGGGGATTGTTGATTTTGATTGCGCAGCCTGCGTAAGCGTAATTTCAGACAGTGCTGGCGGCTAAATCCTCGCCTTTTCCCGCTATTTTGATGTAATATTATAATTTTAATGCGGTATCATTCTTTAGCTACTTCACCGGGTTTCCGCGATACAATATCCGGCTTCAAATTCCCCGTGCGTATGCGCAGTGCGTGTTTGCACCGCGCATACGCATGCGCCGCGCGTAGGCGGAGCAACAGCACGCACTTATTCACGTTCGCACCGTCTTTGAAGGACCTGACGTACTTGACGTCGTCCTCGACGTAGCACTACACGTTGCCCTTGAGGCCGTCTTAAAGGTCGTCCAAGACGTCGTCATTGACGTCGTCCTATAAAACGTCATCCTCGACGTCGTCCTAGATGTCGTTCTTGAGATCGTCCTGGAGGTCGTCCAGAGGACTTCCTAGAAGTCGTCCATGATATCATCCTAGAGGTTGTTCTCGACACCGTCCTAGCAAGCAGATAAACCCGCGCCTCTCGTACACGGAACGGCAGTGTGCACGCTTTCACATCTGCGGCTAAGGTATGAAACAATGAGTTATGGCTGTGGCGCAAGCAGATTACCTCCGCCGCGCATAGAGGGAGCGCCGCGCATACACACTCACATTTACGCCCAAGCTACGAAGCAATTATTGATTTGAGTTGGACTACCAAGGAAGTGATGGCGGTGAAATAGCTTGAACATTACACGATTACACAAAGACAGGACAAGACACACGCACGAAGCTGCAATGAAATAATGGTGGAGAAACGCAGAGACGAAGCAAAATTACTCAACTTCGAAGCGCTGACGTCGATGAGAGAACTAAGGTGGCAAAGCGGGGCGAGTTGGTTCATAACTTACAAAACTAAAAGCCCTTGTCCTGTTCGCCTTCCTTTTCTGTTCTGTGTCTAATGTTAGCGATTTTTAATTTTATAAGTCAATGATAGCGTCGTAAACCAGTATTACGTTTACTCAAAATGTCTGTCGTCGTATTCAAAGTGAGCTGCGTCGTGAGTCTTATGACGAATGCTATCGCAATTCATAGACAACCAACAATAGTGATTTTTGCAGCCAATGTTTTGCATTAAAAAAGCAGTAAACCATAATTGAGAAAAAAAAAAACTAAATTATTTTTGGGCGTACTCGCACGACAGAGCGAATCCGACTGGAATGTTTGTTTTATTGGACGATGAGTTTCGACAGCGCCGCCCGCTTAGCTGCGCTGATCGAGCAAACGCTTAGCTGTCTGCTGCTGAATTTTATTGATCAAAAAGATGGCACGAAGGGGTAATTTGGGATAAGAAGTGAAAGGTTACGTGGGGATTTGTTACATCCCACTAGTGATGCTGGCTTGCTCGGCGAACTCTCACAGGGAGGGTATCGCTTGGCGATTGTCCGTTTCTGGCGTGGTCCACTTCTCCAAAGTGGTGATGTTGGGCCCCCTGTGCTGTCTTCTCACTGGTTCCGAGCCGGGACAGCTCCATAATAAATGGTGGATTGTGGGGGGTGCATCCTATGTCGCATGGGCTGCACGTGAATACCATCATGGCGAAGGATATAGTGGTGGCCGGTCTGATTTCTGTAGTTCCTGGCGCCCTTTCTTTAGGGAGGTGGAGGCTTTCCACCTGGCCAGTATATCCTCGGTGAGCGCAGCGCCCGTACTGGCCTTGTGGACCAACACTTGCGCTCCTCGAGGCAGGCCTTTGGAGAGCGGGTTTTCATTGCTTGGGATCTTGGGTTTTGAGCTCTTTGCGCTTTATTTGCTTGAGTCTCTTTCGCTGGTTTTCCGGGTCAATTCGTGAGTTGTTCAAAGGTGCCTCTGCCGTCGCGTCTTCCCGTAAGAAGTCGTTAAGTCGCGCTTGGCTTTGTTTCCCTCGTTGTCAGCGTGGCTTGGTACCCATGGCACTTGGGTTTTGATGTTGCGTATAATCTGCAGGTCTCTGCAGAGTTTCTTGATGTCGTGGACTGTCGGTCGTATCCCCAGCGCTCTGCATAGTGCCTTCAGCGTTTCTTGCGAGCCAGTGTAGATGGTGACCTTAAGTGTTTCAGGTGTAGCGAGCGTTGCTACCCATTCAATTCTTTGATGTACGGCGGGCATCTCTAGTTAGGTGGTCGGCGGTTCGAACAGGTGCTGTAGGCGGCACTGCTTTGGTGTTTGGCTCAAGTTCGTGGCTGCCACCGCTGCTTGTTTGATTTTGGGGCTACACGCTGCATCGGTGTACACCGCCATCTCCTTCGGGCTCTCTTGTGGTTTGGCGTTTTTGGCCAGCGTTTTGTGCAGTTAGTTATGGAGTTCCTCGGGTATCTTTTGTGGGGTCAGTTTGGTTGCCAGGGACGTTACGCCTTCCCACGGAGCTAGGCATGTGGTATCTCGATTGACGGTTACGGAAAATGTTTGCCGTACGTTAGTACAGGTTTTCCCTCTCATTTTAATCCAAATTAGGATAAATTTAATTCGAGTGCCGTCCGATTTAATTCAAGCGTCATCCAATTTAATCCCAGTGCTACCCAATTTAATCCCGGCGTCAGTGAATTTAATCCACAATATAAAGATGGGCTTATTTGTCTTTAGTGGTCGCGTTTCGCTTACACTTTTGATAACATGTTGATTACTCTTTTGGTAACCATGAGTTTTGAGTGGCGCACACGACTTTACATTTAGCTTAATTTACGTTTTGTTTACCCTTTCTTATTAGTTCAACTTATTATTGGTACAATTTAGTTAATAAAAGTGCAGTTGCAGCTTATGATTACTATTTTGTTTACTTCGCGCGAATATTGTCACTTCTAACTTTCTTTAAAGCTAAATAGAGGTATGGCTTGTAAGTCTAATTACTTCGACCAATTAATAACGCGAATTACAACATAAAAGTTCCACAAACGTTTTGAATTACTCGCTTGATTACTTCGAGGAATTATTGCCAAAAATATAGCTTGGTAAAAGCTCATTTGAACTTCGGATTACTTTCTGGTTATACAGGTAATATTGAAACAAATCTGTTTATACAAGCAAATGTTTTATTGCTCAGTCAATTACTTTAAAATTTAATTGACAAATGCGACTACATAAAATTTCGGTTAATGTTTAAATTCCTCTTTTGATTCCTCCGTGCTAATAGTCACCCAATGTTCTTGAAATTAACTAAACTAACTTAGTTGTTACTCTTTTATCTTTCCCTAAAATATTAGTCACACAACTGAGTTTATATCAGCATTATTGACATTTGATTACTTTGAGGAACTATTGACCTATTTCACTCTACATTGTTCTAATTGATACTTTCTTTAGTCTCATTATTACTTTGAGCTTTTATACAACCGAGTGATTTATTATCAACCTAGCTACCATTTTGATCACTCTTTCGATTACTTCGGCTTACTATTCACCCAATGAAGTATGATTCGGCATAATTGACATCAGAATTCCTTTTGACATTACTTTGAGCAAGTTATAGACTAACCGATTTATTATGACCATGAGTCACATTATATAATTACTCTTTTCATTACTTCGAGTACTCTTGACCCAATGTACTTTAATTCGCCCTAATTGACATCTTGACGACTTCGAGCTAATATTTAACCAACTGATTTTTTGAAGGCTTATTTGATGCGATGATTATTACTTCGATATCTTCAAGTTACTTTTTACTCAATAAACTTTGTCAGCCGATTGACATTGTGATGCGTCTGAAATTACTTCGGGTTATTATGCAAATAGTTGATTTATTATTAGCTCAATTCACAATATTATTAGTCTTTTGACTACTTCCAGTTAGCTCTGACCTATAAAGTTTAATACGGCCTTATTGACATTATAATGACTCTTTTGATTACTTCGGAGTAATGTTCAGCTAAATTATTTGTTATGAGGTCAATTGACATTATGATTACCATTTCTATTACTTTTAGTTGCTATAACCCCGCTAACTTGAATTTTCCCTAATTGACATTTTGGGGACTTTCTGATTACTTAGAGTTAATATATCATCAATTCATATATTACAAGCTCAATCTCCATTCGTATTACTCTTTTGATTACTTCGAATTACTTTTGACTCAGTTGAACTTAATTCGGCCTAGTTGACATTGGGATGCCGTTTTGATTACTTTGAGTTAATGTTGAACTAATTTATTTATTATAAGCCTAGTTGTCATTATGATTACTATTTTGAGTACTTTGAGTCACTGTTGTCGCAGTTGGCTTTCACTCGGCCTAACTGACATTGTGATGACTGACTAATTACTTTGAGGTAATATTCAACAAAGTGATTTATTATGAGCCCAATAGACATAATGATTACTCTTTTGATTACTTCGAATTACTTCCGACCAAATGGACTTTAATTCGGCCTACATGACATTTGATGACTCTTTTGATTACCTTGAGCTAATATACAAATTGACTTATTATCAGCCTAGTTGACATTTTGATTACCCTTTCAATTACTTTAAGTTACTATTGACCCGGTTGACTTTAATTTGGCCTAATTGACATTGTGATGACCGCTTTGATTACTTTAAGTTACTTTTGACCCAATGGACTTTAATTCGGCATAATTGACATTTTGATGACTCTCCTGATTACTAATAGTTATTATTTCACCCATCAATATATTATGAGCTCAATTCACAATATTATTACACTTTTGATTACTTTGAGTTATTTTTGACCCGCTAAACTATAATTCGGCCTGATGAACATTTCAATGACCCTTTTGATTACTTTGAGCTAATAGTAACTCATAATACATACATCAATTGATTGAATATTAGCTCAAAGTAATCAAAACGTTGTTACAGCGCCAACTAGGCCAACCGCAACCCGCAGTAATCAAAAAAGTAGCAAGAATGTCATTTCGGCTCATAATAGATCAATGGGTGGTATACGATGTAATACACGATGCAATCAAGAAACTCCCCGAAATGTCAATTATTCCGATGTAAAGTCTATTGGGTCAGTAGTATCTGGAAGTAATAAAAAAAGTAATCATAATGATGTATCGAGATGGAAAATAAAGTTCCTTAACAATAATAAAAATAACTAGCCTCATAATAAGTCAATTGGTTGAATGTTAGAGAAAAATAATCAGAAGAGTCTCCCCAATGTATTGTAGGTCGCATTAAAGTCAATCGGGCCAAAAGTAACTCGAAGTAATCAAAATCGTCTGTAAGATATGTATATTGGGCCGAATTAAAGTTCATCGGGTCAATTGTAACTCTAAGTAATCAAAAGAGTGATCATAATGTCAACTAGGCTTATAATAAATCAATTGGTTGAATATTAGCTCAAAATAATAAAAGAGCCGTCAAAATGTAATGTAGTCCGAATTAAAGTCAGTTGTGTTAAAAGTAACTCGAAGTAATCAAGAGTAATAATAAAGTAAGATGAGCTCATAATAGATCAATTGGTGATAGCTCTAGGTAATCAGGAAAGTCACCAAACTGTGAATTACGCCGAATTAAAGTCGATTGGGTCAACAGTAATTCACAGTAATCAGAACAATAATCATCACGTCAATCGGGCTAATAATAAATCAGTTAGTTGAATATAACTTTGAAGTAATCAGAACAGTCCTTACCATGCCAGTTACGCCAAATTAAAGTCAATTGTATCAATAGTAAATTAAAGTAATCAAAAGAGTAATCACATAGTCAACTTGGTTTATATAAATCGATTTGTTGAATATTAGCTCAAAGTAATCAAAAGAGTCATCAAAATGTGATGTAGGCCTTATTAAAGTTCATTGAGGGAAAAGTAACTCGAAGCAATCAAGAGTAGTCATAATGTCTAATTGGGCTCATAATAATTCAATTCGTTGAATATTAGCTCAAAGTAATCAAAACGCCATTACGATGTCTAATAGGCCGAATTAAAGTGAACGGTGTCAAAACTAACTCTAAAGAAGTCAAAAGGCTAATACTAATCTGAATTGAGCTCGTATTGGTGGTTTACTAACTCGAAGTAATCAAGAGCGTCCTCAAAATGTCAATTAGAACGAAAAGTGCATCGCCCCGATGCAAAACGAAAGGAAAACGGAAATGCCTAAAACAATTACGGCGAAACAAAACAAACATGCAGGTGTTCGATGCCGATACTATCAACGACGCACCGGTGTGTCAACGGTTCCGGCTGTCTCACCACCTCGCTCCGACGTCAATAGTATCGGCATCGAACACCTGCATGTTTGTTTTGTTTCGCCGTAATTGTTTTAGGCATTTCCGTTTTCCTTTCGTTTTGCATCGGGGCGATGCACTTTTAAAAGGGGGGATAATGCCGCCCGCAGAGCCGAGAAGGCAACGCTTGGTCACGGTCTTCTAGAAGATTCCCGGTCATTCTCGCAGCAGACGTAACTTTCTTTCTGCCTTGTTATTCTCGAAAGTGCCAGTTCATCCTCGCCCCGAGCGCGCGACGCTCGAACCTTCTTTGCCGAACTTTCGAGATAGTGACGCAGGCTAGATAAGCGACACTCTAGACCGGCTGCGCCACTCTCGATACTTTTCATCGATGGATCTGAAGAGCGGCTACTGGCAAATCGAGGTCGACGAACGGGACCGAGAGAAGACAGCCTTCGTCACGCCGGATGGACTGTACGAGTTCAAGGTGATGCCCTTCGGACTATGCACGGCGCCAGCAACTTTCCAGCGTGTCATGGACACCGTGCTGGCAGGGCTGAAGTGGCAGAGTTGTCTCGTTTACCTTGACGACGTCGTAGTATTTTCAGCTGACTTCGACGAGCACTTGAGACGACTCCGAGCTGTTCTTCAAGCCATTCAGACCGCCGGACTCACACTCAAGCCGTCAAAGTGCCGGTTCGCCTATGACGAACTGAAGTTCCTTGGCCACGTGGTTAGTAACGAAGGCGTCCGCCCAGACCCCGAGAAGACTCGCGCCGTCGCGGCATTTCCAGCGCCAACAGACAAGAAGGCCGTGCGAAGATTCCTTGGACTTTGTGCCTATTATCGACGATTCGTTCAGGATTTCGCCAAGCTTTCTGCGCCGCTAACGCACCTTACGAAGGACGCCGTGAACTTCGACTGGGGTGAAGAACAAAAACAGGCATTCGACGAACTAAAGCGACGGCTCCAGTCACCACCGATTCTCGGCCACTTCGACTATAGCGACGGCTGCCATCACCTGCCCATCAATCTTCTTCCAAAATGTTACCAATCATCTCTCATCCTGAAGACCAGCACCTATGTTTGATTATTTTTGTAACCCCACCCCTTATGTAATACCCCCTAAAAGGGGGTCTTTAAGGTAATAAAATGAAATGAAATGAAATGAAATTAAAATTCGTTTGGTCAATTCTAGCTCAATGTAATAATAAGAGTATGATTTTAATAAATAATTTGTTAGATTATTACCTTAAAGTAATCACAAGACTAATCTTAACGTCAATTAGGCAGTATTAAAGTCTAAGGGTGAAAAGTAACATCTAAGTATTTAAAAGAGTAATAATAATGTGAATTGAGCTAATAACAGGTGAACTGATTGCATAAAGCCTCGAAGTGATCAAGAGAGGCACAACAATATACATTAGCTGACATCAAGTCTATTGAGTAAATAGTAGCTCAAAGTAATCACGTTACTAATCACAACATAAACAGGCTTATAACAAATTAATTGGGTGAATATTAGCTCAAAGTAGTCAAGTCATTAAGATGTCAGTTAAGGCGAATTAAAGTCCATTGGGTCAACACTAACTCGAAGCATTCAAAAGTGTAATTACAATGTGACTCGTGCTCAAAAATAACACGGTTAGTTTATAATTGGCTCAAAGTAATCTCAAAAGTAATCATGGTGCTAATTAGGCCGAATCAAACTCCATTGGGTCACTGGTAAATCTAAGTAACCAAAAAGTGATCAAAATAGAAACTGAGCTGAGAATAAATCACTCGGAGGTGTAAAACCTCAAAGTAATAATGGAATGGGGATTATGTCGGTTACACCAACATAAAGTCAAATAGGTCACAGTTACTCAAATTTATCAAGATGTCTATAATCTTGATATTAACTCAGTTTTGTGACTAATACTTTGGGTACATATCAAAAGTTACCATTAAGTTAATTTCGTTAATTTAAAGTCATCTGGGTGAATAGTAACACGTATAAATCAAAGGAGCAATCAATCGCTTAGGTGAACTTATAAGAAGTTGCCTTTGTTAATAATAATTCAAAGTGATCGACTCTGTAATGAAATGCTTGTGTCAATAATAGCTATATAACGGAAAAGTAAGCAGAATATCAAATGAGCTTCTATGAAGTTATATTTTTGTCAATAATTCTTCAAAGTTATCGAGAGAGCAATACAGATGTTTGTTGAACTTTTATTATTAAAATTGTGTTATGAATAGGTCTAAGTAATTAGAAGTGGAAGCAATTTTAAGTCAGTCGTGGGAATGATAGCAAGAAGTAATAATAAGTGTATTCACAAATTGCAATTGTACTTATATCAACTGATCTGTATCAATAGTAAGTCGAAGTAATCAGAAAAAGAAACCTAAACGTCAATTCATCCAAAAACGGGTGCGCCACTAATAACTCGAGGTTACAAAAAGTGTAATCCAGATGTCAATCGTGCAACTAGTTACTCCAAGTGATCGAAATAGCGATCAATATATCAATGATCCCCAACATAACCTAAATGTATAAATAATTACTTGAATTTATTAAAACTGTATGCGAAACATGACAACTGAAGACAAAAGCGGGCATGCATATATTGTGAATTAAAATTGACCGACACCGGCATCGGGTAGCGCTAAGATTAAATTGACTGCACTTACATTTAATTGAATGACACTTATAATAAATTGACTACCATTTGGATTAAAATGAGCGGGGAAGCCTGTAGTTTCAGGTTTTGACGTATGAACAGTCTTCGCTCATCCGCTCCCTGCGGTCTTGTATCATGTCTTTTAGTTTTGGCGACGACGCGGTGTGGTACAGCTCCTGTACCCGCGTGGGGCGCGGGAGTCATGTTACAACACGGAACGATTCGCGGTGGAGTCGTTCCAGCTTGTGTCCTTGTGCCTTGGTCAGCTCAGCGCAGACTGCATTTTAGCACGCGAGCTATGTGAGCACGGCCATCACGATGACTGTTTCGCGAGCGACGCCAGCACGGCACGCGAGCGACGCTAGCACGGCCATCACGGCAATCCGCGTGCCTGCTCTTCCGGTGCGCTTCTACATCCGCTTGACGAGTTGCGTGATGCGTCTTCCACACTGACTCGAGTGGCTTCAGCCACGTGTTCGTGGCTCCCTTCTCGAGGAGCGGCACGCCCAGAATGCCATCTAATCATTCCTTAGGGCGCTGTAGCGTCACTTCGTCGAGCGTGAGTTCCACCTTGCCGCTTACTTCTTCCTCGCCTCCGGTGATCAGGCACTGCGTCTTTTCAAGGGATGGTTTCATGCCCATGGTCTTCAAGTAATCTGTGATCCTGTCCAGGGTCACTTGCACCGCTTCGCCCGCCAGTTCGGTGGTCGGGTGGTCTTCCGGTTCGGGCCGCAGTATGATGTCGTCCTGATACATGGTGAGACGGACTCTGTAGCTGCACTTGGGTTTCAGTTGTTTGAGCAGTTTCCTCATCTCTATGTTGACGAATATAGGTGAAAGGATGGCTCTCTGTGGTACTCCCGTGCCAATCTCAGACTGTCGTGTTTTTTCTTGCCAGTTCTTATCTTGAACGTTTTGTGTTCGAGGAATAATTTGATTCGCGTGCCGGGGTACGCTCCTGTGACGGCCCCCATCACTGCTTCGTGCTCGACGGGGTTGAAGGCTTTTTCGAGTCCTACCGCGACGAGTATACCGAACCTCCTTTTGCCCTGTTTGCTTGTGCTCGCCACTCTTATAAGCAGGACCGGAATGCTGTGTGTGCACAGGTGCGGTTCGAACCCAGTTTGGCCCAGGTAAAAGTTTTCATCCTTCACCTCTTCCAGGTGGTGGTTGAGCCGCGTTAGGGACGTGCGTTCCAGTAGCTTGCATATTGTTGGCGTTAGTGAAATCGGTCAAAGGTTGGCGCTGTTGTCGAACCGCTTCCTAGGTTTGAGAATGAGCATAACTACGAATTGTTTCCACCAGGTCAAACGCTGGCCCTCCTGCCACACTTGGTTGATATAGCCCCCCAGTTCTGTCTTGGTGCTTTCGTGCTCCTTCTTGAGCACAGCGGAAAGGCATGCATATTATACGCGCACAAATAACGGGTCTACCGGAGTACAAGGCAGGACCCGGACAACAAATTTAGCAAGAGTTAACATTCAAACTGTGTATTGTAGCTCCAACAAAATGCAGCGTTATCCAAAAGTGAGTTATTTAAAAAGATAAAAAATAAAACACCACAACAGTGTCGACGACAATCGCTCTTTGACGAACGGACGGTGTCCAAGACAGCCTCGTGGAAAACCAAAGTTTTAATAAAGATTTTTTTTTCACACTCCATCAACACCAAGGCAAAGGAGTGGAAGCGACTGATCCGTTCCCCAACTCAACTTGAACAACTATTTTTGGCGATAACTGAGAAGGACTCTACGAGGATTGTTACTGGGAATTGGGAGAATATAGTATAGTCATTCTTCGCTGAAATCGCGTCGATTTCCGTTGGACGTTCTTTTCTTCCTTCGGTTCCCGTGAATATCGAACAGAAACGCTGGAGTTTCAAGCGCTTACAAGCCCTATTTCTTACAGTGCAAGAGAACACGAAGTGTACGCAGAGTGTGTAAGAAAAATAAAATAGAAACTTTCAAGAGAGACCGGAAAAACTTAGCATGAAGAACTGCAAAAACATAGCAGGTTTCAATAATGCAAGAGAATGGCAGAAAATGTATAGCTGATTAGGCGTGCGAGAGTCGCACTAGCTACGTCATCACCAGCAACATGTTGTCTGCCTAGGAACGTGTTTTTAGGAATCTCCATACAGCGTGCAGGTTCGTCTGCCTCTTTTGCAGGGGTTGTGGAAATGAAAATAAATAAATGAATGAAGGGTGACGAAAGAACGCCGAGCTCTGATTGGCTGTAATCGAAGAGTAATGGGTAGACCTCACTGCAAGCTGCCTCGAGGTCTAGCCACTATCCTTCAATCAGAGCCAATAAGAGTTCGGCTTTACGACGTCATCGCAACCCCTGCTAATGTAGCGGACGAACTTGGCGCTTAGCATACACAAACATACTGTTTACAAAGGAGCCCGCGTTCGCCTACATCGGGTGTGGGCACTGCGCGTCTACAGAAACCAGATTCACCTGAAGCGAAGCATCTGCGCGCGCACGCTGCCGACAGCAGCGCCACCATAACGGCGTGACGTCAGAGAGTGGAGTTGATCTACACTTGGTTTCACTTTAGGTCCGACCACTGTTCACGCTACGATCCGACGAAGCCAATAGGGAGTTTTCGTAGACCGCGCTGCCCCCTCCGCTAAGCGTTCCGCAACGAAGAAGTTGCTACTGCGCCTGCGCGCCGATAGCCTTGACCGTGGAGTTCCCGCTATCGTAGCGAGTTGCGGAAGGCCTTGCGGGACGGCGAAAACGATCTACGAAAACTCCCTAATAAAGCGACTCGAAAGGAGGGTCGCCACCGTGCTTGTGGTCTTTGTGGTTATGCACGCTAACCCAATCACGTGCAGAAAAAAAAAAACGGGATCCTGGTGCATTCACCGTGCGTGATTAGTTTAGTAGGCGATCTTAGCGTACGCTAAGATCGCCTACTTTGCGGATCTTAGCGTACGCTGTGGTTAAACTTGAAATAAAAAAAAAGTAAAGGGCTTATACGGAGCACATATTTTATTGTGCAAATCTTCTCACGGAAAAAAATAATGTTCGAGAAATATTTACGCCGGTAGACGCAATTTAGGGGCGCCGTGAGAGTAGCTTTGCCTTAGGTCCGCCCGGTGCTTAGATAACTAAGCACATTTCCTCGGCTCTCCTTGGTTGGAGTGGTGATTGACGTGAGAAGTGTTGGTCGTAAATTATATCTTCGTGCCGTAATAGTATTTTAATCGACACTTTCATGTATGTTTGCGAAACATTTAATGAAGATAGAGGTATTGTTTTCTTGAAAAGTATCTTTCGTTTTCCGTGTGTTTGTGTGAAACGATGACGAACAGGGATGCCGGCGTCTTTCGGGGTGCTCAATGAGCGCGGCTCGTGGAGCTCGTATATGTGTAGGAGTGCGAGTCGTTTCGCGTCCCCTGAGATGTTTAGAGGCAGATCTACCCAACCGCCGTACTTGCGACAATCACTGTCGCAAGTACGCGCCTTCAGAAGCGCTGCAGCGTGTGCTTATTTTCGTAGCGAGACTGGCGTCCCACGTCAACTATGTTGCTTGATATGGTTTGATTTGTTTGTTTGCGCGTGTTGAAGCTGAATACGGATGTTCATTCCCAAAAAAAAAAAGGCCCTGCCGCTTTGTGAATTGTGCAGCCGTCGTGATTGCAACCATGGTTTCAATAGCGAGAAGGCAACTACACAGATAAGAATTTGCGAGCCACTTGGCCGGAGGCAGTTGTACGTTCTGCTGGCATCATGTTTTTAGGACCATAATCTACATGGCGGGACCAGGCGGGAGTGGTACATCGCCTCCTGCTGCGATTTGTCAGCGGTGCGGAGCTGGCCAATCGCAGCAGGCGGGGATGTCCCGGTCCCTCGGTCCGGCTCGGTCCCACCATGTAGATTAAGGCCCAAGGTTTGTTCCCGCCATTTCGCTTTGAAAGGAAAGTAGCTCTCAAGTTTTGCAGAGTACCTGGTCCGACTAATCTACCAAAGCGACTACACTAATTTTAGATCGCGTATTCATTGGGCGTCATGACGCTCACCGACCTTGCCCGCATATGCCATGCAAAAAATACGCAAAAATAAAGAAGAGTAAAACAGGAAGGACAGCATTTTTATTTTTACCATTTCCTATAAGGCAGAGGTTCTCAAAGGGGGGTCCGCGGAGGCATTCTAGGGGTCAGCGAAGCCCAGCCTCATCAGTCAAGCCCGAAAATAAAAGTTGTCTTTTCTCCGATCGAGAAGAAACGTTCAAATTTTCGGGTTAGTTTTCTCGTGTATATGTCAACAAGGGAAGTCCACTTCACACTAGCCCTTAGTAATATTCGTTTATTAAATCGCTATCATAATTAACCTATACTTTCCCTTCCCTTCACCACGAATGGGGTCCTCCATCATCTCCTCTGGTCCATAAGGGGTCCGCGAGACATCGATGGTTGAGAACCACTGCTATAAGGCATCAACACGTGGAAGAGATGCTTCATTGCTTTGTCGCCCCAATCTCGGGTAATTTAAAGAAATGGTAGAACTACACCAGCTCACCTGCGGTCTCACTGCTACTGATATTTATTTTGTTGGTTTCTAATTCTATGGGTCGCTTATTACCGCACATTGACAGACGCTGACAGACGCCTGTTTTGGACTGTGGCTCGTGCAGGATGGAACGCTAGAACGCCGCTTTCATGGTCTCGTCTTGCAAGTGCCGCAGAAGTTTTTAGACGGGGGCGAAATAGCAGACGGACGAAGGCAAAAACGGACGCCGACGCGCAGCTTTCATGTCCGGGTCTGGGCATTGCAGGCGACGATAGACAGTGGTGCAATATCAGACGACGCCGGAGGCTGCTGCGCGTCTGTTCGCACGACAAGCAGGTGATGTCAGACGCAAAACTAGACGCACCGGATGTTGCGGAATGGAGACACCAGGCTTGCAAGCGTGTTTGGCCGCGCAGCCAAGCCAATCTAGTAGTAATGGGCAGGGTCCCTGATCTGTGAGCGGCCCACTCACAGATCACAAACGGGCCGTGACCTCCATTTAAACTTCGTCTAATGGCGTGAATATTGCCCGAAAAAATATTTTTAGTGGAAAATTTATAAAAAAAATTAAACGTGATAAATTTATACTCTTGAAAAAAGCTTTTTTTTAATTTCAGGGTTTATTTAAAGTGAAACAAAATATAACTACACAAAGCCACATAAGGGTCCGACCAAGGGCAATACTATCGCCGCTTTTCAATTGTAATTCGAAGTGCTTCTGCATAATGCCAGTCGGCTGCAATGGGTGCGGCTATCGGCATCTGGTTCTTAGACTTACGCATTCTTGTTCCGTGGGAATTTTCACCGATGGTGAGCACGCGTCGCATTCACTGCTCTCCTTTTTACCAAAAGCGAACGTGCGTTAAATGGGTATCAGCTTGAGCACAAAATGCGCCTGGGCGGAGGCGCGATAAAGGGTTATATATTTTCATTTTTTATTTTAATTTTACTAACGTTAACATTTTTTCAGCCCTATCACACTGCCACCACGAAGAAAGACTCACGAAGAAACAATAATACTGGCCAGAATTCCAAGTTTTAAAACAGGATGTTGATAGCCGGTCGTTACCTTCGCAAACATCTGCAAAATGACTCAAGCCCTCTCAGACCTTTTAGGCCCTCTGCTCTCGGCTAGGAGGTACGAGCGAGTTAGTAAGACGCGAGAATGCAATGCTTGCATTGTGCATAAAGATGCAGCGCAACGTTCGATCATGCACGAACCACGGTCATTTACAAGCGTGGGTTACAATCTGTCTACGCGCGGCAACACAGCGTATAAAATAACTAAACGAAGTTTTAATAAAAAAGAAAAAGGCAGGCTGGCGCTTGCAGTGTCCTATCAAAACGATAACAATGTTGTTTTTTTCTTGTAGCTTTTTCGATCTTGTTGCTTTCTTTGACAAATTTACATATATCCTAGATAATATAGTAAGGGTACAGGCAAGCTGGTGAATGTCAACCATGTTGAAAAAAACATGAGACTGGGGCAGAAAGGAACATAAAAGTCAACAGAACAAAATAGGACAGGACGACGTCTCAAACTCAGCTACCAGGTTTATTTAGTCTGCCTGCTTATATAGCGTACAACCAGCCACCACCAACACAAAGGGGCAACTTCTAACCAGTTAAAACGTCAAGCCCTCAAACCTTCAAATGAAATCCCGCCAGCATAGTGTCCGCGAGCAACACACAAAAGTGTAATAACAAACAACCGAAACGCGACCGAAAGAAAAAGAAAAAACCTTTCTGAGTGATACTGACATATACTCCGCGTCACGTTAAACACTACCGCACATGACGCCACAGTCCCATGGAACCATTCTAGCTGCGCCAAGTGTGCCTCAACAAAGCGTATGTGGCTTCATACATTGTAGCCAGTGTTGTACAGAACGGTGTCCCAAGGTGCGGCGTTCCTGGAACGCGCATATTTAGGAGGAACCAAGGAACGCCGCCGCTCCATCTTA
Organism: Ixodes scapularis; assembly: GCF_016920785.2. Lineage (NCBI taxonomy): Eukaryota > Metazoa > Arthropoda > Arachnida > Ixodida > Ixodidae > Ixodes > Ixodes scapularis. The sequence goes on from NW_024609835.1 coordinate 119,121,353, forward strand.
CATCGGTGGAACGGGAACGGGAACTCGTTACGTTTTTACGGAAACGGACAATTGAATGGCGTTTTTTTTTTGTTCGTTCAGTGGGGTAATTTTATTTATGTCTTAAAGGGGGAAACTCCAAAGGGTATTAAAACAATACCTTTCCGAGAAGCAGGATCTCGTTAACTTTTTTGTAACTTATTTTAGAGTTTATTTTGTGTGGTCCTCGCTTGGTAACAGTCAGGTGCACTAAAGCTAGTCGACATTGATTTTTTTTTTCAGTGCGCGGGACTGCGGTAAGGAATAAAAACAAGTTTAGTGGAAGGAAGAAACACAGAAAGAGGGGCGTCTCAAATTCAGCTACTTTTTTTGCTTCCACGAATGCACCCAGAAATCTAAGGCCGACTACAGCCAGCACTCAACTTACAGAAAGAGAGAAGCAGGTTAAAACAAAAGAGAAGGTTAACAGAAGTCGGACGCACCCTTGTATTCCAAACAATAGTCACTTTAAAAAACACACATAAATTAACCTTTATCCTCTCTCCCTTTCAAACAGAACAAGAAATTGAACCTTCAGAAAGGGCTGTTAGTTTTCGAAGCTAACCTGCCAAAAAACACGCCCTCTTCTCCAATTGCTCGTCTTGCAGGAAGCAACATCGAGAAGCAGCTTTTGTTAATTTCTGACGAGGATTTTTTTGTTAAATAGAAATGCGTGAGGTTGTAAAATGCTTGGCCAATGTGGGGTGAAAGTACATATTACTTATCTGAATCGCCCACCACAAACATGAATATGGTAAACGATATGATTTTTGTAGGTGAATATGTCAACAAATAAAACCTGGCTTCCGGTTTTTTTTTTTTTTTCCTGGTGTCATTCCATCACGGAATTCAAATTTGTACGTCGCCATGTTATGGCGACGGGGGTGCGGCTTAAGACGCTCCCCAGTGAAACACGCTGCGTCCAAAACCAAAATCCAAGCTCGCATCGCAGCCGTGCGGTGCTATATGTGACGGCGGCATTGTCCATCTCCACGAACAGCCAATCCGGCGTGAGCGTCGTTGCTAGGGGGTTTATCGCCTGCGCCGTAAAAATATTCGTCCGGTTACCCCACCTCGTTTCACACCAAGTCCGACTGTTGCCAACGCTACGATTGGATGGAGCCAATCCAGTTGCTACAAAAGTGCATCGTCACGGCGCCCGTCGTCTTTGTGCGTTTGCAATCACCATCTAAGCCAATCTGGCATAGTTAATTCGCCGAGATCTTGCACTTTTTTTTCTTTTGTGCGTAATTGGTTTAGCCGGGGATAGGAAGTTCACAAAAACGACGATCGCCATGACGATAAAACATTGGCCCTGCTTGATTGGCCACATCGGATCGAAATATTGTCTGCGGTTGGTCTTAATGTCAAACGGAGTGTAAAACAATTTAATAACGCAGTCAAACATTGATCAGTGTAAAACAATGATGTGCATTGAATGGTTCATAAAACGACATTGGTAATAATTACTATGTAACTTAACTAAAGTATACACTGTAAAAAAATGGGGTCGTAAATGAACTTTTAGGGGTTCTTTGGCTTGACCACATTCTGCACCCTAAAAAGTTATTTTAAGCTTCCCCTAAAACCGTTCTTCGTAAAAAAACCTATAAGAGCTTCTCCTAAGCTCCTTTGTTTTTCTGCGAAAGAGTTCTTTATTACCCAGCTGTCTTTCTAGTACTCCAAGGGGCAACAGTTTTTTAGGCGAAACCGTTCTTCATGAGCTGAAAGCGTTCTTGGGGCGTAAAAGTACCTTTCAAGATCGGATTTGTTTTTAGAGTGTACGGGCACAGTGTGACATAAACGCGACACGAGATTCTTGTACGCAAAGACAAAGAAGCTGATGGGCAGGGTCTCGTGTTTTCGGTGTATACCGATTAACCCCAAAAATTAACCCTAAGATTGTTTTTTCTTAAACGGTGAAAGCCGAATCACTCAAAATTTAGTCTGTGATAAAAAAAGCCCCCTTCACGTAAAAAGCCTTCCACCCTTCTTTTTTATGTTTTTTCCTTGACCCCAAAACACAGCCGCACAAAACACTCTTTGGGATTGTTCCTTTCTATTGAAACCACGTCTCTTGCCCCGCTCCCTACTCCTATAGTTTTATGGGCTTTACTGGAGAAAATATTATAATTGATAGCTTATAAATTATACTACTTTCTTTAGTAATTATAGACTCGCCTCATGACAGTAGCCCAATAAACACTGATTTTCCCCGGCCTTAAAATTATATACTGGAAAACACATTCCAGGGTAAAAAATGAACACCGATAAATAACCCCGAGTTTGAAAAAAAATCAATACAGAAAACACAGAACCCTACTTATGGGTCACGGACTCAGGAACTTCCTTGTTGAGGTGTAGCTTCAGATATAACAACGAACCATTCGTACTGTCTTTTGTTTTGTTGAAAGCTTGCTGAAGTTGTCCGGGGTAACAATAGTCCAATCCGACTTATGAACTGTAGGAGCACTGTGTGAGCATTCGACTGAGGCTTGGAGCGGACATCTGGAGCTGCGGCTTGTGTTGGATCGCTGCAGTGACGCGAAAAACCGAACTCTAGCAATTCCCCAAGCGCAACACACTGTTACGAAGACAGTGCGCAAGAACAGTGGCGACGTATATCTGCCCTAGATCCCGTGGCCTTGAGTTTTTCGTTTGGTTTGAAGAGGTGAACGTTGCTCATTTTAAATGTCGAATTGCAAACTTATTGGGGGTTAACGCTGATTTAGCGGTGGAAAAAGTGAGTGACGCGTGCGACGTCCAAGAGAGTTGGCCAACTGCCAGACACCTGCGCAGCGAAATCCGCCAACCAAACAACGCAACTGTAACAAAAAAAAAAATGAAAGAAGGAAATACAGAGGAAGAAGGAAATACAGGTGCACCAGTTTTTTCTAATATTGGCTGATTTTTCGATAACGCTCAGCAAGTGTCTAATAAGAACCATACGCTTATTTTTGATTTTTAGAAGTTTATTCACATAGTTTAGTTAATTATCCGACTGATCATTACGATTAGTCCCTTACACTATATCCGGCTGGCCGTATAACTCACCCGCATAAATCGCATTAGTTTAACTTTCACGGCTTTTCCTAAACAACTCTGTTAAGCTTAAAAAGAAACACACTGTCACTTAAGTGGGACGTGTTATTTATTCAGTATGGCTGGAGAACTCATAGTTGCGAAAGCCGGATTAAGATTCTAAAACATCTGATATCATGCCGAAATTATCCCAAGAATAATTATTTTCATGGTCGTCACCTCCGCAGTATCAATAATAGTGTTTTTTGCCAGGTTAGTGAAGTGAGCATTCTATAATTACTAATTACTATGTTTTTTATATTTTCAATGAAAATGGGCTAGCTTTTTGTAAAAATATTCTCCAGCGGCAACTTTTTAGTGTGCATTTTCACACTACATTTGACTCTAGTGTAATAAAGGAATCTTGAATGTGATATACAGGGTAAAAATCGGTTAACAATCGAAGATAAAAGATTTTTTTTGTGTTTTTATATGAGGGTATCCTAGATGCTCTAAAACAATATTTACTCCAATATTGGTAGATTAAAATGTTCAGAACTCCGCCGTTCAACGCAAGCAGAAGTAGAAACAAAGCGGGAGGTAAGATCTGCATTTTTCCTGTAAGAAGTTTTGAATGTATATTTTTCTGTGTGCACTCTCATTTTCCGTTCGCTTTTATAGCTATAAAAAATGTCTATAAATTATTTTAATCACGTTTTATTAGATTTAGAATTTTTAAGGTATAGCATGTGGCACTTATTGCTTCTATGTACTCGAAACGTTACGTGTGTAAACTGTATGTCTAAATTTCGGGTAAATATTAAAACAGCATATATTACTTATTAAGTACTCAAAGCTTTTACTTGGTATTTGTTTTAAGAATTCAAGAATTTAGGGTACGTCCGTGAGTTATATCAAACGTTAAACTGGAAATGTTTCTATATTAATTTGTGCCTGTGTATTAATCACAAATAATCGTTTTTTTATTATTTTCTAAATGTGCGTTTTTATCTTTCTCCTTTCTTCCATAAGATTTTATTCTAAAGCCGGAATGAAACAGACGTAGGAATTAAAACCTAAACATTGGAAAGTTTTGTTCTTAATAAACAAACGATAAAATTTCTCCTTATGATACCGACTTGGCCTGGCAATTGTTTATTGGTAGGCTAATCTTTAATGCATAGAGACACGTGCATACTGTCACATAGAAAGTGCCTCTCGTAATTTTTATCCGCTGTCTTTTATAGGCATAAAACCTTGTGACAGAAGTGAATTTTCCGGGCTTTATCTCGCGAAATGTACATGTTTTCGCGGCCGACGGACATCACGTTTTATTTTTAGAATCCGCGTGGAAGTCATGCGATTGCGATGTAGCGCGGCAAATTATTTATAAACACGATCACAGATGTATGCTTCCCACGATGTAGAAGACTGATATAAAAGCTCTTTGTGGTGATCTAAACAGCACAGTCGCTTGAAAGTCTGACAGAGCTGTAGGTATGTATTCCCTAGCGCCAATTTATATGTTCATCTAAAGTAACACCATTGTCGGGACGTTTATAACCTCGCATTCTTAAAAAAAGTGTTATGTTTTTGGTGGACGTCTGATCCTTTTTTAATCCCTTTGTACATTTTGGGCGGACGCTAACACCTAAAAATGGGCGGGCTTATTTGGAAAAATTAGAGTGCCCCTGGATGACAAGCGTTCTTGTTAAAGTCGCGTTGCATTTCTAAATTCTGTTACGGTAAACCACTCTGAATATCTTTATTTTGTGTTACACTTCTATTAATGCACGCGTGATTACAAGCTATATATTTTCAGATATACGCAATATTCGCAGTATAAATATCACCTTGAAGCGATAAATTCCAGCGAACTAGAGCCTTTCGGTAGTCTGTCGGCTCATGTAGACCATCTCAATGACTGGTTGTGTGTAGGGTTGCTTTCTTAATTTTGATAATCATAGAACTGGTAAATGGAAGCCTCATTCTTGCTAATCTCGAGTTCAGAAAGTACGCTGGAGGGGGGATGGGAGGCGGTGGGGGATGGCATAAACTACATGATGGATACACTGCAACTATGCTTCGGGTTCTAGCAATTCTTCGAGTGTTGCAAACCCGCTTTTGAGAGAACTCGCCGGCGACGGCTTTCATGAGTCGCTTAGTGACTGGTGGAATTCGTTGGAAGACTACACGTTTCTTGCTTTCATATTGATAGTTTATAAAAGACGTCGCACAAATTTGAAAAAAAAGGTTTCTTTGTTTTGTGGTGTGCAAAGCATTTCTGAGCATATACAATCAATTTTTTGTGTGTGTTTCAGATCAAGATGCTGCTGATTCTAACCCTTACTGCACTTCTGGCCGGCAAGCTAATTTTCTTTACTTTACGCACATGTAGTAAAGGCCTACGCTCCCCAACTTTAACGCTGCCGCGCGAGCTCGCGACTTTTGCGGAGGGTTTCTATCCTATTGCGGTAGGGTTCCGTGTTGCGGATAAATTCGAAAACAACTTCGAAACACACTCGCCAATAAATTTTTTCTACATTCGAATTTATTAGATCACCCTCAAATTCTGGAATCACAGCGTAATATATATATAATATATATATCCTACAAATAGGTTTTTTTCAGACCACAGGGTAATTGATGCTGAGAAGAGATCACTCCAGTTTTTTTTAAACCTGAAATCATTGCCAAATGAGTCAGTACCACTTGTGTCTTCAAAGTTCGGCAGCGACAACGCGTCATTCTGCTTCTCACTCACTGCAGAAGCCACTGTTTGGGCTTCCAATTTGGACCATAGTAGTTTTGCTTCTTAGTGAAAGGGGTTGTTTTTGGTGTAACAGAGGAATTTATGAACGTGTAGATTTTATAGAACTCGGGATAGGCAGCTGAAGTTTGTACTCCTTTCGCTACTTCCCGTGTCCGTGCAACCGTGGGTTAGAGTGGTGGAAATGCATCACAAGAACACTAGTTTCCAAGTTCAATGTCCGTGAGTTTGTATATATTTTAAAATCTGAATGTCCATGAAAGCACCATTTGTTTGCAAGTTCTTTCGTGGGACCGTTAGTATCACCAATGTCAAAGCCCCTAACGCCAAATCCTGCTAAAGAAATATAATTTGATACCGGACAATTATTATAAATTTAAAGTGGGATTTAAATGAAAAAATAGGAACAAAGTGAAATTAAATTCCAAACTCTGGACCATTAAAAATCTTTAAAAAAATCCTATCAACACCGCGCTACATATAAAACTAAAAAGAAAAACACCCCCCTATTGCACGACAAGTAAACTCCGAAAACACGGAATCCTACCAATTGGCTGTTGGCTCAAATGTTGTTACGTGACGTAACATAAACATTGCCAACCTCTAAATAAGGGTAAGACTACATTGTTGGACCGGTGATCGAACATGCTTTGGCTATCGGCAAAAGTCAAAGAGCGCTCTCCAACTTTTGGACACACTAAAAGTATTCACAAATTACGCGTTTGTGAAACATCTATAAGAAAGAGAGAGATACAGAAAGAGAAACAAGTGTTTTATTGTATTAAAATTTCGGAGCCATCGTAATAGAGCTCCGCTGCTCTCCCTCTTGTGGCGAGGCCCGTCGTAGGGTGTAGGTTGGGTCGACGAATCAGTCCATAGATTTTGCCACACTGCACTCCAGGGCTGCCCGGAAATATTCTGCCAGGTATACCTGGTCCTGAAGTACGGTGGCTGTAGTCAGCCACTCCGGGTTAAGAGGTAGGGAAAGAGAGGCTGAAAAGAGGAGATAAGGAGAGGGGAAGGATGAAATGGGTTGCAAGTCGAGAGAATGTGGGAGGTGTATGGGTAGCCTCCATAATTAAGGCAATGCGGTGCGTGTTCACTGATGGCACTGCGCACAACGTACAGACGTGTTGGGAAGGCAGACTATTGGTTTGTGCGCGCCGAATGTTGACGCTTTGTTGCTATGACAGGATGGAGTGGAGTGGTAGGAAGAGTCGGGCTGTAGTTTGAGTAGGGCTGTAGTGTGGACGTGTGTACGTGCCTCATTGCGTTGTTAGGCCCGAGGATGCTGGGTGCACGGTAAAGTGTGCCGTAGGAGAGCTCATGCGCGCTTCCTTTGCCCAGCATTCCTTCGGGCCCTTGAATTTACACAATGTTTACAGGGTAGTGAAAGTGCGAGTGAATGAGTGTGATGATTAATGCCAAGCTGTTCTCGTGCAGAAGAAGCCTGCTTGGATCCATAAGCGGGGGTTACATGGACGCGACCGTAGCGAGACAAATCGAAATTTGTTGCCTATGGATCTATGATTGGGTAGAAGGAGGATTGAGAAGGAGGGGAGAGAAGGGAAGGAAGGATCGGGGGCGCGTGATTGGTCACCTCTCGATTCGATGCGCTATGGTAGCATCCAAGAAAACGTAGCCATAGCGTCCGTGAAGATGATGGGTGTTTGGGAAGGGGGTCGCGAAGGGAGGTATGTAATGGTGGTGACGATGGCCCGCAGTTCGCTAGTGCAACTGTCTGTAATGGGGAGTGGGGCTCTGTACAGTTCGCGTGGATGTTCGTCAACGACGGTGATTACCGACCCCCTTTCAGAGGTGCTGGCGTCCGCATAGTAGTAAAGGTTGTCCGAATGTTGGAAGACTAGGCGTTAGAAATAGGCTAGCCTTTGCTGCCGGCGCGGATTATGTATGTAAGGATGCATCTGTCAAGGTAATGTTGCAATGTGTATGGGGTTCCTGATGGGTGGTGTTAGGGGGTTTGCGGGGAGGTAGGTGCACTGATGTGTGACGTAGTAGGCGCGTCAGAATGGGACATTCCTGTTTCGTGAGGGACAAGCGGATCTTTCGACGTATCTTGTGAACAGCGATGAGTTCAGATATTACATTATGAGAGCCCATTTCCTAGAGGAGAATGGTGCTCTTGCTGAAAGAGAGACCTAATGCGCGTTTGGTGCGCTTCCAAAGCCGGACATCAAGATTGTTCTTCTGATCTTGCATAAAGGTTAGGTAGGGGAGGTGATAGCGGAAGCGTGAAAGTGGTTGTGCGTCACAGGCACATCATGCCCGCCTCTTTAAGTCCATTGGAATGAGGTGCCGTTCTCCGGAGCATGTTAAGAATGTGTTCACTTTGTTTGAGGATATGGTGGGATGTGCTCGAGCTTCTACCATCTTGTTGTACACGGAGTCCAAGTAGGCAGATGGCAGGGGGTTGAGGGATGTCGGCACCGTTCTGTGTGAGGTTGATTGGAGGGCGCTGCTATTTCGAATTGTGAGCGAGCAGTAATTCAAACTTTTCTGAGGAGCACTGAAGATTAACGCACAGGGCTGCCTGATGCACTTGGTTAATAGTGTGTTCAAAAAGTGTAGTCTTGTGCCCTGCCGAACCCATGGGCATTCATACCGTAATTTAAACAGCGTAGGTGGTATAACTGATGTCTAGTATATCTGCCAGGGCCTGGACGACGGTGTGCAATTCCAGATTAAACAGGGTGGGATGGCGTCTGATATTACTTGTAAAATGCGTAAAAGTGGCGATAGAGGTTTCAGCACTGCCACTGACACACGCGTCACTTCCGTAGCGCGCTTAATAACATTTAAACGCTTGATTATTTTCGTCAGGTCCAACCCTTTATTACCGCGAATGGAGTCAGAGATTCGCTGCTTGCTCTTTTATATAGGTAGATAAAGGACGCTAGACAACTAAGTGGCCTCTTTTTTGCTCCGTATGCCTATTTCGATCCACATTAAGCATGTCCCGCCACGCTACTGAGTATTTGAGGCCACAGCCAATCAGGTAACATCCCTCGAAGAAAAACGCGCGCTGGCGCGGCGGCTTTAAGATTGGAGATCTTTGCACAGAGACTGAAATATTTTACAAATTGTTAGGGGGGCTGTCAGGATAAAAAAATTCTATTACCCGATTCAAAACAAGTAAAGTCCAAGAGGTGATATATAGGGCGAGCTATTGACTGTATGCATATATACTTCTTAACTTGAGCTTCCTATTCTTGTAGTATTTCAGCGTCCCATTAAAGAAAAACATAAAATCTGCGAAGCATCGGCGCTCGGAGACGTTTCTATAGGGCTTTAAAAGTAGCAATAAATATTTGTGCTTACTTATCGACCCGTTTTAAAGGGACGATGCAACGGCATTTTAGTTACTTTCAGTACATTTCGATTCGAATTATTTCTTGACTTCAATAACCCATACACCATGCGTTAGATTTTTTCTCCTTGCAATTGCATTCGCAGGAAAAAAAATCAAAAGTAACCCACAGCGCTTATCCCCACAACTTGCAGCCAGAAGAAGCAGCCCACGTGATCTGTAACCGATTATATACGGCCAATGTTTATCATAGCTGCGCACTGCGGTTGGTAAAAGGCACGGTATGCGCTGGGTTGCACACATTTTTAAGGTTCGTCTATTCCCGCTATTGCAGCGATTGGGCGCGACTCACTACCCGGCATGCCTATGCAATGATTGTCACGATCCCAAATGGAATGCTCACGCAGAGCTCGGGCTCACTGCATGCGTCGGGTTTAAATATCATCACCACGCGGATCGCGGATCTTTATGACGAGATTGTAGGGATCGCACTGTTAAAGGAGTCGCGCAACAATGTTCGCTTGGAATGTTTCTCGCTTCACGCGAGCTAAATGGCACTAGTGAGATTCAAGTATACTCGAACGCCATGCCACTGACCAAGAAACTCCTTTGTTGCGGTTTAATTTCAAGGACAAAAGCGTGCGTTTTCTTTTAATCTCTCATTCAAAAAAACTTAGGACGGAGCTGGGGAGTCGCAGTACCCCTAAGTGACGATACTTGAATTTGGCCCATAGAATGCCGCTCAGAGTCAATAGCTCGACAAGCATTCGGGTATTGCACCGCGTCCAATCGCTGCAATGACGACAATTGCCGAACCACAACAATGACTGGAACTCAACGCATGTCTTCTGCTTAGCCAAACCCAGCATTGGCGGCATCCATATCAAGAATATCGTCATATATTCGTCTCCATATCACGTGGCCCATGGTCTGGCTGCGAGTTATTGGGATACTCCGGCGATTTTTTCATGGTCGCTGATTTGCCTCAAACTAGGCTCAACACACCGATAGACATGGCTGTACGTACCAGTTCCCCAGGTATTGCGTAAAAAAAAAAAGCTTTTCCAGAAGTTTTTTGAATTTTCGAATTTAGTTTCCATCGTATTTCTCAAACCGGGAGCTCCTAATGGCAACATTAGAGTGTGACGACAGAAATGGCACTAAGCGGGCAGTAAGCCATGTTCCCGACTGATTACAAGATGTTTGATGATGAGAAAAAAATGCTCGGTGGCTGATTCACTGAAAAGCACGCCAAGAACATTTGACATACCCTGTTTAATAATACCTGCACGACTTGAAAGTCTGTACAATTTGTGGCGTCACGCCACTGGAAAGCGCGCGGAAATTTCAATGCTGGTTTCGACATCACCTTCATTTACGGTATTCTCAATTGCTATTTTGAATTTCGAGAAAATAAATAGCATACCGCGAAGATTAAAGTTCGAGTAGTCCGAGAATGCAATTTGTTAGGGTAGCTCAAAAAAAAAAAAAAAAAAAAACGGCCGGAGTATTAATTTAATGGGGTTAGCGCTGCTTGTTTTTCCTTATTTTTTTGCGACTTCTATTGCGTGTGGTGAAAAATGAACGCGTGTTTTATATTTTATTAACGCCAGGGATTCGTTCTAAGCGTTGTTTGCGCAAAGTAAAAAAAACCGTAGCATCGTTCCTTTAACAAAGCAAAACAATGCAATCCCCAGATCTTTAAAATCAAGGTTTTCAAAGAAAAAAAAAACCTTAATCATCAAAATTATAATGCGACCAAGACACTTCTGGATTAGTGGCGTTGCCGACGAGTATTCGCGACTCCAGCAAAACGGACGGCGCATATCGGGAATACATTGAACTGAACCGAAGAGGTCCTTTCGCGATTTCTGCTCGACCCTTGTGGCTTTCATCATTACGTGTTGTGGGAGGTTGGTGCGGTGGAAGAGTTGTTTCGGTGACTATGTTGTTAATGTCGTGTCAGAGTGTTGCCCAGGTCGCTGTGAGCGTCACCTAGGGTACCGCGTGAACCAGACGTAAGTTTATCATCGTTCATCAGCATTGCAGTCCTTCCCTCCTGTTCCCAAAAAAGGTCAAGCCTCTGGAAGCTCGCTTACGCAATCGCATCGCCGTATGTTTGAAACGTAGTGAGTCAAGATCGGGGCTAATCATTTTGAATCCAATACTTGCCAGCCGAATCCTGAGTGTTGTGCGTTGACCTGAAACCTGGTACGGCATGTCCTGTTTTAGACCGCCATATTTGCGCAATTTTGGAAACCCCTATAGGTGTCTGGAGTTCCGAATACTTTGAGGCCAATGATACCAGTAAGTTCGCGTGAAGTGAGAAACCTTTCAACCGAATATTGTTGCATGCCTCCATTAGTGTGGAGCTATATGTTATTACGTTGTCACAAAGTAGAGGCCGAAATTCAAGCAAATGTATTAATCTGAATTCATGCTGTTGTCAACCGCTTTATTTTTTTAATATAAGCCATACTTTTGTTTTTGTTTTTATTTCTAGTAAAGTCCAACCGTACTTTTCATCTACTATGCTTTTATTTTCTCTTTTTCGACGGTCATCGCAGGAATATCGGGTCAGTCGGAAGACGATGCCAACGCTTACGTGGACAAAGTAATCAAGGACGAACTCCCGGCGGAACTCAAGTACCTGGACCCGCTCACGCTGCGTCCTTTCAAGTTCCACTTGAGGCAACACCCGTTCGGCTGGGTCTCGTTCTGCGCCACCAACGTGACGGGGTTGGGCAGCGTCCAGCGCTCGGGCGACTGCGGTAGCTACGGACGCTCGCTTCCGCGGAGGGCTTTTGTCGGCTGCAACATCACTGTGGGAGATGTCGAAGTCCGGTTGTGCAGCACCCTCAAGTACGGTCGCAACCTGACGGAGGTCCATGCCAACGCTACCTTTTCCGAAGTCCGTGGACGACTCTACTTCTCCGTTGGCGCCTGGAAGGCTCCTTCGGCCAGGGCGTATCCCGAGCTGGGAAGCGCCACGACCGTCTTCAGCGGCCTCGATGACACGCCGGAGACGCACCATCTGAGGTTGGGCTACCAGGCAGTGGCGAGAGATCTTCTCGCTGTGGCTGTGGAGCGACATCTCTCCGAGGCACTTACCAGAGCGGCCCATCGTGTCTTGTTCCCGCTTTGAGGAGCCATCGGAGACGTGTACTTACTGCGAGTACCTCAAGTTTCCCCTTCTTGTTCCCGAGAAGCGAATAAATGCAATTTATTCGGGTACATTTCGATTGGTGGTTAAGTGGTTGTCTCCCTGAATCAGCAGTCGCACTGTTAATAGATGTTGCAGGAAAAAAGCGTTCAGACGCTGTCTGAGGGATGTTTCTTCCGTGCATGACGACCCTGCCACATTGGTCATTTCAAAACTGTTTTTATACATGTTGGACCGTAAGCGCGTATACGTCAAACATATTTCGAACATATTTAAGTTGTGCCTTCAAATAATTAGGTTACCATGTCTACAGTGAATATCATATACTTTTTTTAACATGTACGAGCCACATGACTGCGGCTTAGTTGCTACACTTGGCTCCCTAGGCAGCCTTAGCACGATGCTTGGGAACTTGGCTTAAGGCACTTGACATCGGCTCCAGCCGCTTAAAGCCCAGCGTCACAACGTTGACTTTTTTGTGTGTGAATCCACCTTTTTCTTATTTGCTAATTTGAAAATAAATGACGAACGTTTTGTGCCAAGCTAGACTAAGCGAGTGGCATATCCAGGGCTGCCATTTCGTGCATGGCGAGAGCAGCGGCCTCCTGTAATTCTCTGTGTGCTAAGGCACGAAAGGTCCCGATGCCGTAGTCAATTCCGTGATCGCTCCTCACTAGCCGCCACACCCGAGGCTCCGTGGCGCGCTTGTCACCGCCGCTGAATTTATGAGACAACAACAATGTTCGTCCGTAAAGAGCCACACTCAAAGCGGAGATTTAAGGATAAGGGCAATCGTTTCTGCAAGAGGGAATTTCTGTCCACACTGAGCTATCGAAGGGACAAATTTCAGTGAATTAAAGCTGGGGTCAACTTTGAAATATAAAGTTTTTTTTTTCTTTTTTTTATTACAAAAAATAAGCTTTATATTACCCAAGGCTCACTCTCCAACCACATGTAGCGCTAGAGGTTTGAACCAGGTGCCAAAGTTTTAGCACGAACAATTACCTTATTCAAGGGTTATAGGGGATTTTCTGAAAATTTCAAAGGGAAAATTGGGGCCATTTTTCCATATTTCGGTAACTGCCGCCATAGAGCTTCATATATTAATGAGCCTTTGTTGGCCGCCATTTTACCAATAAAAATTTCAGAATTGTTTCGGGAACACCCTGAAGATTACATTACTGTTTACCGTCAACAACGCTTCAGTGTCTCCTTAGCCTCCTGAGCCTCGAGCGTGCATGCGCAGCCCAATCACAGTGAAAGCTAACGAGAGCGTGCTGGAGGCAGGGAGTTCGAAAGACACGCCCTACCGATTTCACCTTGACAGCTTGTGCTACCTATTAGTGGCGAGATGTTTCGGTGGCGCCCCCTATGGTTCCCCTCCCGTGACGTCATTACCTTGCGAACAAGTTAGATTGTGTTTGTAATGAGCATGATGGAAGCTTGAAATCATTGGGTTCTCAAAGGAACACTGTCAACATCGTCAAAATTAAAGTTTTTACATTCCTCTTATTTCCGTCAATGATAAATCCTTTGCTGACGTCATAGTCAGCATTTGGCCAATAGACCCTTTACGAAAGTCAGTCTACCCACCTTGTGCAGAGCCAGACCCGACGCTCTAATGGCGGAACTACACTGTTTCTCCACACCAGAAAAATCGAACGTCTTCGAAAGCATAGAGCAGAAAAAGGAAAAGATGTTGGTCCTTTCACGTCACCTTCGATGCACGGAATCGAGGGTGTTTGATTTAGCCGCGCATGATCTCCTATCACCGCCATTAGAGCGGCAATAATGGAGCTTTTTATACTGCCACAAGAGGACTCTGACTTTTGAAAAGGGTCTATTGTGGAGGGCCGGCCACAGCGACACTTTCGATCACATACGTCGCCAACAGGGAGTATTTACTGAACGTCAGATTTGTGTGCCCTATTTAGACCGCGTGTTCGGAACGAGCGCGCAGTAATATGTTGCTTTAAGACCCGGCAACCTTGATGGTGCGGAATGCACGTTCCAAAAGAACTGAGGAGGCTCGTCATCAGCACGCGCTCAGCAGTCGCGCGCACAGCTATGGCCGCCAGTGAATAGGGTCTATTGGTACTATTGGCGACGTGAGCGATCAAAAGTGTCACTGTGGTCGGTCCACCACAATTGGCCGAATGCTGACTATGACGTCATCAAAGGAGCCATTTCATCGACGGAAATAAGAGTAATGTAAGAACTTCCATTTTGACGGTGTTGGCAGCGTTGCTTTGAGACCGCTATGATTTCAGGCTTCCAGAATGCTCATTACAAACACCATCGAGCTTGTTGTTCACATGGTAATGACGTCACGAAAGGTAACGGAACGAGGGCGCCACCGAAACATCTCGCCGCTAATTAGCGGCGAGATGTTGTGGTGCCACCCTCCTATGGTTCCTTCTCGTGACATTACCTTGCGAACAACAAGCTCAACGGTGTTTGTAATGAGCATGGTGGAAGCTTGAAATTATTGCGCCCTGAAACCAACACTGCCAACACCATCAAAAGTGAAGTTCTTACATTGCTCTTATTTTGGTCAATGAGGAATGCCTTTCTAACGTTATAGTCAGCATTCGGCCAATCCTGGAAGGCCGACCACAGTGACGCTTTTGATTGCACACGTCGCCAATTAGCGATGTACGCGGCCAAAAGCGTCGCTGCGGTCAGCTTCGCACTAAAGCCCCTCGATATGTTTTCGTTTGCCTTTGCAAGTAGCGCCAAATGCTCGAGCGCACGTGGCCCAGGTCTCGAGCTGCCCTTGGAAGCAAATGGCGGCGCAGCACTGAAATGAGCGGCCCTTGGAAGCGAATGGCGGCGGAGCACCCGCTCGTGGCACGTGTCTTGCGCATTTCCACAACAATGGTTGGCGGTACTTGTAAGAACACCTTTATCAAGGGGCTTTACTTCCCACGATTGGCCAAACCATGGGCATATGAGCACTGTCACATTGTCAGCTTTGGCGGTGTTAGTTTCGAATTGCGATGGCTCCTAGCTTCTACTGAGCTTTTTAAACACACCATCAAACTCGTTGTTGCACCCGATGGTAAGTAGCCAGAATAACAACTGGTGACGTCACGGCGAGGCAAATCCCAGTCATGACGTCACGGAGGGAAACTAGAGCTCCTGTATAGGCTCCCTACGGGAGCCAGAGTTCCGCATTTGTTTTCCCCGCGCCGCCACGCCGCTATTCGCCGAGATCCATTACGTGAGGAGCAAAGCAACCGTTGGCGTGCAAGAAAGCCACCTTTACGGTCGCTCCGCCGACGTTTCTCTTGCCCCGGCGTATGTTTCCCTGCTTTCCGCCTCCTTTTCCTCCTCTCCTGTTTTCCATGCGCGGCGGCGCGCGCGGCGCCGCTCTTCACCAAATTCAGTCACGTGAGGAGCAAAGCATCCAGTTCGTGCGGGAAAGCCGGCGCTACGGCCACTCGCCGAGGCTGAATGCGCAACTCTGCTACCGTAGGTAGCTATACAGGAACTCTAAGGAAAACCATAAGAGGGCGCCACTGAAACATCTCGGCGCTAATAGCAATACCACCTGGAAAACGAAACCTCGGTCACATATTTCATAAGCAGGAATACATCCTAGTCCCCGATGATACAATGGCCTCGGCGCGGACAGTTCTGGAGCACTTTGAAATGCTGGATGACCAGCAACTTTCGGTTTTTCCGCATTGAATTGGGAGTGGTGGGAGGTGCCACCTATTGCCATATAAGTCCCGGATATGAGGCATTCGCGCCGGTGGGTGAAGGGCACGCCGCAGGCTGCTCGGTTGACGCAAGTGTTGGCTCAATGTTTTTTTTAGCTTGCTTTTCAATATGTTTAGAGCAAATTATGTTTTTTGTCGGCGTGGCGTGACGTCCAACCCGCCAGGGAAGAAATTAGCGCAGTAGGCGCGCCGTCTAATGGAGATGAACGGAGTTGGATGTATTCCCCCTAGTAAAGTATTCGACGCCGTCTTCACCCCCTCCGCCCCCCCCTCCCCCTCCTTTTAAAGTCATCACTAGTTGATTCAGTCAGCTACGCGTAACTGGCGTCAGCACCGCAGCCAACAAGGAGCGCGACACTAGCACGTAGCGGCCGTAGAAACCACTCATTTTTTACAGCAAAGCTGTTTATGGCCAGGGTTCAGTGGATTTTTCGTGTGCAGTGACTAAAAACTCTACACTCGCACCGCCACACGCGCCGCACGCGCACGCCTTCTACGTATAAAATATTCGAAGTAAATACCCAAAATGAAGCGTTGACGTACGCGCGTGCAAGAGGTCTTTTGTTTTAGGCTTTTGCTTTAGACCAGTTACTGCTGCAGACGCCCGCGCCGCACGCGCACGCGTTACCCGTATAAAAGATTTGAAGTAAAAAAAAGTGAAAGCCGTTTACAACTCCCTGTAACGCCGAATTAGAGCGCAGCTTTTGAGGAGGAGGAGGGAAGGGTACTGGGGGGGTCAAGTGACCTTGGGTGGGGGTCACGTGACCTAGGGGGGTCACGTGACGATGCCGATGCCGATGATGTCATCAGTAACGATGACGATGGGGATACCGATGACGTCATCAGTGACGTCACTGATGACGTCATCAGTGATGATGACAATGACGATGCGGTTGCCGGTGACGTCATCAATGATGATGACGATGCGGATGCCGGTGACGTCACTGATGACGTCATCAGCGATGATGACGATGACGATGCGGATGCCGGTGACAGCATCAGTGATGACGATGACGATGCCGGTGACGTCATCACTGACGTCACTGATGACGTCATCAGTGATGATGACAATGACAATGCGGATGCCGGTGACGTCATCAGTGATGATGACGATGCAGGTGCCGGTGACGTCATCAGTGACGTCATTGATGACGTCATCAGTGATGATGACAATGACGATGCGGATGACGGTGACGTCACCAATGATGATGACGATGACGATGCGGATGCCGGTGACGTCATCAGTGACGTCATTGATGACGTCATCAGCGATGATGACGATGACGATGCGGATGCCGGTGACATCATCAGTGATGATGACGATGACGATGCCGGTGACGTCATCAGTGACGTCACTGATGACGTCATCCGTGATGATGACAATGGCGATGCGGATGCCGGTGACGTCATCAGTGATGATGACGATGACGATGTGGATGCCGGTGACATCATCAGTGACGTCACTGATGACGTCATCGGGGGTCACGTGACCCCGGGGGTCACGTGACTTGGGGAGCCACGTGACTTTGGGTGTCACGTGACCTTGGGGGTCACGTGACCCGAGGTCACGTGACCTTGGGGTGACCTTGGGTGTCACGTGACCTTGGGGTCACGTGACCCTTGGGGTCACGTGACCCTTGGGGAGGGGTTACGTGACCTTGGGGTGACCTTGGGGTCACGTGACCTTGGGATGACCTTGGGGGTCAAGTGACCTTGGGATGACCTTGGTTACGCCGACGGCGACGGCGACGCCGCTGAAGCCGGGAACGGGCCCCTAATAGCTGCGCTCTAAAACAAAATAAAGCGTTGACGAATGCGCGTGCAAGATGCCATTTGTTTTAGGCTTTTGCTTTAGAACAGTTACTGCTGCAGATGACGGCATGTGCAGCGCGTGGAACACCATTCCCTGCATTCTTCTTGATGCTTGGGTAACTTAGTAATAGGTCTATTCAGTAGATTTGTTTTCAATAGGCCCCATTTTTAAAATCAGTAGACTCTCAGGTAGATAATGAAGGTTTCTCAGAGATTTGCCGCTGTGCCAGCCATGTCCGCCATGTCTACGCTCGCACCGCCCTTTCCTTGCCATCGTTTCAAGCCGCTTGCGTGCCTAGTTTCCTCTCCTTCCGCTCTTCCGGAGCGGCGGTCCCGTTGCGCGTGCCTACTTTCCGCCGTGTGGCGGTCCCGTCGCGCGTGTCTAGTTTTCTCTTTTCGGGATTTTCGGGGCAGGTCTGTGCAATACCACCTAGAAAACGAAACCTCCGCATGACGTTTCGTTAGTAGATCCCAAACCCACCCCAAGCGGCAAACAGGCTGAAGCATGACGAGAGTATAATTCACGTGCGGTCGGGACTGCTGAGCGCGAGCGTTAGCGAGGAATAATAACGAGCTTTCACAGTTCATTTGCAACGTGCATACGGCACCATCAGGGTTGCCGGTCTTAGCAACCTATAAATGTGAGGTCGTTCGGGGCATGACTAAAGTCCCTGGATCCTGGAAGTGCCATTGCCTCTCCTACCTGCTAGCCGGGCACAAACGGATACTAACATACAGACGACCAAAACCTCATAAGGCGATTGACTAATCTGTCTACGTTGCCATGTAAATCGCAATTTCGGTCCATTCAAATCTTAGGAACTTCCAGAGGATCGTTCTAGACCAGTCGCGTCAAAATCACCGTGGAGCATCGTTGTACTGGAAGCGTACCTCGCGAATATAAGCGTCTTTGGCACTGTGTATGCAATCAACTTGTCAATCATGCTCATCTCCACGGATCTCTTACAAGTATTTTGTTCTTCTTGCGTATTTCAAAACAGTAAAATTATTTTTCAGTGCCTCCAAGCACCGACACAGCATGTGGTGATGGTACGAAGATGTACGATTGTTTCGCTGGTATCTGGCCAGCAAAATCTCGGTATACAAGAAACGTCTCCATAAAGCTATACGTCACCGGCAAATTTAGATCGGCTCATCAAGAACGGAGGATCAAAGAGGAATTGTGCATTTCACGAACTAAGACGACGACCTTACGGGGAGCTTGGCGCTACTTTCCAAGGATCCAGTGACTTTAGGGTGAACGGTGTATTCACTACTTTTGCAAAACGGACGGCACCTAGCTGGAAGACAGTGAACAAGCCGAAACAGGTCCTTTCACGATTTCTGCTCGTTTCTTGTGGCTTCCCTGATTACATGTTCTCGGTGGTTTGCGCGATCGAATAGTTGTCTCAATAGGGAGTTTTAGAATAACGTACGCAATTTTAGCGCACGCTAGCGCCAAATTTAGCGCTTGTATTAGCGCACGCGACGCAAAAGAGTTTTAGAATATATCGTTTCCCCGTCGCAACGCAAAAGCCCAAGCACCTCGCGCTTGCGACGCCACCAAGATACAGTCACAATTTTTATTTCACACACGAAATGCTGTAACTTAAGAAAAAAAAAAGTTTTTTGGTCCAGAGTATAATTTTAGATTTGTTTAAACGTGAGAATGCGACGCGAGCGGTTGACCGGTGGTGTCCGGTTGCGTCGCCTCGGCAAGAGAGGTCTCGTGTACTGACCTTCGCACATCGTACCTTCGCCGAGAAATGTTCGCGCGTCACAAGCATCAGGCTGTCGGTGATCGTTGCCAAACCGAGTACAATGTCGTCTTGTATTGAAAATCGCAGTCGCGAGGATGCCGCCGACGTCGCACTCACGACGCCGCCAAAGCAGCCGCTGACATAATCCAGGAAGCCGCCATTTTTTTTAACTCTGCTCTTCTTGGCTTTAGCCAGCTTCTCATCACGAATCCTCATTGGACAAGCGCAAAGACTCTTTGCGTACGCACGCTAGGAGGAGGAGGAATAAACTTTATTATAACTTGAGCAGACGAAAGCTTGTGGGTCGTCTCCAGGTGGGTGGCTGCCTCAGTCCAGGATGCCATGGTCCCGCGCTGCAAGTCTGGCCCTGTTCACCAGTCGGGACTGGTCCTCAGGTTTTCAGCTGGTCAGCTGGTCCTCCCACTGCTCCGCGGTTGGTCGGGAAATGGGGGGTATGGAGGTGTTGTGCTTGCACTCCCATACCATATGGTAGAGAGTGTTAGGCACTCGACAGTTTTTACAGTCGTAGTCATATTGAGTTGGGTACATTGCGTGAAATAATGTGCCGTGCGGGAAAGTGTTAGTTTGTAGCTGTCTAAGTGTCACGGCGTCCTCTCTGGATATTGTAGGGTGTAAGGGAGGGTAGGTTCTCCTCCAGTCTGTAATGCGCTAGAATGTCGGTGTATCTTTTTGGAACGCCCTCGTCTGTATCCGCTGGAGCACGGTCGCCCAGCGAGGTAGCCCGGAGAGAGTTTTCTCGGGCAGCGGCATGCGCCGCTAGATTACCCGCTAGGGTTTCATGTCCTGGGGTCCAGACTATGACCATTTCGGGGGGATCTTTGATTTTTTTTAACGTTTCGAGGGCCAATCGTGAGATTCGGCCTAGTTGGTAATTTCTGCAGGCGGCTTGTGAGTCTGTTGTTACCGTGAGGAGTTCCTTGCCTGTCGTCGCCGCAAGAGCGATTGCTGTCTCCTCTGCTGAGTCCGTGTCTGGGGTCGTCACGGAGGCCGCCGCGATTTCTTCTCCCTTGTTGTTTACCACGCTAATCGCGTGTGCTTTCTTTCCCTTGTATTTCGCTGCGTCTGTGTACCGCACGCGGTCATCGTCTCTCTCGTAGGTCTTTCTCAGTGCTCTCACTCTTGCCATTCGTCGTTCTTTGTTGTGTTCTGGATGCATGTTGCAAGGAATGGATGCAACTGTGATATTGTCTCTTAGTTGTAATGGAATCCTTTGCTTATTTCTTGACTCGTCTTCGATTGCGTAGCCCAGTCTTCTTAACGTGTCCCTGCCCGTCCTGGTGAGCTTAAGTCTTTCAACCTGGCTCACCTTGTGTGCTTCTGCCAGCTCTTCCCATGTGTTATGTATACCCAATCGGAGTAGTTTCTCTGTGGAGGTTGTTGGGGAAAGCCCCAAGGCCAGTTTGTATGTCTTGCGAATGAGTGTGTTAATCTTCTCGCGCTCGCTGTTTTTGAGCCCCAGATACGGGGTCCCGTACGTTATTCTGCTGATGACGAGTGCTTGAATGATTCTCAAAGTGTCTTGCTCCTTGAGGCCGTGGTTTCTGTTTGTTACCCGTTTTACTAGGTGCGTAACTTGTGTGACTGTTTCTTGGAGTTTTTGCACTGTGGCGATCCCTGCACCATCCTTCTGAAATACTACTCCCAGGACACGGAGCACGTCGACTTGTGGGATGTTATCTTCATGTAGAGTTAGTACGGGGTCTGGTATTTCCGGTGGAGGACGACCTCTCGCCCTCTTTTTTAGCACCAAAAGTTGCGATTTATCCGGAGCGCACGAGAGACCACAATCTTTCAAATATCTCTCTGTCCTGTTCACCGCTTCTTGCAGAGCGTCTTGCTGCATGCCTGCCGACCCCGACGTCGTCCATATGGTAAGGTCGTCCGCGTAGATTGCATGGCTGAGACCTTTAATGTCTTTTAGAAGGAGCGGTAGACCCCTCATTGCAATATTGAAAAGCAACGGTGAGATCACCGATCCCTGAGGGGTTCCCTTTTGTGGAGCCTTCATCTGTTCGGTCCTTAGGTTTCCCAGGCCTATGGTCGCTGTCCGGTCTGTGAGAAAGTCACGGACGAAATTGTAAGTCTTTTGGCCGCAGTTTGTCCTTTGTAAGCTGTCTAGCACCGCACTGTGGGAGATGTTGTCAAACGCCCCTTTGACGTCCAATGCTAGAATTGCGCTCTTATGCTGCGTGCTGAGGTTGTCCATTACATCCTCTTTGAGTTGAAGAAGGATGTCTTGGGTCGATAGAAGAGGTCTGAATCCAAACATCGTGTTAGGGAGGAATTCGTTCTCCTCGAGATACGGGGATAGTCTGTTATGTACCATGTGCTCGAATAGCTTCCCCACACACGATGTGAGGGATATTGGTCTCAGGTTCTGCACAGTGATCGGTTTGCCCGGTTTTGGGATCATTGTCACATCCGCGTGTTTCCAGCATGCCGGTATCTTCCCGGTCTCCCAGCTCTCATTGATGTGCTTAAGGAGACACTCCGTGGCTCTGTCGTCCAGGTTACGGAGCGTCTTGTTGTTAACTCTGTCCCTTCCTGGGGTCGTGTTTCTCGTCAAGTTCCTGAGCGCCGCCACTATCTCTGCCCTGCTGAAGGGTTGATCCAACTCTGGGTTGGATTTTCCCTCGTAGTCCAGGTGAGTGATCGTCGTCGTCTGTTGTTGTTGGTTGCCAATGTATTTTAGAGCGCAGCTCTTAGGGGCCCGTTTCCAGCCTGAGCGGCGTCGCCGTTGGCGTCGCCGTCGGCGTCGCCGTCGCCGTCGGCGTCGGCGTCGGCGTCGGCGTCGGCGTAACCGCGCCCCTCCCTCTCCTCCTCCTCCTCCTCCCCCTCCTTCTCCTCCTCCTCCCCTCATTGTGTAGGATGGTCCGGGCGGGTCACGTGACCTCGGGGGGAGGGGGTCACATGACCCGTTTCCAGCCTGTGCAGCGTCGGCGGCGTCGGCGTCGCCCCTCCCCCTCCTCCTCCTCCCCCTCCGCTCCTCCTCCTCCCCCTCCTCCCCCGCCCGGTAAAGGTGGTAAAGGAGAGGGAGGGGGAGCAGGAGGGGAGGAGGACTAGCAGGCAAAATCACGAGGGAGGAGGAGGAATATACCCTCCACTCCTCCTCCTCAAGAGCTGCGCTCCAATTCGGCGTTACAGGAAGTTGTAAACGGCTTTCACTTTTTTCAGTGATGGCTTCGAGCACGTCTTCCTCTGAACCCTGATAGTTGTGGATGAGGCGTTGAATATGTTGGCACGTGACCTTCTTTGACTCCGTCTTTGCCAGCAGCGACCTAAGTATTGCCCATGTCTTGCGATTGCTCAGGGTACCCTGTAGCCGGTCGCATAGCTGATTCCAGTTTTGTATTCCGAGTTTCTCTGCGTACTCCTCAGCTTCTCTGGTCAACAGGGCAATGCGGACCTTGAGCTTGCGGTTTCTCTTTTGTTTCTTCCATCTTTTTAGGAGGCCCTGTCGGGCCTCCCAGAGGTGGAGTAAGTGCGGGTCAACTTCGGGGTTGTCCGAAGTGAGTTGTATCGTCTTGGTGTGCTTGGTTACCTCTTCCATCACTTGCCTGTTTCATTCTTCAATATCGTCCATGTCCGCTGGGCGTTCCACCTTTCGGAACGCGGTCCAGTCAGTGATCTTCGCTTGTCCCGTTCTCAATGGAGTCTTGTTGTGCCGGAGTTCGGTTTGAATTATATAGTGATAGCTTCCTAGGGTTTCTTCCAGCCTCGTCCATTCGATTTGCTGTATGCCCTTCGAGAAAGTTAAGTCGGGGCTTGTGTCCCTGGAGATGCTGTTTCCAATCCTGGTTGGACACTGAGGGTCGTTCCACAGCGTCAGTTGGTGGTGCTGAGCCGCGTTGTGCACATCCGTGCCCTTCTTGTTGGTTTTGTGGTATCCCCACGCTACATGCGGTGCGTTGAAGTCCCCAACTACGAGTATCTTCTGCCCTTTGGTAACTTTCTTTACCTCTCTCAGGAACATGTCCAAGTCCCTTAGGTTGTCCGAGGGCGGGCTGTAAACATTCAGGATAAATAGACTCTGTAATGTCTTCTTTTGTGGTATCATCTCTATCAAAGTGTGCTCAATTCTGTGGCTGATTTGGTGTTATTGTGTTGTGTGGTGTTTCTTGGTGAGGATGGCTGTCCGGTTTCTTCCTTCGGCTATGTGTGTCTCGTAGCCCCGTATCTTTATGGTGTCTGTTTCTGTTTCTTGTAGCGCGATGATATCCGGTTGATGAAGGCTGATGAATTGTAGTAGATTTTGTCTTTTCCGGTTAATCGATCGGCAATTCCACTGCCAGATTTTGAGGACTTGGGCCGCGTCTTTCTTTCCCGTCTCTTTACTCTCCATTGTGGGTTCTGATCGTTTCTTCTGTCAGCGCATCCCCTCCTGGCGACGTTTTCGGCTTCTTTCGGGCTTGTTCCCTTTCCTTCTCAAGGTCGGAAATACGTTGGTTGAGCTCATCACCCATCTTGCCCATCTGGGCATTGAGGGTCTCCCCCATTCGATCAATCTTGGCGTTGAGGGTCGTACTCATTTGGATGATGGTCGGATTAACGTTTTCAAAGACCTTATTCACGGTTTCCATCATTTTGTTCATTTTATGTTCAACTGCTTTTGTCATCTGGCTCATTGTCTGATCAATCTTCTGATCGATCCTCTCATCTAATTTGTTCATGTGATATTCCATTTTTTGTTCGAGGTCCTCCGGCAGAGGTGTCGGAGCTCGCGGCGGTATTTGCGGCAGTTGTTGCTGCTGTTTCTGCATCTGCTCTATAAACTGTTGCAGTTTCTGCTCTAGGGCCTGTTCCCTAGCCTTCGTTTTTTTTTCGTTGTTTTCTAAGCGCCAGATTAGCTCCGCGTTCTGTTTCTTAAGTGTGTCTATGGTCTGCTCGAAATGTGCGTTACTTGAATCCTGCTGCGTGACCGGCAGTGGGGGAAAGGGGTCTGCAGCATTGGGAGAATGGGACCCCAGCTGGGGCCAGCTCACCACTCTGTCCTGCGGCAATGACGTCCGTTGCTGCTGCTCGAAAGGGCGGTCGTTTGCAACTCCCGTCCAAGCGGCTTGTTTACTTTGCGATTTGCTTCTTTCTCTCACGTGTAACGGTGGGGGACTTGGTTTGAGTCGTTTCTGGCATTCCTTGCTTGCCGTTTCGTGGGGTTGGTAGCACAGCTTGCACTTAGGCTGACACTCGTGATTGTCTTGAGGATTTTCCGCTCCGCATCGGTTGCACCTGTTTGTGTCCGGGTTGGGGCAGACGTCCTGTCTGTGGCCGACATTCCCGCAGGCTCTGCAGTACTGCACGGATCTGCGGTGGGGCCGGCATCGGGTGAACACGCTACCCGCTTTCACGTAGAATGGCACGTGCGGTCCCTCAAACGTGAGTAGCGCCGAGCTGGATTTTCCGAGCATTCTAGCGTGCAGAATGCTGTAGCCGTTGACTGAGATGAGTTCTTTAAGTTCCTCTTCTGTTGTTCCTGCTTCTATTCCGTACACCACTCCTCGTGCGGTGCCCGGGAGCGGTTTTAGGTAAGGCATGAGTTCGTACAAGGCCGCGCCTAGCTGTATCTGGGTGATCATGCTCAGCTTCATGGCGCAGTCCTCGTCCGCAGTACTTGCGATGATCAAGTTCTGAGCCCATTGCGTCTGGATCGTCACATTCGAGTAGAAGTCTTTGAATGGAAAACCGCCTGCTGTGGCGATGCCTTGCGTGAGGCTTTTATCAGACCACGAAGAAAGCTTGAGGCCCGTTCTTGGTCGGTATACTACCTTGTATTCATCCTCTGGTAATGGTGGCAACATGCGTTTCCTTGGTGGCGTGTTGTTGCCTCCGCGGGTTCTTCCGTCTCCGCGTCGCTGTTGCTGCAGTTGGTTGTTGGTCGGTTGCATCTTTGGGTTGGTCAGCCCACTCGTCTCTTCTTTTAGATTCTGGGCGCTGTTCGCCTTGCTGTTTCCTTTTATGCGGTTCTCATCCGCTGTTTTCTGGCTTTTTCTTTCTTTGAGAACTTCGTACCACGGGCCAGGCTGGCTCAGCGTCCTGCCGCTGTTTTCATCGAACTCCATGTGCGTGCCGCTCGTTCTGGTACTCGCGCTGTTCTCCATGTCTATCTCGTTGTTCATTCCCTGCTTTGTTACTTGCGTATGTATCATGCTTGCGGGGCCCGAAGGCCCGCGCGCAAAGCGGGTTTCGGCGTTGGGTCTCGCTTATTTCTTTCTCTCGGCGGGTGCCCCGTGTTCGAGTATAGCCAAGATGGCGACCGCTTGTATTCCTGGTGAGGCTTAGCTCTCCGCATACGAGGTGGATCTTTCCAAGGTGGAAATTTGGTCGAAAAATTCACTCACTGGTACAGCTGTGGTATCCCTCGGTGCCGCTTTTCTTTGTGAATTGAATGACACTGAAGATTATAAGGATATTTTGGTACTTTCGCGTTAACTGCCTAAAAAGGGCAGGAGCCCATGTGGAACAATTCTGCTTCGCTCGGCCCCCTGGTGTCTTTTTCTACGCACGCTATTTCCGAAAAATAGCGCACGCTAAAATTGCGCACGCAAAGCGCAAAATCTAGTTTGCGTTCGGAGCATGCGCAGTAGCGACGACGCTATTCTTTGCGCACGCAAAGCTTTAGCGTGCGCTATTCTAAAATTCCCTAATGACTCTGTCGTAACAGTTGTAACCAAGGTTGCTCTGAACGCAACCTAACGTAACCGCGTGAACCAGACACTCCGCGTGTATTAACGTTCATCAGTACCGTGGAAGGACAATAGGTAGTCCTTTCATCGCTTTTTCGAAGGAAGTCAAGTCTCTGGAAGCTCGCTTACGTCAAAGCATCGCCGCATGTTCGAAACTTGCAAGACGAAAATCAGGGGAAACCATTTTCAGTTGAATGTTTGCTTGCTGTTACCCCAGGGTTGTCCATTGAGCTGGCATGGTACTGCAGTTTACCAGAATACGGGGAAGTGTTGGGACCAGAGCGGCTCGCGTGAGGCGTGTGGTGTAGAGCGCGATAGGTGTCGATACCGGCGCATAGGCAGTAGCGTCAGGAGGGTGGTGCTTGTGCGCATGCACCGCATGCATGCTCACATGCGGTGGCACGTGCGGACTGCAACGACTTTCTGCTGCCCTGTCGACTGTAGCGCCGTGACTGTTGTCTACACGCGCAGCCTCACAAGCTCCCATGAACGAGCCGCGCCGGTTTAAACACTACACCGTAATCTAGTACACTGGAACGGTATGACCTGTTTAAGACCGCCATATCTGCTCGATAGTGGTTTCCCTTATAGGTCGCTGTAGTCGCGAACAGTGTTTGCGTGGAACGCAAATAAAGAATTGGAGTGAACATGGTAAAAAATCGCAAAAATCGTACAACGGGAGCGTAAAAGTTTATGATTTAGGGTAAGTTCTATATTATGGTGCAACATTGCCTCCATGGAATCCTAATGCTTTTACTGTCAGTGGTTTTGTGTTCTTACCGCAGTGCAGGGAGATTTGGAGCGAATATATACACGGTCGTCGCTTCTGACTGTTCACCAGCGGTGCTGTCGTGGAAGTATTCGAAGTCGAGAGCAAAATAAGTTTTCGCACTACGCACTAACCAAACATTTTTCAGGCCTTATTAGAACAACACGCTGATCATGCAGCTGTGGAGGGTATAGACGATTGCAAGCAGGGCATCTGGCCGCCGCCATGTCTTTGCTCGTGCTGGCAAGTACGTGCCTTTACAAGCTCACCGATAGTATATGTTCATGCGCACGGTGCACAGGCTTGCACGCATGGGGCACCAGTGGGACGCCATGCTCGCGAGTGTCCAAACTGTTTGTTTGCGTCGAAAGTCAGTCATTTTGAATTTTAGCGTCTGTGACGAGAATTTTATACTTGATCCTGCGATCATTGTCCGCAAAGGCATCAAGTGCCACGAAGTGCTTTGTGCGACTCCCGCTCGTCTTAGTAGAATAAGTGCTTTGAGGAAGCCTTTTGCATATTTTTGCAGATGTCGCCGCTCCTTGTAGCATCCGGAGCTTTAGGCTGCTCTTTCCGGTAACGAAAGGTAACTTGCTTACGTTTATGAACACGAGGAGCGAAACGGTAAAATTAAGCCCTTCCAGGAGTGTAAATAGGCCCAGTGTCCCCTATTCCTAAGAGTCAAATGGAGTGAAACTGTCAGAAGCACTAATTCCTCGGAATTTAATTTGAACCGGATGGGATCGATGCCCGTTCTGCAACACTGGTGTGAGGTAGTTGGACAAGGGAAGGCTTCCAGATCGGTTGTGCGAGAATATTTCTCTTCATTGGGAGTTTGTCTAGAATGTGAACATCCTCGCCGAGCTTGTGGTAAACGGTATGGGCAGCAAAAAGAAAATTGTAAATGAATATCCCTCGTATTTAGAGCAACATCCTACTGGCTTCGACACAAGCTTTCGACAGCTGTTTCTTTTGCCCGGTTAAGCCCCGGTTGGTATGGGTTTGGGATCTGGAGTCACTGACAGGATGAAAACGACAGGGAGGAGTTTCAATTGTACCACCTTTAGCACGAGCTTTCTATTGTCAGCAGTGCTCTGGCTTGTCGTGGACATCAAGCGCTCGCGCGCGCGCAGCCAATGCATCACAGAATGCATGGAGCACGTGCTTGAAGTCTTGGCGTTCGAAAGGCACGCGCTACCGTTTTTCTTCTACCAGTGGCTATTGCAGGGTCGTTAAACTCGTCGAGCACAACTTTGTGCCCGAAGTTTGCGGAACGCGCTAATTGGACTCTCGCGACGCTGACGTCGCGCCGAGCGAGGTGTCAATCATTAAAACGCTCATTTCTTTGAGAGCGGCAAAATGCAGCAAAGTTCATCGGGGCGCGCGTGCAGCGCGTGAGGGGCGCGAGGAGCCCGCTGATTGAACGGCTTCGCCAATGACGTAGTGCCCGTTTGTCCCTACATCCCTACACCAAGCTAAAATTAATGCATTGCAGATTGTTCCTAAGCAACCTGTTGACGCTCCAAATCCCTCCAAAGTTTGTGTAAAAAAAAAAAGTGATTAGAAACCTTGTTTGTCGAAGTTGTCGCTGACGTCAAAGTAACGTTTCCGAACTTTGCGAGAACCGTGGTTTGAGCTCGAAATCGTCGCGTCGGATCGAGGCGAAGTTAAACTTTGCCAACATGGCGGTGCCGTACGCTGCAGCCGAGCTTGTCTTCCGCCACCGTAGGCGTCGCTACTTTCGACTGCCCGACGACGACTTTCGGCGACAGTACCGGCTATCGAAAGCCGTTGTGCGTTGACCCTGCGACAAGCTTCGTTCGGCGTCCGGACTTTGAGGCGGCGGACAATCGCGTCTACCATAACCGTGGAACAAGTTCTCTGCGCGTTCCGTTTCTTCGGAACCGGTAGCTTTCAAGGAATGGTGGCGACTGACGTAAATGACTGTGAGCCGGGCTGTCAGAGTTTTTGCGGCTGCCATCATTTTTTTCTGTAATATCCGAAGAGGTACTACTAAGCTGGTATACAATTCAGAATACTGGAAAACAAACAAGAACCGGGGTAATTGTGTGGTAGGGTCGAGTCTCCCGGCTGCCGGCAGAATTATTTCCCCGAAATTCTACTGGCAGTCGTCACTCATTGGTGGTCAAATCAGTTCATCGAACGACGTGTCATCGACAGATCGATTCATCGGCACGCGATGTAATAACATGAAGGAGATTTTCTTCAGTTACAGGTATATACACATTAAACATTTTCACACCTTTATACATGTAAGTGATATGTCCCACAACTAACACCCTAATAAGTGTAGCGATAGACCTTATAAAAAATGTAAATCTCACACTCTTAAAAATGTGTGATATTTTAAACACGTTTCTTAAAACGTGTGATAATGCACTACACCTTTTTATAAAGATGTAAAACTACAATACTCCTTCTCGTAAAGCCGTAATCACCACAGTACACTTCTTTTTTGGGGTGTACACAGTGGCCCGGGACCCAATAAAATGACTAAACAAATAAATTACACAAACGAGTGGCCGAAACAGCACGTCGCTACTTGGCCAATGTCGAGGCAATCTCGGCCGAAAACCGGCTCCAATATTGGCCGAATGTACGGTTTTGCGCCTCGTCCCGACATCCGGCAGGTATGAGCGTGCCGATGCAAATAAACGATTTATGTCTAATAGCACTGGCACCAATTATCTCTCAGTCGGCTGGATGGCTGATAGAGGCCTGTATTGCTGGGGTCGAGCGGTACCATTGGCAGTCATCGCTTGACACGAGCTAATGCTTGCTATAGGAGAGACGGCAAAACTCTATTTTATTATGTTAAGTTGATTTCGACCATGAAAGTTCTATCGTGTTTTCCGCAAATAACAGTTAATATTGTGGGCAAGAATATTAAACGCGTTAGAATACCAATCTTTTTTTAAATAAATGTCGTGTGTTTGAGGGTCGAGGGCGACTTTCTTGGGTGTTTACTGTGATGTGTTTAATGAGAAAAGGGTTGCCGAGAGTTATTGTGGAGTCATACGTGATCTCGGAGTCATCAGAGCTGAGCAAACGATAAGTTGGAAGGCCTTTACTGGAGACATTAGCATCGTTTTAACCGCTTGTACATAGTACTTTTGGTGAAACTTTTTTTTTTTTTGAACTGCTGTGAGGGTTTTTGTGGAAAACTGAAACTCTGAGCGTGCCGTTCAGTCGCTGAACGTGTCATTTATTTAGCAACCGTAGCAAGCGACGTCGGTAAAGTCGGTAATGCTCCGGCCGATTTCTTTTTATTCGATGTTTGAACGCTTGACGAATTTTTAATTGATCTCCAAGCATCCGATATAATGATCGCAGCACGTCCTAAAATACTCGCCCTCGAGCACTGCGTACAAGCTTCCTACTTTTGCGTGTTTCTCCCTTAGAGTTGCGTGTATTGCCTGTTGACAAGCAATGACCGCCGGCGATACCAGTGACGGGCTCCCGATCCGCGATCCAGACTTGCACTGTGAGAGTTCTAATGCATTATACCCGCGGAGTGCTGCACGGAGAACCGGCCCCGAAGGAAATTGCCGAATGCACCGAATGCAGGCTGATGCTGTCGCCATAGATGTTGTAGAAAAGTACCGACATCAAACCGAAACTAGCGCCGTTTTGTTTGACGTGATGGGTGGGAACACGAAAGTGCAGTCGCTGCCACCGTTTAATATAAACGTTGGTTGCTGTAGCGTGTAACTTATATTTGGGATGACTTCCAATTAAGCAACTCGGCTGTCAGAGATATCTACAGACGGCGTAAGTTTCCGAAACCAGCTGACTACAAAACAGCATATACTTGAGACAATTGATGGCACTGTACGCACAGGAGCTTGCTTCGTTTTAAGCAATGGTATTATGAGCGAACCACTGAAAGAATACGGCTTCAATCTAGTTCGTTGGAATGTCTAGCAATGCGTTTCGTAAGACGTTTTATTTCCCTGGTGAGGGCATTGAAAACCAGAGCTTTTTTCAAACAAAATGCGACGGGGCGAGCTAGCTGTCGTTCAAATATGACTTTGCTCAAGCCTCGGACAACGTCTGCATGTTTAGCTTTCCCGGACGCTGAGTGAATGCGTCACAGGTTTCTGCTGTGGGAGCTATGTCGACAAAT
Source organism: Ixodes scapularis (assembly GCF_016920785.2). Taxonomy (NCBI): domain Eukaryota; kingdom Metazoa; phylum Arthropoda; class Arachnida; order Ixodida; family Ixodidae; genus Ixodes; species Ixodes scapularis. Next base: position 119,152,567 of record NW_024609835.1, read on the forward strand.
GTTCCACTTTTCACCCGCACACGGATGATGTGATATCTCGCGGCCTCTGTGTTTGTCCTGAGCCTCTCATTACACGCTGGTAGGTTTCAGTGTCTGTACGGCAACATAGCGACTCAAATTTTGCGAATAAAACACGGGTCGTCGATTCCTCCCTTCGTGAAATATCAGACGCTTACAATTCGAGCTCGCGTTTGAGTTTGTGGCCCGCGGCACGCGATTTCGAGCAGGAAATCAACTTTTTCTTCCGGTTCCGCTGTGCGAATGCCTCATCGCAGCAGATGAACTTCCGTCGTCTGCTCTCGCTCCTCGTCTGAGCGGGGCATGACGGGATCGAATTTCGGCCCAACGGCGCTACAGAGCCCAAAGACAACGCACAGCGAGCGGCGTGAACGCTCGCCTCCCCTCGCTGTCTTGTGCTCTTGTGCACGCCTAGGGATCGCGGGGGATTTTTCGTCAAAAGTTGCGAAGTTGAGCGCGCGCAGGGAGGAGGAAACTTTGCGGCGTTCTGTTGGTCACTCCCTCCGCTACGTCAGAAAGCAAAGAATCTTTTGTTCCACGAGTTTAGCGATCCTGGTCACCTCATTTTGCAGTCAGTGACCAATTTGTTGGGTAGGTGTAGCGTTGAATGATACATGAGCTCGGTCTATGCTCTGAGCCTTCTTGAAAATAACTCGAAGACGAAGAAGGATGATCAGAAAGCTTGCATATTATTCGGCAAAGTCAGACTTTGACATAAATATGCAACATGGAATGAACGACCAAATGTTGCTCCGAGACAGCACCTGTGACCGGGTGGTAGGCTGTGAAGATCGTTGTATAGCTGTGCAGAGAATACGCTCACTCACAAATTGAAACAAAACGAAAAAAAAAAAAAAAATTGGGAGGGGACAGAACTGGAGACTTGTCTGAGGATATTTGTGGTAATGCGTTGTCTCAAAGAGCCTTTCTGTGAATCATTATTTTTGGTGGAAATATGGCAGGTCTTCTCTTCGAAGGCGTAGCGGCCAGGCGGTCAGTGCGCTTTTTTGACGTTTCTTGTCATGTCTTTGCTCATCACTAAAAAACAATTAGTTGAACAAGGGGAAAGAAGCTTGCATGAGACAGGGACGCTCAAGGACAGCAAGTTGATCAGGGGATTATCGATACATTGGAGAAAATGTCACGAATGACAAGTGATGAGGCAGTGAATAACTAGAGAATCTACATGCTGATAGGGGTGAACCTGTGCCCAAAAACAAATAGAAGAAGATTATAGCGTCGCAAGTGTCGATGTCGGCGAGACAGCAGGATCGAGCGCTGGGGCAAGACTGACACCGCTCGCCATGCTGAGTTTATTATGTACCCTCGTGGGTTTCTGGCACACTCGGCATAGAGCTTTCGGCGCGTAGAACCACGGCCACTCGATCGAGTCCTAATCGAGTGGCCGTGGTAGAACATTCGTAACTCAATCAGACGGGAATTTTCTCGAATTTACGAGAACGTCAAGTTGAAAGAATAAATAAAAGGACATTTCACTAACTGGAATCGAACGTAAACCTTCCGCGTGACAGTCATGCGCGGTAACCATTCGGCCACGCATACCCTCGCTCGGCAACGCACGTGACATTACTCCCCCTCGATGCAGCTTGTCGGGAAATGAATCAGAAAAAACAAAGAAAAAGAATGGCAAACTGCGGAGTCTTGTAAAACATAGTGCTATCGATCGTACTTCAAAAACAAAGCTAACAGTCCTATCGATGGTAGTACGGCTTGAGGCGCACGACGTGGACGACTTCCTGTTGTGGAGGGCGGCGCGATGAAGTCCGTCTTCTACCGGGCATCAACTCGTCGTTCCGATCCCCGAGTCGACGAAGCACTTTGTATACGGTCTGAAGTTGCGATTCGGGAGTTTCTCGCTTAGACCGCGTCGTTGTAGCGGGGTCCAGCCCCACACACGGTCTCCGGGATTGAAGCGAACGTCAAACCGATGAAGGTTCTATCGGGTAGTGTCGGCACGTTGTTGAACTTGAAGCCGGAGCGAGGCGAGCTGGAGAATTTTTTCAGCTCGTTGAGCCACCAAATGGTCGTCGTGGCTCCGATGGTCAGCTGGTTCGTGGGGCAACATCGCGTCAAGCATGGTCGTTATTTTTGGGTCATGCACCAGCTGAAACGGTGTTACTCCTGTGGTCTGTTGCACCGCCGTGTTGTAAGCAAACGTGACGTAGGTTAACAACTTGTCCTACGTCTTGTGCTCTACGTCGATATACATGAAGATCAAGTCGACGATATATTTTTTTTTGTATTTCCCACAGTCCATTTACCTACGGATGGTACGCAGTGGTTCGACAGTGGCTGGTGCTACTCATATGAAGGATTCCTTGCGTCAGCTGAGCCGTGAACGATGACTCACGGTCTGTAATGAGGACTTCGGGGGCGCAGTGCCGGAGGAAAATGAAGTCGATGAAAAACTTGGTGATTTCAACAGCTGCACCATTTGGAAGGGCTGTGGTCTCGGCGAACCATGTGAGGTAATCGGTTGCGACGATTATCCATTAGTTTCCTTGCGTCAATGGTGGGAATAATTCAAGTAAATCCATTCCGATTTGTTAGAATGGGGCAGATGGGGGCGCAATAGGCTGAAGGAGTCCTGCCGGTCTCGTCGGTGGTTTCTTCCGTCATTGATACTCGTTGCAAGATCGGGTGTAGTGGTGGACTGTCTTCGCAAGCTTGTGCCAGTAGTACTTTTCGCATATCCTGGCAAGAGTCCTTCTGTAGCCTATTTGTCCCGCTGCCCCGTCATTGTGGCAGGCTTGAAATATCTAGTCTCAAAGACTGGGTTGGTGTTACCAACAGACACCCCATGTTGTCACTAAGTTCTTCGTGTAGAGCACACCTTGTCGGATGGGAAAGGTTGTCAGTGCTCGTACAAAAACACGGGGAACAGCGCTTCCATGTTCCTCTATGTGCTCGATGAGTGCTCGCAGGTCAGGGTCGTCTCGTGGAAGTGCTACCATGTGATTGATATTCACAGCGCTGAAGAAACACTCATCGTCTTCGTCTTTTGTGCAGGCAGGACCGGCCTTGCCTGAGGCCCTTGAGAGGCAGTCGGCGTCATTGTGCTTCCGGCCGGACTTGTACACCACGGTCATGTCGAACTCCGGGATCTCCTTTACCGGTCATTCACACTCCTTTACCGCTCATTCACACTAGAAGCGTATCCGCGTTTGCAAAGCGGTTGCGAACGCGGTTGTATAAAGATCCAGTGCAATTGCACGCGCACTCGATGACATCAAGCGCGAGTGCAATCGTACTGGATCTTTTTACAACCGCGTTCGCAACCGCTTTGCGAACGCGGATCCGCTTCCAGTGTGAATGAGCGGTTAGAGCGCGCGACACTAGAGGGCCGACGTTAGAGCGCGCGACACGAGGGCGCTGCAACAGTAGCGCGCTTAACACTAGATCGCACGTCACGAGAGCGTATGACCAGTTGAGCGCGCGACACGAGAGCGCACCTCAGTTGAGCGAACACCGCAAAATGTGGTATGTACCAGCGGCTCCACAGACAGAACAAAATTGTGCTACTCATCGGATTGGAGCATTGGTGAGTTTTGACTGATTAAATGTGCCTTTTATAAAAAAAATAAAATAAAACGGGTATGACTGTTTTTAACCAATTGTTTACTGACACCGGAGAGCAAAGGGGGCAAGGGTTTGGGGTTGGGCATATTGGCACCGGGAATGTCTTCAGTTGGTAAAGCAGGGAGTCTAAGATTTCTTCACGGTGCTGGCGTTTACTTTTTCCTATATTTGATTTATTATTGACAGGCATTTGGACTTCAATCTATTTCGTGGCTATTTAGACGTCCCTCACATACTTTTATTTAGTATTGTGACGTCCATAGTTGTAATGAAGAAAGCTCACCACTAAACAACTATCAGCAAAAAACTCACCGATGCGAATCTCAGTGCAATTTGATCAGATGCAGAGCTTTTCAACCTTTTGACGGATACAGAAGAACCTCCCCTGCAAATCTGTGGAATATATTTGAGAATTTTTTCGAAAATTCCTGATTCGTTGACGCATCGGGTACGGTGATGACGTCGCCTTCTGTTGTTTATAAAACACAACCTAAAAGCAATACCCATTCTGTATGTTCCAGAAAAAAAACTACAAAGAAAAAAGGCTTGTCTATCGCTTGTGGGATTTACCCTTTTGAGGCTGTCACCACTTAGAAACACAAAGGTTCCATGGGTCCGTATAAAGACGTGTTTATTGACTGCAATGTCAGCACGCTTCGCTCTTAGACAATGAAAAGTCTGGGCGCTGGCTCAATTGCCAGTATCACCCGGTCGGTTTCCCGCGCTGCCGCATTAGACAGATTTACGGGAAGTCGGAGGCCCACAAAGAAAAACCGAGCTCCGTAGAGCCAGGGCCTCCGCCGACGAGAGCCCCTGGCCCACCTTCGGGGCCAGCTTATGTAGCCTCGGAGAATGGACGCGCCCGGGGAGGCCACTAGCAGTCGCGTCCATTATAACTCTCAAGGGTGTGCCGAAGGCGCGTTCACCCAAATGGGCAAGGGAGAGCCGGCCCCTTCGGGGAATTCGGCCTCGTGGTTCCTTGTATCCGGGAGGCCGACGCCATTGGTGACGACGGCTCCCACGGCCTGCTTGAAGCTAGACCTGGATAGGGATAGAGGGAACCCGATGGTTCCCACACGCTTTATGCGCTCTTTGCGTTCTACGAAACTGTAGCTTCTCCACCTTTGTTCTTAGGAAGTAGTCCGATCTTCAAGGGCCGAATGAGAGTGCTTTGATCCAGAAATATTCGGATACCGAAGATTTCAGAAATATATGAATCGAAGAAAAAACCGCAGCGCGAACAGATATAATATTTCATACAGAAACGTTTTGGACATGGATAGAAACCGAACTTCTACACAAGGACAGTGCCAAAGGTCGTAAATTTAAAGGATTTATTGTATGATTCGTAGGTCGGCTTTTTTCCGACAAAAACGTCTCCGGAGACAGAACCAATGCGTCAAGATCTATAGAGGCCAGATTCCGAGAAGCGCATAAGAAATGGTGCCTGCCACATTGGATGCTGTAGATCTCGCCCCAGCGCTCTATACCTCTGCTACGCTGACATCAACGCTTATTTCATTTTCATTGTCGGCACAGGTTTCCGGTTTCAGCATTTTGTAGGATTGTCGTTTGTGACAATATGAATGGTTGGCGTATGACACTTGGCATGAGCGCTCCTTTCCCGAAATTGATCTTGATAACCCCAGAATACGGTTAAGCATGTTACACGTTGCTTCTTTCTATTTGAACGTTTCAAAATAATGTAAAATAAAAATTAGTCAGGCCGGTGGTGATCTTTACCAAATAAAATAAAAACTAATAAAGTTACGTCAGCTGCGATGTTTTTTACTGTGGAAAGGAATGCTACTGATATTCATTCTTTTTTTTTTTTTCTGCTGTTAGCTTTTTGTAAAACTTCTTGGTTTGTCACACGCAAAATTTTTGTCGACGTATTCGTAATGTCCTTGCTGAATACCGTGGCATAAATCCCCTCCTATTTCACATAACGCACGCGATATTAGAACAAGTGGTCGGTCGGGTCGGGCCTCGGGTCACTCGCGCTTAAAGCCCCTTCATGTTCGAAAAGTAGCGCTTGGTTCGTCGTTGCACGAGGCACTTGCAACGTGCAGCCCTTGGGAAGATCATGACGGCACAGCGCAGCACTGAGCTAGATTACAGACGCCATGAATTTCCCAGAAGTGGCGCGCGGCACGTGCCTCGAGCATTTTTATAACAATGAATGGCGCCACTTTTCCCAGGATAGTAGAGTGGCTTCATACACACGCGCGCTTTTGCTTGAGTGGTGACATCTCAGCCATTTTTCCGCCCAATTGTTTTTTGTATGCATTTTGAAGTGCGCGCAATCTGGTGTCACTCAGTTAGGGCGCGTAGCTTTGGCTAATGCATAGACGCCATTTCACCGCCCAAGTCACGCACCGAGTGCGCGAGAGCGTCACGCGCTGGCACATTCGGGACAACAATGGATGTCTTCACCCTGAGACAGACAGACATGTAGGCACCCTACAGGATAGAGGGGCTTTACTCGCGCTGGACTGGTTCAGAGCCATATATGTAGAGAGTTTGGCCATTCGTTGGGAAGTATAGGGGACAAATGAGAAGGCGCCATTGGCCAAAAGCGGACTAGGCGTGTTCCAGGACGTCTTCACAAATTCGAACGTGGACAACCAGAAGCCGGAAATCATACCCTGGCGGTGGTCGCGAGAAACAAACCTCATAAGTGCATAGGAGTAACTCTCGATGACTGAAAATATGGCACACGTGATGTTTCAATCACACTCATCCAAAATGAAGGTGGAAGAGTGCGACTAGCCGAATGGTCGACATAATCCTTACGCCAAGCGCCGATGGCCGGGAATCTGCCGTCCGAGTGGTCAGACTCTGTCCGACAAAACAGTGTTGAGCGGCGCATTTGTTTCTTACATCTTTCTGCATGATCATGATCGAAACATCACGCGGGCCCTATTTTCCACCACAAAGAGTTACTACACTTCACACTTACGCGCTTAATAAAACTATATACGAACATATACCTTTGATCAGAACAGTTTCTCGCTACCACCGCTAGGAGATTCTTTTCGGCTTCTGGTTAGTCAAGAGAGCATGCGAAGCCCTTTTTCTGAGTGTGGTGCACGCCCTGGCTCTGCCCGCGCCTCCCATTGACCAAACTCTCTCTATACACGGCTCTGGACTGGTTGTGCGCTCATATGACGGGCGCTCTAATGACACGCGTTCGAGCCCCACCCCTGCCCGTTTCGATCTGGATGAGCATCATACCGGCGTGCGGTCGTGTATCACTACTGCGTGATGCACGTTAAAGACCCCAGGCTAGCGGCTGTACCGCACTGGCTAAATTTCTCATCTACAGCTGGGAGACTCGTCGCCCCTGTGAGGCAGACCAAGTTCTAGGCTGTATAAACACACACACAACCCAATTTTTTTTCTAATGACACGCGAGCTAATCTCGCAGCGCTCTCGAGTCGCGCGCGCTAACGTCGCGGCGCTCTTTTGCCGCGCGCTCTAACGTCGTGACGCTCTACTGTCGGTGCTCTAATGTCGGCGCTCTTGTGTAGTGCGCTCAGGTGTTTTACAGCCACCAACTCCTGCAGTCGTAGGCTCCACCGGGCGAGACGCCCGGAGGGGTCCTTCAGATTCGCGAGCCAGCAGAGCGAGTGGTGGTCTGTGACTTCGCGAAAAGGACTTCCATACAAATAAGGGCCGAACTTTGTTACTGCCCAGACGACAGCGAGACACTCCTTTTCAGTCGTTCAGTAGTTGCTCTCCACCTTAGACAGCACCCGGCTCGCGTATGCGATAAATCGTTCTGCCCCGCCCTGCCTTTGGACTAATACCGGTGTTACTGGCGTCCTTGTGGGTCTCTGTTTCAGCGAACTGGTCGAAATGGCCAAAAATCGGGGGCGCCTACAGTTTTTGTTTGAGCTCATCGAAGGACCGCTGGTGTTCTTCTGTCCACTCAAACTTTACGGCAGCCTTTGTGAGGTGTGTCAGTGGTGCGAATAACTTGGCGAAGTCTGAACAAACCGTCTGTAGTACGCACAGAGTCTGAGAAATATTCTCACAGCCTTCTTGTCAGACGGCGGCATAAATGCAGCTACGGTGCAAGTCTTCTCGGGGTCATGGATAACACCTTTGTTGTTCACGACGTGGCCAAGGAACTTTAATTCTTCATAAGCGAGCTGACGCTTTGTTGGCTTGAGGGAGAGGCCGGCGGTCTTAATGGCTTGAACCACGGCTTGAATTCGTCCAAGGTGTTCGTCGAAATTCTGTGAAATTACCACGACATCGTCCAGGTAGACGAGGCAGCCCTGCCATTTCAGACCTGCCAGAACGGTGCCCACGACACGCTGAAAGGTGTCATGGCCACCGAAAGGTGGCTGGTGCTGTAAAAGTCTGAACGGCATCAGTTTGAACTCGTACAGTCCGTCGGGAGTAACGAAGGCAGTTTTCTCGCGGTAGCGTTTGTGGACACCAATCTGCCTGTAGCCACTCTTCAGGTCCATGGACGAAAAATATTGGGAGTGGCGCAGTCGGTCGAACGTATCGTCAATGCGGGAAAGCAGATAGACGTCCTTCTTAGACACGGCGTTCAGTCGAAGATAGTCCACGCAGAACCACAGGGTTCCGTCCTTCGTTACAAATACGACTGGGGACGCCCACATGACTTCTTGAGGGTTGAATGATGTCGTCGTCGAACATTTCCTGGACATTATCTTGAATCACCTTCCTTTCCTTTAAGTAGACTCAATACGGCGACTGGTGGACAGAAAGCGCGTCGTCGTTGGTTACAATCCGATGTTTAGCCATTGGTGTTTGGCGAACTTTCGACGACGTGGCAAAATAGTCACTGTATGCAGATTGAATATCAAACAGTTGCCGGCGCTTTGGAGCTGGGAGCTCGGTATGCATGTCGAGCTGCAGCGGCGACGTACTCTTCTGCTATGACGACGAGGTTTCCTCAGACATTGCGGTGACCACGGCTGGCGCCTGAAGCTCCTCGACGTGGCCCACGGTGTACCCTTCGTTAGGTGCTGCGGCGCCTCTCAAAACTTTGTCACGAGAACAGCTGTACGTCCTTTTTGGAGATCAGTTACGCCTTGTGCGACGCCAATTCCTTTTTCAAGGAGCAGTTGGGCGCTGCCTTCCAGAAGAACTTCATCCTGCATGGCTGCGTCGATTATGACGGTTACAAAAACACTCGATCGCGGCGGCAGGTTCAGATGGTGGGCAACAACTCTGATCACGGCTGACGTCCTGTTGGTCTCCATCGGTGGAAGAACAGGCTTTCGCAGCGAATACTGGTTCGCCCTAAGGTCGATGATGGCGCCACACTCGCAGAGAAAGTTCATTCCGAGGATAAAGTCCCTCGCACAGTCTTGTAGAACAACGAACTTCACGGGGCACCTCTCACCGTGCCGGTGAAGTTCGTCGCGATGCGAGAAGTGCATCTCCAGACTGGTGTAAAGAGGTGTGCTCCGCCTGTTCGTAATTGAGGTCCACCCCACGTCCTTGTGACTTTTCGAAGGTGGCAAGAGCCCGTACCACTCAAGACTGAATAGTCTTCTCCAGCATCCACGAGTGATGATGCGTCGTGGCCGTCGATAACAACGTTTAGGTTGTTGGGCACCGTTTCAGTTGCGTCGTTGCGATGCGTGGTGTCGGAAGAGTGGGAGCGCTCCGGCGTTCTTGGAGGCTCTTTAGTCGTCTTTAGGAACGTCACCTGCAGGAGTTGCCGCACTTAGTTTTTGTGGCGACGCTGGGGAGACAGACTCTTTCGGCAAAGTCGTGGCGCTGGAGACGCTGAAAGTCGTGGCGATGTGGAGCGGGATTCACAGCGGAGAGACGGCGCTGAGGGGGGCGAGTGTCAGAGGTACACCTTGATGTCGCGAGGGCGTTAGCCGTTCCCCGGGCGTGGGTCGTTTGGGTGTAATTCACGCAGCCCCAGTTGTCGGTAAGGGCATCCAGACTTGTACACATTACTGAAAAATAGTAAGGAATTACATTTACAATTACTCAAGGCTAAATTGTAATTTATTACAATTACAATTACCTTCCAATGAAAGTAAGTGACCGTTACCCCCAAAAGTAATCTGTTACTTTCGTGGCGTTATTTTCAAAATATTGTCTTCAATAAAGAAACAAAGGGAACAGGGTTATTCAAGTTCTTATTGTTGCAACCTGTTCCATTTAATGAGCTTGAGTATTTTGAGCAACAGCTGACTCTCGAAAGTCTTTTCAGACAGTTTGCGTTATTTTTTTACTGAAGATGTCGACTGCTACGGCTGAGCACGTCGTGAACTGAGGCATTGGATGGGAGTGCCCTATTGTTCCTCACGAATGTTTTCTACTCTGCTTTGAGTATCTTCAGCGAAACAATGCAAGTAATATTTACCTCGAAGATAGAGCAAAGCTTCCTCGTTGCAGCCGTTGCCTGATATTCGTGAGTTTTAGTAGATCGTTCCGATACCTCCGATATCCCCGATAACGATACGCTGCATGCGCGAAGGTGGCGGCGGAGTATCGGATATCGTTATCGGAGTCATCGAAACAATCTACTAAATTTCTCCATTGTCGAAATCGCGGAGCTGTAGAAGTCATCATACATCTAGCCAAACTAGAATAACATCTTACTATATTGAGATATATTGCCAGACAATAGCAGAACAGTTGTAACAGTAAGGTGATAATAAAATAATAAATAAGGTTTGGCTCGATATCCTTTTTCCTTTGGTTTTGAACAGGTCGAGCCTCGGGTGAGACGATGGTGAATAAAAAGAAGTTTCCAGTCTTTACAAATATAAATAATGCAAAAAAAAGACAGGACACGAATAACAACAATTAATTAGAACATCGGTTAAAACAATGAAATTTAAACGCACGTTTGCCGTGTATACCTTTCTCAATGCCGTTCAAAAACGCACGGAGCACGAACCGACTGCAGTTTACTCCGGCGTTCTCCAGATAGACGTCCGCTGATGCTACGGGCGGCGAACGGCTGAGCGCTGAGCTCAACCTTAGAATATCTAGCCTACGTCAGCCACTATTATGCTTTATTTGTAAAACAATCTGGCCGAGAGCGTCCTGCTGGGATAAAACCAGGAAGAACAAGAAAGGAAGACTATTACCATTTTCGAAGTGCTCGCAAAAAGCTGACGCACAAAAGGGGTGACAGACGCAGATAACCTGGCTGGAATTCATAAATAAAGTGGGCCAACCCTAGAAGTTGGACTACAAAAAGTAGCTTTTAAAACAGGGTCAAATTAGATGGAAAAAAAACAGAAAAAAGAAACATCCAATTTTCTAAGAGAAGATGATAAATGTGAGACAACGAACGAGGACGCTTGTGGCAACACCTTCACATATTATCACTTTTTTTTGGCGGATTTTAGGGTAGACGGAGCGTTGTCTCGTGTTGTGACATTATGAAAATGGTCGTAGTCACTGTAAACTGAGAAGGACTGTTGTTAATTCTTGTCTGCACTTAACACCTCGAGCTTCTCAAAGAGGCACACAATCACTTGGTGTCCTCCTCTCCCCGTCTTCGATCGTAAAGAAAAAACAAAGGGACTAAAAAAAAAAAATCAGATACAACTTGCCCCTTTCCCCTCCTTTTTTTTTTGTAGAAATGTTTATTTGGATTTTTCGACATTGTGGTTAGGGTCTAAAAAGAAGAACTATTCGGGGGCTAGGTTTTGCAAGAAAAAGGCTTTGCGGAACTCAAGAGTGCCAAGCCTCCCTTTGTGCTGGTCAATTCGCGTGACAGTGTCACTACGCTCGATTTTGCCAAAATAAAAACAAACCTTTCTTCAGGGGGGGGGGGGGGGGGTTGGTTTGGAAAAAAATTGTAACGAATTACAAGGAATTCGTTACGTGAAAACTGTAAGGGAATTACTGTAAAATTACTCTAGAAGATATGTAATTATTTCGTTACTAAATTACTGATAAATGTAAGGGATTACAAGTAATTTCGTTCCTTGTAACGGGTTACGTACAAGTCTGAGGGCATTGACAGAAATTGCGATCGGCTTCACCGCAGTGATAGCAAATGGGTCGTCGATCCGCTGTCCTCCACACATCGGTTTTCCTTGGCGCCGGTTGGCCCAGGCGGTCGTACTGATATCCTTCATCGTTGCATCGGGGGAACGCCTGCGTTGGTGAGTCTCGTCATGGCGCTACCGGGTAATGTTGAGCATTTGGTGGCGGTCGTCGGGCCATTGCGGCGTAGGTCAGCGTCGGCTCATCGGCTGCGGCCACGGCAACAGGGGCATCCGGCAGGAACGCTCGCTGAACCTCGTCTGAACAACCTCGGCAATTGAGTCTGAGGTCAATAAGCTCACGAATACCCGGGATGCCGTAGACAAGGTCGCAAGGGGACTGCGGAACCGCGCTGACGCCGGATAACCTCTGGTAGTGATTGGATCGGACTTGCAGAGCACGGTCGATGTTCGTCACCTCGGTGACAAAATCGTCGACTGTTGTCAGAGGGCTGCGGACAAGACCGCCGAAGATGTTGTTTCTTACGCCCTGCATTAGGACTCGTAGCTTTTCTATTTTGTAGCCTCAGGGTCGGCACGGGCGCTCAGCCGCAGAAAATCCTCCACGAAGCCGGGGACGCTCTTGTTGGGGCCCTGGGTTCAGGTTCAAAGTAGGTTTTCGGCTCTCTCTCCGTGGTGTCAATTGACAAATGAGGCCTCCAGCTTGCTCATGAAAACGGCCCACGATTTCAAAGATAACTCATGAATTCTGTACCAGTGCTTGGCAGTCTCCTTAAGCGAAAAATAGACGTTGTGCAGGCTCTGCTCGTCGGTACAGCCATCGTTGCAAGCAACGTGTTCGTGCTGGTCGATTCAGTTTTCGACGTGTTCGTATTCTTCGCCTAGGAACGGAGCAGCCGTCCATAGTGCGACGGGCAGCTAGACGATGGAATGGCGGCCAGGTTCTGAAGGAGACATCGTCGTGGTCTTGATCTTATTTTTCTCTGGTAAGAGTCCCAACTGAGGGGGTTGTCGTTTGATGCGGCGGATGGCTCAGGTTTCGGGCTCGTCGACGGGAATCAGCTTTCCGGGACTTGAAAAAAATTCGGGCCCGACAGATATTCTAAGGGGTACGTTTAGCTGGAACAAAATGCGTTACCCCGCACCTCCACCAAAATGTCACGAATGACAATTGATGAGGCGGCGCATAACTAGAGAAACTAAACATTTAATAGGGCGAACTTGTGCCCAAAACCAAATAGAAGAGGGTTAGTGTCGCAGGCGCCGATGTCGGCGAGACAGCAGGGTCAAGCGCTGGGGCGAGACTGACTCCGCTTGCCATGCGGAGCCCCTCACATACCCTCGTGGGCTTCTGGAACATTCGGTGTATACTTTTCGACGCGTAAAACATTGGAACTTAATCAGACAAGAATGTTTTCGAACTTGCGACAAGGCCAAGTTGAAAGAATAAATAAATATACATTTCGTTGACTGTAATCGAACCAAATCCTTTCGCACGACACTCAAGCGCGGTAGTTATTCGGCCACGCACGCGCTCGGCGCGGGAAACGCGCGTGGCACTATGTCCTTTATCTGTCCATCATACGTGAGTTTTGTCTTCTTTTTGTACTTGGTTGTTCCTATTGAGGCTTTAAATATTGATTTGGTTTTCCTTCTTTTATGATTCTTTCTTTACGCACTAATGTACCGCAAGATGACTTCCTTTATGTCGACGTGCATGTCAATATAAAGTGTTTGCACCTTTTCTAGTCAAGTGAGGGGGCAGCTAGGGTAACTGCCATCACGCACCGGCGACTTTTCATTTTTGTTATTCTCCACTCCTCTGGAGAAAAAAAAGTTCATTAACGTAGAGAAAGCCTATTAAGTGCCACCATTCGCGCGATGCGATTTTCAGTCTTTGCCTTTTTGCAAAGAATCTGTGAAGGCATTCTAATGTGATGCACGTAACACTGCGTATCTTCAAGGACATTGTGTTAATTTGTACTCAATGTCAACTGTTCCTATGCCACCTGGTGCGGCTAGCGCAGTTTCACATTGCTTTAATAACCTGTAAAAGCAGTTTTCGCGAATGCATGTTCGGCATTGCCTTCGCACGGCAGCGCGTGCGAAAGAGACTCAAGACGAAACCACGTGCTCACGCGGCAGTGCGGGTTTGCAGCACACTGGAAACGCGGTAACCCTGACAAAGCACAAAGTTGATATTAGCGGCGAGATGTTTCGGTGGCGCCCTCCTATGGTTCCCCTTTGTGACGTCATTACCTTGCGAACAACAAGTTCGATGGTGTTTGTAAATAGCATGGTGGAAGCCTGAAATCATTGCGCTCTCAAAGCAACACGGCCAACACCGTCGAAATTAAAGTTCTTTCATTCCTCTTATTTCCGTCGATGGTATACCCTTTCCGACGTCATAGTCAGCTTTTGGGCCAATCGTGGAAGGGCGACCACAGCGACGCTTTCGGTCGCGCACGTCGCCAATTGCCACGCGCGTCGGCGAGCGGGCGCGTGCCTGGCCGAGTGGTTAGCGCGCTTAAAGGGGCACTGACACATCAAAATCATATTTTTTTTTTATTATCCGAAACGATTGAAAACGATGCCGGGACATTACCCTCAAAATTTGAAATTTGGGAATTCAGTATTTGTGAAGTAAAAAAACAATTTCCAAATGCCGAATTCGAAGTTCCCGCGCGGTCGGCGCCGGTGCCTTGACGTCAAAAATTGCGGAGACCTGAGAGTCGACTTCCTTTCACCACTCCCTGCTGTTGCCATGGCGACCCAAAGCGAGGAGGAAAGGAGATAGCGGCGGCGTTGCGGCGGACCGGTTTCGAGCGGTGTCGCCTGTTTTCCGTTGGAGGATACAAATCCAGGAGACGGCACCACAACGAACTCCCGATTTTTGGTATTTCAAAAAGAAGGGCCGTAGTGCGTTCGCAATTGCGTTAAAAAACATGTTTTAGGATTGCCGTAATTAAATGTTATAGAGATGTCGCCTACAAAGCTTCTAAATTTCCTGATTTTTGACGTCACCGATCAAAAGAAGCGAGGAGGCGAGAGGCGGGAAAATCAAACGCCAAAAATAAAAAGGCGCGTGCGCGCGCGGGAAAATTTTTTTTCGCGATGCGGTTTTTTTTGCGTGTTTATGACTGCAACTTGCATCGTTTTAGACAATAAAAATAAATACGACCTTTGGGGTGTCAGTGTCCCTTTAACTCTGGTGCGGAGGCGGAAAGTTATATTCCTGGGACTAGACTCCGTAAGTGTGACGTCATGGGTCCAAACAAACCGTTGCTAGGGTCGTTGCTATGGGCAAATGCATGTGGCTAGGTTTCACTACGAAAACCCGACCGTTCAAAAATCGGGAGTAGGATTTAAACTTCTACAAATCACAGATATAGAAAGCTTGAATGTCATATATGCTTCGACAAAATTGTGCCGGTAATCTTTTGTTTCTAAATATTTACGACCGCAACTTCCGGTCTAAAAGATGCCTGCAGCAGACGACGAATGCAACAAGAATGCCGTCTGCCACACGCCCGCCGGCCAAGCCGGCGCCGGCGTCTGAATCGGGTGAATAAAGATGATATTCTGATATTGCATTTGTTCAAAATATAATGAGTTCCAGACACTTATAAGAATTCATAGTGGGGTGCGATGCAAAATATGGTTTATCGAAAGTCCGGGCGTCGATCGAAATGATCGTCTGCTAAAAGATCGTAATGCACCCGTGAGAAAAGTACTTCAGGCATCGGTAGAGATCCCAAAATGTTGTTTGCTGACTCGCGCTATGGGAGGGTGCTTTGTACCTGGCTGTAACCATCGCGTGGAGAAAGATTCTTGCAGTTTCTTTAGATTTTCGCAAAACCCCAAAACGTGAAAGAACTGGATAAAGAACACAAGGTGAGTTTATTACATATTGTATTCTCATCGCGGGTTCGATGGAAATCTTCACTGAAACAGCACATCCACTAAATTTAATGTATACAAAAAAAATGCGAAATTGCGATAGATATTCAATGTTTTATTAACCTGACAACCTCAATAACAATACCAAACGACTTACCTCGACGGCGTACGACTTGTTTCTCATGCTGGCCTGCACTACGCCGGTAATGCACTTCAGGTCGCCATCGTAACTAATCTGCATGACGTGGTTTGATAGAAATAATGGAAACAGCGCGCAAACGACAAGGACGGGAGGAAAAGGAGTACACAGGACGAGCGCTGAACTGACAACTGAATATTTATTCAAAAGGACCCAACGAAGAAAACACCCACAAAAAAACACACTCGCATCAACACGTGTCCATGAAAGTAATCTCCTTCTTATGTAAATACACAGAAGTTTGACTCACGCAGTTCTGTTCCCCCTCCTTCTTTATTCCATATGCTTCTAAAATTTCCCTGGCTGTTTTATCTGCTCCCCTCCCCATGATTGTGATCTTATTGAAATCAGGATGACACGATATTACGGAATTTCCGCACCCCTCAACTAAGCTGGGTTTTTTACAGAAAGAAAACGCACATTGCGGAGGCCCCTGCGGCCATGGCGGTGCACTTGCTTGTGTTGCTCGTTTACCGACGCAATTGAATGAAGACGCCCGCTGCAACATAGGTGAGCAAATCTATCGTGTCGTCTGCTACCAAAGCAAAGCGGAGTGGAATACTTCAAAAATGACTTTCATCGTTGCAATACGGCGCTGAGATGACAAGAATATCTTTATAATTAGATATCAGAAATTTAGGTTGCTTATAAAAAATTATTTACTTCCTTATAAGCAAAAATGTTGCCTCGTGGGGAGTCTCCATGCATTATTAGCCCATAACAACGTCCCTAGCACCGGTTTGTTTGGACCCAGACGCCATGTTCTGACGTCATCACTTACGAGGTCAATCAGGCGTCTTTTATTCTTTCTTTCACTTTATTGCTCTGGTAAATTAAAGAATCCTGTTGCTTGTTCGAGGTCCGGATGTTCTACGCGCCGAACCTTCTACGCCGATTGTTCCAGAAGGCAACTCGTGTACATAAGGGACTCCGCGTGTCGAGCCATTCTCAGTCTCGCCGCAGCGTTCGATCCTGCTGTTTCGCCGCCATCGACGTTTGCGACGCTAGCCCTTTTTTATATTATTTTGGTCACAAGTTCGCCCCATTAAACGTTTAATTTTCTTCAGTTTTCGCAGCCCTATCAACTGTCATTCGTGACATTCTTCTTTGGAACGACGGTTCGTCGTCGGGACACCTTGGTTACAGTCGGAGACTGGCCCGTATTCGTGAAAAGTATTACTAGCCCAAGCTCCCCAAAGCCGCTCACCTCCACACTCGACTATTCCACGAGTGCCATGAACGCGAAAAACCACCGATAAAGCCGACATTTTTACTGCAACCAATTCCTCCGCCCACTGCGCCGTTCCAGGAGATCGGAATGGATCTGCTTGGTCCTTTTCCGCCGTCGACCCTCAGAAACCGTTGGATAATCGTTGCCAAGGACTATCTCACGCGGTAAGCAGAGACTAAACCCCTCCCTTCAAGACTGCTGTTGAAGTCGCCAAGTTTTTCATTGCGTCCATTGTCCTCAGGCACGGCGCCCCCGAAGTCCTCATTAGAGACCGTGGACCATCGTTCATGGCTCAGAAGACTCAACAAATCCTTCGTCTGTGTAGCACTAGCCACCTTCGAACCTCTGCGTACCATTCGCAGACAAATGGACTAACAGAAAAGCTAAACAAAACTATCGCCGACATAATTTCCATGTAGAAACGTTTCTTTTTATTGGCACAGCATTAAGAGGGTGTTATATACGCAGCTATGACAACAGCCGTTGAGAGCCTTACCATTAAATTATCAGTGTTGCCATCACTTGCATATTCCAGTGTTGTGAACCGACCATAATATTCGCATAGCGTTCCAGTTTTGTACACTTGATTTTGTTTTGCATCACTTATTTATGTTTGTTTGCCAGTTTGTTTTTAGGCTATGTATCTAAAGATACATAGCCTAACAGGCAACACTGATAATTTAATGGTAACTATAGTTACTTCAATCTAATGACATCTAAAGTCACAGCGAAAGGTTATGCTATATTTAAAAATTATTCTAGGAATAACATTATTAATTTTGTATTACTGAATACGCTCTTATAGAGATGTCAACTTTATCATCGCCTTGATATCGCGGAATTGTGAAACAAATGTACTTCCCAAAACACTTGCTTACCGGTTCTATATTTTTTTTCCCGGCTAGTTGGAATTGTCAATACCTTTTAGTTACACGCGGCATAAAGCACTCGCGTTCGATAGGTTTCAGTTCGGGTAGTATTACGTGGTGTGCGTTCCAAGGAAAAGTATTCCTCTAAAACTGTGTGTTTTTTAGGAGCCGACGCTCTATCACTCAGTCGAGAGGCACGTTTGAGGAGAAGAACGCACTACGCTGCAGGCGCAAGTCTTCGTCAAGTATGCGCTGAGGACGCAAATGGCAATCGCCTCCTTCCTTCAGCTCCTTTCCATTTACGTCTGAGCATTTTACAGCAATCATTCTCTTTCTTGATTAACTACATAGCGACACTGCAGATACTTTGTATACGCAAGACCCCTGCCTCTTCGCTGATACTTTTTTGTATGCAATACCAGAACAAATATATATTTGTTTAAGTTTCTAGAATATTTTCGAATTTCAGGAGCAGAATCATTATTAACCCTTATAACAGATATTTTACGCAGTAAAGCAACCCAATTTTTTAAAATTGTTTTGGGGGGTGCAGAAAACATTCGCGTGAAAAAAGTAAGATGCCTGATTTTTATGCTTTCTTCTACCGAGAATAAAGACAGATATTTACGCAATATTGCAGTTTATGACCCAACTAAATGTTTCCGCATGGCACTGGGTAGGTGAGAGTTTAAATCGTAATTGTAGTGTAAAATATAATGCTATATTAAGAACGGCAGCGCTTCAACGAGCACAATAAGCGTCAAGAGTATTTCTCTGATTCTTCTCGTATAGAAGCGTCCCTGTTATCTCAGCGCACAAGTATGGGTTTTGCTTGCAGGAGTGGCTGATAAGTTCGCCTTCGAAAATTATGAATTCCCACTTTCTACTGAAATATATTATGTTGGTAAAGTCGTCGAAAACCTCAATATAATGTCATCAAATAAATCCCGACAAGTGTTTTTTTTTACTTACAGGAACTTAATCTTACGCGGTTATATAGCAGTTTGAGTCAGTGCACGACCTCATGAATTGTGTTACGACACAAATACAGTGTCTGTTCCTTAGGTTGGACGGAAAGGGGGTGGGGGGAGCAGATGGTGAGGCTTCGAAGTACATCTCTTAACACTTTTGTCTCCGCTGAGACTTCCCGAACCATACCACGTAGAGGTCCAGACAATACGCATAAAATAAATCGGCGTTTTGAGCGAGGTTTTATCATAAAACAAAGTAAAATTTCAGTGCTTTCTTATAAACTCAAAAAAAAAAAAAAATGATTCATCGACAACTATGCTACACAATTTTAATATGAAGAGGGAAGGAAAATAAAAGTTAGAGTTAATTCGTTTTTCCTAACACGGCAGGCCGTTTCTACGCAACAGCTGTTCAGTGGAGCCTGCGTTTCGCTCTGTTAAGTGGTTCGTCGGAATCCCCCGCCTCAACACTAAAACCCAGGCTATCCCAGGCGGCGCCGAGAACGATTTTTCACGGAACTGCAGCCGCGTAGTGTTTGTCTAGGCGCCGGATTACCTTCGACGAGTTCAATCCTCTGCCGATAACAGAACTCGTCGAGATCTTGGGCAGGCGCAGGCTGGCGGCTCGGCGGCAAGGACAAGTCAGGCCGGGACAACGCCGCCGCGCCAAGTCGCCCTACAAAAGTCCTTGAACGAAGCGAATTCACTTTTTATTCGGTCTCCCCCTGTAGGACGGCGTCGAAGATCCCGCAACGTCGCCAAACGAAAATTCTCCACAAGCGCGGCATTCTTTTCGCAGTAGCTCGGATTCCTCTCCATCTTGTTTGGCGGTTGGCTTCGAAAACAGTGCGGGGTTTCTATTGGTCGGCGGTGACGTCACGGATCGCCGCAATCCGTTCGGGAAGGAAAAATAGCTCCGAGGATGCGCTTCTGTATGGCGAACGTGTTCCCGCTATATACAGCCGACGGCGCGTCGACCGGGAACGACTTTGCGAGCTCTGCCAAGGCGGTGTAAGAGATAGGATACCCTCTCCGTGAGTACTGTTTTTTCGTGGCTTTCCTTTCTCTCTGGTTAAGTGTGTTTTTCTCTTCTTCCTGGCGTACATTTTGTCTTAAGAAGATGCACATTCAAATTATGAATCGAGGTCCCGGTGCTCAGGGTTTCGGTCGATGTTGAGCCCGAAGACTACGGCTGCTTTGTCTGACGTATATGAGGTGGGAGTCAGCCGACGATTTCGCCTTTTAAGAGGAAGTTGAGACTTGGAATTGAAGGTTGCCGGTTTGTATTTGGTTAACAAACAGCTGGATGGAATCGTTATGACACTGTTTGTGATGAAGGCACCCACTTCAGCGCAGTTGAAATATTACGCGGTATTTTACAGACGGGTAATTAAAAAATGTCGTAACTGGCATATGTCTATCGTTCTTAATAGTAACTAAGCGAGAGTAGTTGAATCTGTCACAAAGAATTGGACCGCGTATTGAATATGCTTGAATCTAAGGGGCACATCTTGAACGCAACAAGTTGAGAAAAATGTTTTGATGAAGCCTAAAAGTTTTCTTCCGACCGATACACTAAGAACAACAACATCGTCTTACAAAAGAAAGGAAGTTTTAGAATAGTGTTGTCTAACGAAACATACATTCACTCCTCGACCACATGGTTCAATTCGATGTTCGAAATGCGCCGTTAACGAGTTATTACGTTAGCCGAGCTAACGAGTTTTGCTTCAATATACATAAAATAAAAAAAGATAAATGTTCGTTATTCCAAAAAAAAAAAAAACACCGCTGAGCGTTTACAATTGGGTAGATTAGTCAACTAACAGAGCACTTTATTTTTGTTTTCCTCCATTTTTCTGTCGCATTCTCGAGAACCGTCATTATTTTACAAAATGTAATATAATCTAACTTGATTATCAATTGTACTACTGCAGATTAGTTAACAATGGTAGCTGTTGGGGTTTTGCAAAACTGTCAGAAAAATTCTCAAAATAGATGGCGAATGTTAGACACAGCACATTTATAAGCGCAACAGGTAATGAAAAAGAAATATTTAAATGGAAGCCAAGAATTCCGCAAAAAGCGGCACCAGGTACCAGCCACAGCATCGAATTGCTCCGCGGACCAACCAGGAAAGGCAGCAGCCGTGACGACTTATGTGACGTTATCGCGACGTGCGCCTCGGCAGCGGACAATTTGCGCATTGCGGAGGAATAGCGCCGGGCAATAATGAGGGTGCAAGAAACGCTTCTGGCACATTCTTGGTTTTTCCTTGACTAAAAATATTGCTCTAAATTACTTCGATCCGGAAAGCATTCAGAATGTGGCAAACCTAATTGCAATGTTAGGCATATAGCCATGCCTTATCTTTCAACCACAGATCGCGTTACCTCTAGGCTCTTCTACTGTCTTCATTGCTCTTCCTTTTCATGGTCTCTTGAAGCGTTTCACTTCTATCTCCTACCATTTGTTTGGTTTCTTCGGCATCACTACGTTAGGGATAATTCTGGCATTAGTAGTATTGTGGATACTCCAGCATGTCTGACTCTCATTGTATTATGGCATTAGTAGTATTGTGGATAGTCCAGCATGTCTGACTCTCATTGTATTATTTCAATAGGAGAACATATCTGAGTTCCATACAAGATTTTGAAAACAATTTTTTCATAAATAACCGAAGTTATTATTCAGTTGAAACCAGACATTATTTTTACTTTGTTTCGTGCTCGTCATTATCTTCGTGATTAATAAATTGCAAACAATTTGATTATATCGTCGCAAAACTTTTACACGTATTTGCCAACGGAACGGTAAGTTGAATGGAGGAGGGAGTAAAGTCAAAGACACACGTTATTCCTGAGACACACATGGTGTTCCATGCATAACTCCTTGTTCTATTGCGAATTAGTACTAAGCTTGAAACCGTTTCGTCCTAGGCTTTTAAATTATATGCTTCATTAATAGATTAAAGAAACTAATAAATTTACTCCCGAACTGCGTTGACGTTCACTTGCTGGTTTTATATATAACGATTTTTAGGGTTTACTTGTAGCGTGACTGGATACTTCAGCCGGAGGGTTCGATGGGACGTATCGAGGTCAGCCGTAAGATAGTCTTTAAAAGAAAAGGATCTACAGACTCTCGTTGGTAGCGAAGGTATATATCTGGCTGGTTTCATCGGAAAACGAGACGTGCAGTCTAATGAGGACGTCTGACTACTTTGGTCGCCATAAGTAACCTGATTTCTCTCGCTTCTGCGACCGGCTATGGCGCTCGATCGCGTGTGTGGGATAACGCGAAAAGAAAGCTGTGTGCAGTGTTTGTAGTTTCAAGCCTCATTGAAAGACCGGAATCTCATCGAGTTGCCTCTATCTCGTAAGATTCAATTACGCATCTCTGACACTTACGATTTCACGGGTTATAGTGACAACGCGCCACCATTTTCATATAAAGTTTTAGCCAAGAACAAAGTATCCCGTATGTGCCTGACTACACAAAACAACAAAAAATAAATAAAAAAGAAACGAAAGGACACTAGCACGTCGTCTTCCTGCAGTTTAAAATGAAAATGATAAATTAGGTGTTTGGCACCTAGCCATAGGTACATGGGATTGATCTGTCCCACATATTGAAGGTCCGTTTTGTCTCGATGCATAAAATTAAACGACTGCAGATATGTTATTTTGTGAAGGTCAGTATGTTTTATATAGATTAAATTTCTAAAGTAATAGAGCAAAATGTGAATGGAAGTCGTTTAACAAACTCCCGACCCCCACAAACATCACAGTTTAAACAACGAAACGGACTAAAAGTGGAAAGATCTCAGAATGCAGCTATACAGAAATTGCGTCATGCCAAATATACTTGCTGACGAGGCACACCGGGGTATCGAATAATGCATCTATATTAGATTAAAATATGACTTGTGAGCGAGTTTTGAAATTATTTCGTGTATACGATCTTTTATCCGGCTGTTGTCACCCCTTCCCTAAAGAAATGATGACCGTCAAACCTTTGGCTATGACTCCAACATTAGTATTTCCCATTTCGCAAGCCTTCATTATCTCCCTCTTTCGATCAATATTGATAAGGGATTGCTTAATAGTCGTGATATTTGATGAGATATTTTTTTATGTACAGTACATGCCTACTCTTGAATATAGCTAATGCGCATGGTACGGTTTATGGGCTGATCACTTGCTTACAAAATTTTAAGTAAGAAGAAAGGGTGGAAGTGTTTATTTGTGCAGATTTTAAAGTCAAAAATTTTAGAAAGATAACTTTTTTACCGTAAGAAGAGAATCCGAGGCGATAGAGTCAGGAGTTTTGCGACACTAAATACTGGCGATGGAATGGACTGCTTCTTTAAAAAACAAAAAAACAAAAATTAATGCACGAGCACTTAGGCTAATTTTTAATAAATTAAGTGAGGTTGTTTCAAGGTTTTACAGAGCTGATTTTTTCATCAGTATGAAAAAGCTCTGAGCGTAATTATAATTTAATTGACCTGAGGATCACGGCGTTTCGGTTATTAACAATAGGAGAGTACGAATCTAAATTTTCCCGAATGAAACCCCATAAGAATATGTTGGCCTTCATTAAACAAATTTTATTGTTCCTAAAGTAAACCTGAAGTAGTCAGTTAATATTTATCATTTTTTGGGTATAAGTCGACTCTAGAACGTACTTCCTTACCAAGCCATTATTCCTTTTCATATTCTCATCCTAATATCATAAGTACGACATGGTGGTTTATTGTTCAGACAAAGACAGACAGAACTTAACCGAATATTGTTTTGGATTGCCTCTTAATATAGATGAACTTTCAACAGTTTTTATAATGTTTTAAAAATTGTCTTGTCACTGGTCACTTTTGTCCGCCTGCATTACAATACAAACTGATGTCAATACCCATTTCACCAAAAAATCAACAATCGAAAGACCTCAGTGCTTTTGTGTTATTTGTAAAAATATTTGTAAATTATAACTTATAGTTGAAGTGTGAAGCTAAGCAAGCAGCTCGCGCAAGTAAATCTTGTGACAAGACAGAAGGTTTCTCAATATGTGCAAATATTTTACCTGGGTCAATTATGCAAACATAATGTGTATCTTATGATTCTTAGATCTTATACCCGCCTTTTAGTATAAACGCATTTATTTTAAAGAATGGATTGTTAGAAGTAGGGTTAGATAAAACAAGTTTATTTGTATTAGCTAAAAGCTTGCAAAAACTGCTGCCATAGGAACGTTGATTTGTATTGGCTGCAATTTTGCAGTGACAAGTGCGTTATTCCGTGGTGTTTGCTCTCATATTTATGTCTCTCGTGAAAGCTTTATCGGTGCGAAATAATATAGACAGTAAGACTGTTCAAAGCTGAAATTTGTTTTCCAGAAGATGCTTTTTCCTGTTCTCATCTGTGCCATCATTGCCGGTGAGTGAATTATTTTTCGAATTTATCCAGTAGCTAATTTAGCCGAAAGCAAGATGCATAGCAGTATTTATCTACACACCCCAAGTAGCGCGAAGTGTGGGGCTCACATGGGGCCTACGTGGGGCCCACGTGGGGCCCACTTGGGGCCCACGTGCGCCCCACCTCTTGTGCCACTTGGCAGTGGCGTACCGACATGTTTTTGAGGGTTGGGGATGGGGGGAATCAAACCCCCCCCCCTCCCCCCCCGGGCCGGGGCGCGGTGCCCTTGGTATCCCTTGGGCGCCGCCGACTAGTGTTTGCCCTGCCCAGTGGCGGCTGTTTCGGGGGAAGGGGCGCAAACACCATGCCTTACCCCCCCCCCCCCCCCCCCCCCCCACACACACACTCTAAGAACTGGGGGGGCAAGCGCACCCTTTGACCCCCGGTTGGTACGCCCGTGCTACTTGGGACCTTTCAGATCACGTTTTACTGACATTTGTTGACAGTTTGAGATATAGCTAGGGCTGGAGGTGTTGATTGAAGTTGCACCTTGCCATGATGTAGCAGCTTTATTTTTTTATTTTTTTAAAAAGGGA
Organism: Ixodes scapularis; assembly: GCF_016920785.2. Classification (NCBI taxonomy): domain Eukaryota; kingdom Metazoa; phylum Arthropoda; class Arachnida; order Ixodida; family Ixodidae; genus Ixodes; species Ixodes scapularis. The sequence goes on from NW_024609835.1 coordinate 119,177,338, forward strand.
CGTCCAACTAAGCCATAATCGGGAACCCTAAGTTTATATGCCGACTGAGCTCTTCTTCAAGGGTCCCTGTGGCGATCGCCGTTAAAGAGCAGCGTTATTGTTTTCGTATTCTGTTATTGTGGTGCATTTCTTTCTTAGTTGTCTTAAAGCCTGTAGACGTAAGTGAATGGTAAAGCCCTGAAAGCTTTATTTATGTTTTCTGACGTAGCTTGGATGTTTCACGATTCCAAACAAAGTATTTTTCGGTGGTCGGTTTCAATGTAGGGTTCCAATTAACGCTTGGTTGGACGTCCCCCCTCTTTTTTGTTTTGTTTATTTAACTATATTCCAACCAACCAGACTGATCTAGGTCGAATGTTCACGTTCCATTTTTTTTAATTGTTACTTTTCTTGTTTTTGAATCTAGCTTGAACAGTGTGGAGCGACGAGACGAGCAAATCAATCTTATATGCTTTCATCTTTGTTTAAAACAGTTTATTGTAAACTCAAGCTTACTTTTACCATCAGGCTGTCAGTAAAAATCTACTTACAATTAAATAATTTGCATTGCGTTCGCATTGTGCTCATTAAAATAAAACGGTCGATGATATATGATAATATTCGTATGGTATGACCCGAATGGCATTTGCAAATTAATAGCTTTGGCACATGAACAACATTGTCTACCGCCCAATTCGCAATAAGCGCGAAATTCGCGAGCTCCTGGAAACTCAAAGGGGCACTGCCCGCGAAGCTATGCCTCGTATATATGTTTCTGCTTTCTTTTAAAAGGGTGAACTCAGAACTTGGAGCGATGTGAGGGTGCAACTCTCGACCGCTTGCCGTTTCATCCACCAGGTGTCCTAAGCACGTCAGTCGAAGACATAAACGACTACGTAGACATCGTCCTTAGCGAGCTCTCCAGGCAGATACTCAAGCCCTACCGGCCCACAGACAGCTTCAACAAGACGGTAATGGGAAGGCCCGAGATATGGGCCTACTTCGGAGACATAGCCATCACGGGCTATGAGCACCTACAACGTGACGACGACTGCAAGTTTCTCGAAGAGCCCACCGTCACGCGCATTGTGATCCACTGCAACCTGACGGCCAAGGAACTCAAGGTGGACATCAGCGGCAGTCTGAAGCACTCCACGTACCCGCCCAGAGGAATTCGCGCTAGCGGCCTCTTCCCGAATTCAAAAATTGCCATGACCATCGCCGCTGAGCCTTGGAAGGAAATCAACGTTACCGCCAAGCTAAAGCTCTCAGTGCCCGAGATCAACGTCGTAAACCTGGGGGAAGAGGCAAAGTACAACAGCATCCGTCTCGGGTACCGACACGAGATCATTAATATTATGAAGAACTCTCAGCATGACCTCGCCAAGGAACTGAAGAAGGCAGCAGATACAGAAGTGATTCCGTTTTAAAAGATGAAAATTTGTGTGGCTATAGTATTTTTTCAAATTAATTCGCTTAGAGTTTTGAGTTACGCACTTAAAGAAAACATGCTAGGCGAGATTCTTTTTTTTTTTTTAACTTTCTCATGATCTTAGTACGGTGTCCCCTCGACGTTGTGCATGCATGTGCATACTGAAAGGCGCGAGAAAGTTTTCTACCGGTTTGACCTGCTATCCGAATTCTACGAAGTAGACCTCGTGCTTGGACTAGAGCAATCTCATCGAGAGGACTGTACAACTTTTTTTTGTATTATTTGAGTAGGTTTCTGTACCTTGATATTAATTGCGGCCTTGCCACGTCGATGAGCAAGGCTTACAATGATATCCATACTTCCACTGTTCCGGAACTCATCCCCATGTTGAGTCAGCCTAATTCACTTGTTCGAATGAACTTTTGTTTTTGGTGGATGGGCTTTTATTTCAACGAAAAGTCCCGGCCAGGAGTTGAAGGTCTCAACATTATCTATTCACCCACTAAAGAATATAAATGACCATTCAACATCTTGAATATTGTGTGTTTACCTTTTTCAGTCTTGCATAAAACTATGCTGAATAGCAGGCACCGGTAACACGTGGGCAAGCAATAAAATTGCCAGAGAGTTGAACTGTGGGCGAAATATTTATGTAAACTGAATATTCGGAAGCTTTTATAAAAATTTCTCCTAGCAAGTAGTGGCATTGTGTCACAAGTATAAAACACGTTCGGCACATTATGTTTCAACATCTTTTACTGATAACTCGGGTCATAATTTAGAATGTATACACATGTCTAAATTATAAATTTGAGCGCTTATTTATATATTTATTTATTTATTGCAGTAATATTGCCGGCCCACTCCTGGTTGCTTGTACGGTTGCGGGGCAGACCTTGTAAAAATATACAATACGAAATTTCACATACTAAATTTTACAAAAATATCGACTATTTCGTGAATGTTTACTTATATACAGAATCATGTAAAGCTCTAGCGAAACAATCATATGTGCAAGGCTTGTCACACTTTGAGGCAAGTCATTCCAATCACGGACAGTTCTAGGGAAAAAAAAGAATCTTTAAAAGTATATTTTTTACATCGGAACTCGCAAGCAAAATGGTATGTTTCCACCTTGTGTCACGGCTGTCGTATTTCAGATAGTCGTTGAAACCTAACCCAATCTTATTGTGTATTAGATTATAATTCAACTTCAAGCGCTTAACTTTCCTTCGACGTGATAACTGTGGTAATTAGGATATGGCCTACAAGGATGACATGGACGTTTTTCTGTCGTAAGCGTTATAAATATAAATATGTGAAGAAGCCGTTTCACTGTTAAATACCCGCGTCGGAAACCATGCTGGTCTTTTAGCTAAAATTCAGATTCCAAAAAAGCTACGAAGTGTTTAAAAATAAAATGCTCAAGAACCTTTCGTAGGTACTCAGGAGCGACACAGGTCTGTGGTTAAAAACAGTCTTTTTATCGCCGCTCTAATGTATAAGCACTACTACTACCTTGGCCACTTTTCAATCTTGTGGCGCTTTGCCAGTTCTTAAACTACAAGAGTATATCTCGTAATGAAGCTTTGAGCACCATTCCACATTCCTTTGTAAAAACGTGTTAGGAATTCTATCTGGTCCTCATGACTTTTTAGCATCTATAGTCGACGTAAACTCTCAAACATACCATCTACAGTCACCACCAAATTACAAATTTGCCACAGTGTGTGTCAACAGTGTACACCGAAAACAAAAAGCGGTTAATTTAGCTTGCGATACTCGGTTTATCGTTCAGCGCGCGCCCATCGTGATTGGGTTCCTCAAACGGCCTCTGAAAAGAAAAAAAAAAATTAACAGTCTGGTTGGGACCCGCGTGTCAAAAAAATTAATTTTACGCGGAAACATATTTTTAGAGCAATATTGACCGCGCGAGAAGGGATTTAGTCGGTAGTCACCTCCTTTCCACTTTTTTTCTCCCTCCGCATTTCGGGCGCGTGGAGGAGAGGTGGATCGGCTTGGCCATCACGTTGCGGTGGGGGGAGCGTAGGACCATGCCGATGAGGTGGAAACAATATATGGACATTCCGTGACGTCTTGGAATCTGCGCACAGAATTTAAAATAAATCTCGGGCCCTCAATATTGCGCTACATTTTTTTTTCGCTTAATATTATTTTTACGCCACACGTGTCCCAACCAGCCTGTTAAAAAAAACATGGTTTATTGTTTTCAGGGGCCTTTTTATTGCTTGACGTTTTATGTTTAAATCCGCATAGAATTTCCTTGAGTTTTCCTTGAAAAAACTTGAGAAGGTGACATAAAAAACTCCAATATCTAGATGTCCGTACGAGTATCTGTACATACATGTTGGTGAAAGGAAGGAAGCGTACCCTTTAAACATGGCTGGTATCTTTTTATGCTGTGTATCTTGGGTTTAAAAGGCGAAATATCGTGCGTCACCCATTGAGTTTGCATGTTTATTTCTGTTGTACGCTCGGGAACCAACCTTTCGACGCACGCCAGGACAACATGCTTAAAAAATAACCATAACGTATCGACACAATCGCCGTTTGTTTCGTTTCTCTTCAAATGCTTCACTTAGCAAATCGAGAATGTCGACGTCATTTGCCCGAGTGAAATCAATAAACTGTTTTAGCTGATTTTCACTACGCGTTCTTTGAAGTGGTGGTAAGTCACAGAAAACTGTTGGATTATACTATATACCCTCCTCGCATAATACGTCAACAATATTTTTTTTTGACTAAGGCCTCAGACATAGGCACGAGATTGAGTAAATATTCGCTCTCATTGCACCTGCACGTAGGGCTTTTTACTACTTTCCTCAAATTATTGCTACAAGCTATGGTAAAAAGCAGCATCGAGTGCTCGCAGCTGCCCTTTGGAATAACCTCGTGCCAGTCAATATCTGGAAAGTTAAAGTCGTCGGTAAATACCCCACGTAAAAAAACGTTTAAATTGGGCTAGAAGAAAACTCGATAAACTGCGAGAAAACAGTACTTGCTTGAGGACTACTGTACAGACATCCTATACGCGATGACTGGCAGCCATAACGAAGAGAAACCCAAACCATTTCGCAACAATAGCCGTGCTCAATTTACATACATGCAAGGCTGTCTTTCGCGAGTAGTGCAACCGCCCCCCCCCCCCCCCCCCCCGACACACACACACACACTCCTCCCCTAGAACCGCGATCACGCCGAAACTGCGATTTTCGACAGAAGTACGATCCAATCCCAGATTATATGCTTCATACACACCTTCATCGTTGTTTTATGTATGAGAGTTTTATACATCACCGTATTCGATTAAAAAAAAATATTAATCATTATCGTACTTTATTTGGCCAATCATTATTCACAGTGCTGCACTATTCGACAAATTGTATATTAATTTTTAAGTAAAGTTGATTGACCCACCACTAACTTGATCGCAATTAAAACGGTGTGTTTATGCAAAAAGAGCCAATAAACGCTTCATTTTTACACGAAAGAATAACATTCTTTTTGTATCCTCTCATATTCAAGGGGTTTTTATTTTCTCTTATGTGTTGTCACTCATTGTCTTTCTCGTTTAAATACAAAAGAGCTAGATAATTATGCTAAATTCTTGTTTTAAATAACACTTACATTTTTGTTTTCTTTTATTAGTCCCCTGAAATATAGGTTCGCGTCTGAGTTCAGCAGTGCTATTTGTTGTACATTTAAATGAGTATAAATGTAGTGTTAAATAACATACCAGAAGTACACATAGCCGTTTATGGAGATGTAATGCGTCTTCATTTTGTTATAGTATATAGCCTTCTTCAATGTATTCTAACAACCCAGGAAAGCTCAAGCAACATAGTAATAGTATATATATTTTATATATATATTCGTGCAGTCTAGTTTGTATAAAAACATTACTAACTAGATACTTTACTTTTTCTATCTTTTTTACATTTTTCCACTCGGTATATCCGCCGAACTTTTAAAAAACTTCGTCCCCCATGTTGTATGCAACGTTATACAGGCGCGAGAGTACAGCTCTCAAAAGTTCTGGCAATGCACCAAGAAAAAAAGAAACATAAATTAAGGCCATGGCCCTGCACTCGCACATTCCACAATACTGCATACAGCTGTTGAAAATGTGTACATAATATTAATTATGTTCGCACATATTTTAATTGTTTTCTTTCTTCTCCCCAACATGAGCTGACACCACTCGACGTAACAAAATATGCATTCCCCTGAAACAGCCAGATTAGAAAATATAAAATCAACGTGCGCCCACTCTCAGAAACTTCTTTTTTTCTTTTTGTCAATTTGCACTGTCAGAGAAGACGTGTTTTGTTTTATTAACTGTACGGCCAGCGCACGACTAACTGAAAGCATTAAAAATCCTGACCGCTGGCTATTCCTACAATAATATGTTATAGCATCCTTGAGTCGAAATCATCTGCAGTGCTTCCACGTCGCACATACGACTAACCTTAGGAATGGGCACTCTGCTCGCAAATGAGCACACCACGATTGTCAGCAACCTCTCAAAAAAAAAATAGTTTCCTTTTTGTCCTAAAACTTCCCAATGGGAACGTGCTTTTGTTGTCGGGGCCGGCTGTCAAAATGAGATAGTTTGTTGGATTTAACTAAACCTTAATTCGGGGCGCCTTTGTCAAGTCCCCCTGAAGATAACTATAATATGTTTAATTCATTTTTCATGCCGAAGGGGAATCGCATAAGACGGAACTTTATCTATGCGCATTAACAATGTGTGTCAGCTTCCCTCACTTAAAAAAAGAAGTTTAACGTACTAGGGAAAACGGTACACAACGCGTTTTTTTTTAGATATTCAAATGCGCCTACTTTACCGAAAGCCAATTATCGCAATCCGCGCATTTTCAGAAGGAAAAAGAACAAGGGTTTTTGCGCAAAGCTTAAATGTTAACGTGTAAACCAGACACTTTTAACGTTAACGTCATGCTCATTCTAACATTTTCATATTAACGTTGGTATTTCAGTAATTGACACTTTTAACTTCTTTGCAGTGATTTGGACGCACATAGCTATTTTTTAAGTATATAATTGTTGCAACGCGTAAACGTGTTGAGAATTAGAGGACAAACTAAGTTTTGATTGAGAATGCTTTGGACCAGCGCTTGTCGGGGCAATTGGTATGATTGAAACAAATATACAGTTGGCATATGTTTTTTGTATTTGTTAGTAAACTTGACGTTACGAATATAAGCAATTATGGCAGACTGGCCGGTCAACTGGAAGACGCAAAGCAGCTGGCGATTGTCCGTCGTACAGTTTTCTCGAGAGTAAGCGCATCTATGAGATGTCCATGCACAGACTTCTCTTTTCCACCCTATAGCTCAAGGCGCAAAGACGCCACCATAGCCATAATGAACTTTAATCTAGCCATTAAAATGTCCTAACCACAGTGAGTAATTTGGGTCGTCGAATTCGACTAATACAGTGCGGAAACTAAATATTTCTTACGAACAGAGGTAACGGTGCTTCGTAGTTCACAAGTTTCGAACAATTGAGAAGGTACTACATGCAATAATGGTGTAAGTTACTAGTGCCATTTCATATCTTTTGGTTTTCCGGAGGTAAACATTGTAAGTAGAGCACTTTTTGGTTTTGTTTTTCCGGAAAGCTTAAATAGAAATAATAATCTTGTCAAGCATATAAAAAAAAACCCTTCTGGAAGCTGCACTTTTGATTCACATCAATTAGCGTAAATATTTTTGATCATCAAACTTGACCGCGATTTCTTTAGTCAGAAAAAGCGATCGAAATAAAGAATTAATATAATATAGAATGAGCAACATACGTGCGTTATATGTATAATGAATGGCAAGTTATTAATTCATGGCACGTAGAGAATTCTGGCATAGAAATATAATTTCAGAAAACATTTAGGGTAGCACTTAGGTAGCATTTAGGTAACATTGATTAAAGTAATATTTTTCCTTCACCCTTTGTGTTTTTTTTTACCGCGATAGTTGGTAATGTCAAGGTTTTACATTAAATCTTGTAGCAGAAAAATGCTTCGTGTATTTTTCCGCTAAATTCTGGAGTGTAGTGTAGAAATGCACGGATGTAGTCCTTGAACAGCAGTGTGTACAGCGGAGCATGCAACGCCTCGCCCGTCACCGCACTTCCTTGCAGAAAACGTCAGGGAAACAAAAAGTTGCTAACACAGTTGCTTTATTTTACTACGACGACCACACGAAAAGCATCCAAAGGCACAGGAACACACGTTTGCATTTTCAGTCACAAGGGTGTTCGCATGATCAACAAAGGCTTCTTTACGGGTCCGACATTGCCAGTTTCGCTAAATCGACATCTCAGTGAATGACGTGAAGGTCGTTACAAACGACTCTTGTTCTGCGCGCACAGAAAACAAACAAAGCGGTGATCCGTTGGCGGTCAAGCGGGGAATTCGCTCGCAGCAAGGCCATTCTTGACTTAGATATGCACTTCAAGGTTAGTCCTGCCAAGCGGTATCTCAGCTAAGAGTTCGTTCATTCCAATTAGATCCGCTTTCTTATGACCAAAGGTGAATATTACATTACCGGGTGGCGATATCTCATTCAAAGCAACTGACTTCCTGATTGGGTAAGCGCCAAAGGTTGCCGAACAAATAATAACCAGTGCAATGACACGGACTTTGAAACATGCCCATGCCTATAAATTCAATGTAGCGTTAGGCGATGTTGCGCGCCGTTTCATTTGATTAATTCATTGCAACGAAGGCCAGGTACATTAGCCATGAGAATTGAAGTGCGAAAAGACATCAAGGTTGTGGCAGAAGCAAATACTAGTAATACACTGATATAAACATATATTAAAGAAAAAACATAAAACAGAGAAATTAGATGTAGGAAAGAAGGATAAAAAACTGCACTGGACACACGCTTCCTACCGCGAGCCTTTGGGTGCTCTTCCGACCGCGGGCGTGCCGTCTTTAATCGAAATAGTGTGCATGGTATCGCTATAATCATACAACTCAACGTAGAACGCGCAAACTTGTAAGGAATTTGCGTTCCTTCAACGTTCTACTGGATGATTTCGGTTTCTTTTCGGTTTTTATTGAATCCGACCGCAACCAACGCCACGATATAACGGAACCAATCGATGGCCTCTAAAAGTGCATCGCCACGGTACTCGCCGTCTTTGTGTGTTTGATTTTCAGCGGCTAAAGCAATGGCGGGCGAAAGAAAACACACAGGATCACTCCGCATCATTTGAGCAGTGTCAGTTGAAGAAATTCGGGACGGGGCCTGTGGTATGATCTTGTATAGTGTTGGTTGGATGAAACCACAGCTATAAAAAGGACATGAAAAGGGCACATGGGTGTGACCAACAGCATATTCTACGGAGTGATTGTCAAACACCATACGGAGGGCGGACTATAGTTCCTTAACCCAAAACCACCCAGTAAGCCTTACATGAATATGCATGCCTAAGGAAGAACCATTTTAATAGCTAGCTAGCTGCTGTCCGTGGCTTCCTATTAGTAATAGTAAAAAACAAATTGAATACACGGAAGACCCATTTATTCTTAGGTAGAAAGGTGCGGACTAGATCCGTAACCTCGGGGTTCCTCTAGCTTTAAAAAAAAAAAAGAAAAAAAAGTTAATGCTATTCTTTTTGCAAAGGGGACATCTATGCATTAACTGGTTACTACATGTTTTTATCACTCTTTCCAAGTAAAACAAAATGTGAGGACTATGTCAATATGAAAACTTAAAATATCAAGACCATTCTTAAATATTGAATGAAATAATAACAGAAATTTTTTAATATGTTAAACAAAACGAAATATAAAGACCACTCCTAAAAGATTGAACGAATTAATATATGAAATACCTTAAGTTAAATAAGTGAAATGAAAACATAAAATATAAAAATATTAAATAAAATATTGATATTCAAATTAAGCGGTCCAAGCAGCGGCACTGCTTTATAATATCTTAATGGGATAAACTAATTCAATCTGTTCTCCTAAAATTTAAAGTCCGAGTACCTTTACAAAATAAAAGAAAACAATTAAATACAAGACACAGTTTTGAAATATTCATCTCCAAGCCTAGATTTCCACGTCGCTTATTCCTCTATATATCTATCTATCTGAAAGGGGACACTGGGCCCAGCACCATACAAATAAAAACAAAAGTGAAGAATAATAAAAAAGAAGGGATTTTCAAACACACCTACTGCTAATTAAAATATAACCTCAGCTTTCAACCACAACTTCCTTAAATTATGACATAAATATATAACACATAATAAAGCACTTAAGAAATAAATATCTCCATTAATATTAATATACTACTAATCCTCCTCCGACCCTCCTAAATAAAAAAAAAAATAATAGTTGGATACAAGTAAATTCTTTACCACATATCCTAGAAAACCATTATACACTGAATAATAATTTATACGCAATATTCCTCTTTTCAGAATAAGCATTATGAACTCGAGCCTCCGTCGCCGTCGTGCACCGGCAAGGAGACACAAAGCCTCCTTTGCTCTCAAGCAAACCTAGTTATAGATACCTACGATTTTCTTTTTATAAATAAACGCCCGGCACTGATTCTGTTCAGGTCCATTCCAATCACTGTATCTTTTTAGTATCACCTGTTTTTCTTTGCAGATTGGCTTTTAAATCGAAATTTTCTTTTTGGTCATATTAGGCCCTATTTATTTATTTTTAATCTGTCTAAACTTGTTATATCGTTTGGTGGTGCATGGGACACATTTTATTTTCATTCATTTTACCCTTCCCCCAGAAAAATGTAAAAAAGATGGTTATGATCACGCATTTGACTTCGCTATTCGTCCTTCTGCGTTATTATCAGGTGGCATCGGAATCTTAATGAATGCGGAGCGATGATAGAAGGCTTGGGACTCAATCACCACGTCCCGTGTTTCTTAAGCTTTCGGTCACTGTAGGGAGTGTAGTTACGGCGGTAGCCACGTGGCCTCATATTTTGTGACGCGATTCTTGCCTGCTCTCATCCTCGTACATACAGCCAACGTTACTAGAGATTACCTCAGAACTCCGTGGGAGGAGGTACCCCTCACTCACTTCAGTGCGCCTTCCGTCATTTGAAGTGCCATCTAGATTTTCGCTTCATAACTGTGTGTTTTATACACTACGGTGGAACGCCATGAAGACGCTGTGCTTCAAAAGGTGCATATTCCATAGAACACACTGCAGTTATCATAGCAGCCGTCCGGCGCGTCGAACGACGGGAGGCGAGTCGTGGTGAATAAGGGTGGGGGGGGGGGGGGGGGGGGGGGGGGGCGGGGGGGGGGAGGAAGAGCACTGCTCGTGCAACCAGCGTCTTTGAGCAGATCCGTCACTGAGCTCACCTAATAACGTTACATAAAGTGCATAAGAGCGAGGTGACAGATTTTGTGGCCCACGTCACCGTGCCATAGCAGTGCTTTCTGATCCTTCACGTCAACCTAAGATCCTAACTTGAGATTAAAGAAATTCTAACCAGAAAAAGGTTTTGCAACCTCAAAATTCACAACAAAAACACGACAAGAAATTTATGTTTTAGGGCGCAGCTCTTAGGTGCCTGTTTCCAGCTTGAGCGCCGTCGCCGTCGGCGTCGGCGTAACCGCTCGGTGCATTATGGGACGCGTGACGTCACTGGTGACGCCTCTAATGACGTCATCAATGACGTCATCAGTGACCATGACGTCATCAGTGATAATGACGACGACGCCATCACGATGACGACGTCACTGATGACGTCATCACGATGATGATGACGTCATCGTGAGGACGCCATTGTCATCGTCACGTGTTTTCACACGGGTCACGTGATCCCATGAGGTCACGTGACCCCGGTGACGTCAAGTGACCCCCGTGAGGTAACGCAGCCCTCGTGAGGCGACGGCGACACCGCTCGGAGGGAGGAGTAGCAGACAGGATGAGGAGTTGAGGATGAGGAAGGAGGGGTATACCTTCCCCTCAGTACCCTTCCCTCCTCCTCCTCAAGAGCTGCGCTTTAATTCGGCGTTACAGGGAGTTGCAAACGGCCTTTCATTTTTTCCTTAAAAAATAAAATAAAAAATACGCAGAATAAACAATTTTCGCAAGTAACTGATTTGAAAATGTGTCTAAATCCTTGAAGCATTGAATTCATTAATATACAAATATTTTACAACAATAAAATAGTTTAATATTTACAATATATTTTTAAAAATACGCGCCGTGAAGCTGACGTGTGCACCTGATAGGAGCGGCACCTGAGTATTTTAAGATGAGAAGTCCCATTTAGCGAAGTGCTTTGTCGAAACAATACAAAGAGCGTAAGGTAACTCCTATGTTTTCGTTAAATAATGTAGAATACCTTAGAAGAAATTACAAATAATGTACGTTACGATCAAAACATATTCTCCGCTTGCTCTAGTCCTACATTTTACAGAATAAAGGTGTCGTTACAGGTAGTGCGGCAGTCGGTTTCACCGTTCAACTTCCATAAGTATAAAAGCTGAAAATATTGAGCCGTTGTTTGCATTATTTCAATTTGTGAAATTCGTATAGTCACTGACAGCTTCGCAAATGCACGGCGTGGCATATTAATTTCACGCATCTTTCTTTGTTTGTTCATCGGCTTTCTTTTCTCTTTATCCCGAAACCTCATTTATTACTATATCAGTGACTAGTGGTCTCAGGCCTATTTTTTTTAGGTTTCAATTCAGTGTTTAATGAGGCGACAATCAATGTCGGTGCAACAAAATAAACCTTACTTTCGCAAAAAAAAAACAAAAAAACCAAAACATGCCCTGTTTTTGTTAAACAAAAACGCTTTTCAGAGGAGGTGCAACTCAGATTTTTTAAATTGCACGTATACGAAATATTGAGGGTCCCGGGAATAAAAACATACACAGGTATTTTTGTTTATAAAACACACCAACCTGTGTACTTTAACCAGTTACATTTAGTTCGTTTAAACTTATATTTCAGTTAAAAAATCACAAACTTGGCCTCTGGCGCAACTCGTTCATATTTAGGCCTTTTTCGGCGATTTTGCATCACATGTTTGCATTAGGTTATCATGCTGAAACGTTTTGTACAGAGTGTATGCTTTGTTTAATTTTAGCAAGAAAGATGGCGCTCACCTATTTCACGTGCTTTTTTAATTGCTCTCGGAATTTTTCAAAGAATAAAAAAGTCAAAACATTGCCATTTGTGTGCGGCAATTAAAAATTTCCTTGATTAAAAAATATATAAATATATATGAACCCTTGGAAACGGGTAACTCAGAATCTGCAAAATAACATGTTGTAGTATATTGTTATAAATTGGAGGTTTTCTTTCTCAACGACTACTGCTACTCCAGCCCGTAATCACAGTTGCCACAGTTGTGTCGCATTATCACCCAGAGACCAGAGATCATTGTAAAAAAGTGAGCTTTTTTTGTAAATAATGTGGCTTATGAAAACTGAACTTTTCGGCGCATTTTGTGCTTAGGGTCTGAGACTTGGTTGATTGCGCTGCACTGCTCTACTTTCACAGGATAGTAATTTAATATGGGTAGCCTCCTGACAAAAGTATTCCGTTCATTTATTGAGACATCACTCCCTTTCTCATAACGAGAAAGTGTAGGGAACTTAGCAAAAAAAAAACCTAGATGAATATGTATTCAGATTGACCAGTTTCGATCCATATGGTGTTATAGGATACAGGACATGTATCCAAACTAGTCTTCCCATATACATACCGGACCTGAATTCATACAGGACCTGTATGCGTACAAGACCTGTATAGCAATAAGTCTCGCTCTATGCGCGCATGTTCGCCTGTTCAAGGGATGGTATAAAGCTACCTTGGTGAAACCGCTTAAAAAGGGAATCAACAACCGACAAAGATGAAAAGGAGTATATCAACGGTAAAATGTGGAAGGAAAATTAAAAAGAAAATAGGGAAAATATAGAGGTTTTATGAGTTTTTTTATTAAATATATCACACTGGTACGCCACACCAAATTTTTATTTCAGACTTGTCTCCTTGGTGTTTGGCAAGGTGCTCATTCTGCAGATCGAGCTGCACCTTCCTTGCCACGAACTTTGGTATGCTGCAAGACATCAGAGCAATTCATCAATACCAGGAAAATCCTTCACTTTTAATGCAGATTCCGTCTTTCGGAAGCGCCTAAACCTAAGCTTTTTGTCCGTCCGCCCGTCCGTGCGTGCGTGCGTGCGTGCGCGCTGATTCTGCTCTAAAGTATAAAAAGGGTTTTTACACTATTACACTTCAATCAGGTCCCCTCGTTCGACCCTTGGAAGCCTCTCAAGTAGTCACGGCCCCGGGAAAGTGATGCAGAGATATTAGGGCGTAAGTTTCGACACACGTGTCTTTCTTTGAAAACCTCGAGCGTCTGTTAAGAAGTGCCGAACGGCCGCTAACTGAAACTATATATTTAATTCATAGAAAAATGTGTTGTTCTATTTATTTAAAGTCCCTTTGAATAGCATGTTAAACTTTTACAGACGTACCTACTTTAGAAATTTATAAAACGAGCTATAATAATACTAGCTCACCTATCACGCACTTGACAATTGGCTTGTTGTCGTAGCCCTCTGGTGTTTAAACTTGTTCGGTTGTGCCGGCAATTAAAAAAAAAAAAAAACAGATCGAGAATTAAAATGTATTTGTGGTGAAACATATATTTGTCGGAATATTACACATACGCCATGGTGTTTTCCCATGACTTAATATTTCTAGATTTACAGAAGTAGAAATATTTGTGCGCCTAAATGACATTTGATTTTTTACGACGTCTGGAAACCCTTGGAAAAAAAATTTCACCGTCACGTCGTCGTTTTAGGTTGGTCTTGGGATTTTTGTTAGAGGTTACAACCGTAGATATGTGTGTAAGTTTTGTTTACCTTATGCATTTCGGGATTTTCAAGAGCCCATGCAAATGGACATTGAATGTGAGATACCCGCAGAGGGAATGCCAAGATAATTTCAAAATTCTATATCTGTAGGACATACCGGCTTACCGGTTCAGCCCACCGGTACGTGGTTATAGGCCACGGCTAAGCGGTAGCGGTCACCCGTGTGAAGATTCCGGCACCGGTACGAGGGTACCGGCCGCTTGGCTATATGATTTTTCGCAACCTGTATCCCTCTACCGGTGTGGGAATGGAATTACATGCCTTTTTGCCCGGAATGGAGTGTGAATAGAATGGGTTTGGTACGTATGCGAGCCGTGTTGAGTTTAATCAAGGGCCTGCGGGCTGATGACGTAATTCGCAATATTATTTTTTTTTACCTGCATCCCTTTTCCGGCGTACAGCCGGGAACACATCTGCGAAAAAAGCCGAATTTTGTGCGAAAACCGCACACGAAAATCGCGCGGCAGCTAGGCTCCTCCCTTGCTCCTCCCCTTTTCTGAAAATCGGGAGCGGTTCGAAAGATCTGCAGCGCCAGATATTTTCGCACGGCGCCTCCGAATTCGGGGCGGAGGAGCCCGATGAGCGAAAGCCCGGAACAGGACGGAACGAAAGGATACGATCGGCTCGCAACATGGCGGCTCACGCAACTTCGGAAGCGGCGCAGGCAGCATCGTATGCCATCTTGCGTTCTCATCTCAACCTTCGTAGAAAACCCCTTCAGTTTCTGTCAAAGGGTGGTGGTACAAAGGCTCGCGTAACATTCAACGATGTTTTAATAGCTGAAGTTTCTAAGAGGCGCGAAATATGGGACGCCAGTTCGCCAGACTACCGAACAGCCTCCTGAAGTCGGAGCACGAAAACCGCAGTGCATTGCGATTTCCGCGCCGCGCATTCCACCTCATGTGGCTCGTCTTCCGAAAATCGCAAGCTACGATTTTCGCAGCCTCCGATTTCTCTCCGAGTTTCGGTTCGTTTTTTTGCATATGTGTTCCCGGCTTACCTATATTCCTTTACAGGCTACAAGGCCGGTATTCGATACAGGGTGACCCGTACCCGCGTACCGGAACCGGCTAATGTATGAAGGGGACCGGTACGGTTTTACCGGTGACCTGTACGAACCTGTGAGAGACGAGTATAAAGTAGTACAGTTTTTTCTTTTTCTTTTTCAATAGGGGAACGTTACGAGTTATCTCAGCCAGTTAGCGTATGATGCGACAACGTGTCACTGCGCCCCATTCAAAGGTAGTGTGACACACTTCATTGGATGGACCTAATGGCTCGTAACGTCGTCTGTGGTCCATCGTAATGTAAAACGGAGCATGTGAACATGAAAGGTTAGGTGTCTCATGCCCCAAACGACGGAAGGCGTGGTAAAAACACAACAAGATATGGTTGCTTAAAAAAAAGGGGGGGGGGGGGTGGTTGCGTCGGAGAAGTTGTAAGCTAGGTACTATATAGCGTCATTGGGCCAGCGTAGCGTCTTCGCGCAAGTGATGCCTCTGGTGTTCGGAGAGATGAAATTATCTAGCACCTCTGTGTTTGGTGATTTCAGATGAGATTGAAGAGTGGGTAGATTTTCAACGTTTTAGTTAACTTGATATGTTACATGCCATCTCCTAATTTATAGTATAACCAAATCAAAAAAACATTTCGCGTAAAAGAAAGAAAATACCAGAACACGAAATCGTTGATCATAAAGAGCTAAGCTTTCACTCACATTCACGCGCAACGTCGGTGTGGCCATGTTTGGTAATGCGTAATAAAATTGGAAAATTTTAGAATGAAGTAATCAAAAGGTTTGCGTAAGCAAAAAATAGCGTCGTCCCCGTCTGCATGCACCAAGCCTAAACTGCGTTTTGGATTGACGCATGCTAGTGACTTTTCTTTGTGCACGCAGAAATTCAGGTACATTGTCCTAAAACTTGTAATTAGAATCTCATTAATTTCGAGAAACGATTTCTGGGTACAGGTTAGTTCTCCTAAATAATATTGTTCATTACATTACTTGTATATAAAAAAAATGACTCGAACATGGTACCACAAGCGATTGTCTGCGAACCTTCAGATAGTAGCACGCAAACATGAGATCAGAAAAAAAAAAGTTTTTCTAAATTCATTGAATATATATATATATATATATATATATATATATATATATATAT
Organism: Ixodes scapularis; assembly: GCF_016920785.2. NCBI lineage: Eukaryota > Metazoa > Arthropoda > Arachnida > Ixodida > Ixodidae > Ixodes > Ixodes scapularis. The sequence continues at coordinate 119,193,847 of NW_024609835.1, forward strand.
ATATATATATATATATATATATATTATTAGGTTACAAATATAGGGTGATTTAATGAGGAATGATTAGATACAGGATGGATAGTAGGGGTGACATTCGTCCGGGAACAGTCCGTGCTCTCTGAATGCTCGTCGAGCGCGTGCCACTCTGCGGTCTCACTTCTTCTTCCTAACAATATTCGCCCCGTCGGTGCAGGCACCGGTCATCTGGTGCGTTTGAGAGGCTTACGTATCAGGACGATAGTAAGGTTTCATACGGCTTATGTGGACCACGTCACAAGATCTTGAACGATGGTCAAGGGGCGGGGTAACAGGCGCAACTTCGTAGTTGTTGAAAGAAAGTTGACGGACGACACGGAACGGGCCGACGAATTGCTTGAGGAGTTTTTGAGACTTGCCGGGTGCGCGCAAGGGAGTCCACAAGAGAACTTCGTCGCCGATGTTGTAGGTGGTAGGCAGATGACATGCATCGTAACGTAGCTTCTGGTGCTGCTGCGATTCCTGGGTGTGCATGCGAGCGAGTTGTCGAGCGTCCTCTGCTCTGGACGTGATCTCTGCTGCGGACGGCTGAACCAAGGTGTCAGGTGTGTAGGGCAAAATGGTATCAAGAGGTGTGAAGGGTTCGCGGGCATAGAGGAGGTAGTATGGAGAGTAGCCGGTTGTAGACTGCCGTGCCGTATTATATGCATATGTTACGTAGGGAAGAATGATGTCCCAGTTGGTATGATGGTCAGCAACATACATTGAAACCATGTCGGCAAGTGTGTGGTTCAAGCGCTCGGTCAGTCCATTTGTTTGGGGATGGTAGGCGCTTGTGACTTTGTGGACTGTGGAAGAAAGCCGAAAGACGTCTTCAAGGACTTGAGAGAGAAAGGGAGTGCCACGATCACTAATTATAAACTGGGGAGCTCCATGACGCAAGAGAATGGAGTGCAGAAAAAAATTAGCAACTTCATCGGCGTTGGCGGCGGGTACAGAAGTTGTCTCAGCATAGCGTGTCAAATGATCAATAGCTACAATGATCCACTTGTTCCCGCTTGTCGACAGAGGAAAAGGACCGAGAAAGTCGATTCCTATACGTTGGAATGGTTGGTATGGTTGCGGAATCGGTTGTAGTCTACCAGAAAGCCTGGTGGTAGGTCTTTTCTTCGTCTGGCAGTCGTGACACGCCCGGACATATTTGTTGATGGTGCGGGTCATGCCCGTCCAGAAGTAACGACTCCGTATGCGGAAGTACGTTTTGGCGAATCCGAGATGTCCGGCTGTTGCGTCGTCATGGTTAGCTTGAATGACATCTCTTTGTAGTTGTCGGGGGATAACCAAAAGCCAAGCGCGTCCGTGGACGTCATAGTTCCGCCTATAGAGGACTCCATTCCTGAGTTGGAATAGACGGGCACGGCGTAGAATTTGCGCAGGAGGGTTCTGATATAAGCCCTGTAAGTGGTGAATGATGGGGTGTAAGGAAGGATCAGACTGTTGTGCGGCAGCAATGTCGATGTAGTCTAAGACGGCCGTTGTTGTGTCGGGGTCGGCGGAAGGTGTACGTTGCGACGCGGGGGGAAGTGGGCATCTTGAAAGACTGTCCGCGTCGAGGTGTCTTTTGCCAGATTTGTAGTGCACCGTAAATGTGTAGTCTTGTAACTTCAAGGACCAGCGTCCAAGACGTCCGGAAGGGTCTTTTAACGTTGTTAACCAGCATAACGCATGGTGATCAGTGACGATAGTGAAGTGTTTGCCATAGAGATAAGGGCGGAATTTTGAAATTGCCCAAACAACAGCCAGACACTCGCGTTCTGTTATACTGTAGTTAGGCTCGCATTTTGTAAGCGTACGACTTGCATAGGCAATCACACGATAGACACCGGAGACGTTCTGGGTCAACACAGCGCCGATGCCGTGGCCGCTGGCATCTGTGCGGATCTCTGTGTCGGCGCCTGGGACGAAATGATCAAGAACTGGAACGGTCGTCAAGGCAGTCTTGAGGGCTAGGTAGGCATCGTGTTGTTCGCGACTCCATTGGAAGGTTGCATTGTTACGGAGAAGTGAGTTCAGGGGTTCAGCGATGTGGGCGAATCCGGGTATGAATTTCCGAAAATAGGTGCAAAGACCGAGGAAGGCGCGCACGTCTTTCAAATGTTTGGGCACTGGAAATTCGGAAACGGCTTGTACCTTGGATGGGTCAGGGCGAATTCCGTCAGCGCTGACAATGTGACCCAAAACCTTGATTTGGCGTGCTCCAAAGACACATTTTTTTGAGTTAAGCTGGAGGTGGGCTGATCGAAAGCAGTCGAGGACGTGCTTTAGCCTGTCCAAGTGTTGAGAGAATGAGCGGGAAAAAACAATGATATCGTCTAGATAACATAGGCATATTTTCCAGGTGAGACCACGCAGCACAGTGTCCATCATTCTTTCAAATGTGGCTGGGGCATTACACAAACGAAAGGGCATGACGTTAAACTGATAGAGGCCGGCGGAGGTAATGAAGGCAGTTTTAGGTTTGTCAATATCCGCAACGGGTATCTCCCAATAGCCACTGCGAAGGTCCATTGAAGAGAAGAAGGATGATCCTTGAAGAGTGTCGAGAGTGTCGTCAATTCTGGGTAGAGGGTAGACGTCCTTGGAAGTAATTTTGTTTAAGCGTCGGTAATCTACGCAAAAGCGCCAGGTTCCATCTTTTTTCTTTACGAGGATTACAGGTGACGACCAGGGGCTTGATGAAGGTTCAATTATTTTCTTGCGAAGCATATCAGTGACGTGTTCGTGAATGACCTGGCGCTCTGCCGATGAAACTCGGTAGGGACGACTTCGAACGGGAGAGGCTTCGCCCGTTTCGATGTGATGGGAGACCTCCGACGTCTGCGCAAGGGGCCGATTGTCGAAATCGAAGAGGTCGTCATATGAAAGAAGAAGCTGGGTTAAAGCTTCTTTTTGGCCGTCAGATAAGCGGGCGTCTATCATCTTCGCAACGTGCATGTTGGCGTCCGGAGGGGCTGGCAAGGTCTGAATGTTAATACTGTCAGAAAGGGGTACGAAGTTGTCGTAGATATGAGTAGTGAGTGTAGCCAAGCGGGCACCACGGGGTACAATTTGGGGTTCAACTGAGGTGTTGGTGATGAAGAGAGAAACCTCTCCTTGAAGTGTGTCGGCGATGCAGTAGGGGATGATGACAGGCTTCTTTGTGACAAGGCTGGCGATGGGCTCGATAAGACCGGAGGTGCATGGAAGAGGACGGTTCGGCATGAGTTTGATATAGGAAGCCGAGAGGGGAGGTAAGATGTAATCACCACTGGCATGAAGAAAAATGGGGTAAGGTTCACAGGCGGTGTCAGTAGTCGGAGAAGAGTTCAAGAGCAATTCCCGGCTGGCGCAGTCAATGGTCGCGTCAGTGGCCGAAAGAAAATCCCATCCCAATATAACGTCGACGACACAATTTTCGAGTACAGTGAATAGAATTATGTAGGAAGTACCACCGATCTGAACCGGCATAGTGCAGTGACCAAGAGGTTGTACGAGGTCACTGTTTCCCATGCGAAGGAAATGTCCAGGAGATGGTGGAGTAAGCACTTTGTGCAAACGGCGACGGAATTGATTAGAAATGCAGGATTTTGCTGCACCTGTGTCTATTAAAGCTGCGACTTTTTCTCTTCCAATTTCGACGGCGATAGTGGTAGGGCCAAGAGAAGGAGGATTTGGGGCTGTTGACGGCGATGCAGCCTGACCTCCTGTGTCACGACAGGCTGCGTTGTTTAGTTTGACGGTGGAGATGTGGCAGTGGCATCAATAAACGGCGAGACAGAGCGGCGTCGAGGGTAGGGGGATGAGGACCGGCCACGCCGAGAACCAGGAAAAGGGGGAGGACTCCAGTTGCGGCGGTCGTCGGAGGTGCGGCTGGGGTTGTGGTCGTTGAAGGGTGGGGTGGAAGTGGGGTTGCGATTGTATGTCTCGGACTGAATACGGCGGCGGCAGTAGCGAATAACGTGGCCAGGTGAGTGGCAGTAGAAGCATACGGGACGGTTGTCTTCGGTGCGATATGCCTCAGTTCTTCGGGGTGGTCCGTAACGTCGAGGAGGTGGGGAAACGTTATTCAAATGCTGCACGGGGCAGAGGTGTGGGGATGCGTGCTGCAAGGCGCAGATGGGCGGCGAGAAGGCAGGCGGCGGAACGTGAGGGCAAGGAACCGGTGCGATGGGGCAAAGCGCAGCCCGAAGTTCATCCTTGATGACTTGCTGAACACTAGAAGTCTCGGTTTGTGGGCGTGAAATGTCGGCGGAGGGACGAAAGGAAGCCACAAATTCGCGTAATTCTTCGCGAATGATTCTTCGTATGAGAGTAGAAAGCTCACCGGCGGAAGATGGGGCAGACACTTCCGGGAGGCGTTCAAACGAAGAGTTGAGGATCCGGCCGCTTTGTAGCTCTTCGTACTTCTTACATTCCGCAATGAGCTGGTGTACGGTCGGAGGCGATTTGGGTGCGACGACAGAAAATAGTTGCTGGGACAACCCTTTGAAGAGGTGCCTGATTTTCTCGTCCTCTGGCATAGCTGCATTGACGCGACTGCAAAGGCGGAGTACGTCTTCGATATAAGAGGTTGAAGATTCAGAAGCGGCTTGGTACCGCTTGGAAAGCTTGTCCTTGGCATGCTGTCTGCGGCGTTCAGGTGTGTCAAAGACGTCCGCAAAGGCGGCTTTGAACGTGTCCCATGAATTGATTTCGGTTTCGTGGTTGTCGAACCATTGTAGTGCTGTGCCTTTCAGGAAAAAGACAACGTTGGCGAGCTTGATCATGTCGTCCCAACGATTATGCTGACTCACGCGGTCATAATTCTTCAGCCAGTCTTGGACGTCCGAATCAGGGGTACCGGCGAATTCGGGGGGGTCACGTTGGCGATTCTTGATGTGTAGAGGCCGCTGGTCCGTTGGGTTGGCGTTCTCATCGGGCATGGTTGCAGAGGTGAAGCGGCCGCTGCGCAGCTCCAGGTCAGATGAGCGGAGGGGATGGTCGGGGATTTTGCTGCACCTCCACCACGTATTAGGTTACAAATATAGGGTGATTTAATGAGGAATGATTAGATATAGGATGGATAGTAGGGGTGACATTCGTCCGGGAACAGTCCGTGCTCTCTGAATGCTCGTCGAGCGCGCGCCACTCTGCGGTCTCACTTCTTCTTCCTAACAATATATATATTTATATTTCAGCCCTCTATGATACTTCATTTGATCCTTCAAAACCATGCGGCGCATAAAATGGAGAAAGGAGGTACAGCTCCTTTGTGGAGCCTCGTTTTTGAGCCTGCACAGAGCCTTCCGCGGCGTGGTGCATACACTACCCAATGATCAGTGGCGTTACTAACGCCAGAGACATCACTTGCACGACGTCGCAACGCTAGTTCTTTCCACGTCTTGCTCCTTTTTTTCTTTTTTTTCAGACGCCATTTGCTATTGTTTCGCCTTCTCCACGTCCTCAATCGGTTGGGGCATAAGATTCCCAACGTCTCCTGTTCATATGCTTCGTTTTACCTTATGATGGACCACAGACGACGCTACGAGCCATGCAAGTTAATCTAATATCGTAAGAGTGTCACGTAACCTTTGAGAGAGGTGCAGTGACATGTTGCCACTTGATGCGCTAAATTCTCTGAGATAGCTCGTAACGACCGCTAAAATCCATCGCAATTAGAAGCGGAGTATAGTCATGTCTAGCTAAATGAGTCAAATAAATTTATCAACAGGCTGCCCCCATCAGAATACTACACGAAAAGTAGTGCCGTGCAGAGGAATCAGCCAAGCACAACATCCAAAGCACCGAATGCGCCGCAAAGTAAAGTTTTCAAAGGCAATATCAGCCATATCTCTAATGAAATTTTTTTTTTGTATAATATTTTTTTTTGTGCATGGGAGATGATGCGACCAACCACGACAACTGTGGATGTGGTGCTCGAATACTACCAGTCGTTGAAACAGAAAGCATCCAAATGCAATTGATTGCTACATATATTTCGCAAAACATTATTGTTTTTCTTGTTTTATAAAATAAAATACAAAATGTTTTTTTTTTTTTTCGGAATTTGAATGAACTGTTTCCAAGAGTTAGTTGAGAGAAATTAGAAAAACAAAAATCTAGGATGTTTTTCTTTTAATTACCGCACAATAGCTGCACAATTTTTACTGTTCCAATCATAAAAAGAAAATTCCGGGAGCAATAATATAAGCTCGCAACACACACACAAGACAATAACTGAGAGCTCATTTTCTTGCTCAATGGAATTCAGCATAAAAAATACTCTACAAAATGTTTCAACTACATACATTAATTCTAATATGTATAAAAAATCGCCAAAAAAATGCCTAAATATATAGACCGACTCGCGGGTTTGGCGTCACGGAGCTGCGGCGGCGCTGCGATCGCGCCGGAGCCGGGTGGTGTGGGCAGCGGTGCGCACGATTTGCATGGGCGTCACAGCGTTTCAGCATGCCGCAAAGCTGTGTAGTCGTTGATTGCACCGAAAGGTACAGCAAAAGTAGCGAAGTGCGTTTTCACAAGTCCCCAGCAGACTCTGAAAGCGCAGAAGTTGGATAATATCCGTGGATCAAAAAGAATGGCAGCCTCGCGAGGACGACCGTTTGTGCGGGTGGTACTTTCTTGAAGGCAAGTCTGGCCACCATTTCGATCCCCGTCCTGAAGCTTGCTACGTGCAGGGAAACCGTCGTCTGATCGAGACCACCCAGGTTTTGTTCCCCGGTGTTCGCTCACAGAGCATCGACCAAGTACTCGTCGGTGGCTCGCTACGTCCGTCAAGCGGAAGAAGTTCGGCGCCAAAACGGGCAGGCCCTACCGCTTTTCGTGCCTTGTGGTCATGAGGGTAATAAAAATATACCTCGACTCGAAGAAGGATGTGTATATTTAATCAATTAATAAATACACTTTAGCAGACCCACAGTCTGCGGATCCCGCTGGCAGCGCGGAGAGCGGCTCGAAGTATAGTCGTAGGCCTCGAGCGACTTGTACGCCTGCACCGTGTCGGCCGTGAACTGGCTTGGGGAAAAAACTAAATAAACGACAACATGAGCCATCGACGTTGGCTGCAGAAATTTCATGTGAGAACTCCAGCAGTCCTTGTTAATGGCGTACGGATCGTCGAAGGCAACGCCGTCCAAGCACGGTTTGTCTCGATACCGTTGCCGTTCAGGCTCGGGTAGCGAGCTCAAATAGTTGGGCATAACATACGACGTATGTCGTATGTTACGCCCGAATATTGGAGCCCAAATATTTGTCAGAAAGCACGACGCACAAATAAAGCTAGAAGCGTGTCTACAACGGTCAACAACGAGCGCGCGCGACACAACGCTATGGTGAAAACATGGAGAGCCTGGCCGCTTCTGCCCACATAGCTTCTGCGCATTCGCGGCCTTCCGGCCGTGTCGGTAAACAAAGCCGTGCCGCCTGTGGGTCTATAAAAAAAATTGCGCGAGAGGACAAGTTTATAATATCCTTTTTATTGAAGTGTAAACTTAAACAAAACTAAACACAAAAAAAAGATATTGATGTTGCAGAACACTTTAGTTTTCAATCATGTGGTCCTCAAACTAGCGTGAAATTTGGAAAATTGTAGTTTTGCCACCTCTCAAACACTTATTTTACAAAAGACAAAAAAAAATATTTTGGTTCTTTTTGTTGTATGGACATGTTTTGCCCACTCATATAAAATTTTGCTTGACCCATGACCGTTTTTTTCTCAACACAGCGCGCTATATGTGGTTTATAAGTGACTCTCCAAAAATGTTACCCACGTCTTAGATTCAACGCAAAACACGCGCGGAGAGAAACTGTGCTCTCCGGATCGGCATAAGGACACAGGAGAAGGGAAGTAAAGCTTATAGATTTCGAATATTGCTTGGCGCTGGGATTGTCGCAGCGTGTGAAATGGCACGCTTAGTACCACAGCGCAGATTGTGCCTTTGCCACCCTGCGAAGATTTCAATAGACATTCTGCGCTCTCTGAGTACTCGCAAATAATTGCCAGATAATAGACCAATGTAATCAAGCGAACTGCGCAGGCGCGCACATTCCGGAAATGGTGCCGCCACCATGCTACTTGTAGTCATCCCTTTCCGGCTTCCCGGCTACATAGGGCTGTGAGTACATCATCGTGGATCATCGTTTGGGATGCCCCGCTTTGAGTTTTAGTCGCCTGCATGTCTGTACTTCACAAGATTTTGTTGTTTGTGATGCCTTAGTTTGTCAGCAAGCGCAGAAAAGCAGTTCCAGTCATCCTACCGCTTTAGAATCGCTTTGTCGTCTGCTTCGTCGTCGTCTGCTTCTTCGTCTTCGTGAACGCGTAATCCTACTGCCGTTCACGCGGTTTTCCCACTGCGGCCACAGGAGAAAAAAAACGACGCCACTACCCGAACATTCCAGTTGTTCGGATGTCTTAATTAACGTGGAAACAAGTGAACATCTAGTGCAGTGGCAAAAAACAAGAAAATTCGAGTGACCATCGGCTCGGTATAGCACCGCAGAACAGCATCAAATGCGCTAGTGAAAAACTGATCTTGGTAGTTCTCAGTCTTGAGCATAACGTTTAATCAACAATGAAGTAAGAGGACTTAAATAGACTTTCTCGGTGAACGATAGTTTTCTAAAAGTTGTTTAGTTTTGGTTGACAGCCTGTGCGACAGCGTACAGATGAACTGCGGGAGAAGCCTGCACACAAAGGCGAAACGATCTACAGAAAGGCCATGCCTGACGCGCCGTAACAATTGACATCTGTCAAAAAGAAGGAACCATGACAGATACCTGAAAGCTTGGGGTAGAGATAATTTTTCGTGTGCAGTTTCAATTCAGTTTTATTTTGCTTGCGCAAGCTCCGAACGCTAGTAGTCGCCCGACGTGGAAGCTTTTTTCTGCGGTCTCGATCAATGTTCATGCAGAATGGATCAGTAACTTCAGCCTAATAGACCACCACAAAATGAATGAGGTTCGTTTGTTATACTTTTATCGGTAAGTGTTGCAATTATAAATTGCATTATCTGGTGTTTTCATGTTTACATGAGAAAATAAAAAATAAAAACTGTTTCGAAAAAAAAAGTTTTATTTCAAGTGATGCATAATGGGAATCGCTGCTCTATTTTTAGTGATTGTTCTGATCTTGTGAAGCACAGTTGTGCCTGAAATATGTTGTCGCAATAACAGTTACAGTCACCAAAATACATAGACCAAAATGTGTATTAAAAACGGCCTCCGCAAAGCAGTGCGGAGGTCATATTTGATATAGACCAACGGATAGACCGCTACGGAGCGAATGCTCAGTGAGATTCCAGAGTACGGAATACTTCGGCGCGCTCTATGTCTCGTGCACTGTAATCTTGCACATTTTTAGCTGACGTGCAATAGGGTGGATATAAATTATGAAGCAAATCACGAAACAAATCGTAAAACGCTATTTTTCCTGCCCCTCTGTCCGGCTCTGTTTATCATTCTTTGCCATGCGTCTTTCTTTAGGGAAGATATAGTATCCGAGACCTTTTTGCCTGGTGCTGTTATTACAGCTCCGTGGCATTCAACAGGTGAAACCACTCATTGAAAACCCTGAATAAACACCCGGCTGAAAGACTCGTACTAACCCGAAAATTCGCAAACACCGGGCGTACAATGCGCATTGACGTGGTCGCAAAAACTAGGGAAAACTATAGGTACCAGAATGCACCACGGCAGCGATAGCGTCGCGCAACTCCTGGTGAGATCGGTCTATTCGGTCACTACATAAGAAACAAGTAACGATACAAATCGCAGATGTTTAATCCTTGCCGTGTGAACATCCCTAGAATACGCGTATTGCTAATCCTCAAAAACGTCGGAACTCATTAGTCCTTCATTTTCTATTATTTCATTTACTATTTTTTATTTTCTATCAGACAAACAAAGCGAGCAGATTACTTTTATTTGGGAAATACCAATGCCTGCACTTTTTTCAGTTTCTTTTTTAATTGCATTTATAACATTCTAAACTGCACTTAAGGACATATTTTCGGGTGTTGTTATCCTGTAGAGTATAGCCTTGGGTAGCAGTAAACATACTTATACAATATATTGTCATACCTCTACCATTCCACATTATGATTAAGTTTCAGCTTTTTATAAAAAGTGGGTCAAAATGTTGCACACTGCAAAGCTTAACTTTAAAGTGCGAATGTTTTGTTTTACCTTATTTAAGTTTCTTAAGTTCTTTATTTCTCTAAAAAAAATGTTGAAAATATTTTTTTGTGTTGGACATAACGTAGAAATTTTAATATGGGATTGCTCTTTTTTTTTTAGTGTGTGACGCAGCGCGAACTGGCGAAAAATATGAATTCGCTGTATCGATCTTTGAATTTAGCTACATGACTATTATCAAGACTACTATAATGTGATAGAAAATTTCTCAATCTAGGCCAGCAAGAAATAAATTTTGGTGCGTGGCAATAGAAAATAGAAACATAAAAGTTGAGCTCAAGGTCAAGTAGGAGACAGAGAAACAGCGCTGTCTAACGACCGTCGTTTTCTTTCAGACAAATATGAATTGACACAAAGAAAGAAAACAATACAGGACATCTTTTTATCAAGTGTAGCGTCGTGGATTGTTCTAGACTCAAAGTTAAAAATGGTCAGGAACGGTTGGTAAAAACACTAAATATTTATTTAAGTAAGATAGCGCCGAAAACTAGGAGCAGACTTCGTAGGCTGGTGCCGCAGTCTTATGTAGTCCTTCTGTGCAGTCTTTCTCTGGTAATCTTTTGCCGCATTTTCTCAAATCTTCGTGCGGAGGGTTACCTCGCGGTGGCGTGAACTGGAGAAATCGCGAGGCACTACGGCAACCAGACGATGGAGCAGTATCCGCGGTGCTATGGTGAGTCATGAGGTTATTATCCAATGTTATGCAATCTAGATATTACGCGGAACGGATGCAAGCGTGCGGCAATGTTCTGCAGACGACGCGGTACCTGAATCGGGTATCATAATCCGATGCTATCAGGAGCCGATCGAGTCGAGTGGAGAAATGTTCTTTCGGGAGCCGCTTTAGGTCGGTGCGTGCGTCACCACAACAGTAACCTAATTGACACAATTTGGTGTCACATCTTTTCATGTGGCAGAATTTGTGTGACATTTTTCACCAGAGTTACACAATTGCACTTTCCATCCCCCAGTCACAAAATCACAGTAAAAATATAACAAAATTGGAACAAAAAAAAAGAAAACTAGAGAAAAAATGTTTTCATCATAGTCACAGTCACAGTCACACACACGGTGATATAAACGAGTCAGTCTAATTAATGAAATAAATTTCACCATCAAAAAAGGAAATTGATTCTACACTAACATAAACGTCAGATCCATAATATCTAATAAAAAAGCATAATGAATTTCTCCATCGCTCTTATTACGATGTTTGACCAGTTTTCGAATATTAGTTAACTGCGGAGTACAGCCACATCTATTACAATCTATTACAATTTATTTGATCAGTCACCCGACTTGAACATCTTCACCCCTTACTACTGCTTTTCAAAAACATGTTTGAGTCAAGTGCAAAAAAGCCCCATGTTATTTGCACGGATACTCTGTTGCGCAGGTACCATTTGCACCAAACCTTTAAACTTTATGGATTCTTAAAAAAATAATAGACAAAGGAAATTTTGTGCGTTGATAAATAAAAACAAAGTGAACACTAAACGCCGTCATTTTTTAAATGTTGCACTTTTTTTAAGCTAGATGTAGCACGTTATTTGAGATAAAGTGCTGGAGGCTTCACCGTGTTAGGTTAGGTCGGTACGGTATACTCGTGCGTGTTATTAGGCCAATCGTGTGCCTTCGTCCAACCAATAAATTAACTTTGAAGCGTAAAATTAACATGATGGTTTTAACGATCATTTCGTGATTCCTGATGCTAAAGGTTTAATTGGATAACACCATTCTAATAAACACTGACCATTATAATATGTATTATAATTTTTTAATGCGAGGAGGCTGACAACAAGTGATTTTGGGTTATTTTAAATTTGAATATTAAATACAGGACATCATGTTATTTCTTGAATAATGTAGAAACTGGCAACCGAAGGCCGAGCCCGTAATATACGGGCTTCTGTTCGCAAAAGTGGATCCGATGACGTATAAAAAACCAAGTCAACAGATGGCCTCCTACAAGCTTTTTTTTTTTTTAATAGGTCCAATACTATCGCAATCAACTTTCGACGAAGTCACGAGTATGCGTAAAGAAAGGAAATTAGCACATCTACCAAATGAGGCTAAACGCAGACACCCTCAGGCACGCATCTACTGCACGGCTTGGGTTCAAAGGGACAAGGCAAAGCGAAACGCAGGGATAAAGTGAGACTAGTTCCCGAAACGAGTCTCTCAGGGGAGATGAGTTCCTTAATTGCTTCGGAGGTTTCCCATTTGCCCTCGGAAAACCGGCTGCTTCGGCTTGGCGTCGTTCTTTGTATTCCCGAATGCTTAAGGAGCTAGGTCAACCTGTAGGTTCTGTCTAGGCTTTCCGGTGGGAATCGATGGTCAAACTAAACAACGAAACAAAAGAACTAACAAAATAGAGCAAAAGCAACTTCGAGCAGGGGATAGATTTGTAAGAAGAAACGACCCGGCGAGCTGTGACCGGGATAGAAGTCCGAGCAATTAATTCACTACAATTGCGTCTTTTTAACGGATGAAAAAAAAAAAAAAAACAGACAACTGAGAAAGCATGCTCATTAAGAACAGGTTTATTATGACCTAAATATAACTATTTGCTCACCCTCACAAGAAGGGGAAAAGAACAAACTAAAAAAAAAAAAGACGACAGGGGGAAGGAGGAAAATACCTTGCTGATAGCTTTTCGCATGATTATCGACTTTCTTTTCTTCTCCTGGTCGGAGCCCTCAGTCCAGGGCCCCGTTGTCTACGGCTATCCGGCTGGCCCGCTCAATCAGCCGTCGTTTTTGTGAGGTGCTGTGCCTGCCAGTCGCTGCGAGAAGGAAAAAGTAAAGACTTTCGAACTATTCATTACATCTGCACTGTTCACATAGCAGGGCTAAGTTGTTCGTAACTTCTTACCTTTAAGCTTATTGAATATAACATATATGTCCATCATAGTTGCGTATACGTTATAAACGTTCTACGTGTTTATAACGTGTGCGTTTTTATGTGTTTCTAACGTTATACATTAGAAAAAAAAATAGGAGGGCGTTCTAGCCGCGTCTTTTTAAAGCCGAGTTTTACGTAAGTTATTTTGTTATCAAAGAGTCATTAAACGAAAATAAACACTAAGCACGCTGTCGGGAATTAAAGACACGCCGGAGCTCCATTGGCACCTCCAAAACTCCCAGGCTGCTCCGCGCTTCCCGTCATTGTGCTGGTCCACCCACCGCTCTCTTCTATTCTTGGCAAATATTGCTGGGAGCCGGCGGTGCATGCACATCCCTAAATCCAGGCAAAGACAAAATGCGATTTAGAATTTTCCATTCTTCGCTTTTCAGCGCACTCATCGCGTTCCCCCCTGCACACCCTCGGGCTGTCGTGATATTTTTGCCGCGGCGCAGAATACGGAAGAAGCCGAAGGGGAAAGCAATGCCCGGAACGAAGTTTAAGACCATGTTTCGCCGTTCCGCCGGTAAAAGAAAGGAGCGTCTTCCGTGACGCCCTGTGTTCTACTAAAGGGATTAGAGAAGAGCGCGGGAGAGAAGTCGTGCACTCTGGAAATGCCGAGCGTGAAATCCCGTTCCCCCTAAGACTGGTTTTACCCAAAGCCGGATTGAGCGAGCGGAACTTCGCCGGGCCCTTCTTGTTTTGCTTCTCCTTTGCCGCTCCGAATGTCTTTGGTTGGAGCCGCGTAGATTTCGTCGCCATGGAGTGCGTCCTTAACACGAAAGCTATTAAACGTATTGCAGGCTCAAAAACAAAGTAAAGACCTTCGCTCTCTCGGCTTTTGTAAAATAGTGTCGTCGTTATCCTTCAACCTATTCGACTTCCTGATCCCGGTGTTTTAGAGACCAAGCTGGAATTGAACAGTTTGTGTTGCAGAATTATCGGCGTTTTCCCTAGCCGCTTTGAGTTGTATACTAAATGCCGGTGTATATGTGGCTGTCGTCATATTAGCATCTCTGCATTTGGCGTAAATTATGTAGCATTTGCAAACATTTGGTGCGGGTTTTACATCTCACAGGTGACGTCACTGCGCCGTTCTGATGGTAACTCAAACTTACTCTTGCCAGCAAATACGGAAACAAAAAAACACACACAAAAAAAACGAATTCGGTGGTGCGTAATGTTTGCGAAGGAAGGTACGCGCTCAGCAGTCGTGTATAAGCATCAGGAACTTTTTTTTTTCTATCGCCGTAACGTTTGACATGTTGAACAGTGGCTATGACTCAGAAAGTCACGTTGTCTACAGCTAGAGCACAGAAATATAGCGGCGATAGACGCTTAATTTTTTTCCACTTCTGTCGGAAAAGGCAAGAGCCGTAGATACAGTGTGTATGGTGATTCACTGAGATGGCTAGCGCACAAACAATATGGGAACGCTATTTAAGGGTGATTTCGCGTGTTTGCTAATTTATCGTGTGACCAACCACAATTCAGGAATAATATATTAGTGGTGGTAGCCAGAAAAGCGAGCAAGACGTTAAGCGCTCTTCGATTGGTTTGCTTTTGCATCGCTAAAGTTGATGGTACGGGATCGCCCAATCACGACCATTCAAAAAAAAAAAAAAAATTGCAGTGCGAGCCTACCAGCTTGTTTGCCAAGTCAGCCTAAAGCAGGGTGGAAAATAAAAATCAATATGTTTTGAATTTTGAATTTTATCAGGATTTAAATCATGATATAAATACCACAACTTTATTATGATGATTTCAATCAAACATTTTCAGCAAAAATAACCCCGAAAAAGTTTTTAGAGTGCAGCTGTTAGGCGCCCGTTTCCGGCTTGAACGTCTGAATTTCGGTATGTCTGGCACCAAAATGGAAGCATCCTGGTACGAAAGCGGGATGGTGAACAAGCGTATGTCGTAAAGAATGAAGGTGGCCTGTTAAAGCTGGCGTAGGGGTGATGTGAATTATTTCTTACTTTTTAACTTGTTTCTGTTTCCACTTCATGGAAAATCAAGCTCCACTGCTTCCGAATGAAATAAAATCTTATCTTGAGAATGAAGGTAATTTCAATTTAATGTGTTTTCATTTAAATGCCAGTCCACAGTGAACAAAAGTAATAATCTTGAACTGCTGTTTGTTCAGTTCGGTGTTAATTTTTATATTATAATGATTACCGAGACTTGGTATAATGATGACTGACATTTTTCGTTTACCTTCACACGACACACATTTTTCAAATCGCATTTTGAAGCGTGGTGGTGGATTGAGCATTCTGACTAAAAAGGTATTGAATGTGATGTATTAAGCGATTATTCATTTATAACGGAGGACGTCGAAGTGTTATGCTTACGGAATGGTCAACATTTTTTTTCTGTATTTTACCGCCCACCGGATGGGAACATATTAGCGTTTTTCGAAGCTTTTGAGACTTTTTTTGGTATTTATAAATGACAATCAATATATGGTCATTGCTGGGGGGATTTTAATATTGATATGTATTCTGACAGCACTTCGAATGGGGAAATGAACAACCTAACCAGTATGTATTAATGTACTAATGCCATTGTCTGTCCAACAAGAATTACCGTACGCTCTGAAACTACGTTAGATTTATTTATAACCAATTTTCACACAGATAGACTGAACAGCGGAGTGATAAGCTGTGACCTGAGTGACCATCTTCCAATATTTTTTTGTGTTAAACTTAATGTGTCTCGACAATTTATGAAACATCGACCTGCGATTTTTCAAAACATAAATAAAAATAGCCTCGATGCATTTAGACAGGACATTGCAGCTGCTGCTTAGGACAACGTGCTAAAGCAAACAACAGTTGATGATGCCGATAACACATTTTTAGAGAAATTTCTTAGGCTATATGAACGCCACTTCCCATATAACTTTGTAGTGATGTCCAACAAAAGTTGTAAACCATGGGTTTACTACTTTAGTTTGCTTAGAAAAATTTAAAAAAAAAAGAAAAAAAGATGCGCAATATAAACGTTTTATCAAGAGGCGTGACCCAGATGCCCTTAAGGAGTTTAATACTTTCCGAAACAATCTAACCAAAGAGCTGATGAATGGAAAAAAAAAAGTTTCTATTCTTCCCTTTTTTCGTCAGCAAACGGCCGTACCGACATAATGTGGAAACATTTAGGTTCGCTGGTTAAAGGCGCTCCTGCATCAAATAATATCGAAACATATCAACATAGAGGTGTAAAGTTAACCAATCGAGAGTTGGCCAATGTGTTCAATGAATATTTTGTAGACTTAGGTGTTAGCGCTGGTGTTAACGCTGATGTAGCTAATGCTGGTAAACATGTTTGTCCCCATAATTGTAGTTCCATCTTTTTAAAACCAACTGATAGTTTGGAAATTGTTAATGTGATTATACACGTAAAAAAACAGAGGGAGCTGTGATGCCGACGGCTTAGAAATTCGCCCAGTCAAGTATGTAGTTGACTTAATTGCATCAGTGTTAAGTTATATTTTTAATCTGTCTTTGGAAACGTGTGTGTTTCCCAAAAGAATGCAAATAGCAAAAGTAACTGTTCTACATAAAAAAGGTGACAAAAACGAGTTAGGTAACTATAGGCCTATTTCTATACTGCCTGTTTTCTCTAAAGCTTTGGAGAAGATATTTTATAGATATTTCAAATAAGTGGGACTTCGTAACTTCATCGCAGTTCGGTTTCAGGAAGAAGTATTTAACTGAAACTGCACTTCTTAATAATAAAGACTATATTTTGGAAAATATTGATAACAAAAAATTTGCTTTAGGGGTCTTTCTAGACCTTACAAAGGCGTTTGACTGCCTTAGTCATGTGGTTCTACTTAAAAAGCTTGAAGCGTATGGCATCCGCGGACATGCTTTGCTACTTTTGCAGTCCTACCTAGAATATCGCCAACAGTATGTAAATGTAAACGGTTATTCATCCACTGTAAGGTTCATCACGTCAGGGGTCCCAAGGGGCAGCATATTGGGACCGTTTCTATTTAATTTATATATTAATGATATCGTTAACGTAAATAAGCACGCAAAATTCGTGATCTAAGCAGATGACACGAGCGTATTTTTTTCTTCCGATACTTGCGACGATTTAATCGATATGTCAAATCTGACCTTATCGAAGATAAAAATTTGGGAAGATAGCAACTCCTTGAAAATAAATAATCATAAAACAAAAGCTGTGATTTTTCATCCAAAAAACAAGCCTGTGGTTCTGTCTTAAGTACTCACTTTTAGTTCTACTCCAATCGAAATTGTTAGTTGTATTAAAACTCTTGGGGTCATTTTTAGTGAGGGTATGCCTTCGGATAGGCATATGAATTATCTTATCCCAAAGTTAGCTTGAGTAGTGGGGATAATATATCGATACAGATCTGTGTTACCAACAAATGTTAAATTATTGCTTTATATTTTTTTTCTCCCACTTAACGTATTGCCGCCTTTTTCTGGGAACGTCAACATTTACCCATATTGAAAAAAACTATCTATGTTGCAAAAGAAAATATTGAGATGTATATGTAACGTGCCACGCGACTTTCATACCGCTGATTTATTTAGGAACTTTCAAATAATCACTATTCACAAGTTATATCAGTATCGGCTTTCTACTAGTTATAAAAGTGAAAAAACAAGAGGTACATGTCTTTTGAAAAACCTTGCGTCGCTGAAAAAAACTTCTCGGTATCCAGCCGTAACCCAGAGAAATGGAAGATAGTCACGCAGCGAACAAATTATGGCTCTCAAAGCATGAGCTCCACACTCCCGCATTTGTTAAACAGCCTTAACAGCAATAGCATTGATCTAGCGAGTCTAACCTTTAGAGACTTGCGCTTATTATATGCTTGTACGTGATCATTTTCTCTCTTAACATTTGCAAAATGTGCTTCTAGTTTTGTGCACTGATTTCTTACATCACTGCCTCAAGCACGCTATTATGCTGCTTTTTGTTTGTTTTCCCGCACACTTCCTGCTGGCCATTGTAGGGGCCCAGGGACTCGTCAAGCTGCTTACTGCAGCTTTTCTTCTTGGGCCACACCATCATGAAGGATGCAAATAAAGCATCATTATTATTGTTATTAGCGGTGTCGGCGTCGCAGTCGACGTCACCGTCGCCGTCGGTGTCGGCGTAACCGCGCGGTGCATGATGGGTAAATTTCTTCGCTAGATTTAACCGGGAATTTTTCCCACTAAATTTAGCGGAAAAATTTTCTCACTAAAATTAGCGGAAACAATTCTCCGCTAGATCTAGCGGAAAAATTTCTCCGCTAAATCCAGCGGAAAATGTTCCCGGCTAAATCTAGTGGAAAACATTCCCGCCAAATTTAGCGGAAAATTTTCCCCACCAAGTTTAGCGGAAAAATTCCCCACTGAATTTAGCGGGAAAAGTTCTCCGCAAAATTTAGCGGGGTAATTTTTCCCGCTACGTTAGCGGAAATTCCCCCCTCCCCCCCCCCCCCCCCCCCCCCAAATTTAGCGGAAAAGTTCCCCCTCCAAATTTAGCGAAAAAGATTTTCCTGCTAAATTTAGCAGGAAAAATTTCCCGCCAGATTTGGTGGAAAATTTTTTCCTAAATTGGAGGCGAGCAGGACAGGAGGAAGGGCCTAGCCCCCTCTCCGTACCTTCCCCTCCTCCTCCTCAAGAGCTGCGCTCAAATTCGGCGTTACAGGGAGTTGTAAACGGGTTTCATTTCTTTTTCCCTCACCGTTTGACTCTCATTTGATGCCTTTTGTATGCATTTGTTTTGCATTTAAATCAAAGAATTGTCTAACATAAGAGTTATAAAAAGCTGAGCACGAGCAAAAAGTGCTCTTCCGAGTAAATCGCAGCGTTGTCCCTGATATCTGCCTTCCACTTGGTTCGTCAACTACGGAACATCCTATTGCAACAAAATCAGAACGCAGAGGGAAGGAGCGAATACTAGAAAAGTAATGCCCGATCGCAATTAAGTCAGAACCCGAAAGAAAAACAAAATTAACTTTTTTAACCCACTAGAAAACATGAAGCTGTTTTTGTCCTAGTATGGCGAAGATTACAGCAAGAGAAAGTTGCGAATGGAACTGTGTTTTACATTTACATTATTTTCTTTCGCATTGTTATTAGTGATAGGACAAATTGATTCATCGTCTGCTACGTTACAAAACACATCTAGTTGTAAAGAATTACCATTTTTTAGCTACAGTGATTTAAACTACACCCATCTGATTTACGTCACCTAAATCTGATATGAATAAAATAAATCTGATTTAAATCAACAACATTTAATTTAAATTGAAATAACCCGCATTACATATATATATATATATATATATATGAATAAATAAATCATGATATTGTTTTCATCTTGATTGGAAGCTTTTTTTTTCATGCGGTTTTTAATTTTCTGATGTAAATTTTTCTCGATCTGGTCGCGAATGGGAGTAACTAAATATATAATATTTACATTGAGCTCGCACTACAGCCGCGATGGCTTCCATATGCTTCTTAAGGGGGAGGTACCGTCACTACTATTGCCCCACCCTCGCTTCTTCACGTGACCAAACTTTTGGTAAGGGGGCAACACTCTCTTTACAAGCAAGTCCACTTTTCCCGCGCACACCCGGTGCGGGCATTGCGATTGTGTCGACACCACGTGCACGTGGAATGTGTCTACGCATGCGTCACGCCAGCAGCACTGCAGTGCCACCGCAGAGCTGGGACGTAAGAACCGCGCGCTGGCGTGTACATGGCTCTGAAGAATACAGGCACTTAAAGGGAAACTCCGCTCAATTCCAAAAATTTTAGGCTTATTTGCGATTCCATTTTCCAAAGTGCTACTAAACCGCTCTACAGGCCCGTTCACACTTGCGACTTGGGACAGTCGCTGGAGCGACTAGCAACAAGCGACTGGCGACCACCAGAGTTCACACCTGATTGAGCGACCGACGAGTCGCCAGGCTCGCTGCCAACTTAACGGATATAGTAATCAACACCTTTTCGAGCCGGCTGAAAGGTTTTTCTGATCAAAGGTGCCGGCAGGAAAAAACAAGAAAATGTAGTGGTGCTTCGGAACGTAAAACAACGGCTATATGTGCGCTCCCTCAACCGTGATATTGTACGTACTTGCCATGCCGAAAATGTCGCCGATCTCGTTTTAGGCCTGCAGTTTTTTGCCCCGATCCTTGTGGTCGGGGCTTTACAATAACCCCGACCTTGTGGTCGGGGTTATTGTAAAGAAACAGTCTTTGACAGCATTAATAAGAGCTTCCGCAGAGAACCCCATTCCAGTGACCGCCGCCGTGCACGCGTCGCTATTTCCCGCGGGAAGTCGTGCCGGATGTAAACAAACGCACACATCACTTCCGACGAGACTCTGATTGGCTCCGCCGTCCAGCGACTCGGTTTTGCCGTTTTGCGACTTGAGAAATCGGTCAGGGAGCGACTACCCAAAATCGATCGCTACCGACCTGTTTTGGTCGCTCCGCGACCAAAAACCAGTCGCTAGTCGCTGGTCGCTCCAGCGGCTGTCGCAAGTCTGAACGGGCCTTTAGACTTCGGATTCGTGAAATGTGGAATATTATATGTGTAATCTTAATTTAAACATCAGCAGATACCGAAACCAAAAATTAGGTTGCGTCAGGCAACATTGGTCTCGTGTCGTCAGAGTCATGGCCACGTCACGTCGAACCACGTGGTCTTCTCACGTTCTTGGGGGCAAGGTACAGGACACGTGACGCGAGCAGGCCTCTTCGAATGCCGCAAAAAGTGACCGCCGGTGGAGGGGGGAAGGGAAGAAGACGAAATAGAAAAGGGGGAGCGGAGAAACCGTACATGGGGAACAAGTTAAGACAGGTCGGGGGAAGCGAGTCCGAGCGCGAACCGCGCCGAGAAAAGTGCCAGGGAGCACGCTGGAAACAGGGCGGGAAACAACGCACCAGAGAAGCACGACGGAAAGGCCTCCCGCTGGCGTCGGCGCCCCGGTCACCCGAGTCCTGAGAAGCCCGGATCGATTCAACCGCAAGGCCATTCGCTAGCGTCAGCGCTTCAAGCCCCAGAACCCTGTGAGCCCGACCAGAGAAGCACAACGGCCATCCGCTGGCGCCAGCGCCCCAAGCCCCCTTACCGTCCGAGCCCTGTGAAGCCCCGATCGCCTCAATCGCTAGGCCAACCGCTGGCGTCAGCGCTCCAAGCCCCTGAACCCTGTGAGCCCCGAAGCCAACTCGGCCACTCACCAGCACAGTGACGTACAGCCCGGGACACCACCCCTTCAGAACGGCACGACGGTCGGTGAGCTGCGGGCGGCACCAGCACCGACTCCTATTATTATTAAAGAGTACATATCGTTTTTGCCTCGTCTCTCCTCGCCTCAGCGGGGGCCCACCACCGCGTGTCTGTGCCTCCCCTATGGGGGTCGTCAGAGTCTCCTCTATGCGACGGCGGGAGAACTTAGAGCAAAGCGTAAGTGTCGTCTGCTCTTCAATTTTGGCCAGTGTAGTTTGCTACAACATCATGTGGAAAGTCGTAAAAGACACCTCCCAGGCAGGTCAACCAGTAATTCGAGCAGGCAGCATCGCAGCATCTCAACATCGTGAGCCTCTGGATATTTCGACATTCATCGCAGTTAGGCATCGGAAATCTGGCCCGCGTTCGTATCGTAACCAAAACGTCCTTCTCAAGCTAGAGCAGCGGCGAGACAAAACAAACTGCTCTCAGCTCCGTGAAGCGCGCAGGGCAGCGAAAACTAGCGCATCCGTGTTACGGTGATCACGTGGACGCCGTTGAGCCAACAGCGGGAGGAGAAACACATGACTTCATCGTTCAATTTCGCTCTGAGAAGTAAAAACAAACAAAACGTGAGAATGACGTAGACATGCCTCTGACATAGTGGCTCAATGTTGGCTGGTCCAACTCCGTGGCATTGACTGCGCTCATGATTGCGCTTCGCGGCGCACGCTAGAGTTGGCAGATTTCGGCGACTTGGCTCGTTTGAAAGTTTGCTGGCCAGTTTGTTAAATATATAAACGGAATTAGATAGTAATATTTTACAAGGGATCTTCCTATATGATACTGAAGAGGAAAATCAAAAAAGTCAAATGGGACGTTTCAGTCATTCATCCATCGTAAGGTTGGTCTGCCAGTAGGGTCGACACTGGTTTACACTGTAGATGAGCAATTTTGCCAGTGCAGTACGACTGCTAACCTGGGGTCTTTAACGTGCTCACGCAGTAGTGATACACGACCGCACGCCGGTACGATGCTCATCCAGATCGAAACGGCAGGGGTGGGGCTGGAGCCCAGGATCCCTGGGTTCTGCAGCGCGAGCTTTCGCTCCACGCGCGTCGAGCTGGGTGTGCGCTTTAGCCCACTCGGCCACCGCGTAGGGTTCTGCATAGTTTTCTAAATATCGAAAATGAAGCGGAGTTGCCCTTTAAGCAGCGTCCCGCTGGTCACGTGGGTTACGAATGTACGGATCCCATGCATCAGCCACAAATGAAGGGAGTATATAGGACATGAAGGGCTCGACTGCTCGCCCCAACCTGGTAATAAGGCTCTTTTCAGATCATTGTAGACGCAGCGATGACATTCACCATGTCCGTGATCTTAATATTATGGCGTGCGAAATACTATTTATTTGAATTCAAACGGAAGTTCGCCGTTGTACTGCGTTAGAGTATTACCATAATTACGTGATATGCGAACGCAGGGGTCGCATTAGTTTCCACGTTTACGCCCTGATGTTGTGGTGATAACCGAACTATGTGAGAGTGGGCTAAATGTTTTCCTGTGTTTATTCGAGATCTGCGTACAAATTTATTTTGCTTCTGTTGATAGTTTTGACCTTTCACTTCAATGTTTTTACTCCGATAAAAAAGTCACTATTTGTTTTCTCTGCTAGCGCTATTTATCAACAAAATGAGGGGGGAAAACGGTTTTTGCCTGGTAGTCATCGAAGATTTTAAGGAGTACCGACGAAATGAAGCCTGAGCCCGCCGAACTAATGCGTGGCCGAAACTGGAGCTTCCGTGCCAATTAATTTTAGAGGCAACTAGTCATTAGCAGTCATCAAGAACAAAACTCTACAGCTACGTTGAAGGATTACAATAATTTAACAAAACATAGGCAACTTGGTCTGCCGGCGTCTCTAGTTTCTGCAATTAGATAGAATTGCAAAAGTTTGTCGGAAGGCCGGAAGCACGTGTATGAGCGTGATTAATGGGGAATGTCTGCGCCTGCTCACGGCCGTTGTGGGAAATCGAGAGGCAAGGAAATTGAAAGTTAGTCTGAATAATCATCATCTCAAGACTTTGCGTTAAAAGCCCATCGGAGGGCAATCAGTAACTATAGCTATAGAGTGGCTGGGACAACATACATATATCGTCACTTTCTGCCTCGTGAATTCGTCGACGAGAGAAGTGCCCATATTGTGACAACAATTACCTTTCAGTGAGGCGACTTAGAACGCGGATATAACTGGATAGTGAAATAAAATGGGCCTTGTATGCGCGTATAATTGTGATATTGTATTAGCATAGCCTCGAAACATTAAGGCAGTGGTTCTCATGAAGGGGTGTGTCGGGGACCCCTGGAGGACACGCCATAGTGATGGCAAGCCATATGGTAGCGGGGGAAAAGGAAGGGGCGGGGAGGGGGGGAGGAGGGTTATGAAATAAGGCAACTATACTCCGCGACAACTTTTCTTGGCAATGCAGTGGAAGGTACGTCCCGCGTCCCCTCTCCCATTTTGAGCGTACGCAGGCTCTCCTCCTCCCCCATTTCCGGGGAGAGGAGGTGAGCCTGCGTACACTCAAAATGGGAGAGGGGACGCGGGACGTACCTTCCACTGCATTGCCTAGAAAAGTTGTCGCGGAGTATAAATACCGTGTGAAAAGGGCATCCTTTGCTGTTATAGGCAGAAGTGAGAAGCATCAAGTAAAAGGATGAATTGATGAATATGTTAAAGGCTGTACCCATTATAACGAACGGTAGCTTGGCCAACATAGCCGAGGTCAACAAAAACTTTTTGAGAAGGAAGGAGTGCGGGATGTTAGGGGTTAGATGAGGGCTTCGCGAATACCAAAATTGGCTTCGTGGACCCCAACGGGTCCGCGGAACACTATATAAAAAACTACTGCATTAAGCCATTGAAAAAAAAATTCTCAGAAGTTCCGGTCAAAAGTTTGTACAAGAATGCATTGCACATTGACACGTAATTCTGTTTTGTGGGTAAGTTTTGTTCCGTGGGTTATTGAAAAACAAAGTAGGTCAGCTGAGATGATTCCAGAAATCAGCATCCCGTTTTATGGAAAAGAGATTTACAATAGAGGTTATAACTAATGAAACCAGGTTCACTGCCACCAGGACTAGAGCCATCTTGATTGCGTTGAAGCAAAGCCGCCTAGGCTAAACGAAGCCTGTTCACTTCTCCCCTTTACTTTCTTCGTAAAATGACAGCACATTACGACAGCGTCGAGTCAGCGATTGGGCACGAGACCGAAGCTGAGCTCCTTCCGACGCAATGATTGGATGCTAGTTGCCACCAAACGCTGATGCAGCGTTCGTGTTCAACCTGTCCCGCGGCTCGGTCGCAGTGTGATGACATCACAATTCGAGTCTACGGGCTTTGTCTAATCTTGATGGTGTCGGATGAGGTGACACGATGCAGCAGCCCCCGCAATCAGGTAATTAGAACTTGTTGCTTGTATCTCTTTCTGTGTGTACTGTCTTCAGCTGACCTAACTTCATTGTTTAGTTTGTTTAGATTACTGTCGTACCTCTATTATAATCATCATCATGAGGACGTATGCACCACATACGAGTTTATTCTCAGCCAGGTGTTTGACCCAAGAAAAGACTACCTCGGCAGCTTATTTTGTTTTAAAATGTTACCTCGCTCCGTTCTTTAAGGGCTTACGGGGATACACATTTTAGCTGGCTGACCGCGGTTTGTTGGCACCTCGAATAGAAACGGGAATTTATTAAAGGTTTTATTTGTCATTTTTTATATAGTCAAAAAATGTAGGTCGGAGTTGAGCGGCACAGCTATCGGACAGTAACTGCTTTTCCGAAGCACGCCTTATCCGGTGGATATAATATTTGTCCAGATATAATTCTGCCAAAGCCAAACCAGCACCGCATATACAATAATCAAAGTCTGCAAGCATCCTTCTCTTATTTTAATGAAAGTCATCACGGTCGGAAAGTGCCAGCTAAGCAATTGGACCCAAGTCTAATGCCGGGTGTCCTTTGACGCTTTGATTGTACTGGAGGCACAGTTGAGCGTTGACTCAGCACTTTTGCCCAATTTGTACCTCCGCCCGATCTCACTGTGATGACGTCAAAGGTTTTCAATTGCTCTGTAGTCGGCGTCAACTCTTTCAAGATGCATTACCAAAACCAGCGTAACATCCACAGCGCTGCAGCCCGACGCTGCTGTGAAAGTGCTTAACTTTATCTTGCCTTTCATTCGCAGGCTTACGCGCAGCCAGATTTGACAAAGTTGGAGTACTGTAGAAGCTATGCTATAGCCTCGGCGACGTAGCGCAAAATAGGTCTTAAACAAAATTGTTCAAATGCTTGCTATCGGAGGGTGGGTACACGTTGATAAGGCGGGCTTTTTTGTCGCCGAGAACGGTGTCGAGACAGGTAACACGCTCACAGCGCGGAAGCAAGACAGCCGCGTATTCCGAGGCACGTGCGGGGACCCGGTAAAGAAGAAGAATGTGACCTGGAGAAGGGGGGTTACGGACGGGCCTTTTTGTGAACCCCACCAAGTTGCACCAGTGGTACCCCGACCAATACACTACGGGAGACTGCCCCTTCTGTACTGAACCCTGCGCGGACGTGCATCACACTACTTGGAGGTACAAGAATATCCCTGGACTGGCTCCACTGCTGGTACTCAAGAGTCGTAAGCGGGGCTGCAGAGCGACCTCATCGGTGTGCAAAAGCGGTTAGTGACACTCGCGCTGCATGCCGAAGCCGCAGTTGGAGCCCTAAAATGAGGGCATACATCCACTGTATCCCTCTGTCTCCCCCTTCCCTTCGCTATTATTTCCTTTGATGTTCAATTAAAAGTTTTCAACAACAACGCTCTTCGGCGTCGTGTGCTTTGACAGCGTTGGAGCACTGCGGATGCTAGGCTAGCCTCAAAAATGTAGCACAAAAGGGTTGAAACCTAGTAGATGTTGGTCAAGCACGGGATAGCAGTAACGCGAATTCGGCGAGATACATCGAAGTGCATCTCTCAAGAAATAAAATTGCATGCTGAGTCACGGTAACTTCACGCTCTCGTTTGCAGGCTTTTTTTCTGCGTTCTATTTTAACTTTTAATTCCGTGGCAAGGGCTACTTTTAATTCTTTTACTTTTAATTCCGTGGCAATGGCGTAAGTGGCACGGACCACTTACGCCGTCCGTGCCTGTATAGGTGCATGAGCTTTACAGAGTTTCGAGGATAACTGCATGTCTTAGCAATCTTTTGATATTAAAAAAAAAGTTTTCTTATTATTTATTCGAGTCTCCCTACTGCTCAACTTTCTGGAACTACAAAATTCCCTTTGACTTTAAAAGCAAACTGCTGGAACTTTATTGAAAAGTATTTTCAGCAATGTATGGAACGGTGAACAATTCCAATATCGCATTCACCGTACACATTTATGTAAGAAAAGCCAAGTGAAATATAGGTGCGAAGAATTCCTGCAGAATAAAATACTTCCTTTTATTTATTTTGTGTGAAACTAGTAGCGACCGACATAAAAACAATTTACGTACTCAAATTGGGGTGATTAATAAGGGAAGGGTGCTTTCCGAGCAGCTCTATTCAAGGCTTGAACGTAAAAAACTAGGAAGTTGGAAATTTTGTCCCCTAGATGGTTCAGGAAGCCTTTCTTGAGGGCCTCGGAGACTGGGACGTTCTTAAGTCCCGTAAACTTGACAGACGCCTCAAGAGGGAGCACGAGCTTCAAATCTGCGAAAGGTGGTCGTCCAATTTGTGCCGTTGCATTAAACTTGCTGAAGATGGTGGTGAATGTGCCGACTGCAGTGACGTTGTAGAACACTCGACCGGTGTACCTACAAGGAAGGCAGTATAAGCTATTATGATTACAGAAATCAAGAAAAAGGTATCACTCTTTTTTTACAGCGGTAGTTGTTTCGCCCTAATTAGGTGTATAGCCTTAAGCAAAAACATTACTACAGAAGGTGCGTGGCCTTGTTATTTTGTACGAACAATTAGTATAAATAAAGTAAGACAAATTGGTCTTCCAACGAGGTTTTTGAAGGTTTTATACAAAAGGAGAATGCTCATCATGTGAAGGCGGATGCACATTGATGTGAAACAGTTTTGACTACAAATGTATAAATTGTCAATAATTTTTAACGCCCCGGATGGTCTCTAATCATTGTAAGGTAGAGCAAGAGCTGAACTTAATTTTATGTATACAATTTGGTGACCACATTGATCCTTTGAAACGTAGAAGTTCAAAGTTACTGTGTTCTTCAAGCGCAACAACAAGCTGAGTATGAGATAACCTTGCTCCGGTTTCTTTTTTCTTTTTTTTTAAGAGGAAACTGCATTTTACAGTTTCATTACGTAACTAAGGTAGCTAAACTAAATATGCTATACCCTGAAGGTAATTTATGAGGACGATTTCACTTCAAATATAAATGAGACAAATTATATATTGTTTTGGTTCTTAATTTCACCTTTCTTATATAAAATGGGAAGGGGAAATAGGGAAATGTCATATAGACCTTGTGTTTATTGGGCTCGGCTGAGATTAGATGAGAGTAACTTTCAAAACATGGAAACGAGAACTAAAATCTGAAAACGCATTTATATACAACTGCAGCATTAAACAGAGCCGTATTAATAGCTAAACAGTCTAAAAGATCTCGCGAAAAGGCAACGAGTTTTACGAAATTCATCGGTCAGTTTTTGGTCTTTTTGTTGCCTAATTTCTAAACTGTATGAAAAAAAAATGCTACGAGCATTACCCACATTAAGGCGACGGACAGTGATGCGCTCGTTGTGAACGTTTAGTCGGTTTTTAAAAGAGTATCGTTGGTTCAACAACCGCAGCCGAGCTATAGTGACGTAATTCGCAGAGCGAGTACATCACTCTTATACAGGGTGTTTTTAGGCTTAACAAATTGTAAAAGATCAAAAGCGCTGTGAAACTTGTTCGCTAATGCGGTCTGTGAAGGTGAGTTATACGGCCAGGAGAACATAACATAATATTAATGAATAATCGTCACGATAATTCAAATAAAATATTAACCATATTTATGAATTACCCGAGACTGGGGTGAATAACTTAGAAGCATCAACTGTGGAAGAGAAAAAAAAATGTGGCAGGAGGACAAAGTTGAGATTTTATCCTTCTGTGATCTTTTTCTTTCACTTCCACGGTTGGTGTTTCTAGGTTTCTCGCCACATGATCTTGGGTAATTCATCAAGACATTAAATATACAGCAGCTTGCCTGTATTTCGACTGTAATAACTAATATTTGTTAGTTAACGTTTAGTTAGTAAAAATAAACATGAGTTTTCAATTAGAAACTTACTGAGCACGTCATCCAAAACAACAAAGTAATTCATTTCTAGGAGCATGAGTGGCTTGGTAGTTTTTTTTTATTACTCCCAGAAAGTTTGGAATCAAAACGACACTAACAATAAACATGAAAATACGCAGGCAAACGTGCAATAGCTCCATAATGAAAACCCGAGAATCAGAATATATAAAATAATTGACCAACACACACAGTGTCTCAAATCATAGACGGGCAAATGCACACAACGTCTCAACATCGAAAAACGCGTCCATTTGTCTATTATGCTATTTATTCTCAGTCTGTTTTTTTTTTCATGCAAGAACCATACATTTATTTTCGCTAATTACAAATTACTTTAACAAATTTAATTCAATTATCCGACTTATCATAACGTTACCCCCAGAATACATTATTGTGTAAGGAGCTCGCCGCGCTCCTTTTTTGTTCAGTTTGCAAAACCAAGCTGTAAAAAAAAAAAGGAAAAAATAGAAAAACTGATTTATCTATAAAAAAAACAAACAAATTGAGCATATACTTTATGCAGGGCAATGTGCGCTCCCCTCAAAGTATAAATCAATTGACCAAGAGCTCAAAAGCTAAAAATTTTGCGCAAAAGATTTAAATTGGCTTAGCCTTTATAACGACCGCTCCAAGAATGCATTAAAACATTAACCCTCTCCCCACACAACCCAAACAAAAACAAAAACAACAGCAATAACAACCACAACCATGACAACATTAGTAGAAATTTAAAAAACAAAGTTTAGTAAATTAGCCTGTGGTCAGAACGTTTATCCTCATCTATTATCTGCAGAGTCTAACAAACATGTTGCAAAGGTAGTATTGAAGTAAATGTCATTCCTTTTTTTTAAATATCCGTTGGACTTATGAACAAATAACTCATTGCATATTCATGTGAGTCAGAATTCCCTCATTACTTTTGTGTACCTCTCAACAACCTTGTTCAGCTCCGCTCAATAGACGGTGTTTGGGTGTTTGCTTTCATTTGTGCCATACTAAAATAATATTTGGCCTACCGTTGCGTCATATTTGAGAAAATTCGTCCATTTACCTGAGGGTCAAGTTGGCCCGAGCAACGACGTGACCAAAGGTGACGTTGCAAGTGGCGTTGACGCGGTTCCCAATTCTTCCATTCTGACAATTTCCTAGACGTTTAGCTAGGCGGAATCCAGTGATATTCAGCGGGTGAAAATAGGCAGAAATCTTCATCGTAGCGTTCAGGGTAACGTTGTAGTTGCTAGAAATCCATGGATCAAGAGAGCTGAGCTCTCTGGGCATCTCCACACCCAGCACCCGGTCCACATATCTATTGGTGTCTTGCACGGAACCGCAGATGGCTCCTGTAATAAATAGACAATAGTATTATTTGATGGTGTTGCGACACGGCTTTCCTTGAAGGCATAACGAATAGGACTCGCTCACTTGAGAGACATCAGCAGGCAGAGAAGGAAATGCGATGAAGGTGTTAGAGAGGTTTATCGGCTTATGGGTAAGGAATAAATGCCGTCCATGGTTTTCAACACAATCTCAGGAAGTTTAATAAGATATGCTGTTTGTACACGGCACACATCTTACGAAAACCAATGAGGCGGTTTACGGGTTACACATGTGCAGATATGCAAAGTTATTTGTACGTCCTAAATTTGTTTCTTGCTCCGTCACGAGGGCACTTTTTATATTCCGTTTCACATCTAGTCTGGAGGCAGCCAACGCTATTATTCGATGCAGCCAATCCAGGAGAGCCAAAAAGTGCATAGTCATGGAGCTCGTTGTCTTTGTGCGTTTAGGCTAGGTGGCGCTAGCTGCCACCCGTTATAAAGGGTACAGCCGTCAGCATCCATCAATCTGGCGTTTTCCTATCACCGGCTAAACCAATCATGTTCGGCAAATGTGGAGCGACCTGGTGCTATCTTGCGCGTGATTGGTTTAGCCGGAGTTTGGCAGGGTGACGATGCGCTTTGATGTTGCTTGATTGGCATTATCGGATCTGCATGTTAGCTGCGGTCGGACTAATGTGAGGGAAGTAAAGAAACACGCATTGCATGGCTATACTTCGTTTCAGCTTCGGTCCGAGCGCGGCCGATGTTATGAGCCTAAGGGCCAATCAAACAACGAAAGAGGCACAATATCATGGCGTGCTCTCTGCAGTTGATAGGACCAGCCGGTACTCGCCGTCGCTCTGTGCGTGCTCCTCCGCCGGCTAGTCTTATCAAGCGCAGAGAGCACGCCATGACGCTGCGCTTTTTGCGCTGTTTGATTGGCCCTTCGGCTCATAACATCGGCCGCGCTCAGACCGAGACCGAAACGAAGTATAAGAATACTTTTTTTTTATCTGTTTGTAAGTCAAGGGGTCTACTGGGCTGCCGTAGCCTATATCATCCAAGAACCACACGTTCTCCTGATGCGTTATATTTCTGCCAGCGGTTCATGTAATGAAATATACGCTGATTTTATAACTGCTCGACTTAATTTCATTCAGAATGTTGCTCCTAGACATTTTTTTTCGAATAAAAGAAATAGACAGTGTAATAACAAACCCGAGAGTACAATTGAACATACCACCGGGTTGCAACGAAATGCAAATAGTGACGGAACTTCGAGCCCTCTACCGGCGCAGCTTTCGAGACTGCTGTGCTTGGCGATGTTTAGACACATCGGAGTTGGGCGCTGCGAGGTCGTGCGTCCTACTCCGTTACGTTTGAACGTCCCCAAGCACAACCCAAACATGGAAGCGGCGCCGGTAGGGGGCTCGAAGTTCCGTCACTGTTCGCGTTTCATTCGAACCCGATGGTACATAGCGTATAGTTCGTTTTACTCCGACCACGTATCCTAATGCGTAGAGGTTAGCGCGAACGTCAGAACTATACTTTTTACACTTCAGTCATTAAAAATAGTACAAAGAACGATTAAAATTTCTCACGCATTAATGACCTATGAAATCGTATTCTATTACGCAAATTGCTGTGAATACAACTGTTTATATGAAAAAGAAAAAAAAATCCGATTGCTCCGTAATATTTTCTACATTCCCACAGGCTCAAGAATCACAAAGGCGTTTGAGACGTTATTTATTTTAGAAGCATGTAGACTTAGCCGACGACGACGTGATTGACGTCATGTAAAATGAAGCATTTTTAGATAACATTTTGCCTCTTTGATATATTTCATTAGCGCCATGCATAATCATTTATAAAATAAACTTGGCCAGAAAAAAAAAATGATATTTTTAGGTTCAGATGTTTCACAAAACGTAATTCATATCTGTTTTCTTTCAAGGGCGGCTGTATTTATTCCACTGCGCATAAAAAAAAATTGTTTGATCACTTATGGCGATTTACTAAAATGTATGTCTAAGAGGTTCTTTTCGAAACTTAAGTCACCACCAAATTCGAAACTTGTTGAAGGACATACTTCTAGACGTAGTACAGAGGGCGTTGTTTTTTTTTGTTGTAAAAAGTTATTTTGTAGTACTGTAACCTACCTGTTCTTTTTAAAAATATTAATGTCTGGGGAATGTGTATGTCACTAAGCCTATGAACGAAGTGTTTTAGAAATAAGGCTGGCCATTATTAGTTAATACATTTGTTTGTACTCACCAACAAGCAAGGTTGCGAAAACGGTAGTATACAGCATCGTCGTCCGAAATCGCCCTATAAAACACACAAAACAAACAAGATAGTTTTAGGTCATGTCGAGTTTGGTCTCTGAAAACGCTGGGAATCTTATGGTGTCTCAGAAATGTATTAAACCTTTTCCTTTAATACCAGCACATTTTGTGATATCACTTTGTTGTTTCGCTACTGTATGATTTTGAACGACCGAGGAAAATGTACGTACATGGGCGCGAATTCTTCCGGAGAATTATTATTTTACGCCTAGAAAATTTACCAAAACAAGTAAAACTTAGTTCAAACTCAGCGTTTTCTTTATGGAGGGCAAGGAATTAAAAGGTGCTTCTGAACAATAAATAAATGTAAATTTTATCATGATAATAATTACCATTACCATAGCACTGACAACTGGCACCATGATGATTTTCATGGTTATCTATTACATCTCGATGCCGTATAGGGACGCTAGAGGGATGCTGAAGCGAAATTTGGAGCTCACAAAACAAGGCTCGAGCGATAGGCAGGACGCTGCACAACCTAGGAACCTCACTCATACAGTGACATCTCTAACGCATGGCCATATTTTTGGAGAAGGAGTGCGCGATTGAACATGTCCGACGAGGCCGACGAGACATGTGACGTCACGATTCTCGTTCCCTCTCCCCCTCACTACGTCCCCTCTAGCAGGTGAACCGAAGCGAGGAGAAGAGAAGCGAGGCCGCTTTCTCTCAGTCTTAACTCTTCGAAGAGAATCATGACGTCATATTCCTAGATCGATAACGCCCTTAAAAAAAAAAAAAAAAATACGACCATTCCTTTCAGACATTGATGCATGAGTGATAGATTTGAGTTTGTAGCGTCCCGTTCAACACTTCTGAGGCCTTATTTTTCGAAATACAAATTTCGGTACAGCACCCCTTTAAACAAGGCGAGTAAGAAAACGTATTTACGTGTATACCGGCATCATAAATAAATAGCTAAAAAAAAACTGAAAACAAAAATGCATTTGCATTTATGGTCTGAAATTTGTGACAGGCGCTTGCAGTTCACTTATCTGTCTCCACGTGGCGTATTCACCTTTAACTTTACTCCGTGTGCAAATTCCCGCAAAAGCGGAGTGTTTACCGAGTGAAACTGTATATAAAATGGACTTCGAAGATGAAAAAAAAAAACAAAAAAACTAAAATGTATGTTTGGCCTAGTTGGTTTATGAGCATCTTGGTTTAGAACAGCGCGACAAGACAAGCACAAAGTAAAGACGAAGGATACGAAAGCGCTGAACATTAGGTAAAAGTTTATTTTCACCACTGCCAGTATATACAGTACATGTACACATGGGCAACAGCCAAATAAACAAAGAGCGTAGAAAAGAGACAAAATGTATACCGTCTCAGCATCTTATTAGTTAAATTATGAAGTGCTCTGTCATTGTCGGCCCCTAACCAGTAAGGAAAAAAATTTCTTTATGGGACATAACAACGGGGGCCACGCTCTCACTTTGTCTTATAATTTGTTTATTTCGTAAGCTTCTACTATCTCTCCAATTAGTTTTTCATCCTGCCTTTTAATATTTTTTATTTTTCGTATCCACAGTCACGGCAGTGAATTCGTGGATGACCGGAAATTTGTTTTGTTATATTATGCTAATCTTCCTTTAACAGTTCATTAATGCACCGTCCGGTCTGTCCGATGTAGAACCTGTCACAGGACAGACGAATAAAATAAACGACGCATTCTTTACAGCTAGCGAAAGGCTGTCGGTGATTTTCGTACGATGTTTTCTCTCTTTCCCAATCTTGTTCACTTTTCTGCGCAGGCCAGACGAACGCTCAGGAGCAGAAAAAACTACAACTTCTGCTCCTTTTACTATTCTCTTTAAGTTGTGAGAAATCTTGCGCAAGTACGGAATGACGCACCTTTTTTTGCTACGGGTTCTTGGACACTCGTCACTTGTTAGGCGCGTTTTCAAGTTTTTCAGCAATTCTTCAGCCACTAAAGCTAGAATTATCTGTGGTTAGCCGGCATTCGCAAGTCTTTCTACTTGTTTTAAGAAGCTATTTGACAGACGCCGGTGACATGATTTAGAAAGGGTGGAAGTGAAGCATGAATACACAATTCCTCTTTTCACAATCTTTGAATGTGCTTAGCCGAACGAGAGGATCGGCTTGTTACTTCTGGGCTCAAAGGCCCAGCATTCATGCCCGGCTGACAAATACAGGCCTATAGGTCTAAAACTCTGGTAAATTGTAGGTTGCCAACTCATGCGTCAATTACAAGGGTGCAAGACAGTCTTTAAAAATGCCAAAAGTTGGAGACTCATCGCACCCTAAGTAAAGAACCAACGTTTGCAGTGGAGCCCCAAAAGTCGGCACTTGAGCTACTGGCCATTGTGAGACAAGTATCGAGCCGGGCTACCGAAAACGGGTCCGGACGATTCAATTCAGAGGGTGTCTATATGTTACCCCAGTCTAAATATTCAGCCGTCAAACTTCTCCTAAAACGCACAGTAGAGTACCTGAGAAAGAGTTGCTTTGCACTGTTGCCAACAGACATGGAAGGTGAATTTGTTGTAATGCCTAGAGACCTATCTGTCGAAATCTTCTGGGGCTATTCGTTTCGTCTTTCAAAAGTGTGACGACGTATCGTTGGTCAAGGGGAACGATGCTAAAGGGCTGTGTAAGAGCTTGAATCTAGAACAGCTATTGCGAGCGATCGATACAAAAGAACCTTCGTTTACATATGTTATTTTTGGCAAAACCTCATAAAATCAAGTGCCCGTTATGGGTAGTAGTGTCTGAAAATGAAAATTGGCACAAGTCTCTCGCGGAGTATTTTACAAAGAACCTCAACTTACTGAACATTGATGGCACATTCAAAGTCAGGAACGTACTCGGAAGATGTAATATAATTTGTAAGTGAAACTACAAATAAGCGCCTTTCAGCATTTTCCGTCGACGTAAAATGTTTGTATTATTGTAATATTCTATTCTACATAGCCAACTAACGCGGAACGTTAATTACCGTACCGAAAGAAGTGGGACGGTAGTGTTTCAAAAGAAAAGTGGTATCCCCACAGAAAGGTTTTTGGAATTATACTCCATGTGAAACGACGGCTTCTGGCTATTCAAACATTTTAAACGTACTTGAAGTGAATGGTGGGATAGTGTAAACCGTACAAGAAATATGAAATTATAAACTAAGCTGCGTAAATGTACACCGCCGCTATAAACGCATACGCACAGGATAGAAACAAACAACAAAGACGCGAAAGATTCACTCACCTGACAGATGATGCATAGAGTCACGATACAGCGACGATACTTTTATAGGGCAGCTGTCTCCTCGCTATCTTATCACGCTTAGACAGTAAGTTGCACTTGCTTCACGTTGTGAAATGCTCGCTAAGCGCTCTAGGATTAGTCAATCGGGAGCAAGATAATGTTGCGTTGACATCTGCAACGCTCGATATAGAACAAATCCAGCAAAAACAAAACTTAACACAGCACTGCGTTTCTACTGGGATGTTATACTCCCACGTTGAGATCAGCGAACGCAGCATAGCGCAGAACGCTCGCGTTTCTTTGGCCGGCAGGCAAGAACTCGATATCTGCGACCAATCAGTATATGCGTGAGCTGCGCTACGTCGCGTGTACTACGCTCGACATTACAGTCTAACGGAGCCTTTAGAGGACAAGGCCTGTTGCTACAGCTAACCGAATTATATATATATATATATATATATATATATATATATATATATATATATATATATATATATATATATATATATATATATATATATATATATATATATATATATATAAAAGTTCTTCCTGACGAAGGCCGGACTCCGGCCGAAACGTCGAAGATTAAATCGTCCGTTGTTGCTGTTTTTCACTAAGGGTTTTTTCTTCTCAGTTTTATATATATATATATATATATATATATATATAGTATTTTTACACAAAGTTTCGGAAAGTAAAAAAAAAAAGAAGGAAACTTTACGAATTAAAGTAAAATGCAGAGGTACATAGTAGCACGAATAACTAGCAATGATGTCTTTGTAATCTCTAAGGAAACTGACAGGAAACAACACCCGGCTTGTCTTTCCACAGAAATCGTTAAGACTGACACAGCGTTATTTAATTTCAACTGACCAGCATTTTGATACCTACAGTAAACTGAGCTATACGGAAATCAAAACTTACACTGAACGAGAGGAATGCTTTGTTGTTTTCTTCTGTGTAGCATAACTTCGCTTCTCGTCACGGCTCCAATGTCACGTGAATGCTGAACTATCCTCCGGTTCATACCAAGTCTGAGCGCAGCCGATGCTACGGTCCGACGTAGCCAATCGAGTAGCGCCAAAAAGCGCATCGTCAGTGCATTCGTCGTCTTTGTGCTTTTGCTATAATCGGCGAAGTGAATGGAGCACAGTAAAAGCGCAGGATCGCGGGGCATTCCCTGTGCATGATTGGCTAAGCCGGCGATAGGGAAGGCACAGGAATACGAGCGCCATGACGACAGGCGTTTGGCGGCACTTGATTGGCTCAATCGGATCGTAGCTTTGGACTTAAAGAGTAACAAAGTACAGCAGCCGTTTTTTCACAGTGGAGCTGTTAAGGGCTAGGATCGTGTCCGGTACCAAACAATTGTCGACACCCGTGGCCGACACAACACTCTGCTTGCCACCGTCGCTCATAGATGGCGGTAGCTGTCCAGAGTGTTACGTTTGCCGGTTGTCTGCTTGCCGCTGTCGCTCATAGATGGCGGCAACATTTCTTCGGAGGAAGAAGACAGCGGGAACCGGAACGAGTGGAGATGTGCACAGCAGCGTAAATGGTTTCGCAACCGCCGCGAGTCCGCTATCGCCTACAGTTACACTGCGTCCAGCGCTTCAGATTCCCTTGCGAAAGAAGAGTAGATCGCTCGCCTGGAGAGCCACCGTCGAGAACAGAAACTACGGCTCCGCTGCTCTTCCTTCTTCACCAGAGTTGAAAGGCTGAAAGTTTCTTTTTCTTACTTACTACCCCGAGCGAACTACAGTCTGTACAAGCGAATGATAAATCTATACTCGCTTCAGCCATTTTCATGCGTCAATTCTGGGGGAACGCGGTAGGGTGACTCTTTCGACTTAGCGTTCGCGTCCGCCGCCAAACGGGGAACCAGGTCTCTTCTACTATATCTTGTTGAGATTAGCTTCTATAAAGCTATTTAGGAGTGAAAAGTATGAACACTTACATACCACGAAATTGTGAGATGCCTCTCTGTTGTTTCTTTTTCTGTGCGATTGCCCAAGCAGCAGGGCGATACTTGACTAGTGTGCCAGTGCCGGCCAAAAATTGGTCCCATATAGACCGAACGTCCAGTTTTTCACCACAGCCCAATATCCACAGATATTAGCGCACCGTCATTTGAACATCAGCCTAGTATCGCAACGATATTGTGCGAGTACCGTACGGATCGAACCGACGCCCGGATAATGGAGCGACTCATGCGAGCATTGTACGGATCGGTACGGGCATTGGCTTGACGTCATATTGTCACTAATGACAAGTGAGGAGGCGATAATGACTGAAGAAACTAAACGTTTAATGGGGCGAACTTGTGCCCAAAAATAAAAAGGAAACAGAAGATAACAGCAGAGCGTCGCGGACGTCGAAGTCGGCGAAAGAGCAGAGTTGAACGCTGGGGCGAAACTGACTCGGAAAGGTTGCGGGCGGTTGCGGGCGGCCTTTTATTTACAGGGTTATGCAAGGAGACGCCAGGCTCTTTAAATCGACCGCAAAATTCAGTTTCTTAAACTATCGCGCTGCGACTTTGTGCAGCGTTCCCCACAGATGGTGCATTTTGTTTTTTGTAAAATTTGCAGAGAGCGAACTTACCTGAGGGAGAAGTAAAGAAAGAAAAAGACATAGCTCCTATGGAAACGCAGCGGTGCCACCGGTCTTCAAAGAAAACGGCGCCGTTTCGCACGGGAGACAAGAGATGGCGCAACGAACGCCGCCAACGAACTAGCATACGGCGCCAAGTGCCGGCGTATTTAGCAGACGATCTTTTCCACTCAAAAGCGGCGCGCGTTCCACAGGCGGTGGCAGTCCCAGAAACAAAAACAGGCTCGGTAACAACAAGGAGCTGCAGTTCCTTGTCTGCTAAAGCCGCCGACCCTCGGCGTCGTATGCTCGTTCGTTGGCGGCAGTTGGCGTCGCGACCGCTTGCGCCATCTCTTGTCTCCCATGCGAAACGGCGCCGTGTTGTTTGAAGACCGGTGGCTTCGCTGCGTTTCCATAGAAGCTAAGCCTTTTTTTCTCTTCTTTTTCCTCAGTTAAGTTCGCACTTTGCAAATTTTACAAAAAAAGATGCATCATCTGTGGGCAACGCTGCACAAAGTCGTAGCGCGATAGGTTAAGAAACTGAATTTTGCGGTCGATTTAAAGAGCCTGGCGTCTCCTTGAATCACCCTGTAGAGTGACTAACTATGTCAAAGATTCGGCGGAGAAGGTCCGAGCGTACCGCGCTCGGGGCGAGAATGAACATGCACTCTCTAGAACAACAAAAACAAGGATAAACGATAGAAGTTATGTCCGCAGCAAGAATAAACGAAAACCTTCTACAAGTCCGTGACTCTGCGCGCGGCATTATCCTCCCCTCCCTTTAAAAGTGCATCGTCCCGATGCAGCACAAGCCGAAAAACAAACCCACAACTGAAGGACAGCAGAATCGCGAGCCACAGCTCACAGTTCACTCTTCACAGTTCACAGTTCACAGTTCACTGTTCACAGTTCACACGTCGACGACGGTGGAGTGATATCGTTCGTTATACGGCTTCAGCCGGACGACGTGCACCACCTCGGGTCGCGGCTGACGTCTTGTTAAAGGTCGTGTTTTGTCGTGAAGAACTTCATAGTTCAGATCTCCGTGGCGTCAGATAATCTTGTAAGGCCCAAAAAAAGCGCTTCAGCAGTTTTTCGCTGAGACCGCGACGACGCCCTATTGAAAATTCCATGAAGATACGTAATTTGTGACACTGACTGCCAGTCAGCAGCCTTGGTGGAACGTGTGGACCATCAGACGTCATCTCATGGTCCAACAGATGACGTCTGACTGCCACTGCCAAGGGAATTTCATCAACAAGGGCAGCATTTATATAAGAGTAAAGCTATACGCACCCATAAATATCGCCAAATGCCTCGATAATACAAAATTTTCGAGAAAAAAAAATAAAATAGCCGACCACCGCGGATCGAACCCGCGACCATGCACTTGCGTAAAAATCGGACACCTGAACCCCTATGCTATGCCATCGCTTTAGAAAATCGATTTGACCATTTGTTTTATACGAGATGCTTCGGCTGCAAATGCAGTTAAGCCTTCAGCATGTTATGCAAAGCACTCGTACATCACTCGCCGAACTTCAGTTCAACTCACCTGCCATGTAGAGTACTTTCGCGTCGTAGAACGATCCTTTTGTTCGCGCGTCTCCGGCCCAATAGACCTGGTACACCTTGTCGTTTTCAACTACACCGCTAAAGTCCCTTACATCGTCGGAGGCTGGGTCTTGTCGAGTAGCAATTCTACTAAAGCATAAGACATTGTAGAGCCCGGGCAGGATCGACATGTTGGAGCAAGCGGGCAAATAAAACGAGTCGAGAGCGATCGTTCATGAAAGCTCGGCGAAGCGGCGAAGCCTCTATGGGCGAAGCGAAGTGGCGTGTTCGGCGGCGTTTCGGCGGGCTTCTGATCAAGGTTGTCGGTCGGCTGCGTGTCATATCTCTAACATCAGCGGTTTTACGGGCTCACGTCCCGAAATCGTTTTCTTGCGCATAGATTATTTTTCGTATTCATAGATTTGACGAAATAGTGGTATCCGAACGAACTTTACGTCCTTTGACCGTACGCCTGTCTGCACGTCAAAGCGTTTTGACGTACAGTCAGAGACTATCGATGTACAATCAGAATCGCCACCAAGACATCTTGATGGCATTTCGCGGCGGCCGACTGCCACCACAAAACCATCAGAAAGCCGACAAGTGGAGTCTGACTGGAGTTTGACTGTCGGGCAGAGTAACTTGTTGGCCAATCAGACATGCTTGACGTACAGCCAGGCACAGTCAACGGTTCACTAGAAAACATTGACTGCCAAACAGGGTTACAATGATGGATTTTTCCTTCGGGCGAATCGGCGTCCACAGCCACGCTCTGTCTCCGGGCTGGAAGTGGGCGGCGTGGCGCCGAAGATTGTACCGGCGAGCGTCGACACGCTGTTGATCGTGGATTCGAAGGCGTGCTTGTTGGCGCGCCTCTTCTGCTCTCTGACTGAACGCGTGGGCATCGCCACATTCGTCATCCACTGGCTCATGGGGCAGCATTGCGTCCAGCATGGTCCTGACTTTTCAGCCATGCACCAGCTCGAAGGGTGTAAACCCGGTTGTTTCTTGAGCTGCGGTGTTGTAGGCGAACGCGACGTATGGTAATACCTCGTTCCACGTCTTGTGCTCTACGTCGACGTACATGGAGATCATGTCGGCGATCGTCTTGTTGAGCCGCTCCGTTAGCCCGTTGGTTTGCGGATGGTACGTGGTGGTCCGACGATGGCTGGTGTGGCTGAGCCAAGAACAATGACCCTCGGTCGGTTATCAAGACTTTGGGGGCTCCATGTCGAAGAGAATAGATTTGACGAAAAACTTGGCAACTTCCACCACTGTTCCCGACGGAAGGACTTTCGTCTCGGCGTATCGTGTAAGATAATCGGTCGCGACGATAATCCAACGGTTTCCTTGCGTCGATGTTGGGAACGGCCCAAGTAAATTCATTCCGACCTGCTGGACGGGCGCAGTTGGAGCAGATATCGGCTGCAGGAGTCCTGCTGGCTTCGTCGGTGGCCTCTTACGTCGTTGGCGCTCATGGCACGACCGTGTATACAAATGGACGGTTTTCGGGAGTCTCAGCCAATAGTACTTGTCACGAATCCGGCGAGCGTCCTGCTGTAACCTAGGTGTCCAGCCGCCGTGTCGTCGTGGCAAGCTTAAAAAATATCTTCTCGCAGGCTGGCAGGAACTACCAACAGCCAAACAGGGTTGCTGGTTCCAGAGTTCTTCTTGAAGAGCACGCCTCGCCGCAGAACAAAGCTTGACTAGTCTCGGGCCAAAAATCGGGGAACGGAATCTCCTTGACCTTCGAGGTGGTCGATTACGGCGCGAAGTTCGGGGTCGTCTCGTTGAAGTGCTCCCATGTCGGTATCTGTAATTGCTTCGAGGAAACGGGCGTCATCGTCGTCGTCGTTGATGTCGGGAGGATATTCGACTGGGGCTCTAGACAAACAATCGGCGTCATTATGCTTGCGGCCAGACTTGTGCACAATGCCACGTCGAACTCTTGCAGTCGAAGGCTCCAGCGAGCGAGGCGTCCTGACGGGTCCTTGAGATTGGCGAGCTAACAGAGAGCGTGGTGGTCCGTTACAACGCGGAACGGGATCCGGTACAGGTACGGGCGGGACTTGGTTATCGCCCAGACGACAGCAAGACATTCTTTGTCGGTCGTTGAATAATTGTTTTCTGCCTTAGACAGCCCCCGGCTCGCGTAAGTGATTACTCGCTCTGCCCCTTCTTGTCGCTGAACGAGTACCGCACCGAGACCGGTATTTCTGACGTCCGTGTGGATTTCTGTCTCCGCCGACTGATCGAAATTCCCGAGGATAGGGGGCGACTGGAGCCTTCGCTTGAGTTTGTTGAACGCTTGTTCTTGCTCCTCTCGCCACTGGAACTGCACGTCGTCTTTCGTCAGATGCGTCAGCGGTGCAGAAATCTGTGCGAAGTCACGAACAAAACGTTCGTAGTAGGCGCACAGCCCAAGGAATCTTCGGGCGGCCTTTTTGTCTGATGGTTTGGGGAATTCGGCGACAGCCGACGTCTTTGCAGGATCAGGGCTTTCACCCTGAGCACTCACGACGTGGCCCAAGAATTTAAGCTGACCATAGGCGAACCGACCCTTGGAAGGCTTGAGGGTCAACCCAGCAGCCTTGAAGGCCCGTGGCACGGCTCGCTGTCGTCTCAGGTGCTCGTCGAATTCGCTCGCGAATACGTCGTCAAGGTAGACGAGACAGCTCTGCCATTTCAAGCCGGAGAGGACGGTGTCCATAACGCGCTGGAAGGTGGCCGGCGCTGTGCGCAGCCCGAACGGCATTACTTTACATTCATACAGTCCGTCCGGAGTGACGAAGGCCGTCTTCTCACGATTTCCTTCGTCGACTTCAATCTGCCAGTACCCGCTCTTCAGGTCCATCGACGAAAAGTATCGGGCGTGGCGCAGCCGGTCCAAGGTGTCGTCAATGCGGGGCAGCAGATTGACGTCCTTTTTTGTTACTGCGTTCAGTCGGCGATAGTCCACGCAGAACCCCCCATCAGTGTTCAGTCTTCCTTCTTCACCAGGACTACTGGGGAAGCCCACGGACTGTTTGAGGGCTGGACGATGTCGTCATCAAGCATTTCCTAAATTTGCTTCTGGATGGCTTCCCTTTCTTTCACAGAGACTCGGTACGGTGGCCGATGCACAGGAAGTGCGTCGTCATCAGTAACTATTCGATGCTTCGCAACCGTCGGATGGCGCACTTTTTAATGACGTGGCAAAGCACTCGTTGAACTCGTCGAGGAGGACAGTCAGCTGTCGTCGTTGGGGAAGGGGGAGTGTTGGGTCGATGTCGAGCTCTGACGGGGCGTGGTTCACTTATGTTGCGTCGGAAAGGCGTCTTCTGAAATCACGGCGATAGCGGCTGAGTCCTGCATTTCCTCGACGTAGCCCACAGCTGTACTCTTTGTAAGGTGCTGCGACTCTTGCCGGAAGTTGGTGACAAGAGCTACGGCACGCCCGTCCTAGACCTCGGTTACGCCTCTTGCAATGCCAATCCCTCGTCGGAGGAGAAGTTGGGCGCTTCCTTCGAGCAGTGCTACACCGCAGGTGGTTTGTTCGGTCCCGACGGGCACAAAGACACTCGACAGCGGCGACAGGTTGACGTGGCCGGTGAGGACTCGCACAGGAGCTAACGTCGCTTTGGGATCTTCTGCCGATGGGACAGGTTTCCAAAGCGTCAGCTTGTTCTCCGCAATGTCCGATGATGGCGTCGTATTCACACAAGAAGTCCATTCCGAGAATGACGTCCCTCGAACAGTCTTGCAGAACGATGAACTTCACAGGGCAGGTTTCATCGTGGATTTTAACGCGAGCAGTGCACCTGCCGACAGGTGTGATCAGATGTCCGCCGGCGGTTCGTATCTGCGGTCCGTCCCACGACGTCGTAACTTTCCGAAGGCGACGAGAGAGTCTCCCACTCAAAACGGAGTGGTCTCCTCCGGTGTCGACGAGTGCCGTCGCGTCGTGGCCGTCGATGATAACGTTGAGGTTATTTGACACCGTTGCAGAAACGTCGTTTTGGGGCGTTGCGGCGTTGGAGTGGGAGTGCCCAGACGATCTTGGAGGATGTTGGCATCGTTGTCTTCGGCAACACCACCTCCCGGCATTGCCGCGCCTAGTTTTCCCGACGGGAAGCGATCGGTAACAGGCTGCCTCGGCGAGACCGGCGGAAGGGCGATGGCGAGCGTCGGGGAGATGGTGAACGGAATCCTCGCCGGGGAGACAACTCAGGAGATGAAAAGTGGGGGAGGTAGTCCTCGATGTCCCGAGGTTGCTCTCCGAGACGTGGTCGAGGGTCGTTGGGCGCAAACCCTCGTAGGCCCAGCTGGCGGTAAGGGCATCGCCGGTAGATGTGGTCGGCTTCCTCGCAGTGATAGCACAACGGGCGTCGATCGGCCGTCCTCCACTCGTCGGCCTTTCGCGGCGCAGCTTGTTCTGGGCGGACGTGCGCCCGATCTTGGCGTCGGGAACACGTTGGCGCCGGAGGCTCTCGTCGGGGTGGCGCCGTATACTGGTGAGCTGGGGGCTGTAGAAGCAGAAAAAACGACGTGAGAGAAAAGCGCTCCACACGTGCCATGAACCAGCGTTGGACGCGATTCACGTGAGGCACGGGCACGGAGCTAGCCATGACACCGCTCCAACGACAAACCGCCCGATGAGCAATCTTTAATTATAGGTTCTTGTAAATAAGCAAATATATTATCTTTACTGTTCGCACTGCTTCTGGTTGTAATCCAGCATCTACAGGGCGGTGGTCGTCGGATAGCTGCGGCGTAACTCAGCGTGGGCGGTTCTGGAGTGGCGCCGACGAGAACTTCTGGCTGCGGCGCCTAATGAATTCTTCCCTGACAATATCGGCGATTGAGGGCAAAGCTGGGCTTGCGGCGGCAGGTAGAAGCTTTTTGATCTCCTCCCGGACGACGTCCCGGATTATGTGCCGCAGGTGTTCGATGCCGACACCATCGACATCGGAGCGAGGAGGCGAGACAGCCGGAACCGTGGACACACCGGCGAGTCGTTGATAGTGCACAGCTCTGGCCAACAGCGCTCGCTTGATGTTGGTCGCCTCGGCCACGAAGCCGTCTACCGTCGTCGGGGGGCTGCGGACAAGGCCACCGAATATTTCGCTCTTGACGCCCCTCATGAGGAAGCGCAACTTGTTCTCCTCGGTGGCTTGCGGGTCGGCGCGTGTAGAGTCGTAGCAGGTCTTCAACGTAGCTTGT
The DNA here is from genome assembly GCF_016920785.2 of Ixodes scapularis. Classification (NCBI taxonomy): domain Eukaryota; kingdom Metazoa; phylum Arthropoda; class Arachnida; order Ixodida; family Ixodidae; genus Ixodes; species Ixodes scapularis. The sequence goes on from NW_024609835.1 coordinate 119,238,758, forward strand.
CACACTATCGTCGGGGGCTTGTGTCCGCGTCTGGAGCAGGTCCTCCGCATTCTGTCGCCGGTGTTGGTTCGAGAAGGTTCGCTTCAATTCGGTGGCGCAGATGTCCCATGAAGTGAACGAAGCCTCGTGGTTTTCGAACCAGTGCCTCGCGGTGCCTTCCAGCGAGAAGTAGAGGTTTTGGAGACGTTGCTCGGCGTTCGATCCGTTGTGGCAGGCCAAGCGCTCATACTGAATAGAATAGAATAGTTTATTTCAGACATACATGTGTCATACATATGTCTGGGGGGCTGCAGCAAAAGAAGGCAAAAAAGCCCTCTGACGAGGCCGCTAGCCCCCCCTCCCCCCCCCCCCTCCCCTGCCCATAGCAGTCAACAGAGGCAGCATACAATAATTTAGCAACAAGATTGAAATAAACATAGGCATCAGTAAACCATTCCAATCAATACATTCCATATAAACATAAGCAATGCGTCACAATAAAAATATAAAAAAATCATGAAACAAAAGCCAGAGAAAACTGTATTCATAGATATTAACATCGTAATTATCAACGAAATCATCCAACGCACGTCTGATATTAACATATCAAAACACTTCATAACACCGTAAAAGAGGGACATATTAAAGGCACCATATTTGCAATAAGAACAGATAAAAGTCACATTAAATATTCTAAGGTAGGCGATCAGCTTCAAGGAAATATGCTCTAACTTTTTTCCTGAACGGGTGGATTGTTCTACCCTGCTGTGCTATTTGCACAATGCTTGGGTGTTTACTTAGTAGGTTAGGAAATTGGTAATCTAGTTTTTGAGTTCCATAGTTAGTTCTAACGTTTGGTTTTGTATAATTGGTACGCCTAAGATCGTATTCCGCAGGTTTATGAAGATAAGTATCGAGGAAATGTGCCTCATCATGCTTGATTTGATCAAAAATTACGATTGCCAATTTATGAGAGAGGACATGTTCTATTGGTAGTAACTTATATTTTTCGAACGAGGATGCTGTATGTTCGGTGTAGCCTCAATTGTCAATAATTCTTACAGCCTTCTTTTGTAAAAGGAATAGTTTTTCAGTGTTCGTTTTCGTTGTTGTGCCCCACACTAAAAACAATATTGTAACCGAGAATATACAAGAGCGTAGTACAGGTTTAGTATGAGCCAGTTTGGTAGTAATTCCCTTAGCTTGCGCAGCAATCCAATTGAACGTGAGATGTTACATTTTAAGTTATTTACATGATTAGTCCAACCTAAAAACTCCTCAAACCATACTCCAAAAATTTGTGTGCCCTAGTAGGCTCTATTCTTCAATTTAGAAAGTGGATATCTGGTTTATAGTGTAATGGTTTGTTCTTTGATCTAAATATTACATATTTTGTTTTCTTTGTGTTTAATTCTAGCTGATTTGACTCTAACCATACAGATAGTTCATTAAGCCAGCTATTTGAAGTTTTTTCAAGCTCTTGCAGATTATCTCCGGAAAAGAGCACGTTAGTATCATTAGCATACAATATAATATAGGGAGTAAGCGGCACGTTAACAATATCATTTATATATATTATAAATAACAAAGGTCCAAGGATGGAACCTTGTGGAACACTGTACTGTATGCGGGAAATCTGCGATCTAAAACCATTCAGGACAGTAAATTGAGTTCTATCTAGTAAATAGTTTTTGATAAGGTTTGGGGCAATTCCCCTTACTCCGTACCTTGGTAACTTTCCTATAAGAATTTCATGTTTTATAGGTTCGAACGCTTTGCGAAAATCTAAAAATATACCGAGTGTGTAAAGGCGAGACTCCATATTACTTATTATTTCTTCCTTTATGTTCAACAAAGCCGATTCCGTGGATTTTCCTTTCTGGAATCCATATTGACAAGGCGTTATGATGTTTTTGTCAAAAATATATTTAGAAAACCTACTGTTTATCACTTTTTCAGCGACTTTTGTAAATAATGGCAGTATCGAAATTGGCCGATTGTTATTTAGATTACTTAGCTCACCTCCTTTATGTATGACACACACCCTAGCTATTTTCATTTTATGAGGAAATATGCCTGTTTCAAGAAATCTATTACATATATGAGCAAAAGGATAACATATCAGGTCGTTTATTGCTTTGATGGGAGCTACAGTCAGGTCGTCAAAACCTGACGCGGTGTTGCTTTTTTAATGAGATAATTATGTATCTGATCTCGATGTCAGTGGTTGGTGGAATAAAAATAGAGTTCGTTTGATTCATATTAATAAAAGTTTTATAGAGATCGCTGTGAGTTACTGAAGGAGCACTAGCGCCAGCAGTCAAGAAGTGGGAATTAAACTTTTCAGCCAATGACTCGTGCGAATAGGTTTTACCTTCAATTGTTAGTTCGTTTGGAATGACTGGGAACTGACGATAATAGGTCTTTAGCTATACTCCATATTTTTTCAGGGCTATCTTGGACAGATAAAAATTTATTTTTGTGATACCTGATTTTTGCTTTCTTTAGATCTGCAGCTACTTAATTGCGCACGTTTCTGTAGTCGGCTAGGACTTCAAAGTCTTTAGTTTTTATGAACTTATCGAAGAGCTTGTTTCTCTTTGTTATTCTCTTGTATAATTCGGTGGTAATCCATGGTTTCTTTGATTTATAGTACTTCTCGTAATGAACTAGAGGGAACGCTGTGTCATAATGTCCTCTTATCTTAGCTACAAAGTTGTCGTATGCCTTATCGGAGTCCAGTTCGGATAAAACGTCGTCCCAGTTATCACTTGAAACGAGAGTGTAAAATTTCTTAGTATTTTGGTTACTTGTGTCGCGGTATGCCATTCTCTCACGTGGGTCTGATCTCTTGTTTCCTGAGTAGTCGTAGTGTATAAAACAGAATGTAGGAAAATGGTAACTTCAATCAACTGAAAATACACCCGCATACGCGTCATCAGTTTGGCAGTTGGTAATACAAAGATCAATTAACGTTTCTGTATGTGATGTTATCCTAGTAGGCAAATTAATCAAGTTTTCACAACCGGAAGATTGCATTATTTCAAGAAGTTCAACCTTTGAGGGGTCTTCAGATAACAGATCTACGTTTAAGTCGCCTACTATGACAATTTTCAAGTTATTGGATGTAATATAATCTACTAAATGTGTAATAAAATCAAGAAAAACTTGCAATGATACACATGGTGGTCTGTGTATTGCAACCACAACCATTTTACAGCATTTGGCAACTAACGATTCATAATTATAGTTGACACACGTGAACTCTGAAACAATTTCATATGTTAGGCCGTCACGAAAATATAGCGACACCCCACCCCCTTTCCGGTTTTCACGATAAATTCCCTCGCAGGTATAATTGTTGAATCTAACAGCATCGCCAACCCCAGTAAACCACGTTTCCGTAAATGCCAAAATGTCAAAGTTATGATTCAGCATATTCATGAACAGTTCAATTTCGTCATTTTTATTTCTAAGGCTTCTTGCATTTAGGTGAAATAAGGACATTTTTCGCTTGTTATCTAGTGCGTTATTTCTCATAAGTTTATTGAATGTTTCACAGTTGTAATAACAGCAATCAGTGGATGACTTTTCCATTAGTAAGAAAGTAAAAAAGACGAAAAAAAGAAAAAAGTTTTCTTCAACGTATCTTTGTCAGTTCGTCTTCGCTGTTGATCCTGATAGCACTATCACCAGTCTTCTTTCTTACATATATCCGTCCGTTCTTCTGCCATGTATTTCACATGGCAGAAGAACGGACTGATATATGTAGCCCTTTTCTTTGGCCTCAGTCTTCGCCAGCCACAGTAGCCTTTTGCTCTGTGCCGTCAGATTTTCATAGAATTGCGCCCCGTTTCCCCGAAGCTGACCTCTTTTCTGAAGCCAACGGTCTCTTGTTTCTCGCGTAGAAAAACGAATCAGCACAGCTGGTGTTCTTTCGGGCTTTGTTGGCAAACTGTGTAGTCCTTCCACTTCTTGTTCAGTTAGTGGCGGTAGGTCGAGCTCTAAGGCTAGGTCGTTCAGCTTCTGCAGTAAATTCTCATTCACCGAATATTGTAGGCCTTAATTTCAATGTTTTGTAGCCTGTTGTATTGTTCGAGGTCGTTAATTTTTCCCTTCAGCTGTTTTGTTTCTTCATTATCAGTGTTTTCTACCTTTTGTATTCGTTCTTTAAGGTCCGTTATTTCTTGTCTTTGACTGCGCATCTCAGCAAGTAGCCCATCATACCTGTCTGACACATCCTGTACTTTTTTTTCAATGTTCTCTACAGTGCTTTTCATTTCCAAAAGTGCAGCAAGTTTTTTGTTTATTTCCACCAGCATGTTTCCATCTTCGTAATCTTTAGTTTCTTTATTCTGTTTTGATTTTTCCGGTGCCTGTCCACCTCTCGTTTTAGTGATCTTGCAAGTTGGGCATACCCAAGTATTTTTGGCGGCTGCGTTCTTTGCCTTAGTTGTTTTGGTTTCAGAACAATCACCAAAGTGATAACTAAACTTGCATTCAACACAAGTTAAAAACGAACCGTCCTCGGGAAGTGTCGCGTGGCAGGATATACACTCATCGGCGTCATCCGAGGACATAGTATTCAACAACAGTACACTCGAAGGCACTAGAAATGGCAGCAGCGGCAGTAGCAACAACCGCAGAGCGATCAAAAATGTTCAAATTGGGAGCACCAACCTCTAATGCGTGAACACAGGTTAACACGGAGAAGTAGGTGCCACTGCCGCTGCTGACTGCCAATAGATGAGCGGTCCCGTGAAGCCCTTTTCTTATATCCCTGCTTGGCGGTGGCGAGGGGGCATGCCGGTGTCGATGACTGTCACTCGCTTGGGCCTTGGCGATGCTGCCATTCCTGGCTGGAACCGACGCAGCGTTTTGCAGCGAGACACTGTAATGGCGTGAACACAGGTTAGCAGGGAGAAGTAGGTGCCACTGCCGCTGCTGACTGCCAATCAAATCCAGTCCTCGACGTCTTCATAGATTTCGCCATGGAATGGTGTCGGCGATCGGGGGGCGAGGGGCAGGACAACGACGGGCGGAGCGGTCATAGTCGCGGTCTTTTTCTTTGATATCGGTGGCAGGGGTCCGAGTTCCGGCGGTAGGCCTTGGTTACGGCGACTTGATCGGGCCTTGGTCTGGTCTTCTGCGAAGGGTAGCCTCCCGGGGTTGAGTACGTCACTTGGCCGGCGTGTTTTAGGAGGGGTACGGTATTTGCATAGAACGCAATTACACCGCACCTCCACCAAAATGTCACGAATGACAGGTGATGAGGCAACAATAACTGAAGAAACTAAACGTTTCATGGGGCGAATTTGTGCTCAAAAATAAAAAGGAAACAGAAGATAACAGCAGAGCGTCATGGGCGTCGAAGTGGGTGAAAGAGCAGAGTCAAACGCTGGGGCGAAACTGATTCAGCAAGGTCGCGTACGGCCTCTTATCTAGAGTGAGTCACTATATCGAAGATTTGGCGGAGAAGGTTTGAGCGTACTGCGCTCGGGGCGAGAATGAACACGCACTTTTTAGAACAACAAAAACAGGAATAAAGGAGAGAAGTTATTTCCACAGCAAGAATACACGATAACCTTCTACAAGTCCGTGACCCTGCGCGCGGCAATATAGGTGTCTGCTCTGTATCGGACATCGCATATCAATTGAAGGTGAACTTTTTTATCTGGTATCAAACTGATCCCTGTTCAACTGGGTTATTGCTCGTGTTGTCAAGTTCCAAGTGATCACAGTTGCACTTGGTCCCAGTTACAATTAGGAAAGCGGGCAATTAAGTGAACCAGTTGAACTGGAACCAGTTGGATCCCCGTTGCCGCTCGTCCCATGTGCAGCTGGGAATGTGAGAAATAAACCAGAATATCAAGGACCAGTTCAATCCAAGTTGCAGCTGGTTCCAGCAATGGAAAAAGCATGCAACACCCGATGAAGTTTTTTTTTTAAATCTTTATTACGAAAAATGAGACATTTACAACTTCTTGTAACATCGATTTAGAGCGCAGCTCTTGAGGAGGAGGGGAGGGTACTGAGGGGAAGGTATGCCCCTCCTCATCCGTACCCTCTCCTCCTCCCCTCCCTCTTTTTTCTAGCGCAAAAAACGTGTCGTTACGCGACGTTTCAGCGCGGTCCAAAACTTCAGGTGACATTTTGGTGAAATCACGTGACGTTTCGGCACGTCACTTCCACCGAAACGTCACGGTGACGTTTCGCCAAGGTGACATTTCGGCATGGTGACGTTTCGGCACGTGCCCACGTTTCTCATAACGCACCGCGCGGTTACGCCGACGCCGACGCCGACGCCGACGCCGACGCCGACGCCGACGCCGACGCCGACGCCGACGCCGACCCCGACGCCGAGGGCGACGCCGCTCGAGACCGAAGCGGGAGCCTAAGAGCTGCGCTCTAAAAGGCATAGGAGGACGCGTAGCGTAGTTTTTACGAACGCTTCAACTCTCTCATTCACCGCTTGGTTGCGACGACTGAATTGTCATTTAAGAAAAGATATTTGTACGAGGGATGAAGTGTTCACTAAATTAGCCTTCACTGGCACCCTTCACATTGACTAACGCTTGTCAGCGTCAGTAACGCTAAGGTCTAAGCTCCCCTCACCTCCCCATGTATCCCGTACAAAAAAGTCTTCACCTGCGTCTACGCGGTGAACACTGATTCCGTGGGTCAGTGCTGCCAGCAGGCAATCCAATTTCTCCAATTACTTGGGTCACCGCAATTCTTTTCCGGGGTAGCACTTCCCGCCATTTTGTCGTTGTGCTGCCGAGACTTGTGCACTATATGTAGTCTTCTCTTCAGTCTGGTTTATGTGAACGCCTACCTACCGCCCAATGACGTCTTTTTATCGCTTTAACAACTGCCACCGTGCCGTGTTTCCGGTCGAGTTGAATGAAACATTGATATCTTGATATGATTTTGACGTTTCAAAAACGTTGAAAGGAACGTGTTGATCTAGACGCCTTGCTGGATGATTGCATCTATTTTCTGCAGCGCGCTGCTGCTCAGCTAAATGCGGGACCCTCCCTTGACAGGCCGGAAAACTTGTCCGCCATTCGGTGGTGATGCGGGGTTACCTCGATCGATACTTCCGAATATCGTCCACCCGAGCACAGCAGTACAAAAAATGCAACTAAAATTTGTGAGGCTTAATGTGCCTCAAATAAAAATGTTCTCTTAGAAGTGAGGTTACATTAAGAAATACTTTTTAATGATTTTTCATTTGTATACATAAATGTTATTTAGATAAACAGAGACATCTTGTGCAGCTACTGTAATATTCCGAGAGATGCCCAACCTGCAAAAGATAACCATTAATCGCACTGCCCGGGACAATAGTGACCTCTGCGGAAACGAGGTCGGCTAGAAACGACAGGAGATAACCAAGCAATGATTTCTGGGAAATACAGTCGTCTTTTGTTCATAGGCCATCGCTCCTAGATAGTTTAAAAACCCTCACGTCTTGATTCATAGTGATGGCGTTTGCTGGTTTAAAGGTTCTTAGAATAAGTGAACGAGGGTCATACAAACATTCCTTCACGTTTCTTGCTCCATTTTTTCGCAAATCATTGTTGCTTGCTTTATTTTGAAGGTTAGTTAACACCCTATATTCAGCCGAATGGTTGTCAATATTGGGTGGTCTATTTCTCGTAATATTAAGTAATTATTTTTACTCAGAGAAGCAGATTTAACATTCTTAATTAAAATTATCAGCATAAATAAACACATGCATTACTTTGTTTCTTAATTGACAAAAAATGAAAACCCACCTAGTCCCTAGTTTTGAATGCTAAGACCGCTCATACCCCGACTGGGAATCTATCCAATCAGTTGGCCCCTCAACTGACCCCAGTTGAGGCTAACTTTTCCCCAATTGGGATTGGTGGTACCAGTTGATTCCCAACAGGGAATGGCTGCGCTCAGCTGACTCCTCAACCTGTCCGAGTTGGACCCAGCTGATCCCAGTTGAGATCCAATTGGTCCACTTTGAATCCCATCAGGACAAATTGATTCCCAGTTGGGACCATTGATTTACAGTAGATCATAGATTCCCATTTGGGACCATTGATCCTTAGTTGGGACCCGTTGATTCCCAGTTGAGACTAGTTCATTCAAAGTTAGGACCAGTTGATTCCCAGTTGGTATTCCAACTGGTTCGCGTTAGAGATTTCCACCTGGAATTGCGTACGCGGGCTAAAATAATTGTTTTCAATCGCTCCCAGAAGTTGATAACACCACTAAACCAGTCTGTTTATTCATCTATCACGGATTATCTGATATCGCTGTTTTTTTCGTATGCACCCTACAAGTACGTATGCAAAAATATAGTCCAGCATTGCTCTCAATCGCCAGGTTCCTTTTCTTCAACTTATGAGCTTTTTCCGGGCAGGAGCACGGTGTACTAGTACCTAATAACATTTCATTTCTGTTCCACAACGATGTATTACTCTTGTACATATATGTCAAAATTAAACTGTGTGCACACAGCTGTCGACACACTTACAAAAATGATACTTCTCCGTGGAAAACATTCTCGACAAATTTACAAAAATGATAATTCTCTGTGGAAAACAAAAACAATTATTAAATACAATTACACCGTGCTCAAGCCAGGGCAAACTCATAAGTCAAACACAAAATATTGCGGAGATTGAGAGGTAAGCATCACTATTCTATCAGAAGCATGCTTGAAGGGTATTTACGAAGAAAACAGCGATATCATGTAATTCGTGATGGTTGCATAAACCGACTCGGGCAGCGCAGAGCAACCGCTAAATATGAATCGTGAAGTCAGCTGGGGCTAGAAGTTCAAATAAGTTGGAACGAGACTTTTGGGTCGATCAGGAAATCGGAATACCTCCCCAGCATAGCAAGTTTCCAAACAAGATTCACGTGACTTAATAAAAAATGGCGGTAGGCACGGTATGTCTGGATGGCGTCGGCGCGACCCATGTGATACTTCACAGGTATTGGGTGGCTCAAAATGTGATCTGCATGGTCTTTACGACCTGACGCCCATATCGGCGCAATACTGTGTGACGCCAGAGCTTGTTTGTACCTTTGAAAATATCTACTTCTGTTGTTGGCTCAGGAGGTTCGCATGGCAATCCTGATTCGACCCTCCTTTCCTAAATTATCCCGGTGTCTCAGTTCATAAAAGTTGAGTAGGTTGAAGATAACGAAAGAAACGTGCATTTTCCATCACTGGCATAACATCGGACAAAGGGCTCGAACGCTTTGAGGTGGGCGAGATTGAGTGCACGGTCCTTGCGTTATCCTAATGGTGTTGACTGAACCATTGAAGACGACCGTAACAAGACAGTCGACGCAGTTCGGCTTCCCTCGGTAAGTCGACTAATTACTTTTTCACTTAAAATTATATTCATAAAGCATGCTTTTGTAATTGGAATTTCTACAAGTGGGTTAGGAGGCAACCAAGCTCGAACTCATAAAATGCACTGTACCCATAGTAGAACCTCGCCTTTAATAAACGTGATCTTCGACTAATTTTTTATTGCTGGGGTCACTGCTGTGGGCAAACCTGGGGATTCAAAGCGTTTGGCCTAGGTTGCCCCTTCGACAATCATGAGTGGTTATCTTCACCGCAAGGGGGCAGAGGGCGACTGGTCAAGCGAGCGGCGCTCCGCCGCTGATAAAGGGCCGTCACAGCGTATGCGCGGAGGCTGTTGGGATCGCGGCGGCGCGGGCGATAGTGGTCATTATATTGTTTACGTGTTGTTGAACCGAGGTGGCTGTGTCGTTCCCCGAGACGGGTAGCAGCAAGGGAAATCCCACACTGCTCAAAAGGCTTCTTTAAGGTCGCTAAGCAGATGAATTGATTGCGTTATTTTAATAGGATTACGGTTTTGTGTGAATAAGAGGAAAGCGTTTGATCGTGACTTTGACAGATGGTTGGCGTTACCGAAAAAAAAAGTAACGAAATATGTTTCTCGCTACTTGCATAAAAGGAACGCGTTACCTTCGTCTCACCCTACGATGAACTAAAGGCAGGAGCTACGGACCGCCAGATCCAATCACGAGCCACTTAGAAATTGCGTGGTATTTCGCTTCGATGCACGTATCGGTGCCCGCATCTCGGATCACTGATGGGGATGGGCGGACGGTGGTTCGGATCGAGTAGCACTGAGTGACTTAACAATTTTACATTGCAAAGAAGGCCACGACATACAGGCTCTTTGCAGTGTCGAAGCTATGAAAATGATGCAGGGCTTTTGGATTCGGAGCATTATTCGTCCACCTTTAATCAATGCTAGGCGTGTCATAGTTTAGCGTGGAAGGTGATTGGACCTGGCGGCAAGTGGATTTGGCCTTTAGTACATCGTAGAATGAGACGAAGTATAGCAACCTGCATTACCTCCAAATAAAAATAAGACGTTAGAGTTAAAAAAGAACACCAGTTACTTTTGCGTTACTTTTTAACTATAAATTTACGCGTTTTCTTTTTACTCTTTTGACTCTCTCTTTTGGAATTTTACTATTTTGACGCTACAGATATGCATAAGCCTAATATTTCAATAAGCAGTATGTCCACCCGAAAACTGAACATAATTATCTTAACGTTTTTTTACAGTTTCACCTAAATAATCACAAAAAAACTGTAGTATATTTCTTTAAGTCTTGGGAATAATATGTAACGAGTACCGTAACTACATCACGCATTACTCGAAATAAGTAAAGCAAGAACGTTACACGTTATCGATTTGAAAATATGACGAGTACGTTACAACGCTGGCGGGAAAAGTAACGCGTTACCGGTAATGAATTTAATTGTAACGCGTTACCTTCAACACTGGATTTTGGGTATGAAAAATGTTCATTTATTGCCGATTTGTTCCGAATCTTGCAAAGCTCGGTGCTGGAGCACTGTGTGAATTTCAATCCTGCGTTGAAAACTGTGGACCATATTTCTTGAAGATAAAAAAGGGGAAAAAAGTACGCTTTATAGCGTGTAAACTGACATTCAGGAATACGTGCGTTAACAACTTGAAATATTTTTTTTCCATCGCTATCAATGAAATAAAAACGTGTAAGTTAAGGCTAAGTTCATTGATCATTTTGTGTGATCAATTCTGCCAGAAAATATCAGTAAATCAGTTATCTTTATTACCGTGTTTTGTCTCGTCACAAAATAATTTCAAATTTTCTACTGTTTCTTTTTAATTTTTCTTGAACTTTTGATTTTGTTTGGTCTGCCAGATTTTCAATTTTAGTGTTCTTACCTGCAAAATATGCGCGTGGCTCGTGTTGCCAGACAGGATGACCACGCATCGAAGCATACTATAGCTTAATCACGTGCCGCGGCGTCCCCGAGCAAAGACGACGGTGCCCGTCGGCGCTAGCCCGGTAAGCCGATTTTGCGAGGTGTCCCAAGACGATGCACGCGTGAGTGCTATACGTGAAATAACTTCCAACGTTTCACCCCAGGTTGAAGTCGGTCGCACTATCTTTTTAGTTCATCGCGACATAAGAGGCAGAGCTTGCTACTCTACAGTTTCAAGCCACGTAGGTTAATAGAGGTAATCTCGAGCGCTTCACGTACGGAAGTGATATAGCCTGGCTTCTAATGCTGTCACGGATTAGAAGATTCTCGTGTGTTCTGATAGCATGGGTTCATTTTATGTAATATGTATTGATGGCCGGTAAATACCGGCCATGAAACGCCGGAATTCTTTTAGAAGAAATAATGAATTCCAAGAAGAAAATGAAGAGAGCCAGACTTGTGTGCGCACCCAAAGTGGAAAACGACCTGCTCGACGAGGCCAGGATCGCACAATCTTCTGCTGAATCGATTATTTTATTTGCATTGCTTAGGAACTGGAATGTTATGGGACAAGGTTTGCTGAGCTTGCTATAAATCTCTGTCACTAGTATTTCACCTGCTATACTTTACAATCTAGTAAAAAAATAATGTTATTTATATTTTTTCTAAAAGAGATACTGCTCAAAGTTGTGATTCTAATTATAGCTCTTACATATACTAGCTCACAACACTAGAGACGTTGGCCTAGATTTCTTATCTGCCGTTATTACAACAACGAAATGAATGCTCTAACTTTTCCTGCCTTTTCTGTAGATGTAGATAAAAAGGCTGATGGAAAACGCAGCTGAACCTTATACAGTTTCAAATTGATCAAACCGAAGAGTTTTTAAATATGTGAGCCCCTCCGTGAACAAGACTTCCAGGGGCTGACTGTAGTCACCAGGCTATTTAGAACACGCAGAACATTTTATTGGCGCAGCAATGCTTATTTTATTCACTCATGTTTATAGGACTTCTATAAGTTAGCTTTTCTGTATCTGTTGTTTCTTGTTCAGATTATGGTCCCCTCTCTTCCGTTTTATCAGGATAAACAAGTGCTTCAATTTTTATTTTTTTCAGTTGCCTCAGAGCACCCGGAAGGACATTATATAATGGGGGAGGGGCATACAACTAACTGACGCAGAAACATACCAGAGAAAACACTCGCTGCCTGCAGTGAACATAAAACTTGAGACAGCAACAACCATGAACACTATAACACATGCTTTTGTGCTAGATCAACAATACACAACATATTATATATATGGAGTGTTAGAGACTGAGTAAAGATTAAAAATAATTGTGAGTTTCTTTTTGGCGAGAATTGATTATCAGTTAACTCATTCCAATACTGAGTGGCGCGTGTAAAAAAAACAAATATTTGAAGATGTCGGTGTTAGTTGAGGAAAGGGCTTATTCTTTATCAGCATTCCTGTCTTTTTGAAATGGAGTGAGGCTGAGTGAGTATATTGTTCTATCAATACCGCATTTTTCATTAAAAAAAGTGTAGAAGTCTGAGGTATTCTCAGACTTCGGAGAAAGGGGCGAAGTCACGATGGAGATATCTTTTTTTTTTTTTTAAATTTCCGAGTTCCGTGTTTGGTGACTTACCCCGCTAGAACTGGGCTGTCCTGTCCGGTAGCAAGGCGCCTCGCGCCCTGTGCCTTGGCCACGCGCTGCTCCTCGTGCACCAGCTGCATCATCACCAGAGTTCTCGATGTCTAAAATTCCCAAAAGTTCTAGGCGGAAGCATTTTTAGGTGTTAATTAACGAGAACTTTAAAATGTAGACTGATTTTTTAGGGTTCTTTAACCTACTTCTTTATGCGACCCGTGATTGAGTAAGTTATTTTAGAAAAGAAATCTCCGTTGCGGTTTTCTAAGAGACAGTCTACCAGTGGGTTAAAAAAAGTTTTGCCATCCTTCTCCAGTTTACAGTGTTGGCCATTGAAAACGGTTATGGTAGACAGAATAGGATCTAAGTACAAATCAAACGTCATATTAAGTGCTAAAAAAACTTAAAAAGCAGGCCGTCTTGGTGAAGTTATTCATAGTTAAATGTGAAGAAAAGGACAACAGAGAAATAAGACTTGCACAACTGTATCTTTTGCGTTGCCATTTCTCATAGATGTGTGTACGTAGAAAACTCAATTGAAATCAAATTTAGGAGTCGTGGGTGCCGAACGAACAAAAGGCATTTTATACTTGTAAACGCTGAGGCATTTTATACGCCTCAGCGAAAGATTTGTGATGAATTTGGAACACCTGGGAATTTTTTGAACTGCAACCGAAATCTCGGCGACACAGCGTCTTCTCCGCAATATGCTTCCGTCAGATTGCGAGTACCTCGGCCGAGATTCGAACTTTCGACCTGGAGATATGTTATGTAGGTTGGCGGCGTATGTAAAACGCCATGAACCAGCTGAAACCATTTTACCTTACGTTTGGGAACGTGCGAAGAGGATGGAGGACAAGTTTTCTCAAATATATACCAAACTGAAACGTTTTTGCCAAAAAAGTAAAAAAAAAGGAAAGATTCAATTGCCACTGACCACTTACGAAACGCAGGGCATGACTTCTTGTTTCGTTCTTACCGACGTTCTTATTGTTCTTATCGTCGTTCTTATCGGATGATGGAGAGTTTCAGGGAGCCGTTTTGGCACAGCCGACATGTACGAGAGGCCCTCCGGTACGAACTGCACTTATGCGAGTCTTTTGCGGAAGCACATGCGCAGTTCGTACCGAAAGCCCCATCGCACCGTATCGGTTGGGCAACAACGGTTCCTTAAAACTCTCCAATACCGATTTATTATCGGCTGTGGTGCGCTAGTAGGGAGTTTTTTTGGGGAACCGTTCTTGCATAGCCGATACGGTACCATGGGCCCGCCGGTACGGACTGCGCATGTGCTTCCGCAGAAGACTCGCATAAGCGCAGTTCGTACCGGAGGGCCCCTCGTACCATGTCGGCTGTGCTAAAACGATTCCCTAAAATTCTCTAATAAAGAGTTTTAGGGAACCGGAATGAAATGCGATCGATAGATAAAAACGAATGATACCTTCGATCGCAGGTGTGGACCGACCGCGTGCCTTGAAACGGCTTTGGGGGAACCGTATTTGGAGACTGTTGCAGACTATCAATACAGATCGCGCCCCCTGGCAACGGAAACCTGAATCGGCCTCTTCTGGAAGAGACAGATTCGTGCGTGTGTGTGTGGGGGGGGGGGGTCACAAATTGCAGAAACTGAAGTAAACAAAATTCGCATCTCAAGAATACAGAGAACCAGACTTTGTATATTTATTCACAGTTCATCTTGTTGTTGTTGTTTTTTTATTACAATGAATCCGCTGGTGTGTTTAGCGTCCTATCTCGCCCATACACCAAAAGATGGTTCCGAAGTGGCAACAAAGGACGTCACAGAAGCCGGAGTGTCATGCTGTCGGATGTCGCGATCCTGGCGGTTGGTCGTAGAAATGCTGTCGAAAATCACGAGCGAATACGAGTGTCGCTGTCGTCGTGGCGTCCTAACTCCTACACTCTAAAAAAAAAAAAAAGGTACCACCTTACACCTTTTTGTCCCATACACCCGAAACCTTCAGTTTGACCGTACAGCGCCCTATAGTCGAACAGACGGCCCCAAATTTTACGAGGGCCTTGATAACGGTAATGATATAACTTTTTAAATAGCTAAAGCACGTATCAGAGACCATATAAAGAAAACACCGATCTTTTACAGTAGGGACAAGAAAATCCCGATTTTTTACAGTAGGGCCAAAAAAATCCCGATTTTTTTTCGTAGTCAGTGACGCGTACATTAGCTATTTTAATAAGTTGTACCACACGGCTATCAAGCCGCTCGTAAAATGTGAGGCCATCTGTTCGACTATAGTGCGCTGTACGTAGAATTGAAAATTTGGGGAGTATTATATGGGACAAAAAGTGTAACAACACACCCTTTTTCACCTTTTCTTGTAGAGTGTAGCTGCCGCAACTTCCGTGGACTGTCACACTGGAGAGCGACATGCAGCAGAACAGGCGTCTGCCACACACACCACCGCTGCTGGGACGCCACCAGGATCGCGACCAGCGACAGCATGACACTTTTATGACGTCATCAGGTGGACATAGAGGGACCATTTTTTTGGACGCGGTAGGCACAGTTGTCGGAGACGCGTTCCAGGCACCATAGTCCTGCGGCGTGTCGACGCTGGCACTGCGAAGTCCTAAAATGTTCGTCTGCTAAAGGTCCAGACGATGTTACCGAAAACACTGGCGCTCGATCTTTCTGACATAGATTTGGAGTTGGCTCCTTCGGCGAAAACAATTTAGAAAATGCTATTTTGTACGACTATGTGCGCACTAAGAGAAGGCGCTTGTTGGCGGCAAGGCATGGGACGTTCGACCTGGCGTTGATGGACGAGGAGGACGTCGTACGGCAGTTCAGGTTCACGAAGGAGAATCTTTCCTATCTTTGATCGGCGCTCCAGACTGAGCTTATTGTGAAAGGGAAGATAAAGGAAGTTTTTCGCAGCCTCAGCTTGGAATATCGCTTTTGGTTGATCGGAGCTGCGCGCATCCCGGAGACGCTGACAACCAACGGCTCGGTTAGGGTATCAAGGAACAAGGTCCTCGCGATCAAGCTGATGAGGCTGAGTAGGCTGGCCTAGCCTAACCGCCTCGGCGCTCATGTTGCTCTCGCTGTCGCGTTTGGTACAAAGAACAGACGGTCACGGTCATACGCCTGCGAACCGATTGTTGCGCCGTGTACGGTATGATCACGAAGAAAAAATGAAGAAAAACCTGTTGTCACTTCACTGCTGTGCACTTTTTTTTTAATTATGACCGAATATTCAGTCCTTGCTTTATAGGATATATGTGATTAGCATTGGTGCACACATTTTTAATTCATGCAACATTTTAAGTATCGAGAGCCTTGATGCAAAAGACTGTTGCTTATTCTGTTGCCACTACAGATAACACTCATAAACATAACGGCAGCTGTAGAAAGGGGCCCGAAATGGACAACCCAATTTTTGTGTAAAAATAATAAAAACTAAAAGTGTAATAGGATAAAAAAAAAACAATTCACACTTTTACAATCCCGAAACTGGCGCTTTAACCAAGTGAGTGGCTACGCAGGCGGTCCACGCATTTACTAAACATCAAATTATTTCTCAAGAAGAAGCTCTATGGCGTTTCGTTCTGTACCTTCTTTTCCTGTCATATGTGGCACTTCTTTCAGGCACTACCACGAGTTCTGTTATTCATGTATGAAGCCTCGGCACGCTCCCTTCGGCATCAAAATAGCAGTTTTGGTAACGAAGTGAGACTGTCGATGTCGGTCATTAGTCGTGCCTTACGGTTCGGACGGCGCATTACAGTAAGACCGCAGCAGACTCGCACATGCGCAGTTCGTACCGGAAGGCCCATCCTACCTTATCAGGTGTGCAAAACCGGCTCCCTAAAACTCTCTGTATAAGCTGCTGGGAACTTACCACGTCGTACATTTCTTAAGTTCTCAAAGACTATCGCAGGACTGAAATATTTTTTCTGTACAACCATCAAATTATCAAACTGTTGAATGCTAGTGTTAAACACACATACTTTTTTATTTATTTATTGATGCCGTCAGCCCTTAATAGGACTTTCACAGGAATCGGCGAGTACAAAAAGGTAAACAATGACATGTACACAGTGGCACAAGGTAACATGAAGATGCTATTATATTAAAAAAACGAAAAAAACGCTAAATAGAGAAAAATTGGCTAGCCATATGGGAAACGTATTCCGTATATACTAGCCGTATGGGAAACCTGTGGGAAACGTATTTGTAACTCCAGCCCGCTGCTCGCCCTCTCGCGGACGAACGAAGAACCAGAAGAGCGGGGACGGCGGCAGATACAGTAGGCCTTGGTGCTGCTGCTCTTGTCGGCGTGTTCGTGCATCATGCAGTTTTCCCTCAAAAAGTGAATGCGTTAAAATAGGAATTGTCGTGGCTCGCTTCGCAACAGCGTTGCACAAAGGGACCAAAATGTCTCATTTCAATAGAAACTTTTCGTAGATCGCATACGCTGCGGATTTCGGGTCCTGAGGTCGCCTGCACAATCTGTGCTCAGCATGAAGGTAAAAGCTCTCGCTAGTACTGCATGTAACGGTGGGAGATTAGCACAAAGAGGAGACAGGCATGATTGCTGACACGTCTCGACGCCCGAGCCCTAGGCCGACGTTCCATTTATTGGCGCGTGCTGCCTGGTGCCTGCGCACCTGCAGACGATGATGTTGCTAGCCAATTTCCGATACACTGCAAAGCTCTTGAGTAGAATCTAAGAAAAATTTATTCCTTCCAGCAAGTAGAAGAGAACTCCTCACACAACGTGGTGCATCCAGTGGTAGACATCGAGAATGGGTTAGCATTTTATACACTGAAACGTCGTCGGAGGGACCACGACAATTATCAATTATAAAATACAGACTGCGTGTACCTGCTTCCAATTGTTACAAAGGCAAGAAAAAAAAACTTGTCAGATCTTTAAGCGCGTTTGTGGGCCGATGGAGAGGTGTGCTTAGAACGGGCAGTTTTGGTGAGGCAGGACTCGATGGTGCGAATAACAAGGTACAACGGCGAAATACATTGTATAGTTGAATTTTTATTCTGACATAGCAATTCATAAAAAACCCAAACACGCCGATGGCATTATTATTCAGTTTTTGCAGCGTTACTGCAGGCTGCCGAATTCGCGGCAACGCTCCTGGCGCACGTTGTAAATCGTGCGTCAAAGGTGTAGCGTGATCTTGGTGGTAATTCCTCGCCGTACGACAGCCAGCGGTTACGCTATGCGAAAACTGCCTATCAATAACCATGGCGCAGGTTGATGAGATGTCGTAATGCACTAAATCCGCGACAGTATGCAGTGAGCTGTGAACCTATGACATAGGAACGCTGTTCTACTGGAGCTTGACGCTCGCCACACACGGTTCACGTTTTAGAGCACTGGTGGACAGGCACAAATCAAACACCTTAATGTTTTCACCACTCACAAAAATATTTGGGCACAAAGAACTATGTTACCGGCGCAGATATGTCGCCTTTCACAAAGAGTCACTTCTGCGATGTTTCCGCAACTTCTACAAAACAACATGTTTGCTATCCTAACGCACGTCGACATCTTCTTTGCCTGTGGTTTGGTTTACCTGACCGTTTTGTCTTTGTAGCCAAATAAACTAATTTAAGCACACTAGTCAGTATCAGCTAACAGGTGGATGTAAAATCTACCCCCGTCTCTTCCGCCATCTTGGAACTACCGCCCCGCCATCTATAGGGCGTTGGGGTTGCAAATAGCTGCAACGCAACGAGTAAAACCAAACACACATACAGACATCCGTCATATATATGGGCGGTTCCATTTGGATTCAGGCAACGAGGTGCAGTCGTATTTTTTATTTTGCCTCAAATGTTTATATATTGTGGCTCATATTCCAAAAATAGCATTTCTTTTTATTTTAATGTCCTCACAAGTTTAGTTTCTGAGAAAAACAAAAATCTCAAAGAAGTGGCAAAGAACAACGAGGTTTTGACGATTGTCGTGTGTGGCGTTTTTGAATCCCTCTCAATCCAAAATTATTCAAAAAGAGCGTTTATATTTTTTAGTGTGATATATATGCAAGTAGGTAAACCGACATTATAACTACTGTTTATTATTCGTCGCTCCAACCTTTGTAAAAATCCCCAAATATGCCCCGCGCACAACCGTGACCTATATTGCGGATTTTGTTTTTACTCGACTATGTTTAGGATTGTTTATGCAATAATACCACGTGGAGAACCTTTCATTGCCTTCCAAATTAAACAGAGTTTGCGCCTTTATTGTGTACGAGTACTGAGAAATAAGTTATAAAACAAAAATGATTTTCACTTTTTGTTCAATTTCAGCACGCTGTATAATTTTTTTTTTGCGTTGCGTTTTTTTCACTTTTTTTTTACCCATAATCCATTCAGTTAGAGGTATATGCACTGCTTTTGAGTTTTAAGCCTCTAAATATGCTAAAAAGAGCAAATGCCGATGGTGGGTTTTGACGATTGTCATGTGTGGCGTATTTGAACCACTATCAATGTCAAAGTATTCAAAAAAGAGTGCCTATATTTTTTATTGTTATATATATGCAAGTCAGTAAAACTGCATTCGAGCTAATATTTATTATTCGTGGAATCAATCTTTGCAAAAATCCCCAAACATGCTAGAGTGCGGATTTTCTTTTTTAGTCGATTATGTTTAGTGTCGCCTTCAAAATAATACCAGGTGTACATCATTGCCTTCCAATTAAACAACGTTTTTGCCTTTATCTTGTACGAAGTCTGAAAAATAAATTATGAAGCTAGAAGGTTTTCAATTTTCGTTCAATTTCAGCACGGTGTATGAAAAAAAACATTTTAAATATTTCTTTTTTTATTTTCTCGCGTCACGTTTTCTTCACACCCCTTCTTTTATGCAGAATAGATTCCGTTAGAGGTATATGCACTGGTTCTAAGTTTTAAGCCTTCTAATACGCTAAAAAATAATTCTGTTCTGTTATCAACATGAATTTCGCATTAAAAGTGTACAATTTCGCATTTAAAATCTAGGTTTCCAATAGGAAGTGTATTTTACTCTAATGTTTTACAATATTATACTTTGATATTTCTGACGTAGTATAAAATAGGTAGCTCATAGGGTTTGAACTTGAGGCCTTTCCAATCGTGGCACCGGAGAAAATTGTCTGAAAACCCGCTTTCGGCAGTTGCGATTTTATATAGTTTTTAGACGTTTGGAATTGCAAAATTGTTATTATACGCCTAAAGACATTAATGTATTTTATATGATTATTTATTAAACCTACCTTAAATTATTGTAATAAAAAATAAAATACACAGCTATAGCCCATAAACCCACAATAAATATTTGCTCTTTTTAAGCATATCTAGAGGTTTAAAACTCAAAACTAGTGCATATACCTCTAACGGAATTTGCTGGCAAAAAAAAAAAAAAAAAATGCAAAAAAAAAAATTCAGCGCAATTTTTTTTTTTTCTGCGGCGTGTTGAAATCGAACATAAAGTGACCTATGTTTTTGAGGGTAAAAGCGCTAAAGACAACGGACAAGTAAACGAAACAAACAACATAGAGCACTACTTGCAACTGAAGTTTATTCTCGGAAAACACACATATATATATATACGCATGGATCACCAACTAGCCCAAGTCCATATCCTTTTACAAAAAGTGACGCCCTTCTCTGTTTTATAATTTATTTCTCAGTAATCGTACGCGATTAAGACACAAACGTTGCATAATATGAAAGGCAACACAGTTGTTCGCGGAGGCAGGTTTGGGGATTTTTACAAAAATTGGAGCGACGAATAATAAACAGTAGTTATAATGTCGCCTTACCGACTTGCATATATATCACACTAAAAAATATAGACGTTCTCTTTCGAATATTTTTAGATTTAGAGTGATTCAAAAAGGCCACACACGTACAATCGTCAAAACCTCGTCGTTCTTTCCCGCTTCTTTGAGGTGTTTTTTTTTTTTTTTTTTTAACTAAACATGCCAGGACATTAAAATAAAAAGGATTGTTCTTTTTGGAATATGCGCCACGAAATATAAAAATTTGAAGCAAAATAAAAAAGATGACTGCATCTCGTTGCCTGAATCGGAATGAAACCGCCCATATATATATATATATATCCCCTTCTGTAAACCGTCCCCGCCAGGCCGTTGAGCCATCCTTATCTTAAAAAAAGTTTAGCAACAACAACAACAACAATATATATATATATATATATATAAATCGCATAATCAGACAAATTGAATTGCTTGTAATTAGTAACTTTGCAAGTGTGCAACATAATTATACAAACCGATATTATTTTTGCGTAGAACATTCGGCAGCGCGTCATTTAGGCACCTATTCACTCACTGGTCCATATCTCAACATGGCAGCGCTTCGCATTTTGGGTGTATCTCTATATATCAGCAGATGTGAGGAAACTGTCTAGACCTCTCGAAGAAAACGAGAACAGCCCATCGCAAGAGCAAAGAAAACTTGGCTTTCATGTTTGCGTACCGATGATAAGACGACGGAGCACAACGAGCAGGTGTTGCGTGCTTTCCGCTCCAACTTTCGAAATACGTGGTCTAAACTTTCTCGTTCGAAGATCTGGAACGAAAAGACGGAGGAAGTCCAGTGTGCCTAGATTTCGGAGTGTTTAGAACTGTCCGGTCGGAATCACGTGGTTTAGGAGCCGCGTTTGCAATACGACCATCGAGGAGGACGGCGTTGGCCGTCTGCAAGCGCTTACGCTTCTCTGTCCGGGGTTCTTTTCGCCACGTGACAACGCAACGCATGCGCACTTGCGATCAATCCGCACTGTCCGTCATTAAGATGCAAACACTCTCCATAGTTTGACTAGCTCCCTCTCATGAATCTAGGGCCACCTGTAAGGCCACTGAAACTCGGGAAGCGCGGTGAGTTTCGCAAAACCAAACTGGAGATTGCAGCTCGATCACAAAATTTAATTCCACTCGCAAATGCGACGAACGAGACATCGATTGGGGAGGTTTGCTATCAGACTATTCTGGATTTGATTTTATGGGGCTTGTTCCAATTCAACCTAACATTGATAAAGCTGAGAGAAGCAATTGCGAACATTGAAGTCTAAAGGTACCGCAACACATCTCAAAGCCATGACGTGCACCCTCAGCTACTGAGCCGCGTTTATTTGTAACGTCTAGCGGAATAAATAAAATAAGTCAATAACCGACTTAATTGGATGATGCGCAATATAAACGGGAGGTGAGGAGCGGAGACCAAATGGTATTCGCGCTTTGTCATTGGGCGTACTATATGTATGGGATTCCATTCAAGAGTCATCCTCTGATGAGAATATATTTGTTGCAACGTTTAAAAAAAACTGGATCATTTGGTGTTGTCACTATTGCTTATATTTTCAAATAAAGCGAGCGAAAAGACACAATTAGGCTGTTTGTTGTCGCAGTTTTTGTACAACAATTCTGCCGCCATTTATGCCATTTAACATACTTAAAAAAATAAAAAAAAACGTCAGGATAAAAGCGAGGCTTGATAAGTTTAAACTTCAGAATAGTGCACTCAGTATCCTTTAGCAATTGACATAAAAATGAGCACAGCATTAAAGTGGTCTCAAAATACTTCTGGAAATGTCAATATCCGTGCATCGCCTAACATCGCGAGACCTCTAATATTTATATCGATCTAGGTTGTTCCCTCCCATGCTCTTTTTTACTTGGAGATCTTCGTTAAACTCATGAATCATGCATCATACTTTTTACCGTTTTTTACAGGTTTTTTTTACTTTTTAATATTATTTTTTATGTTTTTTTTAAAGAGGGACGTCACCGTGGCTACGGTAATGCCCTCCTATTTAATGCTACGGAGCTACGATCAGAAACACCAAATACGGTTCCTCTGCGGTGCATGCTGCGTAAAATGCTTCCTAAGCATGCACCTCGGATTGCATTACAGTCTCGCGACCGTGAAGATTGTTCGTAGCATGAAACCTGTGTATGGACGCTAAGCGAATATTTAGTGAATTACCTAAAGAACATGCATACACGTCAATTAGTTAACCAGCTGGATAGTGGAATAACCAACGTAGATTCACAGGATAAAATTAGGTATTCGAAAGTAGACCTCCAGCTACTGTAGTTACAGCTCTGCGTATCCGCGAATATCCTCGGATCATCCGCAGATATTCGCAGTAAACTGGCGGATGTGGAGACAAATGAATCAGACTTGGCGGATTGCAGATCGGACGCAGATGCCAGGGGATGCGTATGCGGATGTGTCTGGATCTACACTTTGCTGAGGCGGCCCATAAACGTGTGCGCACAGTGTATTGTGAATAAGTGAGGGATACTATGAACTGCATCATTGAATGTACTGCGGGATCAATCTACTCTCTTAAATAAATGGCGTCAATAAAAAAAATTGTTCTTTACGTCAAAAAAAGTTTTTTTATGATCCCCAAGGATCGCTTTATAACATCTAATCTCGCCACAAATCCTGTCCCTAGAAAAAGTAAAAAATGCAGGAGCCTCAATCGTCCCGGGAAACCGTGTTGTTTTTTGGCAAGGAAATAGCAAAAATAAACTTTCTGGGAAAAAAATAAAGAACCCCAAACGCACGAACCACAACAAAGTAGAAGCCTGCAAGAGGCTTCTTCTACTTGTTGTCGCTATGTCAGATATGTCCTCGATCTACGCCTACGAGTTGTTCAGGGAGACAGAATTAGATCCTCCGGAGTGGTGGAACTTGCGCCAGCACGAGTTTCCGCAGCTCATTCTTGTAGCGCAGTTGGTGCATGCCACCCCATCACCAAGTGTACCAACGAAGACACTTGCCATTAGCGGGTATTAATTTAAGAGAAGCGAATTAGTCCGAATCCGTCCATGTTGACGATGTTCCGTTTCTTCGTCACAGCAACTTCGACAAGAGAAACGTTGCGCGTGCGTGCGTTTTCTTTTTCTCGACAGTTGGCGCTGAGTTCTTCTTAAGTATACGATTTTCCGAGCATGCTCTTGATGGCTCGTGATTAAAACTGTAACCGTAGGAAGTGTTGCCATTTTTTAATATTGTGATATTTTCCCACTGGAGTACTCGCGCCTTACCAGATATACAGGGGTATACTTTGCTACAGTGAGTGAGCGCCTTTCTTCTCCGACTTTCTTTATTGTTTGGCTTGAATAAAATGACACAAAATTATTAGTCTGTCCTTCGTTAATGTTTAAATTTATAAGATAAGAGGCTGCTTGAAGAGGGTTTTAGAAAGCAAACAGAAAAAAAAATATATTAAAATTTCCTTCCTTTTGAGCCCATCTTCTGGACTGGGTGTCAGCGTCACGGACTCCCAAAACGACCTCATAGATGGGATAATCTTCCCATCAGTGCAACGTGTCTCTGGAAGGATTATCGCTTATTTTATAAATGCGATAAAGCAGAATACGATAAAAAGTCTTACACCCGATTCTGACACACAGTTCCTTGCATAAAGGTAAGCAAACGGCTTATAAAACAACGCCCAGATTTTTTTTTGATTTTTTTTGTAGTGCGAAAGCATTAACTGGTTCATGGAGCAAAGCCGGTGCTATCTTAGTAAAGCCGGCGTTATCGTTGCCTGTAGCCACGAAAAGCGGCACCTAAACTCCTATTGCGTGAGCGAAACGGCACATAAATTCGCGTTCCCAGTAAAACACAAATGAAAGCACAGCAACGCAATGCTTCGGAAAGGAAGCCGTCGTGAAGCCGGCGGGGTTCGGTGCGCATGCGCAGTGCGGGAGTGTGATGTCCCCGCCGGAGCGCCGTGTGCAAAACGAAGCCGTGGCGCGCAGCTCGTAGAAATGCGCTGCGTGTAGGATTGCTTCCGCATTCCCACACGAACGCAGTCTTAAGTGTCTCTGCCAAATTTTAGAGCACAGTTCTAAGGCGCCCTTTTCCGGGTTTCGCGGCGTCGCCGTCGGCATCGGCGTAACCGCGATAAATTTACCGGGAAACTAGACGTCACGTGACCTGTACACTAATTTGATTCCCTGATAAATTTAGCGAAGAAAATGACATCATATAACTTAGTGTCACGTCACCTATGAAAAAATTCAGTTTCTCCACTGTATTGAGTGGAAAAATTGACGTCACGTGACCTCAACAGCAATTCAATTCTTCACTAAATTTAGCGGGAAAATCAACATCACGCGACCTCAACACCAATTTACTTTCCCCGCTTTTATCATAAAGTTTTATAATATAAACAAATTTAGGAAACCAGCAAGCTTTATTTTATATAACGCTACTTTCGTTTTCCTACGGCAGTATTTTTGAGACGAGGGCCGCCACTTGTGGGGTACTTGAATCCACCCGTAAGCAAAGCTCTATTTGCAGAAAAAGGACCAGTTCAGTGAAAGTGACGTTCTTCTTAGGTCGTCAAACTATTTTTTTTATGCGCGGAGTCATTCGTTTGATCTCTACGCCCGTTTTATTTATTAAATATTATGCAATGTTCAAGTTTCTTCAACAAATTGATATCGCGACGCGAGTGCAATACCGTCGTATACCACCTACAGTTTCAGTTAGGCGGTTTAAGGCTGGTTTATGCGCTTGCTTTGAACTAGGAGCGATTGTGCTACAACCTGTTTTTAAGTCGCTTGTGACTATTCACGAACGGCTCGGTGGATTCCGAAAACGAGAGTGTACTCCCGTTTACTTGAAGGTACTGTTTCATGTCACTCTTGTACCAGCGCGACTTCTGGATGCTGGCTTATCTCCCGATTTTTATCAAAAGGGATAAATGAAGACCGAAAGCGAATATTACTTTGAACGTACAATTTTCGTTTAATGGATAAACTAAACGGTATCGAACGAAGACAATTCTCTAGAGTACAGCGACCTAAGAAACGATAATCAGTTGACCAATACTTTAAAACAGCACTGGAAGTTTGCGCTAAGTACACAAAGAAAACATATGTTGAAATATTCCCCGGCTGATGTGGACAGAATGTCACAGTCAGCATTTTCCGATAATGGACAAGAAATCGTGTCGTTGTACACAGATGTTAGATATGAAGAAAACAATACAATAGTGTTAGAGGGATACTGGAATCTTTTTTTTTTCTCTCGAGGAACGCGTTCATTCAAAAAAAAATATATTACCTAAAAAAAAAAAATTTTCTGAACAATAGTTACGCCGCAAGAGCCAATTTAGGTGCAGAATGTGGAGGTCGCAGCACGCTTAGCCCAGCGCCGTGCTTACAAGGTGCTTACATCTCTCATTGGCTAGGGAGATGATTGACGTGCGAAAGGCTGGTTGTAAATTTGTATCCCATTGCCGTAACAGTATTTTAATCGACTTTTTGGTTTTAGAAACAAATAATCTAGGCGAAGTCATTACTGCTTTCAGAAATACCTCGAGATTGCATTTTCAATTCGGTTTCAAACGATAACAAACATGGCTGCCGGCGTCTGCGGAGAACTGAACGAGACTAGCCCGTTGAGCTCGTCAATTTTTGGAGTGCGGGTCGTTCCGCGCGCACAGAGGTGTTTAAAGGAAGATCTCATAAACCGACGTGGTTTTCAGCAAACAACTGTCGCAAGCACGCGCCTTTGAAATCCCTTTGCAGGTGCTTGTTCTCGGATAGGGACTGACCTAAACCCAGCGGCCAACATTCCATATTTCGATCGGGTCGATATCAGATGAGCGAATGACCTTTTAGCGAACAGTGGTAACTTCAGCGAATCAATATTTTAGCAAATAACTGGAGCGCGCCTTAACCCCCCCCCCCCCCCCCCCCTCCCGCCCTTCGGCTTGTTAAAACAAATTTCTACCCACCTGAACCACACTTAAAGGGGCACTGACACAAAATCATATTTTTTTTTTATTATTCGAAACATTTAAAAACGATGCCGGGACATTACCCTCAAAATTCAAAACTTGGGAATTCAGTATTTCTGATGTAAAAAAAAAAACAATTTCCAAATGCCAAATTTGAAGTTCCCGCGCTTTTCCGTGCCGGTGCGTTGACGTCAAATATGGCGGAATTTTGAGAGTCGGCGGTCTTTCACGACTCTGTGCTGCTGCCAAGGCAGGGTGTAAGATAGACAGGTGGGGAAACGTCCCATAGAAGCCTACCGCAGCGCCGTGACCGGATTGTGTACTCGTCTGCTTGCGGGTACCCCCGACTTGCGACAGATGGCGCTCTGGCGAGAGGAAAAAAAATCGGAATTGGATTTGCATGGAACTCTATGGGAGAGTGCGCAAAATAAACCGAGAGCACGACGCTCTTCCATCGAAAATCCTCGAGAAACCATCTCCGTCAGTTTAGCTGGTCGCAACCTGTCGCCCACCCGGAGTGAGAGTTCGCGGTGTTCCACATAGATGGAGCCAGAGAAAAAGGGAAAACCGAAGGGTACACAATCCGGTCGCTCATTTGGCTCTCGTTTCCCCACCTGTCTATCTTACACCCTGTGCCAAGGCGACCCGAAGCGAGGAGGAAACGTGCGGGAAATTAGGGCGCCGGTGGAGCGAGAGAAACCAGTTTTCGATGCCGCCTGCCCAGGCGGCATGTTTTCCGAGGGAGGATACAATTCTAGAAGGCGACATGACACCGGACTCCGACTTTTGGTATTTCAAAAAGAAGGGTCGTAGTGTGTTCGCAATTGCGTTAAAAACATGTTTTACGATTGCCGTTATTAAATGTTATAGAAATGTCGCCTAGAAAGCTTCTAAATTTCATGATTCTTGACGGCACGAATGAAAAGAAGCGAGGAGGCGAAAAGCGGGAGAGGGAAACGCCAAAAATAAAAAGCGCGCGCGCGCGTGCAACTTTTTTTTTCTTTTTTTTTTGCGATGCTGGTTTTTTTTTTTGTGTGTTTATGACAACAACATTGCATCGTTGTAGACGACGAAAAAATACGACTCTTAGGGTGTCAGTGCCCCTTTAAACGCTTTGCGGCGGCCGACCATTGGCTAAGTCTTACGATAAGAAGTCAGCGCTCGTTAAAACGTCGCTCGACCAACTGGGTGCCACCCAATTTGATCTATCTGACTTGATACATTTTTCTGCGCGTGATGATGCTAAATAAAGATGTTTGTTCGCATAAACGCAACACCGCTGCGCTGTGAATTGTGTAACCGTCGTCATTGCGACCATGGTTCAAATACCGGGAAGAATCTGCGAGCCAATTGACTGGCGGAAATCAGGTGTTCGGCTCGCATCAAGTTAGTCCAGGTATGTTCACGTCATTTTGCTTCGAAAGGCAATGTAGCTCTCATGTATTGCAGTGCACCTGGCCTGCCAAAGAAAATAATTTCAAGTCACGTTTTATTTGTGCTTCATAACGGTCTTTCACCTTGCTCGCGGATGGCATGCGAAAAAAATAATAAGAAAATAAAAGCTGAAATTATAGCATATTTATTTTCTTGCATTTTAGTGCTCTCGGTCGCTTTTTACCGCACATTGACAAACGCTGACAGACGCTTCGATTGAACCATCACTCGCGCATGATGAAACGCTACAATGCTGTTTTCATGGGCGAGTCTTGACAGCGCTGTAAAAGTTATTTGACGGGGGCGGAATAGCAGACGGACCAAGGCGAAAACGAACGCCCACGAGAGCGTTCGGGTCCGCGTCCATCGGGCACGGCAGACGACGACAGATGGTGGGGAAATAGCAGGCGATGCCGGAAGCTGCTGCGCATCAGCTCGCACAACCAGCAAACGTTGTCAAACGCCCGGCTAGACGCGCCAGATGTCGGGAAAGGGAGTCAGAGGCTTGTTAGCGTGTTCGGCCGAGCAGCCAAGCCAATCCAATAGTAATGGGCAGGGCAACTGATTTGTGGGCGAGGCTCAGAGGGGTCATGACTTCCACCTAAATCGCGTTTAACGACGTAAATATTGCGGAAAAATATTTTTTGTTCTCATGGAAAACTTACGAAAAAAATACCTGCCCCCCATGCTCTTTAAAAAAATGTTTTCATTGCAATGTTTTTTTTTGGCGATCGTCGGAATTTGATTTTGTTTTATTACAAGTAAAAAATGAAGGTGTCTTGATACTAGACTTGGGAAGTAATCCGTTACAAGTAACATATTACTTGTAATTCGTTGCTTTTTCAAGTAATTTTGTAATTGCCATGTTACTTTTTTCCGGAAGTAATTTGTAATGTAAATTCGTTACACAATATTGGGAAGGAATTACTTTAATTGCTCGTTACTTTTTATAAATTTGAGCATAATACAGTAACTGGAGAAATACGAGCAGAACATTCAGCCGCATAAAGAAAGCAAGTCCAACAAAATAAAAAAAAACATCAGGAAGGGGAGAATAGCCGAAAATAAAACACGCTTTTTTGTATGACCGGTCACTAGAACAACTAGAAAAACGGGCAAGGCATATTCAAGTATACGAAAGACCAAGATATAGTAAGTCAACGTTGAGTAGGCTATCCGTCGCCTTCCATTGTGTTTTCTTCATCTCACAAGCAAAAAAGCCCGCCGAAACGCTAGAAACGCCGAACACGCCACTTCGCTTCGCCCATAGAGGCTTCGCCGAGCTTTCATGAACGGTCGCTCTCGACTCGTTTTGTTTGCCCGCTTGCTCCAACCTGTCCATCCTGCGCGGGCTCTACAATGTCTTATGTTGTAGTAGAATTTCTACTCGACAAGACCCAGCCTGTTGTGAGTTCCGACGATGTAAGGGACTTTAGCGGTGTAGTTGAAGACGACAAGGTGTACCAGGTCTACTGGGCTGGAGACGCGCGAACAAAAGGATCGTTCTACGACGCGAAAGTACTTTACATGGCAGGTGAGTAGAACTGAAGTACGGCGAGTGATGTACGAGTGCTTTGCATAACATGCTGAAGGCTTAACTGCATTTGCAGCCGAAGCATCTCGTATGAAAGGAATGGTCAAATCAAGTTTCCAAAGCGATGGCAGAGCATAGGGGTTAAGGTGTCCGATTTGTACGAAGTGGTCGCGGGTTCGACCCGCGGTGGTCCTGCTTTTTTTATTTTTTTTCTCGAACATTTTGTTTTATCGAGGCATTTCGCGATATTTATGAGTGCGTATAGCTTTACTCTTATATAAATGCTGCCCTTGTTGATGAAATTCCCTTGGCAGTAACAGTCAGACGTCATCTGATGGACCATCGGATGACGTCTGATGGTCCATCACGTTCCACCAAGGCTGCTGACTGGCAGTCAGTGTCCCAATTTACGTATCTTGATGGAATTTTCAATAGGGGGGTACGAACTATACTTCTTTCTGTTTACTTGTCTGGGCAAGGTGGTCAAGTTCACTCCTCACTTTACAGTCAACTGGAAACATAAAGGAGAGGGGGGGTTAGGTTATGTAAAGAGTGCTGACAGAGAGAGAGAGAGAGAGCGTGAAGGATCGAGGTGTGATCCTCTATTGTTTTCTGAGACCAATGGCCACCGCTTCTCTCGCTGTCTATCCCCTCCGCTCCCCTGGCCTCCACGAATATTGGTATGAAAGTGAGAACCGTTGAACGATCGATAACCCGTAACCACCACCTTTTCACTCTGGTCGAATTTTCGGTCATAGAGTGTCCGTCGTCTCCATGGCCATCTCTTAAAGAGGTGTCCAAAATTCAGGACATAGAAAAAAACGGAAACCTAGAGTTTCAGTGCATACTTTGCTTACTAGAAAACACATCGTCATCAGTAAAAACAACAAACTGTAATCTACGGAAACACATCAAGGTAAGCTGGGACACCTGCATTCTGCATTGGCTATACATTGTAATGTTAGAACCAAGTTTTTCTTTTCGTATGAATAACAGGCGCAGCACCCGAGTCAAAAGGGAGCTTTCGTAGATCGCTTCTTTAGCTCCGTATCTCGTAGTGGAGGTAGGCGCCGCTACTGAACAGTGGCACCACTAGCTTTGTCTTCACAATTTCAGGGATTATTTCCGGAGGCCGTAAGCTAGCGGGATGGCGGATGTGGTTGCAGCTTTTGCTGCCTTGTCAGCTTACAGGTGAACGGGGTGCACCTGCGCTCTTTCTCGTAAATACAATATTTTACTTTTACAAGGACTACGATAATAAGGGCGTATGAGAAATGAAAAGTAGTGTTGCAGAACATTGCCGAAGCATATGAAAATTGCTTCTAATGTTTTCTGGATGAGCCTACGGAAAAGTAACGTGAAAGTAATTTGTGACGTAACGAGTAAAGTCATCCGTTACTTTTCAGCGAAAGTAATTTGTAACGCTAATCTATTGCGTTTGAGGCTTGGTAGTTTGTAATTGTATCCGTTACATTTTTCAAGTAACGAGCAGAAATCTGCTTGATACCTATGTGGACAAAAACTGAGAGCGAGGAGGAGAGGAGAACGCCCGGGGACGTCAGAACGCCGTACTCACTGTGGGAATGATTAGTGGCTAGGCGTTCCCTGGCATTCTTCGAACGCGTTTGAACGCGAACGCCGAACGTCGTACGCCAGCGTTCCGCGTTCTGAACTTCGTACGCCGGTGTTCCGCGTTCTAACGCGTTCGTACGGTGCGTTGAAGACAAAGGCAGCCAGCTCTAAAGTCTAACCGCTAGTCTATCCAACCAGAGCTGGGCGTTCTGACGTCCGCGCGCGTTCTCCTCTCCCTCAGTTTCTGCCTGCATTGGTGGTCTGATATGTGGACATTCGGAGAACTAGTTAGCAGAAGCATTTGGTTTTGTCACAGCCCTGACTGAAAATAACAAAATACAAAACGCTAACTACGAAGCTCCGTGCACATGAACTGAAGAGCGTGTTGGTAACATTGGCTGGTAACGGAAAGAATACAACAATCTCGGGACAATGGACGACGAACATTTTTCCTAAAATATACACTCTGCGAGCGACACAGTTAATGCGAATATAAGATCCGCACTTTTCACGTTTTGATAAGTCTGGGTGTTGATGAGTGCCAAATCGCCGAACCGTCACAACGAAACTGGTGTCCAGCAGTGAGCCAATTTCACCGCACTAGTAGATTTGATCCAGGCCTTCCTGTTGAGAAGAAAAGCCAAGCAAGAATCAGCGACTTGTTCTTCGTTCTAGCGGTGTCGCATTTTGTACCGAGTGATATGTACAAGTCATCAACAAGCATTTAAGCTAGTACTCGCGATAAAAAGTACAGGGTACCCACCAAAAGACATTTAAGAGGTTTTTTTCACCACAAAATAAAATACGTGTCACCGAACACTCCACTACCACCACATTTACTGTCTCCTTACTTTGCTCCAGAGTTGTACGTAACAAGTTGCAAGTAACTGATTACTTGTAATCAATTACATCTTCTTGTAACTTTTTAACGCTTCAATTACTTTTTTTAGGTAACATTCGTTGTGATTGAACTACTATTCGTTGTGATACAACTATTATTTGTAGTGATTCAACTACTATTTATCTGTAATCGATTACAAGCAATCAATTATATATTTCCAAAGGAGTTAAAAATATTAAGCGTAGTTTTTTTACGCAAAAAAACGTTCTATCTGCCTGCGCGTCACTCGTTCATGTTACATCAACCGTTGGACAGTTTTTTACCTCTAAAAAAACTTAAAAAAAAAAAAGATATTAAGATACCAGAAGCACTAGATAGCCAACGTGCTTAGCGACGTTTTGACTGTCGAGCTGTCGAGAGTGCCTCGTTTCCTGTGTACGGGTTGTTGCGATCCGGGTCTGCCGCAGTATAGACGACACTGTTTGGCATTGACTTCATCCAGCCACGACAAACCACCCCCCCCCCCCCCCCCACCCCTTATTTTTTCTCAAAAAAGTTTACCCGCTAGCGCGTGCTTCTATTTACCGTTTTATCGCGGCTAGCGCCCTTTTGAATACCGTGGCGCCATCTATCGAGCATCAGGTTCCGCGGCCATGTTCAGTGGTTAAAAACGTTGGCGAAAGTGCTGTTTGGGGCTTTGCTCCCGTATTGGGCTTGCTAGATGGGTGCTCCGAAGTGCTGGATATCCGACTTAGGGCCGGCCCGTCTTCTGTTTTTGTGGGCCGCGGATGGTGTTTTTCAACTTGTGGTGAACGTTTCTTGCCCCACATTATGGGATCCACCAGTGCGGCGATGCCGAGAAGAGCGGCACTGAACGTGCCACCGATAGAAATCGGAGCTGAGTACTCAACATATCGTATCAGTTTACTGCGATTGAATTTCCCTTCAGGGTTATTGTTGTTTTAGATGCTGCACACCGAAAATATGTTTAGCGTTTTGTGTCGTCCATAACAATTCAATATAATAGAAACAAAAACGCGCAAAATTAGACTGTTGCGGGGAACGATCGAAGGCAGATCCTTCCGGCTTGCAGATCTTTATGAAAGTGTTATTGAGGATCCAGTGTAGACGAGTGTGTCCTTCGTCTAGAACTGAAACAGCAACGTCGAGATGGGCCCATTGCCGGAACGTGTCGACCAATGCTTGAACGATTCGAAATCAATGCATGAACATGTTTCAGCAATAGAAACTGAAGTTTTCTTTTCAGCTACGTTATGTGCTAATTTTGAAGATAAGAAAAACCTGGTTGGCGTTCTGACGGTCAACCTAAGTCTACGGCTTTCTTCTATCGCGCAGAAAATTCCGGGTAAGGAAAACCGAAAAAAAACTACCGTTTCGACAATGTCTAGCCACACCCGGCGGCGGAAATGAGCCTTAACCTAAGTGTTGTAGATGATAAAATAGAGTGAATGTTTCCACTGCAAGATATCAGTATTCAGATAAATTCAGTTACAGAAAATTATAAGCTGAAACAGCAATCCTCACGAGAAAACTTGCACGCACTTTGCAAGCGAACTACATGCTAATCGATGGTACAACCTTAAGTCTGGTGCGCGCTTTATTGACAAAATGTGCCGCGCACACTCGAGATGATGGCGTCGGGGAAAAGTATTTTTTGTTTCTTAACGTAACCCACTGCCACCGGAGGATTTGTTCATTCAAAAAGCGAAGGAGCTTGAAGACAATGCAGGTGCCTTGTCGGATCCCGGGCACGATACATATGTCCTCCGATAATAATCCGCGCTTTCAGTTGTTATTCATGCAGCCTATTACTGGACAATGTCTCGATGACCAGGGAATTGCCGTCATTTATTTCGCTAGCTCTAATTACATCTGGAAGTAAAATAAAATACGGAAAACCGCGAAGAAAACAACCGAACTTGGAAAAACACACGGGTCCAAGGCGTTTATCCGGTTCTTTCGCTTGTTCCTTGCCACTCATTAAGGAGGAAAGGCGCCAACAGACCTTCGGTCTTTATTCTCTTGCCTTCTTTTAGTATCTTATCTACGATTGCCTTATCTACGATGGCTGCACAACGGCCGCCGTCTCTGCGGGCGCTTCGAAGAATCTGTGCACGGACGATTTTTTCTGCTTTTCGCTACCCCCCCTGAAACGCTTTCAACAGGCGGTTGCAACAGTGAAGCACTTCGCTTCCTAGAGGACTCAGAAGCGTTCGACGAAGCACTGCGCAACCACGAATGGGTATGCAAAGTGCTTGTGCGCTAGAAAAGCGCTCTTCCCTCAAGCGCATTCGTCGAGACGGTCCTCAGCGTCGCGGCTGACATCTTCAACAAGAAACGTGGGAAGATGTCTGACGATAACCTCAAACGACACTTGATGTTAAAGGTCTACAAAATGTGGATGACAAAAGAAAAATGTAACCACTTTGAAGATATCTATACATCTTTTTATTTCGCAATAAGAAGTTTAAAGAAAAAGTAACGTGACACGTGATCAATTACTTTCTGGTAATTTTTCAATTAGTTTTGTAATGCATTAATTGAATACTGCAATCAGTTACATTAAAAAAAGTAATTGTAAATGTAATGGGTTACTTTTTTTCCCAGTAACGCGTACAAGGTTGCTTAGCTCGCACCATCCATCTTTAATTTTCTTCTTTTACAAGGACGATTTATGGATGTAATTTCCTTCTTCCTGATGAACTTTCCTCTTCTCAATTCATGACAACATAAATTTATAATTCATATTTACGTTGTGCTGCTGGTGGCTTCTTGCGTTTTTTTTTTTTGTTTTTTTTGTATAATTTTGTTTTTGTTGCGTTTTCGTTTACGATTTAGTGAGGCATAATTTCTTGTACTGCGTACAATATATTTGTTTGTATTCTTTCCCGCTTGGACCATCATGGTATGCAGTACGTTATAAATAAATAAATACATAAATCTTCACCCAAATGTAGCCTCCGCGGTCCGAACCAGGTGCCAAAGTTCCGGACCTTACGTCCGAGCGCAGCGGATGCTACGAGGCATCGGAGCCCATCACAGGCCGTGTGAATGTCACGTGACATTGGAGAGGGGGCACAGCGACGCGCGGAAAGCGCATCGTGGGCTACGCCCACAGGATAGCTCGTAGCGTCCGCTGCGTCCGGACATAAGGTGAAACGGTATATAACCGTTATTTTAATCAAAAGTTGTAAACAATCTTTTTTTTAAATATTTGAATGGGAAACTAGCCGCCTATGAACATCTTCTATTACGTGGAGCTGAATGCGCCAGTTACTGAAAACGGGAGACAACGGGTCCCATTTTCCCATTGAAGCTTTCAGAAAATCACCTATAACTCTTGACTGACATAAAGCTTAGTTCTGAAACTTGAGTATCAGGTTTTAACCGCTAGCGGTACATTTGGTTGATGAATGAGCGGTTTTCGAAGATTGTTTTCGAAGAAAATACACTGTCACATATTTTTCTTAACGCGTTGCACTTCGAGTGATTCGGAAAAATTGTCTAACCAAAATTACATCTTACATATGGGTATCAACTATCCTCTACGTGGCAAATGCCTTGGGTTAATTTCCCGCTTCATTTTCAGTTGTTTTAATCGGCCATCGCGTTATCGATGAAGATAGACGTTTTGGAACAAACACCGAAACATTACCCAATAAGGAAAAGCTACAATGGCTGCTTTAAACAAATATAGCTTCGTTCTAGAAATATCTATTAATAAATTATTGGACCTAATATTCTTGAAAT
This sequence comes from Ixodes scapularis, assembly GCF_016920785.2. Taxonomy (NCBI): domain Eukaryota; kingdom Metazoa; phylum Arthropoda; class Arachnida; order Ixodida; family Ixodidae; genus Ixodes; species Ixodes scapularis. The sequence goes on from NW_024609835.1 coordinate 119,274,613, forward strand.
ATCCCATCTTAAACGCTCGGAAAAGCCTACTACGACTACACAAGGAGCACACGTTCCTACGGGACTATCCTTGCGTTAACTATCAGCGTATTTTAATAAGAGTTTTAATAAATTCTGGTGTTTTATTTTATATCCTATTGTTTTTATTTTGAATAAATAACTGTGACTAGATATAAATTGTAGCGTTTAATTGTTTTGCAATAATTATTTTTTTCGCTAGATGTTTCCACGGTCTACGGTCTTGACGACGGGCCGTTTCGACGCCGTGCTTTTCCAGTGGGTTCTGCTCTGTCTGTGTCGTTTCGGCACGTTTTAATTATATCAGGCTTTCTGAGAATGACGTCGGACACACTAAGATAAACATGTTATACACAGGTATGTACCTAGAGAGCTTATGTTTCTACTGGGCATGTGCCCGGGAAGATTTTAAATGGAGGTATCATTCTCAAGGGTTTCAGATTATGTGTCCTCGCAGCACATTGACACTGATCTAGATCCTGTATCAAGAACAAAATTTGTTCAGGCTTAAAAGAAAAACGTATATAATTTTAGTGTTTTATTGGAGACCTAAAATAAGTTTATGGATAATAAAAATCAACTCCAGAAATAACTTCATCCAATTGAATATGCCATACAAAAAAAAAAAAAAAAAAAACGTGCTCATATAAAGTTAAATTCTCTGACTATATTGCACAACTAGCGTGGATGGTGATAGTGAAGAAAGAAAAAAATAACGAATGAAAAAAGGTTAAGTATAAATGTGATGTGCCCATATACTCAAACTTTATCAATTATGTGCAACTTTTATAGACGTTTGAATCTCCGAATGTTTTACGATAGGTAAAAACCACAAATTTAATTACCCAAAGGACGAAGGAAGAAAGGTGACGTTAGTGAATCATATAACTTTTTTTATTTCCTGCGTGTGATTGCGTATTTCGTGAGAAAATAGTCGAGATTTTAGCTTTACATGTTAGCTATTGAGCGCCTATTGTCTACAGCGTTGTCGTTTCGCCATCGTACTACTACATTTAAGTTCCTCCAAGATCATCCTCCTCTTGTATGTTTCAATATCATTGAAGTTTTGGCTTAAGAGAAATTGGTTAGTTTAGAAAAATAATAAATTCTGTAATTACTCTGATTCAAAGTATTAGCTGATTCAAAGTATTACTTAACAGCAATAAAAAGAAAATCATGGGTTCGTTTGAAATATATTCACGCGTTTAAAAGTACCAAATTCACCTGCACGTATTTAATAATAGTTCGCAGCTAGTTATTAAAATGAGCTGTATACAGATTTCCTGCGAATAGAAATTTTCGAGGAACTAACATATTCTTTCAGCATTTTAACTTCGGCAATACAGCGTATAACGGGCTGGGGCTGGTTTTGAGTTGAAACCATTTGGTATGTCGTAACTTCCCGTGTGGTTACACAAACAGACCGTGTCCGTAGTTTAGATGGGTGCTGCTCTGTTGGGGTGACTTTCTTACCTATCTGACAAGTGCAGAGTTTTTCGTGCGTCTCCTTCAGTTATACAATGGCTGTCGATAATGAAGAAGGCAAAAAAGTAATGCCGTAAAGGCCGCAATTTCCTCACTGCCAATGAATAAGTTAACAATCTCAGATATCGACGGAAAAGAATTCGCGGCAGATAAGTTTTCGGATTCCGACATGAGACACTGGCTGATACGACTCCTTGACTTATATAAATGGCGCGCCAACAATGGTAGCTAGATAGTTCCAGTACCAAGAGAATTATCCAGTAAGGTGAGTAAATTGTCTTTACATTCCACTGTCTTAAGCGCCGCATTTGGTATATATGGCGATCGCAGGTTTTTCTTGTTTTTCTGTAATAATTTTAAAGCTGCCGTCGAAAACAACCAGTCAAATGGCAAATGCTCATTCGGGGCAGTAATCTGCGCGGTAGAATTTGGGGTGTCTGCAGATGTTTCTTACTAGTGAAATTCAATAAAACGTCGATGACGTGTTCGCAATGACTGCGTCTCGCAGTGTACATGCGCTTTGCTTGCGTAAAACTACTAAAAAAATTAACATAAAAATTAGTTTGCTATTTTCTCTGCTCGAACAGTTTTGGCGGGGACATTTTGTTGAACGCCGGGCCATATTCAAAAATACTATATTCAATTCATTTTATTGCTTTCACAATGGAGTAATCTAGTCTGTTTTTTTTTTCTACGAAGAAGTTAATGAGCCCAAATGGGTGTTTAATTAAACCGGCTTCAATTCATTATTTGTCTGTTCCTTTACAGAAAATGCTGGTTGCCATTTTCGTAACCCTGATAGCGAGTGAGTGCACAAATTTAATCACTTTGATATTCTCTTATATTTATCTTGTGCAGCAGTATGCCTCATTATATCAATTAAAACTTTCGAGAACGTTTCACGTATAGCGAGCCAGACACGCTACCGACCAGGCCACGCTGACACGCTTGCACTGCTTGGGAACGAGCGGGGGTTTATATTTAGCTATCGCGTTCCACTCTTAAAGGGGCCCTGCAATCATATTTAAGCGTCTACCTTTTTTTTTTTTTTTGCGGTTTCCACGTCTCTTGAAGTTCGGGCAAGCCAGCAGGCACGGAAAGAGTAACTAAATATCAGTGCGCCATATTTTAACCGCACGACGCGGAAACCTCCCCTACTTACGGGGGCGACCCGCAGTGCCGAAAGCGCGCGATATGTGAGGTTTTTGGTCCTGGCCTTACTACAAGTCAGAGACGCTAAAAGTTTTGTTTCGTCGAAACACGAACTGTAAGTGGCGCGAACCGTTTCCAATATTTATGAAAAAAGTTTTTGTTCAGTATTTTAGATCAAAAAAGGAACAGACGCAGTTTATAAAGTGCGGAAACAAGAAATAACCCGTCGACATACCCGCCACCAAGCGGCGGAAAAGGCGGAACATACTAGGCACCAACCAGCGGCGAGCGTAGAAAGGTCCCGCTGCGGTCGTATACCGGCTCGAGGATCCGACCTTTTCCGAGTGTTTCGAAGGTCTGCGGCGTAGGTTTGGCTTGCGATTTGGCCATTAGGCGGTATGGCAGCACGAAGTGGCTCCCGTTCTGAGCTTATCTTTACCCCGTGTTTGCTGTCATTTGTGGCCAATGAAGTGTCATGCCAAATTAGTCTTTAATCGCGCAGCAAATCGAATGCGAGCCGCACTAACCGCCCGCTTCATACAGCCTATCCAACATATGCTTTAGTGGCGCCCTCTCGAGCCGTCGACACGGAGTGCGGCAGCCGTGAGCGCTCGCTGAGCTCACTACCCGTCCCCTAGTTCACGGCCACTCAAGCCACGACAAACGACGTCATGAAGGTTATTTTTCGTTTGTATTTAATATTAATTCACCTATAACTTTTAAAATAAAACAAAATTTGAGAAATGTCTGATTAAGTTACTACGTTCAGTGCGCTCAGGTTCGGTGCAAATTAAAAACCAGTCAAAAAGTTGTTGCAGCGCCCCTTTAAAGGCGAAGCTTAAGCGTCCTGCTGTAATTTTATTGACAGTTTTTTTAGCATTCTCGTTATAATTTAATGTAATAATACTTACCGCATTATATTGCGTAGAGTTTTGTCCTGAGACAAAACTCTACACTAAGTTTTTTATGTATGTTTGGACTTTTCAATCTATCTTGTTTCCTAGTTCTGCCTTGACCAATTCTAGATTATACTCAAACGTGAACAGACATAAAAATACTAAAAACAAGGCAAACGCGCTTAATTTGGCTTAATAAAAAAAATTCCATTCACATATTTAATGTGAAAAGGTCCTAAATATCTGAATGAACTATTTGACTTAAGACTAATTACAACAGAGTTATAATCTCCAGGTCTTAAGACTTGCCTTTGTTCGCCATCGTTTTATTCATCTGGAAACAGAAGCGACAAAAAATGCTCGTTTAATTTTTTTTTTTCAAAAGCAGGCTCAGTGGGAGGCTTTCTGACGGACGACACGCAAGGCGCCAACTTGTACATAGACTGGATTCTCCTTGCGGCGAAGACAAGCACGCAAAGTCACTTGGACCCTCTCCTAAGGGAAAATTTCCAGCCCATTAACGGCAATCACAGAGACATATCGGTCCGTTTTGTTCGCAGCAAACTCAAAGGACTTGGAGAGTTTCGTCGCAAAGGCGACTGCAATGTGACGCGCTCCCTCGAGTCAAACACTCGCGAGATTGTTTGCCAACTTTCAACCGATTTGCGGTTCAATAGTGTCATGAATGTGACCTATCAGGGTGTGACAAAACCGGAGGTCGCAGCGACAGCCTTATTCTATGGTGTCAATGGTCCCGTCACCATGTTGTTGAAAGGCTGGAAGACGTTAAGTGTGAAGTTTTCTCCGCGATATGACGGCGCACAGATCAGCCTTGGGGAATCAAAAGACTGTGGCAAAAACGCGGCGGTCTGCCATGACTTTTACACACAGCTTATCCATTTGTTCGAGTACGCCACGCAAAAAGTCTTCGTTAAAGCCATTCTCAATGGAGCCAGACGTGTACCGTCTCATAACCATTAATAGCTCAGGGTGCCTAATGTGCCAAATTAAAGTTTAGATGTTTTACTAGACCCGAGAGAAAAGCAATCACTGTATTCCACCAATAAAGCTTTTTTTTTTCTTTAACTGATGATGTTTTGTTTTATTTTGGTGTTTTCGTTAGAAAAAATAATGAATTCATAACGATTTTTTTTCTTAGTGTTAATCACAAAACCCATCTGGCAGTGAGAATGTTCATTTACTTGTGTTTGTTTAGGTAAATGGTTTAACTGCTTAACTGGGACCATGTCCAGCTTTTTTATGTACCACAAATGTTTGCCATCACGTATAAATCTGCTTCTGGTTACAAGTGAGAATCGCCATCGATGACCTATGTTCAATTCTAAGAAGGTGCCTTTTATACAAAAATAAATCAACAAGCCAAGCTGCGCAAGAAACACGACTGGTCTGAAATATAAGCGACATACTTTCGAGCTATTGCTTTATAGCTCAGATTATCCGGTCACAACCTCATTATTTAAGCTTAGATTTAGTCAAATTTTATCCTTCGCACGTAATACGCTTGTTCGTATGGAAGAAATGAGAAGCAGTCTCGTTACTTATCAATCAGTCCCCGCACGTAAGGTTGATCAATCAATAAAAGGGGAAGGATAAGCGCAAGCTGGTGTTGGTGTAGCATCATTATAACTCGAGGCAATAAAACAGAGTGAGAACTCGCACTACCAGACAGAAGCTCATTGTTAGTGATCGTTGTCTTAAGAAGATTGAAATAAGGGTTACTATGAAGGCGAGCTAATAAACAAGCATAGTGGCAAAAACAACGACAAAAAAAAAAAAAAAACCTTAAGCTATGGTGGCGAAAATTGGGACAAAACAACAGCGTTTCAAAATTTGAGACGACGTTGTGTTGTTGTCTCGATTTGATCCCTACTTTTAAGATTTCTTCTGAAACTATACTCTTAAAAGAGTAGGATGTAGGAAGAAAAACGTTGCTCTCAGACATTCCTTTTGACAAGTAGATATCTCTAAGGTTTTGCTGACCGCTGAGAGTGGATTAAAGCAACATAAAGCAACCGCTTTTGGAAATTTTTGTAGCAGGGCGCGGTCTCTTTTGGCTTCCAACATGTTTAATTTAATTTAGTTTATTTGACATAATAAAAGGGGGTGGGGGATGGTTAAAATTCAACAGTAAAGTGAAGCAATATCAAATTAATGCTAGGTTACATTTAATGCGCACGAACGTGATGATCAATGTTGTGGAGGGCGGTAATAGCCGGTCGGAATTGCGAACAAGGTGCTCGGGATTGCGAACAATGTGCTGTGATAAATTATACCTTTGGGAATGCGAACAATGTGATCGGGTAGATTATTACAGTAAAAATTAACCAACTTTGACCCAGAAAACATGAATTGATTATAGCCCCAGATCGAATTTTGAGCCGATGACCTGTGCGAGGGGGTATCAAAAGTCGGCGTCCACTACGCATTTGTATTCTGAAGCAAAACTAGTAGCATTACATTTGTGCATATAGGTCCGTTGATGTATTTTTCGGTGTTTCAAAAGAAGGGGATTTAGTTCAGCTTTCAATGCAGAGATATCATAATTAAAGCGATGACACAGCATTAAGAGATCGTCGTCGAAAAATATATGGGTAACTCCTACACGATGACTGGGCCTAGAATGCAGTTTCTGACCGGCAATGAACGCTCTAACTAATTAATTATTAAATAAATTATTTCATTATTTATCCTTAAAAGCTCGTCAGCTTCGGTTTTTTTTGGGACAATCACAGTTAGTTGCTCAAATATGTGAAACTACCTCAAGTGCATTACGTCCTCATACTGAGAACCAGACAATAAAAAGGTGATAACATTGTCGAACGATATCCCCCTATCCCGCATGCTGCCGTGAGTCACCCGTCTGGAGATAATATTATCGAGTTGAAGACAGGGAACGTGAGCGATAACCGGTGGACGAAGGTTAGCAGCAGGGCGGAGAACGAACATTAATATGAGTTAAATTGTAAGTTAAATCATGATTTAAGTCGCGATTTGATTCGCGCCAAGTTTTCGATGATGATTTGAATCAAAGTTTTCTGTGTGCGTTTGCTTTTGTATTTAGAGTTAACAAGCAATGAATAATTATATCAAACGGCTCACGAGCAAAAGGTTTTTTTTTAGAAAGTCACAGCGTTGAGCTTGATATCTGCACTACACTTTGTTCGTCAGCTACGTAACGTTCTCTTGCAATAAAAGCAGAACGGAAAAGAAACAAATGTAAGCTAGAAATGCCCCACTGCTATCAAATCATGACTCGCAAAATTAAAAGAAGTTTAAAAGTAACTAAATTAAATTAGGCCTACTTTTTGTTCTAGTAGGGGATTACGGGAATAAAAGGTAAATGAAAATCTAATTTACACCCAGAGTAATTAGTCTATCCACATATATATCTATCTGGCGTTTAAAAAAACGAATAAATTTGTGCTAAAGATTTGGGACTTTAGCTGCAGTAATTTAAATCAATTTTAACGTGTTATAAAAAGGAAAAGGCATTGGTATTAATTTAAGGGCAGCCATGCATATAAACATATTGTTGTATACCTATGGTCTCTAAAGAATGCTAGGTTCCTCCATTCGCTTAAAAATGACAAATTTATTCGATTCGTTTTTCTTATGAGTCCAACATTTTCTATCGAGCTTGAATAAATAATATAATTTCAAATAAATAGCCAGAATTGATTAATATTTCCATATTTGAGGGATGCCTTTTGGTTTTCTTTGGTGTCTTAAATGTCGAACTGGATCTAAGCTAAAACTTGGGCTATTTTCGTACTTTTACAGTAATGCGTCTTGGATCTTAACCATAAATCAAATTCATATGTAACAAATACTGAGTCTGCTTTCGAAAAAAAATTTAATAATTATTGATTGGTGTGCGATCAGCCATTATGTTTCATAGAGGACGACATACGAATGATATCCTTTATTTAAAACAAACCGCCTGTATAAGATGTACACCCTTACACAGTAAACTTGTTACACCCTTAAAGGTGTCATGGCGCTCAGAACACCCTTCTAACACCCTCGCTCTGAGCACGATGGGTGTTAAAAGGGTGCCCGACACGGCTAAAACACCCTCTTTACACTTTTAAAATATGAAAAAGGTGTTAGAAGGGTGCAAGAAAGGGGTTAAGTAAAAAGAGTACACCCCATGATGCCGCTAGGGTGTAGGGGTGTATGGAGTTTGGTTCTTGAAATCAGTGGAGAGCAGTTTCAGATTAATTTCGACTGCGGCCAACACTACGATCTAATGAAGCCAATAAATAAGGGTACTGTCACGGAGTGTAAATGGCTGAGTGCGTTGGTTTCTAATTTACGATACGCAAAGAGGGACATTATAGACAAACAGACACGACAGGCTTTCGACTTTCAACAAAACGTTATCCTGTCTTGTCTGTTTGTCTTCAATGTCCCTCTTTCCTTATCGTAAACTGTCATGGCGCTGGTCGTTTTTGTGCGTTAGCAATCATTGACTAGACCAATCAGGCACGGTGATCCTTTCTCTGCTTGATTGGTCTAGCCGGCAAGACAAACGCACGAAGACGACGAGTGACATGACGATGCACTTTTGGTGTTGCTTGATTGGCTACACGGGGTCGTGGTGTTGTGTAAGAGATGACCGATACTGTGGGTTCACCCTGAGTTTGGGAATTTGGAGCACACAAACCTGGCTGCTTTTCTGAACATCATATTATATTCACAATGTTCGTTGGTGCGCTGCCTTGCGATTGCAGGATTAGCGTTCCCGTCATTGGCTACTGACTCGCAGGTGTCCCCAGACGGGTCTCCTCTTCGTGTTTCTCGACTGCCGTTATTTCTTTAGGAGGTTTCCCCGTATTCGATACGTCCGCATCTCTCGTCCTTCGGTACTCGACTGTCCCTCTCTTCGCTTACATCCCCAGAAAGAGAAGCCTCTTTGTTTAGTTATCTCCCTCCCCCTGCGTTCTCTCCGGAGTCTCGATGCGACTCTGTATACCTTTGGACTCCAAGCTGCGGTCGTTCGGCAGGAAACGCCACGAAAGAAGGGCGACGAGACCGAGCCTCAAGGGCTCGGTGGCGCCGCGCTGTTGTTCAGTGGGCACAACAGCCTCTACAGTCGGCCACAACATTGTGGCAGACTGCAGAGGTTGAATTCCAACCGGGTCTACTCGGCCTGGGTGAATCTCACAGTTGGCTGTGTTCGAATTTCATATTGAACTGAGTATAGACATACTCGAAACCTGGAATATCAACGTGGGGTCCCTTAGCGAAAACTAGGTTACTTTAAGTATACTTTACGGTCTTTTAAGATACTCATTCTCAAGAAGTATACTAAAATTGTCCTTAAAGGATGCTAGCCAGAAGTAGGCTTGTACTATTAGTGTCCTTTCTTAGTATGCTTGAAGTATATACTGTAATAGTATACTTTTAGTAAACTAGCTAAGACCTAAGTAGCTTCTAAGTTCATGCGAAGCGTCTTACTAGTAGCCTGTCCTGGGTATCTTTTAGTGCACTAGAAGAACGTTATGGAAGTAAGCTGGAAGGATCTTGTAAGTATTCGTGCAGTGACTTATCAGTTGCCTCTCTAAGGTTTCTTTTAGTGAACGAAAAGTTTACTATGGAAGTGCGCTGAAAGGATAATCAGAGCATGCACCGAGTATGCTTAGCTGCGCTCACCATGAAATGAGGACAACATTGTGCTTCGTCGCTGTGTCTGTGTCATGAAATGGCGTCAGCAGCTCGCGTTGTTTCGAGCGCTGTGGCGTTTCAGTGCTGTACGTGAGCCCCCTGATCAAGTTCTCAGCGTTCCGGTGGCAGGCGTGACCGACTACGTCTGCGATTGCACCGTCCCAGAATGAGTGTAGTGACCATTATAAGTTGCGCACACGCTGTGGACGCGTAGCTTCCCGGCGTGGCAATCAAGAAATGAGCCGCCTGGAAACGACAACAATAGTTGCGTTGACGCAGTGGTTACCCCTCACAAGAGCGCAAGAAAAACTGTGAAAGGTACGTTTAGTTGATATCTTCAGGAATATGAAAGGTAGCCGCTGCAGTCTCAGAGTAGTTGTTGTCGTTTCCAGTTCGTTCTGGTTACACGGACGCGGTGAGCAGCCTGCAACAGCGAGTGAGATACGCTATTACCGTTTGATCCACCAGCTTCGGGAGGCTGATATCACATCGCAACCCGCAAAAGTCAGGCGCTTGGCGGATGAATCCGAACACCGCGTACAAAGGAAGTGATTGCTTGGTGACAATCAACAAATATGCGAGCATGACCGACTACGTCTGTGATTCCATCGTTTAATCATCAGTGCTACGTGTTATTTGCCCCACCAACATCGACGAGCAATCTTCTGTCGTCGATAGTTCTCAGTCGGATTATAAAGCAGTGCAGTTTGTGTAGTGGTGCACCGGGTCGCGAAATCGATGCTCCTGAGTTTCGTCGACGCAGAAAAAACAAGCTTCATCGTGTCTGCGTCTGAGAGCTCCGCGTGGTTTCATTGCAGTGTTAAAATTCGAATGATTTGGGGTCTGTTGCTGTCGTGACGCGTTTGAGTTCTTGGTATTTCTATCAGTCGCGAGCGTGACCGACCACATTTGCAAATACGTCGCTTTTTAGACTTAAGCTAGGTGGCGCAAGCTACCGCCCGTTACAAAGTGCGTTGCAAGGTGCCGCAGTAGTATCCATACCCATACAATCATCCAGATGGTGCCGGATTGATCAGCCGTCAGTTTTGTTGTCTTTAAATAAACCAGTTTCTTTTATGAACGTTCGATGATGTTACTTCGAAAACTTTAGCATTCCGAAGTGGGATTACCGCTGAGCCTCCCCGGAACAGTGGTGGCTGCGACAGCCACGTTCACGCCGACGAACGTGAGTCTTCTTCGCGGGCGGTGGTGCGCGTCCATTGTTTCCGCCACCGACGAGAGGCCGTTCAGTGTTCCCGTTGACTCGACGAGAAAGCACAGCCATGGCCGCGGACCGTGAGCTCGTACGGACCCTGGCGTCGCAACCGGGCTTCGCATCGGTGACCGCGATGCCAGACTTGACGGCGTCCATTCCCGCCTTCTCTGACTCGTCGTCGGCAGCGAGCGCCATGAAGTGCGCGGGACTGGGAGGCGCATATCAACACGGTGGCGGCGCAACGCAGTCCGGGGGGAGCGATGAAATAACGCTCGCTGTTGCTTCATCGAAGGTGAGCGGGACGGCTTGAGTGGCATCCAACGACCGGGAAGCGACTGGAAACTTGGTCGAAATGGGCTGAAGAACTACAGATGGTGTTCCCCGATGATGACGATTCGCACTCTACGAGATGATGCTCCGGCGGACACAGACCGGGTGAGTCCGTCGCTGATTATTTTTTCGACAAGAGCTTCTTCTGCTCGAAGTGTGACGTCAAGGAAATGAGTTTACAATGGCGCAGCTTATAATCGCGGAACTTCGGAACATGAACCACGCTGTGATCCTGCGGCTTCAACAGCGACGTTCGCAACGTCTTTCGAAATTTTGCAAAAACTTGCTGATTTTTTTTTCTTGAAATCACTCGTTGCAGAACAAGCAGTCCACAAGAAAAAAAAAAAAGACACTGTGGAGGACAAGCTTCTCAAAAAGCTTCGCCAGGAGCTGAAAGGTCACAGGGTATGTATAACAACATTTTTGTTAGAAAGTGTTAGCTTTATGGAGAGCGCATCAGATTTATATAATGTTGCCATTTTGGTGCTTGGTTAGATATATTTTAATCAATGTCATTATTGCTTTTTCAAGTGTACTTATCAATTATTCATTCATGCAAACTGCAAGCTGTTCAGAATGCTGAAGTAATTGGAGACTAGATATACTGTTTCAGTAACCTTTGCACTGTGAGGGCAGATGACATATGATGTTATTTTCCTCAGCATTAGAAAAAGTTGGTGCAACGGGAATGCAGCTTTGCGGGTCAGTCAGAGGTCACTTCTGGGAAGCAGTTGCTTAGGACTTCCAATGTTATACTTTGTTGTACAACTCTGATAATCTATCATTACTGCTTATATTTTCTGTTTATAGCTCCGTGCATCTTCTGGGGATCCTGAGGACGTTGCATCACAAGCTCGAGGACTTGTCTTCGCTGTACCTGCCCTGGCCTCTGCTGAAGAGGCCTCTGCTAGGTCCAAGGAGTCCCGGATAAAGGAGGGCGAGACCTGGGCCAACAATGTCGAGACCAGGGCCAGTGAGCCTCAGACCGGGGCCGAAGCCAGGGCTAATAAGGTCAAAGCCTGGGCCAACGAGGCCGAAACCAGGGCAGGGCCACCGAGGCTGAAGCCAGCATGGAGCAGGTTGAGACCAGGACCGACCTGACTGGGGGACGCTGAGGCTAGGGCGGCCGAGGCCAGAGCACAGGAGGTCGAGGTTGTAACGTAGCGTCCTCTGCATCCGGATGTAAGGTGAAACAGTATAACCTATTTGTCCAGGCCTAACTGCTCGATGTCGCAAATTTGCAACCTAAAAGATTTTTTGCTTAGAAGTTCATTTGCACCAAAAATAACTTTAGTGATCGATTACATATACACATTTGCACGTACGTCCCCTGGGCGCCGCCATCTTCCTAGCTGGAGAGCGCGTGAGCTGCGCCATAACCTAATTACGATGCCTTGAGAAGAAGACGTAGTCAGATTATGGCGCGGCCCACAGTGTACCTAAGTACCCCCCAGTAAGCAAGATGGCGGCGCCCATAGGCCATACTTACAAAGATGTATACAAAGCAAAAAAATAAAGTTTAAAACATTTTTCTTATCTACACTTTGCTTTAATTCCCTGCGTTAAATGGTCAACAAGCTTCTTCATATCCCAAAATGAGTACTACTGCTGCTACCATTCTTTGTGATTCTGTAAGTTTGTTTCGTTAAACTGAATGCTGATACAGGAGAGACTTTTTCAAAATCAGGGTAGGCAATATCTGTGATGGTAAAGCACTGAATCGTGATGCGAGAGCTGACCCTGCTTGGGTTTGGAGTTTGACTGTCTCTATGTTTACACACAGTGTCAATTTTCATGCCTCAATTTGCTGTTCTCCTTACAGGAATAGCTTGTGCATTTCTCTTTAAAGTTGCAGCTGTACATAGGTGAAATGGGGCCACTCATAGTATGATATAGAGTGGCAGCAGCATTCTTACTCGATTTGGGAGCGGTTTGTGAAGCGGCGTGTTGACAGTGAGTGCCCATGTCGAAAGCAGTGAAATATGCACAAAAATACTGAATGTGCACTAGGAGAGAAATTTTGAAAATAAAAGTGACAGCCACTGAACTGAGCTGACTAAGATCAGGGAATGAGATTTGAGGGGTATTGGGGTGGCGAAGCAGTCTGAAGGGAGAGCAATATTTCTAGTGCAAGTTAAAGGGCTCGGATAATTTCACAAATGGATTCTTTATGGTGAGTATACACATGTCCAAAGTTTGGTGCAGTGTTTGCTTTAATCGTGTGCACTTTTAATTTTCCTTAATGTTAAACCAGGTGTCACATGTGTGTAACTTCAAAGCGCCTGTGATTTCAGTGTTGACTGTTGAACCAGTAATTTTCTTATAATTTGATGCTTCCTACCGGCAGGTGTGCCACCCCTTGTTGCGGCTATGGAGACTCGTGGAGTGGCAGGCCCTGTGGTTCAAGAGGATATTGTGTAGAATATGGTATGTAACAATTTTTTTTCTTCACATCGCAGTTAAAGGTGTGAATCTTTTATCTTGTCTTTTTCCTAACCGTAATGGCTCATTCACACGAAATTTTGACGCTGGGCGTCAAATTTTGACGCTGGGCGTCAAAATTTGATCAGATTATTTTGATGCTCGAACCACAATCGCAGACTTTTGACGCTGGATGTCAGAACTCTGTGGAATATCCTGTGGCAAGCGGATCGATCAAAGACCTTTTTGATCTTTTTTTTTTTCTTTTTTGCTGGAGAAAACTTTTTAATTAGAACAAAAGGCAGGAATTCTATTGCCATATGTCACACCAGGGAATGTCAGCTTATGTGCAGCAAGAAAATGAATTTCGGCGGCGCGAGGATGTCTCGTGCAAGGCTCTGTCACATGCCTCCTGAGCTTGCAATGGCCTTGCCGCTTGCCTTCCTTGTCTTGCTCGGCCTTTTCTGTCCTCAGCTACAGTTGGTTTGCGACAGCACACTGCCTTTTGGTGCCAGGGTAGGTAGATGCAGCTTTTAAAAAAGGTCTATTGCATCCTTTGTGATATAGCAGACGTTCACAAATCATTTTAAATCTCGTTTAGCAGACGATACATCAATGTCTTTTTTGTTCTGTTTTCGTCGGTGATTGAAACTTCATGGCAGGCGAAACCAACACAATTTAGACGAACTTGAGGTTTTAGCACCGATTTTCCATGTTACCTAAAAGGAGTCAGTGTGAAGCGCGGATTGAACACGAGTGTCATGTCAGCCTTGACTGCCCATTCGGTGAGAACACGAGTCGCACCTGATTGATGATGCTTCACTAATTATTAATCTTAAATCTGTGCTCTGCTCGGTCCCCCTTTTGGTCACAGAAAATCCAGTGCGTTGACTTCCCAAACTCTTCTTTTTCTCGCACTGACAGGCAACATATTTGCAAACAGTCTTTTAGCTCCTTCACTCTCGCCAAGACGAAAATCAGACCCCGTGCTGTGGACAGCTTTCGTTCGGTGCTCGCATATTTCTTGGTTGTCACTGAGCAATGAGCATAGGTAACCTACTCAAAGTAATGCATGGTGTTTGTCAAAAGTTGACCTCCTAACTTCCTCCGCCGACGCACACTGGCACGGCAGGGTTGTACTAAGGAAACTGATTTCCCAGATACATCATATGGGAACGGCAGGGAGTAGTAAGCCTCAACATTATAACTTACAGTGCGACTAGGACAAAGACAGACAGAGGAGAAAACACAGGACAAGCGCTGAACTGGCAACTGATTCTATTGAAAAGAAAATACATATGATGCTGCTGCTGCTCAGGCAGGCATGCCCCTCCTTGGCCCTGGCGCTTCTTCTTTTACTCAACACGATACCAGCCGAGTTATCCGAGATCCGAAAAGCCGATCTCGCTCTTCATCAAAGTCACTGTGGGCTGGCTCACACACAGAGATCCGTTTTGTGTTATGTAGTATGTCTCCATCATTTCTCGGGGTAGTTTTTGGTTGTGTCGGAACATCACTGTCGTGTTGTTAAAAAAGGGTTGGCATCCGCAATCCCGGCAATGCATCGCGAGATGTGTGTGAGCGGTTCCTTTTGTAGAACTGTGGTGTTCTTGTAGTCTTATCTTGAGGCAACGCCCAGTTTGTCCTATGTAGGCACGCCCGCAGGAAAACGGGATCTTATAGACCACACCTTTTATGCAGGCGACAAACTGCATTCCGTGTTTGATGCTGCTGCGGCTGAGATGTCGGATCGTCATTTCTCTCACGTTGTTGACTGTGGAGCACACAGAGCCGAGATTGTGACAGGCGGAAAAATCAACATTCACATTGTATCTCGAGGCAGCTTTCTTGAGTCCGTGGGAAAGGCGGTGGATGTATGGTATGACTGAAGTTTTCCTTTTCTCTTTCTGCTCGAGGTCACATTGCTCGATCTCTGGATCTGTTTTAAGGTATTTCACGATTTTTTCGCAAGTTGAAGTAATGACCGAATTAAGATACCCCAAATCCTTGAGCCATTGAATTTTGGAAATGAAGTGGGAACTCAATTTGTGGATGCATGTGCTTGTTAAAGCTGTCCTCAGACAGGGAAATGCGATGCCTTGTTTGACGAGTTTAGAGTGGACTGACTGAAAGTTTAGAAGAGCCTTTGCTGTTCTGGGACTGTAACACCAGCAAACATGATCATCCCCCTCTTTGATGCGGAGATCCAGGAACTCAATAAGGTTCTTTTTTGGGGCTTCATAGGTGAATCGAAGTCCTTGCCTTTTTTTCTTGAAGATCAGCACATCGTCAAGCTTCTGATGGAAATTAGCCCTCTCAACGAAGACCAAATAATCGTCTACGTACCTAAACACTTTTTTGGTGTTTTCCTCCAAGCAAGGTTCCAGATCCCGATGGATCTTGCCTAGGAAGATGTTACTGAGCACAGAGGCTACCCTCGACCCTATGCATACTCCGGACTTCTGTAGGTACTCCTTGTCCTGCCATCCGATGAATGTGGACTTCAGCCCACTCCAAACTCGTCACACAAGGCATCGCATTTTCCTGTCTGAGGACAGATTTAACAAGCACATGCATCCACAAATTGAGTTCCAGCTTCATGTCCCAAATTCAACGGTTCAAGGATTCGGGGTATCCTAATTCGGTCATTACTTCAGCTTGCGAAAAAATCATGAAATACCTTAAAACAGATCCAGCGATCGAGCAATGTGACCTCGAGCAGAAAGAGAAAAGGAAAACTTCAGTCATACCGTACATCCTCCGTCTTTCCCACGGACTCAAGAAAGCTGCCACGAGATACAATGTGAATGTTGTTTTTTCCGCCCGCCACAAGCTTAGATCTGTGTGCTCCACAGTCAACAAACGTGCGAGAAATGACGATCCTACATCTCACAGCCGCTGCAGCATCGAACACGGAATGCGGTTTGTCGCCTGCATAAAAGGTGTGGTCTACAAGATCCCGTTTTCCTGCGGGCGTGCCTACATAGGACAAACTGGGAGTTGCCTCAACATAAGACTACGAAAACACCACAGTTCTATGAAAGGAACCGCTCACACACATCTCACAATGCATTGCCGGGATTGCGGATGCCAACCCCTTTTGAACAACACGACAGTGATGTTCCGACACAACCAGAAACTACCCCGAGAAATGATGCAGACGTACTACATAACACAAAACGGATCCTTGTGTGTGAGCCAGCCCACAGTGACTTTGATAAAGAGCGAGATCGGCTTTTTGTATCTCGGATAATTCGGCTGGTATCGTGTTAAGTGAAAGAAAAAGCGCCAGGACCACGGAGGGGCATGCCTGGACGAGCAGCAGCATCATCATATGTATTTCCTTTTCAATCGAATCAGTTGCTCGTTAAGCGCTTGGCCTGTGTTTTCTCCTCTGTCTCTCTTTGTCCTAGTCGCACTGTAAGTTATAATGATCTCTACCGTAAACTCGCCCAATTGTCCATTCTGCTAAGCCTGAACAGTTCGGTCTTTTTTTGGTGACCAAATTCGGTCGGCAGCAAGACTGCTTTTTAAAAGTGTGAACGAACCATATGTTCTAGCAAAAAATGTGCCTATTAGAGAGGTTCAACTATTAGAACCATAGCTATACTTACTGACCTTTTAATGTGAGGCCTAAGTTTCCACATTCCACCAGGATGTGCGAAGAGGTAAGCATTGGAATCTATGGAAGAAGCTTAGCAATGTTGAGGCATAGAAAGGTAATGGTTCTTCAAACAGTGCTAACCGTATTGTTGGTTTCATTTCTGAATTGTTTTGTGTTGTCTCTGTTTCTGTCGTGTCCTTAAATCTCAGTGATTTGCTTTGTTCGTGGTTTGCAAGGTTTCAGCAGACCCGTCCTCTTTTTTAAAAGGTTCTTTTTTTTTAATTAGATGCTGTATATGGGGTGTCTGTTCATGCAGGCTTAGGCCATCCCAACAATGTCAGGACTGCTTTCTGCTGATCATTTTCATAACCTAAATATAATTCAGTTAGAACCCAGGGAACAATTTTTGCAACAGATATATTCCTCATTGCCTCTACGCACGCCTTCTAAATTCTGGGAACTGGATGGAAATAGTGTATTAGGTTCACCACTATCTTTCGATGATTTTCCGAGTGATGCTGCCACACTCCACGAATGCGGCCAGCGGAAGTTCTCATTCAGCCACTGTAGGGCGCGCAGCATTCAATCGGTTGAGGCGTTTTCAAAGCTGGAGGATATAGTGGTGCCTCGATTATGTGACTTTCAGGAGACTGCGCGACAACATTGGATAATACAAAAAACAACAGTTACGGGTCAAAGACATACAGAACTTCCAAACAGCCTTTAAGCTGATAATCTGCTGGAATCTGTAGAAGCTAGAACCCTCATGCAACTATGAATGTAACCTAGAAATTGTGTAATAGAGGTGCCAATCAATCTTTATTATCACATTGGAACTTCAAAAGAAATCAGTGAGTTTCTGCTGACTCGTCCAGTTGTGCATAAACCGGGGACGCATAATTGGGGTTTTACTGTATCCACTGTGGGACACATTTCATTCTCGATCGCATAATGTGTAGAAGTTTCTTAAAAATTTCTGGGCGTTGCCTTTAAGGACTAGCATTTTCAAAATAAAAAAAAAACAATCAGAAAACTGCTTTAATAAACGACGCAGATCAAGCCTGGAATGTGCTCGACAGCGGATGTTTTCTTCAGCTTCGATAACACTTCCCCAGTCGACTGCTGCATGCTGCAAGATTGCCAATTCAGAACTTCCGGAGGCTGCAATCACAGAGTGAAGCGTAATTATAGTTGGAGGCACTTACTACAGTCCATGTGCATGTTCTCTTAAAGGGACACTTGCATGGCTGTTAGGAATATAGCTAATAATAATCAATAATATTGATTACTATTAGCCTTGGCACACTCGCAACTGTTGTTTATTTGGAAAGACAATTTACTATGTAGGCCTCTTCGGCCAGCCTAGTCATCATCACTTCGCGCGAAGCATTTTTGTTTAATAGTGCAATTGATGCCCCACTTACACACTCTTTTCCTTTTTCCTAAATATCATATTCCTCATGCAGTTCTCTGCTTGTTTTGGCATTGTATCTGGCAAGAATCTTAACATCGTGCAACACCAAGGAACAGGGGCATTTGCTGCAGTGAATGGCGAGGTGGCCAGACAGGCTAGCTCACGTGGCAGCCACGTGCTCATGGGCACGTTCATTCATGCATCCACAAATTTATTATTGTGTTTTATGCTGCAAGGCTCAGACGGCTGCTCTATGATGTTGATTCTGTGGCAGAGCCGAGCCATCTTATTGGATGCCAAGGACACCACGGGAATGCGGTGGCGCTGACCGACTTTCCTTAATTGTGTGAAACTGAGGGTATGGTATCACAGCTGGTCTTACATTGGACCTCTCACGAGTGGGTTTGTTTATCCAGAAGCAAGCTACCTGCAGATGTGTATAATTCAGGTCGCCAAAAGCTTGTTAAATAAAGTTGAGGCATAAACAAGCCTGCTCGTGAGAGGCCCAATGTGAGACCAGATGTGGTACCATACTTACACTCATACCTGCCAACTCTTCCGAATTTTTCGTAAAATGTACAAATTGGGACTAATTTTACGATTTTACGAATCTTGCTTCAAATCTTACAAAAAAATTTTTTTATTTTTTTTTGTTGTTGTTTTTGTAACTCCGTTGTTGGTGGTATCTTGTATTGCCACAAGAGGGCGATAGGTACCGTCCACAGCAGCGTCGTGGTTTTTACTATCCGTCTATCCGGTGGCCACGAATCGAAAACCAATCCAAAGCTCAAAGCCTTTGTTCGTGTGTTCGGCGGTGCAGAGCTGCAAGTTGGTTCGGCGTGTTCAGACGTTGCTGGGGCCTCGTTGTTTCGGCCAGTTTCGAGGCAAAAAGTATGGCGTCTGTGTTTGTTGCGCGTGTAACTGTAGCATTCTCCTTGTCACTGTGGCTTCGCGGCGCAATGCCGAACTCGAAACCTCAAAAGAGGTACTTTCAGGTGTTCCTGAAGTCCTACACGTCGAAATTTCCGTGCTTCATGCCGCCCAAAAAGCAAGAGAAGTTTGGATTGTGTAGCACGTACACGTGTGATGTAAGCGTTTCGCACGCTGGCCAGGCTGACATTAAGCCCCCCCCCCCCCCCCCCCCCCGGCCGCAGCCGCGCGACTTTTATGAATTTGAAATTCCACAGGTTGGCAGGTATGTACACTCAGTGTCACACAATTCAAGGAAGTCGGTCAGTTGTACCGCACTACTGTGATGTCTTCGGCACACAATAGGATGGCTTGGCTCTGCCACAGAATCAACAGGCCCAAGCCCCGCCGTCTTAGCCTTGCAGCATAAAACACAAGGATAAAATTGCTGGGTGTGTTTTGGGTGTTGTGTATCAGATACCAATATTGTGAGGGGCAGTGTATATGGGCCAGATGTGGGAATGACCCTGCCCGTGAGCTTGTGGCTGCCACGCCAGCCAGCCTGTCTGGCCACCTCGCCATTCACTGCAGCAGATGCCTCTGTTCCCCGGTATTGCATTATGTTAAGATTCTCGCAAATACAATGACAGAACAAGCAGAGAACTGCATGAAGCATATGAAATTTGGGAAAAAGGAAAAAAGCGTGTGAGTGAGGCATCAATCGCCCTATTAAACAAAAATGCTTTGCGCCAATGTGATGGTGACTAGCCTGACCAGTGGACTTTATATAGTAAATGTTCAAAATAGCCTTATTACCCTCTTCACTATTAGCTAGCTCTCTTCATCAAACACTTCCTTACCACCAGCAAGTCACGGCCATTCGTGCACATGCGCTCATCTAAAAGGCATTCATATGGATGTAATGACCGTATTTGGTTCTATTTTTATGTTTCAGATAACCTTTGGAGACATTGCGCTTCCTGAAGCGCAGTTGAAGCATGTCGACACGAAGCAGCCATCCATTTACGTTCAGGAACTCGCGGTCATGGTATTTGAAACTGAGGCCCTGACAAACTGCTGCCTTACGGGGTCGGCAATGAAGGGAAAGCTTCCTAAAAAGGGAGTTAAGGACTTGATAGGTGAGTGAATTGCCATAAAGAGGAAATGGCAAGGCACTATTGCAATCAAACTTAACAGGAACAAATACTAAGTTTACTCTTGACATATATTGGACTTAAATCTTGGACAAAAGCTCACCAGACAGAAGCTCACCGGTCAAAAGCTCACCACGTGAAAATTTCATGTTGGTCTTAACACGAGTGCAGACAACTTAGGTGCATACGTGCGACACTAAAACACAACAATGAATTAAATCTGATAGGCACATGGTTTGTTGATTAGACTGGAAGCAAGTTTTCCGATTGGTTAGAAGGAAATGCAGTCCCGTACAGGCTGTTTCCAGCAGTCTTGGTAGATCTCGGTGTACCTGGAGCCCCTTGCAAATATTTTCCAGACGGTTGTGGCATACCTTGAGTCAACCCAGATTGATCTTATCAGCTTCAGCTCCACTCATTTTGGTGACCTAAATTTTTGTCCCAAATCGTTGTTTCTGTGCCTGTTATGGCTTACCTGTCGACACCGTTGCATGAGATGGGGTACCACTTCTTCTAAAAATAGTGCAATGTCCATTGCGTCCGCACTTTGGCCCAGCTCGTGACTCACCGGGTAGATAAAAAAAAGGGGGTGAGCTATTGTGTGGGTCTAAGAAAAAAACGGGTGAGCTTCTGTCCGGTGAGCTTTTGTCTGGTCACCATTGGACTTGTGTCTCGGTACTCATGGATGGTTGTTTCTTTTTGGCTTATGTTGGGGGAGATATTTGTCTTTTTGTGTCATTACGTCTTGCGCTACACCTCTGGTTTGCAATAATGTGCCCCAGTTCTAGCATACTTTAATTTTTGCCTAGATTATAATTCACTCTGATGTTCCTTCTGCTTAATTTTGATCGTCGATTTATATCAGCGATTAAATGAAACGAAACTTCAGTATTGTTTACTTTTGTGTACAATTTTCTGAAGATAGCTGACTGTTTACCCCAGCTTTAGGCTGCTGAATCTTTCAAAAACTTTCAGCTTGTTCAGTTGTTTTTAAAGTAATTGTTTGGTACAGTATGGCCTCAGTTGGTTTTATATCAGTAAACCCTGAATTATAATATAAAATAGATGTCAGAATCAAAATTAAAAAAATGTGGTCATCTGTGTGTTTAAAATTATTGTCTCGCTACGCTATCTCCGACTTTCTAGCCAAATATCCTGAGGCACTGGTTCTCGAACAGGGTTCCTAGTACAGTATACTGAGGGTTCTTTCAGCACCTGAACTTCCTCAATCGTTCCTATACCATTGTCATACACTCAATTGCAACAATGCCAAGAGTGGAAGGGGCTCCTCGGCTAACAATAACATTAGTAAATTTTTGTTCGCTGATGTCAGAAAGTTTGAGAGTCCCTGTCACAAAGAATGTTATGTTTGCAGGCTTTTAAAGGGGTTATGAAATAGTCCTCAGACTTCGGCCAAGTAAGTGTGGCAGTATCTCACCATCGCATGTGCAGTGAAGATCAGAAAACAATTTTTTCCAAGGTGCACTAGTTTTATTAAAAAAATTAAATAGACTTAAGCTTGGGGGGCCCCTCAACCTTTAGAGTCCTTTCCAGGTCACGTGCGTGTGACATGAATTGGGGGCCAAATGAGTGAATGACAGCTTTTATAAAAACCTTAGCTTCAAATTGGGCAGATACCTGCTCAACCCGCAAACTCAACCACTATTGGCGCCAAGCCAGTAGTTCCTGTGGCCACCATAAGCTGCATGATGAAAAATGGACCCTTTTTTCCTTTCTGATTACGCAGTGCACTCGCGACATTTTGAGGGATCACGGTGTGTTTTCTCGTACTTGTGATAAGGTAAAAGAAATAAAAGTAACGAGCTCCAGACTGTTTCCACAGTAAACTTGTTTCATGATCCCTTTAATGCATTGCAAATTGACGAAATGCCTTGTTTTACATTATTTCACAGCAGCAATATTTCACAGTTGCCAATAAACATAGTCATTGGTCCCCGTGCTCAATATATTTAGATTTGAAAGTAAACATTTGGCAGAAATCTGCCTGGTTGGGTAAGAACAAGAACTGTGTGCTCCTCGCGCACACAGTCGCCCCTGAAGAAGAAACCAAGCAGGTTTCGAAACGTTGGGCTCCTTTTTATTTTTGGTTGGCGTTCCTTCCTCCTCTTCTAATATATTTAGATGATTAACTTTTTGTTGTTGGTTTCTTTTTGTGAAATTTTCTAAAATTATGTGGACCTGAAGTATAATTTTAAGTAGTATTAAGTAAATATGGAGTCTTAAGGCAAGTTCCTTAATTGTCTATTGTCTTCTCTTTTCAGCTTTTGTTACTGCCAATTCCCTGGAGAAACTCGGAAGTCCGTGAAAGAATACCTGTAAAGGAAGTGCAGCAATGCTTCCTACACTCAAAACAAAGCCTCCAACACACAAAAGAAAACTGCAGAATGAAAAAAAAAAAAAAATTAGCTTTCATTTTCATTTATTTTGCGCATTGGCTTTTTTTTCTCTTAAATCTGATTAGCGATTAATTTAGATTTTATTTAACAAGTGCATTAACTTTTTTCATTCATTTTACTTCAGTCATGTAGGTGATGTTACTTCAGTCATGGTAGATGATAAATATTGTAGGTTTTATATTAACAGGTGCAATACTATTTTTGCTCGTTTTTCTTCATCATGATAGTTTGTAATTATTTTTTTCTTCTAATAAGAGCTTGTTTATAAAGCTTTAAGTGCATCTGTGATATTTGTAAGCCACTAAAAGTATTACGTTTTTTGTTCCATCGTAAGTGTTTGTTTTAGGCAACATGTGTTCATTATATTGAAAAAAATATTTGTTTAATAAAAAGTTCTTACTTTAATTTGTCATCACTTTGAACTCGTCTACATTAAAGCCTGTAACATAATGCATTTCAGTTTCGATAACTGCAAACCACTGCAATTGCTAAATCAATATAATTTTCTACTTTTCTTATCTGGAATTGGTCAGGAATAAATTGGTGAAATGCTTTAAAAGTTCTATTAAGTGTACCCCCGATTATATTTGAAAGCCTGCTTCCAAATTTAATCCGGGGTACATTTTATAGTACTAAAGGCCTGCATAAAAGCATACTAAAATTCTGCTCAGAAGTGTACTAGAAGAAGTATCCTAAAAGGATGGCGAAATGTTACTTCTGAAGTGCGTAAGAAGTGTACTAAAATGCCTCTTACAGGCATGCTTAGAAGTATCCTAAAAGTATAGCGAAATGTTACTTTTGAAGTGCGTAAGAAGTATACTAAAATGCCTCTTACAGGTATGCTTAGAAGTATACTAAAAGTATGGCGAAATGCTACTTTGAAGTGCGTCAGAAGTATACTAAAAACCGGCTAATTTAGAGCAACAAGCATACTTCTGGAAGTGCAAATAAAGTATACTCTAAGAGCCCCGGTTTTTCGCTAAGGGGTGTATGCTGCGTTTCACGGGCATAAGAGCTTGTCAACATGACACACATCAAAATGCACTATACAGACCAACGTGCCTCTTTACAAACATGCCCGCGTTTGCCCACACCAGGTGAGGGCACTGCGCATGCGCAAAAAACATATTCGCTTGGGGCAAATTGTCCGCTCATGCGCTCTGTGGACAACAGCGCTGGTGCAGGGGCGTGACGTAAGAGCCTCAAGATTGTGTGTATATATATAAAGCTTTAGTAATAAATAAAACAAACGAGTGATGCAAGTTACTTAGTCTCGATGTATACTTATACTTATTTTAGGGCTGGGCGTCGACTAAAAATTTTAACCCGATTAATCGCCACCCTTTAATCGATTAATTAATCGATTAATTGGTTGCGTTTATTTTTATCAATACTATATTAAAAGAATGGCAACAACTCGTCTTGCCTTTGAAGGCTTATTTCACTCTCTGTTACACGGCGCAAAGGACGTTTAGAATTGAGGATACATATAGTTCAACGATTCAGACTCATATTTTTGCTCCAGCTCCGAAGACAAAGAAGTTTGTCCACATTCTCCGACAGGAAGACAAGAAGTCGGGACTTGGGCGATGCTTTCTTTGTTTTTTTTTCCGAGAAAGAGGCCTCGATAAGAAGGTGTTCATTGTTGTCCGCGTTTTGGCGGATCGTCCTTCCTGCAGCGGTGTACATGCACTCTAAGAAAAAAAAAGGAGGAGAAAGGTAGCAACAGCGACTGTTCCTCCTTGTTGCGGACCAGTTGCCCAGAGAAGGGAGGAACGGCAGTTCAGATGAAAGGAGGAGAGCGAGTTCCTCCCTGTTCAGTTGGCGCAGGGGTAAAACATCGCGCTACTGACCAAGTGGTGAAAGATTCGATCCCCAGAGAAGCGTTTTTTTTTTTTTTTCGTAAAGATTTTTTTTTGTTTTTTTTATTTACCAAAACACACATAAACAAACCCAGACCGATGAAAGGAAAATCAAAGTCCTTATTTTTGACCGAGACGTTTTCCTCCTTCTCCAAGCAGACCGGAGAAAGCTTTGGCCCTCCCGACTCATCTTTCGGTTTCGTTTTTCGAGCACATCGCACACGTTGTTTAACAAATTGATGTTGAGTTGATTGAGCTTCAGCGGCAGCGAAGGCCGCATGTAATTCCGTCTTCTAGTCCAAATGTACAGAACATTTCGGTTGCATTGACGTTTTTACCACTAATTTTATCAAACGAGCTAACGAAGCCGCTAGAAACAGCGAAGTTCCGGAGCAGTGCCAGCAGCGCTACATACACTGGGTAAGACGGCCGTCTCCGATTTGCGGGACACACGCGGAACTACAGCAGCGAAATCACGAGGAAATGTGTCGACGTTTTCGACGTTATGGAAATCGCGGGAACTGCGTCCAAGGCACGCAGGTTTCCCTGCCGGCTGCCTGGGTGCCCTCCGTGCTGAGTTTGGTTCTGTTGTCCCGTGCCGAGTGCCAACCGGCGTTCAACACGATTCTGTATTTCTGCGTGTCAGCAACATCGTCAACGTGGTTCTGTATTTCTGCGTGTCAACGACGTCGTGATGGCAGTGTTGTGGGTTGTGAACAGAAGACTGGAATTATCGCCGATGTGACCGTGTGTTCGCGTATCAGTGGTGTAACAACAAGATGAGATGACGTAAACTGTCGGGCATTGATGCCGCTGGTCGGGCCGTGATCGGAGGGGGCGGAGTGTCGCAGGATGACATTCCGCTTTACATTAAAGAGTTTAAAACCACTTGAGGGATTAGGTGCAGTCGATCGACGTGTGGATAGTCATGTTGGAACGCTGGTCTGAACGGTAAGCTCCTATCGTACAGTGGCCAATGTGACTGTCGGTCCCCGAGAGCGAATGCGCTCTGGGGAAAAGACGGAGCAGTACGAAAGTATGACGGAAAGTACGCATATTTAGAATGGAAGTTTAGCATAAAAAAAAAACAGGTAAAATCGAAAAAAAAACGCTATCTTTTATTTTACTGTTTAAATATATTACGGTTCCTGTAGAAACTGCCCTCCAAGTGGCGCGCTAGGATGAGCGCTAGAAGTTTTCGAGCTCGCAACGGCGTAGCTCCGTACACTTAACAGTTGCCGCAAGTCGCGGCTTTGAATGCATTCAATTTGATCGAAAAGCGATTTCTCTGCCCGTGGAGCATCACTTCCAACTGAGTGAATATCCGCTCTACAAAGATTAATTCAAGACGGCAATTGCAGCCGTGCGCGAACAGCACAAATAAAAAAACAAACACTACAATATAAATACTGGCTATGAAGGGCCGTGCGGGAAAACAAACTCATGGCTTGGAACCATATTGGAGCGGCCCGATTTATTGACTTTCAAATAATTACGGCATGATCCAGCGTTTTCTTTTTAATAAGAGATTCGTCCCCTGAGCCATTAAAAATAGTCTCAGATGTATGACATTGCTGGGAAAAAATGAAGATGTTCGGAATATTTTTTATTGCTTAGGGAGTCACCGGAAAATTCTGTACGTTCAAAACGACCAGTATAAAAGACGGAATCGCAGGGCTCGGGAGTAGTGATCGGGGTAGTGTCCTGTTGCATTGATGTTTGTATGTGCGATGCTTGTGTATGAGCTCAATATATGTTAACCAGATGCTTGTAGTGTGCGCAACGTGTCTACATGTGTTAGAGATGCCCGAGGAAAAGAAAACGTATTTGTGGCATTAGAAAATGAAAATATGTTTTGTAAACATGATTTGGGCGGTACCTAGCGCCACCTAGCTTAGCTACTTCAGATTACTCTGCTTGACCCTGCCATCTGGTGGCAAGCGATTTAACATCCTTTTACGCTACGCGGCTACGCTATAATTTCGTGTTACCGTGCTGAGATAAGCCAAGAGGTTGCTTCGGATTTGCTTTTTTTTTTTGAGAGCGGCTTTTGGTTTTGCGGGCGAATGATTTTCACTCCTCCGTGATGTGCGGTTGACGCGACGGTTGAAGAAGGAATTGTGGCTCGAGGAATAGCCAAGGTAAGATATAATGTACGCGAACTGGGTGCCGGTTGTCTCCGTTGATCATCGCAGTGCTGACGATGAGAAGACTGAGTGACTGCATGCTTTCGAAATGTAAGTTTCTTTACCTGCAAGGGGAAGCCGGCTTCGGAAATAAATACAGTTCGCGGAAAGCTCGTGTTACGTTTTTATTTGCTGCTCCTCTCGCTCCGTACAATAGACTTAGTGTTCTCGTTAAGCCTCATCAATCTCGATTTGCTCGATTCGTGGCCGCCATATTGAGATGCAGTCGACGGAGGAAGCTTTGCTCCCCTGCTTAAGGGACGAAAGTTTCTCCCTTTCAGAAGGAACATATGTGTCAAGAGCGTTCCTCCCTTTAGGGAGGACTATACTGACCCTTTTTTCTAAGAGTGGGTGCTTCGCCCGTAGGAGTTTCTGAAGCGAACTTACGCTTCCACTGCACGAAAACGGCTTTTTGCAGATGAGGCAGTGTACTTCCTTCGAGTTAAAAACTTCACCGCTGGAGTTTACTTTAAACCCAAACTTTCCAGCGAGTATGACTTTCATACTCGTGTACTCGTCCATTTTTACAGGCCGAATACTGGAACAAGTATACCCATGGCGTTGTTAGCTTCCCAGCTTGTTTTTCTGCTTGTTTGTCTTGCCTGGGCAGGATGTGTAATAGATCCTCAACACGTGAAGTTTCGCGGTCGCCCGGGAATCAATTGCGGGCCCGGCTTGTTCGTCTGGCCTCGGCAGAACTGTAATGCATATCCTCAAACACGTGACGCTTTGCGGGCGCGAGAATCGAACCTTGCTCATGGCACCTGGCTGGGCACAGAAAACCGCTTGGGACAGAACGACCCGATACACGCCACGCACCCCTAGTTCGGGCAGGTCGTCCAGGATAAAGCCATGCGTACGTCCAGTTGACTTCTTCTTGAGTACGGATTAAAAAACCGACTAGCCGGTTAAAAACGTTTATCGCGATTAAGCTCTTAATCGATTAATCGGAAGGTTAATTGATCAATTGACCAGCCCTAATTAATTGTATTTATTCGAAAATACTGCAGGCCTTTCTCAGGCCCTGGCAAGTTACAGGAAACAATACACAATAGTAGCATATACAGCGCTAAAAATAGGATTGAGGGTATAGGTTTTAATGACTGAAATACCACGTTTTTTTTTTTTTCTGAGATACGAAAAAGCTTCGTTGACTTCGCTCTGTAGATAGGAAAAAATGCAGATTCATATTCACCAATTTGAAACTTTAACGCGTCTTCTAAAACGAAACTTGCGAATACTACCTTGTCAAAAGAATTGTATTTTTCGAAAACTGAATTGTATATTGCAACATTAATTAAACTCAAAATGATTTACCTGAAAACCAATAAACATTTCACTATGATTGACAGCTAATATGTCGAGGTAACTTCTCTACAGGGTGCTATTTTAGAACACTTAAACAAAAATTGAAACAATCAATACGATTAAACATATTGCAGCAACAATCAATATAGTTATATAAAACAACACGAAGCCATATCTATTTGGTGTGTCACCACGTGAATCTTCTAAAAGCACTGACAGCTTCAGAAACGCGAAGCGTGACTTCTAAGTTTTATGTTCATGATTTTAACGTTTTGATTCGTTCTTCGGCGTACTTTTATTTTGGAGAATGTCGGAGATATAGACGGATGTAAATAATATCTAGAAACACCTCACTATAATTTTCAAGACAACGGATAGATCACAGAAATTTGCGATTCTCCTCTGTCTATTTTGTATATACTAAACAAAGCTATTTTTCGGCACTTGCCAAACATTTGATATTATTTTCATCGAGAAAAACAAAATCGTTTGGATTATTGATTATAGGCTGGTACAATCCCTTGCATCAAATGTAAACCACGCAGGTCGTAAGCGTAAA
This sequence comes from Ixodes scapularis, assembly GCF_016920785.2. Taxonomy (NCBI): domain Eukaryota; kingdom Metazoa; phylum Arthropoda; class Arachnida; order Ixodida; family Ixodidae; genus Ixodes; species Ixodes scapularis. The sequence continues at coordinate 119,303,232 of NW_024609835.1, forward strand.
ACAGAAAATCCTTAATAGAAGTCGTCGGTTTAGTTGCGAGAGTTATGCCACACAAGCGATGAAAATGCAGCATTCAAACTAGCAAAACGAAAAGTGCCGTATAACTACAGGTTTAAGTAGAATACTGACACAAACAGTCATTTATTTTAGCTTTCGTTTTATTACACTTCTAAAATTATATTAAAACCAAATTCGATGAAACGTCAGAGCAAGATAAATGCAAGCGAGCCTCCACCCAAGATACCGGAACCGAAACTGCAACAATTCTTATTACAAAGGTCAGGCGTAAGTCGTAGCCGATTCCCGTTAGTATTAAGGATAGCTGCTTTCGGTTACGGCCAGAACTGCGATCGGGACACTTCCACCTGTGGACGCGATTACAGGCCACGTTAATTACAGTTGAAAATATTTCTGCAGCATGCTTGTAGAACAATCTTTATGTGTCCAGGAGTTCAGTAAAAGACTACGCTTGCACAATCATTGACTTGCTTAAGGCTTAAATGTGGTGGTAGCGATTGTTACGACCGGTGGGCTCGCTTCGACTTTCTTTTTCGAGCCATAACTATGGTGCCTGGATCGCGTCTCTGATTTTAGCGTCCCATTCCACCCATACATCAAAAGTGGCCCCCTAGTGGCAACAAATGACGTAACCGAAACCGGAGTGTCATGCTGTTGCCTGTCGCGATCCAGGCAGTTGGGCGTAGAAATGCTGGCGAAAAGCACGAGCGAACGCGAGTGTCGCACTCGTCACGGCGTCCCTGGCGTCCCAGCTTCCGGCTACCTTACCTTCCGTGGACTGTCACAGTGGAGAGAGACCTACAGCAGAACAGCCGTCTTCCATATACACCACAAGTGTTGGGACACCGCCAGGATCGCGACCGGCGACAGCATGACACTTCTATGACGTTATAAGGCGGAAATCGAGGGGCCACTTTTTTGAGCGCGGTAAGCACACCAGTCGGAGACGCGTTCCAGGCACCATACCATAACCGCTAAAACTACCTTGGAGTGGCAATAGTGCTGGACTTTTTTTTTGGCTTTCACGCCGGCGCTTTTTCTTTTTTTCTCGTCAACGTGATTTCAACATGGAACCAGAGGCACTCTTCTGGAGTACCTGCCCTGATCTAAAAGGGACTTGGTTCACCTCACTTACTTACTTACTTACTAATTACTCTGCTTGACCCTGCCACCTGGTGGCAAGTGATTTATCCTTCTTTCACGCTACGCGATAAACAGCGGTTTCGAGTTGTTTTTTTTTTTTCTTTTGAGAGCGGCTTTTGGTTTCGCGGACTGGTTTGCCATTCCTCCGTGATGTGCGGTTAACGAAGGAATTGTGACTCGAGGAACAGCAAAGGTAATGCGTAAAGTGCGCGAAGTAACTGGGTATCGTTTGCCTCCGTTTAACATCGCAGCGCTGACAACGAGAAGGCTGAGCAACTGCTTTTGAAACGCAAGCTTCTGTACCTGCGGGAGAATCTGGCTTCGGAAATAAAAAAAAGGATCGCGGAAAGCTCGTGTTACGCTTTTATTTGCTGCTCCTCTCGTCCCGTACAAAAGACTTAGCGTCCTCGTTAAGCTTTATTGTGCTCGATTTGCTCGATTGGGGGCCGCCATAATAAGATGCAGCCGACGGAGGAACTTTGATCCCCTGCTTCAGGGATGAAAGTTTCTCCTTTTCTAAAGGAACACAGGTTACAAGACCGTTCCTCCCTAAGGGAGGACTATCAATATCTTTTTTTCTAGGAGTGTACGGTTCACAGACACCAAACTCACTTGTTTTGACCGTTTGACTATTTCCTTTTCGAAGTCTGGTAGGCTGTCTGGTATTAAAAAATAAAAAAAAAAGAGAATTTCGTCCATATCCCCGACTTACCGATGATCATGAGTGCTACATTTGCCGAGCGCCACCATGTTTTCTGAAGAAAAATAAAAGAATGAAAAGCCAGAAGGCTAAAACCGCAAAACCTCTGGCGTTGAAACACATCACTCCAGACATCGATTTTCGGTATTTCAAAAAAAAAGAAAAGAAAAAAAAAAAAAAAAGCCGGAGTGCATTTGCGACTGCGTTAAAAAACATGTTTTACGAACGCCGCCATTAAGTATTATGGAAATGTTGCTTACACAGCTTCTAAATTTCATATTTGATTACGTCACAAATAAAAAGAAGCGAGGAGGTGAGAAGAGGGAAAGAAAAGCGCAAAAGACGAAAAAGTGGGCGCGCGCGTGAGGAAGTTTTTTCTTTTCTTTTTCGCTTTGTAGTATTTATTTTTTTTAGGATGTCTATGAGTACAAATTGAAGCGTTTTAGACAACAAAAAAGACGACCTTCGGGGTGTCAGTGCCTCTTTAAAGATACACTGCAACGAAGAAAAAAACATTTTTAAAGCTTACTTGGGACCCTTTAATTTTCAAAATAATTTTGATGGGAAAACAAAATTTGCGTAATACGTACGCGTTAGACGCAGTTTAGGTGAAGGTAATGTCCCGCTCTAAACCCCGGCCACAGATTAGTGGCCAGGACTTTTACTACTGGATTGGCTTGGCTGCTCGACAGAACACGCTAACAAGCCTAGTGTCTCCCTTTCGCTACATCCGGTGCGTCAGGTCTGGGTGTGGCGCATGGAGCGCGTCTCCGACTCGTGCGTTTAGCGTCCTATTCCGTCCATGCATCAAAAGTGGTCCCGATGTGGCAACTAATGACGTCACAGAAGCCGAAATGTCATTCTGTCGAATGCCGCGATCCTGGCGGTTAATCTTAGAAATGCTTTCGAAGAGCACGAGCGAACGCGAGTGTCGCTGTCGTAGCGGCGTCCCAACTTCTGGCTGCTGGAGCTTCTAAGGACTGTCACGCTGGATAGCGACCTGCAGCAGAACGGGCGTCTGTCACCTCCGCCACCGCTGATGGGACACCGCCAGGATCGCGACAGTTGACAGCACGACACTTACATGACATTATTAGGTGGATATCGAGGGACTATTTTCGAGGACAGGGTAAAGACACCAGTCGGAGTCGTGTTCAAGACACAATAGTCTGGTTAAGTCTGACGCCTGACACCGCCTGCTAGGCGTGCGAGAAGACGAGCAGCAGCCTCCGGCATCGTCTGCTATTCCACCACCGTCTATCGTCGTCTGCAATGCCCATACCAGGACGTAAAAGCTGCGCGTCGGCGTCAGTTTTCGACTTCGTCTGTCTGCTATTCCGCCCCCCTTCGTTTAAAAACTTTTGCAACACTCACAAGACACGAGCGTGAAAGCGGCATTCCAGTGTTCCATCATACACAACGCACGGTTCAATACAAGAGCCTGTCAGTGTCTGCAGATGTGCAATAGAAAGCGACCAGGGGGACTAAAAAGAAAAGAAACCATAAATATTCAGCCCTTCCAGCTTTTCTGCTGTTATTTTTTCGCATTGCATCCGCGAGCAAGGTGGGCGAGTGTTGTAACGCAGAATGAAACCGCGACCTAAAAAGTTTCGCTTTCGCAGGCCAGGTGCGCTGCGAAACATCAGAGCAAATTGCATTTCGAAGCGAAATGACAGGAACATACTTTGACAAACTTGATGCGAGCCGAACGCCCGATTGCTTCCAGTCAAATGGCTCGCAAATTCTTACCTGTTTAAGTATCTTCTCGGTATTGAAGCCATAGTCGTAATCACGACGGTTACAAAGTTCACAGAGCAGCAGGGCCTCTTTTACTGCAACCAACATCTTTCTTGAGCATCAACACGCGCAAAGAAAAAATCAAGCCACATCGATCAAAATAGTTTATGTGGGAAGCTAGATTTAGGCCAGCCCCGCTGCGAAAAGAAGCATCCCCACAGCGCTTCCGAAAGGACTTGTGACGGTTGTTTGCTGCGAAATACGTCGGTTGAGGAGACTTTAGTCTAAACACCTCTGTAAACTTAGAACGACTCGTGCTTATAAAAATTGACGAGCTCAGCGAACTACTCTTATTAAGCACTACGTAGACCCCGGCAGCCATGTTCTTCATCCTTTCGCACCAATGCGGAAGCAGCAATCTCTAGACACCTTTGAAAGCAATAATAACTCTATCTAAATTATTTTTTTTTCTCAAACATAAAATATCGTCGATTGAAATACTACTGCGGCACTGCGGCACAGAGGTACAATTTACAGCCAATCTTTCATACGTCAATCATCTCTAGCGAATGAAAAGTGTAAGCACCTTTTAAGCACGGGCGGGGCTTAGCAGGCCGCGACCCACACCTTCTGCACATAAAGTGCGTCTAACATTTAATGTAAATATTGCCAGAATTTTTTCATTGCAGTGTTTTTAATTGTTAGTGAAATAAACCAATCAATTCAATTCTTTGTCGTCACGCCACGGCGGTGGTGCTGCTGTCGGCACTGCGCATGCGCAGACGCTTTATCAGTTGCGAATCTGGTATCTGCGCACACTTGGTGCCTGCACCTGGAGTATGCAACGCGGGCTTGTTTATAAACAGTGTGCCGGTATATAGCTGCTTTCATTCCCTCTTCCCCTTCCGTAGTTTTGTTTTCGGAAGATTGTGTGACAGTACTTTCCGCAGGAAATACCGATAAGTGTTACTAGAAATAGCTCAGTTTCACAGCTCCCTTGGAAACGCGGGCTCCGCGGCGGTCACGAGAACTATTGTCGCTGCAGTCGAGCACTGGTTCCGGTTCCACGAGCCGCTCTGCTGACTATGCGGTGAACACTCGCTTCGCTGCTCTTGTTCTGCTTTGTTTGTGCCAAGAAAACCTACGGACTTCAGAAGGCGGGAACAAGCTCTGCACAGAAAACACAGGAAACTCGCTGCAAAGTGTAACGTTTCAGACGTGCACTTCAAAGACGAGGATGTCATCAAGAAGTACTCTCACGTTATCGGCGGTGAAGAGGTACTTCTTCCTCGTGGGAAGTGGCAGCTAGCACGTGACAACAACCACGTGTTGGGGGAGTTTTTCTGGCTTGTTTTGGAGAAGCTGGCGGCTTCTACGAAAGCACACGTCGCGCGGGACGGAAGGCTGCGCCGTTCGTTCTTGCGACCGCTACCTGGGCCACTTCCGTCCATAGCCAGGAATTGGAAGCTGCGAAACTGAGACGGTTAAGGCCGGTTCTCACATGCAGCGAAGCGCTGATGTAGCACTCCTCACGTGCCATCAGCTACTTATCGTCTGCCATGAGCAACAGTTTCGACGGTGCGATACAAAGCTGGTGAACGCTGCCGTCAGCACGCGCTTAGCGCGAGGTAAGCGCTATGCTTGTAGCGCTCCGCTGCATGTGGGAACAGGCCTTTATTGTAACGTTGGTGCCAGTATTGTCCAATTTGTATTCTTTTTAGAGCGCAGCTCTTAGGGGCCCGTTCCCGGCTTGAGCGGCGTCGGCGTCGCCGTCGGCGTCGGCGTTGGCGTCGGCGTCGGCGTCGGCGTTGGCGTCGGCGTCGGCGTCGGCGTAACCGCAACCCTCGTAACCCTCGTGAGGGTTACGAGGGTTACGAGGGTTAATCTCATGAGGGTTACCCTCACGAGGATCACGAGGGCCACGAGGGTTACTTACCCTCGCAACCCTCACGAGGGTTACGAGGGTTAGTTACCTTCACGAGGGTTACTAACCCTCGTAACCCTCGTGAGGGTTACAAGGGTAAGTAACCCTCGTGAGGGTAACCCTCGTGAAGGTAACCCTTTTGAGGGTTACGAGGGTTAGTAACCCTCGTGAGGGTAACCTTCACGAGGGTTACCCTCACGAGGGTAACGAGGGTTATGAGAGTTACCCTCACGAGGGTTACTTACCCTCGTAACCCTCACGAGGGTTACGAGGGTTAGTAACCCTCGTGAGGGTAATCTTCACGAGGGTTACCCTCACGAGGGTCACGAGAGTTGCCCTCACAAGGGTTACTAGGGTTACCCTAACGAGGGTCACGATGGTTACCCAGGTCAAGTGACCCCCCTGGGGTCACGTGACCTGGGGATACCCCCGAGGTCACGTGACCCCCCGTTGACGTCATAGCCACTGACGACGTCATCAGTGACGTCACTGATGACGTCACCGGCATCCGCATCGTCATCGTCATCATCACTGATGACGTCATCAGTGACGTCACTGATGACGTCACCGGCATCCGCATCGTCATCATCATCACTGATGGCGTCATCAGTGACGCTACTGATGACGTCATCGGTATCGTCACGTGGCCCCAGGTCACGTGACCCCCCCGACGTCACGTGACGCCCCAAGGTCACGTGACTCCCACAAGGTCACGTGACCCCGAAGGTCACGTGACCCCCCGCCCCCCGAGGTCACTTGACCCACCCCCCAGTACCCTTCCCTCCTCCTCCTCAAGAGCTGCGCTCTAATTCGGCGTTACAGGGAGTTGTAAACGGCTTTCATTTTTTTTTTTATTCTCTTTTGTATTTTTAGTAGAGTACATCGCTTTTCGGTATCTGTGTAAGGGCATGCTGACTTGGTTCAAAGTTCAAGATGCAAACGCGAGTTTCTGATAGATTTATATTAACGGGACTTTCATTGAAAGGCATTACAACGAATAAGCCTCTTCTTGAATACTTGTATAGAGTTCGGGACACTTTTTTCTTCTTTTTTGGGGGGGGGGGGGGGGGCACTTGAACGTTTTTATGGTACTATTCGGTTTTGTGACATAGAACTGGGAAATCTGCCACTGATCTTAAAATTAAAAAAAAAGAGCAGGAGCAACAAAGGGGACGTTCGTGTAATTTAACGTTGACGGCTGCTATATTATTGTGTCAAGAAGGGTTGTATAAGTATAGGTTATAAGTTTATCCCCTAGTGTCTTAATGCAGAAAAATGTGTATTACGTTCGCTGTTCAAATTAATGGAGTAAAAGTTTCGCTAAAAGAGCGTAGTCTGAGGTCTAAAATTTCACCTTCAAAAGGTACGGAATTTTTTTCCCCTATATGTCAGGGTGAGTATAAAACAGTCCTCCTTTTTACTCGAAGCTGAAGCAATAAAAACTACTTCACCTTTGAATCATAAAAAAAAAAGAAACTAAAGACTTGCGAGGAAAGAACAACTACATAAATAGGACAGAGACGTCTGAAAATCCAGCAAACTCGTACTAAGGAATATTGACAGGCAATTCTTTTTCTTCGTGTCTCAGTACCCACATTCTATTACTCTTTGTCGTCGCTTAAAAACACGTTCACATCGAATGTCTTCCGCTAAGAAATGACCTGCATAAAGATGTTTTATCTTTTTTTGCCGGAAGGCCCCAACGCGTTCTATTTTCATCGTTCTCTTTCCCAAAGGCAGTAAATAAACGACCAGAGAGCGAGAAACAGATGTAAGCAAAAACCCGGCGTCAATATCATCTCTATCATTGCTTCCGCTCCCGGGACCAGAATTTGTATTCAAATGCGAGCGCCGACCTGCCTTTATTTTCACCCACCGCAGCGAAATCAATACGGACAGCACCAGCTGCCTGGAAACGGCCATCGATACCCTTTTAAAAGCAGAAATACACCGCGTACCGTTCGAAGCCGGTTGACCCAAAACAAGTCATCCAAGCAAGGTCCCGAAAACATAAAAACGACTCTCTAAACGCGAGCGAGAAAGAGAACGCCGAAAAAGCGCCGAAGCATGGCAGGAACTGCGCCGCCGCCGCCGCCAACCGCTCGCTTACCCGAAGCCAGCGGCGCGTCACGCCGTACGGCGCAGCGTTATATATAGGGACCCGCAGCAGGCGTTCGGGGGGAAGCAGGTTGATATAATACGCTAAAATCGGACGCCGTCTTCATCGCTGATTCGCGGCGAAGGGTCGCATTGGCATTCAGGGCCACGGCTCTAGGCACGGCGGGGGGACAGATCGGTGCGGCCAGCCCGTGGACGCTATAAAGGGGGGGGGGGGGGGGGGGGGGGGGCAAATCGGGCCTTCTAGCGTCACCGCAACGGCATAGCGATTGAACGGGCGCTGCTACTTGCCGTCTTGTGGCGCCTTCTTTTGTCCCCACGACGATGCGACGGTGTAAACGACACGTCGTTGGGCTTGTTTTTTCGCTTATCCAGTTGTTGTTCGCAGAACATCTTGGCACCATATCTTGTAACTAAGCACAACGAGAACAGCGAAGCACTTGGACTAAAAATGTTTTAGAGGACTAATGATGCACGACCTGATGTTTGTTGCTAGTTCTCCCCAGTTAACAATCGGCTCTGAAATAAAAGAAGAAAGAACGATCTGTGAAAACGTTGGAAATTCTTCCGGGGGCAAGCGGCTCTGAGGTGAACATATACAAAGCCATTTTGCCTCCGCTATCTGTTTTTCTGTTGCAAAGCAATATCTACACATTTGCAACCCACGTTTCTCCAGCTTCAGTATAGTTGTGTGTTTCGGGGCTTTGTATATCCAAACGTAATAGTGCCCGTTTGATCATGGGTAATAATTGTATAGTTTTTTTTAATACGTAAGTAAAATAAGATGAATAAATGAATAAAAAAATTAATACCCTATAGTGACTGAAAGCTCGAGAAATGAACCACGTGTTGTGCCGAAAGCATAACAAAAAGCCCTGTCTTTATTAAAGAAAAAATAAAAAAATAAAGGACCTTAAATTTGGAAAAAAAATGTGAACATTTTATTGTAAACACTTTAAAAATTGTGCGCCTTAAGTATTTTTTTTTTAAATCTTATTAGTAGGAGTGCCGATCGCAGAAGACCGCGAGAGCAGAGTGGAAGACTAGCAAAAGTGACGCCATGGACGTGGTCATATGACCCTTGCTCGCCCCTGAGCTGGCTCGGGGATGCCGACGAGGGCGTCATGACACTTTTGACAAATAACGGGCGCCAGAGAGGTTCGCCGCATGCTCTGCGGCCATCGTTGCACGTGTTTTTCAAAATGAATGCTGTTCAAATCCACTTCTGCCCGCGTTAAGTGCACTAACTAAATTTACGGGACAAACGACTACAGTAGTCCGTTCTTAACTCAGATTCCTTGAAAATTGCTTCAGCTTTCCTTCAAAGTGTCGGTGACCGTCGAAGCGATTTCCGAAATATACTTTTATTTCACTACGAGAAACCCGAGATACAAACGTGTTTCGGCATATTTCCTTCGACACTGAATTAAAAAAAAACGTATATATATATATATATATATATATATATATATATATATATCAGACTTGGACGTAGTTCAACTACTCTACTCAAACTACTGTAGTTTAACTACTTTTCTGAGTAACTTGGTAACTTTCAATTACAACTCTATTTGGGTAATTAGTAGTTTAATTTAACTACGTTTTTCGAGTAACTTCTACTAAAATTACTAACCACTTTCGAAATTTAATCCTATTTTTTTTTTCATCACAAAAGTTTGAGTCCACAAATAAATAAGACGCTGGCAGATGAAGTGGCATTCACGAACAAGGGGCCCCCTCACATTCTGTTCCCACGCACTTACACTCGGCAGCCATAGAAACTGCATCACAGGCGTCCTTGGGCCAAGGTGGCTACGACGAGCAGCCAAAGCATAACACCGGCGCGCACGAACGCAGGCAGAGATGCTTGACAAGCATTGGTCGGGTGTTGACCTGATCCGGTAATGCACGCAAGCGCCGCGTTTCCAGTTGCAAAACGTGAAAGACGGGGACACTCCGAAAGTTGTTGCTGTTATCATGGTGCGCCTTTAGTGAGTTCTGACTCAAGTGGTAGGTTCCACGGTTGCGCCACTGGGATGACCTCGCAACTGGGCGCCTGTTCTCATGGTTGCCTCGTCGTCAGCGCATACTCCCTTGCAAAGTGGACTCCCCCGCGCCTAAACGCAGACACGGATAATCCGTTCATGGGAGCACGTTCCCGCTTCCAGCTGCAACTGTACGAGCGCCGATGCTTGTTCACGTAATCGTTCGCGTCCTTCCGACCTTCCACGCCAGGGATACCTCCTCTTTGTTGAAAACGTTTTACTTGACAGGCGCGTCAGGATACCGTAGTCGCTGGCGAGGATTTCGAGTCACCCTTGGGAGATCTTTTTGTTGGACCCAACGTCAACGGGAAAAAACAATTTTTTTTTTTTTTAAGTGGCGTAGCTATAACATTGCAACGAGACGCGCAGTCGTCCGAATGATCTCATCGTCGTGGCGCGAGACTTGATCCCTTGACGGTCAGCTGCACTCGCTCGGCGAAATCTCCGAACGTCGTGAGAATAAAGAGGGGCCAGTCATAACAATCTCAACTTTCCGAAGAAAAAAAGAAAAGAAAGAGGAGTGTTTGTTATAAAAGACCATCTAGGGGGCCGAGGCAAGCCTAATTGTTTCGTCATGGACACCAAAGATGCCGACACTCGCTTACCCGACCCTGCACAGTCTGCTTCTGAAATTGAACGTTGTCCTTGCATCCAGCGCCACGGTGGAACGTCCTTTTAGCTTGACCGAGGACGTTATTAGAAGGAAAAGAGGAAAACTCTCCGATAACAACTTTGGAAGACAATTGCTTCGGCGAGCGAATAAACTATTTTGTAAGTCATTAAATGACTTCATTTATTTCCGGCTTGCAGGGTTTTCAACTGATCAAAACTTCTGTTCGTTTTGCTGCCACAAAAACATAAAAAGTAACTTCGAAAGTAACTTCAAAGTAATTCGCTACTTTTTTACAGTAGGTAGTAGTTTACTGAATTACTATTACGAATGCGTAATTTCTACTCTACTTCAACTACTTTTGGCGTAGATACTCAGTAACTTAGCTTAACTACATTTTTGAGTAATTTGTACATGTCTGATATATATATATATATACATATAACTCAAAGATACGTACTGTCGGACTTACTGATTGTGTGTGTTTAAGTTCCTGCAAGAAACGCGTATAATACAAAAAAAAAACAGAAATATATTTAGCGCAATATTTAAGTTTCCACACTCATCTCAAAGTATGCCATCATATGGAGCCGTCGATCCCAAAATAGAAGCATGTTTCAGAAGTGCTGAAACAAATCTCGCGACGTATGACACTTTTTATTTTATAAGAAAAGTGGATTTTCTTACGTACAGCTTGTTCCATCCAGGCAGTTAAACTATTTTGTTGGAAGTTCACTGTTATTTTAAGCGAATATTGTACTGCGCTAAATTTCATTAGACAGCGCACGCACAGCACCATATTCTTCCCTTTCGACGGGGACAGCCCGTTTCCGAGAGAGCCCCCATGTATCACGCCCTCTACGCTGCCACGCTCCTTTGCTGAGCAGATGGAGTGGACTGCCGCCGATGAACCGAGACACCAGACTCGCCCAGACAGCAGAAACATCTCACTCCGCTGTCACGAGGGCTGTCCACGATGACAATGACGGCAGTCACCACTCCCAATTAAAAAGGTAAAGCCCCGAGGTTGCGCATCCAGCTGTTCCAACCACGCAAAACCTGCCGGCTCCGAAGCCATTGGATTTTTGCGGATTAAGGACTATTCTATAGCATAACATTTGATATAAGCTTACGCTACCTCCCCCCCTCCCCTCCTCTCGGCCTCATTTCTTTTAATGTTTCTGAAAGAGTGCGTTACGAAAGAGAGGGGAAATTCATTTTAAAGTCTTTCATTTTATCGTCTCTCTCCAGCCCTGATCTGTGGTGTGGGTTAATATGAGGTGGAAAATTTGTCCACGCCTTTCCATAACATGCTAATCAAATGCGACTTTTTTTTTTAATATTTCAGTTTTTTTTTTTTTTTTTTTGCGGTAATCAGTTTTTGATCTTTAATGGCAACTGCTGCAATTGAAATTGAAGATATCTGCAGTAGAGTGCTGCACTTGTTCTGCCCTGGCCAAGAGCCCGAGCATGGTTTGGGTTGACTATATTTTCTTCAGAGCCATGGGTTGTACGCACAGATAGTTTTCATACAGCGTGTCACCCGCTCCAAAAATTTTCCATGTTTTTTTTTGTCGAAAATATAAACTACACATTGTCCAACACTCAGTCATCGCTTATATGCAACGCAGCCGGCCCGGACCGTTTGCCGTTTTCAGAACTAATTCTTATTTTGTTTAAAACTTTTTTAAAAAACTTAAATAAAACTTCAATTGAAAAAAAAAAAATTCCGGTACCTTACGCCATTCGTTCCATATGAATCAGTGAGCTTCATTGGGCACAATTTTTCGATTGAAAATTAGCAATTTTTTTTTTATAAATTTGAATAAGGCAACGGTTCTTTGTGAACACCTGGTATCTGGATTAGACGGCTAGCGCTACATTTGGGCTGAAACATTGCGTTCGGCAATACGTCGTTTACTTTTTGCAATAAAAAGAAATCTAATTATTTTGGGGAAACTTAGTAGATTGCTAATGTCGCTGCTTCGTCTTTAGATTTTGTGAAAGCCAAGGGTACCACCACGCCTCGGAGGGATGGGGGAGGGTGCACGCGGGCATTATTCGGGTGCGAAGAAAACTTCGTGAATAGGGCGGGTGCTCTGCCCACCTCCAGAGGGACAGAAAGTTCTCCTATAGGAGGTATGCACACTGCCGCGGTGTCCAGCGGTTACCCCCGTTGATGCTAACCTTGCGTTCTCTCATACTACAGTTAGTGGCCGGATGAAAACGGAAGGGAGTAGCTTCGGTTGTACCGCCTTCTGTGCGAGCTTCTTACCTTCGAGAACGCTTCGGCGTCATGTGTACCTCGTGCTCGCTCGCGCGGCCAAAAGCACGGAGGAAGGCACGGAGCGCGTGCAGCAGGCCGGCCGTTCGAAAGACACGCCGCGGCCTTTCCACTCTGTCAGTGACCGTAATACATGCGGTTTCTCGTTTCCTGGAATGCCCAGGTCCGCGTTGTTCTTCTGGATTGGGCATGCGGCGAGGCAACCTTCCTACAATATCCGATTTGTTGTATTCTTTTTCAACGTAATTTTGGTGACGTTGAACTTGTGGTCAATGAGACAGGATGAGCAAGACAGGGTGCCCTTTTCAGATATCCAATCTCTAGCATGCGCCCGTTGCCTTTCCTTGTGCTTAAGGATCACGAGACTCCGACGCCCTATCGAAGGTAGGCAAGGTCGCGCTGAAGTCGGGACGCCTGGAAAACTTCCCCACCGTCCTAATCCCTTCCGCAACTAGAGAATTTCAGGGAACCGTTTTTGCGCCTCCTTTGCAAAAACGAAAGTTCGAAGAATGACTCCGGATCGTCTCGCATGGGCACTATAGTAGAGAGCTTTAGGAAACCGTTTTCGCACGTCCGATACGGTAGGATGAGCCCTCCGGTACGAACTGCGCATATACGAGTCTTCTGGGGTGGCGCATGCGCAGTTCGTACCGGAGGGCCCGTCCAACCGTATCGGACGTGCGAAAACGGTTTCCTAAAGCTCTCTACTATAGTTGCCATGCGAGACTATCCGGAGTCATTCTTCGAACTTTCGTTTTTGTCGATGTGTGTAAGCACTTCATGGAACCCTGTCTCGGTTAATTATTAGCATTTTCTGTTCACAACAGTTTGTCCAGGTTTGAGAAAAATACACGTTCGGATTACTCTGTGGCGATGGGATGCGACAAGTTGCCGGTTTACAAATTGTCCTATGAATGATGTACAGCGTGCAGATGGGCTCTACGCTAACTAAGTTGTTTTGACATCGACGGTGTGGTGTAAGGTAAATCTTAAGCTACGAAATAAAGAAATAGGCCGGCATTGCTCGGACTCGGGCTTAAAAGACCTGTCGGCGTCTGGCACGGCTTGAGACGTAATTGGACTTATGTACGAATCTACAAAAGTTTGTTTTTCGCTTGTGCATGTGGGTTTTAACCAGCATATGTATGGAAACCAAAAGAGTAATAAAAACACCCACAGTTTTGCGTTTACTGCGTCCCGTTGCACAACTGGTGTGAATATGTTTGGTCAATGCGTGGTTAGGTCTCGGATCAACGAAACTCCGTAATTACAACCGCAAATGCATACTGCCTGTCGAGGCATTATTTCGAGAACGGCTAAATTTATATACGTTTCCTGTATACGAGGTAAGGGTGAAATATTAAAATAAGCAGATTAATTGATGGTTGACCGGCCCTAAACATAAACAAAATCAGCACATGTGAAGATAGCAGCTGTATATTGTCCGTAATCCGTTACACGCAACGCCGACATCTGCGATTCCTGACTTCTTTTTCCAATAGGCGTTAACATCTAGCTTCACGAAACACGCAAAACCACCTTTTCACGCAAACACATCGCACTGCAAAAAAAAAAAAAAAAAAATTGATGGTGTTAATTACGATTAAGTGTTCTACTTAAGGGGTAACGTGTAGATAGAACGTTTAGAATAATTACGCCCTAAATTAGTTTTGAAAATATGGTTTTGTTGCTTTAATAAAAATAAACATAGGGTTTCAATTGGGAGTTATTGTAATCAGGACGCTTGGCCCCCATTTAGTTATCAATCACTCATTTCGTATTGCCATTTCGAAACACCTTTTTGTATGACATTGTTGGTTAAGAACTATTTGTGGCTTGTTTCCAATCTATGTTAGAATTATTCTCTCTGGTATCTCCAGTTGCCATTTATAATAGGAAAGTTAGTCTCTGGGTGAATGAGAGAAAAAGTAGCGCGCATCCAAAACCCCTTTTTTTTTTTGCCCCTATCTCATCTTATGTGAAGCCCGACAACGTAGCTTTGCCGGGTGCAAACGCGGCAAAACTAATAGCATTATTTTTTATTTCCTTTCTGTAGCGCGACGCATAGCACTTCGCTTCAAGTGAAAACGGGGCCCTGGTGAAATTTCTGATAGGTAGTTTTAGTTAAAATATCTGGACAGACAACATGTGCGATTGATTTCGCTCACCGGGTCCGCTCCTCGAGTTTTGTTTGTTCAAACATTCCGGACGCTCGCAGTCTGTCGTCTGCTCCTCGGGGCCTCGCCTTCTCCTCGTTTACGTGAACCCTATATGGCGGAAGCGAGTGCAACGCTATGGCCACATTCTATACAACCCACCATCTAACTAACATGCGATAGGGCCAGGTGCACCCCACGTGGGTGCAAGTGTCGTTTAAACGTTTTATGGTTGGGCATCAAAAAAGTCACGCGATTCCCTCCCCGTGATTCTCAAGTTCCAGCTGGGGTGTCGCCGCCCTGGCGGTCTACCTCAGAAACGAATGGAGGGGGATTGTTTTGCTGTGAAGGCTCGCAACGTAGGAGACAGAGGCCCACAAACGAGAAAAGAACAAATATTGTGCATCAATAGTACGATAAACGGGTAAGGTGATGTGCTGCTGAACCCCACACGGCAACAAGACGTCGAAGAAAACACGGCCTGCGTCCACTCGTCTCCGGATCCACCGCACGACTGTGAGTGTGATCGGCCGGCCGGCCTTGTGGCGTGGGTTTCTCCCTCCAAGAAGCTTCGCTGCTTTGCATCGACTTGACACGGATAACCTCATCTTCGCGGTCTGTGTGTGCTCGGTGGTAGGATGATTCTCATGGAGCTGTCTTCGGTCGTGACCGTGGCCTTAAAAGCGCAAAAGTCGATGTGGTCGTTGTCGGCGCTCCCCGCTTGTCGAGATAGCACTAGCCCTAAACGGAAGTTATTACGGTCGACGGATGGTCAGCGAGTGCTCCATTGCAGAACATAAAGATTAATTTTGACAACAAAGGTGAATGAAACGTCGCCTTATTTTGGACGTAAGAAATGGAAGTACACTCTGCATATCAAACTTAATCGCGATTTTAGAGCGTGCGCGTAACGACTCTATTAGCTCTGTTCTATAGCTCTTTTTTTAATTTTTCGCGGTTATTTTTGCAGCTGGCCTGTTTCCCCGAATGCAATTTGCGATTGATGGCGTTATTTTATTAGGGTTTGTCTTTATTGTGTATGGAGAATGTAGAAACGTATTAGGAAGTGCAATCGCTGCTGCGTCTTGAGTTAGCTCGATTCCGAGTAACACCCTCGCGACTTAAAATTATGTTATCTGACGTCAAATAAATCGTTAAATTTTCAGGGATTACTTCCTCTTTATTCTTAGACCAGTGTAACAGGAGTGGACACGAGTGCAATGTTGGGACATGCGTAATGCACATAATGTGTGTGGTACCGAGCAAAATATATGGGAGTGATTGGGAGCTTCAGTCAAGTGATTAAATTTGGCAAAATGACAATGTAGCAACCCAATTTCGGTCCATGTATTGCAATATTAGCGTAAACAAGGTAAACTGAAGATTTTAAGGATGTCTACGAAACTGAGCGCTTCTTAGCCCGCTTGTCTAGTTCTTTGTTTCCGAACGTTTTCGGCGCTTACCCCAGGAGGGCATTGATCAAACTACGCTCGCCTGCCCCAAGAGATGTCTCCGATCGCTTGTCGTCTTCTGTCCGGTACAGCCTGTCGGCAATCGACCCTTACTACATAAAACAGATAGTGGCATAAATAAATCGCGTTTAACGCACTGGCTTCTCGTTTATTATCCATGAGACGTACTGCTAAATAGCGGCGTCTCAAAGTGATCGCGGCGATAATTTTTTAATACAAACGCTCTGCGACCAGTCAGCGGTGGGTGTCGTTAAATGTGCTGGCTGCCCGTGCGTCATGAAACGGAAATCGATTGCATCGCCTTTTTGGGTCGGAAGACTGGTCTCGCTGAACCGCAGTACCTACAGCGAAATGATCAACCTTTCGGCCGTCGCGGTGCCGATTTTTTTTTTTCATCCTTGCGTTGCGTGGCCTGCAGCTACACAATATTTTCACATGTCTGACCAGCCGCCCGTACATCTAAAAAAACCAAAAAAACCTAATAATAGATTACTGAAGTCGATCGCGCAATATTGTATGTCGAAAAACACGTCAAGTTAACTTAATTGGATGCCCACGCCGAACCGATCCAACTCTTCGCCGCCATCCTTGATCTTCGCAGCGGGGCTTAAAGCGGGCCGTGAACTCCACCTATTTTGCGTCTGATGGCGTAGCGATTAATGAAAAATATTTTTCGCTCAAAAAAAAAAAAAAAAAAAGAGAAAAATACGTGTCCCATCTAAACCCTTAAAAAAATCATTTTTGCGTGTTTTCTTAAAGAACTTCGAAACCATTCACAAAGCTTAGTCTTCAAACCATTAAAAGAAATCTTGCGCCATAATTAGGATGATTCACTCAATCAGACGAGTTAGACTTCTCTAAACACACAGCATCGACTTGTCTTGGGTTCATAATCAACGGCACGGAAGCCTTGAAAAACAAGCGTGCCTTTTTTTCGACGGACTTTACCTTCCTAAGTCATGATGCATCTGCTACGGGACTTAATTCTTTATTACATAAAACAAAATTTGGTGAGATTAATGATTTAAAATACCTTCGCGAAACCACACACCGACACAAAGTAATTAAATTGAAGTATCACCTGCATTTAAATGGGTACAATTATGACATATTTCCACAATAAACGGAACACACATTTTTTTTATAGGCAGGTTAGATATGTATACTAAAAGGGGGAAAAGTACCCCCGAATAATCCTTAAAAATAAAGGAGGGTATTCCGTCAATGCCTATGAACACTCATATTTTTCATTTTCGTCTCGGATTAGCCAATTTCTTCTTCATGTATGGTAAAATCTAGTAAGAATTTAGTGCTTATGCCCATATTTTATAACATGTCCTCAATTTTTAGACAAATGTAGAAGGAAATAAAATAATATGAGAATCGATTTGCAAACTCATCTGGCTAAAAACGATTGCAAGATTCTTCACGTAAACCTAAATTTAGGGCATTGCCACGCGTGTGTATTCTTGCAAGACGCCAGGATGCTTGGTTCTACGATAACACACGGCTCTACTTATTGTGTGTGCCTCATACGTGGCTCTTAGGAACCTTATACACCTTTTTCGCGAGGACACTATGAATGCTAAATTTCTGGTTAACATCTTGTAAGCCACTTTTCTTATACACCAGACTCGAGTGTAGCTGTTTGTGGAAAGGCTTTGGAGCTCGTTGGAGAACCAGCTCGGAGACTTGAAGTGACGAATCCGTTTTTAGGCATGCAATCGTAATTGAACGTAGACAAAAAAGTGTAAGGGTACAAAAAAAAAAAAAAAAAGAAACCTGCCATTTTGGTTGATGCGTTGGGCACACACAAATAAATGTGTTGAATAGAAGACACATTTACTGGAAAAACTGATGTTTTCAACCACCTAATTGACTTGCTTATAAAATGCCGTTGTGTAGGAGACGGAAGAAATTGGACTATAGACTGCCACTATCCGCCGTGGTCGGAAACTGAATAGAGATATAACAACAACAACAACAACAACAGCAACAGCAACAACAACAAAGGCTTTCTATCTTATTGTTTTCTTTCGCGGTTTAAACAAAAACCAGGAATTGGCTGGCGTCAATTGAGTAAATGATTGTTTACACCCTTCTTAACTTTTGTTTTCTCTTACATGGACGAAGCACTTAAAGTCAAAGTCCATTACCCAACAACATCTGCCTCGAAACACAGTTGACTGACGATGACCAGCAACGATGCACGCAATCCCCTCCACCTTCGCAAACAAAATCCCTCCGCGGAACTACAAACCTCGTTGGGGCAGACCATCGCAGGGAAAGCCTCCAAGACACCACCCAATCTGCAACATCAGCCCTAAAAAAAGACAGCAGCATTTGATTTGTACATTACGAACATTGGCGAGCAACCAAGCGCGAACCTTAAAAAAAAAGTTTGCACGTAAGAAAAAAACTATATATACGAAAAGAGAAGTAGAGTTTGTCCAGCTTGAAACACTCCGGTCTTCGCTGCCAATGCGAATTACGCGAAAAAAAAAAAAAAGAAACCCCAGCAAGATTGCAAAGAGAAAGAGATGGGAAATGTGAAAGGGAGAAGAGGTCTACAAAAAAGGGAGGGTGTCGGCTTCCCCCAGTGGTGTGCAGGAGAAAGGAGATCAGTGTAGCGGCCAGGAGGGCGGCATGGCGCAGCGGGTTCACGTTGGACACGCTCCCGGGGACCCTGCGCGCAGGGTCGACCTCCGGATCTCGTGTCACGTGGGAATTGATGACCCGCGCATGTAGGTCAGCTGCCGTGCGCGCTCGACCGAGCCGATCGGACAAAGCGGAGAACCCCCCTCCACCGAAATGTGGATCAGTGCTGATGCCCAACAACCTCTACGGAACCTGTCTCGGGCTTTGCACCCGCGGCGCAGCTGCCGCCAGCAAGGGCACGATGGTGCGAAATTCGGCAACGGGAAAAGGAAAAGCTAAAATACGGTACACACAAAAAAAAAAAAAAAAAAAAGAAGAAAGGACGGAAAAAAATAGAAGGCGAACGGTGGATGGTGTTGCTGCTTGGGTACATCCAGTTAACTTGAGGCATGGATGAAATAGACCCCTTTTAACAGTGCGTGCCATCTGGCGGCTGCTGCGACAATCATCCGAGTACGCCATTCTTTTGGGACACGTACTCTGAGCATGTATTGGGCACGAGGGTTGTGTCAGAATTCGGCGTGAACTCGCCTCAGCTCGAATCAAAAACGAGTGTTACGTCAGTATTCGCCGAGGACTCGGATCCAATCACGTACTTTATGAACAAGGGATGGATGAATGCATGGATGTCAATGGCTGTACCCATTGTAACGGGCGGCAGCTTGCGCCACCTAGCCTAAGTCTAAACAGACGAGCATATGATTCCTCCCTCCCTTCGAAAACAATTTTCTCCTCCTAACTATCACCAAGCAATGTGGGATATCTCCAGGATGAACTTTGGGGGATCGGGTAAAAAAATAAGCTAAAACCAATATCCCCCGCTTCCCCCCCCCTCCCCCCTCCCTTCCCTCCCCTCCCCCCCCCCCCCCCCCCCCCCCCCAACACGAAAGAGTCGCAAAATTTTGTGGTCAAACCTAGTCGGCGTTACCCGAACAATAGGCCCACTAGGATAAAGGGTTGAGGCTTTGAGCCGGAGCAACGCGGGGGAAGGGATTCCCAATTTTCCGCTGTCCCACCTGTCTCCAACTGTGCTAGTTAGTTGTGCAGCATTCAATTTTAACAAGATAATTTCAGCAAATCTTCTAATCGCCTCTTTTTGATTGTATTCCTTTTCCCTTCCTCCCTTCTATCCTCGCGACCAAAACTCAGGGCCCCGGCTAAATCCGTTCCCCCCTCAGGGAGGGCACGGCGAAGTTCCCTGCACTTCGAAACCAAATTCTATAGTGTCTTGCTCTCATTATGGCTTGCGGCAGATAATGTGTCTGTGTCCTGAAATTTAGCCCTATACGTCCTTCTCCTCAAAACTCCAGTTCTCGGCTCATACAGTAAGAATTTTTCAGTGAATCCTCAAACAGATTTTCCTTTATGTCCAGTTTTTTTTTTACCTGTACAGTGTTAGAGCTGATTTTTTTCTGCATTCTTCCGTCCCACATCTTTCTTTCTGCCTCATTCACTCATTTTTCCAGTTAAGTAATCTGCCCAGCACCATCACTGGTGTGCAGGTATTTAAATGTAAGATTTAGCGTTCGGTTTACCCACTTTGTGTTTCATGTATAAATACTTGAATACCTTCCGCGCCCACAGCATATCATCCATGTCGGTTAACCTTTGTTCAAATTCCAACCTTCTAATCGCCTCCCTGCTCTCTAAAGACGACCCGTTCATATCCCCCTGTACTCCCTCATTTTGGTGCCTTTGCATAGGCTCCCAATGCCAATCTGCCCACGCATCTCTGTCGAGTCCCTACTCCTGAACCTCTGTTTTCGTGCAAAGTATACTATTGAGGACAGTCCTGGCACCATTACGCCTTCCCATATACCCCTGACCTACTTCATACTAATATACTGTAAACGACTAAATTTTCGCGAGGACCTAATTTTCGTGAATTTCGCGAATCGCCTACAATTCGCGAAAAATACTTCTCATGAACATTTCGGGCAATATGTGAACGCTACAGAAGCCACACTCGATTCGAGAAAATTAGAACCCGCGAATATTTTCAAATTTTCAGCTTTGGCCCGATTCGCTAAGTTTGAGCCCGCGAAAATTAAGTCGTTTACAGTAGTTGTAAAGTGCGTTGAGCTTCATAATAGATTAATTTTTTCCCCTTTTTAATATATATATTTTTTATGGCCCTCTAGATATTTCCTTCTCTCATTAAGCCAGACTCCCAGATATTTGTGTTTTTCTACATGATGCATTACTGTGACTTGTTTCCTCGGGGATTCCCTCTTTTCGTCGTTAAACACCTTTTTTTACAGACTTTTCACTACTAAAACTCATGTAAAAGGTGCCCCCTTTCTTCCTACATATTCCAGCTAGTTCCTGTAATGTATCCTGTGTAGTATTTACATTCATCGGTCTTTTTAGTTTTGTCAAAGATGGCATAACAACGGACATCAGTTTTGTAATAAAAGAAGGTGCCACGCGCTGGCGGCCTCGAGGCCAGCGCTCGGTCAGACGTTTTGCCAAAACGCGAACAGGACGGTTGTCTTTCCTTCCGCCACCGGGTAAACCAGACAGGGTTCACTCGGGAAGACGGCTTCTCCGGCTCGGACATGGAACACCGCCACATCCGTCCGATGAGTCTTTCATAGTTTTAGCGCCCCCTAGGCAGAATAGTACATCCTGGTTATGTGCCATGAGTACTATGTCGTCCGCATACATCAATCCTGGTATAGTCTGTGTTACATTTCTCCCTCCTTCCATATAACCCACATCAAGACCTAGGTTGCTTTCTTCTTATTTATTTTCCATTTCACTGAGATATATCATCAAGAGCATGAGTGACAGGGGACATCCCTTCCTGAGCTTTCTTTTTATTGCTGATGGTTTTGTAGTTTCTGCTTCACATGTTATAACTTCCTTATTGTCTGTGTACACATGCTTAAGAAACCTAACCAAATTTGATCTAAACTTTACTCCTCCAGCTGATCCCATAGTTTTTCCTGGTTCATATTATCGTACGCTCTCTTAATCTCCAAATAAGCTAACTATGATAAAATTTCGTTCTCCACTGCTATTTTCATATATTGAATGATGACAAATAAGTTAACTTCCAGTCTTCAATCTGTTTGAAATCCATTTTTGAGCTCACCCAGTATTTGCATATCTTCTGCCCAATCCTCCATTCTTCGCTTTACTATATGCATAGCTAATATGCATAGAACCGAAGTTACCGTTGTCGAGCGATATGACTTATTGTAGCCTTTGCTTCATTTGTCTTTATATATTAGTCTCATTTTACGTAGTTTACAATCATGATTGTTTGGTTAATCACATGCCCTAACTACAATTTGCTTGTTTTTCCTAGAGTCGTTATGAGTCACAAGGGTGACCACCGGTGTTGTTTGTTAAGCTTTCGAGAAAAAAAAAGATAGGTTAGATTGTAGCTTTGCAGTTAATTTAATCTTAGAATATTTAATTAAAGGCAGCGATAAAAAAAATGCCAGATGCCGCAGTTGATTTCCCGAATTTCTTGTTTGCAATTCCTCATTTGATGATTGTTCTAGTATATAAAAGTTTGGACAAGTTTGTTAGTACTCATGGGGAACACGGCACCATTAAAAAAGAGGACGAAATAAAAGAAGGAACCGAACCAAACGCTAACTAGCAACTTATTTTTTTTTCTTTTTTAAATAAGGGACGTTTAACCGCCATACAGTCCAGGCCAAAAGTTTACCATCGTGAATTGGCTCTGTTGTAAAAGTACCTTTCAAAATATGTTTTAGCCATAACTGCTTTTTGTTTCTTATTTTTGCAACAAAACATTATATAAATGACAGTCTTTGGTAAATTAAAGGTCGTGTAGAAATTCTTAAATCGCTTGTTTCAATATTGAAGCGTTTTTGTCAAGGCTATGACATTAAAAACAACCTGAAACGATTACTATATTTTCTTTTTTTTCTTTAACAACGCTAATAACACAAGCGAAAAAAATATATTTGTATTGATGTGGCACTTGGGAAATGTGGATTTTTAAAAACGTAAATATAAATTATGGCACGGTCGTCAAGTTACTAAATTGTGAATGTTAAATATATCGCGAAACAAAATCAGATTTAAGAACAACAAACTCTAAAACTCTAAAACATGCGTGTGCCTTACCCTCCCGAACGTCCTCACTAGTGCCATGGACGTAGGAAGCTTCCGGAGGTGACATGACGCCACCAGAGATCAAGCCAGAAGTGTGGAGAAAAACGCCCCCAACGATAACGAAAACCACAGCTGTGGTCTGGTCGTCGTTGTGGACGTTTCCCTCCACACTTCTGGCTTGATCTCTGGTGGCGTCATGTCACCTCCAGAAGCTTCCTACCTCCGTCAAACTAATGTATCCAGGCAGAGGCGCCTAGCTCGCGTCACTGTCTTGTAGCGTCTCACAAACGAGCGGGATACTAGCAGCCTGGTGACGACGTCAAAACTGTATACCGAGCCTGAAACGCGTCTTACACTAGTGCGTGTACCGTCCCATCCCGACATGCACCGAAAGTAGTCCCGAAGGGGAAACAAATGACATCACAGGAGCCAGCGTGTCATCTTGTCGGATGTCGTAATCATGGCGGTTAATAATGCTATAAAATTTCCGACAAAAAAAAAAAAAAAAAAAAAGTACGGGCGAATGCGCGATCGTTGCCGTTGTTCTGGCGGAGTCCCAACTCCTAGCTACAGAAACCTCAGTGAACTGTCAAGCTGGAGAGCATTCCGCAGCGGAGAACAGGCGTCTGCCGCATACTCCCACCGCGGCTGCTGTTTGACACCCCTAGGATCGCGACCGGTGACGACATGAAACATCTATACGACGTCGTTAGATGGAAATCGAGGGACCACTTTTCCGAGACGCGGTAAAAACATCACTCGGAGACGAGTTCTGCAATTTGGTTCTAGGTACCATGGCCAACTGACGCACGTGTGTTCGCGCACCGAAGCTCGGAGCACGCGGAGCTTAAGTTCGCGCTGTAGAAACCGCTGAGGATCAATTCACACCCCTGGACGTTTCGATATAAAAAAAAACACCCCACCGGCGTGCGGTCGTTTATCACTACTGCGTGACGCACGTTAAAGACCCTATGCAAGCAAAAGTACTCCATTGGCTAAATATCACAGTTACAGCGTAAACTAGGCGCCTCGCATCAAATACAGACCGACCTTGCGCTGTTAAAACACAAACGCCTTATATATATATATATATATATATATATTTGGCAGTCGTTTCACTTTTTGCGGCGCGTATTTTCGTCGCGCTTCAGCGTGTTTGCCACTTGCGGCCGGTCTGGGATTCACTAACGATGACGTCACGGGCAGGCCTTGTCTTCCAGGTGACATTGCATAGACCCCTTGCGATAAAAGACAGAAGTCAGTTCAATAATTCGTTTCTTTTTTCAATTAATAAAATAACTTTTTAAATTATTTCTGAATAGCATTGCCCCGTGGCGACCGCTCAGTCCAACATAGTATAAGTTCGGAATACCATGCTTCCCATTATCATATAAGTTGCACTCACATGCTGGAACTCGCTCCAGTGATAACATGTAATTATTGATACACGTATTTTCTTTTATTCAGTGACGTAGGCAAGTAAGGGAACGTTACTAGATCATCTCAGTTAGGCGGCTCGGAACTAGTTAAGCTGCGTTACAGCTTTTTCCTCTTTTCACCTTCCAACTGTAAACTGTTCGCAAATAAAGACATTTATTATTATTATTATTATTATTATTATTATTATTAGTTATACGGAAGTACCGAGAAGGGGGGGGGGGGGGCCTTCCCCTCCCCAAGTTCACCACCTGTCGTTTGAAGTTTCATATAAGGGCTGCGTTTCAAGACTGCGTATTTCGTACAGTATCCCCTAGAGTCCATAGCAGCTATCACTGTAAGAAACAAGAGTTTTTTTTTTGTTTTTGTTTTGTTTTAATCTAACTTTACGTATTTATTGTGGGGTCTGTGAGCTACGAAGAACAATAAATTAATTATTTTTATGCCTACCACCTCTCTGCCACTTTTTCTTTTGCCCGTATATTTTCCCCTGTTAACTGCAGAATATTTCATATCGATATTTTTAGAGATACCTCCTACCAAGTGCTTTATGTGTTTTGCCTTTAGTCTTTATAGGCGGTATCACAATGAATAACCAATAGAATAAAGTCGATAGCTGGGCTAGTTGTCAAACAAGGAAATAGCCTTCCTGAAACTGACATTGGTTCCGCCATACGTACAAACGTGATGCGCAATCATGGGGCTGGGTAGTGGATGCACGTGAGAAGGCGCGGAAAGTGGTGTTTTCTTTTTTCTTTCTAGTTTTTATTTTCTGTTCCTTTGATTTTAGTGACATTCCTGGTTGCGAGTCAGAGCTCTTTTCTGTTCCATTCTCGTTACTGACCTTGTGATGGCCCGCTATTTTATCGCGGTATGTACAAACAATATAATCGTCTTTGGTCGTATTTATTATCACAGATGTTTCGGAAACCCTTCAAAATTCGAGATATAATTTATTTTAGCATTTATCGATACTCATCGATTAATTGCAAAAATATATGCATTTCATAACTTTGCTTTGAGACTTTACAAAAAAAAATGGTTCTTTCTTTTATAAAAATTTTATGGGTTTTGATAAAAAAATAAAAACATGTGCCTTTTTTTCGCGAAAATCAAGGCATCACTAACCAAATGTAATACAACCCTTTTGATAGCGAACATGTGCCAGAAAAGTTACCACACATCACAAATAGCACATTAAAGGTTTTTTTTTTTTACTTTGATTCCTTAATTGACGTGTTTAAACTTGAATCACTCGGTTTAAAATGACCCAGATATCACTTCTACTCTCGGTCGGTGTCTACAGGCACAAAACAGGCTAAGGTGACGTTGACTTTTTTTTTATTCTAGCGTTTTTCATTTATTCAGCTAAAATTCACGCCGAAAAAAAAAATGAAAACTGCTGCAAGTGGCACAAAATCGAGCCCACATCTATAAAATGCCATCTCGCAATTGAACAGCGGTATACGGTGAGAAACGGTGAGAGGGAAAGAGATGAGATCTCACGCTGACGTCAAAGCGCCGGGTTCTGATTGAAAGAGGGGCAGTGGAAGGCGCCAGGGCTGGCTGCATTTGTCCCCACTCACTGTTACATCGCGTGATAAGTCACGCGGGCAGAATTTTTTCGCTAAATAAGGCGGAAAATATTTTCTCGCTAAATATGGCGGAAAATATTTTCGCTAAAGACAGCGGGAAAATTTCCCCGATAAACTTGGCGGGAAAATTGTACCCTGTTGACGTCACCCGTGATGTCACGTGTGATGTCACGTGACGGCACATGTAACGCACTCATCCAGGAAACTTTTCCGCTAAAGTTAGCATAAAAATTTTCTCTCTAAATTTATCGAAAAAGTTCCCGCCAAATTTAGCGGAAAAAAATTTACTCTCGTGACGTCGAACGTAACGTCCCGTGTGACGTCACGAGGGTAAAATTTTGCCGCTAAATTTGGCGGGAATGTTTTCTGCACAGTTTGCTGGGGAAATGTCCCCGCTAAATTCAGGGAAAAAATTTCTCCGCTAAAGTTAGCGGAAACATTTACCCTCGCGACGTCCCACGTGACCCTCCCTTCCGTACCATCCCATTTTCCTCCTCAAGAGCTGCGCTCTACTTCAGTATTAAAAAAAAATTGTAAACGTCTTTCATTTTTCTTTTCGAGAACTACGCTTTTTCTGCCCGTACATATCCGTCGTCATTCTTTTTTTGTACCGCACTTTCATTTTCGTAGTACACCGTAGTTTTCTGAAACCTGACTTTCGATAGCATCGATAGTCGACCAAAGGCCGACTATCGAACGTACTACCGACAGTACTACCGCTTTTTTTTCTTTTTCGATAGTTTTGCGAAGTTAGTTGCAAGCCCTACCCACAATGACGCTTGGAAGTGTGACGACATGATTGAAACGGCTACGTCACTCTTCCAAGCGTCATTATAAGCAGTGCTTGAAGCGCTCTTTTAGAGCATAATATTTAAGTTGAGGGAAGAAAAGCGAAATGTTTTTAGTAAGAGTAATTGTCGTCAATACGGCAATTGTAACGTGATCGTTAAAGCTATATAAAGAAACAAATAAAAAGGTAATTAGCATATTTTAGTTTATTAGTCCTTTACCCTTATGATTATACCCTCATCTAATGTCCGCTGACGCTGATAAATACATGGTAAAGAAAAAACTGGTCTCATCACCCGCTTTTTTTTTTAAATCGGTTTGAACGTAAATGGTAAAACAAACACCCTGTATACTGTACCATTCAGAGATGCTCATTCGAAGCTGACCGCCTCCGCAATTACCAATAACAGACATGTGTTGCTTAGTTCTTGCCAATGTTTCGCCTAATCCAACAGCATAATGCCTATATAATATTAAGGAATGCATTATAACATTCAATGTCACTTATTTAGTGTTGCCAGTGGAACTTCTCAGCCTCTGAGAACAAAAGTAGAAATTCAATAACTCCATGGAAAGAAAAAATATCATGACTAGTAATTTAGGTTGCTGGTTCAGATGTGTATATTCGTATGATAAAATTATTTGAGGCAAATCATTGACTATCATAACTTCGAAGGAATTTTTTTTTCAGTAAGATCCGCCTGTAATGCTGCACCTTTGTTCCTTCATGCTGGGCGCCTCAGTGCGTAAAACAATTTGAGATGGACACATTGTCCTGGCGTTCTTATTTATTTATTTATTTCAATACCTTCAAGGCCACACGGCATTACAGAAGGGAGTGGGGGAAAAACAAAAGTACAAAAAATAGAATTCAACACATATTAGTTAACATAATAGTTTTCAATGGCAGACTTGAATGCAGGAGCGTCTGTGATTGTGGCGATGGAGGTGGGCAGGTGGTTCCAGTCATTAGTAGTTCTTGGGATAAAAGAATAAAAAAAGAGCTTCGTGCGACTGAAAGGAACGTTGACTTTATGGTGACGATCATTTCGATATCATACATACGATGGTTCAGAAAAAAGCTCTTCACTTAGATGCTGGTTGTGATGATAAATTTTGTGAAATAAGGACAAACGAGATAATTTTCTACGCAATGAAAGATTCGGAAGATGTAAAGTTAGTTTCATGGATGATACACTGGAAAAACGCGAGAAATTAGACAATATAAAACGTGCGCCACGATTTTGTACGGATTCAATTTGATTAATTAGAAATTCATGGCCTGGGTCCCACACCGGACTCGCATACTCAAGCTTGGATCTAACGAGGGTCTTGTACAGTAGTAGTTTTAATGATGAAGGAGCCCTTGAGAAGTTGCGACGTAAGTAACCTAGCATGCGATTAGCGTTGTTAGCAATATAGCAATAGCAAAGCAACCGCAGACGCCTTCGGTGTACTGTAACCATTGAACCGTTATTTGTCATGAATGCTTCGAAAGAAAATTATTGAATAACCTATTCGTTGAAAACAATCAACGACACAGAGACAAATGCGTACCTTATTGATTAGATGCTTCTCATGCGTATGACTTTCGCGTGAGAGCAAGGGGTTGTCGATACGTAAATACGCTCATCGATAACGCTTTTTGTAGTTATGCAGGGACAGGGGACATATAGGGAACAGCCTGTCCTTAACGAAGGTGTCGTAGTAATCTGACAATCGTTTCTTGCGGTAAATGCTGTTAATGGCGATATAGGTGTGTCGTTGGAAGATGCGGGTTGAATTAACCTCGCATGACGGTTGGCAACCATCCGGGCGATTCCCCCAACAAAGATGTGAGTATGGCAAAAGAAAAAGAAAGGAAGAAGTTACCACGGAAAGGGACGAGAAAAACAAAAACAAAAAACAAATACAAGTAGTGAATGGGAGGGAGAACTACCATAGACATCTCGGACCAAAGATTAAATTAGTATCCCGGAAGAACCAACTATTCCACAGTGAGTCTGTCTACTTTTACTGCGGCTCTCTCAGGCTAATATGATCGACGGTACGCACTAATTCGTGCCTTAGGTGTTCTAGCAAATCTTCCCCAATCCAGGCTATACGTCGAACAGGTCCACAACATTTTTTTCTTTATCACGTACCCTGTGCGATACCGAGTCTGCCAGAAAACATATCCGCGTTGCGTAACCACGATGAAGGTACTAAACCAAGTGTTTGGGCGCAAAGAAAAAAAAAGGACGTACAGCTAAATGATCTTTTTTTGTTTAATGGTTCTGGCTCTTATGGCGAATTAGAAGTGACACGAGAGTCATCTAAATGTTAGCACATTTGTATACATACCGCGTCGTTTTTTGTGTATTTTAATGTTCTATCAGCTCGCAGCATGTTATATTGGCGAGTCTTTAGCACGTTATAATCACTAAGCACGCAGTTAGATTGCAGCGCTAGCCGATCAGAACACCGGAGAACAAATCACGAAACAAAACGTGCAAGCATAAAAGGCGTAAAGTTGACATTCGGGCTAGTTGGTAGTCTAACATACTGAGGTATTTAGC
Source organism: Ixodes scapularis (assembly GCF_016920785.2). NCBI lineage: Eukaryota > Metazoa > Arthropoda > Arachnida > Ixodida > Ixodidae > Ixodes > Ixodes scapularis. Next base: position 119,332,571 of record NW_024609835.1, read on the forward strand.
GCACAAGGTAGAGAGAAGAAGGACAGGACAGAAAAGAGCGCTGTTTTCTGTCCTGTCCTCCTTCTCTGTTCCTTGTGCTCTAAATACCTCAGTATAAAAAGCGTACCCCATGTGTTTTACACTCTAAATAATTAGTGAGTAATAATATGCGCTTGCGTTAGCGTTGCGTGTTCTACATTATGCGTGCGCAGAGCTCAAACTGTGTCTTAGATTAATGGGTGGCGACGATGCGCACGCTTGGAGCACGCATCGTTAACGCAAACACAGCGCTTGCGTTTGCTTCTTTACGCAATACTAAAACTCTTTATTACAAAAATTTTCGTCAGTTCTAGAAAGACGAATGTTTAGAACTTCGACGACTTTCAGGTGTGAAGGGTGCATGCGAACCATTAACTTCAGAACTGCCATGGAATGGTGTACCCGGGTGAAGTAGGCTTTTCTCAGTTTAAGCTTCCTCTATATATAGGAAGCGAGGAAGCAGTTGTCTAGAATCTGTAAAGTTTAGTATCTGCAACTAGAATTATCCACGCTACTTGCGCAACTCCCATGGTGACTCAAAGACATTCTTGGTGAAGTATATCGTCATTGCGTGCTCGTGAAAAACAACAACAAGAACAAAATGCATATGCCAGTTGACAAACCAATGCGGTTCTAACATAGCCATCTTCTTGTTCGCACTTCTGAGCTGTAGCCCCACGTAAAGGAAGCTGTAATAGTGAGATTTCCGAGGAGTTCTCTCGAGGTTGGGAACTATCGTGAAATTTATATGTTTATTTATTTATCTCAGGTAGTGTTGTACGGAACGCCGTTCCTGGAACACATTCCTTTTAGGAGGAATGAAGGCACGCCGCCGTTCCATCTTGCACTGCGAGAACTGAAACGGGCACTCGTTACGTTTTTACAAAAACAAACGGCGATCGTTTTTTCTTTCTTGTACAGTGAGGTATTTTTTATTTTATATCTATAAAAAAACTCGAAAAAGGGTTTAAAAAACTTTTTGTTTTACGAAGAGCAGGATTTTATATACTTTTTGTTACTTATTTTAGTGTTTATTCTGTGGGGTCCACACTTGGTAACAGTCGGGTACAGGTGAGCCGCTGAACATTGATACTCCTTTCAGTTCCTGAAACTGCGGAACAAAAAACAAACCTTGTATAGAAGGAAAAGACGCACAAAGAACGACGCCTCAAAACTCAGCTACTTTCTGAGTTTCCACAAATCCTCATTCACCAAAAAACCCAAAGCCGACTACCGCCATCCCTGAACTTCCAAAAAGAGACCAACAGTTGCAACAAAGACCAGGTAACCAGACATCTAAGAAACCCTTGTAGCTCGAACATTGGTCGCTTAAAAGATACATAGAAATTAACCTTATACTCTCTCCCCGTCTCTCCCACCTTAAACTGAACAAGAAATCTGACCTTTACGAAGAAGGAGTAGATGTTCCCAAGGGGCCTCAAACTCGCCAACCAAAAAGTTGCGGCCGAAGTTCTTGGAGCACGCCGATTAGCCTCGCGCGACTATGACGCGGTGCTTTTGTCGCCAAACTCCAATTGGCGTGCTCCATGAACTTTCGGCTCTAACTTTCTGTTTTACGAGTTTAAGGCCCCAAGACCGACCTTCCAAAAGCCTAACCTCTTCTCCAGTTGCTCTTCTTGAAGACAGCGACATCAAGAAACAACTGTTGTTAAGTTAAAAAAAAAATGTTTTTGTTAGATTTGAACGTGTGCAATGTGAAATAACGCTTTAATAAAGTATAATAAAATTTATTCCGCTCTTCCTTCGCAGCACACTACGTTTGGCTCGTCTGAACTGCCCACTATGAACAGGAATATTGCCGCGCGCGCGGGGCCGAGCAAGCAATGCTCGGTCACGGACTTCTAGAAGTCTCACGTTTATTCTTGCTCTGGATGTAACTTTTATCATTCCGCCTTCCTTTCTTGTTCTCAAAAGCGCCTGTTTATTTTCACACCGAGTGCGCGACGCTCGAAACTTCTGAACCGAATTTTCGAGATGCTGACGTACAGTAGATAAGGAACTGCTCGGCATCTTGTCGAGTCAGTCTCGCTCTCGCTTCCTGTCACACCGCCAAATCGCCGCCCACTTTTCTGCTGTCTCAACGCTCGTTCTTTGTTTTGTGTGCCCAAAAGTTTGCAGATTAAACCTATCTTTTCAGTTCGTTATTTATCGTCTCTTCGCCTTACTGCGTGACATTTTTGGGGTAGGCGCGTGAGTGGCGCAGAAATCTTCGCGAAATCCTGAACGAACCGCCGGTAATAAGATCAAAGCCGCAGGAATCATTCGACGGCCTTCTTCTCGGTGGTCGGTGAAAATGCCGCTACGGCGCAAGTCTTTTCAGGGTCTGGACGAGCATCTTTGTTTCTCACAACGTGGCCTCGAAACTTCAGTTTGCCGAAATCGAACCAGCACATCGTCGACTTGAGGTTGAGTCCAGCGCTCCTGGTCGCTCGAAGAACGGGCCGAAGGCGTCGCAAGTGCTCGTCGAAGTTGGCTGAGAATACCACGACGTCGTCGAGGTAAACGAGACAACTCTGCCACTTGAGGTTTGTCAGTACGGTGTCCATGACACGTTGGAGAGTTGCTGGCGCCGTGCACAGTCCGAAGGGAACCCCCTTAACTTGTACAGTCCATCGAGCGTGAGGAAGGCAGTCCTCTCTCGGTCCCGTTCGTCAACTTCGGTCTGCCAGTGGCCACTCTTCAGGTCCATCGACAAGTCGTATCGGGAGTGACACAGCCGGTCCAGTCTGTCGTTTATGTGGGGAATCGAATACACGTCTTTCTTCGTCACCGCTCTGAGCCGCCAGTAAGATACACAGAATTGAAGCGTTCCGTTCTTCTTTTTCACCAGTACGACTGGAGAGGCTGACGGGCTGCTTAAAGGCTCATGAATTGCCTCTCTTTCCTTTGTGGAGACCCGTTACCGCGGCCGATACAAAGGCAGCGCATCATCGTTGGTAAGGATGTGATGTTTCGTAACTGTTGTTTCACGCACTTTCGACGTCATCGAAAAGCAGTCGCTGAATTTGGCGAGGAGTTTTCTGAGCTGTCGTCGTTCTGGGCACTGAGCTTGGGGTTAACGTCGAGCTGCAGAGGTGGTGTGCTGTACGGCTGGGATGGCGAGGACTCATCGGAGATCGCGACAATTCGACGTCGTTCCAGAGTTCCTCGACGTGGCCTACGGCGGCACCTTTCGTCAGGTGCTGCGCCTTCTGTTGGAAGTTCGTCACGAGGACCACAGTCCATCCATCCTGCAGCTCTAATACGCCCCTTCCGACGCCTATTCCTCTTCCGAGAAGCAGCTGGACGTTGCCTTCCAGAAGAGCTTCCACGCAGGCGACTGCTACGGTTACGACGGGCACAAGAACACTCGACCGCGGCGGCCGGTTTATGTGGTCCGCCATGACTCGGACGGCGGCTGATGTCGTTTTGAAACCCTCCGGAGGTAGGACGGGCTTTTGCAGCGTCAACCTGTTCACTGCAAGATAGATCACGGCACCGTATTCACACGGGAAGTCCATGCCAAGGATGACGTCTCTCGCACAGTCCTGAAGTACGACGAACTTGACTGGACAGGTCTCCTTGGGTATTTTGACGTGAGAATAGCACCTCCCAACAGGTGTGATAAGGTGTTCTCCGGTGGTGCGTATTTGCGGGCCGTCCCAAGGCAAGAAAGCTTCCCATTAAAAATGGAGTAATCTGCTTCGGTGTCCAAGAGTGCCGATGCATAGTTGCTGTCGACAGCAACAATTAGGTTCTTGGGCATCGTTGCAGAGCGTCGCGGCGATGCGTGGCGTCGGGAGAGTGCGAGCGCTCCGGCGTTCTTGGAGGCTCTTTAATTCGGTCGTCTTCGGCAACGCCTGCTCCAGTCGTTGCCGCACTTAGTTTTCCCGGCGAGCGACGCAGAGGAGACAGGCTCTCTCGGCGGGACCTACAATGTGGCGATGCCGGACGTCAAGGTGACGGCAAACGGGATCCCCGGGGCAAAGCGCGTTCTGGAGACGGAGGACGATGGCGGTACTCCTCGATGTCCCGCGGTCGTTCTCCGCTTTTTGGGCGGTGGGCGTTCGGTGCTCACCCACGAAGCCCAAGCCGCTGGTAGGGGCCTCGCCTGCACACATGGTCCATTTCCCCGCAGTAGCAACACAACGGGTGTCGGTCGGCCGTCCTCCATATGTCCGTCTTCCTTGGCGAAGGTTGCTCTGGGCGGACGTACTGCGACGCTGGAGGTTCAGGTCGGGTGGCGCCGTATACTGGCGAGGAAGGGGCGGCGGTCGTCGGGAAATTGCGACGTAGCTCAGCCTTGGTTTCTCGGGTGCTGGCACGTCGACTGGAGCCTGATCAATGTAATTATTCTCGAACGACCTCGGCGATCGAGAGCGAAGCCGGGCGTTCTGCAGTAGGAAGCAGCTTCTGGAGCTGCTCCGGAAAACGTCACGAATAACCTAGCGGATGCTTGGCCGGGATCCTGGTGCCGATGTCGCAGATGGACGGTGTTGGGCCGGCGACGACCGGAGGTCACTGGTAGTGACTGGCTCTCAAAAGGAAGGCGCACTTTTTGTTCGACACCTTCATCACGTAAACCTCGATGGCCGCAGGTGGATTGCGTACTAGGCCCCCAAAAATGTTCTCCTTTACGCCGCGCATGAGAACCTTCAGCCTTTTTTTCCTCCGTCCATCAAGGTCGGCGCATGCTTTCAGAGGTTAAACGTGTTCAACGTGGGTGGTGATGCTCTCATTGGGGCCGTGCAACCTTGGTCGAAGGATGTCCTCGGTACTATCCCGTCGGTGCTGACTGGCGAACGTCCGTCGAAGCTTTCCTTTCTGCTGGTCCCATGACATAATCGAGGTTTCATAATTACCGAACCAGTTTCGCTCCGTGCCCTCAAGGGTAAATTAGACGTTCTGCAGGCACTGCTCAGGCGTCCACCTAATGTGCCGGGCCACTCGCTCGAACTGGTTGATACAGTCCTTCATGTCTTCGTAGGCTCCGCCGTCGAGGGGCGTTGGCATACAAGGGCGAAGGGCAGGTTAACGACGCAGGAGGAAACGGCGTGAGTCTCAGTTTGCAGTCCCCAGGAGATCATTGTTGGTTTCGTCAACTTCTGTCTCTGGGGGTCCGGCAAAAGTAAAAATTCTGGGGGTTGAGGTGTGATGCCGGCGGCTTGCTCGGGTCTCGGTAGCCTTCAAGGACGGCATTCTTGAGCCAGAGACTGGGTTTGTGCTGCGAGGCCTCGGAGGGTACGCTTCATGGGCTGCGGTACCCCGCATCTCCACCAGATGTCTCACGGAGTAAGGCGAAGAGGCGATAAATAATAAACTGAAAATAAAGGTTTAATCGGCCTACTTGTGTCAAATTAAGAACGAGCGTCGAAACAGCGGAAAAGCGGGCGGTGATTTCGCGGCGTAACAGGAAGCGCGAGCGAGTCTGCCTCTACAAGGTCCCGCGCAGCTCTTTATCTAGTGTGTGTCAGCCTCTCGACAATTCCGCGCACAAGGTTCCAACTTTGCGCGATCGAGGTGAAAATGAACAGGCACTTTCAAAACAAGAAAGCAGGACGAAGTAACAAAATTTACGTCCAGAGTAAGAATGAACGCGTCCGTGATCGAGCGTTGCTAGATCAACCCGGCGCGCGGCAATAGGATAAAAAGCTGAGGTTTTTAGAGGTAAATATATTGTAACGAAGGGCAGGAGCAGAAGTGGCGAAAATCACGCTTCGAACAAAGTTTAATGAGGGACGAGACTGAGTAGGCGTCATTCAGACCTTCTATCCTTTAGGCTGGGGGTACGAGTGTACACGGATCTTCTAGGTCAGTAGTTCTCAACCACTGATGCTTCCCGGACACCTTGTGGATCGGCGGAGATTATGGAGGACCCTGTTCGGGATGAGGAGAAGGGAAAGCAATAGGTTAATCAAGATAATGATTTATTAAATGAGCATAACTAAGTGCTACTGTGAAGTAGACTTCTCTCGTTGACAAAAACACGAGAAAACTCACCCCGAAAATTAAAACAAATCATTTCAATATAAAAAAAAAAAACAAAAAAAAAAAAAAAAAAAAAAAAACTTTTATTGCTGTGCGATTGATGAGGCAGGGCTTCGCGGACCCCTATAATGCCTTTGCAGACCCCATAGAGTCCGCGAACACCCATTTGAGAACCACTGTTCTAGTTGAACGGCCAAGCTATCCTCTGGATCATGAACACGGCAAGATCAGCAATTGGAGCTCTGTCATGCCCCTTGCGATGCCTACTACTCTTCCGAGAAGAAGTTATGCGTCGCCTTGCAAAAAAAAAATCCCCCGCAGCGACTGCATCGGTCACGACGGGCACAAGAACACTCGGCCGCGACGGCAGGTTCACGTGGTCCGCCATGACTCGGACGGCAGCTGGCGTCCGTTTAGGATCCCTCCGGATGTGGCCGTCGATGACAACGTTGATATTGTTGGGCAACTTTGCAGAATCGTCGTCCCGATGCTTGACGTCGCTTTAAGTAGAGGCCCCCCGACGTTCTTATGGGATCTTTCCGACGGTCGTCTTTGGCAACTCCACCTCCAGGGGTTGCCGCGCTTAGATTTCCCGACGAGGTGGCGACGCCGGACGTCGTGGTGACGGCGAACGGGATCACCGGGAAGGGGGGGGGGGGGGGGGGGGGGGAGCGGGTGCCGGTGACGGCGGAGGATGCTGGTGCTCTTTGATGTCTCGCCGTCGGTCTCCACTCCTTGGGCGGGGGCCATATGGTGCGAATCCACAAAGTCCAAGCTGCAGGTGGGGGCATTGCCGGTACACATGGTCGGCTTCCCTGCAGTGGTAACACAGCTGGCGTCGGTCGGCCGTTCGCGGCACGTCGGTTTTTCTAGTTGAGGGTCACTCTGGCCGGATGTACTGGACTTGTTCTTCCCGGCGTCAAGGATACTGCGGCGTTGAATTGTCCACTCGGGGTGGTGCCTGGTATTGACGAGTAGCAGGCGGTGGTCGTCGGGCCATGGTGACGTAGCTCAGCGTCGGCTCCTCTGGCGCCACCACGGTGACGGGAACCTCTAAAAGAGCGCACAATGAACCTCTAAACGGACAGCCTCGGCGATGGAGAGGGGTGCCAGAGGACTGGCAGCAGGCAGCAACTTTCAGAACTCCTCCCGTACGACGTTTCGGATGGTCCGGCGCATGTTTTCGAAACCAACACCGCTGACGTCAAAGCAAGACCTTGAGGTGGCGGCAGCAGTCAAGACACCGGCGAGTCTCTGATAATGACAGGCCCTGGCCGAAAGCGCTCTCTCGATTTCGGTTGCCTCGGTCAGAAATTCTACACAGTCGTCGGGATGTTGCAAATAAGTCCGCCGAAGATTTCGCACTTCACGACATATATGAGAATGCGCAAATATTTCTCGTCCGTGGCTTGCGGAGGGGGGCGTGCATTAAGGAGTAACACATCTTAAACGAAGCTGGTTACGCTTTTGTTGGGAGCCTGAATCAGTGTTTGAAGCATATTCTCCGCCCGCTGCCGTAGGTGCATCGCTAGTAAAAGTCCGCTTCAACTCGACCATGCAGATGTACCATGGCGTGAGCGAAGCCACGTGGTGTTCGAACAAGTGCCTCGCAGTACCCTCCAGCGAACATGAGAAGTTCTGCAGGTACTGTTCGGCAGCCCATCTGTTATGGCATGCCACGCGCTCGTAGTGTTTTATTCAGTTCTTGACGTCCTCGTGGACCTTAGTGGAAGGGCGTCGGCGTACGAAGGGCTACAGACAGGCGAACGACAGGGAAGGCAGCGGCGGTAGTCTCAGTTTGCAGACCTCGGGAAGTCATACACTAATAAAAAAGGGTCTCCATAGTCCTCCCTAAATTGAGGAACGCTCTTGCTTATATGTTCCTTTAGAAAAGGAGAAACTTTCGTCTTGAATACAGGGTAGCAAAGTTCCTCAGTCGCCTACATCTCACTATGGCGGCCCGATTAGAGCAAATTGAGTTCAATAAGGCATTTACGAGGACGCTACGTCCATTGTATGGGGCGAGAGGAACAGCAAATAAAAGCGTAACACGAGCGTTTCTTCAAACTGTATTTATATCTGAAGCCGGCTACCCCCCACAGGTAAAGAACCTTCCTTTTCGAAAGCAGTCACTCAGTCTTCTCACCGTCAGCAAAGCGATGTTAAACGGAAAGAACCGATACCCCGTTACTTCGCGCACATTACGTCTTACCTTTGCTATTCCCCGAGCCTCGAGCCTTTGCTATTCCTCGAGCGGTAAACCATTCGCGAAACCAAAAGCCGCTCTCAAAAGAGGAAATTCGAAGGAGCTAACTGTTGCGCGGTAACAAGAAATTATCGCGAAGCATAACATGAGGTTAAATCGATTGCCACCAGATGGTAGGGTCAGCAGATTAATTGCAAGTAGCTAAGCTAGGTGGCGCAAGGTACCGCCTAATTCATGTTCTACAAAAAAAACTTATTTGCTCACGCCACCGTTGCGTTTCGGGGCCATCGAGTACGTTTTTATACACACATGTAGATACATGACGCATACTAAAAGAATCAGCTGAACGTACACATTGAGTGCATACACATACGCGACACACACAAACATCCATGCAACAGCACATTAACCCAATTACTTCTTCATAGCTTTGCGTTCCCGCCTTTTATACTCGTTGTTTTGAACGTACGGATTTTCACTGTGACTATACCTAAGCGATAAATAATATCCCCAGCATGGTTATTTTTTTTCCAGTAATGTCATACCTTCGAGAGTATTTCGAACGGTAATTATTTGAAATCCAATAAAACAATACGAACCACTCCGGTTCCAAGCAATGTATTTGCTTCCCCGCACGGCACGTCGTAGCCAGTTTTCATACTATAGTATTTGTTGTTCTATTTGTGCTGTTCGCGTGCTGCTGCAATCGTCGTCTCGATCCAGACTTGTACGTAACGCGTTACAAGTAATTGATTACTTGTAATCAATTACAGTTAAGTGTAATTTTGTAACGCTTCAATTACATTTTCAAGCTGTAACGCTCGGAGTAATTCAATTACTTTTTTCTGTAATCAATTACAAAATCAATTACACAATTACCAATTACATTTTTCATTCCACAATTTTTTTGTCTCACAAAAATCAACATAGTCACTCAGCCATGGAGCAAAAATGATTGACATTTTTTTAACATCTAAAAAAAATAAAACTAGGATTAGTTGGCAAATCCTTTTTTCTTTTGCGCCACGCTCTTCTACAAGCGCGCCACCAGCCTTGGCTGGGGAGTTCCGGATCTCGTTGCAGATTGCTGATAAAGTCGACGGGAAGCGGGAACTCGCTATTGACTTTTTAGTGGGCTTTGTTCCTTAGGTCGACGCGTCAGCTACACGACAAGGTCCGGGTCTGAAAACAAAAAAGGGAACAATAACCAAACAAAATTGTGTACGCAATATTTTACTGTGTATTTGTGTATTTCTGTCATCGCAATAAGAAGTAACGTGAAAGTAACTTGAAAAGTAATCAATTACTTTGCAGTAATTGTTCAATTACTTCTGGGAGGCAGTAATCAGTAACGGTAATTGGTTACTTTTTTGACTGTAGTAATTGTAATTGTAATCAGTTACTTTTTTTCAGTAACGTGTACAAGTAAGACTCGATCTAATCTCTGTAGAGCGGGTATTTACTTAGCTGGAAGCGATACTTCACGGACAGAGAAATTGCTTTTCGATCAATTGGAATGCAGTCAAAATCGCCACTAGCGGCAGGTGTTAAGTGTGCCGTGGAAAGCTCGAAAACTTTTAGCGCTCATCCCAGTACGCCACTTGGACGGCAGTTTTTCCTGGAGCCGTAGTATATTTAAACGAGAAAACAAAAGTATAGATTTTTTTTTTTTTCATTTTACCTACACTGTTTTTTTACTCCTAAAATTCCAAACTGCAAATACAGGTATACTCCGTCATATTTCCATACTGTTCAGTCCTTTCCCCAGAGCGCAATCGCTCTCGGGTTGGAGACGACAAGACATCGTAGACAACAGACACTGTACGATAGGAGCTACGGTTCAGATCAGCGTTACAACATGACTGTCAGCAGATCGATCATTCCACCGTAATTGTTTAAGCGGTCTTAAGCTCTTTGATGTAAAACAGTGTCATCCTGTGACACTCCGAACCTTTATATCACGGCCCGACCAGCAGGATCAATGCCCGACAGTTTACGTCATATCATCTTGTTGTTTCACCACTGATACGCGAACTCACGGTCATATCGACGATAATTCCAGTATTTCGTTCACAATGCACAACAGTTCCATCGGGATGTTGCTGCTATGTTACTGACAAGCAGAAATACAAAGCCACGTTGATTGCCGGTTGGCACTCGGTATCGGAAAACAGAGCCGAACTCAGCCCAAAAGGCAACCAGGCACCCGGTAACAAAACCTGCGTATTTTGGACGCAGTTTCCGCGATTTACATAACGTCGTCGATGTCGACATATTGTTCCCAGTAGTCCCGCGTGGGTTCCGCAATCCAGAGGCGGCCATCCAGTGGCGTCACTAGGGTCAGCGGCACCCGGGGCAGTGGCCCGCGGCTAAATCCCCCAACCCCCCCGCCCCCCTCCCCCGGCTTGTCGCCCGCGGCAACACACACCGCCCTCCCCCCCCCCCCCCCCCCCCCCCCGGTCGTTGCCCGCCACGACCCCCCGCCCCCCCCTTCTCGCGACCCGCCGCGACACCCCCCCGAGTGCTGCACCCGGGGCGTCCTCCCTCCCCCCCCCCCCCCCCCCCGCACCCCCCCTTGTGACGCCACTGCTGCAATCGCAGCCCAGTGTAGGTAGCGCTGCTGGCACTGCTCCGGAACTTCGTTGTTTCTGGCGGCTTTGGTTGATAAATTAGTTGATAAAATTAGTGGTAAAGACGTCAATGCGACCGAAATGTTCTGCACGTTTGGACTCGGAAACAGAATTACAGGCGGCCTTCACTACCGCTGAAGCTCAATCAAATCAGCAACATTGACTAAACAACGTGCGCGACGTGCTGGAAAAACGAAACCGAAAGAAGATGAGGCAGGAGGGCTGTTTCATCTTCTCCCGTCTACCTGGAGGTGAAAAAAGTCTCGTTCCTCCCCTCTTCTCGTGTCCGCTTGAGGGTGTGTTAGTAGAAGGGAAGAATACGCGCCGCTACTACCTTTTCTCTCCTTTCTTTTCTTAGAGTGTAGTTGGTTTCGTCGATTTCTTCCTCTGGGGGTAAATGTCAGAATTCCGGAGATCGCTTTTTGGTGCTGCGGCTTCATCGGGTCTCGGTTGCTTCTACGGACGGTCTTCTAGAGCCGGGGCTGGGCTAGCGCGGCGAGGCCTCGGAGTGGTGCGCTTCGTGGTCTGCGGTACCCCGCACCTCCACCAGAAATGTCACGAAGAACAGGAGGAGAAGCGGCGAAAATCCCGTTTCAAACTAAAAGTTGAATGAGGGCGAGACTGACTTGGCGTTATTCAGGCTTTCTTATTTTTGATGCTCGTAAGAGTATAGCCGCATCTTCTAGATGAAGGAAGAAGCTATCTCCTCGATCATGCACGCGGCAATATTAGCAAATGGAACCTTGCTTCCGGTTGTTTTCGTTTACTGATGTCCTTCCATCGCGGCTTTTAAATTCGTATGTTGCCATTTGAAGGGCTATATATAAAAAGATTTTGTTTGATCTACCTAAGTATGGAGTTTACAAAATACAAAAGAAACGGATGTGTTCCGATATGTTCCATTTTTTTTTAAACGGTAACGGAAACGAGTTCTTTTCTCACAAGTCGGAAGATAACTGGAACGCGTTCCAAAAACCAAAACGAACGGAGAACGAGCTTTTATTCCTCTTTTTGTGGAAAGTGTATATCACTGATCTTAGGTTACCACGCGGCGCAAGAAGCGTTAAGGCCCATACGCACGTTCGCGTTTGAACGCGTTTGAGTGCGTTGCGGAGTCCTTGCGGCCAGGCGCGATCGCTTGCGGAGCGACGCGCGCCTTCCCGCCACGCTCGGTAGCGCGACGCAAGCGAGTAGAGACTCGCTCAACTTTCCAAAGCGTTGCGGTGCGTTCGGGTGCGTTCGACCAATCAGAAGCCGAAAGAGGAGAGTGGGTGACGTGTTCGCTCGCCCCACCCCGGCCGATTCGGCGAGACGTATCCGGTTCGCCGGTCGCAGTGCTTGCTTTTTCGTTTTGGGGAGCGGTGGGGGACTGTATTTTCCAAGGCTGGCGATGCTTCAAGCTTGACAAAGCGTCGGGGAAGCCGGCGAGATTAGGGAGTTTTCGTAGATCGTTTTCGCCGTCCCGCAAGGCCCTCCGCAACCCGCTGCGATAGCGGAAACTCCACAGTCAAGGCTATCGGCGCGCAGGCGCAGTAGCGACTTCTTCGTTGCGGAACGCTTAGCGGAAGGGGCAGTGCGGTCTACGAAAACTCCCTATTGTCCCAAGATCGAACACTTCAACGCTGTCGCTGTGCGCCGCCATGTTGCCTTGGATTTCGCTTACTATTTGTGAGCTGCTAGCGACGATAGCGCGTTCTTATTAGGGAGTTTTCGTAGATCGTTTCCGCTGTTCCGCAACGCTCTCCGCAAGCAGTTACGCTAGCCGGAACTCCACAGTCAAGGCCATCGGCGCGCCGGCGCAGTAGCGGCTGCTTCGTTGCGGAGGGCTTAGCGGAGGGGGAAACGCGGTCTACGAAAACTCCCTATTGGCTCTTGACTGCGGTTGACTGCGTGTCAGCGCAACTGTGCGTACAAGCATGGCGCAAGCGCTCTTCGCAACGCAACGCGTCCGCTTGCCGCTACGGAACGCACCGCGCTCAAACGCGAATGTGCGTATGGGCCTTTATTACAGGGAGCGAGGGTGGATACAGAAGCCTGAAGTATAACCACTTAATGTTCAAACGCATAAAATGAAGCAAGCGCGAACAATGAGCATGATGTGAGCCGGTTCAACTCTCCCCACAGCAAAAACAGAAACAAACACAAAAAACCTGTATAATTGCTCTTTTCTCTTCGGTTGGGGAAGGGGAAGTTGTAAAAGAAGAAAATAAAACTTTACGTTCTCGTAAGGTTGTTAGAGTAATTCAATCGTGAGGCACCAGCATATTTGTGTTTAGTTACATTGTTTAGGCTAGTGTTCGGGTGTACAGCTCATTCGAATTTCGAAGGTACTCTTTTGCTCGTATTCACGGCCGCAATCTTGGGGCATCGGCTTCATATCATGGACCGGCATTCTCGTAAATTAAAACAATAAAGCTGCTCTAGACAGTACTGGAACTTGCCCCAGAAACTGTGGGTTGCTCAGCCAGGGAAATATTCGAGAGTTTTAAAATTGCGTATAGGAGCAAATGGAAGCATTGTGCGTTTGCGTTCGCTTTCCATGTTCCACGCTGGGCATGCGCATCGTCACCATGCGCCAATCCAAGACGCAGTTTGGGCTCCGCGCTCGCTCAATTTGGAATACGCAATGCTAACACAAACGCACACTGATAGCGTTTGGTCGTATACGCGATACAAAACTCACTAATAGGGAGTTTTAGCGACTCGTGTTTCGAGCCCACGGTTCCGAAATCACGAACGGTGCAGCCGGTCCGTTCCGTGAAACCGTACGTGAAATTTGACGTACTATAGCGAATCGCGAAACTGGCGCAATCGTGTAAGCGATGATGATGGTTGTGTTTGACCGGTAGCACCATCTTCTAGTAAAAATGTGAAACATTCTGCAGCGTGTAAATCAGTAACGGCCCGTGTTTTCGGCGTACGACTGATGTAAACAAGACAGTCGACGTAACATTTGCCGTCGGAATTTCAAGAACTGTGAAGCTACATAGAGTAAAAAGAGTCTGAGCGCCGTTAAAGGAATATGGTGTGTCTCCGTCATGTTGAACTTGAACGATCGTTCACGTTGTGTGCCGTCGAACAATTTCGTTTGCTCGCGGGCACCGCGGCAGCTAGTCTACCCGCAGATTGCAAAAATTTACTAGCATGCGCAGTTTACAGCATTCACGATCGCTTAATATTGTGAGAAGTCCTCGATATGAATTGGTTAAGCCTCTGAAATGAAGCAGAGTAACAGGATGGCAAATTGCCTCCCGCTGTTCTAAGCCTAACGTGCGGCTGGGTTGGCGGAGTCAGTCGCCCAACCGACCGCCATCTTCTTTTTACCCGAGACGTGAATGGTGCTGGCTGCGTTGCGATGACGACTCCAGTGGCCGGAACGGGAGAAACGAACGAGAAGAGCCTTCCGACGTCCCGAACGACTCGCGCGCGTATGCGCAGAGTCGTCAGCGATGCGTTCCAGGGCTAACCGTTCGTGTGGACACTACTCGCTAAAACTCCCTTTTATATATGCTTTGTTTCAACTTAAGGGCCGACCAACAAGCAGAAAGGAGGAAACTCTCCCTCAATTCCTCCTTCCATTCTAGAAAAAGGGAGAACCTCCTCTTTTCTATGGGGAGTAGCTCAGAGCAGACTCGTGCCTATCTCAAATACTCTACTCAAGATACTGTATCTTAAATACTTTTTGGAGTATCTTGGTATCTTACAGATACCGTTTATGAAGTGTATTTAATACTCTATTTTACTTACAATTCTGAGTATCTTGTACTCATTATCTTAAATATATTTTTGACATTCCGCCATTTTCCGAGTTTTTCGATATTCAGTGGGGTGGGCGTGGCACAAGCAAACGTGAACATTCTTTCGAGCAACCGAATCCTGTTGCTAGCTCCGATTAGCTACGGTGACTTTAACTGAGCTCGTGAAAATATCGCTTTTTTGCCGACTGTGACTCATATTTCAGCCAAAAGTTCGTACAATGAAGGTTCTTCCCTCGCCTTCCCAAAGGCGCCTTTTGTTTCGAATCCTGGACAAAAGCTCACCGGACAAAAGCTCACCGGACAGAAGCTCACCGGACAGAAGCTCACCGGAAAAGAGCTCACCGGACAAAAGCTCACCCATTTTTTCACAGACCCGGACAAAAGATCACCAGGAGAAAATTTAATGTTGGTCTTAAGACGAGTGCGGATAGCTTAGGTGCATGCCTGCGACGCTAAAAAAATCAAATACCTTTACGGCGCACAATGACGGAAATAATTAATTTTCTTAGCCTTTCACTTCAAATACTACCTTGAACCCCAAGAAAACCCATGCATTAGTAATGAAGAGACCTTGAGCCGAATCTGTATGTACGCGTTTAGCGTGACATAAAGCGCAATGAAAAAGGGAGTTTACCGAAGCGTGACTTCGCTTCTTCAATCACTTTTCGGGTTCAAAAACTTTGGTTCATGACGTAATTTGGGCGATGCACAAGGGTGCTCCGACATACCTTGAGCCAAGCAAGCTTGATCTTATTAGCTCCACTCAGTTTCGGTGACCTAAATTTTGGTCCCAAAACGTTGCTTCTCTGCTTGTCATGGCTTATCTGTCGACACCTTTGCATAGGATGGGGTACCAGTTCTCCTAAAAATGGTACAATCTCTATCGCATCCGCACGTTATTCAAGCCCGTGCCTCAACCAGGCAGCAAAAAAAATAAAAAAATAGGTGAGCTTTTTTCCGGGTTTCTGAAAAAACGGGTGAGCTTTTGTCCGGTGAGCTTTTGTCCAGTGAGCTTCTGTCCGGTGAGCTTTTGAAGATAAAGTAAGTGGGCAGGCGAGCTGGTTGATGTTACATATTTTTGAAAACCGGAGACGACGGACGAAGAAGGGGACAACACACAAAACGTCTCAAACGCAGCTACTAAATTTTATTTGAACAGTCGTTTATATAGCATCTCTCCCACACGTCTTCCGGAACTGCCCACGTCACAGCAACTTTTAGCCAGGGTACATCTCGTCTTGACTTTTTTTTTTCTAAGCATTGCAACACAAGCCCCATCGTCATACCCCCTAAAGTCGTACCCAAGGAACCACACCTTCACACCCCACCTAGCCTAACTGGCAAAAAAAAAAAAAGGATAACAGCACAAAACCTTTCGGGTCGCTTCTTCTAGTCTGATAACAATTCAAACCTCCGAACTCCCTTCATTGTCGCAACCCCCGAAGGTCGGACCCAACGCACACACCTTCACACAAGCTCCAAGGCCTAACTCGCATCTCGTATCACGCACAAGCACCCCACATTGAAACATATAAAACAAAAAACACAAAAAAAAATTAATTTACACCAGCAAAAATTTTCGGGTCGCTTCGTCTAATGCGATTGACGGCTGACTGATACAGTTTCCTACACTCGTGATTCTAATTGTCTCTTTCAAAACTCTTTTTGCACAATCCTTTTCTTTGCTCAAAACAACAGTAGACCCACAATCCGGTAGAAAATTATTGCACTCCTGTACGTGTTTAGCAATCACCTATGTGGGGCAGACAAAAAGGTGCTTGAATGAGAGACTGCTTGAACACATGAGGGCAGTTAGGATCGGGTCTTCAAACTCTGAGATTGCTAAACACGTACAGGAGTGCAATAATTGTCTGCCGGAGTGGGGGTCTACTGTTGTTTTGATCAAAGAAAAAGATTGTGCAAAAAGAGTTTTGAAAGAGACAATTAGAATCACGACTGTAGGAAACTGTATTTTGGGTTGTGTGTATGTTTATACAGCCTAGAACTTGGTCTGCCTCACAGGGGCGACGAGTCTCCCAGCTGTAGATGAGAAATATAGCCAGTGCGGTACAACCGCTAGCCTGGGGTCTTTAACGTGCATCACGCAGTAGTGATACACGACCGCACGCCGGTACGATCCTCATCTAGATCAAAACGGGCAGGGGTGGGGCTCGAACCCGGGATCCCTGGGTTCTGCAGCGCGAGCTTTCACTCCACGTGCTCCGAGCTGGTGTGCGCTAGCCGTATCAGTCAGCCGTCAATCGCATTAGACGAAGCGACCGAAAAATTTTTGCTGTTGTAAATTAATTTTTTTTTTTATTATTTGTGTTTTTGTTTTTGTTTTATATGTCTCAATGTGGGTTGCTTGTGCGTGATACGAGATGCGAGTTAGGCCTTGGAGCTTGTGTGAAGGTGTGTGCGTTGGGTCCGACCTTCGGGGGTTGCGACAATGAAGGGAGTTCGGAGGTTTGAATTGTTATCAGACTAGACGAAGCGACCCAAAAGGTTTTGTGCTGTTATCCATTTTTTTTTTTGCAAGTTAGGCTATTTGGGGTGCGAAGGTATGGTTCCTTGGGTCCGACTTTAGGGGTATGACAATCGGGCTTGTATTGCAATGCTTAGAAGAAAAAAAAAGTCAAGACGAGATGTACCCTGGCTAAAAGTTGCTGTGACGTGGGCAGTTCCGGAAGACGTGTGGGAGAGATGCTATATAAACGACTGTTCAAATAAAATTTAGTAGCTGCGTTTGAGACGTTTTGTGTGTTGTCCCCTTCTTCGTCCGTCGTCTCCGGTTTTCAAAAAGGGTGAGCTTTTGTCCGGTGAGCTTTTGTCCGGTTACCTTTTGTTTCTATAGTCTCCCCCCAAAACAATCCTCAAACCAAAGGTGTGGTCTTACGGAAGTAAAGATGCCACCCGGAGGCGCAAGCAGACCAGGAAACGGGATGAGGACGATTCGTCACATGCGCATTCGTCACAGGACGATTGGTCACAGGACGATTCGTCACATAGGAACATTCGTCACAGGATGACTGGTCATGCGGGCAACTGGTCACATCGATCGAGCAGGGGACGATAGTAAATTGTAACTTTCAACATCTGCACGCATTCCCTGATTAGGAGTTTCACGATTTTTCACTGTCACTTAAACCAATGTTTAGAAAACTAGTCTCAAATACTCATCCGCTTTCCCTTTCATTATATTACGGGTCTTCAGCAGGTTTATCTCAGTCGCTGGCTTGAACGAGTAATAATCCGACTGGCAGCCAAATCAATTTTTAGTTTCGCCTTGCATACACTTATTCGACAAAACCAATAAATATCAGATTTCTTTCTGCTGAATGTGTACGAGTACCCCTCGTGCAGCATCATGGCTCTACCTCTCTCTGTTGCGATCACCTCTATCCTTTTGAATGTAGTCTGAGTTCAAGAATAGTCGCCCTTATATGCCCTCCGCATTCGCCGTTCGGGACAGACCCAGTAGCTAAAACGGCTGTTATAAATTCTTTGACCTTGAGAAGCGAAAGACATGCTAAGATAAGAGGTGACCCATTTTGTCATGCCGAACCAACATTCAATGTTGGGGACCGAACCAGAAGCTGAAACGTCCGTTATAAATTCCTCGCCTTTCAGAAGCCAAAGACATACTAAGATATGAGGTCAGCCACTTTGTCCGCCCGAACCAAATTGAACAATAAATTTCTTGGGGGACTAACTATTGTGGGACCGGTTTGCCGCGTGACGAGTCATCCTATGACGAATGTTCCTGTGTGACGAATCGTCCTGTGACAAATTGTCCTGTAACGAGTGTGCATGTGACGAATGGACCGTATCCCCTCCCCCAGGAAACGACCTACGAGAACAATGCAGACTTAAGCGTCAAGAAATAACAAATAGAAGAAAATGAGAAGTTGACACACACAAAAAAGTGGACATTTTTGTTTTGCTTTTTGTATATTTGACCCCGCTAAAACAAAACGCCAAGGTTTTTTTTTGTTCTTTTTTGTCAGTTTGGCATCTATTGCTCTCGCGAACACTGTCTGCAAGGGAATATTGATAAGCAGAGAACAGTACAGGAAACGAACTGCGAGCTGGACGACCTTTCAAAATCCCAACAAAGCCCCCCCCCCCCCCCCCCCCCCCCCCCCCCCAACGCTGACTGCTTTCTGAACGCAACCTACTTGAAGAAGGTGCGACTAGGGAGCCTTCATTTGCACACATGAAGGCACCCTAGGTGCGACCACTGCCGTGGCTATTATGTGGGTTTTATTTGTTATCCATTCACTCATATCCGTGTCCCAAGTTCGTTTATAGTAAACTCCCCGTATAGGGAATATGGATTTTAGTAAAGAGATTCGTCTAAGGTGCGCCGCAGGATGTGATATTCAGCGATGTCACTATTGGCGAAGCGCTCTGACCCGTTTATCACACCCACGCCTCGGTGATTACCCAACGCAAGGCCTATGCACATATCCACGGGCCTTGTGGCATGTTCGCGTCATCTTTTTTTAATAGAGTGCGGGTCATAGTGTAATGAAAAAAATACCAACAATTAGTGAAGTGACGTTAAGTGTCGGATCTCCCCCGAAAGCAGTCGTCAGAGGATGCGAACTTGACCCACTTGGGCTTTTGTGCTGAGCTGGGCACCGTGCATGCTGCATTGTTCGGGTGTAGGCCCGTTTGTCATGTGCGCATTCGTCATAGGCCAACTGGTAATAGGTCCATTCGTCACAGCGGAACATTCGTCATAGGGAAATTTGTCCCTAGGAATGTTTGTCACTGTGCGAACCAGATATTTGAATTTGCCCAGCATATATTCACCTGGCTGAGCATGCAGTAAAGATTAGCATGGTATATTTAATTTTACTAAAGAGAGGGAACATCCAAAGAAGTCATCGTTGTACCTAGAAAACAACAAATTTATTGAGCGAAATAAAAAAAAATTAAAAAGTGACATTCTGAGCTGCTAGCCTCAGGGCTTCTCGACGATTGCGACCATTGTAGCGGCTCACAATGATTTGAAGACGCCGGTTGCTGTCTTCGTGCTTCTTGGACACCCTCGAAGATGTCGTGCCGCCCGCTACTTGAGCCAGCTTCATCTCTGTTAAGGATAAAAAGAAAAACGAACACACACACTTGTGGAGAAAGCTTTTTGAGTGGGCACCGTACTGAAATTTTGAGCCACAAATGCAAAAATGTACTACAGAAAACGTCCAAGTTCTCAGAGGATTAGGTCAGTTCTTACGTGCAGTCCCCGGAGCCGTGCTTCGATGCTGCTGTTCGTCCTTGTTGGCCTTTCTGCTTGTGTTGATTCTCTGACTGACCAAACCAGAGGAGGGGAGGTGGCCGACGACAAGTCGTTTCGACTGGGTCTCCCGATATACACGTCCTCGAAGTAGTCCGCCACGAGTGAGGCATCGGTGGGGAAAACCTGGAGAAGTACCTTGAAGGGCTCGGGAATGTCGGCGATTGGCAAGAAGGCCAATGCTGGATGCATTCCCATTTGAAAATCAACAAGAAATAAAGTAACCAATTGGCTTACCTGAAGACAAAAATAAGACATATAAATAGAATGCCGCATACCAGAACAGCAAACTCGTCATCTGAATTGTAGCGACTCTGGTGACCACTGGAGCACACCTTCACCGACTGGGATAAGTGAAAAAAGCATCCCTGTATTGTTGATAGCCGCTATCTTGTAGCCCGTGTAAGCCACCTCAAGGCAGTTGGCCCCCATGTGACTCATAACGACGTCGAAAAACCTTGAAACGAGCGAACATAATTTGAAGTGTTTGAACACATATCCAATAATAGGACCACCGAGCGTTTCGTTTTATACGTTTATCAGAGCTCTTGAATGCTCACCTTTTGTAGGTAGCTTCAGATTTGTTGGGCAGCAAGCCGTAAACCATTGGCTTTACCACGCCGTTGACTGTGGCATGCTCCGTGTACAGTTAGTAGAGCTGTGCCGGGGTCACGTTAAAGGTCCCGTCCGCGAACCACGTAGTCGCCTGGAGGGGTGTCCAAACAGGACACTACAAAACGCACGACTCCGACAAATTGTGAAAATTGAAGCGGCGCGAAGCGGGTGTGTCCGCTTCAATTTTCACGATTTGTCGGAGTCGTGCGTTTTGTAGTGTCCTGTTTGGACACCCCTTAAGCCAGACAGCTCAAGTTGCGCTCGGTTGCAAAGATCAGCATTCTTTCGCCGTCGCCCTCTCCAATATCGTGGAGGAGAAAGGAGTCTCCTTTGGCTGTGGTCTGCATGCAAGTAAAACAGTCAGTATTATCATAATATTTCGCGCACTGTGATTTTGCGCTGCAATACACTTTACTTTGAACTCTGTGGGCATTCGATCGTATGTCGGCTCTGCAAGATGATACGCTGTACTCGAAATTCACCCGCTGCCTTTGCTTGCGGATGGTGCGCCGAAGTGTTGGCGGTGCGGGAATCTGCAAAGCAGTGTCGTCACTGACACAGGCAACCGCAGCCAGAACTATTTGGTGTGGTGCTAGACGGCCTTCCACTGGAATAAAGGAAATTAGTGACCTTGTTTTGGGAATATAAGAGCAGGAACAGATTTTGGTACCTACCAGTTTTTTCCTCCATCTGATGACGAACCCAAGCACGTTTATCTTGGTCGTGTCAAATGCATGCGTATGGTTTCCTGAACAAGAGATTACACGAGACTTGGCGTGATCGGTGACTATTTTAGTTTTACAAACTCCTCTTCGCCGGCAGGCCCAATACAACGTAGTTTCGTGAACCTTAATGCAAGTGTAAAAATGTCCTTCGTGAAGAAGCATATCGCTACCTCTCTTAGTAGTAACTACCTCCATTTAGAAATCGAGATCGATATATTTATAATCGGAGGGCAATCGGCGTAACAACCCCTGAAACGGGCCACAAAAAAAAAAAAAAAAAGAATCAGGTTTGGTGGGCTTTTTTCTATTGTGAACTTTATGTTCTCGAAGTTCTTTTGTAAAAAAGGTAACCCCGATAAGACAACATGCAGGCTAAAGGCTGCATGCTGCCTTAACTTGGGGTCATTGGGACATGCTTTTATTTCCCGTAGTCAACCTCACCGGCCTTGTACGGATTTAATTAAGAGGCCCGCTTTCGTAACTTTCCTAAGAAAACAAGATAGAAAAAGAAAAGCGTTTAACAATCTTGAAGTCATTGTGTGACGAACTGCCAGCGTGACGAATCACCCTATGACCGATGTTCCGCTGTGACGAACGGGCCTGTTACCAGTTGCCCTATGACGAATCGGGGATGAGGACGATTCGTCTCATGCGCATTCGTCACAGGACGATTGGTCACAGGATGATTTGTCACATAGGAACATTCGTCACAGGATGACTCGTCATGCGGGCAACTGGTCACATTGACCGAGCAGGGGACGATAGTAAATTGTAAATTTCAACATCTGCCCACATACCCTGATGAGGAGTTTCACGATTTTTCACTGTCACGTAAACCAATGGTTATATAAACTAATATTACAATACTCATCCGCTTTTCCTTTCATTATATTACGGGTCTTCAGCAGGTTGATCTCAGTTGCAGGCTTGAACGAGCAATAATCCGACTGGCAGCCAAATTAGTTTTTAGCTTTGCCTTGCATACACCTATTCGACAAAACCAACAAGTATCGGAATACCTTCTGCCGAATGTGTACGAGTGCCCCTCGTGCAGCATCATGGCTCTACCTCTCTGTTGCGATCACCTCCATCCTTTTGAATGTAGTCTGAGTTCAAAAATAGTCGCTCTTATATGGCCTCCGCATTCACCGTTCGGGACGGACCCAGGTAGGTAAAACGTCTGTTACAAATTCTTTGACCTCGAGAAGCGAACCAAATTGAACAATACATTTTTGGGGGGACGAACTATTGTGGGACCGGTTGGCCGCGTGACGAGTCATCCTATGACGAATGTTCCTGTGTGACGAATCGTCCTGTGACGAATCGTCCTGTGACGAGTGTGCATGTGACGAATGGACCGTATCCCGACGAATCGACATGTGACGAATGGGCCGTATCCCGCATTGTTCATGCAGGCCGCAGTGGTAACACAAGAGCCCCTCCCCCCCTCACCGGAGAACACGAACTCCAGCCGAACGCTGCCGCCGCGTTTGGTTAAGTCAGCCGAGCGCTGAGCCATTGTTTTTGTTGTCCCCATCCATCTAGCTCTAAAGTTAACCGCTTGGGGCGCCACGATCTGATCTCCTCTAGAGTGCCTTCATACACACGCATCCTAATCTCCTCCCCAAGAGCTAAAGCGACCTCCTTCTTATTGTCTCAGAAATGTTTTGTAACATCTATCAGTGATATTGCCACGTGCGTTGCCCAGCGTGGCCATTCGCCAGCGTGGCCATATTGCCACGTGCGTTGCCCAACGTGGCTTGGCTCTCGCGCGGAGGGTTTGTCGCGGAGGCTTCGGGTTCGATACCAGAAAGCGGACTTCTCTTTTATTTATTTCTTCAACTTGACACTCTGGTAAGTTCGGGAATTTCTTCGTCTGATTGAGTTACGAATGTTCTACGCGCCGAACATTCTACGCCGAATGTTCCAGAAACCCACGAGCGTACAAAAGGTGCTCCGAGTGGCGGTCCGGAGTCAGTCTCGCTCCAGCGCTCGATCCTGCTGTTTTGCCGACATCGATGCCTGCGACGCTAGCCTTTCTCTCTTTTGTTTTGGGAATAAGTTCGCCCCATTAAACGTTTAGTTTTTTCAGTTATTAGCCGCCTCATCATTTATTATTCGTGACAATATTTTGCTCTTTATAGTCGTACTGTATAAAATATCTCTACGATTTTTTTTTTGTTTTGTGTTGTTACGTGCTAATAAGCCATTCTGGTAACCCGTATTTGCGTAGCTGCATAATTGTCGTTGTCAATGACGTCGATACAAATTAAGGAATGCGGAAGTATCTTCGAAAGTAACTGAATTACAATGCTGCTGTTCGTCCTTGTTGGCCTTTCTGCTTGTGTTGATTCTCTGACTGACCAAACCAGAGGAGGGGAGGTGGCCGACGACAAGTCGTTTCGACTGGGTCTCCCGATATATACACGTCCTCGAAGTAGTCCGCCACGAGTGAGGCATCGGTGGGGAAAACCTGGAGAAGTACCTTGAAGGCCTCGGGAATGTACTCTACTCAAGATACTTTACAGTGAAAGTAACTTGAGTAGTATTTTAAATACTTTATGACGCAGGTATTTAGTAATTTAACTTAAATACTTTTATCGAGTATTTTGTCCAACACTGGTTCAGAGACCCGCTGTTGTGGTGAGAAGAAGCGAGAGTTAAATGTGCGAGAGGAAATGGAGAGATGGTAACTGGGAACCGGTTTTGTTGCCGGTAGAAGCCGATTCTGTAATTCGGCCTTTAATTCCAGACGCAGCCGACGCTACGTGCTAATAGAACCAATCACAGAACGGCAAAAGTTCACGATCATTGTATTCGTTATCTTTCTGTGCGGGCTCTAACACCGCTGAACCAATCATAAAGAAAAAAATACCTAGTGACTTCAGCTTTAGACGTTGCGTGCGCAGCGTCGGATATACCGCAGAGCAGAGCTACAGCGCATGTGTAGAAGGCGTTCCACAGCACAGCAGACAAAGATAGCAGCGCGCAGAAGGCGATTTCTTGTTGAAATGTTAAGAAACGCGGGGCGTGATTTTTTATGTGGGGGCTGCTTGTTTCCTGCTTTGTTGTTCGGCGCTCTCATTGGTTAACGAAGCGAACTGACTGGCTGCAGAGCGGCAGTAACATCCTTGAGACTTGCCCTGGCATGCGTTTCTGAAGTTGTCCGTGACTATACAAAGAAATCGACAAGCTCGAAATTTATTTGGCAAGGTACATTTTTTAAGCTCTCTACTCTAATATAAAAATCACAATGATACGTCTTAAAGGGCCGGTGCAACGAGATTTGATGGGAACTTTTTTCAGTTTACACGAACCTACTGGCACTAGTGGGGCCCAAACATACCCGCACGCAGCACCACTGACCAAGAAACTCCCTCGTTGCCGTGTAATTTCGAGAAGAAAAGCGAGCGTTTTCTTTAAACCTCTTCTTCGCAAAACTTGATGACGTAGCTTGGGAATCGCAGTGTCGGCATCGTATCCCTCGTGGCGGTATTTGAATGCGGCTCATAGATTGAACCCGAGCGTAACGCGCGCGCTCTTGATTTGGGCACGTGATAATCGATAGTTCGACAAACATTCGGGTAGTGGCCCATGTCCAATCGCTGCAATGACGACAATAACCGAACCAGAACAATGTCTGGAACTGAGCGCGTGTCCCGTGCTTCGCCAACCCCAGCGCGTGGCTATGATCAACATCGGCGGCATATAATTGACTCCAGAGTCGTTTGGCCACTTATTTTGGCTGCGAGTTGAGGAGGCGAACACGGCTCGTTTTTCTTTAATTTTTTTCTTCTGCGACTTCGATTGCGTGGGATGAAAAACGAACGCGTGTTTCATAGGTCATTAACGTCAGGGATTCGTTCTAAGGGGTATTTCCGCAAAGTACAAAAATCATTGCATCGCCCATTTCAAGAGATACATTAAACTGTAAGCGGGACTTTGCGCAGCCAGCGCATAAATTACGGAGGCTTCGAAGGAAGGATAAATTGACAACCTTATCGGAGGCACAATAGTCATGGCCATCCACGTTGACGAAGACAACCGAAATATTGATCAGTTAGTAGATGGCAGTAATACTAAAAGCGCCACGGAACAGGACAAAATAAAATACAATCTCTGACAACTTTAGTACAATTACGTGATGTGCAAACTGGTCAATCTTTCCGTTTTCTTAAACATTATGTCTGTCCACGAATTTCGTTTTAAGAGAGTCCGAGCTAAACGTGCTATCATTAGTGACAGCTTATGAAACTCGGGACAAACTTTTTATCTTCTCGTGTCTATACCCGGTTTCATAAAAAGAAAAAAAAAAGCAAGTTTTGAGCATTTATCACACGCGGCACGGATATGTTCTTACGAGATTAGGTTGTGGAAGGATAAGGCTATGCTTTTGGCGTTTGGAACGTCTACGTCTTCATAACATATGCCTAATCTAAAATGCACCTACATATGTCTTAATTATTCCTCATAAAAGGGGGAAATTAGTAATGCTCCGTGAGAAGCCGGACTTCTTTTACTACGGTTTTTAAAATGACAACAGGTATAGTTTCCGTTTCTTAGCCTTCTTATCGACGAAAATCGCAATCTTATTCACTGTGGGCCGATAATGAGACGGCTGAGACTCGTCAAACCCGGCGTTTCTTAAATTGTTGGTGAGTATTGTCACGGATGGTGACCAAAAAACGATAAATAAACAGGAAGAAATAAACGTTTAATGTGGCGAACTTGTGCCAAAAATAAAAGGGTACAAACGATAATAACAGAGCGTCGAAGTCGGCGTAACACCAGAGTCGACTGCTGGGGCGAGACTGATTCCGCTCGCCTTGCGGAATCCCTTATGTTCCCTCGTGGATTTCTGGATCGTTCGGCGTAGAAGGTTCGGCGCGTAGAACATTCTGACCTCGAACAAGCCCCAACATGGTTCTCGAATTTACCAGAACATTACTTTACAGAGTCAACAAAAATGCGCCTCCGCGGCCAGGAATCTAACCCTGGCTTTCCGAGTGGAAAGCACGCGCGACAACCGTTAGACCACGAGCGCGCTGCCTTCTTGGTCAGCTGCGCTCGCGGCAATATAAGGAAGGGCACGTACTCGTACCCGCGACAGCGCTTCTCCAGTCGCGCACCTTCAGCGCAGCGATTAAGAGGAGGCTAAAGCACCGGTCGTCGGCTTTCCTTCGTCCCCTCCTCTCCTCTTCTGCAGACACTCCTTTTCCTTTCTTTTCCTTCGAGCGCCCTTTCCCTCCCATTCGCCCATGAGCCTAATTAAAGCGCGGCCGACATAAATTACAACTTGCTCGAGTGACTGTTCGTCGGCTCGAGAACATCGCTCCAGACTCCTTTCTTTCTCTCGACTCTCGAGGTTGAAGAAGGAATGCCGCGATAAACACCTTTTGGGAGGAATATATTAGAGAAACAAACGGACAATAGAAAAAAAGAGGGGGATAGTCGGGGTTGTACTGCAAAAGGCTTTTCTTTTTTTGTCTTACTTTTTTTTTAAATTTTATCTTGAGCGAGGGTCTGGGAAGCTCGTTTTTAAAGACGTGATTTAGGAGGCATTCCTTCCGGTAGTCATCGGCAGTGTGTGAAGTGCAGCCAGACCGGGTATTTGCTTGAAAGCTGGATCACTATCAACATTGTCCAGATGTCCGAAGGTTTTTTGTTTTTTTTTTCTTTTTAGTCTAAATAATATATTCTGAGGTGATCCGTTTTCACGTCAGCTGCCCCGGAAGCAGATATTCATTTGTAGAGACGAGAGATCCTTGTAAATAACTAAACGAGGAGCTTCTTTCCCTGAAAAGCAGACCTCATTGACATTTTCCCGGCAGTTCGATGTTGTTCAGTCAAGGTGGTAGCTATCTGATCAGGGCACAGTAACGCTGAGGTATTGAGAAATGAAGTACTTACTTAGGAAGTAAGCGCTTCGGTTTTATGTAACGATGCTTTTAGTTCTTTAACATCGAGCGCGTACCAAACTCCGCGGCCCCCTAGCAAGTATGTTTATAGTTGTTGAAGCTAGCTATTGAATTATCTCATTCAGTCATGTAGAAGGACGAAATTTTATATAAAAAATAAGGTAAAAAAGCACTGCTAATGTGAGGCGCGCACCCTGAAAGAGGAAACCATACAGCACTGCGGCACTATCTTAATTACATTTAGAGTTATAAAGAAGGCCTTTGTATAATTCTCAGTCTGGAATAAAGTAGCGACAGTTGCGACGGAAAATCATAATACGAAAAACACAAAAAAAGGCACACGCGCACACACTTAGCTGATTTGAGCATTACAGGGGTCAAATACCATTTGTAGGAAGTCGTTCTTTAATTATGGCGTTTTCAACACTTTGTGACATATTTTACTTGCTATCACATTCACAGATTTGCTTTAGATTTCAAAGTTTTCGTACTAAGATATTTTGGTAACCATGTTGTCTATAAACTATATATACAATAGATTTTAACGTTTAAAATCTGTTTTCTAGTTTTGCTGGAAGAATACACACACACACACACGCACGCACACACACACACACACACACACACACACACACACGCACACGCACACAAAACATCAAAAGTTAACTTAGGTACTGTGATAGGTCTAACCCTTGGGTCGGCATTTTAAGTTGGTTAGCAAATACGGCTGTCCACAATTACTAGCCTCGGTGCGATTCCCGGAAAAACGTTAACAGTCTAATAAAATCGTAGATACTGGAGCAAAAATAGAACAAACAGGATGTCGCTTTCTTGCTCGGAGGAACGCTCGCACTCACTTTAGCCACGTCCACGCTGTCTCACACAAAGAACACTAAAAACTTTAATTCAGACGACTGTGCATTTTTTTGTTTTCAAATACCGACCGCCTATCTACTAATAAAACGATTACATTTTCTCTCACGCCCTAGAGCTTTGACATTATTAGCTGGTTTCGGTCATCATGGAAGCACCACAGTGTAAAAATTCTTTAAACCAGATTTCGATCTATGTTTTTTTTTATTTTTTTTTTTTTTGCAAGTGGAGAGGAGAGAGCTGTGTGAATGGTAAAGAGGCAGGGGCTACGTTGATCACCAACATTCGTACTGAAAGGCTTTGGCGAGCTCTCAGGCTTCATCACAATTTCAGCTTGAAACCCGACAAGCCACAATATAAACTTACCAGATAAAGAACCTTACCTTCTTTTCTACAGCTCGTGAACAATCGCCCTTTCTTATGTTGCTTGGATTGTAAGTTGACAAAGTGGACATATCATAGCACTTTTAGCTCAAACAGCGCGTTACTAGGTAGTCGTAAACTCGAAAATGTAGACGGAAAGGGAAGCGAGGGTGTTGGGGTTGAAAAATTTAGGAACGGTTGCAAGTAATTTTGTTACTTCCTAAAGATATCGATTATAAATAGGTTTATCAGTTCCAACGAGTCCCGTAGAAGTATGAATTGTCGAAAAGAAAATAGACCAGTTAAGAACTTTTGTTCGTTCCTTCCATTTGAATTAAACATTGTAATTTAGTAAAAACTTCTTAAAGTCTCAGGTTATCATCCTTGAATTTACCACCTAAAACAGCGAAGAGAATGAGCGTTATCTCATTCCAGTGGCCATGCGGTCTCACCAGAGCCGTATATACAAAGAGTTTGGCCATTAAATGGGAAGTATAGGGGGCAAATGAGGAGGCGCCATTCGCCGAAAGCGGGATGAGAATTTCAGGACTCGTTCTCAAATTCGAATGCGACCAACCAAAAGCCGCCAATAATACCCTCTCAGTGGTCACGAGAAGCAAAATTAATAAGTGCGTCGGAGTAACTCTCGGTGACTGAAAATGTGATGCACGCGATGTTTTAATCAGGGCACGTTATTCATATGCCAGGCGCCGAGGGCCGGGCATATGCCGTACTTGTGGTCGGACTCCGTTCTAGCAAAACAGAGTTCGAGCGGCACATTCCTTTATTCCATCCTTTTCCATGATCATAATCGAAACGTCACGTGCACCGTATTTTCAATCATGAAGAGTTATGACATTAAATTCTTATGCACTTATTAAAAGCGTTTCTCACTACCACCGCTAGGGGAATATTTTCGGCTTCTGGTTGCCAAGAGAGCATGCCCAGCCCTCTATCTGCGTCGGGTTCACGCCCTGGCTCGATCTGCCCGCTCCTCCCATTGACCAAACTCTCTCTATATACGCCTTTGGGTCTCAGTTGCCGAAAAAATGAATGACGCCTTATGCGCTGATTGTAGACAAGCCTGCAAGCAGGCTTTTTGAAGAGCGAATAAACGATGTTCAAAGTTCTTCCAAAAATCTTAATGTAAAAAAATATAAGAAAACGATTACGTTGCCTAGCATATCTTGAAACGGGAAATTTTTCATTTCGTTCTTAGAAGATCGACTCTTCCATTTCTTTCCCAAAGAGAGAAATAGCCGGGATTGTTGGCTGAAATTCTAAATATTAACTAAACCAATTGGACCACGATGACTTTCCATTGCGTCAAGCGGAAGGTAAACATTTATCTTATTTTTATTCAGTTTCTTTAGGTACTGGACGTTTCATCGAATGTCATTTTATCGAATAAGTTAACGTTGCTTCTAACGGCGTTTGATCAAAAGCCATTTCATCGAACCACTTTACGCTGCTTTACAGAATTTCAATCTACCAGATTTTGGACCTTTAAAGTGCTTTTCTAGATGTTTTACTTTCTCTTTTGAAATTTTATTGACTTTACTGTCAAATCATCAGAAATAGAGCTGTCCTTGTCATATTTACATCGAAATTTTCGTTACTGGATTATAAAAGGTAACAACACAGCGAAACGTGAGTGGGTGTGCGATTGACTGATATCTCGTAAGATAATTGGCAGTCATTTGTTTCACAGATTGTTCCCTCTTCATCCCCCTACTTGTTCAAGCATGAAAGGTACTGTCTGAAAAGGAATACAACTATTCTCCTATGCACCATGTTTTTTTTGTTTTTTTTTTTGTATTTGTCTGTTTACATGTTTTCATTCTATCCTAGGAGAATAGATTCAGTTAAAAAAAAACAGAGGTCGAAAAGCCGGCAGGTCCACGGTTCTGCCGAATACGAAAACTGAACAGAGGGGAGACACGTATTTTTTACTGATTTATTCGACAAGTAGACGGTTTATGTTTTAAAGGCGGCTTCGTACTTGAAGCAGAATATGTCCGTTCAATAACATGCATGAATACGTCATTAAAGAGACATACCTCCGTCGCGGCATCCAATAGCCATCGTTTTAAAATATTGTCAAGTCAGTGATACCATGCTTTATCGGCACATTACAACAAAAGTTACCATTTGCTAAAAAAATGGAAGAGAGAAAAGAGAAGAAATTTTCTTACTGCAAGTTGCCTACTCTGCTGGAAAAGAAAATTTATAAATTAGAATGATTATTAAAACATTGATATCGTTCCGATGCTAAAAGGAAACTAATTTCTATAACCAGAATCTGTATTGCCAATTAGGCGGTGTTCAATAAAACGTTTCAGAAGAAATTACGGTGTATGATATGGCGTTAGGTGAAACGGCTTCATTGAAACCGGTGTTCGATGAAACGTCTTTGGATGTAATGTTCGAACCCAGTTTTTTTATTCGTGACTTTTTCTCCGAGTAACAATCATTGCCCTGAGACAAGAGACGTATATAAATGTCCTGATTGTGAACTTTTTAATTTTTAAGATGTCTTAATTTATAGTATAAGGCCCCCAAACACAAAAAAAAAAAAAAAATAAAACGTTCCCTTTGCAACAGTTTTGGCAAGGATAAATAAAAAGAAACAAAAAAAATTACACTTGTCCCGATCATTTTGATAAATCTATGAGCACATAATCCGTCTTGCGTGCATGATGCGTCCGTAATTATCTATTACTGTTAATTACAGCGAGAATTGAGCTCGTTTTCTAGGCGTGTGCAATGAGTGGTTCGAATCGCACAGCACCGCGTCCGTCGTAGCCTTCACGGTGCAAGAGAATCCCACACCATACAGGCTGTCCTTTCATTATCGAAGCTAGGAACACTGCTGCGAAGCATTCGCTTAGCAGCAGTGTTCGCACACCCCTACTCTTTTCTTTTCATCGAAACCTATCAAACACTGGAACACTCAAAGACCACTAACCTCGTGAGGCGCACGCCATGCACGGACGTGTGTCACTCCCTCCTGGTTTATGAAGGCAGCAAATAAGATCCGGATCATCCGTTTACTCGTCGGGGCGGCAACCATAATTCATGACGGTGTATGCGGCGGTTCGTTGTCGTAATGTCGGGCACATCGAGGAGGCCACACGTCTTGTCGAGAGCATCCTAAGCGGGCGGGGACGCTGTCGAGGTGATTAATTTCGCGGGGACCACCGAGGTGACAGATGTCTGCCTCTGGTCACCGGCAATTCACAACAAAAAAAAAAAAAAAAAAAAAAAAAGCAAAGTGGTTCGATTCAGGTCGAATTCTCGCAGGCTTAGAAATTTCTATGTTTGTCCGCCCGTCCTTCGTGCATTTTCCGTTATATTTATCGGAGAAATCGGTGTTACATGCTTTATACGTCAATTCAGAATCTCCCTCTAAATTTACTGGGAAAATTCGCGTCTTTTGATCTAAACACCGACTCAGTTTTCGGCTAAATGTATTAGAAAATGAAAGTAACGTGAGTTATACACCAAGTCAGTTTCCCAGCATTATTTAAAGGGGAAATTTTACATCCCGTTGCATAAACAGCAATCCAGCTTCCCCCTCTAAATTGAGCGGCGGCTTTCGACGTCACGTTACCTGATGTCACGGGATAAATACACACATCAGTTTCTGCGCTAAGTTTAGTAAGGAAATATTTCTCACGTGACGCACCGATTTCCTCTTCCTCTTTCCCCTACCTGTCTTTCGCCGTCTATCCAACACCGCCTAGAGTCAAGGCCGGAGTGATCCCCCCGCTACGTCACCGAAGGAGATAATCGCGCATGGCCGGGCACCTCTAGATAGCGCTGATACGAACGCAGCGCACATAAATATGCCGTCATAAAAAAAAATTTATTGCTAGAAACATGTTTTATTATCTAGAAAGTGGATTACAAATACCAGGTGATCTAGTAAACAAATAGTGTTGTACGGGAAGAGATCGGTGGACGCGGAACAGCTCTGGCATGTTAGCTTCGCGAGTAGATTTACATTCCTAGCTACGAATTCTTTTCTTAACGCAGGCATGTTTTCCTTTTTAGAATGATCCAGGGTGTCTTAAATAGCGGCCAGGTTCTTTAAATCGACCGCAAAAATCGGTTTCTTTACCTATTACGTTACGATTTTGTGCAGCGTTTTCCAGAGGTGTGCATGTTTTTTTTTATAACACAAGCAAAGAGCGAACTTACCAGAGGAAAAAGCAAAAAACAAAATAAAATGTTTAACTCCTTTGGAAATACAGCGAAGCCCTCGATCTTCAAACAATAGGGCGCCCTATTGTTTGAAGACTGATGGCGCAGGGCCCAGTTAGATCCCTAGCGTGTCGTCACGTGCAATGCATGTGTAAAGCGGACACCTTTCCACAAAGCGACACTACAGCTTCAGAAATTCGTTTTGACAATTCATTATGACTTTAACGCGACCCAACATGTTTTGCGTCGTGCGTATATCCATTTCTAGCCATACGCACTACGTCGTGCACCTCGACCGGAAATGGCTATGCGGAGAGCAAGTCCGTCTGCCTCTTGCGCAGGGGGAGCGGTGACGTCAGAACGCCGAGCTCTGATTGGCTCGAGCGGAAAGATAGGGGGTCGCCGAGGCCCCCTATCTGAGCGTCGTCTGCTTCTTTGAAACGTCGTCTGCTATTCGACAGCTATCTTACCTTTACGAGCGAACTCGACCTCGCCTTTCAGAGAGGACAGACAAAATAGCTCAAGCGGTACAATGTGTTTTTGTCCAATAATTCTAGCAGACACGTATCAACGAGCGAAGCCCAAGGACTCACGGGCGAGGTGGCCGGCGCGTGGAGGTTCCTTTGCTAACAGCCGAGAACGAGGTGGGTTAGCGTCCGCCAGTTCCCTCCTTTGGTGTGCGGCGTCGAGCGTATCGCGGAAGTTATTTCGTGCACTCGTTGACACCAAGAAGTAATTATTGTTTTTATTTTTGGGGAAATTTTATTCAAAACTTATATTTCTATGCCCTGTTATTTAAGCAGAGGAATACTTGCTCGGGGATAATCCGATGGACTTCAATTAGCCCTCTGTATTTGTTCAAGCAACTTTTTTCTAAGCTTACTGTCTTAACAGACAGGGATAAAAACACGCTGCTTCCTTCAGTGTAGCGCGCGTGTGGCCCCGGACATCTAAGGGCATCATAGACCTGTTATTACTCTGTTTCGTGCGGCTAGGAGCCGCTTGTCCCTCTAAGAAGGGTGCAAGGTTTAGGAAACCACGCACCTATTTAATCGACTAGAGTCTCGTTCGTTATCAGAATTGACCACACAAATCGCTCCACCAACTAAGAACAGACATGCACCACTTTTCATCGAATCAAGAAAGAGCTCTCAGTCTGTCCATCCTCCCAGAAATTTAAAATGCGACACACCGTTGTAAGGGCGCACACCACATCCGAAGACGTAGCACGTTTTCATTTCTTCTGGTAACACCGCCCCTTGGACAGCGTTTAATCGGAGCCGACCTCTATATCACACATGGCAGAAGCGGAACGTTATTTTCTCTTTTTTATTTTTTAACCAGCAATGACGCGAAGGACTCACGGCTACAGCCACAGCTGCGACACCACGTCCGCCATTGCCGACACCCAGATGTCTACATTCGCGACCCCCCCCCCCCCCCCTCCCCCGCCGAGGAGGCGGAGCTTAGTACAACCTCCTCTCCCACTTTCATGCCTCCTTTCCTATGCGCAGAAGACCGAAATGCGCCCACTTGCAAGGCGCATACGTACGACGCGGAGCTCGTATAAAACGAATGGTTACAACGAGTTTCCGAAACGGCGGCGTAGCATAGTGATAAGGTAAAAGGAAAAAAAAAAGTAGCATAGTGATAAGGTGCCTGCATAATGCGCAGCGGACCCCGGCTTAGTGCCCAATTTGGGTAAACTTTTTTTTTTCTTTTTAGAATTTTTTTTTTAAGTCGAGCATTTGGCGATATTTATTATATATATATATATATATATATATACAACGGGCATGGTGGCGGGAGGCCGAAGGCGTGGGTATAAAACTGAGAAGAAAAAAACCCTTAGTGAGAAACAGCAACAACGGACGATTTAATCTTCGACGTTTCGGCCTTCGTCAGGAAGGCCGGAGTCCGGCCTTCCTGACGAAGGCCGGACTCCGGCCGAAACGTCGAAGATTAAATCGTCCGTTGTTGCTGTTTCTCACTAAGGTTTTTTTTCTTCTCAGTTATAATATATATATATATATATATATATATATATATATATATATATATATATATATATATATATATATATATATATATATATATATTTTTTTTTTTTTTACAATTAGCACTGAAAAAGAAAATAATGATGTTTACGAAACTTCGCAGAACCAGATTGTATGGGACTCCCTTTCCGGGGGTGCAATCGGTGACAGCGGGGCTTCGGTTGCCGGCCGGACGCCGCGAAGCGGCGTGTACGGGTTATGTTTTGTAACTGGCAGCCGGACACTGTCACCGCGAGCGGCGTGAACGCAGGCCGGGGGCAGGGGGGGGGGGGGGGGGGGGAAGGGGGGGAGGGGGAGAGGGGTTGACACCCTCACCAGCGATTCACGCGCCGTCCGAAAGGGGTGACCCAAATGGCATGAGCACTCCGCGTAGTGCGTATAGTCATTTTCCCTCGAAATCCACGACGTAGTGCGTATAGCTTTACTCAAGCCACAAACGCGGCATAACGGAAAGCTCTTTTCGAAGTCGACGTTAGATAACCGAAGACGTCGTCGTCGTCGTGCTTGAGCTCGCCGGTGACTTTTATACAGAACCTCTTCTTCTGCAGCGTCTCGATGTTCTTCGTAGACACTCGAATCTCACAATCACACGAAAGAACACCCAGAGAGGAACGATTGAAGATGCCGAGTCAACACCCATACGGTTTTGATCCCAATGGAGGCGGCAACCGGCCGTCGGTCTCTGGGTCAAGGCCAGGGAGATTAGAAGGGTAGGAGAGTGCATGACGTCAGCCGCGTAGCCTCCACAAGCCATGCTCCCTTGACGCCTCGCCTCTTTCTTATTTTCCTCCTTACTCTCCTCACTTATCAGGCCACGTGACCGTCGCGTGGTTGATGGTTGCGGGTAGCAGGGAGCGTGGTGCTGGTAGGCTTTCTAAATCAGTCATGACAGCTAGAAAGTGTGGCCTACGCCCAGCCGACCGATTCTACGCCTGCTGCGCTTCGCTATGTACCCCCAACCGCTGCATCAACGATAAAGTAAATGGATTATGTTCTCTACAGACCGGTACCATCCTGAAAACGATGGCATTCAACGTGGAATGTCAGCGCTGTAACGATTGCCTGTTGTCGTGTTCTGGGTAATGTACCGTGCATTAGCGGGGCGTATTATTTTTAGCTCCTGGCCACTAATTACTACAGTGGCCAAAGCAAGGATAAATTATATATACACATGATTGCCTAACTATGTCGACCCGACAGGTTAGACCAATACTTACGCATTTTTACGGCGATAATTTCCGTGCTCGCCTGCAAATGATAAATGCACTTTTATCGCTCTCATATTATATCACACTATAATACGTTTGGCTTTTTCTTTTTGTTGCGGCCGCTATGCAGTTCGTCCACTGGGACGTTTTATTGCTGCCGTGACAAACTGAACCAGCTCAACTTGACTCGAGGTTGGGAGATGTTTTTTTCATTATTGGAAGTGCACGGAGCACACCACGCTCCACTTCGATGAGGTCCAGCCACCGCCGCGACCAACGGCCGAAATCCATCGTTTCCGCAGTTCGGCGAGCGTCGGAAATTTAAGAGAATTGTTGATCGATTCCTGTTATTGTAAAACTATGTGTGTGTAATACGCCGAGGACTAACCGTTGAAAGG
The DNA here is from genome assembly GCF_016920785.2 of Ixodes scapularis. Classification (NCBI taxonomy): domain Eukaryota; kingdom Metazoa; phylum Arthropoda; class Arachnida; order Ixodida; family Ixodidae; genus Ixodes; species Ixodes scapularis. The sequence goes on from NW_024609835.1 coordinate 119,368,836, forward strand.
CAAGAAACACTGAAGAAAAGCCAGTCCAATTGCTGCAGCCTACCACGCTGCGAGCACCCATCCCGTAGCCAGGCTTTCGTTTTCTACGTTTCGATTGTGGCGATCGCCTTGATCGTCTCGTGTACCGGCAGGGGTGCGTCGTCTGCTCGTGATCCGCCTCAACCACTTGCTTGCTTTACGTCTAGCCTTCGATCTCGTAAAACCTACCGGACGGAGCGCGCGCACCCCTGCAAGGAATTCTCCTACAATCAACCCTTCATCTAGCACGTGACATGTCACGCGCACCAATTGCCAGACAGATCTTCTGTCATGTCGGCCACACAATCCTTTAAACTTTCTATGACTAGGCTTCACAAATATTGCAACCTACCCCCTCCTGGTATTTATAACCTGCTTGGTCAAGGCGGTAGTTTTGTTTTTTTCGTTGTAAAAAACATACAAACTTGCAATCCCAACCTCAGACATTAAATAAAGATATAGCTTTATATTCTAAAAATGGAAGCTTGTACAAACGAGTGAGGTTAAAATTATATTTAGCAACATTTTGAATACGGCGCTTTGACTACCAAAGCGTTCGGATATGGAACTGTTTGCAAAGAAAGAAGTGCAGGAAAGTGGAAAAACTCAAAGAGGAGCCTTCAGAGAAGCCCAACTTCCAGGATCGCCTCCTCCTTGTGACGTTGGTGACGTCATGGCTCCAAGCGCTACGGGCTTGACTCTAGGCGGTGTTGATCCCCCTTTCCCTATCGCACCCTTCTCCTCCCCTCTCTCTCCCTGTCAGTGAGGAATCACTGACAGGGTGTGGCTTTTTCAGCGGCCATCTTTGTTATCGCTCCGCAGCCAATGAGGCTGCGGCACTAGTCGATCAGAACGCCGATGAACAAATCGCGAATATAATCCTGAAGAAGGGGTACAAGAGGAACGAAGGACAAACACCAATCTCCAAACACAGCTAGGTGACTGTGCACGACTGAAGAAATCCGCCTGGCCGGTATCGACCCCGGGAGCTCTTCATCTCCAGTGGAACGCTCTTCCAGCTGAGCTAACCGAAGGTTTGACACCAGTAGAGCAAACAGGCTTTATCAGCTGCCACCAGTCTAACTCCAAATAGGGCGAAAGGCTTGGAGTTTAAGGTTATGATTATAACGCAATTAAAACAAAAGGTGCAGGTGAGCTAGACAAGAATTACGAAAATAGTCCCTGGAGGACGGGAACAAGGGGGACGGAGGAAAAACATAAATCTGCAAACACAGCTATGTGACTGGTACGCGACCGAAACAAATCTGTCCGGTCCGGGAATCGAACCCGGAACCTCTCCGTTTCCAGTGGAGCGCTCTACCAACTGAGCTAACCAAAAGGGTTAGACATCAGTAGAGCAAAGAGGTTTTATCAGCTGCCACCAGTCTAACATCAACAAGGGTGAAAGGCCTGCAGTTTAAGGTTATGATTATAATGCAATTAAATATAAAGATTCAAGTGAGCTGGACAAGAATTACGAACATAGTCCCTGGTGTGTGTGTGTGGGGGGGGGGGGGGGGGGGAGGGGGACAAAGGACAGACACAAATATCCAAGAACAGCTAGGTGACTGGTGCGCGACCGAAAAATCCACCTGGTCCGGATTTTTCCGGACTAGGCGCCTCGCTATGAGACTCCCTTTCCGGGGGTGCAATCGGTGACAGATATTTTACTGCGTAGTCCATATCCATATTTGCACTTCCAGTAGATCTTCTACCAACTGAGCTAATACGAGTTAGACATCAGTAGAGCAAACAGCTTTTATCATTCTTATTCTGCTCACTTGCACCTTTGCATTTAATCGTATTATAATCGTAAACAAATCACGAAGCAAAGGGCGAGAAGATAGTGGTCCACACCCTGCGTGTCTTGAGAGACTACGCGCTGTTAGGCGGCTGGCAAACCGATGGAAAACTTCTTCCATAAATGTGCACTGGTAGAAAGTAAAAGAAAAATAACTATAATTACGAATAAACTGAGAGTGTAGTATAGCAACAGGACAACATCAGTATAGCAACGTGAATTAACTGAGAGTAAAGAATAGCAACAGAGCGTTTATGACCATCGAGACGAAAAACGCACCTTACAAGCCACAAAAAAAAAAAAAAAAAAAACTCACTTTTTTGAGGATTTTTTGCGCCGTCTGCATTTTGAAATTCTTTTCTATTTCGCTATTTACGAAAATGAATATTTTGGTTACAGTCATTGCTCTTGTGGCCGTACGATTTCCGGCGTTTTATATCAGTTGACGAAGGGTTGTAATCGATGTCTCCCGAAAAAAAAAAAAGAAAGCATACATTTTTTTCTAGAGATTTGTTTATTTTTAACAATCCGTGTATTCACAAAGTAACGAAATGCCAATGAATGCATGCATTGCAGCTCCCCCGGTGATCCTTTTCAAATTTTAAAGTTAATGAAGGCATGCCACACACACGGCTGTAAGTGCTTGTCGGCATCGTAGGTTCAAGGCTGAATCACACGCTTGCGTGTGACTACGACGGACTAAGCCAGATATGTTTTTTAAGCCTTTTATAATTGCAATCGGCTGCGCTATTGTGAAAGTGGTCGTAGGCAGCTAAAAGTGGCTCAAAGACCTTGTAATACGGTCGATATTTGTCAGACGGAAGTGTGTGAGCCAGGCTTTAAGGACCATCGGAAAGAAAAAAAGATTCTTTTTTTTTTTTACGGTTTGGTAGGGACACGTATGTCAAGAAATAAATTTTACGCGAAAAAAAACACACAAAAAAAAAACCAGCAAATTTTTGTAGCGATATTGACGGCGCGAGACACGATTTCGTCGGTAGTCACCTCCTTTTCGCTTGTTTTCTCTTTCGGCTTTCGAGCGTGTGGAGGAGAGGGGGATCGGCTTGGCCATCCCGTTGAGGTGGAGAGAGCGAATGACCATGTCGTTGAGGCAGAAAGAGCGAATGACCATTCCGTGACGTCATGGTCTCCGCCCGCAGAATTTAATATAAATCTCGCGCCATCAATATTGCTAAAAAAAGAAAATTCGCGTACAATTTTTTTTTGACGCCCGTGGCTTTATTTATGTGTTAAACTTTTTTTTTGTTTTTTGAAAACATTAAGTTGATACGGCCTTGGATACTCCTGGTAATACCGTATTTATTATCAAATAGGTATACCTCTTTATAAGCAGTGTCTGCGCGTGCAAGGCTGAAGAACGCAAAATTGCGATTTACGAAAGGGGCTCGGCGAATAATGAGGTAAATAGGAGGTAAAAGCGCTAAAAAACGACGGACAAGTTGAAGAATGACGAACACCACAGAGCGCTCTGTGGTGTTCGTCATTCTTCAACTTGTCCGTCGTTTTTTAGCGCTTTTACCTCCTATTCATGAATAACCAACTAGCCCAAGTACACACCCTTCTACAGAATAATGAGGTACTGATAACGTCGGAACGCGGAAATGAGATCTGCATGCATCGCATGTCTGTTTTGTTTGATACTTTATTTAACGATTACCTCGCACCGCCCAAGGGCGTTAATGCCAAAAAAACTAAAAACGTAAAAAAAAAACAAAAAAAACTTGGGTTTTAGAGCACTCTTGTTCTTCCGACAGCTTGTTCCGTTCTTGAATGGTATTGACAAAAAAGGGATCGGCGTAAATGTTCATTCTGGCACGGTACTCACTTCTTTTAAAAAAGTGGTCGCCTCGACTCGAAATATAGTGAGGTTCTTTTAGGCAAGTATCTTTGCTAATTCCCAACCTTCCATTAAATATTTGGAACAACAATTTTAGTCTTAGTTTCCTCCGTCAAGCTTAGTAACTCCCAATTTAATTCCCTTTTTAGTAGACACACACGTCTGTTCTTAAAAATAACGAGCTATCTTAGAATAGATACGCAATTTCGTAGTGCATATCCAAGTTTAACTGGGTGCTCCTGTCTGAGATGATCACGTCTCCTTTCTGCCGCAACGCTAAAAATACGCTAAAGTAGTAGCAATGAGTAATCGGGCAGGCTTTACGAGAACATGCTTACTTTACAAAGCGGCTGCACTTCCGGGTACGCGCTTTCAAACTTCCGTCGCGCCCCAGAGACCCCGGCAAAACCGCAGCTGCCAGGACGACAGCCCAGAACGCCACGTGTCATCCTCGGGGAAAGACAGACGGCCGGGCATTCGTCAACCGCTCCTACCAACCTTCCTTCACGCGCCGCGAGTCAGAGATCTCTCGCTTCTTTTTACACTCTGCCCTCATCCGGTGGTCGCCCATGCCCCCCCCCCCCCCCAAAAAAAAAAGAAAGGAAAAGAAAAAAAAAAGATAAAAAAAAGATAGGCTGGGTTGGATATTTTACTGCGTGGCCGCGCATTTCTCTGTGCGGTCTTTGGACGCGTCAAAGAATTGTCGCTATTTGTCACTGCCATTCAGAGCACGGCGCGCGGAGGTTATCCGCCCGGCCATTATGAAAACGAGTGACAAAACCCGTGTGTGTGTGTTTGTCTTTCTCTCTGGATGGCAAGCAAGGGGAGATGGCGACGAAAGAGACCACCAAACGAAAAACACGTATACTTGAGAAGAATAAAAGATAATAAACGAACGAGATGAAGGAATAAAGAGAAAACTGAAGGTTTGCTTTTTGTGCTCCATAGATGGCGTTGGTTTCTCCCTCGCGGAGGCATAAGAAGACTGCCGAAGGGGGGAACGGGGCGGCGGTGGCGGACCGCTACTTTGAATGAAGAATGGCGACCGCGCCGCCCCCAGCGGCCCGCCATCAGCACTCTGCGACCAGGGACAAAAGAAACGAAAGAAGGCGCAGCGCGAGGTCTCTTCCAATTCCTGCCGGTGACACGTCATAAGAGGGCGAAACTTTTAAGAGTCATGACTGGCGCCCTCTGCGGCCGTTTGGGAGCACTCGTCTTTACCCCTCCCGATTTGCTCTTCGTGGTGGCGGGGTTTTTACTGCCTGCCTTCGCGTGCCTGTGCCTTGCAGGCCGGGACGCGCAAGCTGGAATGGACAGGAGACGACTGGATGGCAGACCGACACACCCACCATCTCACCTTCTCAAAAGCGGACGCCACTTAAATGCGGCACGTAAGTTGGACAAAACCAAAAACCTCGAAGTTTGTCCAGAGTGAGGGATTACAACACAAAACCGCTTGACTCGAATGCAATATATCGCAATTCATAAAAAAAAACAACAAAAAAACTTATTTTTTAGAAACCGAAAAAGCGGATAATCTTTGTCAGAGAAGACGCACAGAGCATGGCTTAATTTGTAATTTTACAAGAGGCGAGAAAACCCCTCCGATTACTCGAGCGCGCCTGTATATCTGCGAAACAAAATAAGAAAAATGAAGGAACGGCGGCATATTCACCCTCTAACTTCAGTGGCACACACGATCCCGTGGCAGCTCTTCGTGGCAGCTCTTCGTAACCACTGTTTTTATTTTATTTTAGTAAGTGCTCTTCGAGACTGCTTTGAGGAATGAAGTCCGAGTCACACGGCTTGTGTATCATAGAAACGACAGGGTGAATATATCCAGACATGTATAAGACCGAATTGCACCTGGAGTCCCCTCAAGCATGTTCAAAACACGTCTGCTTATCTATACACTATATGGGGCGCGTTTCTTTCTTGTAGGACGGCCCTCTCACAAGGATCATTAAAAAAAATATATTTACACATGCTTTTAAGGGGCCGCAACGCAATACTAGGGTTGTATCCTTCTCACTTATCAAAAGCTTACTGGCGCTAGTATGACCCACGTGCACTCGTCTGTAACGCGCCACTCACCACAAGGCTCCCTCGTCGTGGCGCAATTTTAAAAATGAGATCGGACTTTCTTTAATCACTCCTTCGCAACACTTGATGATGACCGAGGTTGCGGGGACGGCAGTGGTGACGTGGTAACAGGATTTACCCCATAGTGACGATATGCAAATGCGGCTCATAGATTGAACATGAACACTGCGTGAGCACTCGATTTGGGCTCTTGTCGATCGGTGGCTCCACTAGCACTCGGATCTCTTCGTCGGTGAATAAAGGCGATCGAGTGGAGTGATTAGCGCAATAACGGAAAAATGTACAGTATACTCCGCAATTTCCGCATGTCCGACTGTGGTAAGAAGACTACAAGTAATGCAAATACAAAGGAGCATGAAAGTCTGATGGTACCACCTTGCGCGTATCTACGGGTACGAAACGGATTGTGTCTGGCGTGATTGGCGTACCGGTTCTAAAGTTCGCTTGAAATATACCATCTCAACGTTCTCAATTGTTTCAGGCTGCTTACAAACGAAAGTCTCTACTGTGCACACAAAAAATACGCCTTGTTTTTGTTGGCTTCTATGTTACATAAAGAATACGGTGAAAGTAAAAGTGCCCAGTTAGGCGCAGTCTTGACGTTAAAATATTTTGCGGACCTTAAAAGCCCGGGTCAGAGGCTTTCACCAATGGCTGCATCCTTTGAGCACAATTATTTTGAGGGATGCGCCCATTCTAATTGTTAAAAAGGCGTGCTGTCGCATGGTATATGCTTCATATTTTGAATAGTGCGGAAAAGTTTGCTGCACTCTAACGCGAGGTCGGCACCCTTAACGAAGGGTGTCTGCCCTTTTAAAAACGGTTTACACTCTCAGGAAAATGGGTGTATCATTACGCCCTTTGTCCCATATAATACACCCCAAAACTTCAATTCGACATACAGCACCCTATACTCGAACAGGCGGCCCCACATTTCACGAGGTGCTTGATAGCCATGTGGCACAACTTATTAAAATAGCTAATGTACGGTTTGTTGAGTACAAAAAATAATCGGGTTTTGTTGGCCCTACTGTAATACCTCGGTGTTTTCTTTCTGTGGTCTTTGATACGTACATTAGCTATTTAAAAAGTTATATCGCACCGTTACGAAGCCCCTCGTAAAATATGGGGCCGTCTCTTCGACTATAGGGCTCGGTACGTCGAAATGAATTTTGGGGTGTATTATATGGGACAAAGGGTGTAAAGATACACCCTTCTTTTCTTGAGAGTGTAGTGAACCTTGTTTTAACAAATATGTCAAATAATGCTTGTTTGTACCCGTTTTATTACTCTTATGTGCATTCCTCGACTTATATATAATATGTGTTATATGATATTTGCCGACAACGAACCAACATTCTTGTAACCATCGCAATCGCGGAGACAGTTACCTCCGAATAAGTGTCTCTGAATTGTCGAGTATGTTAGGCAGTAGAGCAGTCAGCAGGGTTGTGATTGCGCTTTCGGGCACGATTTACTGCGACTACATTAGCCATTGTTGTGTTCGTGAGTACTGGATTTGCTGCTTGTTACATGTAAACTTGTTGCTAGTAAACAAATGTTTGTAATGGGAAGCTACGATGCCATCATTCTATCTGTTTGGTGTTTACAACCCCAGGTCAGTGAGCAGGAGGCGCCTCAGTCGGTTGCTAGTCAGCGCAACTGGTGGTCAAAAAGGGTAACTCTGGGAAGGTCATGCCACCATTCGATTGGGTACAAGCGGTGCGTCTGAGTTCGGAACGGCACTCGGACATTCGAGCTCAAGATCGGGCCTAACGACCATGGCCGCGGGCCTTCCCAGAGTAGCGAAAAGTTTCCTTAAGATGGCGCTAGTTGTCAAATTGTCAAACCAAACTTCATTGGCAGGTGAGTATAGCAGCAGTCTAAAGGTGTTTGTGTAGCATCCTTAGTGTGGTGCCTGGAACGCGTCTAGGACTTCTGTGCTTACCGCGTCTAAAAAAAAAGTGGTTCCTCGATTTCCGCCTGGGGACGTCATAGAAGTGTCATGCTGCCGCCGGTCGCGATCCTGGCGGCGTCCCAGCGGCGGTAGTGCATGTGGCAGATGCCTGTTCTGCTGCAAGTTGCTAGAGTTAGACAATCCACTAAAGCTCCAGCAGCCGGGAGTTGGAACGCCGTGCTGACAGCGACACTCGCGTTTGCTCGTCCTTTTTGTCAGCTTTTCTACGATCGACCGCCAGGATTGTGACTTCCGACAGCATGACACTTCGGCTTCCGCGACGTTATTTGTTGCCACTGCGTGACTACTTTAGATGTCTGGGTGAGACAGCACGCTAAAGGTACCTGCCTGAGACGCGCTCCAGGCACCAGACCTTTAGGGTGTGAGCCTTAAGGCAAGTTGCTTTGCCCCCTTATGGGTGTAAAATGTTTTAATGTGTTGAGGGACATAATCGCCACGATAGCCACAAATCGCTTCCGATTAGGTATCCATCGTTTATCTTCTTCATGCCTTCGGGGTTCCCACCGAGGACACGCTTCCAAGGTTATTGACAAGGTGCTCGACGCGAAGGCGTCACTCTGCTACGGATCACTCTGGACATGTCTTGAGACACTGCTTTTGCATTATGTTTTAGCGTCATGTGACAGAGGCGCAAAAAACAAAAACCTCAAGGAATATTTTGACGCTCGTTACCTTTTTGGCAAGTTTCATGCGTTAATTTACCTCTTAATAACGACGGCCTACAAACCGACCATTGCAACGTGTACAATAACAGCCTTACACAAAAAAGTGGATAAACCTTTAAGTTCATATTCCAGCTGAATGTGACTGCTATCCCTATCTAACATCAAAGGAGTTAATAAACACACCTTGAAACGGTATTCATGCGGCGGTCACCCATCGTCGTTTCTTTTTAAATCCGGTAGAAGTAAAAGCAAATGCCATCTTTATATCACTGCCATTAATATGCATGCCAAATATCAGAATTAAAACTTGAAGACTTCGAAGGAAAATGACTAGTTTCCACTCAAACTTTTCAGATCAAACATGGAGAGCAGATATCATTCCTAGAGTTCTCTGAATTAGAACTCAGCCACCGTGAAACCGCCGCCTCCACCCGACGCCCGGTCGACTTCTCAGCCCACCTTTCCGTTGGCAGTCAAGCGACCGACGAGGCCAAGTTTCAGACGGGGTTCTATTTAACGGACCGCCGATCCGAGGAAGCCGGCGAAGTCGACCTGCGGGCGGCCCATATACCCCAGCTACGATAAACGTGCGCCCGTCTTGGCATAAGCGGGCGATATACGTTCCCCGAATGAATAAGGGGGAGCATTCAAAGCGTCGACCGACTCCTCCTCACTCACGTCAACCGACACGCGCTAGCGTATACGTGGACGAGCATGGCCTGGCGTTCGTAAACAAAGCGACTGCAACGAATGTTCATTGAACAACGTCCGCGCTACTCCCCCGGACGCTTCGCATCAACGAGTTGGCGATGGGCTCCACGGAAACCTCCCGCACCGGACACAGCTCAGCGAGGGAGGACTCGTTAGCGCATCGTTTGAAATGCAAACTCTCCTTCGCCCCAGTTGCAACTACGCACCTACGCACGCTCGCACTCCATCCCTGCCACCGCTACTCGAAACGGGAGGTTGGCCGGCACGTTTAGCACGACTGGGGTTTTCCTGAGGGCATCCTGATTAATGAGTGGTGGACGGGACGCCCTCAACTCGAAAACCCCAACCCCCGATTCATGCGAGGTTGAGACAGCGGCGGCCGCGAAAGCCTTCATTAAGGGTGGGTTCCGAGGGGAGAGCGGCACTGCCCTGCCCTGCCGCGTCCGTGCCCTCGCGGGGGGGCTGGCTGGTCGTCGTCGTACCGTGTGTCGGCACCTGCTTTTACGTGCGCGTACCCTATAGATACGGGAGTGGAGTGCGAGGACTCGGTTTTTAATGGGTGGCAATAGAGATTGCTCGTGCGGCGGCGGCGGCGGCTCCGTGGGATCCGGTAATCCTCGAGATAAATAATGTTGGGTCGTCCCCGTAAACAGGCGCGGCGTTTAGCGCGGTATGCGGCGTGGCGGCCCATTGTTTTGGCGCCATTTTTTGTTAAGCTTGCGGCGGGTTTGGGTTCGGTTCGCGAAACGCGAGCTTTAGAGCGCAGACGGAAGTTTTGGTTATAGAGTTTAATGGGCTCCAATAAACACATTGAACATTCAATATTTATGTAGGCGTAGCGTTTAAACGAAGCACGATACGGTCCACGCATTTTACGCTCGTGTAATCCGTAAAGTTTGGAAAGTGTAATTTGAAACCGAGAAAAATGATTAGTAGGTCAATTTACTTGGTTTCTTCTGACAGCTCGTTTTTTTATACAATTGCAGTATAAGCGACCTTTCCTTTTTTTTACACTGTCGTATTGCACTCATATATCTGAATCCAATTCTGACTAGATATATTAACAATAAAATGTGCGGGCCCACATGAAAAAAAAAAAAAAACCTACTAGGGCGAGCCGAGTAACATTCAGCTGTATTCAGAACCATGTTTTATTTTTTCTACTGGGCCAAAAAAAAAGAACCACTGATGGTTGTTATCGGTTGTCTGTGTCATTGTTCGTTGGTTGGTTGCCTGGTACGCTCAGGTTCGTGTGTACAAAGGCGGCTCTTCCACCTGAAAGCTCGCTTTTTATGTTGATCGAACCCCAGGATGAATAATCCATCTTCGCACTCAGGTTTCGCAGTTATTGGAGTTTAAATCTATTTTTATTTTATATTTGGTTCTAAATGTTGATGAACAACCACATATCACAAATGTCGAGCCCTATGTCAAGTAAACGGAGTAGTTATGTAAATAATGCAAATCCCAACAGAGTTGGGATTTGTGGTCGAATGCTTCGTACGCTATAATTCTGAACGTTTTTTTGTCGTAGTCACCCGCAGCACTTATACGTGTAATAGCCACTCCGGATGCCCTTCGCCCAGGCCAACTATCACGTGAATTGGCTATCAGGAAAATTGGGATAACTTCCAACACCGTATAATCGATTCCCCAGAAAAAACCCCGTTGTGTACTAGCAAAAATGGCATGCCAGCAGGCAGTGGTGGTGTGAGCTCGGAGAGCATGGCGCATGCCACGCTGCCGCAGCTCGTGGTCGAAACGAATTTATTAAAAACATAGCCTGTGATATCAAACGGCCTGATCTCGGCTTTCTCGTTGATGATCTAACATTACCACGAGTACACTGATTACTTTTCGTCGGAGATCATCGGAACTTCACGGAAGACGGGGACCTGAATCACGGCTACCAGAGTGCAGCCAAGAACCCACAGCAAGCAACGAGAAGAGACACGTTTTAAAAGACCACAGAGGAAGCAGTAGATAGACCAGTTCTCTCTACTTGTCAATGTAGTCAGCGTCTCAGAGTACGAAAATGCCACACCTCGGGAAGGTACTAGAATTCGACGAGGCTTCTCAGAGTTTAGAGACATACGTTCAGCGTTCTGAGCTTTTCGTCGCTGCGAAAGGCGTCAAAGAAGCGAAAAAATGAATGACGACTACAAATCTCTGCAACTCGAAATTCGAGCGCAGCTATTGAGGAGGAGAAGGCGGGGGGGGGGGGGTATAGAGGGGAGGCTATTCCCCTACTCCGCTTCCGTACCCACTCCTCCTCCCTCCTTTCCTGTTCCACCTCTCCTCCTCTGTCCTCCCCTCCACCCCTCCCTCCTTCTCCTATCCCCTCATCTTTTCCTCCTTCTCTTCCGTACCTTCCCCACCTCCCTCTGCCTACCCTCACATCCTCCTCCTTCGTATCCTCTCCTCCTCCTTTCCTCCTCCTCCATAACCTCACCTGCTTGACAGTTTCCCTGCTAAATTTAGCTGAAAAATTGGAGACACGTGACCTCAACAGAAGTTCAATCTCCCGCTAAATTTAGCGGGGAATTAAACTGTTGCTGAAATCATGTAACGTCCATCTTCCCGCTAAACCTAGCCGAGAAACTCTATTTGTTCATAGGTGACGTAACACCAACGTTATTAGATTAGCTCAGTTACGGAACTGCTCATAGACGCTGCATGCATGAGTAGTGCCCCTCCTGACTCACCACGACTCACCTCCCGTCGTTTGACGCGCCGGTCGGCTGCTTCGCTAACTGCGGTGTATTCTATGGAATACGTATGTTTCGGAGCACAGCATCTAGATGGCGTTCCAGCTGTGCTCTATCGAACACGTTTATAAAACAAAAATCTAGATGGCGCTTCTAACGACAGGAGGCTGACTGAAGTAAGCGAGGGAGGTACCCTGATGCTAAAAATAGCGCAAAAAAGTCGGAACAAAAAGGCGAAGAAGCACACAGGACCGCGGAAGGGGTACCCTCTTCCGCGGGAGTTTCACAACTGACGTAATCTAGTAACGTTGAGTGACATGAGTCATAATTTTCCCCGCTATATTTAGCGGGGAACCTGAATTGGTGTGGAGGTCACGTGACATCAATTTTCCTGCTAACCGCGGTTACGCCAACGGCGACGCCACGAAACCCGGAAACGGGCGCCTAAGAGCTGCGCTCTAAAAGGCAGTTAGGTTCCTAACAGTCATCGGCGATTGAATGTACGAAGTCCTAAAAAACCTAACAGCCCCAGACTTGCCAGGCGCTAAAGCGTACAGCGAGATCAAGGCTCTATTAGCCTTGATCTCGCTGTACGTCTTAGGCTTAGCGAGATCAAGGCTCTATTAGCCTTGATCTCGCTAAGACATACAGCGCTCTTGAATAGCCGAACGCCTTAAGGTTAACCAGCGGTGTCGGCTTGAACATGAATCTGTGGAGGATTCTATTTTGGCCCTGAAGAGTTTGGCTCGACTTTGCAATTCTGGAGCGTTTTTGCAGAGCGCCCTCAGGGACACGCTTCTAGCTGGCCTGAGAGACGGAGAAACTCAGGAGGCATTGTTTGCTTTTTCGGAAGAAAAGCTAACTTTCGCAGTTGCTTGAAAGCTCGCGCGAAAAACAAGCAGCAGCAAAACAAACGGCGGATATGCATCAAAAATCAAAAGCAGTCAATGCTATCAATCGGAAGGTGTCACATCCTGAGAACAAAAGATGCCGGAACAACGCGTCATATGACCTTGGGTCCCTTACGGCACCAGGAGAAGGTTGTTATCGTTGCCGAAATGAGCATGACTCCCATGACTGCCGTTTCAAAACGTATCACTGCAAGATCTGCACCTAGACTGGACATCTCAGGAAGGTGTTTCTGAACGCACCAGGAAAAACTCCAAAGCACCATGTTCAAGCCCTTAAGAATTCAAATAATGATGATTATGAGGAAGACATACTGGCTGTCTACACTTATATGGAACCTTCGCCGCAATTTCAGGTTTTGGTAGAGGTGGAAAGAGTTCATCTACTCATGTTCATCGACACGGAAGCGGTGGTTTCCATCATACCAGAAGTTTTTATTAAACATTTTTCCCAGACAAAGCTCCTGGAAACCAAAATAGCCCTTCGCGCTTATTTCGGTTAGCGGCTGTCGGTCAAAGAGAAGGTCTCACCAAATTTTCGATATAACGGCCAAGAGGAAACACTCCACTTGTTTGTAGTGGCTAGTGAGGGTCGAAGTCCACCCGTGTTCCTAGGTCGTTACTGGCTGCAGAAGCTTAAGCTGGACTGGACGGCTATCGGCAGCATCACTGTCCAAGATCATGTGGAACAGCTCCGTATCCGAACATCTTCGAGAGTTGTGTTATCACAGCTTCCTCAAGGAAGCTGTGATAACACAACTGCGAAAACTTGAAACAGATGGAATCTTTCGCCAAGTTTCTCAAAGCGACTGAAACGCTCCTTTAATCGTAATAGCAAAAAAAAAAAAAAAAAACGTGGGAGAAAGTTTTTGGTTATGCGGTGACTGTACGGGGGGGGGGGGGGGGGGAGGTTTTGTGGGCCCGAGTTACCCCCGGCGATGCTAAGTACCCCCCCCCCCCCCCCCAAGTAATTGTTTTAAAGTTTTAAAATGCTCAATTCCAGGCGAACAGAGTAGTAATAAAAAAGTAAACAATCCTTCAGACGGCGGGAAATAAATACTAAGAGGCTCCATGCGGGACATAACAATTGCGACGGCAATGTTTAAGGTGCTTAATTTGCTCTTGGTCTCTTGCCCTAAAAAATGAACAAAGAAAGGCCACAGAGGAGCTCGGCCACCTTACAATTGAGGTGTCGGAAGCAGAAAGAAAGCTGAAGCAAGAGGAAGCGACCGATGAAAAAGTGAAAGCCGCTTACAACTCCCTGTAACGCCGAATTAGAGCGCAGCTCTTGAGGAGGAGGAGGGAAGGGCACTGGGGGGGGGGGGGGTTAAACTAACCAGGGGGGGTCGCGTGACCCCCAATGCCGATGATGTCATCACTGACGTCACTGATGACGTCATTAGATACGATGACGATGCGGGTACCGATGACGTCATTAGTGACGTCACTGATGACTTCACCAGTGATGATGACGATGACGATGCGAATGTCGGTGACGTCACCAGTGACGTCGCTGATGACGTCATCAGTGATGATGACGATGACGATGCGGATGTCAGTAACGTCATCAGTGATGATGACGATGACGATGCGGATACCGGTGACGTCATCAGTGATGATGACGACATGGATGCCGGTGACGACATCAGTGACGTCACTGATGACGTCATCAGTGATGATGACGATGACGATGCGGATGTCGGTAACGTCATCAGTGATGATGACGATGACGATGCGGATGCCGGTGACGTCATCAGTGATGATGACGATGACGATGTGGATGCCGGTGACGTCATCACTGATGATGACGTCATCAGTGATGATGACGATGACGATGTGGATGCCGGTGACGTCATCAGTGACGATGACGTAAGCGGGGGGTCACGCGACATCGGCGGGGGTCACGTGACCTCGAGGAGGGGGTCACGTGACCTCGAGGAGGGGTCACGTGACCACAGGGGAGTCACTTGACATCGGGGGTCACGTGACCCCCCGAGGTCACGTGACCCCGGTGCATCATGGAAAATGTCCCATAATGCACCGCGCCAGCCCCCCACCGGGGTCACGTGACCTCGGGGGGTCACGTGCCCCCCACGAGGTCACGTGACCCCGGTGGGGGGCTCGCGCGGTGCATTATGGGACATTTCCCATGATGCACCGCGCGGTTACGCCGACGGCGACGGCGACGGCGACGCCGCTCAAGCCGGAAACGGGCCCCTAAGAGCTGCGCTCTAAAAGAAAAGTGGTGTGCTCACTCGCTCTAGTGACAGCAGCGAAATGCCTTTTTTGACCATCAAAGGCGTTTTAAAAAATGCCCACACAACTTGTAAAAAATTAGTAAAAAAAAAACCGCTCTCAAAATAAGAAAAGGCTAAACTTAAAAGACAAAATAACATCTACGTGTTGTCGGCGTTCTGTTGTTGTTCCATGGCGAAATTCGAATATGCCACCAGACACGACCGAGAGGGCGAAGCTTCAGCTACCGACGACCGCGGACTCGAGAGTCGCTTGGCCGCCGGGTAACCTACCCAGCGCCGGCCTGGCTCCACGGTAGCTCTCTACTCGGGTGTTGCCTCAACATTACGAGGGGCGGATAAGGAGGGACAGCAGGGATGTCTTT
This sequence comes from Ixodes scapularis, assembly GCF_016920785.2. Classification (NCBI taxonomy): domain Eukaryota; kingdom Metazoa; phylum Arthropoda; class Arachnida; order Ixodida; family Ixodidae; genus Ixodes; species Ixodes scapularis. Next base: position 119,384,206 of record NW_024609835.1, read on the forward strand.
TCTTTTCGTTTTTTATTAGGGGAGAACCAAACCAGCATCAAACAAGCCTCGCATTTTTTTGTTTTGTTTAAACAATCTTTCTTTCTCTCTTTTTTCGTCTTCAATGCTACCTCTGTCTTTGTTCTCTTTAACTTGGACATTCGAGACACGAAAGAGTAAAGTGCAAAAATGCATGTTAATACTCCTCCAGCAATATCACTAACAAAACTAAAGTAATTGCTACTTTTGTACTAGGACGAAGATATATGCATAGAGTAATGTTTGCGATCAAGACTAACAAGATGACAAAGCTAAATTAAGCCTAGTCGTATATTTATTTGGCTGCTGCTGTATCTAGAGCTTGATCCTCATTACCAATTCGAACTGCAAAATGGCTTATTTCGAATAATTATATGCTAGACGAAATCGCATTTGTAACCTGGTAAGAGCTCTTTCCGGCGAAAAGAAGGGGGAGTTGGGGACGGCGTTTCGTGTCCCGCCCCCTTTGTGTCACGACAAGGCCGCTCCAACCTTGGCCGTGGCTCGAATGCAAGGATTGGCATTGCTTCTGTTGTACTGCAACTACCTACTCTGTCATCAACGTGGCAAGGACAACGAGGCAGCAAACGCGCTCTCACGTCTTTCTTTGCCCAAGTTGTGTGTATACGCAGAGAAAGAGTGCTTGGCGCTCTTCGATGCCCCCCTGTAAGGCAGTGCTGAAGCCCGATCTTTATGATCAGTTCACCAAGTCCACAAGAAGCTTACAAGATAAGCGTTCTGACTTTCTCATGGCCTACAGAATCACTCCATAAACGGTGACCAAATGATCTCCGGCAGAGCTTTTTGAAGAGGCAGCCACGAATTTAATTCTCGTTGCTTAGGTTCGACTTCACAGGTGATATCGCGACAAACAGTCGCCACAGAAACAAAAAAAAAAACGACCTGTGTCGTCCACCAATGCGATCATGGAGCGCACGCGGGGCTCTGTACACGCTACAAAACCAAAGCATTACTAATTTAGTTTGTTTGAAATAATGGGAACATAACCCCTTTAAAATGAGGGCTATCCGCTTTGATAAATTTTGTGCGTCGACTTCCCTGCAAAGCAATTGGAAGAGCAATCGCTGTAAAGTATGGAAGAAGTTCGACGAATGAGGAAATTCAAAATGGCTTTGAGCCTAAACAACTTTCAAAAACAATTACGGGCAGTGTGTTGCGATTGACCGCGGTAGCTGTTACGTTGTTGAACGTTGTACTTTACGAGATTTGCTGAAGGTCGATGTGCTTTAGGATACTTAGTTTAGGAGCTTTAATATTTCCGAACTAGTTGGAGAGGATGTGCATTAGGAGGTATGTGAAAGGCGCCTACGTGTTTCCTCTAGTGCGCGATAGTAAGGGCCCTGCTCTCTTTACTATTCTTGTGCCGCTGCACTCATCTGTTTACTCTCCTCAAAACGAAGCCCGGGGTTGCGCCCTCTTTTTACTTTTCGCAGACGCGCTGGAGAATTTATAGCGTCAGCGGCGAGCTGCGGGTGAAAGGGAAGGTGGGCGGGGATGAGAGAAGGGGCAACGAAAGTCTAACCAGGCTAGCCAAAGATGGTGTGATTGTGCGAGGGGCGACGGTGTGGGGAGTGGCGTAGTGGCTTAGCTATCCTACTGTCACCAGGATCACGTGGGTATCTTCGTAAGAACGTCGCCAGATTTTGTCAGCGTTGTTCGTACGCAAAAATAGCGGAGACGGTTTTTTTAGGCCCAAATTTGTTATCCGCCTCGTGATTCGCCGAACTCCCTTCGTAAAGTGCAGCGATTGACTTTCCAAAGTGCTTTGTGGGAAAGTGTACACACACGGTTTTTGAGAGTGTAGACGAGGAAAATAAACGGGGAGCGTAAAGGTTTTTGTATTCTTGAAGTCGCACTACGATGTCGCCACGTGGCGGGTGGGTTTTCTCGGATCCGTTGGTTTTACATCAGAGCAAACTATCGATAGTGGACGCCGAATCTAACTATCCATGTTTAAAAAAGACTATCGATACTGTTATCGATAGTCGACGATTGTAAGCCTAAAAATAGTACTATTTAAAGTCGGCTGTCATAGAGCTAGCTATAGCACTACTGATAGTGGGCTATCACGAAAGCTTACATTTACAACTATTGTAAAACTACTCCATCAATTTTCGTAAAACTGTTCATAGTTAACTATTTATACTCAACTGTCGCAGTCTATCGCTTTAGTGCAATGAAGCTAGCAGTAGTGTGTTTGACAGGCGACGACGAACGGCAAGAGTTAACCGATGAAACCTTGTGACGCTCGCAGAAAAACGCAACTGCAGTTATGGACGTGAGGATAACTATCGAGGAACCATCTGAAAATCATGGAAAAGTATCGAGAAGCTGTCAAACCGTACAACCCATTCGAAGCGAATTGTCAGAAAACTGTCAATGGCATGCTATCGCAAGAAAATCGATAGCATATCCCCGAAGCAATGTACAAAGTGAACTATGAATAGGTTTCTTGACAGGTTGTTAAAGTTTGTACACATATTTATGGATTACCTTACGGTGCTATGTACAGTGTTTCAATGGACAATGTTCAATTAGAAAACAAAAAAAAAATCCGTTTGACGCCCATCATAAGTGAACTAATCTATCGATGGTCGACTCTTGATAGTCTTTGGACAACATTGATATTTCTGAGAAAAAAAAACACATAATGTCGATAGTCAATTTATCGATAGTTTTACACCACTACCAAAGAGTCATGGTGGTAAATAATACTTCACATTGAATATAAACTCTCAGCGTAAAGATTGAAGATCACGCCTACCCTCACCTCCGGCGCCATGTTTGTTGGAGGACTGCACAATCTCATGCAACCGCGACCGGCATGCAATACACGCGACAAAAAGCGAACGCCCTGGTTGGAGATTGAGGGCGCCATTCTCCTATCCCGTCAATGTGGTCTGAGGCTGTGCCGGAACTACACTTGCAAACGTCTGAAAATAAAACTATCGCATAAACATTAAAAAAGTATATTCTCGAACACGACTGAAATATTTAATGGGAACCCCGGGACGTTTCGTGTTTCGCACGGGTCATTGATTTGGATGAATTGATTGAACCCAAACCGGGGGGGGGGGGGGGTAAGCAGATTTGTGAAAGTACCGTTCCGAAGATTGTGAAGAATCGAATATTGCATTTTACTGGAGAAGTATGCAAGAAAAGGACTTCATCCGCGAGAGTTTATACGTGTTGGTGCAATTAACAGATCCCAGAATCGCAAATTCCTGCTTAGTTTTCAAGACCTCGCTGTTGTTTTAAATGAAACAATATCCGGGCATTGTCATTATTTTAGTTTCCAGTGTCGCTGACAGCTTAAGAAACACAGGGCGTGGTTTATTTTGTTCACATTTCTTACTAGGTGGGTCACTGTTTGGAAGTTTTATTGACAGGTGCAGCAATCTTAGTCACATATTCAGTTTCAAGCGATTTCTTTGGCTACGGGGGACAAGGTCCTCGGGGACTTGCCGCCTTCTCCGCTTTTCAACCGGTCAGTAATATAGGTAGCTGCGCCAGGATAGATACGTTGTGTTCTTCGCGAAAACTTGGATGCAAGAGCAATGTGCGGAGTGTCAAAACGGTCATTATTCCGAATCGGTTCGGGTTCCATATCAGTAGCTTTGTATTTGGTTCCGGTTCAGTGATGAATTCTGAAGAACGGTTCGGGTACCAAGTCCACCATCTACAAACTGGTTCAAACCGGTTATTAAAATAAAAAGTCCACAACTCCAAGTCGTTAAGAGGAAGGGGTATGTTCAACACGGCGTCATCTGCGTCAAAAAAAAAGGTTGCCAGAAACCGTGCTGCAAAAAAGACAACAGCAATATATATATATATATATATATATATATATATATATATATATATATATATATATATATATATATTAAGATTTTAGTTTTGGGATAATGAATGCTAAGAAAACCCGTGCGTCCACTTTCCCGCAAAACGCTCGGAGAGCCCAATCACCGCAACACCGCAACTTACGGAGGCAGCTCAGCAAATGACGATGCAGAAACATATGTTTATACAAAAAACGCACTCTGAATTGTGATATTAGGCAATGCAAAATGTCCCGCTTGCATTTCTTAATGTCACAACTTACACTGAGTTTTTTGCTCTAAACATATGTTTCGGCATCGTCATTCGCTGAACTGCCTCCGTAAGTCGTGGTGATTGGCTTCCCAAGTGTTGTGCGGGAAGGTAGACGCACGGGTGTTTCTTAGAGGGCATGCCAATTTTAGTGCGAACACCGGTCTTCGCAAATGAAGTAGTCATACAGGCTCTAGAAACCTGTACGAAAATGTAGTATTCACGTGTTAAGTCAATCAGCCGACACGCACAGCGACACCGTGACGGTAGCACGCACCTTATTCACAAACTCCCATCGCACTCACCCGAACGCCTTGCTCGAAGAACTGAGTTCAAGAGGAAAAAGACAGTGAAGCAGGCACGTAGTCAGGAAGGGGGGGGGGGGGGGGGAAGCGGGGCCCCATGGGTTCCGCCCCCCCCCCCCCCCTGACTACGTGCCTGCTTCACTGTCTTTCGCAATAATCGCACTACGATGTCGCCACCTTGGCGGGCGGGTTTTCTCGGATCCATTGGTTTTACATCACAGCAAACTATCGATAGTGGACGCCGAATCTAACTATCCATGTTTAAAATAGACTATCGATACTGTTATCGATAGTCGACGATTGTAAGCCTAAAAATGGTACTATTTAAAGTCGGCTGTAATAGAGCTATCTATAGCACTACTGATAGTGGGCTATCGCGAAAGCATACATTTACAACTATTGTAAAACTACTCCATCGATTTTCGTAAAACTGTTCATAGTTAACTATTTATATTTAACTGTCGCAGTCTATCGCTTTAGTGCAATGAAGCTAGCAGTAGTGTGTTTGACAGGCGACGACGAACAGCAAGAGTTAACTGATGAAGCCTTGTTTCATCGGTTAACTTCGGGGGGGCGGGGCCCAGGGGGCCCCGCCCCCCCCCCCCCCTCCCCGGAATCTTCCATTTTGCTGGGTCCTCCCCTCCCCCTCCCCTCATACAGGATTTTGCCATAGCGCCCCCCCCAGCCCTCTCCCCGAAACAAAATCCTGGCTACGTGCCTGCAGTGAAGGAACATCTGAATTTATATAAAGCAAAATATGAGATAAAAGTAGATACAAAAAAAAAAAGAGCGACATGCTGCTTTTGAAAAGCGCACAAAAAGTCTCTTCAAGCAGCGCCTAAGGAATGGGTTGTGCTGGGCGATTGGTGTCTAGGCGATCGGCACCAGGGTGTTGCCCACGCTCGTCGCGGTTCGCCTCTTGCCGTCTCTAGATTTTGTCACCGCGGAACAAGCATGCCGACAGCCGTTGACTTTGTTTTTATTCCGATGTTTATGTTTGCTTTCTTTTTCGTTGGCGAATATTGCTTAGCAGCTAAAAATAAAATAAGAAGACACACACGACACGCACTGACACAAAAAATAGCTCTTCGGCCTATTGTCATAGTCCAATATACTCCGTTTCTCCTTAAGATGTTCCACGATGGATGCTACGAGCCAGCGATGCCGATCCATACCTCCGAGCGTGTCACGTGACTTCGCGCTCCCCATGTCGCACCGCCCAACCGGAAGGGCACGTGATACCCTCCGAGCTCTGAATTGACTTTGGGCCTTCGTAGCGTCGTTCGCGGTCCATGGTAAGGTCGCGAGGTGAAACAAAGGATAGACGCGTAAGCCGCCGTGCCGACCCGCCGACGCCAAGTCGTAGACGTGAAATATTTTTGTTCATTTTATTCCTATCGTGCTGTTTCCAAGTTGCCGCCGTTTGTTTAGTCAAAACTGCGCCGCTGGTACAATCGTCGCGGTTCGCGCTGCCACCCGCAAGAAGGTGCGACTCATATTTCCTTATGCCGAACCGTTTTTCAATGCTGCAAGTAACTGCCTCATGAGATTATGGTTCCAGCTTTCTTTGTTTCCACACTTCGAAAAAAAAAAAAAAAACAGAAACGTTATAACGCAATAGCTTGAAGTGTTTTATTTTACCAATGAAATTTCGACCTTTTCTATGAAAATAGTTTCTTCGCACTTGCCTCTACAGCGCATGAATTATGGAAGGATCATGAAGATTGGCGATTCCAGCACTTTATTTCTATTCACAGGTCGCATCTTTTCTAAAACACATACACGCACATGCTCGGTTGCCCCAGTGCACGTACCAATGATCATTCAAAACAAACTGGACTTGTCAAAGCATATTCTGTTCAAAATGCCCTCGAACGCCCTTCGGCATTAAAAAAAAAAATGCATATAAATAAAGCAATACACGAAATGCTTTGAAACCTTTCACAGAGGTGTCTCTAGCAGGTGCATTTATCGTACTTGAAATGTTTGAGTGTAGTTCTCAGGAAACAAACATTCAACATAAAGAAAAACCTGTTTTTCTCCATGCCACAGAAAGGAAATCTTCAAAAACCTTCTGGTTGATGCTGCTACTGCTGGAAGTGCTTTCGAGCACTCATCTCAAAGAAACTTGAAAATAGAAATTACAGGAACACGGATAATCTTCATCTTTAAGAGTTTAACGCGAGAGATAAACATATTAACTTTCCCTGGTTCCCAATCCTTGAAAGCGTGTCTGGGTGGCCATCAATAAAAAAAATAGTGTCTGCGTGGCTTTGTAAGTACCGTGTCTAGCTCGCAACCGAAGGGTCGTATGCTCAAATCCCAACTAAAATATCTTCTAATTCTTTTTTCTTGAAGTGAAATCATTTGAAACATGCGGCAATTTTAATTCGCATTACGTCATATTTTAATCAGTTTCATTCCTCGCATGACGTCGCGGTTCACTTGAGCGTGGTGTGTTTGAAATTTTCGCTCGAGGTCATGTAGCTGTGACGTCATGAGCCTATCGAGGAATTAGGATGTTCCCGTCCCAACAAACGAAGACGCCGAAGCCGGCTTTTTACGACACAAGCTCCTTAACGCTCTTGCGTTAAAAACAAATCGCTAAGATTAATTTTTTTTTTTCACTGGAACCTACAATCATAAAATTTCAGTATCATAAATGCACCACCTTACAACATTTTTGTGAAAAATTTCGATGCACTTTGTTCATCGGTTTAATAATGAATATGTTTCTTACACCGAAGAGCACTCGAGAACACATCTAGGCAATTTTAGTTATTTTTATATGCAAGTGTAATCGAGTACCAAGGTTTAGAAGTTGACTAAGGTAGCGAATTGGAACGTTATACATGACGAAAACAGCTCAAACAACGAAGACGAAGTGAAGAAATATACACGACAGGACGTTGGAGTTGACTTTTTCTCAATTTAATATTTAACTTTTTTATGAATTGCCTGTTTTTCTGGGGTCAAAAATATTGCCCGGCAGAGGTATTCCGTAAAATACTGTGAAGGTGCGCTACCAGTTGACTGTTTTCTTACCGAGCAGTGTTTTCTAGCAAAATTTAGCGGATATATTCATTCCGAAATTCAGCAGGAAAATGGCGACGTCGTGTCGCGTGGCCCTATAATATTGCATAAAACAGTAATGTGTTGTGAAGTAATGTCACGTCACGCGGCATTGTGATGTCGCGTGACTTCATAAAATCATGTGGCGTCAGGAGGCACTTAGACGTCACATGACTATAACGTAAGGTGGAATATGATTTCTAGCATAACGCCACGTAACATGATGACATCATGAGGAACCATGACGTCTCGGGACGCTGTCATGTCAGTAACAGCATGCCGTCACGCGATTTGTGATTTCACCTGACACTACGACGTCACGCGACATTGTAACGTCATGATGTGCGACCAACACCAACAAAAGCAAGAAAGGTCCGGGGAGAATTTTTATTTAAAACTATTCCTTTCATAAAGTCTGCTGAAAAAGGAGATCAAAAGAATCAAACATAAATCGGAGGACAAGCGAAGTGAAAAAAAGTACCCATCGCGAAAGGAAAATTAAACCAGAACGTCCCCTAGTACAAACAAACTCCCGTCCAGCAACACTCAAGCACAAAACAAATCCAAACATAAAGGGTGGCAGGTTCACCGTAGATCGGAACTGTGAATGATGCGTGCGCGGGAAGTAGCGGTAGGCGAGGTGCCATAAATCCGCGGCGGAAGAATACAGCAGCACGGGAAATGAGGAACAAGCCAAGCAAATACGGACGCCACGAGGAGCAAGCTAGCAAAAGATGAAACCTCGCAAACAAGTAAGCGTCTACTAGAGGGCGCTGTACACCGAGGAAGGAGAGGGAGGGAAGGCCCGGCATATATCACTGCCGTCTGGTGACAGTAGTATTCAGGTCGCTGGGCAGACCAGGAATTATGGCCTTCGAATGGGGAGTAAAACGAAATCAAGAGAAGAAAGACGGATGGGAAGAGGGAAATTGGGGAAGAAACAAAAAAAAAAAAAAGAAAGCGAGGTAGGTGCGATCTGATGTGGCGAAGCGGAGGGACAGGAGCGGGCTGAATGTCTAACGAAACACAACGAAGTAAATACGACACACAAGCATCGCAGGCTTGGATGACTTACGTGGCTTACGTTCAAATATTAACGTACTGAGATGTTGTAATACAAAATTGAATACAAAATTGTTGTTTACATGGTGCTCAACAATTTCGAGCGCATCTCATAGGCGATCGTTTCCCGCGTTCAGCGGCGTTGCCGTCGGCGTAACCGCCCCGCTAAGTTTAGCGGGAAATTGAACTGATAAGAGAAAATATCGTAAGGATGCAGGTGAGCTGGTGAATATTAACCATGTTGGATCGACCGGAGGCTGGGGTAGAGAACAATCACAAAACGTAGAAGAGACAAAAAATGGACTGGACGACGTCGTCCTGTCTATTTTTTGTCTCTTCTAGGTTTTGATTTTCCTTCTCTACCCCAGTTTCAGGTTAATCCAACATGATTGAATTGGTATTGACGTCACGTGACGTCAATTTCTTGGCTAAATTTAGCGGGGAAACTTAACCCGAAAAATTTATCGGGGAATTTTTCGCTAAAGGAATTTTGCATTTTTCACGGCTTTCTAAGTTCTGTTCTGTAGGGTGCGTACACCTCTAAGTGTTTGTATTTTTGAGAGTATATGTATGTTTTCTTTCCACTCCTGCGATGACCTCATCGAGGTCGCAGTATTTTGAAATAAATACTAAATAAATAAGAGGAGGAGAGGATGCTGTTAGGAGGAGGAGAGGAGAAGTGCAGGAGGATGAGGAGGAAAGGAGGGGGGGAGGAGGAGGGACATACCCTCCCCTCTGTACCCTCCCCTTACCCCTCTTCAATAGCTGCCCTCTAATTTCGCATTACAGAGATTTACAAAGGTCCTTCATTTTTATAACTGTTGTCAATTGAAGCTTAGAATGAGGAATAGTATGTCCGACATTAGGAGGGGAAAACAGACATGCCAAAACGGGTAAACGCGAAAGATCAAATGAAGCCGACGCACTGAATCGACAGTCTTGTGTGTCTGAATACGTTCAGTACCATATTGAAAATTACCAGAGATTGTGGCAAAAAATTTAAAACTCTTAGGAAAGTAATAAAAGGCACAGGAAGAGGAACGGGAAATGACGTTCCTCTTTGTGTTTCCCTTTACATCTATTAAGTGTTCAATATTTAACCACAGTCTTGAGTAATGTTTAACATAACTCAAATCCACCAGCTTGCCTGCCTATTAACTGTATGTTTGTTAGTGTTTAGTTTACAGGCTTACGAAGCAAGGACAGGTTCCCTGAATATGGTAGTCTGGCTTGTGAACTTGAAGATTTTATGACAATTCGGTGACGAATTCTTGACTTAACTGACGCGTATTTTTGGCTCGTATTTTGATACGCAGTGTAAAAAAATGGTAAATTGAATTTTGATACGCTCTGCATTTTTTATACGCACTGTCAAAAGTAATCGGCCGTTTACCGTTCAATGCACGCGGCTGCCTGCGCTTTCACACGGACGTGTAGCTTCGGGGTTATTGCTCCTAATCTTTGTCACGAGTTTTAAAACGTGTGCAAATCAGTTAATGCATTAAATGGTTAACATTGCACCTCGGATGGGATGACTAACAAAAAAACAAACAAATATTATGTAGACAATATATTTTCCTTAAAATAAACATGATTTCAGTACATGAAAAAGCGAGGAGCTTCTTTTACTCGTAAGTACCTTAGTGTAAACTTACTGATGTTGAAGAGGCACATGTGCACCCACAGGTACTCCGCAAGTTTGCCTGAAGTACTGCGTTAACGTTTTCCCCATAAGTCGGTGTTGCTGTTTAAGTAATGACCGGAATTCTTGCTGTCGTGCGTCTTACCTTCTATGTAGACCGTAATTCAAGTGGGAAACATGCGACAAGAAAGAGCAAGGCACAATATCCTCAGCGCGAAGTTTCGCTTTCACGTTGAGATTGTGAACAAGAGCCTCCGGTTTTTTCGTTATTTTCTATTTATCATGCTACGACGACGGGAATCTTGTCGTCTTGTTTTCCTTCTTTTTGCGACCGAGACAACGTCACTGGGATAATTCTATTTATTACTTCGGAACAAAACTTTCTTGCTCCATCCCCTCAACATGTGGTGGATAAGAATGCAGCAAAAAAGCGGCTGGCTGACGAGAAGGAAGGACTACAAGTTACAAGTTCCGGAGTTTGGAAATAGATAGCAAAGTTTTCCAAGGCGTCCCGAGAAAACAAAAATGTTGCTTTTCAGATCCATTTATTTCCAGAGATAGTGAGGTTCCCTTCCTTATTTTTGTTTATTGCTTAGGTTGCAGTTTTTGTGTGTGTTCCGGGATAGCTAAACCATCTGTGTTTAAGGGCTAGTGGCATTTTTTAAAAGTTGAGAATCATCGCAATATCGAGTAACATAGAAAAGGAAAGGGCGATAAAAATTGGCGCAACTTCTCCTCTTACATCAAGTGGAAAGGGTCTCAACTGTCAAGGTTTACACGGAATGATAAGACACCGCGAAAGAGCGGTTGCAGACAGTTTTTTTTTCTTGTAGCGCTTTTCCTTTCATTAAAAAAAAAAGTTCAAATTATTTTAGAAGTGTATGTTCCTAAGTTTAAAAAGACGAAAATCGTCACATAAAAAAAGGTGGCTCTTAGGGGAGTCTTTTGCTGTTGCAATTTTAATATTATTTGGAGTTACAAAGAAAATAAAGATAAGTCTGTAATTAAAAACCTATTCTAATCAATACTTTTACTGGTATGGCCAAAGTAAAAATAAATAAACAGAAAGAAATAAACGTTTAGTGAAGCGAGTTTGTGCCCAAAACAAAATAAGACTAATAACAGGCATTGTAGGCGAGCATCGATATCGGCGTAGTAGCAGGGTCGAGCGCTGATGAAGAACCCGAATTTAAAATGAATCCGTAATAAGTAACAAATTTCTTGTAATACGTTACTTTTTCAATTAATTTTGTAAATGCAACGTTTTTTTTAAAGTAATTTGTAACGTAATTGCGTTACAAAATATTGGTAACAGATTACTTTAATTGCTCGTTACATTTTAAAAACACGAGCTTAATACAGTAACTGGAGTAAAACGAGCAGAATAATATTGAGCAGCATAAAGGGAGCAAGTTCAACAAGATACAGAACATCCATCAGGAAGGGCAGAATAGACGAAAAGAAAACGCGATTTTTTGTATGACCGGTAACTAGAACCACTACAAAAACGGGCAAGGCATGTACAAATATACGAAAGACAAAGATCAAGTAAAACAACGCCGAGTAGGCTCTCCGTCGCCTTCCATTGTGTTTTTCTCCTTCTCATGGGCAGGAACAAGTGGTTCGTGTTTATTTGTTTTTGTCTTTTACACCGTTTCACCCTTTCCAACTTCTTCGATGACTCCCGCCACCTGCACAGACATCCAACGAGGGTACGTGCCTCCTCGATTCGCGGGTTCACAGCTCGCGTAACTGACGATGTAGCTTCGCGCGAGGGGGTTGAATTCTCTTTCTCTTGGATGTGCGCTACTGCATTTTAGCACTCTCTTGAGGCACGGCTGAAAGGCGCCCGGTGCGAGGCTAAGAGCATCGGCTTGAGGGTACAAACGATACTTATTTCGGTTTACCTGTCTGGGCACGGCGGTCAGGTCCACTCCTCACTTTACAGTCAACTGTCAACATAAAGGGGGGGGGGGGGGGGGGGGGCGGAGGTCAGGCCATCTAAGGAGTGCTGACAGAGTGAGAGAGAGAACGTGTAAACGTGGTGTGATCCTCTACATTTCTGTGACACCGATGGCCACCGCTTCCCTCGCTCTCATGCCCTCCCCTTGCCTGGCCTCCACCAATATTGGTATGAAAGTGAGAACCGATGAACGATCGATAACCCGTAACCGTCATTTTTCTCTTACTGGTCGAGTTTTCGGTCATGGAGTGTCCGTCTTCTCCATGGCCATCTCTTAATGAGATGTTAAAAATTCAGGGCACCAAGGAGAACGGAAACTTAAAGTTTCAGAGCATACTTTGCTTGCAAAAAAAAAGACAACATATTGTCATCAGCAAGAACAGCAAACTTTAATAAACGGAAACACATCAAGGTAAGATTAGACACCTGCATTCTGCATTGGCTATACATTGTAACGTTAAAACCAAGTTTTTTTTTTTTTTTTGTGAGTAGAAGGTGAAACACCCGAGTCAAAAGGGAGCTTTTGTAGATCGCTTCTTTAGCTCCAAATCTCGTAGCAGAAGTAGGCGATGAGCATGCGTACCGCTAGCTTTGTCAGCAGAATTCTAGGGATCATTTCCGGAGGCCGTAAGCTAGCAAGATGGCGGATGTGGTTGCAGCTTTCGGTGCTTTGTCAGCTTACAGGTGAACGGAGTGCACCTGCGCTCTTTCTCGTAAATACAATATTTTACTTTTACAAGGACTACGATATTAAGGGCGTATGAGAAATAAATGTTTTTTTTTTCAGAACATTTTTGAAAAATATAAAAATTGTTTTAATTATCTTCCGGTCAAGAGTACGGAAAATGTAACGTGAAAGTAATTTGTAACGTAACGAGTAAAGTAATCCGTTACTTTTCAGCGAAAGTAATTTGTAACGGTAATCCATTACATTTGAGGCTCGATAATTTGTAATTGTAATCCATTACATTTTTCAAGTAACGAGCACAAGTCTGCGAAGAACTGACTCCGGCTCGCCACGTGGAGGCCCTTTTGTAAACGCAAATGCTTCTGGAACATTGGGCATCGAAGGTGTGGCGCGTAGAGCATTCCAAAATCTAATACGCAACGAGGTGCTCAAACTTTCCAGAACGCGACATTAACAGAAATAACAAAACTATTCTTTCGCTGTCAGGAATCGAACCATGGCGCATTCGGCCACGGACGCGCTTGGTCGGGAACGCGCGTGGCAATATTGTTTTTTAAACATCCCATTTTAGACAATACGATAAACAACCAACTAACACACGTGTTAACATGTATCTTACAAGAAATATTTTACGAAATTAACGTCAATTGTTTAATAAAGCTCACATTTAGTTCAGTAAGTCTGAAATATTATATTCTGGATAATTCAGAAAGTTTTTAATTGACCAGAACCTGGGGAATATATTTGTGTCAGTATTAAAATACGTAAAGTATACTCATATATATATATATATACTCTACATATTTAAATCTTTACGATATTGCAAAAACGAATGAAGTATTTTTGAGGTGAAATTTTATATAAATTCCTCTCCAAGTTTTCTTGTCTATTCGTCTCCTGGCTGCTATCGCGAGATCCGGAAGAATCAATCTAAACAACATAAATACCCCACAACGCCAAACCTCCTACGCAGAAAGAAACTCGAGCCCAGAAGACGCAAAGACAGAACAAAAGCTGCAACCGCCAGAAGTTCAGTCCTGTCAGTGGGAAAAACAAAAACCCTCCGGGGTAATTACCGGGAACCGCAAGACCGACCGACTGCAACAATACGGCCGATCTCGAGAGCCGTTACCCACGTTTAGTCTACGGGCGGCGATCCCTAATGATGGAACGCCCTAATTCCTCGGACAGCGAGCGCGCGTGGACCAACCGCCGATACCGCAAGAAAGCTTGCTTGCCTCATTTACATTTAGAAGGCCTCCACCCGGACAGCTTCAAAGAAGGCGCCGGCGGTGAGCCAGACTCTAGTCTAAACGCTCCCCCCCCCCCAAAACGAAAGGAGACCGACAAAATCCGAAGCCCTTATCTTGCTCCGGAGAATGCTCCGAAGAATTTTGTTTGCTCGTTTAGTTTCACCAGCTTCTCGCAAGGCTCCCGGCTGTTATCAATAGCACCTCGAAGACGTTCGGGACACGGCTGGCTTGCTCGAGTCATGCGCGGCAAGTGCGCTTAGCTTCTAATAAAGTTGCTCGCACGCGTTCTTAGCCTAAGCGAGACTGGGGCCCGCTTATCAGTTTTCAGCAGGCAAAATGTGGGTTTATTAATTTACCGCAAAGGAACCGACTCAAGCGGGATAATATGCCCGTTGGCCTGCCGAATGCCTACTACGGTGCTATGCCCCCACCCCCTCCCATCCCCCCCGCACTTTGTTCTTCTGTTGCTGCTGTTTGTATGCTACGGCGCTTATCGCCTGACTACGGTGAAAGTGCTAAATCCTCGAGACGGCTCTAAGTTAATGGCGGGAAATCGATCCTAGTTCGTCCATGCTGCGCTGGGAAAGCTGCGTGGCTGTCTTTGGAAGGCGAAAGATCGGCGGGCGCGCGAGACGGGCAAAAAAAAACGGCCGCCCCCTGGAGGGTGTGCTACCCCACATTTGGACATCGCGTGATGGGAAGCATACGTGTTCTTCGCAGGAACATTTGCAATGGACGGAAAACCATGTCAATATTCCCAGGGAAAATAAAATTGAGCAGCAGGTTCGAACTTACGTCTCAGACGCCACGTCGATCATCTTGAATTTGTGTGAACATTCATACTTTTGTCTGTATTCATGGTAACTTAAACCAATGCGGAGCGGAAGATCGTCTGCTTCTTTTACAAGGGTTGTAGTGACGTCTGAACGGCGAGCTCTGATTGGCTCTTATTGAAAGATAGTGGGCAGACATCAAAGCAAGCTGCCTTGAGGTCTACCCACTATTAATAAATCAGAGCCAATCACAGCTCCCCCTTTTGACGTCACCACAACCCCAGCGAAAGAGGTAGACGAACTTGCGCTGCGTATATCTTCACATATATGTTGCTTCGACACTATTATTAGTGACGTAGATTTCGGAGAAAGTTGGTAAAACTTATCGTCGTCATAAAGCTTTCTTAAATAAGATAAAATAATATGAAAGCAAAACTTGTTTCTTGGTTAGTCTTTATTGTTTGTTCTTCTACGTATTTTCTTTTGGAAACACTGGACATTAAAGCAGGTGCCCTTTTAGTCACATTTTTAACATGTTGGTTGTAGTGTGAATAGAGAAAAAAAATCTATAAAAATGTTATTTGAAGATTTCAATATCCAATTAAAAATAAAATAAATAAAAAAATTGCAATGGCTCGCAAATCTGTGAAATGGTTATATCATCTGTCTCAAGGTGCTAAATCCTCGAGACGGCTCTAGGCATCGAAATGCATGCTGGTGTGTTCGCACCGCACAATTTACACTTAGAAGCACAATCGACCAGGCGATTGGGCTGTAAAAAACTTCTACCGCACTCAGTTGAGAGGTCATGTTAACTATAAAGAAAGTAAGTTCTGAGAAAGCTAATGCGCGGAGAATCGGCGCACATAATTTAATTTGTTCTAGCAATGCCACCAGAAACGCCCCCCCCCCCCCCCTTCCCCCAAACATACTGCAAGAATGTTTGTCCGGTCTTTGCGCAAAGGCACAGTAATGTCACTGTGCCGGGCCTTGTGTATATAGCATAGTGAATAAACGGGGAATTCTTCAATCAAAGTGACCAAGTTCGAATCCTCCTCGCCATGGGATACAGTGATGAACGCCGTAGTTGTGTGCTTGTAGTAGGCAATTACTCGCTTGCCTCATTTAAAACTTTCGAAGATTCACCGGTTATTTAGGAACAAGGCGTGGGCCTTCAAAAATAGGTAACTGAAATAATACGAAGGTTAGGTTATTTTGTCTTCTGCACGTCGATTAAGCGTTTCGAGATGACGTCTTTGGCGTGTCGAAACGTCAAAGAGGGGCACGCCAATCAAGGGGAAGCATTGGGAAGGCCCCGGGAACGCACGATGACGAGGCATCCAAGCGTGCGCCGTCACTGTTTGAGATCGGGGAAAAACTAAAGCACTTGCACTCAATTTGGATGGCAAATGGTGCGCAAGGAGCAACCCAACCTGCCCGCCGTATGGTCACCAACTAATTTAAAACGCAAGAAGGGGCTCATTATGTTCGAGCTGCATGCTTCGAAATCTGTTCTTCTGTATTCATATCGGATAATTTTACAATGTCATAGAATGCGCAGCGAATATAGGATGCAGGAGTGTCGTCACAATTTACGTGCTTTTTTGTTTCTTTTTTTGCACTGTGAGTGACGAAAAGAACTAGCATTCGCTCTAAACAAATAACTAACTTACCGTCGGAGATGTTACCTGCTAGCCAACGAAAAGAGTAGCGACTGCGTTTGCTAGAGCGGTTCTTCATCGCACACATTGATCATTCCCTCTAACTTTTTCGCGCTTTATTTTTAATGCACGGAAATTCTCCTTACGTTTTCTTCTTTGTACATCTGCTCCCAGGAGCAAGAGGACACATTTGGTTTGTTGTCTCGCCGTATTCTGAATCACATTTGTTTTCTTGCACAGCTACTCAGATGCTTGTGGTACATATTTCTGGGTTGAACCGCCCGCTGACCCGAGTAAGAGAATTATTCGTCAATTAGATATAATATTTTTTTTTTATTTTTTTCTATTAAGAGAGAAGCACTTCATTTGGCAAAATAATAAGTATTTGAATATGAAAAGAAATGTGAGAATCACACTTGCACTCTTTCAAAAACGATAATTTGTAAATAACACTGAGGTCTGCGACACGCTTTTGGAATGTAAGGCGGTTTTGCTGGTACCCACTTACTGCCGAATTAAACACAAATAAAGCATTCCGCTTGGTGGTCATCCTAAGTGTGCATGTAAAGGCTTACAAATACACTTCTAATATGGTCAGTTTCACATTTACTCTGAACGCTAACAATGCTAGCAGCAAATGGTGCCGATAGAGCTTCTCAAAATGTGCTAGACACTGCCTTGTTTGTTTTCATCATGTGCGCCACCGTCAACTGATTCAATGAAGCGCGAAGAACCCGTCGGGATATTTGGGTTTTATTTTGCGCGCTTGTGTTGTTGTGCCAAATATATCCGTTTGCTGGTTAAAGGGCGATTAGCCGTCAGAAAACGGGAAACTCTTCCTCAATTCTTTCTGTGCATGTAAACGGCGCACTACACAATTTCGAATATGAATCCACTAAGATACGGAGTTAAAAACAGTTTGAAGACACTCAAACTCATAGATTATTACACTCCAGCTGCATGAGGCAAAGAGGTTCGTTGATATTCTCCGGCAAGAGCGAACTCCTTTGATCGTTCACAACAGTCTCGGCTGCACTAAGCGGACACTCGAAAGGCGTTGAATTGGCTGGTACATGTTTAAACTCTGCACTGGTGTATAGTTACAAATCTTGCCCTTACAGTTTAATTTTAAGTTACAATTTCACCTAAAGTTTGCACTTCATAGAGGTGTACTCGTCCAGGTCTACTTACTGAGAGCATTTATTTTTACTTTCTTTTTCTGTTTTTCACGGTTTTACCCATTAGCCGGATAAAAAAATGCGTCGCGATTAAATGATTAATTGATAAATAGGTAGTTTTGTCAATCGATTTCCCAGCCTTAGTTATTAGATATTATGATGCGTTTGAACTTTATTTATATATTTGATTCCCTTTCGGCGCTGTAGGCAACAAATAAATAAATTGGCAACTTGTCTCACACGAAATTTTCGGAGCGGAATCTCGGGGAAGCCGTCAACTTAGGATGAATCAAACTACTCATACGAAAAACGTTATATAATAAATTTACTGTATAAACGCAATAAAGTAAGTATCAATTCTAGATTCGCGTATGATGTTGGTCTGTAGACAAAATATGGGTAAATATTAAATATCAACACCTATTCTCGATTTGTTTCTGGCATTATATTGCTTAAACATATTCAAGTGCATAGAGTATCACTGAATTTGAGCATACCATTTTCACAAATTTTCTTCGAAATGTTTAACTTGTTTCCTCTCCCGGCGAGGATATTACTATGGGGGGGGGGGGGGGGGGGGGGGGCTACGTTCAGGTTAGTTTTCCCCAGAGTTCTGTGTTTACCAACACAAGGCACGCGTACTGGATTTTTTTATTCCCCTTTCTCGATTGCGCGCGGGCCAAAAAGTTGGCCCGACTCGAGCCCATATTTTTGTTGCATCTGCATTTGGCTTCGCTGATGGAAGACGAGCCTAGCCCAAAGCTGACAAAACGTTCTTCTACGCGGGTAGTGCGCTGCGTCAAAACACCAACAAATAATCTATGCTGTTGTCCTCATCTGTGTAGTTCTCGATTTGGCCACTAGGGGCGCGACGCTTGTTCCTCCTTCCCAGTAATGCTGTTATGTAGTGCCCTAGTTTATTTGTACGTTATTGTCGTCTGCTTTAGGAATTACATTCGTGACACGATGACAATGACTACACTTTTTTTCGACTCGGTTCGGTTTGATACAATTAAATGCCGTCGAGGTGTGTGTGTGCTCGCTTTTCAATTAAACTTATCAACCAAAGCGCGGCATATTCACATATGCTTCAGACCGTCGACAGCTTTTATCGTTATAAAAAAAAGTTTCGCTATAAATAGCGGTTTACATCTTCGTGTAAATACCGCCCGCTCGTCAATATGCCTTTTTTTACGTCGGGTTCCCTTTGATTTCCTTTAAAACCGTCAACCTCCCTTTAAAGCCATCCGGTAAAGGCAAGACGGAACAAAATATTAAAGAAAAAAATCTGAATGGCGGAAATAATAATATTAAAATAAAAAATAAAAATATATTCAGGGTATCGTGAAAGATTCGACGAGGCGTCGCGACGGCGTGAGGAAGGAGGCGGAATCCGGTACCGCGGATCTTCTGCCTCATATCATCTTCCCGAAGAAAGATGTTAGACAGGAGCTTTGTGTCAAACGCGCCGGATAAGGCCCAAGGCAGCTTACCCCGAGGAAGCTTACGTCGGGAGAAAAGAAAAGAAAATCATGCCTTTGACAAATAACAAAAGACAGCTCTCGCAAATACCCACGTTCTCAAATGCTTTACATTCTGGCTTTGAAAGAACAGAAAAAGAAGAAAAACGTCGGTGTAGAGAACATAGTACCAAATAGGATAGGTACAAATAATAATAATAAAAAAAAAGAGTTCAGGACAAAGCGGGAAGCTAAGCTCTTTATATTTGTGTCTTCAATTGCTTGCCTTTTGTCGTCCTCCTTCCCAGTTTTGCATGCATTAACTTCTAATAAATTTCTTTTTTTTCCTTTTGTTATTTTTTTTTTGGCGGGGGGGGGGGGGGTTATTTGACGCCATCCAGAGAAGACGCACGTATCTGCTGAAAGGGCCGTGGGAATTCTATAATCTTATTGCGGTGTAACCGAGTTGTGTCCCTTAATGAAGAGGCGACCGCGGTAACAGCGCTTTTTTTGTTCGCACACACGGAGACAATCAAGAGAGAGTGCCACTGCAGCGATGTTAGGGGATAGTGCCGAGTACATTTTAGCGCGACATTCGAGGCATGACGTAAGTCTTGCCATATGCATTTGTTTTGTGTGTAATGTTATTTTTTTATTTAAATGGCAACATACATAAAAACATGTTTTATCACAACGGAGAACGAAGCTCTTTGTACAGAAAATAAGTAACTATTGGGACGTCTCTTGAGAAGAAACCATAAAATGTGTAGAAATTCTCCTAAAAACAAACACTAAATATTTGAATATAGCATATACTGTTAATAGTCGATTTGCGTCACCTCACGCAGGACTAAGAGTCAAGGAAATGAAATATAAAACGATAAAATTACATATTCGTATAAAGACCAGATTTAAAGAAAGGTAAAGAGGCGGACTTTGGGTGGCCATTACTATTTTCTTACTGAGTGATTGGCTGCGAAAGCGACTGCCGTCGAAATTAAAAAGCTTGTGGGGATCGCCTCTATGCCAATTTTCTTCTCGTTTTTTTTTCTGTTATTGCTGATGGAATAAGTGTTATGTTGCGTAGTCTCGAAATACTATCAAGTAAAAATAAAAGACGTTTACCACACCCTGTAACACCGAATTGGAGCGCAGCTCTTGAGGAGGAGGAGGGAAGGGTACTGAGGGGAGGGTAGACCCATTCTCCTTCTCCTCCTCATACTCCCTGCTACTCCTCCTTCCCTCCTCTTCCTCCTCCTTGTCCCTTCCTCCTCCTCCTTTTTCACCTCCTCCTCCACTCATCCTCTAAGGTCCTCCCCTCCTCTTCTCCATTTCCTCCCTCCTCTCTTCCTCCTCCTCCCCTTCCCTCCTTCTCCCCCACCTCCTCGTCCTCTTCCCCCCGCGCGTTGCATCATGAGAAATGTCCAATAATGCACCGTGCGGTTACGCCGACGGCGACGGCAACGGCGACGGCGACGCCTTTCAAGCCGGAAACGGGCGCCTAAGAGCTGCGCTCTAATAAGATGTTAGGAGGTACTCAAGCTTAGTGTTTATCATGGTGTTTGTGGCTAGAACTAGGAATTGGGTCTTATGTTGTTTAAAAACAAAATTTGACGATGCTTAGCAACATGAGGCCGAATGTTTAGTCTTATTAGAAATTTATGATTATATGGACACTATTTAAGGTTGCTAATGACGAGATTCTTAAATGCGATAGCATTTGTTGCAGGCGTCGGAGAACTAACGACTGCATCATAAAGAAAGATGTCGGCGAACGACGAGGCCAACAATATGTTCAGGCCTAAAAACAAAGAGAATTGACCGTCGCAGATGAAACTCGTACCTTACCAGAATGCTTGTGATTCTAAAAGTGACGTGAAGAGTCCACTTAACGGCTTGTGACACTTGACGACCGCCCCCTTATAGACCTTTTTCGCATAATCTCAAACCAGCCTGTAACTAACGTACCCTCGACCTGGTGCATTTTTGGATTGCCCGCCGACACAGGGTACGCAACCGCCAAGAGTATGGGCGAAAAGGCTTAAAAACGGACGTCGTGCATGAGTTAGTTCCGAGAGCTCCTTTTTACCGTACAGCAATTTCTGAAAATCTACGGTTGTCTCGCTACCACTGCGTGGTCGTCGGGTGGATAAATAATTTTAAAAAGCATAAGAACAATAGCAGAAACTGTGCCATGAGCACAAGATGCTTCAGCGCGAGTGTGGCTGCAATGTTATCGTGCTTCGCATTTTCCCCAAGAATCCTTATTTATGAAGTCAATCGATCGCGAGCTTGAATCGCGAGAAATTCGTATCAGACTCGACGTCACTTTTAAGCTCACGACCACTTCGTCTACGACAAGAGAACCGATTTTAATTCCCGGCGCAGGTGATCCAATTAGGTTATCACTGCAAGCCCCATGGTATGTGAACGGTATGAAAAAGTCTACATGCCACCATTCAAGATGGAGCTATCAAATGCCGAGAGCTTACCTGCATAGACTACATTAAACTGCTCATATATACTTCGCTGTGGAAACTCAATCAAAACACCCCTCCGTCTTCGTCCTCGTTCTCTCGAGGAGGCAAGGTGACGGCCTGTGAGTAGCCAGCTGGATTCAACCGGACAAGCTCCAACCAAGTTATTGCAGCCCACCATAGCCAAGTCCAGCGAAGTTCCCCCCATACCCACACCGTTGCCTACCCAGATAGGCGTGCTGCCACAACTAGCCGGTATTTCTTTTTCTGAGCCGCTAGACCGTGTCTTCGGCGACGCAATTCTCAAGATGGCGGCGCCGTTAAAGAAAATGTCTATAGAGAAGGTGCTACACACGAACTAAGCTCTGTTACGTCCCAGCGCGGTGGTGGCGCGTCGAGCGCACTTCTGGTCTGGGGCTGTGGGCGGAAGTCTCCATGCGAGACATGTATTCCTGCGTTGTTTTGACAGAAATCAGACAAAAACTTGCCTTCTCGTCAAAACTCCGCAACCGCGCGACTTGGGCTGTGCCTAGGGTGACCACCTTCCTGCTAGTGAAATGCGGGACACGCGGGGCAGAGGGGGGGGGGGGGGGGGCGGATTTATTAAGACGCACACAACTAACCAAGGCTCTGTCAATACATTTATTATCCCGCACTGTTTATACACCTGCCAATTGTATTGCAGCAATTAATCTGAAATAATTTTCACTACCAGTGATAGATTATTTTGAATACCAAAGATGGCATTACATGTACCGAAGTTGAAAACATAAAAATCGACTGTACCAGAACTCAATGCATCAAATGGAAATAAGAAACAGTAAATATTTTTCTAGTTATTGTTTCCTGTCCACGCTTACTTTTATCAACATGGTCCTACAGAAATATTTAACATTATGTTCTTTTTTGACCGTTGCATGTGTGGCTGCCTTCAATAAAAGAAAATAATAAATCCACAGCAAACCTTTCGCATTGGCATGGTGCTACACACATTTTTAACATTATGTTATTTTTTGACCTTTGCATGTATGGCTGCCGTCACTAAAAAAAAATCCACAGCACACATTTTGCATTGGCACGGCAATTTGAAAATAATTACAATATCTTATATTTAAACTTTTGGCGGGAACATTTTCGTACAATATTTTCTCACCAAAGGGAGAGGCACAACGGCGCATGCGCGTCGGTGCTCTTGCAAACACGACGGTCGCTTCCCGCAATGCTTGAATACATCATAGAGCATGGCGTACCATTTCGATTCGCACAATTACTAGAGCGACCTCCGCGCTTCCCCGTGTCCCGTTTTTCGGCAGCACCGTGAGTTGCGGAGTGAATTTTACGACAGTGTGAAATGCGGGACATTTTGTAGATTTGGGACTTTCTCGGGTGGGTCGCGGGACACGAGCCCTCAATTCGGGACAGTCCCGCGAGTCGCGGGATGGGTGGTCACCCTAGCTGTACCAAAAGAGTCTAGAAAGGTTTGAACGTCAGTTCTCATGTGCTCGGTTCGTCCGAGAACGTGGATATGCACCGTAATAAAGGTAAACCAGACGCCGTCAGACCACGATTGTTTGGGCGGGAAGCAATTTGTGTTGAATTCACGAATACCTGTAGTCGTCAGATTTATTTGTCTTGTTCCAACATGAACGCGGGGAAACCGTCAAGTTATACGAACCACCTGCGGGCTATGTTCACTGCGTCATCAAATTCAAACGGCGACCCGAGCGTTCGAACAGTCGCCTGCTTTATCAAAGGTTTATGCTTGTCGTCTGCTTTTTTAGACGACGCCGGCCCATAGACCAAATGTTGGCCCGGAACCTGCGATAAGAAGTAAGTGCAGGCCTTAAAAGACTTTATAGACTTAAGTTTGAGGGTTGGTTGGGGTAAGCAGGCTCGATGTACTCAGTAAACAAAATGAGATGTTGATCATTGTTACCATTGGCCATCACCGACTTGTTATGCCTGATTCACTTGGTCCGATTCTGCTTGCAAAATTCAGTATCGACTACGACCATCACAGATATAGTTCTCGCTTTTGCAGCCCGAGCCAAAGTCAAATTTGGGGGTTTTACGTGCCAAACCAACGGCGGGCATCTGGCACGCCCCAGCGGAGGACTGGGGATTAATTTCGACCACTTGGGGATCTTTTGACGTGCAACCGAAAGCTCGGTTACACGGCGTCTTGTCCGCAATAAGCCTCCGTCAGATTGCGGGCGCCTCGGCCGGGATTCGAACCCGCCACATGGGGATCCGTAGGCCGACGCTCTCGCCTCGGAGCCACCGAGGCGGCATGCAGCCCGAGCGACGTCGCGACTGAAAATTGCGAGCGAAATCTCATCATGCGAATCAGGTTTTAGGATGCATTCTCTGCGGCGCCCCTGTGGAATGAATCGCGCATGTCACATTTTTCACGCAACGTTTTGCGGTGTAATGAGCCTCACCAAGAACAACAAAAGCCCGGTACAAAAGAAAAAAAAAAAGCATGATTTTAGGAACATTGACATTATGCAAATTCTTCAACTATGAACTGCTCTACACTCTAAGAAAGAAAGGAGTAAAAAGTTAGAAATGGCGCGTTTTCCTCCCTTCTACTCACGCGCCCCCAAGCGGGCACGAGAAGACGGCAGGAACGATATTTTTTTATTTTTTTTCTCCTACATGGAGACGGGAGAAAGGATTCACCCTCACGCCTCATCTTCTTTCGGTGTCGTTTTTCTAACACGTCGCGTGCGTTGATTCATAAATACTATTAACTTGATTGAGCTTCAGCGGCAGCGAAGAAGGTCGTCTGTAATTCCGTCTCCCAGTCCAAACCTGCGGAAGATTTCAGTTGCATTGGCGTTTTTACCACTAATTGTTTCAAACAAGCAAACGAACCGTTAGAAATAGCGAAGCTCTGGAGCAGTGCCAGCAGCGCTACGAACGTAGGGCTAAGATGGCAGCCTCCAGATTGCTGAACAGCGTGTCTACGTTGATGACGTTATGGAAACCCCAAAAGCTGCGTCCAGGACAGGCAGGTTTTGCTGCCGGATGCCTTGGTGCCGTCTGTGCTGAGCGCGGTTTTGTTTTCCGATGCCCAGGGCCAACCGCGGCAATAAGTCAGCAACATAGCAGCAACATCGCGATGGCAGTGTTGTGCGCTGTGAGCAGAAGACTGGAATTATTGCCGATGTGGCCGTGTGGTCGCGTATCGGTGATCTAACAACAAGATGAGAGACGTAAACTGTCGGGCATTGATGCAGCTGGTCAGGCCGGGATAGGAGGGGGCGGGGTGTCGCAAGTCGAAATTTCCGCTTTATATTGAATAGTTTAGACCGCTTGAGGGATTTCTGTACAATCGATCGACGCCTGAACCGTTGATCCCATCGCACAGTTGGCGATGTGACTGTCGTCTACGACGCCCTGTTGTCTCGACCCCGAGAGCGATTGCGCTCTGGGGAAAGCACAAAACTGTATGGCATGCGCGTTCATCTTTTACTGAAAGATTCATCAATGAGCCGTTCAAAATACTCTCAAAAGTATGACATTACTGAAAAAAAGTCAACTTCCTGCAAACCTTATTATTTGCTTATTTGCTTAGGTAGTCACTGAGAAAATCCGTATCTTCAAAACCACGAGTATAAAAGACGGAAACGCAGAGCTCGGAAGTACTAATTGGGTTAGTGTGCTGTTTTATGTGTATGCGCTCAATGCAGATGTTCAGCTGATGCTTGCAGTATGCGTAATGTATCTACATGTGTGTGTATAAGAGGTGCTCGAAGTGACCGAAGCGCAATGATGGCTTGAGCAAATAAAAATATTTTTGTAGAACATGGAGTTGGGCGGTACCTAGCGCCACTAGCCCAGCTACTTGCAATTACTCTGCTTTACTCTGCCATCTAGTGGCAAGCGATTCAACCTTCTTTCACGCTTCGCGACAATTTATGATTACCGTGCAACCATGAGCCAAGTAGCCAGTTTTGAACTTGCTCTTCTGAGAGCGGCTTTTGGTTTCGCAAATGGTTTACCACTCCTCCGTGATATGCGGTTGACGAAGGCATTGTGGCTCGAGGAATGGCAAAGGTAGGACGTAAAGTGCGCGAAGTAACTGGGTATCGGTTGTCTTCGTTTAACATCCCAGTGCTGACGACGAAACGAGTGAGTGACTGGTTTCGAAACGTATGTTATATTACCTACGTGGAGAAGCTGGCTTCGGGAATAAATGCAGTTCGCGGAAAGCTCGTGCTACGCTCTTATTTGCTGCTCTTCTCGCCCCGTACAATAGACGTAGCGCCCTCGTTAAGCCTCATTTAGCTCGATTTGCTTGACTCGGGGCCGCCATAATTAAATGTAGTCGACGAAGCAACTTTGCTCCCCTGCTATAAGAACGAAAGTTTTTTTCTTTCTGTACAAAACATAGGCTACAAGAGTGTTCCTGCTGTAGGGAGGAATATATAGACCTTTTTTCTAAGAGTGCATACTTCGCTGGTATACCTTTGTGATATATTATCGTGCTAAAATTAGCCTTTAAGATAAAACATTTGTTGGTAATATAACGTGTATTTATGAAACTTTTAGTGTACTTTGTACTGCTATCAGTGCACTTGGGTTTGAGCGCATGCATTATTGTAGGTAAATAGCGTAACAAATCATTACGCTCTGAAGTAAATAATAGTGTGCGTTTACACTTTGATGTGTAGTACATGGGGTTCTGTGCAGTGTTTAATTTGAATGACAACTGTGAACTCTCAAGCGAATGCCCCCTAACCACTCAAGCTCCAAAGGGCAGCCGGAGCCGTCATTGGCAACTCCAGCGAACTAAAGGGGGATGCGCTAATGAGGCAAAATGTCGGACGAAGGGAGGTCGGATTCACCGTTCAGCACGCAAAACGCTTAGATATCTCGGGTTGCAGCGTAGAACTTGTGTTACATATGAAAGCTAAGTGCTTCGTAGGCGATCGAAACCTTCTATTCACTGCGTAAGAGTGACAGCATGAAAGCATAAAAATACATATTGAAAATAATGCTTTTTTATTTTTTTCTTGCTTTCGACAGTTGAATTCGCTCATTTGGTTGAAGCAATAGACTGTTTATTTTTAAAATACTAAACTTCGCGTAATAAAAAAAATCTTTTTGACGTTAGAAAAAAAGTTTAAGGAATTTATTCTCAAATCTTTCTCTAAGACAGATGATGAAGCTGCAATCAGGCCGCCGTGCTCCGGTTCTACCGGATCCGAAAGATTGCAAGTCTACAAGACACGCTGTTTTCTTTAGAAAGTGCAAGCGCGATTGCAGCAGTTATGTGAAAAGTATCAAACGGGTGAAGGCGGAATACGAGCTGCGTACATATAATGTTGGCGAAGACCTGAAGTAAAGTTGTCCAGCTGGGCGTGTGTTCTGACACAGTGCGACTCCAACAGCTTGCGACGTTAATGCTTTTATGGGTTGCTATGGCAACGGGGTTTTCATCTGCTTACAACCGTCATTGCTGCCGCGCGGCGCTGTCGCAAAAGCCCGTTCACACACTTGTGACCTCTTAAGACGGAGTGCCGTGAAACCTCTTGAAATCTCCTCCGACGAGAGAACACACTGGCGCCACCTATCGGGTCGCAGTAAAACCCTTGCCGGTGCCGTATATTTTCCATTTCTTTCGCACATCATTCTTTCTTGGCTTGAAAAAACTTTTTCAATGTTATAAACGACCATTTTTGATAAGTTGTACATGCATTTGACCACGCCAATACGAAAAAATCTTCGCTCTATGGGAATGTAGCTTCAGAGTCACTGCATAGATGGAGGCAGCTTGCCAGTGCGTTTTCTCGTCGTAAAATGTTTTAAGAGGTTTAAAGGCACCCGGTTCGACGGAGTAGCAAGTGTGTGAACGAGCCTTAGGAGGCATAA
This sequence comes from Ixodes scapularis, assembly GCF_016920785.2. Lineage (NCBI taxonomy): Eukaryota > Metazoa > Arthropoda > Arachnida > Ixodida > Ixodidae > Ixodes > Ixodes scapularis. The sequence continues at coordinate 119,411,748 of NW_024609835.1, forward strand.
AGACCGGCTTTGAGTGTCTTGGACGTGATGGGTTTCAACAGTGTGGACCAGCATTTGGGGCTTACTGTGTTTTTAAGATATTATTTATAGGCAACCCACACACGGAATTCCTATGAATGTGTAGTGCTGCGAATTTAAACGGATTGTGAACAAATCTTCAAAATTTTTTGCACAATATTGACGTTTCGCCTGACTTGTTAAGCCTGATCAAATTTATTCTGCGGTATGGGATTCCCTAAAATTACATCTTCGCTTAAGTTAGTGTATGATAGGCTTAATAAAGTCATTTGCGCCTACCAACACGCCGTCGTAATTAAAATTGATAACGCGCGTTATGACATTCGAAATCGCTAATGTTTTAAAGGCATAGGGTTATAATATTTTTGTTTAACAGACAAAAAGAAACACTCGATTTCTCAGTATTCATTTAATATTATCGTTTGCTGAGATGATCCTTGCGTAAATATTTATTTTATAAATCTACGCCATACCGTAGGTCTTCAGAACAAGTTTAGCACGGGAACAACTGTAATATACCGAGAGATGCCCTACCCCCGAAAGATAACCCCCTTCTACTCTTTGCACGATTTGTTATATTTTCAAAACACCGAAAGATAGACCACCTTTAGTAATTGCAGGGCCTGGCAAATGATGACTTCGGCAGAAATGGTCTTACTTAAGGTGAATTCGGATAATCGCTTCTCCACACTGCCCTTGATTCAACAGAAATTCCTATCCTCACCGGTAGAGCTGCTCGAGATCCTTCTCAGCTGAGCATAACTGTTGGGCTCGGAGCGCTCTGACATTCTCGGATTAGTCACGAGTAAAACTTCTTGACATTGGTAATGTATATAAAAAAAAAGATTACAGTGTACGTTGGACGATTGAACAAATTTTACGCTCCCAACGTGATAAAATAATGGCTGTGACGGACTATAAACTGTTTTACGCGTCAACATGTTATTTAAAAAAAACAGCATGTGATTCGATTTTTGCGGAACGTAACGAAAACTAATATTTAAAAATAATTGTCAACTCATTGCGTTCCGATAGTGGACGTGCTGCGATAGAGGTCATGCGTATTGCGGTACAGGCAAATATGAAATGGTTAATAAAACGCATTTTTCTCATTACGGAATATCGTGCAAATATCACCCACAGGACATAGCACGTATCGCCATGTGACATAAATCACAGTGCATTGTAGTCGGCTCTCCTTTTATTTTACGACACAAGCCTTTTAACGCGCATTTACCAAACCTGAAAATTCCTTGAAGCGTCCACAGAACCCGGTAAAACAGCAGCGAGCTCCCACAGCTGCTTCTTCATCGGTTAGGTTTAGCGTGTTCACCAAAGTGAGATGAACGATCTCGTAAGAGCACTGGGATTATTTCCCATATTGAGTTTTCCTGTCACGGTAACAAGCGAATGTCATCCCGTACGTTGTAACCCGCGCATCTTCGAACGCACAAGCACTTCGTACTTTGTAAAACCAAACATTCCTCGCCGTCATGCCGGACACCGCAGGCCACTACCAACCATTGTAAACAAAACCACGTGATCCCCATCCATCTACCACGTGAGACCTGCGCCACTCCGCACTCCGACGGCAAGACATGGAGTGCTAGGGAGCGCTCCGAGAGGGAGGGGCACCCTCGGAAAGAACCGGCCGATCAAACCATCATACTCCCTTTCCACCACCCGATCTCGCGCTTTCTGGAAAGAGCGCTCGAGAGCGCGCAGAAAGAACCACGCGAATTCGCCATTAGACACTGCGGGAGAAAGCGAGTATTGCTGACTTTGAAGGAATGTCGTCTTCGATTACAAGTTTCGCAAATCACAGAACCTAAACCAGCGTTTCTTTCCAACTTTTTTTTTATCGCACTCCGAAGTTTTAGTTTGTTCCATATTTTCACCCGATTTGCTTTTGACTCTAGGTAGAATGTTGCGGTAGTTTTGCGTGATGGCGATTTTTTCTTTTTTATCTCGAGGAGGAGAAAATTACATATCACTAAGATGTTTTCACATCCTTGTTCATTTCCTATTTTGTTGCGGTACCGATGAACCGTGGTTATTTCTTTAATATTTATGAACATGCGCGTACACTTACGCTGCCTACGAGAATTAAACTGCGAAAGTAGACGACAGAGGCAAAATAAACATCTTTTACAGCCTCTCGGCGTTGGCGCTACGCGGCGTCATTTTTGCTTGGAGTCATCAAAAGCGGCTGTGAATGTTTACTTTCTTAGTTATTTTGATAACTTATTAAAAAAAAAAAAAAAGATTGCGGCTTGAGAATGAGCTTGATGTGAACACGTGAAACATCACGCTCAATGCCATATTACAAACTTACTTTTTAGGTCTAAACCTATAATTAGCCTTTTTCTTCGCTGAACCCGCTTCATAGGATGGGGCCGATTGGCTCTCCAACAATTCTCCGCAGAAAACTAGACGTATAGACGTCTATAGAGTAGAGTTTTGTTGAACGCATTGATAAGATTCCCAACTGTTGTGGGTGCGCAGCAATAAATATCCAGTGGTTTTGTCAACACGATTTAATGTGCCGACTCGGGTCAGGACTGAATGCCAATCCGTCCTCGACATGTTCATTAGAAATTCCCTGCAGACATATGCTGAGGCGGAAGTTATATCCTGCTGCGTTGGTGACCATCTCCCTGTGTTCTTTTGTGTAAAAACAGTTCAGCTAGTAGCAAACAAGCGCCCTATAATTTTATACCACTCAATTACGAAGAAAACCCTTAATATAAAAAGACAAAGGACAAACACAAGTCTTCAAAGACAACAAAGTGACTGGTGCGGAATCGAGAAATTACGCCTGAATCGGGTATCGAGCCCGGGACCTCTACATTTCTAGTGGAGCGCTCTACCAACAGAGCTAACCGGGGGTTAGACGTCAGTAGAGCAAACAGGTTTTATCAGCTGCCACGAGTCTAACACCAACAAGGGTGAAAGGTTGCATTTTTAAGGTTATGATTATAATGCAATAAAGTGCAAAGGAACAAGCGAGCTGGAGAGAAATGGCGAATATAATCCCTGGAGAAGGAGAACAAGGGGAAAAAAAAGAGACACACATCTTCCAACAGAGCTAATTGACTGGTGCGCGACCGAAAAAAACCTCCTGGCCCGGGTATCGATTCTGGGACCTCTCTATTTCCAGTAGAGCGCTCTACCAACTGAGCTAACCAAGGTTGCTCTACTGACGTCTAACCCCTGGGTAGCTCGAAGTTCGCTTCCGGCTTGCGACGGGAGCGGACGGAAAATGCAGCGCTCTGATAAAAGCCGAGGAAGCCGAGGGTGCGAGCCGAGGAAGCAACGAAGCCGCGGGCAGTGGTAACGATGACTATCGTATTCTGTTGCCCCGTTTCCCCGACGGAAAGATGAGCATGAACTCCGTTTTTTTACACGCCGGCCTTTCTGGAAGACCGTACCGAGCTGTCGACTTCCGCGACGGCTTGAAAGACATTGTGGATTCCAACGACGTGGTGTCACTCGGCCAATATCAGATGAGCCACGTCTGGATGGTGACGTTAACAAGCATGGCAGCCACGGAAAAGCTGAAGGCGGCCGGGCAGCTCAAGGTGAAAGGAAAGAAGTGCCCTGTGATTGACCCTCAATCAAAGGACGTGAAGATGAAACTGCTCTGGCTGCCGACATACCTGGAGGACAGGCGGGTCGTTGAAGCCCTGGAACCCTACGGCCGGGTACAAACCATCCCGAGAGAGAAGTGGCGAGTCCCGGGCATAGAAAACATGGAAACCCTCAACAGGGATGTATCTCTCACCTTACACGACACGGTGACCTCCGGAGACCTCCCTCACCTGATCAAGGTTTTCGGAGTGCAGTCCCTTCTTCTGGTGCCAGGCAGGCCACCGCTCTGCCTCCGGTGTAAGAAGGTGGGCCATATTCGGAGGCAGTGCCGTGCCCCGAAGTGTGCTCGATGCAACCGTTTCGGCCATGAGAGCAGCGACTGCTTTTCAACGTACGCCACTGCGCTGAGAGGCTCTGGGGAGGACACCCAAGGAAACCACGACAATTTAATGGACATCTCGGAGGTTGTAGACGTGACTGGCAACATCCCTTTAATGGAGCGCTCCAGCGGTGCTTCCCCGAGTCCTGAGTGCTCAAAGCCAACCGGAGAAGAGTCGCCTAGGGAACCTGCCAGCACCACCGCGTTGTCTGTGAAGCCTGACACCAACCCGAGCGATGGCGGTGAAAACTCGGTGTCGGGTAAAGTACAGGTGTCGATGGCAGCCGCTCCCAAGGACCGCCAAGCGAGCCTCAAAGTACAGGACCAGCGCGACGACGTCCAAGAACCCTCTGACATGGACATCAACACGGCGAAGGATGGCACCGAAGGCAAGCGAAAGCACGGGGAACCGCCCAGCACCTATGAGAGTAAGCGGCTGTACGCAAAGCCGCGCGCTGCGCAGAAGTACCCCTCGCCTTAAAGAATGGTCAGTGGCTTACGCTTCGCTACTCTAAACGTTAGAGGGTTTAATTCCAGGAAACGACAGTACCAATTACGGCGTTTACTCGAGCATACAGAAATTGATATCTTGGCACTGCAGGAAACAAAACTGTCTACCGGAAAGCAGGTTGAGCGCGCTTTGCAGTCTTCTCTGTACAATTATGAGGTTTGTGTAACCCATGCAGTAGGCCTTTCAGGGGGGTGTTTTCTTTTCATAAAAAATTCCGTAAATATGTCACAGGTAGCGATCACAAGTGACCTTTGCGGTCGTTTTGTTCTTTGTGACTTCGTAGTGTCAGAATCAAGGTGGAGGGTGATTTGTGTCTATGCTCCGAATTGTGTGAATGAACCAGTAGCATTTTTTAATCATCTTCGGTCGTACACTGTGTGCGATAGGCGGGTAGTTACCCTCGGAGATTTCAACTGCGTTTGCGACACGGCTGACCGAGCGCCGTCTAGAAGTCGCCTTGACAAAAGCGAGCAGGTATTACTGGATGTGATAGAAGAAAGCGACTTAATTGATGTAGCTTCTTTTCAACCGAAGGGTAGGAACTTAATTTTCACGCATTTTCAACAAGCTTCGCACGCGCGGCTAGATAGAATTTACTGCTCCTTAGATCTCATTAACCAATTAAGTGCTTATGTTGTCAACCCAGTGTTTTTCTCCGACCACTGTATGGTCGCTACAACGATTGGGCAAAAGCCGCGAAGAGAAAGGCCAATTAATTGGAAATTATGGAAGCTTAATGCTCAGCTTCTCAAAGACGAAGTTTTTGTGGCGGATACAGGAAAGTTGATCCAAGAATTATCCTCCAAAAAAGGCCGTTTTCACTCGACGTGGGAGCGTTGTATAGAAGACGTTAAGCAGCTGGCGATCGAAAGATCTGGCATTCTTAGCTTTTATAAGTTGAAAATGGAAAGAAAGCTTCAGAGTGACTTGCGCATTTTATACGAGTACGAAAGTAGATTCCCAGGACAGGGATCTGAAGATATAGCTTGCGTTAAAGCCCAGCTTGATAGCCTCTATCAAGAGCGTTATCAAGGGGCGGCCGTACGTGCTCGAGCTGAAAGGTTCCTTCTAGGAGAGCAACCAACAAGAAAAGCGCTGGAAGACAAAAAACGCCATGTTTTAAAAAAGGAAATTCTAGAAATAGAGCATAACAGCAGAATATACACAGATAAACAAGAGATATATAACATTTTCCTTGAGCATTATCGCTCACTTTTTTGCCTAAAAACGGCTCCGCAAGACATGGAACGACTCGCGAAACTGATCGTATTGCTACCCAGGCTAACAGAAAAGCAGATTGAGACGCTTGAGGAAACCATCAGTTTAGCAGAAATCGAAGCCGCGGTTGATGCCCTACCTCAAGGAAAAACGCCGGGACCGGATGGTATTATATCAGAGTTTTATAAATTACACAATTATGCAATTTGTCCAATACTACAAAAAGTGATATAAGACTCATATGACACCAACGGGCTGCCCCCTTCCTTTCTGCGAGCTCACACTGTTCTTATTCCCAAAAGCAAAGATCCCAGCACACTTCGCCGCGTAGAAGGCTATCGCCCTATAACTTTGTGCAATGTTGATTATAAAATTTTCGCAAAGGTTTTAGCAAACCGGCTGCAGACAGTTATTCAGGAGCTGGTCGGAGACCATCAAACATGTGGGATTAGAGAAAGGGCCATACAAACCAATGTGCATGTAGCCCGTTCTGTTTTAGAAAACGTATCTAGAAAAGGAGACCAAGTGGCAATGATTCAAGTTGACCTTGAAAAAACTTTTGACCGCGTTCAACATCAGGTGCTTTTTAAGGTTATGTCACATGTTGATGTTGGAAAGATAATTTCACAGGGGGTTAAGATGTCCTATACGGACTGTCACACGAGCTTAATAGTGAACAATACTCTGTTGGAAAGCATCCCAGTGAATTCTTCGGTACGGCAGGGGTGTCCCATGTCCCCCTTACTCTTTGCCCTCTACCTGGAGCCGCTTTGTCAAAGTATTACTCAAAGTAATAAGATCAACGGTTACACCTTGCGGAGCACGGAAACCAAAGTTTTGGCCTACGCGGACGACATCGCTTACTTGTGCAAGGACAAAGAAAGTATTCGCCACGCTGTTGCGCTTACGCGCAATTTTTTTGCGGCCACTGGAGCGGAGGTGAACTGGCAAAAGTGCCGAGGCTTTTGGCACGGCTCGGGGGCCGCAACGCCAGCCAAGTACGAAGACATTGAATGGAGTTGCACACCATGTAACTACCTTGGAGTGCCCCTGCAGCACTACAGGAACAGCACGACCTACTGGTCTGAAGTGGCGACTGATCTCGACAAACGCACAAAGAGCTGGGCGCACCGGGATGTGTCGATCTTTACACGGTCGACCATGTGTAATATATTCCTTGTGGCCAAACTCTGCTATGTTCTGCAAGTTCTCCATTGTGCAAGCTGCAACATTCAGAAGTTTCATCGCATATTTGCCGTTTTTATTTGGAAATCCACCTGGGAGCCTATGCGGCGGGAAAACCTCTTCCGTCGCATATCGGACGGCGGTGTTGGTCTTCCGCACTTATTCGTTCGACAATTGGTATCCAGGCTTCTTTTTCTGAGGGATCAAGAAACTCCTTTGATCCGTGAAACGATTCAGGATACACTGGCATGCTTTCTTCCTACATTTGTCGTATCATCAGTCGGAGACGCGGACCAACCCACGAGACTAGTGGGCTATCTAAAAGAGGTTGTCGACACCTTTAACTTTTTGGTAGTTAGGTTCTCCAGGGAATACCTTGCAAGTGTTACGAGGAAAAAGCTTTCCCGAGACCTTGTGGACGTTCTTTTTCCAACTCCAATTTATCGAACTGTGTTCAGTTACAGTCCCGGCCAAGATGTATTGTGCCGGGTTAAAAAGACGGGCGTCCCGCCAGCAGTCAAAACGTTTTTCTTTAAGCTGCATTGTTCTGTACTTCCTACCAAAGTTTGGTTAAAAGAAAAAGGTATTTTTGTTCCATGGACAGAGAACTGCTTGTTGTGCAAAGTGCCAGAAACTGTGGAGCATATTTTTATTGATTGTTGGGACGCCTTTTTATTTTGGGATGTCCTGCAGCGCACGATTAAAAAAGACCTAGACATTTCCGCGCATTCAATTCGTTTTCTGCCTGTCGCGCCGGGTGACACTGTCCCCTATGATCTAATCATGCTCTTAGGTTTATATGGCATCTGGAAATCTCGAATGGATGTAAGAAACGCTATTCACTCACCAAGGACTGTACGCCTGCATTTTATTCAGTTAGTAGCGCAAGTCAAGAGTGTCTACGACGCTTCAGACCATGTGCCCGACTGGATGCCTTTATTTGGAAAGATTGTTAGAACTCAAGAAATTTTAGGATGCTGATGCGGGCAACGCCCTTTGTGCCCTAAATTGTGTGCTGTAATCGCGTTGTTACTTTCCATGCAATAAAGAAAAAAAAAAAACCTGGGTAGCTCAGTTGGTAGAACGCTCTGCTGGAAATGGAGAGGTCCCGGGTTCGATACCCGGACCAGGCGGAATTTTTCGGTAGCGCACCAGTCACTTAGCTGTGTTTGGAGGTTAGTGTTTGTCCTATGTCCCATTTTTTCCCCTTCTCCAGGGATTATATTTGTCAGTCGTGGTACTAGCATATTGTTTTTTGGTCATGACATTAATGAGCTCATGCATAAATTCAATGGTGAAAAAAAAAGAACGTTAGAAAATTGGTTAGTATCTAATGCTATGAAGGTAAATGGAGCAATAACAAAAACAATTATGTTCTGTTTAAAAAAAAGAACAAGCCCATTTTTACACATCAGGATATAATCCTAAGTTCATGTCGTATAGAGAATGTATTACATTTCAAGTGACTCGGTGTTGTATTTTCCTCTGTCATGTCATGGGAAGATCACGTTAACTACTTACTAACAAATAGAGCTCAAATTACTGGCATAGTTGGTCGTTTAGACACCTTCTTTCCACTAGAATGAAGTTGCTTCTTTAAAATTCAGTTTTTTACTTGCATTTAAACTATTGTGAACTGGTCTGGGCGAAAGCTACAATTTCAAACCTACAGCGTGTTCTCTTAATGCTCAAGTAATACATCCGGCACATCTATAACGCGCCTGATACACAAGGTGCAACTTTTTTTCATCGTTTTCGCGTGGTCAGCACCTACAACCTTTATATATATTGTTTGAGTGTCCGCTGTGAATCACAAACACAAAAACTATAAATAGTATACGTAATCGAGCCCAATTTTGAATAAAAATCGTTAGTTCCCCATTGAAAATTCCATCAAGATACGTAATTTGGGACACTGTCTGCCAGTCAGGAGCCTTGGTGAAACGTGCCCTGATGGTCCATCAGATGACGTCTGACTGCCACTGCCAAGGGAATTTCATCAACAAGGGCAGCATTTATATAGGAGTAAAGCTATACGCACTCATAAATATCGCCAAATGCCTCGACAAAACAATGTTCGAGAAAAAAAAAGAAAAAAAAAAGAAGCAGATCCACCGCGGATCGAACCCGCGTCCACTAGCGTAGAAATCGGACACCTTAACCCCTACGCTATGCCATCACTTAGGAAACTCGTTTTGGCCATTCGTTTTATACGAGTTTAGCGGAGCGCGTATAGCTATTTCCGTCCGAAGTGCAATCCGGAGTACGTATAGCTTTACTCTTTATATAAAGCTCAAAATCCGAGGTGGAAATCTTGGATGACAATGAAACGGTTCACAAGTCGAGGTGGCTATTTTGCACGGCTGTGCAACGGTTCACAAATCCTTAAAATGAATCATGACATCAAAAATCAGGAAAAGTGTGTGCCCGTCCTTTGTTGTTTTTTCCCTTTTGAAATTTGCGTTTTTTGGGCAAAAGGGACATTAGTTCACAAGCGGGACCACATGCACCGTAAGCATGTTTCAAAGAAGCGCCCTTGATGTCTGAACCTTTCGGGACGACCGTATACATTTTAATTCGCAAAACCTATGCGACTCCGTTGAAGCTAGAGAGCAAGCATGCATGCTACGACAGACAGCCCTGGCTTCCACGGACGAACGCGAGCAACCCCGACACAGCGGTAAGGCCAATATCCCATGCCAGATAGAAAGGTATAAACTTTGTAGCCCAAACCTCTCGGACCGAGTCAGGAGCATTTTAGTATTGCAGCGCGAGATCCCGACAATGAGCGCATCGCTCTAAAGAATGCTTCGGCTGCATATGCAATTAGGCCTTCAGCATGTTATGCAAAGCACTCGTATGTCACTCGCCGTACTTCAGTTCTACTGACCTGCCATGTAGAGTACTTTCGCATCGTAGAACTACCCTCTTGTTCGCGCGTCTCCGGCCGAGTAGACCTCGTACACCTTGTCGTCTTCAACTACACCGCTAAAGTCCCTTACATCGTCGGAACTCACAACAGGCTGGGTCTTGTCGAGTAGAAATTCTACTAAAACATAAGACATTGTAGAGCCCGGGCAGGATCGACAGGTCGGAGCAAGCGGGCAAACAAAACGAGTCGAGAGCGATCGTTCATGGGAGCTCGGCGGAGCCTCTATGGGCGAAGCGAAAGTGGCGTGTTTGGCGTTTCGGCGGGATTCTGATCAAGGTTGTCAGTGGGTTGCGTGTCATATCTCTAACATCAGTGGTTTTATGGGCTCACGTCCCGAAATCGTTTTCTCGTGCATAGATTATTTTTCGTATTCATAGATTTGACAAAATAGTGGTATCCGAACCAACTTTACGTCCTTTGACCGTACGTCTGTCTGCACGTCGAAGTGTTTTGACGTACAGTCAGAGACAATCGATGTACCATCAGAATCGCTACCAAGACACCTTGATGGCATTTCGCGGCGGCCGACTGCCACCAGAAAACCATCAGAAAGCCGACAAGCAGAGTCTGACTGGGGTTTGACTGTCGGTCATAGTAACTTGTTGGCCAATCAGACATGCTTGACGTACAGTCAGGCACAGTCAGCGGTCCACTAGAAAACATTGACTGCCAAACAGGGTTACATTGATGGATTTTTCCTTTGGGTTATCCTACAAGAGATAAAAAGAACTGGACAGTACCTTCAACTCGACTAAACTCCGGAAAAGAGTGCCTCTGAAGAGTGCCTCTGTTATTCATTGTCATCTATATTAAATTGCTGTCACTTTGTTAATTTTGATATATAAACTTGCAGATACACTGAACTTCGCGCAAGGTACCAGAGCAAGGAAAGTTTTTTTAATGTTATTTTTGTGTGCTACTAATATAAGCTGAATTAATTCTTTTCAATTTCTCTTGTTCTTTGTGTGTTCAGCTTTCCAACTAGTTTGTCTTAGTGTAATAAAACGTCACTGTTGTCAATTCTTTTGTTTTGGTTTTGTTTCTTTTCAGATGGAAGTACCTTGTATTATTATATAATTTCGTGTCTTCTTTTCATTTAATTTTCTTACCTCTGTCTCGTACTAGAACGGTTCTAGTCAAGATGCGCAAACAGCGTTTTATCCCCAGCTCCCACCATACTTAGATTGTAAATAAACTATTATTATCATTATTATTATTATTATTAAATAAGCGTAAAATGCAAAGCTTCTACTGATTGGAATGCATTGGTGACCCATGGTCTCGTTGACGAGTAAGAGCGATGTATTAGAGGAAAGCTGAAACGGTTTTGAATTGATTAAAAACACTGGACGCTTTTCCATTGGAATTCAAAAATCAGTCATATCATAAAAAGTAGGCTATATAATGCATGCGCTACCTAAAACACGCCTTTGAAGTTGCGTTGAAACCAGGCCGCTCCGCGGCAGCGGGAGAGAGGAGTAAAAGGAGGAGGAATAATCTTGGGGGACGCTTATCCTTCGCCTTTAAAGGGATAATACAATGAAATTTCGGCGCTAATTTTTTGGGCTATACGTGTTTAAAGGAGTAGTATCATGTCGGACACACCAATCTCTGGTTGCAAAAGACACGAAAAGGAATTTGAAAGCAAATTAAACGATTAGCAAAGAGCAAGCGGTGAATGTCGGTAAAGCCTCGTTTGTAATGCCTGTCTAGGAACTTTGACAGGTAGTGGCGATAACTGCTTCGCCTAGAACTATATATGCGTTGAACCTGACGTCATCCCGACAGCTCCACGGTCAGCACAAGAAAAAAAGGGGAGGGTGGAACTCCCCACTCAACGGGACTCTCTTTTGTGTGCCCAGGCGTCGCTTTCTCCCTCTACAATATAATAGAAGATTAGTCGGTCACTCAAAATTCACACAAAAGCAGTTTTGCGGTCTGTTGCGGTGGCCCGATCGCTGCCGTGCTTCGACCGCTTCGGTGGCTGGAACGGCTAGCGCATCCTGAAGACGTCAGCCTCGCCGCAGCTTTGCTCATCCCGGGACAGACTACGTCACGATTGCGCCGGATGTAACGCGCTCTCCGCTGGCTGCTCTCCGAGATCTTGCCAGAGTGGGCCGTTTGTAACGAAAAATTCAGCCATCAGGCTGAAAATAGAAATGTCCGATTGTCATTTTTGAATATTATGGATCATATTCCGCCTATTTCTGAACACGACGGGTATATTTAAAATTTCGGTGAAGTGTCCCTGCTAAAAAATTAAGCTCGATGGCGTTATTGGGCCCCGTCCGCAAAACCTTCTCATATAAACCAGCGCTCGTTCCCAAGCCGTGCAAGCGAGTGTGGGTGGTCTTGTCGGAAGCGTCGCGTGTCACGTGACGTCACATGACGTCACCTGTAATGTGATGTCACGTAACGCGTGACGTTAAAGTGGTTGTGACGTCATGACCCTAATGACCCTCTAAATATAGCGGAAAAGTTTTCGCTAAACTTGGCGTGAAAATTTTTTCTTTAATGTGACGGTAAATGTTCCGCCAAATTTGACAAGAAAATTTTTTGCTAAATTTAGAGGAACATTTAGACGTCATGTGACGTCAAAATGTGTGACTTCACGAATTTTTGGTCCCCCCGACGCCAGATTTTCTATGACATGAGCTCCTTAACGTTATCGTGTTAAAACATGACGTCAAGAAAGTTCCCTCGTACGTGCTCCTCGTTCTCGCAGAGGCAGCGTTGTGCATCCTCGATGATCCCCAACTAGCTGAGTTAGTCGGTGATGTATGCTTCTGAAAGATGCCAGCTGAACGTACACGAAGATACGCAAAAAGAGAGAAAGAGGAAGGAGGGCAAACACACACTGCTGGACCATTCACCATTTGTCGAAGATAGGACTTCTTCCGCACCCGTTAGTTTCATATCTCGAAACTAATGGGTGCGGAAGAAGAGCTTTATCTCCAGCAAATGGTGACTAGTCCAGCAGTTCGGAGCATCTTTCTACAGAAGAGGCGGTTACCTCAGCGAGTCCTAGGAGCTTACGCAAAGTGGAGACATAACAAGGTGAGAAGTGTGAGTTGATGGTTCTGCGAGAGATGCAATTAGAGTCTCGCCTGGGCTCTTTATGACGTCACGGCTCGACCAACCAATGACATTCGCCGACGGCAAGCGGCGGCATGTTCATTCGATTTTCTTACACGTTTAGTGTCGTTTTGAGGACAAATAATATTCGATTTTTTTTTCTTTCACGTTCAGGGCCGCTTTGAGGACAAATGTTATTGAGATCTAGGTTCTCCGGTAAAATTTACGAAGCAAGAAATAACAAAAACAAAAAAAGAATTAATTATTTTTTTGTAAAAACAAACAAAACTTTTCAGCTTCCTTTCACTGAGAGTCTCCGACACTGCGTGGCGAATGTCGAGTATTCTGTGATCACTCCGCAGGCAATAGGGTTGCTTCATTATTGCCGACTAACTAATACCTAAGCGAAAAGCGTCGCCATAATAAGCCGCGTCTTGTGTTTCTTAAACGGATAGTGAACCGGACATTTCAGTGTCTATAATAAGCGGCGCACTATCTTTCCATGAGTCACCAGTGGCCGGTGTGCGCGAGCACACGCAACAAATTTGACGTCATCATATCCCCCATTCGAGCTTACTAAGCTTGAATGGGGGATATGATGACGTCAATTTCGTTGCGTGTGCTCTTGCACGCCAGGGGCTGCTGACTCATGAAAAGATAGCGCGCCACTTATTATAGACACTGAAATGTTTGGTTTACCATTTCTTTGAACTCTCAGTCACTTGAACAAAATAGTCAGTTACAACCAAACAAACGCAGCGTAGCAATTATTATCTTCGCGCTGCTTCTTCGTAGTTCGCTAGACGGCCTTCTCATAGACAAATTTTGTCATTTTATTGACTGGGTGCGATAAGAAGATGTCCAAGACTCGTCACGTCCCAGTATTTCTTAAGCGGCCAGTCGTTACAGCAAACAATCGGTATGATATTTTGACCCCTTTCACTATGCATTTTAGTAGTATAATTAGCACTGTACCAACATGGTCGCTGTGTCAAAATGGATACATATTTAAAGCTGAAGAGGTCACTTATGCGCTTCAAATCTTTATAACACGGTACAACACCTTTGCACAACATGGGAAGTGGAGCAATAAAGAAAAAGTTCCTTCGCCGTTATGTCGAAATATTTTTTTTTACGAGCAAAAAGTTAGGGCGCAAACAAGCTGGTGAAAGTTTAACATTTTAAACAAAACCTCGATACTTTGTGTTGTGTTGTCCTTTTTTACCCCCAGTCTCAAAGTTTTTTCTAAAATGTTAAAGGTTTTTTTTTTTTTTTTTTCTGTTACACATCCTAATGCGTGTTAGAGAAAACAGTAAAAAACGCACTAGAAACTTTCGTCTTCTTATCACGTCGAGGCATCTTACTATGAACATATTTTTCTTCCGGGGAACAATTTAATACCATTTAAAAGCAATAACGGGAAACACTAATGCCTGGGAGAAGCGTGACTGGAAAGGTACCGGGATATTAGGTGATATTGTTAAGCGCTTTTTCTCTGTGTGTGTGTTACTTATATACTATCACCGACTGTCGTTTCAAGCCTTCAGTGGGACAAACACTAACGGTCGCTTTTCTTCCAACCTGCGTCGCCACACTCCAACAGTTTTATCACCACCAATCACATCTCTTAAGAAACAAATAAACGAAAATACACGACCGTTAAGCCAAATGGGAAATAAGGTCATGGACAAATGTACTGAAAGCAACATAAGCCTGATGGCACATTCGGGTAGAAGAAATAAGCGAATCAAAATTCAACATTGAAGAAGAAAACAAAACCCGCTCCATTGATATGGTTGATATCTGAAATTAATATTGAACACTGACTAGCCATTTATTTTACTAATATTCTGCTAAGCTTTAAAAAAAAAAAAAAAAAAAAAAAAATTTTCCCAGTAAGCTAGGGTTGGTTATTGTTGGAATTTTAAGCTTTATCAGTGCGTCGTGAGCACTTACCTTTTTCTCAAGTCCAGGTTCTTCTTCGTGAACTCTGTGAACTAAGTGCTTCTCAGGGTAAATTAGGTATTCAAAAGTGAATTCGTGGCCACAGCTAGTCTGCGGTTAACGTAAGGTGACGTTTGAAACGCGCTTCTTCTTATCAAACTAATTATAAATGTTTTAAACTAGTGTTTTATTTTGAAAAGCTATTCATGCTTTTGGAACCTTAATTTTGTGCGCGCTAATGTGTAATGAGCTAATTTTAAAGCGGCAGATGTCGCCGCGATTTGACGACGAAGCTTACAGCAGACTGATTTTAGTACCATGTGTTTATGCTAGCCGAATGTATAAAATACATATAGCTTTTTTTAGATGATAAAAAATTGTCACAAGGGTTTTATATTAGCATCTTTCGTTTAGTTCAGTGAAGTTTTATTTTATCGTGTTTCATATAGGTTAAATTACCTTTCATACGGTGCTGTGATAAGATTATTCTTTTGTCAACATATTCGCAATGTCCACATAACGAGATCATAAGGGCGCCTTGTATTCTTTCTTTTAACTAATCAAAAGAACCTTCAATCCCTCCTTGTGTTCATACGCCACAAATGGAAAGTATAGAAACTTGCAAATGCTTACTTCTTCGCTACATTTAGCAATAGCTCTCAATAAAGAATATTCCATACAGGAAGTCAGCATTTCGCACAAGACATATCACTTTATATTATAAATACCTTATTCGCAATTTTAATTCATTTTGTTTTATTGTTGGTTTTATAAACTTCACGATTCTGATAGAAATTATAACTTTATCACCACTTTTGTTCCATGGCTGAATGAATTCTACCGCGATATCAACTTGAGCTGTCTGCGTTTGTGTCGGTAAAATTAAAAACTGAAAACTCAGCATGGTCGCTGACTTAACGAGGGTCCCTTCGAATATTACATTTGCAATAAGACCACACTCTTAATATTGTGAGCAGCGAATAGGGAGTATTCACTGGGCGCTATATTTGTGGGTGCTGTTTAGAGCGCATGCTCAGAGCGAGCTCACATCCATAGGCTGCTAATACCGGCACTCTTGATGGTGCGGAATGCACGTTGCAAAAGAACTGTGGCAGCTCGGCATCAACACGCGCTCAGCATTCGCGCACACAGCTATGGCCTCCAGTGAGTGCTCCCTATACACTGTGAATGTGCGCCAACTTCGGCAAGCTGACTTCGGCCGTGTGAGCAGAACCCAGCTCGTGCATCGTGACGCACGAGACCCGCTTGAGCTCAGGGTTGAATCGGACATTCTGCCCAGCGGCCGGATCTCCTGGGACCTTTGCAGACCAGACTTGAGAGACCTCAATAAACCTCCTCACAACTTGGTGGAGCTGCGGGGTAAATGGGACAGCATGCGGCTTCCACTTCTCAGCCGCCCACTGAAAGTCAGACAGGGTCCCTTTCTTCAAATCCTGGGCCCATCTGGCATCCCTTGTTGCGCCAACGGGACCCACAAGATTTTACCGGCCTTGGCGAGGAAGGCATTGACGAATGGCTCGATATCTACAACAGAGTCACCACTTACAACCGATGGGGCAGTTCAATGAAGCTAGCCAACATCTTTTTTTTTTATTTTACCGATGTAGCAAAAATATGGCTCCTAATTAAACCACGAACACGAGGGGCAATCGTGTGAAACTTTCACAGCTCGTGCAAGAGAGGTATTTAGAGGCCAGCAAATCGTCGCGGTATTTCGGAGCGTCGACTAAATACGCGCATTCAACAACCGGGCAAACCTACACGTCATATATGCAAGACGTCCTGACTCTCTGCCGAAGGGTAAGCGACCAGATGACTGAAGGTAACGTCTTTTTTCGCTGTTTTAACCCATTCAATATGTACAATGTGCTCAAACACAAGAGAGCATGCGTTCTCTTATCCGTGAAATTGTCCGTGACGAACTGAGGCAATTCCTTGCTACGCCTTCGCCCTCCCTATCGAGACAAGCTCCGCTGCAAGACATGATCCCTGAAGAATTACGGCAGGCTTTCAGTCTTACTTCACCGCCACACCGGACGGACTATATGAATTTAACGTTATGCCTTTTGGTTTATGTAGCGCGCCAGCCACGTTTGAACGAATGATTGATTTCGTACTCCGTGGTCTCAAGTGGAAAACGTGTCTCTGTTACCTTGACGGCATTTTCATGTTCTCTACAAATATTGAGGACCACCTTTTTTGTCTCTCGGAAGTTCTTTCGTGCCTTCGAGACGCTGGTTTCAGACGTTACGCGAAAAAATGCCATTTTGCGGCACAAGAAGTCAAAGTCCTTGGTCACACCATGAATAGACTGGGTGTGCGATGCGGACAAACTTCGTGCTGTAATGATTTTCCAATACCACAGACCTCAAAGTAACTACAAAGCTTCCTTGGCTTATGTTATTATTTTCGCCGTTTCGTTCGTGGGTTAGCAACGATTGCCAGTCCTTTTCACGAGCTATTACAGAAAGGTGTCCGATTTCATTGGTCAGCGGAGTGACAAGATGCATTTACATCATTACAGGCTTCCCTTACAACACCCCACATCCTCCGTCATTTTGACCATTCTCTGGAAACAATTTATTCATACTGACGGAAGCGGTTTTGGTATTGGAGCTGTCTTACCACAATGAACCGAACAATCTGCACCTGAACAAGTTATAGCTCATGATAGTCGGACACTCACGAAACCGGAAGGAAACTATTTTACAACGAAACGCGAGGCTCTCGCTGTCGCATGGGCCGTTGTAAAATTTTGACCTTATCTCTACGGCCGCAAGTTCAAAGTCGTAACTGACCACCATGCGTTTTGCTGGTTGCTCTCTCAAAAGAACCCCTCAGGCCGTCTTGCACGCTGGGGTCTCAAACTTCAGGAGCACGACTTTAATGTTGCCTACAAGAGTGGTCGTAAACACCAAGATGCAGACGCTCTATCACGCTCTCCGCTTTCGTTGGATCATGTCAATACGAAAGTGCCAGAAAGGAAGATAACCGACACAATTGCCCCAATTTCCTACCGCAACTTATCAGTCGAGCAGTGTAATGACCCTTGGATGCACCGGATATTGACTCACATTGACGGCACCAATCCATCAAATGACAACCGCTTCATCAATCGCGCACAAAACTTTGCAGTTTTTGACGGAATACTCTTCAAACGCAGTTATAACCCTAACACTCGCCGGTGGTTGCTTGTCATACCACCCCGCTTTCGAACATAAATATCGCAGAGTCTCCACGATGATCCTACTGCCGGTCACTTGGGATTGCTAAAGACGTATACAAGAGTTAAAAATATATTCTTTAAACCCGGTCTTTACCGCACTGTATTTAAGTACGTTAGAAGCTGCCAGCAGTGTCAACTCAGCAAACGGTTAACTTCATCGCCCGCAGGACTGCTACAAACACTGGCGCCACCTCACATACCATTTGAGGTTGTGGAAATCGACTTCTTGGGGCCTCTTCCTCTCTCCACAGCTTCGAATCGCTGGATAATAGTGACCATCGATCATCTGACTTGCTATGTCGAGTCAGATGATCGATGGCCACTGCGGGTGCGTGAGCAAGAGGCATTAGCGGAAGAAATTGCAAATTTCTTACTACACCAGGTAGTCTTACGGCACGGAGCGCCTCGAACAGTGATAAGCGATAGAGACCGTTCGTTCTTGTTCACGACACTACAAGCCCTACTCACAGTCTGCAATGTCTCCCATCATCCCACAACATCTTATCATCTTCAAAAATAGGCACACGGAACGGTTTCATCACACGCTAGCTGACATGACAGCCATCTACGTGTCTGAAAACCACAACAATTGGGATACTATATTGCCATTTGTTGCCTTTGCTTATAATAGCGCTATTCAAAGTACCACAGGATTTTCCCCGTTCCACCTTCTTCACGGTCACGACGCCTCCTGTGCACTGTACATTATCCTCCCTCCAGAACGTCGTAAAAACTCGGATGCCTTTTTTAGCGACATGATCTCGCGCACTGAAGCCTGCCATCAACTGGCGCGACTCCGCACACTAGAACAACAAGGACACAGCAAACAACATTATGACGCACATAACCGCGACGTCCAGTACTGTCCAGGGGACTATGTCCTCGTTGCATTTCCAAGACGTCAAGTTGGCAGGTGCGCAAAGTTTCTCCCGTGTTACCATGGACCCTACCGCATTGAGCGACAAACGTCTCCTGTCAACTACGCAATCGAACCTCTCATCGCTCGCACAGACAGCCGCGCTTTGCAGTCCGACATAGTCCACGTCTTCCGACTCAAACCCTACGACTCTCGTCCTAGCGGCCAGGATGGCCTTCCTCCAAGGGAGGAGCGTATGTGAGCAGCCACGCGAAGCTATGAACTGTGAATGTGCGCCAACCTCGGCCAGCTGACTGCGGGTGCGTGAGCAAGACCCAGCTCGTGCATCGTGACGCGCGAGACCCGCTTGAGCTCAGGGTTGGATCGGACATTCTGCCCAGCGGCCGGTTCTCCAGGGACCTTTGCGGAGCAGGCTTGAGAGACCTCAATGAACCTTCTCACAATATTAATAACACCAAAAGCGAAATGGTATCGACAATTTGTCTCCCATCTTGAGTGCAACGTGAGCGACTAGCTGCTACGAGACAGTGCGTACAGGGAACGTGCGACAATACACCGACGCGCTTCCTGTTTGTAGGTGTAGTCACCGAGAACGTAAAAGCTAGAATAGAGTCTGATATCAATACTCCGCCTCACGCTAAGTTCGACCGCAACCAACTTTACGATCCGACAGATCCAATCAAGTGGCTGTGCATCGCGACGGTGCTCGTCGTCCTTATGCGCTAGCTATACCCCGGCTAAACCGATCACACACACAAACACAAAAAGTCAATGGACCTCATGGCACATGCACGTGCACGATTGGTGTAGCCTTAGATAGAAAACGCGCAGAGACGACAAGCGCCGTGAAGGTGCAGTTTTGGCGCTGTTAGACAGGCTTCGCTGTATCCTGTAGCGTCGACTGCGGTTGAACATAGATTGAGACGCGGAGTATTACACGGGCACGCGCAAACACGCGCCACGCTATCGCGGCGCACCGCAGGTTCGAATTGGTCGAAAATCTCGGATTTTTACTCGTAGGCCACTGTAAGTCGTGTGTGGTGCGTTACGCTACGGTTCAGCTGAGCTCGACGTTGGAGGATAAACAAGATTTTAGCGTTAACATACGTAGCGCAAGCACTTCCGTCCCACGGTGAAGTAATCGAAAAGAACAAAATCAATTCCCCAATGAAAGATGCCTTGACACGAGCTAGTAGCCATCAACAACAATGCGCGAGGATATTTTGGTGGCAACACTAAGATTAATTGCGCCTAAAATTTTTAAGTAGCCGCCCCTTGTTTTTTTTTCTTTATCGCAGAACAAGCGCGTTGGTTTAATGGAAAAAGTTTTGCAATTTCAAAAGCCAAATGTTGAAACAAACGTCTGTTTGTACTTCAGTGTGGCTTGTTACGTAAGACCTATTCGATATTTGTGCCGACATAGTGCAATATTGTTCTTCAAAAGCAATTTAAAATTGTTATGAAAATAAAAATAAAATAAAATAAAATAACGGGGGTCATACCCAATGTGGCAGTCACAGCACTTATAACGGTTAGCCCACTGTACTGAGGAAAGTAGACAGCTAAGCACATACAAGATACGATCATAGAAAACATAATTTTTTTCTTTGTCTTTTTCTTTTTGCGCCCCCGAAATATAAACGAGGCTGAAAAATTGTGTAATGCCACAGACATATTAAACTATAATTTATAATAACTTTTTCTTTTTTTGGTGGGGGGAAAAGCATAACGCAAGATGGGGAACAATAGTGTTCAAAAGAAGAGTAACATTTAAGAATAAAGAAACTCGAAGTAAAACAGGACAATAGAGCCCCTGATACAACCTTAACTTTTCAAGTATCTTCAAGTCTGACCGTGTTGCAGAGTGCGCTTTCAAAATTTGTGGCACAGACAGCTTAAAAGTTCAGTTGATTGTCGGTGCAGTGTGCCAGTGCAAGAGGTTGCAATGTCATTATTTTTAAAAGAACAACATATTTCCTTCATATGCCCTTTAACTTTTGGACACGGATATAACCCATCGTAAGAAAGTTCGTTATCTACTACCATATTGATATTTTTTGACGAGTGAAGCAGAGGTAACTAGTCCGATTGTCTCCAAAGCATTTCCGTCGGGTCTATTCAAGGGCAATCGATGGCCCCAACATCAGTGTTTACGATGGCATCATCAGCCGTAAAAGGAAGAAAACAAAATTAACGGCTGCTTGAACGTCGGATTCAGTGACCCAATTGCAATGCAAACAAAGAGCAATCGCTCACAGCTGCTGCGACTGGAACAACCGATAGGAGCGCCAGCCAGCTTGTCCCGGAGAACAGAAGGCTCGCAACAGCGTCCAGACTGCTTCGCCGTCGCCATACAGACACACACACATCTGATCACACAAACAGACAGCTTTGCCCCAAGTTCGCGGGACACAGACAACTCGACCATCCTTCACTTCGGGGTGGCGTAGCGGTGCACACAATGGCCTTATCACCCGGCTATCCTTTTTCCTCGCCACCCTCTTTGCTCGCCTTCGGTGTCGCGCGGCGCTCCTCCCGAAAGGACCTCTCTCAGGAAAAAGGGAACGCGATGCTTTTGCCTGTTGTTGTCCTACTCGCGACTTCCTGAACCTCTCGCTCCTTGGGCGGACTTTCGCTTACGTGTGCCACCAAAGAGGGGGACAACGCAACACACCAGAGTGCTTCGTGGCGCTTATCTTTTGCTTTGAGCCAAACAGCAAACCAGACGACGGTCAAGCGACAGCCACGGTGCGATTAGCATTGTTGCCGTGTCAGTGAAAACGGGGAGCTATCTTCGTTTTGGTTTCTTCTCTCAGACGGTTGGTTCTCCCCCGGGGCCAGATAGAAGCTCTGAGAAATGGATCCGACGGACTGCGAGGTCTTTGAAGGCATTTTGGGTGATACTGCACCGCGAGAACAGCCTTCCCATCCATGGTCGGCTGGCTGTCGGACCGACTGGTTAGTTGTTGCAAACCCGATTTCAAACGTAGGGCACTCGCTTCGCACTTGTACGCTTGAGTTTCAAATCGTCGCACTTCCTACGAACCCGAGTAGAACGATAAGATATGTAACGTAGAAAATTATTTTTATTATTCTAGACGAGGATGCCTTCTGTCATCAAAGGAACTAGACGGCGAGATACACATCACAAAGATCGGCGAAAGAGAAAATATTTTGGTACTGCTAATTGTATAACACCAACCTTTTGCGAGGTTCACGCATTGAAAAGCACCGAGACATTATTGTCATAAAAATCGATGTTGAGTACTAATTAATACATTAATACTTGACATCTCTAGTACCCCCTAGACGTAGAAACAACAGAAAAACAGACAGAACAACGAAGTACAGACTTCGTTGTTCTTTTCGTTTTTTTTTATTGTTCCTACGGCTCAGGGTTACTACGGATGCCATTCACTAGCTCACCTGCGTTTCTTTACCTTTTTTCACAAATACTTGAGCCAGTTTCTTTGGTGGCAAAACGTTTGAGCAGAAAAATATTGAATTAGACTAATTTATAACAGTTCTATGGAACATTCACGACTGTGAGAAATTTTATTTATTCAGATTTGTCGGGAAGTTTTACCTTTCAAATAAAAATTTTTTTTTCACTTTACCCGTTTTCATCTCAAGAAAAAAGTATGTTTTGCACATTGTTCATACACGGCGTGAAGTAGTTCTTACGAGATTTGGCTATCGAAGGAAAAAGCGATGCCTTTGGTGTTTGGAACCTGTATGTCTTGAAAAGATAGCATATAAATAATCTAAAACTCACCTGCATGTATCTCGATTATCCACATGAAGGGGAAAATTAGTAATGCTCCGCTACGGGCCGGACTTGTTTTACTAAGGTTCTTGAGGTGAAAACGGGTATAGTCTGACTCTTTTATATCGTGCATGTTCAGAACTTGAAGAGAAATATAGGTAATTATAGCCGGCGGGAGTGCTGCTTGGCGGGACTCCAGAAGACAGAAACGCCTTTGCATCGAGTAAGTGGCAAAAATAATCATTCATTTTTTTTATATATGGCATGTAGAACATTATGGCTTCCCAAAAGCCAGCTGAGTCTTGTTGCAGAAAGAGAACGCTTGGTACATTTGAGTCCTCCCGATCAGTGAACTCCAAAATATAGAATTCCTAGGATAAATTCGAATTATACAAAACACTTTTCTATGGAGTGGTTTTGCCAATCTTTCGAATTTATTTAATATTATAGAGTCATTTTATAGTATTCTCTCGTACATACCGTATTCATCAATGCTTTAAGATAGCAGAAACCAGCCCCGGTGATTCTGGGCGTTGCCGGACTGTCGAAGACAAAAAGCGACAACATTGCTTTTTTTTAGACGGCCGCCCTCGGTGTTCCCAGTGACATTTGGTCCGGCCCGCACAATTTCCGAGTTGCGCAGCCCTGAATTAAAGAGCAACTCCAGTCAAAAACGAAACCGAACTAAATGACCGGTATCGCTTTAGTGGCACGAAATATGATAACAACCGAAATATTACGTCAAAGTAAAGTCGCGTACTCCAATAAAACTGATTTTAAAGATGCGACCTGCTGATCTCTAGCGGGCGGTAAGCGGGTTAGCTTTTAGTCAAGCAACACTGGGCCAAGCGTAGCGCTGCACGCCCGTGACGTCACGTCGCGGTGCTGTTGCAGTTGACTCCGCACGTTTTACCGCGTATCGGAGCACCACGGTGACGTCACGTCGCTGTCGCACAGGTGATGAGCAATGTTGCCATCCCTCACGAGCATATAGTTTTGGTATTGCCGTAGACGTCCAAAATCTAACTTTGAACCGTGATACTTTTAAGACTAGACAGAATATCGAGAAAAGAAAATTATACCTCGTTATTCAGGGACGCTGTCTGAGCAGAGAACAGTCGTAATCCCAAATTCGAAAATATTGAACGGAGTTGCCTTTTAAAGAGTCGTTTCGGAAGTGAGAAGGAACTTATTGTTTATTAATTGACGACATGCGACCGGGCCTTGCGCGAGATGGTCGCGCAAATTCAGAAAGCGTTTATTTGCCACAAACTAGGAAGGAAGTTATAGGATGGCGCCGGTGTTTTGATCGACCTGGACACATGTGGCACGACACTAAGGGAAGGGTTAGATGTAGATGCAGATGTCTAGATTGGCCTCATGCACACTTAGAAAAAAGGGTCTATATTGTCCTTTCTAAAGGGAGGGACGATCTAGTAACCTAAGCTTTTTTTAAAAAGGAAGAAACTTTAGTCCTTGAAAGAAGGGGACTAAGGTTTCTCCGTCGTCTGCATATCATTATGGCTGCCCCGAATCAAGCAAATGCAGCTCAATAAGGCTTAACAAGGACGCTGCCTTTGCTGCATGGGGCGAGAGGAGTAGCAAATAAAAGCGTAACACGAGCTTTCTCGAACTTCATTTATTTCCAAGTCAGCTTCCCCCGTCGGTAAAGAAAATTTCGTTTCGAAAGCAGCCAACCAATCTTCTCGTCGTCAGCACTGCGATGTTTAACGGAGACAACCGATACACAGCTACTTAATGCACTTTATGTCTTATATATGCTATTCCTCGAGTCCCAATTTCTTCGTCAGCACCGCAAATCAAGGGGCAATGGTAAACAATTCACGAAAGTAAAAGCCGCTCTCATGAGCGCAAATTCGAAGTAGCCGGTACTTCGCTCATTGTTGAGCGGTACGACGAAGTGTGATGAAAGGTTAAATCGCTCGCCACTATAGTCGGATGCAACCTAAGAACAATTTTTCGGCTCCACCCACAAGCGCATTGCGCCCATCTGAAGTGCGTCCGCCGTCGAGAAAGTAGTTCGCTAGCAACGTTGCTTTTCCTTCCTCCAGGAAACGTGTCTTAAACTACTACAATATTTATTTAATTCATTCAGGACATTTAAATAATTTAGTATACGTTTTTGTCAACGAAATAGCTGTTTAGTAAAGAAAGAAAGTTATGTCCAATGTACCGTCTTCCCTATTCATTTTCTGTCCAAGATACTGTCTAACATACCGTCTAACATACCTCTCAGCAGTGCTAAGCCTCGCGCCCGCTTCGAAATTTTCGTTGGCGATAGCGTCGCTGGATTCTCACGTTGTCGCGCAAAAACTGCTGCAAACGCAAGCCGATACCATTAAGATTTCGTGGCGTAACCTCGGGCACATAAAACACGGTGCAAAAAAGCAGAATAATTGTCACGAGAAACTAGCGTCGCGTTGCTAAGGCCAGCAGCCATGTTGGGCTTTTTTTTTTTTTCAAAAGGATCGCGATTGGTCCACGGAATCGTGACGTCATGAAAACGATTGGCTGGCGTTTCTCGGCGTAGGATTACATTTTCCTCTGAGAGGCATTTCCGGTTTTTTCTTATCTTGCAACCGACTATAGACGGCAAGGTCAAAAGAAGTTGCAATTAGCTAGGCTATGTGGGGCTAAATAGTGACCGGTTCATGTGCTCCCACACCTATCTATATTTTTATTATCTCACGCCACCATTGGATTTTAGGCACCTTTATTGCCTTTATTATCACACATCTAGATACATTACGCGTACCACAAACATCAGCTGAACATAAAAAACAAGCCCATACACATCACGGCGCATACACGACACATACAAACATCAATAAAACAGCACACTAACCCGATTATTTCTTCGAAGCTCAGCGTTTATGACTTTTACAGTCGACGTCTTGAAGGTACAGATTTTCTGGGTGATTACGTAAGCAATAAATAAAATTCCCAGCATGTTCAATTTTTCAGCAATGTCATACCCATGAAATTATCTCGAATGGCTCAGGAGATGAATATTTTAGAAAACTGTAAACGCTGATGCCGTAATTACTTGGAAGCCAATAAAACAAGCCGCTCCACTGCGGTTCCAAGCCATGTGTTTGCTTCTCCGCAAGGCACGTCGTAGACAGCTTGTCCATCTTAGTATTTATTTTTTCATTTGTGCTGCTCCCGTGCGGCTGCCCAATTGTTGTCTAGATTTAATATTTCTAGAGGGTGTATTCACCCAGCTGGAAGTGATGCTTCATTGGCAGAAAAATCGCTTTTCGATCAACATGAATGCAGCCAAAGCCGAGACTTGCGGCAGGTGTTAACGGTTATGAGCTACACCGTGGTGAGCTCGAACACTTCTAGCGCTCATCTTAGCGTGCCGCTTAGAGGCAAGTTTCTCTAGGAACCGTAATATATCTAAACATCAAAATGAGAGATATCTTTGCTGCCGATTTTACCATCTTCTCTTAATCCCCAAATTCTTAACTGTAAATATACGTACTCCCTGTCATATTTCAAGAATGCCCAGTCCTTTCCCTAAGACAGCAATCACTCTTGGGGAGGGGATAACTGTATATCCCAGACAGTCACATTGGCCACTGTACGATAAGAGCTGGTTCAGACCAGCGTTCTAAGATAACTATCCGCAGGTCTATGGATTGCACCGTGATCTCTGGAGTGGTCTTCAACTCTTTAACGAAAAGCAGTATGTCAACCTGCGACGCCACGCCCCCTCTGATTACGGCCCAGCCAGTGAAATCACCATCTTAGTTCTTGAAAATTACCTCGATTATATATCAAGTTGGTGTGACACTTGACATATGACAATAAATGTTGACAAATGTAAACACGTGATAATTTCCAGGCGAGTTAACGATCATCCTTCCTATACCCTTAATAATATGACATTAGAGCAGGTTGACACTTACAAATATCGGGGCGTTCATGTCACATCTAATCTCACATGGGAATCGCATGTTCACCACGTCATTTCGAATGCCAACCGCACGCTTGGCTATCTAAAACGTAAATGTTTACAGACTCCTTTGACTTTGACACTCTTTTTCTATAAAACACTAGTCCTGCCAAAACTTGAGTACGCTTCTGCTGTTTGGGATACTAACACTGAGAGCCTCGTCGGGGCCTTGGAAGCTGTCCAGAATAGGTCTGTGCGTTTCATTATTTTTAATTATTATCGTACCGTAACCTCTATGAAAAAATTCTTCTCCTTCCTAACTCTTTCTTTACGCCGAACGTTTTAGCGATTATGTTTATTTCAGAAAATAATTTTTTTTTTCACAACCCAATCCTTAAGACTGAACTCTTACTGGAGCCATCCCACATATTATCACACAACAATCACATACATAAAGTCGAAATTGCCACACTGCCACACTAATACCTACCACACATCATTCATACCTCGTACGTCTGCTGACTGGAATCTCCTTTTCACATCCATCGCCACAATTGTTAATCCTGTTGATTTTAAAAATGCTGTATCTATACTGCTCGAACATGATTCGTGATTTGAGTGTTCTATTAACTAGTACGTTATAATCCCACCACGTCTGTAATGCCTTCGGGCCCTGAGGGTACCAATAAATGAAATGAAAAAATGCCCGACAGTTTACGTCCTCTTATCTTGATTCACAAAACTGAGGCCACTAATACGCGAACACACTGTCACATCGGCAACGATTCCAGTCTTCGTTCACAACACACGAAGCTGCTATCGCGGTGTTGCTGCTATGTTGCTGACACGTAGAAATACAAAACAACCAACATTGATTGCCGGATGACATTCGGCATCGAAAAACGGATCCGAACTCAGTGTAGAAGCCACGCAGGTACCCGTCAGCACAACCTGCCTGTCTTGGACGCAGTTTCTGCGGTTTCCGTAACGACGTCAACGTCGACACCTCGTTCTGCAATCCGGAGGCGGCCCCCTTAGCCCAGTGCATGCATCACTTCTGCGACTCCTCCGGAACTTCGTTGTTTCTAAGGATTCGTTTGATCGTTTGACAAAATTAGTTGTAAAAACGTCAATTCATCCGAGATGTTCTGCACGTTTGAGCTGGGAGACAAAATCACAGGCGGCCTTCGATGCCACTGAAGCTCAATCAACTCAACAACATTTATTAAACAATGCACGGGACGTGCTCGAAAAGCGAAACAGAAAGGTGAGGCGGGAGGGAAGCCCTTTCTCCGGCCTGCTTGGAGAAGGAGAAAAAACGGCTCGTTCCTCCCTCCTCCTTGTGTCTGCTTAAGGGCGCGTCAGTAGAAGGGAGCAAACAGCGCCGTTTCTTTTTCGTCTTTTTTTTCCTTAGAGTGCAGACGAAATCTAGGAGGCTCCGCAAAGCGTCTTGTCAATCTGGTGGTTCTGGTGGCTGAAGCGAGTCGTCCATAGAGGGCTTGGTTGGGACCAAACTTCTCCCTGGCCTCTTTGTAGCGGGCAGTTTCTCAGGAGCGGGAGTATGTTTGAGGGTCCTTACGTGCCACATTTAGTGCATGTGCTGTACCTTTAACCTTTACTCCACTTGGCCATCCTCGACGAGTGCGAGCCGCGGCCGCCAGGATGCGAGTGAGGATGGTCTTGTCCTTGCGCCCGAGTGTGTTGGGCAGTCTTTCTCATAACGTGTTTTTGTTAAGATACGTAATCTTTGTACCCTCCTCTTCGGGATTGTATTCTATTTAATCCTGGGGTCTGTTCCTTAATAGCCGATTCACACGACGGACTGATCCGCGGGCGGATTGATCATGTGACGACATATCCGCGGTTCGTCCGTCTCCCGAGCGCATCCACACGAGGGAGACGACGAGCAGACGCCAGTGAGGACGGACCGAACCCGTTCGCACCCCACAGTGCCGCGAAACTCCAACATCGCACAGTAGCACCGTTGTCCAAGAGAGAAATCGACGGTTGCTACCGCGATGAAAAATCGTACGCCGCTGCTACGTACAGATCGAGAACAAAACACCGGGACAGGCTTCGTGCAAAGCGCCACTAACTTTACTAACCCAAAGCATGACAGTGACACAGGCATGATCCTGCCCGAGAAAGCTTCGGCGTAGACGCGACGAACTTCTGGGCTCGCGGAGGGGCGTTTGGAGATGCTTTCAAGCACACCACATCCACAAGAGAGGGCTTGCTCGGTGAAATCCTGATTGGACGTGCAAGAATTATCGCGGCGTGCTAGACTAGTTTTGACGGGAGCTTCTTGACACGGACCCGGAGGAGCACCGGAACCTGCGTTGCGTCAGCCGGACAAAGTTTCTAGAGTTTCTCTCGCGCGTGGAACCAAGACTCGTACGACAAAATGAACTAACAAACGCACAAACGCAACGACGCGCCATCTTTATTTTGAACGCACAGAAGCAAAATACCAAGAAAACCATGTACCGTTGCCAGACTAAATGCTTTCCAAGTCAGTCTGCCGCCAAACGTCCGCGAGTGAAAACGGCGCTCGACTTTATCAGTCCGCGCCTCCGAGGAGGAGGCGCGGATCGCAGGAATCGGTGACGTGCCGGTCACGTGGTACACGGTCCGCGGACGAAAATCGCGATTTGGTCCGTCGTGTGAATTGGCTATAAGGAGGGGAGAGGAAGGGGGGGGGGCGGGAAGGGGCAGCGTATTTGTGGTCATATTGTTGTGGACTAGAACAAGCCTGCTTGCGAATTTCTGAAAGGGACTCACGATAGGCGTCTCCCTTTCTGAAGATTCCCGCGTAGCCCGGTTCCATTTCCTTAATTTTCGAGGATTCTAGCAGATCTTGACGTCGGCGTCTTGCTTGTGGAGCTCGACAGTCATGTACGTTCTTTATGTTTTAGTCATTCCTCCTCGCGCTGGAAGCCTTCTTGCATACTTGCAGTGCATCTTTGGAAACGTTGAATATTTTGATTTGTTTAGGTCTGGTTCTGTCTCGCTGTTGGAAGAGGTGAGCAAGGACTAAGCGAATGTCCTCCAACTCTTTTTTTTTATAAGTTCTTCCTGGGAGGGACTCCCTCACGACTATGTCAGGTGCCGGGATGTAGACTGCTGCCGCCCCAAGAAGGGCGGGAGACTTCCTTTGCGCAGTCGATGTAAACTGCCACCAAATCTCTAGGTTCTTTTCAGTATTTGACCATCTTTTGGGGGGCATGAGCTACTCGGGAGTTCCTATTGCCATCTCTTCTCAGCGATGTAAGAGATATACTTTTGATGATGTCGGCTGCATCTGCCGAGGGGAAAAGGAGCTTCCGACAGTTCTGGCAAGGAACTAATGCCCTTTCCCAATAGCCATATTAGTCATAATTGTCGCTCAACGTGATGTCACGTTGCGGGACAAAGAGTCACGTGACGAGACGTCACGCGACACCACAACTTGATATCGTAAAGCTGTGTCACGACATTTCATGACACGTGATGTGATCACGTGACCCGACATTATGGTGTCAGGTTGTGGTGTCGTGTGACATTATTTACCCGCTTAATTTGGAGGGTAAATCGACGTAACGTGATGTCAATGGATGTATATCCACTAAATCAATTTTCCAGCGTTTAGTTAAGCAGAAAAGCGTTTCCTGCGTGTCCAATAACATGGGACGCAACCTGAACAAGTGTATAATTACACGGCTTAATTACATGTCATTTCTATGGTCTAAAACAAAATGTGACTGCGCCCTTTCGGTGCCTTATGCCTTAGAGCTAAACAGAGCTAAACATTAATAAGTGAGTGGAAGGCACCTACAGTCACGGAGATATTAAGAACGGCATGGCGCGTCTTCCAAACGCCCGGCATCCAGCACGAGCTCCGTGCCTTCCGCCGTGCTTTTGGCAGCGCGCGCGAGCCCAAGGTGCACCAGACGCCGAAGCTTTGTTAAAGGTACCAATGAAAGGATGCTTTTTTTTGCCGTTCTCATCTTGCCAGTGACTAAAAGGCGTGAATAAATATATCAACGTCAATAGCAGACTTATTGCAGCCTACGAGCGACACAAAGTCTTCCATTCCCACGCAATTGATATATGCAGACGAAGAAGTTAGAATCCGACAGGGACTTAAGGACACCCACTATTCTTGGCCACTGTTAGCACAAACATTGTTTTTTTTTTTTATAAATTTATTTTTAATTTTTTATTAAAAGGAAAAACTGTGGCGAAGCTATGAGCATGATAATTCAGCCTGCTCATTGCCACAGAGCAACATATCTTATTTTTCGTGCGTTTTTTTTTTTTCTTTTCTTATACGTATTACTAGCTTTTGTGGATCGCCAATATTCCTCCGTAGATTTCAGCGATTGACTTTCCCTAGTACTTTGCGGGAGCGTAGTCGCTCCAGATTTCTGAAAGCCTATCCAGTTAAACCAAAGTGCACAAATATAATGGTATTTTATGTACTTATTGAATTTCTCCCTTTTACTTCGTCCCGTGGGTGGAGTGTTAGTGGCGTGTTTAAGAACGCCAGCACGTCTGTACGCGGGTAATTTAAAGGGTCCATAGTCACTAACTCTTCAGAAAACGCAATCCGTTGCGCGGCCCGTGTTTCTTATAATAACTCCCACAGTCAATAAAAACCGCGGAACCAGGAACGCCAGAGAATCAGTCAGAAAAAAAAAAAGGAGCGTAAAGATACCGAGCTACGCCTGGCGATTCTTAAGCTGCCAATGAGTGTAGTTACGGTTTATATTTGCATATTACTAATTTAGTTGACCCTTTGAGCCAATTGTGACCGTTGGAATACTACTTCAAAAGTTTGGTTCTCATTTTTGGTTGCTTACGTATTTGCGGTTGCTCACTGGCTGAGTTTGCTACAATCGACAACAAAAGGGGCATCAAGCTAATCTTAATTTCTAAGAAAACACTTAATCTTGCCTTTTTTTAAAACAACAACAAAAAACGGGCTTGTTGGTTGCCTAAACGCGTCGAACTACACCTCCAAGAAAAACGACGACGTTCAACAAATGATCTCGTAAAGAAAGAGAAGCAAACCAAAACATATAGAGATTAAACACGAATCTCAAACTGGATTTCGTATTTCAGTTTGAGGAAATATTTCTTTTTGTAATCCAATAAGAATTTATCTCGTACAAACACACATACACACACACACCCACGCGTGCGCGCGCGCGCACACAAACAGACACACACCACACACACGCACACACACATAAAACGAGCTCTCCTACGCACCATTAAAGCGGCAAAGAGAACGCGCAATCTGCAAACGGCGAGGAACAATATGTTTCGAAATATATGACCAGGGCTTTGTAGTTTTCCCCGCCATTGTTCGTCATCCTTCGCTCTGTTTTGGACGCTCTTTTGTGAAGTGCTTCGCGCGTCCAATCCAAAGCTTCCAGGCAATCCATTCGCTGTTTCGCAGTGTGAATTATTTCTCTCTTTTTTTCAATGTATTTCTTCTTTTTTTTTTTCTCATAACGCTGGGGCCCCCGGGAATATTTGTTTTACCTATGTCGCGGCGGTGAGCTCCACCGAGGCTCACATAAAAGAGTAAAAAGGATGTTGAGATGTATAAAATATGTAAGTAGAAGAAACAAAAACGCTCTTGGGATCCAAAAGGATGGGTTCTGAACAGCCGATCTACCGGTGAAGGGAAGGAGACTGAGCTTGCACTCTGGGGACTTGATATATTGCGGATGAAAACGGGTTGTTGGCGCCACCGGCGCCGAGCCTTTGGAATGGGAACAAAACAAAAAGACTCTATGGCTACGGCAAACCCTCAGTTACTCGCGGTGTTTGAAGACATTCCACATTTTATCCGTTAACTGCGACGTTTGGGTTTTTCTTTTTTATGTAGGGTTCTAGGGTTTAGGATGTTTTGCACTGTACCACTATAAAACTTACCTGCCAAAATGGTCGCTGCGCGTCCCGCCTCTTTTCTTAGAAGGCTACAAAATGTATTCTTGAAGTGGTTACTGATGTTAGTAATCTGATTGTTGTGTTTTTTGTTTTTTTTTTTCATTTCTTTCACTGCATTTCCGATGTGGTGTAAATTGCTATTTCAGCAGTGATGGGATTTATTTCCTTTTGTTCTGGTTTCCCCTACATCAACTTATATTTTGTTTTATTTGTGTACTTTTTGTAATTTGTTCCTCATACAACAACGGCCTAAAAGGGAGTTGTAGATTTCGAATCAATAAATAAATATGTAAGGAGTAGTTTTAACTAAACAACAATTGAACAATATTTATTTCAAGCGTCTAAACTTCATTCATTCTCGATCAATGCCGGAAGATTATTTATAAAAATGAAAATTTGACCCTTCTCAGAACGTTTAGCATTTAACTGTATAAAAGTTACTCCGACAGTTAAAACAGCCTTTGTGTCAGGTTCC
This sequence comes from Ixodes scapularis, assembly GCF_016920785.2. Lineage (NCBI taxonomy): Eukaryota > Metazoa > Arthropoda > Arachnida > Ixodida > Ixodidae > Ixodes > Ixodes scapularis. Next base: position 119,444,828 of record NW_024609835.1, read on the forward strand.
ATCAAGAACTTTTTGTTGTTTTTTAAGCATGGCAGTATGGTGTGTTTTTTTTATTGAGTTACTCTACCCAGAGCTTTTTACATCTACGATGTTTCTCGTATATATTAAAATATTAATGCCAGTTTAATTATAATTTTATTTTTAACTCTTCAGAAACTGCCACAAAGACGAAGAACTGGTGTGCTCTGATATATTCAGGGCACATCACACTCAAATATCCAAAGTAGAAGCAGCAAAGCAGTGGCAGTCTCAGCTGGGAACGACATCAGCCTCTGCACCTGGCACGGGTAGCGAGCCATCGCCAGAAGATCGAGTCACGTGATCATAGAAAAGGTATGCCGCATTTTGCTGCCTCTTCGGTGTCGCAGTCTCCGGCGTTTGTTTTCCCCTTAGTTAAGGGCATAGCAAACTCAAGACAACCTAACATTGCCAGAGAATAGCGCGGAGCAGAATTTAGTTGTCTCATCTCAATCAATAGCTGGGGCATATTTTGATGGTGGGCAACAGATTTCTAAACAAAATGTGAAAGTTAGGATAATATTTGAAATTTGTCATTAGTGAATTGCAGACGCGTGTTTTGCTAGCTATCACTTAAACACTCTCTGCTTAACGTCCGCCGCGGCCAACATTGTTTTCTCGAAGGAGTTATTTTTTGTTACAAGTGCCCCTTTTCTTTAAAAGTGTTTTTAGTCGTCTATGAAACACCCTATGAATGTCTACGGTTTTGTTGTATTTTAAAGAGTTTTAAGAAAAAAGCGCTTTTCAGTTAGATGAATGCCGTTTTTACTGCGTGTTTATGATGCTCGCTGATTATTTGACAGGATAGTAACCGCCACGATAAATTGAATATTTACTTAGTAACTGTTAGTTAAAATTTCAATTTGGTTTAATAGGCCATGTTGCAACTGCAGTTAATAACAATATTATTATTATTATTATTATTCATAAGAATAATATTGTACCAATAATACCATTATAATTATTATCATTATTATTATTATTATTCGATTGGAAGATTGGTTAGAATAATGTAAGAAGAAGACTGGGTTCAGGCATTCCTTTCTATTGCACTGTATTTTATCATGAAGCCCTGCTCTGGTGGCCACAAATTGCCTTCTGCATTATGCGGAAAGATCCTAGACCTCGTCTCTACCTGCACTACAAGAATATCCCCTTAGTGGCTTCTAGTTTGCAGCCCTGAAGATCCGAAGTTTAGTCCTGATCATCGCTGTTCATCACATCACACTACCGAGTCTGGTACCCGAGTAAGGTTTTCCAGCACAACTCGCTTCGAAGGCTGCGGTCTTCATCCATACCCGCTTACGAGGTACAGCGATCATTTGCGACCTAGCGCAAGACCAACCCTAAGCCTTTCAGCTATCATCCCTTCATTGCCGGTAACCGACCGGCAGTGTATTCCGAATACCTATTTTCTCGGCGGCTGTACAAGCTGTGCTCAGCATGCTGGTCAGTCGGTGTTGCTTTTCTGGGCGTGCTTACGTTTCTTTGGCTGATTTTCTTATAATAATATCAACCTATGACCATTTCTCCTCTTTGTGATGCCTGCCTGAGGTATATTTCTCAGAACAACCGTCACATTACGTACTCACTTTGCGCGAAGGACTATCATCTGGGGAAAACGTGTTCTGGCATCGCCGACTCCACGTTTGATGAGCTCCGACAGAAAAGTAAAATGGTGATGCAAAGCTTTCCGCTCAAAGAGCAAACGTTCTGGTATAAACGAGGTTGACGTGAGCTCTGACGCGATTTCGACAAGGGAATCCACTCCCGCCGCTGCGCAGATTCTGTCCATGAACGAGAAGTTAAACACCCTGCTCGATCTTCCCGGGAAAGAGATTGAGCTTTTATTAATAAAACCGTGCATAGACCTGACGAAGGCGTCTGTAGAAGAGGTTGAAACCTCAATTTTTTTCTTGGCGGGGAAGTACGATAACCTTCTAGCCAAGGTGGCTACCCACGGGACGGACATACATGACCTTTGGGCAGAAGGGGGAAGGAGGGTTCTGTACTTCACGGTTTCCGAGCAGCACAGACTATTCAAAGCCTTCAAACGGAGATGAATGACGCTGAACAACGTAGTAGCCTCTGATTTATGGAAATTTATGGGTTGAGTGTCACACCTGGTGAGGCTCTGCCTTCCGTCTTAGTGGGGCTCGCAGACAAGCTCGGGATTGAGGGACACTAGCCATCCGGCGTGGTCTCCGTTTACAGGCTGCAGGGCAAGCGAGCAGTAAGCCCTCCTATACTGGTGAAGTTTGCATCCGTCACCGCTAAAGACAGATGGATGCAGGCACGTGGCAAGCTTAGGCTATTGTCACGTGACGACCCGCCAGAAAGACTGTTTTTCAATGATACCTTAAAACAGACAAAGAAGGAACTTTTAAGTCTAGCTCGCTCTCGTGCACGGAAGCTTCACTACAACTTTATTCGGGTTAAAACTGCAAGAATATTCGCCAGAAAAGAAGTGGGAACTCCACCTATGCGTATTCAGCAGCAAAGTGACCTGAACCAAATCACATAGACTACATGGCCAGGGTTTTACTAAACGCCAATTTTATTTCATTTAATGAATTCTTTTGCTCTTTTTCCTCCGATTCATTCAAAGTTTTACTCGTCAACATTCGCAGTATTCGAGAATATTGGGACGAATTTAAGGTAATCTGATGAAGTCCATGGCCATATTGATGCAATTGTGTTAACCGAAATAAAGGTCAGCGATGATGATCTGTCGCAGTTGAAACTTAAAGCATTTAAAAACTTTCATACTCGTTCAACCACTCGAGGAGGCAAAATTGGTCTATTTATTAAATACATGTGGTCCACAACTCAAGTTGATACATTATTTAACCACTCCGAAAACATGACGTGTAGTGTTTCCAATTCTAAGCACAGTTTACTTGCTAGCACTCTACCGACCTTCATCGTCGAACTGCGCGAACTTTTTAGAGAAGTTAAGATGATGGCTAGAAAAACTATTTAATGAATCACAATTACCATTGGTGGGAGATATAAATATTCATACCCTTAATATATCAAAATCATTTGTATTTTGATTATGTATCACTACTCGCAGAATTCGGGATACCACAACTGCCATTCAATGTCTTACACGAGAAGAAGAGAAGAATATTCATACATCATATAAATATTCGATCTTCTGATTCTTCTATCCACTCCACTGTCATTCTTCAGAAGCTTACGGATTATTACTTTATTGCTTTTAGATGCGTTTTCATTCAAGCACAGTTCATGATTTTGAGATGACATTTCATTTAGAGAGTCTATATTTCGGTACTTTTTACCGGCTATATAAGAACTATTTCTGGAGCACATTTATACCCTCCGTCATTAGCATGAACGTGCATTTTGCGTTTGTAGACATTATTAGGAATTTTCTAAACTTATCGACAATGGTTGTGCACGTTAAGAAACGTAGACCTTTGTTGCCTAAGCTTACTTAAGATATCCTTGCAGCCATTACTTGTAAATAACAATTATGGAAGGGATTACGGCGCTCTGCCAACAACACCAGTCTTGAAATAAAAAGTAAAATACAAGAACAAGTATGTTTAATGCTCTAATTATGTCAGAAAAAATGAAAAAAAGTATGTTAAACAGATCTGTGACGCTCGATTCGACTTAAAAAAATATATCGGTTGGTTGTAAATGAGCTTTGTGGTCACATGCAGAATAGCGCAGATGAAAAAAAAAGAAAACTTTTTGGAACTGATTCAACTTCTACTGTCAATGCCGTTAATGGTTTCTTTTTTAAACTTAGTCATGCTGTCTATAATATTTATGAGGTTCTAACACCCCGCGTTTCGTCTATCTCTGAACCTGCTATACTTCCCACACTCTAAGAGTAAGATATGCGGTCATATCTATTTGGTTTCAAGCGCTCTAAGTCGGCGGGTATTGATCGCCTTACAGTTCGTGACTTATGTCAAAATAATGACTCCCTAAAAAACGTTCTCCTTCCTCTTATAAATAATATCCTAAAAACAGCTCATGTTCCTAATTACTTAAAGCAGGCCCTGGTTGTTCCTCTCTTCAACGGTTGTGCGCCAAGTTAAGTTTCCTCGTATAGGCCTATTTCTTATTATCGTGCATTTCCCATATATTTGAGAAACATGTTTTTGTCGTTATGTCCAAGTTCCTTGAGAAGGACGACATAATCTCGCCGCATCAATACGGGTTCGTATCTGATCGTGGTACCATTATTCTCAAGACTTTCCTGACGTAATATGGTCGTCCTTCGTTTTCTTCATTGATGTTGCGAAGGATTTTGACACCGTTAACCACACCATCCTTTTAGAGAAGCTATACGGTGTTGGCTCTGTCATCCGTTTTATGCATTATTAAAAATTTTCTCATGGATCGTACCCAAGTTGCATCAGTAGATGACATCCTCAGTTCTCATCTGCCTTTAACTTCCGGAGTTCTAGAGGGCTCCATTATATATCTACAATTATTCAACATGTTTCCAAACGATACCATCTGCAGTAATGACTATTTCCAATATACTGCAATATGTGGATGACACTCATATTTTCACGGCATCTAATATACCAGAGTGCAATAGAAATGCTCCAGGCAGATGTAACTAAAATAATAGACTGGTTTTTTGCAAATAACCTTCATGCAAATTCTTTGAAAACCAAGCCGATATACTTTTACAATCCATAAAAATGTAAATTTGACTTATCCACTGTTTCCACATAACTGCAGTTGCCTTAGCTGCCCGTGTGGCAATTGTAAATCGGCTGAATACTTTGGCTCTGCAAAGTACCTAGGCCTTAGCTTTGACTGCGACCTTTCATGGAACACTCATATGTCTTATATATGCCAATGATTGAGGACTGTCTCTTGTCTGCTTTATTATATAATAGGATTTCTACTATTGTCCCTTAGACCATTACGCACGCGTTGGCCTGCAGTATACTCAAATACGGGATCACTGTATTTTTTTAAATGTCCATAGTTATGGCATTCAAGAGCTGATTCTATTTTAAAAGAAATTTTGAAAAGTGTTGCATATAACAACGACTTCCTATCTGGTGACAATTTTTTGCCTCGCTCTAGTTACTTGTTTCTACTCACTATTATTCCAATTCGTTATCTGGCGAAACTTCTAGGGAAGTGAGTTCAAGGAGTTGCCAAGTCCACTTCTTGATTTGAGATCTAATCCGCATTTCCAAACTCCACGGGTGAGAACCCATCACCGCGAAAGTATGCGGTTATTTTCTGTTCCAAATATCTTTAATGAACTCCGAGATTTCTTGCTTTCTCTTACTTTAAAAAAACGTTAGGATATCTCCAAGTAGCTTGTTTTCCGACGTGTATGGACAGTGATTTACTCTCCTTCTTAACCCTTATTTTTTCAATCTTACATTCCGCACAGATCCTCGGGTATTTCCTTTTAGTGTTTTCTACTAAAACATTTAAAGTTGGTTTCTTTTCATTTCTAGTGGACACGCGAAGTGGCGGGTGAATTTATTTTGAGATCTCCTTTCCTTTGATTTAATGCAATTCATTTCTCGTGCGAGGACCCTAAGTGAATTCGCCTGACTCATCAAGAATAATGCGTGCCTTCAATCTAATATATCTTGTGTGTTTTTTTTGTGATTGTTTTTAGCGTCTGAGTTAGCCAGTGTTTTTTTTTCTTTTTATTATTATCACTCATCTTCAAGCTGCACACAAACTCGGCTAAAACACCAATTCTGACTTGCCCCCTGTACTCTGATGAAACCTTGAAATGTGTGTGTGTGTGTGTATGTGCGCGTGTGTGTGCGCGCGTGTGTGCGTGCGTGCGTGTATGTTTTCATGTTTGGTTGTGTGTGTGTGTTTTCTCTCTTAGCACGTGATGAGAGTCCTTGCGATTACCCGGTCTGTTGCATCGAATACTGGGTCTAGTCTACAAGCCTCTGCTGCTTTGACAAGACCCGACACTCAACCGGCTGCATTTGGCATTTTTATTAATATATAATAATATTATTACTATATTATGTATTATTATTATCATTTTTATTATTATTATTATGATTAGTTATTATTATTTTCTATTATATACGTCCTTATATTTTCGACTATTGAATTTTCAATTCCAACTCGGGAGGTATTTGTTAACACAGTAAAAATGAAAATTGTTTTGATTAGCCTGATGAGCCCGGGGAGCACAGAACGTTCCATCCGTGCATTATGCGTGCGTTATAATTTGCTATGCTTACAGAAAGATTCGACTGATTTTGAATGCGCTGCACACACGACATTCTCCTGTGCTCTTCAGGTGGTTTGTCGGAATGATGAAGAAAAGTTCAAATTTAATCAGGAGTGGAGTTTGTCGTGATCATGCTTTAATGACAGTTTTTTCTTATAGGTTTCATTACTTTTGTGGGTACGTGAAAAGCTTTGAATCCTTAGTGCTCTTGGATTGAGAGCGAGGAACCCCTTGCGGTACCAAAGTAATCGCGAGTGATAGAGGTTCATCGGGGCTTTTTGCACTACCTACTGACTGTTGTCTAAAGTTGTGACGCCATACACCCGCTGCACCATTGCTTGTCGCGTAATCATCCACCCGTGTTGTCGTGAGTCCAGGTGACTTAGCTATGCTTCGTCATTCGAAAGCCAGTTCCTGCACCGGCGGTTGCCGTGGACTAAGTATGCTAAGTATTGCGAACTAAGTATGACTCTCCGCTTATGGTTGCCTGCGGACTAAGTAAGCTGGACTAAGCATGATTCTCTACGTACGGTCCCCTGCGGAACAAGTATGCTGAACTCAGTAGGACTAACCGCCGACGGTCGCCTGTAGACTAAGTATGCTGGACTAAGTATGACTCAGTAAAACATATAAAATAGCGCAACAGAAACAAGGACAAGAAGTAAACAGGACAGGCGCTAACTTTCAACTAGTTTTATTCTGGAAAATCGAACACATATATACACACGACAGGCGAAGCAGCACCACGTAAAGGTTGATTAATTTTTCACCCGATCATTCAAAAACTGAAATTCATTACAATGAAGAACAATAGAAGTGTCGCTGACACATGCCGTCCCACTTTTTTTGATAAAAAAACTTCCAATAGCTCTCGAGCGACCGTCTCTCGGCTTCTTCCTAGTATCCGCATCTGCTGAAGTCGCGGAACACAGCCACACGTGTTGCAATGTATAGGCAAATGCGAGCCATATTTATTTTTTACTGATAATGCGTGCTCCCGTGCTCGGTCATTGATGCACCGCCCCGTCTGGCCAATGTATACCTTTCCACAACTCAGGGGGATTTCGTAGACCACACCCACTGTGCAGTCCACGTAAGGGGTGACGTGTTTTTTGTCACACGGTGCTTTTGCCTCCTCATCAGAGATGCGGGCGCACAACCCAGCCAACTTCTTTGGGGCAGAGAATACAACTGGAACATCGTAGTTGGTTGCAACTTTCTTCACATTGTGGGCAACCTTGTGTATGTACGGAATGACTTCTGGTCTTTTTGTTCTCTGCCTCGTTGGGACCTTTCTTTTCAACCCCTTCATTTTTTGTAAGGCGGTCTCCGCCACAGAAACCAAAACCGAACGCGGGAAGCCAGCTAATTCCAGTCTAGAAATTTTATATTTAAAACTAGCATCCGCCTGATAGTCACAAGACTTCAGCAGTGCAGACTCCAGGCACGAAGTTGCAATAGCTCTCTTAACAGTCTTTGAATGCGCTGAATCAAAAGGAAGTAACTCTTTCCGCGCGCGAGGTCGATACATCCAGCACACACGTCGTTCGTTGATGGTGATGTTAATATCTAAAAACTGCAAATGATTGTTGTCAGGAAGCTCATGAGTAAAAAATAAACCTTTCCCATGTTGTTCAAAAGCTGACAGAATACTTTGTACTGTATCACAGTGCGTCACAGGGGTGTTAGTTTTTAAAAGTACAAGAAAATCGTCCACGTATCTAAAAACCTTAAGAACATTGTCGGCGTCTAAAACACGATTCAATTCACGATCAACAGCGAACAAAAAAATGTTACAAATCACCGGAGCGACGCATGACCCAATACAAATGCCTTTGCGCTGGATAAACAGCTTGTCATCGAACGACACAAACTTGCTACTCAGATAAAATTCCAGTAATGCCATGAAGCTGTCCAGAGGAATACCAGCAGCATTCTGGAAAGCCACCACGCCACTTGCTTCGATACACCCGATGACAGAGCGGTACATTTCTTCATGCGGCACTGAATAAAACAAATCCTCTACATCAATAGAAAAAGCGTAACCAACAAAATTGTTACTTCTCAATTCTTCAATCACGTCCAACGAGTTCCTGGTCGCGAAGGGGTCATTCATAGTAAGCCCATTAAGGTGTTTTAGCAGATATTTGCTGACCTCCTGTTGCCAAGTACCTTTCTCACTAACAATACTTCGGAACGGAAAACCCTCCTTATGCGTCTTCACATTAAAAAAAGCCTTTAAAGTAACGTTTGTCGAATCGCCGACAGATTTTGCCAGTTTTTGCAGCTCTAGGCTCTTACACAAAGAAACAGCAGTCTTCTTTACCTTTAGCGGTTTGAACAACATGGGAAAGCAGCTTTTGAACAACATGGGAAAGGTTTATTTTTCACTCATGAGCTTCCTGACAACAATCATTTGCAGTTTTTAGATATTGACATCACCATCAACAAACGACGTGTGTGCTGGATGTATCGACCTCGCGTGCGGAAAGAGTTACTTTCGTTTGATTCAACGCATTCAAAGACTGTTAAGAGAGCTATTGCAACTTCGTGCCTGGAGTCTGCACTGCTGAAGTCTTGTGACCATCAGGCGGATGCTAGTTTTAAATATCAAATTTCTAGACTGGAATTAGCTGGCTTCCCGTGTTCGGTCTTGGTTTCTGTGGCGGAGACCGCCTTACAAAAAATGAAGGGGTTGAAAAGAAAGGTCCCAACGAGGCAGAGAACAAAAAGACCAGAGGTCATACCGTACATACACAAGGTTGCCCACAATCTGAAGAAAGTTGCAACCAAGTACGATGTTCCAGTTGTATTCTCTGCCCCAAAGAAGTTGGCTGGGTTGTGCGCCCGCATCTCTGATGAGGAGGCAAAAGCACCGTGTGACAAAAAACACGTCACCCCTTACGTGGACTGCACAGTGGGTGTGGTCTACGAAATCCCCCTGAGTTGTGGAAAGGTCTACATTGGCCAGACGGGACGGTGCATCAATGACCGAGCACGGGAGCACGCATTATCAGTAAAAAATAAGTATGGCTCGCATTTGCCTATACATTGCAACACGTGTGGCTGTGTTCCGCGACTTCAGCAGATGCGGATACTAGGAAGAAGCCGAGAGACGGTCGCTCGAGAGCTATTGGAAGCTTTCTTTATCGAAAAAAGTGGGACGGCATGTGTCAGCGACACTTCTATTGTTCTTCATTGTAATGAATTTCAGTTTTTGAATGATCGGGTGAAAAATTAACCAACTTTTACGTGGTGCTGCTTTGCCTGTCGTGTGTATATATGTGTTCGATTTTCCAGAATAAAACTAGTTGAAAGTTAGCGCCTGTCCTGTTTACTTCTTGTCCTTGTTTCTGTTGCGCTATTTTATATGTTTTACTAAGATGAACCAACTAGCCCAACAACGTACCTTACTAAAGTATGACTCGTCGCCGACGGTCACCTGTAGACTAAGTATGCTGGACTGAGACTTGCCTCGGAGAGTCGCATGGTCCTGCAGGCGACCGTCAACAGCCAGTAATACATAGCCCTGCCGTCTTCGCTCTCTTTCATCCCCTCCTTTTGGCTAGATAGGCCACAAAGTTATGGCGTATGCCGATGACGTCCCGATCTTTGCCAACTCCAGAATAGAGATTGTTCTTGTCGTGCAGCACTTCGCCCATTTTTGGTGAAGTGTCCGCATGGCTTGGCAACTGGGATGTAATGCGAGAGCACTTCATCAAACTTTCCCGGAGCCCAACGATTTCAAACTATACCTTGACGTCAGCTTGGAACTTCACTGTCTGAACACTGGTAAAGGAGGCATTCATCTGGGGAATCTGACGGCTACAGTGCATGATTGACGTGGCAGAAACCTTTCGATATTGAACGGCGCGTTTGTATGTAGCTGTTTAATGCATTAACATTAGAACGCTTGTTTTGATGAAAACCCGGCGATGTTATTCGTTTGTCAGTTGTCGCGTGCGACGCTCCCATGGGTCCGAAGCGCATACGTGAGCACCACGCCAACATCTCTCTCTATCTCCGGCGCTGACAAACTGACAGACACTGCCGGGTTTTCGTCAAAACGAGTCTTTTTGTTTTCGACAAATTCGCGCGCACAACTGGCGCGGAGTCAGGGACATGGTGTAAGAAAATACTCTTCAGGTGAGGACAGCGCGCTCCTCGCGCAGCGCAGATAAAGTTCGCTTTTCACTCTCTCTCTTTCTCTCTCTCACTATGGTTTCAAGCGGCGCCGGCAGATGACTCGTCAGCCCGTAGGCATGGTAAAGACGGCTCGTGCCGCCTTATGCTCCTCACGCGCAAAGCTCCAGCGAGGTTGTCGCACGTGCAGAAAGACCACGGTGTACAGGAGTGTCATGGCAACAAGATAATGTTTTCCGCTCTCACGCAGTTTCGCCTTTGGCCGCCGGCGACACTGTCAGCCGCGGGCACAGTGGCCGCGGAATAATGCAGCCTTTCGGATGCCCGTCGAAAGAACACTATCTGATTCCTCGCGCCGCGCGTTCAGCCCCGCCGCGTCCTCACCTAAAGAGTGTATCTTACACCGTAGCCAGGGAGGAGGAGGCGCAGCGCAACACCTCCTAGATAACAAAGCCCAAGTGATGAATGAGATGGCGTAATTAAAGAAGGCCAACGCTGGATACAGACTGGAAATGAGTGCTGCGTCAGCGCTCGGCTTCTAGCTAAGTTTGAGCCAAACGTTGACGCAATCGTCATGTCCAATCTGTGCCCAGCGTTGGCCTTCTCTGATGACGCCATTTCATTCAGCAGTACGGCCTTGTTATATAGGAAATGTTGAGCCGCGGCGCGGTGGAATGCGGGCGTGCTCAGTTGCCGCTCTGCTGTCGACGGTTGTTCTTAGCTCCGGGTTTCCGTAGTACCGGTGCGTGGGCTGTGATGCGTCTGTGTAATTAAAACGATGGATGCGGTTCTCTTCACCAGTGATATGGATGCGGTCCCTTCCACGAGTGGTATGGATGTATTTCTTTCCAAGTGTGATATGGATGACCGTATCCAAGGGGATCACGTACTTTGAGAGGCATCGTATAAAAAAATAGGTGAAAAAAAAATCGGTGGATTCTTGGGGAATCCGTTAGAATGACCCTTGGGAAACCCCACACAAGTCTTTTAACGCTAAAGGTCCGCTCACTCTCTTGCAACCCAGTATGACCGAGAAAGACCAGACCGGTTTTTAAGCCTCTTGCGACCTCTTAGAACCAGCTCCGCTGCAGCGCATCAGGTCGCAAGAGGCTTAACAACCGGTCTGGTCTCCCTCAGTCGTACTCGGTTGAGAGAGTGTGAACGGGCCTTTACACTAACCCCCTAACGAGGCTTAAAAGCGGCAGCCAAATATATAGGAAGTAAAAGAAAAAGCCAAAGAGAAAAAAAACGTGAAGGGGTCAGCGGTAGCGTTTCCCAAAGAGGGACCGTTTCCAAGCGTTAAGCTAACGCATTCTCGAAGAATCGAGCAATAGATATTTTGTCATTTTTATTCACCACATGATACGCGGCAGAACTTGTGCCATGTCATGCAATTGAAATTAATAACATGCATCGGTCTTGTGCAACCTTCGTTTTGAATTATAGTTTGAGGGCGTGAGACGTGCAGACAGATTTCTTAACCAATCCAGAAAAAAATTCGAGGTTGTGAATCTGGAAATTAAATCGAAAGCACACAGGTTTTTATTTTTCCTCGACAAGCAGAATTCTGTAATCCTGCTTTCTTTTGTAATTCTTGGTGGTCGGCTGCTTGCTCCGCGGCTTGTTGTAAAACAAGAAGGAGCAACGTCAGCTGCTGTATAAAGATTATATAAAGAAATTACTTTTAGAGCGCAGCTCTTAGGGGCCCGTTTCCGGCCTGAGCGGCGTCGGCGTCGCCGTCGCCGTCGCCGTCGCCGTCGCCGTAACCGCGCGGTGCATTATGGGTAAATTTCCCCGCTAAATCTAGCGGAAAAATTTTCCCCGCTAGATTTAGCGGAAAAACTTCCCCGCTAATTCTAGCGGAAAAATTTCCCCGCTAAATCTAGCGGAAAAAATTCCCCCGCTAAATCTAGCGGAAAAATTCCCCACTAAACGTAGCGGAAAAATTTTCCCGCTAAATCTAGCGGAAAAATTTCTCCGCTAAATCTAGCGGAAAAATCTAGCGGGAAAAATTCCCCACTAAATGTAGCGGAAAAATTTCCCCGCTAAATCTAGCGGAAAAAATTCCACGCTAAATCTAGCGGAAAAATTTCTCCACTAAATCTAGCGGAAAAATTTCTCCGCTAAATTTAGCGGAAAAATTTCTCCGCTAAATCTAGCGGGAAAAATGCCCCGCTAAATCTAGCGGGGCATTTTTTGGACTGCCCCCCCCTTTATGTAATGCCCTGACTGGGCCTTTAAGGTGGAAATAAATGAAATTAAATTAAATGAAATAAAAAATAACCCGCTAAATCTAGCGGAAAAATTTCCCCGCTAAATCTAGCGGAAAAATTTCCCCGCTAAATCTAGCGGAAAAAATTTCGCGCTAAATATAGCGGAAAAATTTCCCCGCTAAATTCAGCGGAAAAAATTCCCCGCTAAGTCTAGCGGAAAATTTTTCCCGTTAAACCTAGCGGAAAAATTTCCCTGCTAAATCTAGCGGAAAAAATTCCCCGCTAAACCTAGCGGAAAATTTTTTCTGGGGGGTCACGTGACCCCCCAGGTAACATGACCCCCCCCCCTCCCCAAGAACAGGTAACCCTCAGTACCCTTCCCTCCTCCTCCTCAAGAGCTGCGCTCCAATTCGGTGTTACAGGGAGTTGTAAACGACTTTAATTTTTTTTCTATCCAATGTTTTGAAGCACGATTCTCTCGGCAGTACCTCAGCAAAGTTTAAAAAAAAGCTTTATATTGGGACACTCTAGACGTCGTTTTTACATCTCCGCTCTATTAGTGCTTCTTGGAAATTGATGGTTCATCTACAGTTTTCAAACGCCTACGTAGTACCCGTTCGGAGTGCCATGATGAATATTTTATTTGTTTTTATACCGCGGTAATGCTAGTAAAAGCGTGGCTGGAGAAGAAACTTTTTGTTGTCCCATGGAATCTGAACTGTGCTCTCTGTCCAATACCAAAAACTCTCGAAAATGATTTTTTTTTCTTTCCTCCCCTTTTTTAATGACCGAACGCAGAACGGTTCTAAGCGGCGTTACGTTGCAGACTTTAAGTAAAACGGTACTTGAACTGGCGCAGCGCGCGAAGCATCTTGTGTCCGTCTCAGACCTAAAGAGTAAATGCTTAGAGCTGGTTGCACTGCATGGGCTGTATGTAATTTGGAAGTTCCGCACTTATCGCCTCTTGATTTTTAAAGGAGGCAAATCGGCGTGGCGAAATATTGAAGAAAGCTTTATAATTACGAGCAACCTTATTCATGCGGCAAAAGACCCTAATTGTACGAGATGGCCTCATTTGTTAGTACGATTTAAAGCACCCACGACGCCTCGGAATCAAATGTGGAGAGCGCGATTTTGCGAATGTGTGAACGTGACCGCGTTTTAATGATGTACGAATTAAAATTATACGAGTTAACTAATTTCAAAAAAGAATAAGTTGCAAAAACAAAAGGCAACGAGCTAAGACATTAAACTAGGGATCGCGTGTTCACATGTTCAATTCGAACTTACCATCTTAGTGAATTACGCTGGTTGCGATTGATTGTGCTTCCGATATTCCGGGACTCTGTGTTTGGCGCAATGCGTATGCTGTCACACCCTGGCATACGTGCTACCCAGCGCTTAGTCATATCACACTATATTTTGCCGGGTATTAACGCAGATGTGAGGCGTTGGTCAAAATCATGCCTTCAATGCCAAACGTTAAAGTTCATCGACACACCATCCCACCTCGCGGCGTTTTTCAACAGTGTGACACTTGCTTCAGCCATGCACATCAGGACATCATGGGACCGTGACCAACATCGCAGGGTTTTCAGTACACACTGACATGCGTAGACCAGTACCTCTACTGGATGGTCTGAAGCGATTCCCGTTGCCCAGATGATAGTCAAACAGTTCGCCCATGCATTCATCACCACGTGCATTAGTTGTTTCGATATACCATCTACCATCACTATTGGCCGTGGTTGACAATTTGAATCGTCTTTTTTTTACGTTTTTTCTAAATTCCTGGGGTCAACCCCAGAAACAGGAGAACAATTCGTGAACTGACATATTTGTATAAGATTGTAAATGTGTATAATTGATTCCCCAGATTTACTCAGTCACATCTATTTGCACGTTCCTCGTCAGTCTTGTAGACTTTATACTTTGTTTTATCCTATCGACTTTACCATGCTGCACCCATGACCCGCCTACAGCTGACTTATAACCATTTAGAACAGATTTGTGCGAATGCTAGCCTCGATATATTTGATGAAAAGCGTAAATTTCGACAGTGTGTTGAGGCTATTGTTTTTTCGTAACGTTTCGCTTTTATCCTGTTTAACATTGCATTTCTGACGGAATAAGTGCACCACTAAGGAGGCGTCAAGCTGTTGGTGGGTCACTGAAAATAAGAATAAACAAATAAACAAACAAATACCATCCTCAAACCAACGAGATGGTTGAAAGGTTACGTTCCCAGCTTAAGTCAACCCTGATGCCACAATCCACAAATTAATCATCCTGGACTGAAATATTACAATTGGTATTGCTCGGCGTACGCTCCGCCTTTAAGACTGACCTACACCACACCAATGCTGATGTGGTATATGGCACCACCTTGGGACTCTCTGGTGAGCTTATTGAACCACACATGGAGCCTGCCGTCCCCGACATACAAGATTTCGCCACGACGCGGTAAAGAGGTGGTTTCAAAATCCATGCAACGGACCGTACCAAGTCCTAAACACAGAAGTGAAGTACATCACCCTCTGCATCAACGGTCGCACAGACACGGTATCCCTAGATCGCCTGAAGCCGGCCGTTAATGAGTGCCTACAACCCTCCTCACCCTTAAACCTGCCAACTGCACCATAACATAAGATAATTCTAAAGAAAGTTCACTTTCAAGTTCGCTCAAAAGATTTCACCACTTGTCACCCAGCCTAAATACTCGCTGAAATGGAGGGGGAGGGGTATTTGTGATGACTCCGCTCAAGAAGAACAAGAGCCATTACAAAGGAGATGGGCTTGAGGAAAGGCACGACACATCATCAGGATTTGAATCTCCCAACCGCCTAAGAAACATCCTCCAGTTTTAGGTCCTGCAAATATTTAAATATATTGTAATATTGAGTTCTACGACTCCTTACTCCCTAAAGGAATCAACAATTGCATACAGTTTAAGAATAAGCCTAACAACTTAAAAGAATAGTGATATAAGTTTGATATGCTTAGAAGTATTCTTAGCATATTTGAGATATGCTAAGAATACTTCTTTCCGTTGGGAAAGAAAACTGGATATCCAGTTTTCTTTCCCAACGGTCTCAGTTTGTCTACTTTAACTCATCCAAGTCTAGTACAGTTGACGTATCATCAGGTGTTCCACAAGGGTCAGTTCTTGGACCGCTACTTTTCTTGTTATACATCAATGATTTGCCACGCTGTATTTCCACTAAGGTCCGACTTTACGCTGACGACTGCGTACTATATCATGTGATAAACTCCTCAGATGACCATATAACTCTTAACAATTCTTTCGTGAATTTTTGTACGTGGTGTAAAACCTGGCAAATGAACCTGAACTTTAGTAAAACGGTTTTTATGACCTTTTCTAGGCGTTCATCACCTTCTGTGTTTAATTATTCATTTGACGGGTTATGCCTAGAAAGAGTTTTTGAATATAAATATCTTGGCCTCCTTTTCACGCCTGATTTATCTTGGTCTAAGCACATTGATACGACATGTAACAAATCTCTTAAAAGACTTGGATACCTGCGGCGTACCTTACGTGTGGCACCACAAGATACTAAGCTTTTAACTTTTAAAACTTTGATTCGCCCAATCCTCGAATATGGTTCTATTATTTGGTTTCCCTACAGAGAGTCCGATATAAAAAAGGTTGAATCAGTACAAAAGAAATCGGTACGTTTTATTTGTCGTCGGTATGACAGAAACTTTTCTCCTTCTTCTAATCTTTCCGTGTTAGGCCTAAGACTTCTTTCTGAGCGTCGTGGTATCGAGCGCCTAAAGTCTCTGTATTTCATGGTTAACTCATCACGTTTTGACTCGTTACATAACTACATAAAGTTTCTCGAGCCAACTGCAACTAGGAGCCACCATGAATTAAATATTTTACCTTTTCATCCTCGTACTGATATGTTTAAATACAGTTTTTTTCCTCACACCATTGAACGCTGGAATTTATTACCAGGAAACATCCGATCACTACAACCAGATGAATTTCTGTGTGCCGTTGACAGTGGTCCACAGTGATGTCCGGACCGTCTGTGTTTACCTCCCACTCCTGCCATAGCCCCAGTGGGGCTGCAGTATGTATAAATAAATAAATAAATAAAATATAACGGTGGACTATATTGTATTAATTCGTACAACACGTTCAATTGATTAAATGCATATTTTTAAGAGGACAATGAAAGATGAAGGTAGTGAATAGTAAAAGTAGTGAAAAATTAGCATGTGTTTTTCTAGTTTGGCGCTGCTTTATTCAAGCATATTAACCTGAAACATCTGACGAAAAAATGTTAACAGCTAGTGTGGTGGTTCTTTTTTTAAAAAAAAACGACAAATGTTGTAGATTTTAGAAGTGACAGGAACACCACAATCCGCTTTCTTCCATTCATTGAGCATATGCTTGACGAAGTTGAGCGAACCTCGGTACCCAGGAAAGGTTTATGACTGTGGCTTATTTGAGAAAGGGGGGGGGGGGGGGGGATCTGCAAAGAGGTGCAACCTTACGGATGGATGTGAAAACCCTGGGCGAAGAGAACTGCCAGATCACCAAGAGTGAGATATCTCTTTCTAAAAGAACTGGTCTATTCTCGTTTGCTTATAAATAATAAAATGTCCCTGGAGGCGGCAGAGGGGCATGGAAGGGGAAAGTGGGGGGGGGGGGGGGGGGGGGGCAGTTGGCCTTCTGCTTTTCCTCCTCCCGTAATACCGCCCAGGTGGGAACTCGAGAGACAAACGACACAATACCCACTTGGTGGGACATAATTGTTTCAGACAAGTCTAACCAAAGTTTCCATAAAAAATATTGGAAGCTCTGCATCGATTCACTCAACATACAGCTTTTTAACTGCAGCTGTACTAAAACCAGTACTCGAAAAGATTACTAAAATTAGGAGTACGTTATTCCAATCATCAGCACAAGCTTTATTTATGTTCCTCGAGCGAAAACAGAAAAGGTTCTGACTGCACAGATTTATGCATCGTAATAATTGTGTTGTTTGTACATTTAAACAGTCGGTATCAGCTGTAGATGAGAAATTTAGCCAGTGCAGTACAACGGCTAGCTTGGGGTATTTAACGTGCACCACATAGTAGCGATACACGACCGCACGCCAGCGAGACGTTCATCCAGATCGAAACGGGCAATGGTCAGGATTGAATTCAGGACCAATCGGTTCTGCAGCGGGAGTTTTCGCTCGATGCGCTCCAAGCTGTGGGGCGTTAACACACTTAGTTATCGATACCCTTTTTATGCATTGTGTTGCTTATGCACTTCTACAGATAATGTACATAGACCTAGAATCTTATAAAACAAATTCAAAACAAAATGCGTGGCGCACGTGATACAAGAGTAACGGAGGTGCTACGCGAAAATGTAATGGAAGTGCAACAGGTCCCTGCTAAACGTTCCCGGTCATAAGCGGATTGGTAAATATTTCTAATACAAATCATATGTTATTGGCAAATTAGGAGGGGAAACACTTCTCCCCTAAATTTAATGGAGAAACCGAGTCGGCGTATAATAACACACCTTCAGTTTTTCCCACTAAATTTTGAGGAAGAACGCTCCACCGCCAAATTTACCGGACGGCGGTCCGTTGTGTCGTCAGCGTGACTGTGGTCAAGTAACGTAATCAACGAGACACTGGTCAAGTGACATAACACGCACGACGTCACTGAATTCACAAAGTGACACCGTGACGTCACGTGACACCAAATGCGTGACCAAGTTACGTGATGTCAGGTAACGCGACATCCCGGCTTTACTTTGCTATGGTCATGTAATGGCATGTGTCATGACGACGTGAAGCCGTGAAGTCACGGCGTCATGGTGACTTGTAGCCATACCAGTCCAGTGACTGTCGTGCCTTTTGTACGTACAACGGTCACAGCAAGTACCGCTCACGTCCTACGTATTGTACGTATGAGGAGCTCAGAGATGATAATAAATCAGAGTGTCGAACCGATATTTTTATCGGTTCGGTTCGGGTTCGGGTTCATGGATTTCGGTTCAGTTCCGGTTCAGTTCCGGGGCGCAAAAAATAACGGTTCAAACCGGTTCGAACCGGTTCGAACCGGTTTGAACCGCTAAATTGAGAATATATTTTTCGCGTTGTTCTGTCAATAGGCACTATTTAAACCTGATTTTTGCGAGGACCTAATTTTTGAGAATTTCGCGAATCGCCTACAATTCACGAAAAATGGGGCCCGCGAACAATTTCGGTAAAATGTAAACACATTGGAATTTATATTGAGATTCCACCGCGTCGAGAGAATTACAACCCGCGAATTATTCCAAAACTTCAGCTTTGACGTAAATCGCGAAATATTGAGCCCACAAAAAATAAGTCGGTTACAGTATATAGCTTTTTTCTATCGTTTGCTCAATCCAGTTTTATTTTCAGGTACCAAAATTATAAAACTATGTTATTTATTTCTACACAACAAGAAAAGAAAATCTACATTGACCTACAAAACGTCGTGTTTATACGACTCAACATCCCCTCGTTTGCCAGAGTCACATACATTCTACCTGAATCGAAATGTTTTCGCGAAGTGAAGTAGGTTGCCTAAATACCCGTGATTGGTACAACTCTGCATCGCAGTATTAGAGGTTGAATCGTGGTTTTGCCTTTGAACTAAGGAATTAATTACAGTGAATAAAATCATGAAATGGGCACCTCGTCGCCATATATATCATGAAATGTGTTTTACGGAATACGTTTCAAAGTATATATATGATGACGAGACGACTGAGCTTAAAGCAATATAATTTTCAAAATGTCACGAAAGTCACAGGACAAGCCTTTCCAGCCTATATCTTACAGAAACACTGAGCGACAATCGCAATGCTTGTTTTTCTAACCAGCATTGTTTGCTCTCAGCACCGTGATGCGGGCGACGAATCATGCAAAAAGGAGTGACTGAAATTGTTCCCTCTAATCTATGACCACCTTCGTACTGAGATATAATCTGGCCTAAAACAGTGCTTACCCATGTGAACATTTTCTTATATTGGATAAACTGGCATAGCCTGGATGTTGAGGTTTGTTCTTGGCAAGGTGCCGGTGAATTTAATTTGCAAATAAGCATCCCCCTCGTAATTGATGTTTTTTGTTAAATGGAACAAAGTGGTATTTCATGCTCTACTCGATTGGGAAGCTACTTAATTGGAAACTTTCTGACAGTTTGCGTGTGTAATCGTCATAGTTGCACAATTCGTCCCAGTGTATTTTGTTTTAGTCCGACCCACAGACACGTAAAAGTTCTGTTCACCACATAAAAAACGCGATAATAAACTTCTATATATTTTAGAAGTTATATATGCGTAAGGAACACATAGTTATTTAAATTGGCTTCAAAATAAAAAATAATTAATTAAAGCTTTCCCAAATCACTATAACGTGTTTATAGAGGATAAAAGCGCCGAAAAATGTTTACAGAACATCTTTCAAATAATTTGAAGGTGTATTTACTTATATATCTTTGAGATGAGGATCTTCTATTTATGCTGCCAAATCTTCAGACAGGAATTAAGTATATGTTTATTATCATCGATAAATCTGACTTTATGAAGTTCACATAACCGCCCGAGACCGACACGGAAGGACGATACTCGGAAATGCGCCAGCTGTTGAGTTTTCAGAAACGTGCTTTTGTTAGCTGTTTTGTAGTGTAAAATACTCAGGGCCGGCCTTTGGGGTGGGCGACCTGTGCAGCCGCACAGGGCGCCATTCATAGAGGGGCGCCGAAAGGGCCGCCAGGTCATGCAGGGCTCAAACCTCGAGGAGATATAATAAAAAACAAAAAAACGACCGCATCGCGAAGGGCGCCCCCCCCCCCCCCCCCCCCTCCCCTACATGTAGAAGAAGGTGGTGTCGCTCGCCGGCATTTCGGCCGCAAAACCAACGACTACGCTCTTGTTATAACTTACGTCCATCAACTCGCAGCCACCTGCGGATGTTTCACTATAGAAAAGCTCTCCTCCGTGAGATTCAAAGCGCCATGGAATGAATCATGAACGACTAGGCAAGCGATCACCTCCGCACAACTCTCGAATTACGAGCGGACTAAAACCTGCTCGCAAAAAGTGATGGAGCCAGCATACCGCACTCTTAGCGCAAGTTATCAAACGGTGGCGCCAAACTCATCGGCGAGCAAATCCGTGTGTCGGAGCGAGTCACGGGCCAAAATACTATTGGAACGGATTTTTGCTCTTAGTTATTACGTGCTTCGGTCAGAGTCCCTGATTGACTCGCAGGAAATGTGGGCGTCGCCCTTTGCCAAGTTATTCTGAGCCGAAGAATGCCTTCGCTCAGGAGGTCTGACCGGGGGTAAAATGAATTCGATTCCTCCCGGAATTCGAGCTGCCCTTTGGGTAACGCTCGCTCTGGAGTCTCTAGCAGTAAGCTAAACGAATTAATGCCCCCTGGGCATCCGGTGAGTCTCTGTGCCCAGAGGCTTCAAACCGACTGAAAATAATATGTGTAAAGAACTTTTGGATCCGCAGCTCTTTCTATTTTGTGTGTGTGTGAGCGACCAGCGACGACTCTGGACTCGCAATGCCGACCAGTTTTGCCAACTCAAAATTCAGAAACCCGCCACAAGAATCCCGAAAACCGCTAAATACAACTAAATTTATAATGTTGCGCAAGAATGGCCGAATCACAGCAGGCAGACCGTTGCGTCCGACATGAAGAACGAACTCTTGCAGTGCAGCTCACGGACCTTAAGTTTCTCGTTTACATTGTTGTATGGTACGACATTTCTTTTTTCAAGTTAATGTTGTAAGCAAGAACATGCAATGCAAAACAAAGGACGTAGTAGCAACCACCCAGCTGATGAAAGCATGCAGCTATTACATCGACAATTATCGCGATGTCGGGTACGAAACTTCAACTGGAAACTGTGAACGGTCTTCCCTAGAACATGGGTGTTGACATTGTGATGAAACCGGCCCCCCAACTGCGGCGGAAAAAGCGTCAATTTTGTTATGAGTGCCAAGACGAGGTTAATGATATCGAGACAAAATTCAAGCGAGAGTTCTTCTGCGAGATGATTGACACCGTAAGATTTCGATTGAAGAACGCTTCACGCAGATGGAACGGCACGTGAGCTTCTGGGAGTTCCTTTAGGCCTCACCCGACTTCCCGCTAAAGCAGGACTTCTTAAACTTTGCAAAGGCCTTGACCATCCACTGAGAGTCTGAGACACATAGAAAGTGCAGGCATCCACGGTACAGATCTCTGCGAGGAGCAGATCTAACTATGCAGCTTGCTGCCCACTGGATGCAGGGCTCGCCAGGACGTCCTCCAGTTCATTCTGGACAACCATCTATGTGACGAATTCCCGTATGCGTGGGTGTCACTGAGGATCCTCCTCACTTTGCCAGTGTCAGTGGCCACCGCTGAGAGTAGTTTCTCAAAATTAAAGCTAATTAAGGCATACCTAAGATCAGCCCCGGCAGATGGCAGCATATCGTCATTGGCAATTTTGTCCATTGAAAACAAAATAGCGCCTAGCCTGGATATGACGCAAGACGTTGACCAATTTGCGATGTTGAAGGCTTGGAAGGTTGCCTTCTAGGGTATTTGACATGGTCAACTTGTGCTTTTGTTTTCTCTGTCCATCAGACGTTAGCTTGCTATGAAAGACCCACAGCTGAAGTTTGGTTATTCTAAGAAATAATTGATTCTTGAACCTTTGAACCCTGTGCCGACAAACTCTCAATGCTTGCGAACGTCGTTCGTTTTTAGGATGTTGTTTTCGACTGACAACGACAAAATCGCGACCATTCGCGCTGGGTTACTGTGGCATGTGGGCAAACAACGTGGTGTTGGGTGCGAAAATAGGGGGGGGGGGGGGGGGCGCCACGGCTGCAGTTTGCCCAGGGCGCTTGCTGCTCTAAGGCCGGCCCTGAAAATACTGGGTTGCAGGGTATGCCAAAAAAGACTGTGGTTACTTGAGATATCGAAAGGCAAATACACGAAATGTGCAGAAATAAGGAGATGACGGGTAATTTTTTTAAATAATCCCTTACACAACGCTTTACTGCAAAAAGAGATGCATAGAAATGCATAAAATGATATTCCTAATTAAACATAAATTGCGCGCAGGGCAAACGAAGATTCATAGAATCCTAATATAAATCGCTTTTGGGCATCAGCTTACCTCAGCTCGAAACGTCGCGAGATACTGCCTCGGGAGGCTAATGTTATCGTAGGTTTTACGTGCACTTGTTTTGGGACCTTACTTCACGACTCTGTTCTTTTTAAGTCATGTGCTCTAAGATTTAACTAGGCTGCCGTATATCATCGCGAGACTGCTATAAATACTACACAACTTTACACCTTGGACGTTTACTGCTAGTGTTGCGAACGTCGCACTTCACCAGAAAGCTGAAGTGTTTAACATGGTTTGCACGTGACGTAATCGCACTAAATGCTGGTGGTCCTTGCGAGTTGTTCTTGCTGAGAAAATCAAATCCGGTGGGGCGAAATGCACGCTGCAAAAGGTTCGCGCTGAGTGCAAGCTATGTATTTGAGAGGCACACATTTTTCTTGTTGGTGCATCGCCGTTAGGCACGGCGCGAGTATCTGGCGCGACGAAAACGTGCTTTCTGGCAGGAGTGTTTTTACAAATAAAAGTTGTACCAACTACCCATCTGTCACTATCGCTTCCAGGCCACACTTTCTGGTCTGCGCTGAAAATGCGGGGCAGAGGAACCTTTACGACACAGTATGCTTTAAAACTACCCCCCCTCCCCACTACTTTTTCTTTTTTAGTTGCTCCTCAAGATACTTTTTATTCCTCAGGGATTGCCTGCTCCGTATTGAGTGGTGTTCATTCGACAATTATATTTGTGTCACTTGTTAACAGTAATACTTCCTTGCTTTTACTTTGCACCAAACTGTGAAGTTTAAACAAAATACAGGGCGGTCGAATCTTAGAGAACTTCAGAACGACACTCCTGTGAGACTTAGTTCGGCTATCCCCCTGAGGCCACTAGGATCCTTCTTTTCAGGTATCCCTCCCGTACACACTGATAGTTCTATGTAACGTCGGACTAATATGTCACATTTAGACCTTTTAACACTTCTATTCTCGGGACAACTTTCTGAGGGAGTTCAGCAACAACGAAAACATGTTTGGGAGCCTCAATGGTGTGTATACATGTAAAATGGGTTGTACAGCATTTTTTTTCACCTTAAGTTCAGTTGATACCGCTAAGATGTAATCCTTGACGTTGATAACTTGCAAAAACATCCATTAGTTTGCCTCTCCGCGAAATGGGATACGCAGTCAAAAGGAAGAAATGAAACAGCTTTCCCTCCTCAACTCGCAATTAGAACTGTCAGCCACGTGATTTGATGGTAATATATACACCGTCAGTGTTTATCATAGTCATACGCAGGGTTGGCAAAGCATAGAGCATGGGCTGATCTTCAGACATAGTTTTAGTGGGGCTATAATGCCCAAGCCCCACTAAAGCGACAAACAGAAACAAACGACAGCGGAAAGCCTTAAACCAGAGTCTTTGGCAATTTGACAGCCTTTGTAGAATAAAGTAAGGCCAGCCGAGTGCAGCTGTAGCGTCCACCATGGTAAGGAAAAACTAGCGCCACGAGGCGCTAGTGGCAGGAAGGCGAACATACGTCTGGTCGGAGATTAAAATTGGACTCGAAAGGCTGCCAGATGGCGCCACCACTGCCGTTGGCGTGCGCCGTGCGCCCTCCTCCTCCTCCCCCCCCCCTCCCCCAATTTCTTTTTTTTTTTTTCTGGTTTGTTTGCTAGACTGGTGCCGCGCCGGCCGCTGTGAGCGGCCAGCACGGCACCGGTCTAGCAGACGAGCCGCGCGCGATACACTTCACAACAACTGCGCTTCACGTGATAATACCAGTGCAATCAAACAGAAACAGCACGTTCATTGAAATGCATTTTTTTATTGAACCCCATTCAAATGAGTTGCGGTATTTCAAACCCGTATCTACAAACTCCGTTGGCAGTCCACCGCCCTCAAAGGGGAATCAAGAACTGTAGTAGGCACTAAACACAGTAAAGTTGTCAAATATGTAAAACGAAATTAATTACTTCAACGTACAAACTAAGAGAAAAGCACTTATCATCGAATTATCTAAATGGCTCTATAAACAACTCCCACCAACTAAACTTCTGAATACCCAAACAAACAAATCAACCCCGAAATAAAGGAAAAGGCTTGCAGGTGAGCTGCATAAGAATAAACGATAAATAAACCATAAACAAACTCGCTAATAGGCAATGCAATTAAGAAAGAAAGAAAACAACTAGTGTTTTGGAGTGACTACATCTCTGACTGTAGGTGCTTTATCGGTACTCTATCCTAAGACAAAGCTGTCAAATTAACTGAAGATTGCTCTGACAGCAACTCACCCAGAGAAGCAAGTCCTTGCAGCAACGGATTCGTAACAAGAACGGTGGGGCACGCGTTTTTCCACAAACGAATCTTCCTACAACTTGCAAACACGGTAGCGCCGAAGCGCTCGCTGCACAAACAACGCTGGCGCAGCTTGCTCGTCGGCAAGCCGGGCAGGCTTCCAAAGTCCTGGCGATTTGCATACGCAATCCATTTCGATGCTCTGATGGAAAAATCGAGTTTCGAACGCTGACAAAAAAAAAAAAAAATGATATAGAGGTTCACCTGTCGTCTGTTGGAAAGCGGAAGAATGAGCACTCCGAGTTACTTCGCCGCGCTGTAGACTCCGTAATACGCCGTCATGAGGCACGCAAAACACTCGGCAGAATCTCTGTCAAATTAGAGACGTACATCTCTAATTATTATAAGCGCACAGCAGCGTCGCACCGTACTTGCCGTAAAATCCGCACTTTCGATTTTAGCACGCGCGGTACAGTTTGAAAGCTTGGAGTGACGAGCGAGCGCAAACAAAACAAAAAAGACAAAAACGGTCGTTTCCCTTCGCTCTTACTGATTGGTCGGAAGAGCCCAGAGTGCTTCGCTTTCGGTAGCGAAGATCATATACACGTCGCCTGCGCTGAAAATCATAGCGGCGAATATGAGCATAACAGTTTGGTCGGAGTCGGCTGGGTAGACCTACGAATCTGCTCTTTGGATGGACGTACGAGAGAGAAGCCAGCGACGCGGCGCCCCTATCGGCCCACCCGGGAACTCCGGAGCTGCATTCGGCTGGTAAGGCTATGCTCAAACACGAGCATCATGCACACGAGCGTACCATTTGCAGGCTTGTAAACACACGTGCTAACTTCACGAGCACCGAACAACTCAAAGCCGTATAAAGGTGCCATCGCGAGCATGCTGCATGTGTCTGAGGTTGTCGCTGTCGTTTGTTTCTGTTTCTAGCTCTAGTGGGACTCGGGCCCATTATGATCTTTGAGTTGAACACGAGCCGTTACCCGAATGTTTGGCGATGCTGGTTGTCATGAACCAGAGAATTCGACTCGGGATCATGACAATCGGGTACATAATGGTGTCACGTGACTCTCAGTGCGAAGTTCTGATGTCATGTGATGTCACGGTATCAACAACGTTAATAGATCTAGCGACGTCCTCAATTTGAATCGACCTAACGCGGTGAGTCACGTGACGTCACGGGGTCACGTGATGTGACATTACTTGACAGCATGTCTTGACATCATGAAGTCACGTGACGACGTGACACATGGCTCATAATGCCAATATGAAAGCGCTACAAAAACCGAGGATTTTATACATTGCAATTCTGTATATGACGATTTGATCAATACGTAGAGGAATGCATGTGCCAATTTATTATTCCCAAATATTAAATTTGTAATACTAACAAAAAAAAATACCGTGAACCGTTTTGAACCGGTTACCGTTATATTTTTTTCCGGTTCAGTTCCGGTTCAGTTCCAAGATGGCGGCAAAGATTTCGGTTCGGTTCAGTTCCGGTTCGGCTCAAAATAACGGTTCGGTTCCGGTTATCGGTTCGGTTCAGTTCCGGTTCGACACCCTGTAATAAATACTCCGGATACTTGAGAACACGCTGGACATTTCGTGTCTTCGGACATATTGCCTAGAATTAGGATTCATAATATTTTTTTAACCCATAGATAGTGTTTTTCTCAAAAATTTCCCCAGGACTTTCTACAAACGAACGAATTAACGTGTCTTGGCATACTTAAAGAAATTGATATTTGATATTGGTCTGGAATAGAGCGATAGCTTTGGCGTGAAAAAAAATGACCGAACAATTTTACCCTAATATTTTTTTCGGATTCCTCCACCTTTATAATAAATATACATAAAAAAAATATACTTTGTTTTTATTTAGGTTTGGAAGGTTTGTTTTATTTTGGGACGACCCACCTGTTCCTGGCAATGATCGAACAAGACTTCTCGAGTGGTATCGGGTAGGGTATATTGGGGCCCGTACCACTCCTATTAGATGCAACAATTACATATACACCAACACCAACGCGCGACCCTGACGTTATGCAGCTGCGGTGGGGCCGCTTTTAGCAGTACGCATGCGCAGATGCCTTACGCGAACCTAGTTCCCACACACGCGCATTGCCCACCCCTCGGGTGGGAACTGGGCGTTCGCCCAAACCTCTTGTAGAAAAACGCGGGCTTGTTCGTAAACAGCGCGTTAGTATATTCGCGACTCCAGCAAAACGGACGGCACCTAGGGAAAAAAAAAACTTGACTGACCGGAACAAGATCTTTCACAATTTCTGCTCGTCTCTTCTGGATTCCATGATGACATGTTGTCGGTGGTTTGTGTGATAGAACTGTTGTCCCAGTGCCTCTGTCGTAACTGTAATATCAGCTTACTCCCTGGTTGCTCTCTAAGCAATTATATCCGCAACCGCGTGAACCATATATTCGGCGTTCATCAGTGTTTGTCAGCATCGTGGAAGGACAGTAGGCAGTCCTTTCATTGCTTCCTCAAAAGAAGTGAAGCCTCTGGAAGCTAGCTTACGCCAACACATCGCCACAGGTTCAAAACGTGGAGGTTGAAAATCGGGGTTAACCATTTTGAGTCCAACCATAGCCTCCTCTATACTCACAAAGCCTAGCAGTTCGAGTACGGAGCCATAGAGCTCCCGGTCGCAGATTTGGAGCGCGAGGATCGGGTAGCACAGAATATTTCTTCGGGGAAGCCGGTAGTGACCGCACAGATTTCGCAGTGGCGAGGACGCGCAAGGAACGCGAGGAGCGCGAGCGGACATTACATCGCTCGGGAGAAGTGTGTTCGGCGTCTCGCCGCAGTGGGGCGCCCGTTACATGACTCTCCTCTCAACCGTTGTCTGCCGCTCTACCTGTTCACTTTCGGCGGCCGCGACCCATGGCGATCTGCCAGGCTTTGCCAGTATAGACGAGGCTATGGTCGAACGCTCGCTCGCTGATGTCCGAGCATTGTGAGTTGTGCTGGCGCATGGTACGGCACGACCTGCATTAGACCGCCATATTTGTCCGATAGTGGCTTCCCCAATAGTGGCGTCCCCTGTAGGTCGCTGGAGTCGTGAATAACTAGCCCCTCACGACAAACAACAGGCAGTTCGCACTCTACATAAAGGTTCGTATTCGTGGCATTAGAAAATAAAATAATTGACACGTCAAAGTAAGCATTACTCTTACGAAGCAGCTTGAAGGTACGCCGTAAAAACAGTATACGAGCCAACGCTGCTTGTTCAAATTCCGAGACACTCCACTGCTCGGAGTAATCCCGCGGCATTACACGGTTTCCCCCGATGTTCTAGCGTCGACAGCCGGGGTTGTTTAACCCCGGCATTGGACGACGCGCCCCCAGGTTTTGTCTCGGCAGTCGTTCATGATTAAGGGCCCTAGCTTGCGCACCATTGCCAATCTGATCGAAGACGCGCAGTCTTCTGTCGATACCCGGACCCCTGGGAAATACATGCGCCTTGGGGCTTAAGGCCAGTCAGTCTTCCGCGGGCTCGTGTCGGGTAATCCTCGGGGGGAGCGCATCTAATTCCGGAATACCGGCCCTTTTTGTTTTATTTTTTCTTCGACATGCAGCTTTGTTTTTCCTTCTTGTTGAAGCCCGTGCCCGCCGTCAGCGTGTATTCCCTGCCTGGTCGGTTTCAATTGGAAAGGACGCTTCACCGCGCGTCTGAACGCTTTCGAAAGCTTTGTCTTCTTTTTTTTTTGTCTGTTTTGCGTAAAATGAGCAAAAAATCCTGACATTAAAGTCTGTGAAGGTTTAATTTGGTGCAGACGTTTGTTTGGGATTAACTTATACGTTACGTTTTCATAGGAGGGAGAATTTGGATGGGTTAGCTTTTGATGAGATGAAAATAGGAGCTATACTGATGTCTCTGTTAGCGTTATTTTGGGCGCTCCGGAGATGGGTTGGAGTGGAGCAGCGCTCGAATCAGCGAAAGCCATGTGGCATTAATCTCCATGTACTCTAAAAACAAAAACAAGAAGAGAGAGAGAAAGAATGAAAGAGTTACTTGATGTCTTCTGAAAAGAGCGCCACCTTCCGAGGGGGAATCGGTGTCCGAGTGGGCACCGAGGGGACACCCAGCTCGGAGCACGTGGAGCGAAAGCTCGCGCTGCAGAACCCAGGCATCCGGGGTTCAAGCCCACCCCTGCCCGTTTCGATCTGAATGAGCATCGTACCTGCAGATCCCAGGTTAGCAGTCGTACTGTACTGGCAAAATTGCTCATCTACAGTGTAAACCAGTGTCACCCCATCCTGACAGACCAACCTTACGCTGTATAAACACTAAACGTCCAATTTGAATTTTTGTGCCACCTCCCGAAATGTTTTACAGCGATAGCTCTCACAGGCTCTTTCCACTACTAAAACTGACATCCGTTGTTGGTGTAGCTTTCGTTGTTCAGGATGTAGTTGGCATAGTAGGGCATATGGTTTCCGTCGTGGATGGCACTAAATCCTCGAAAAGGATCGCAAACAGCTCTCGGGATACGAACCTGGTTCCGCTTCGAGCAAAGCGGAGGCGTTACCAGAGAGCTACGGAGCGCTACCAACCCGCTTGATGCTCAGTGTTCTTGTAATACCCGATGCCCCAAGGCGCGCGCTCAATGGAAAAAAAAATAGCGTATAACAAAATGACGTCGTAGCACTGTCAATGCCAAGAACTTGTGCCAAGAAATGCACTTTCACGCGCTCCGGAGAAAAAAAAAATAAACAAAAGCGTTCGGATAGAAATGGCCTATTTTGCACTAAACACTTCTGTTCACGCACCGTACGATGCGTGAACGCGACGCCGATGCTCAATGACTTCGTCGTGACATCTCGATGCGAAGCAAACGACGTCACAATTTCTCTTTTTTTTAACATTTATAAAAGTTTATAACCACGAACACTGGCTTTTTTAAACAATATTTTTCATACTTTTAGTTATTGCTACCAAAGATCCAACGATCTTGACGGGTGCTTGGAGGAGTACAATAAATAAAAAAATGTGCTTGGCAAAAAACGTGGCTGCCACGCGGAGCGGGGTTCAAAGCACGATTTGCCCGAGACTTTATTTCCTTACTGATGCCTGATTCACATGGTGCGAATTTGCCTGCGATTTCGCAATTGCGACGCCGCTCTTGCGGCACAACGCAGTTGCGGTGCGAATTCGACTAATTCGCAACTCCGTATTTTGCCAAACTTTCCTTGCGAACGGCCGCTCTTGCGAAGGGGACGGACAGCCAATCAAACGCGGCTCGTGAAAGACGTCACGGTGGTCATAGCAACGTGGGAATCAAAAATACGAAAAATGCGTCACCTACGTCGTCGTCTTCAAAATTCGCTGCGGGGGTGGGGCGGCGGATGTGCTTCTTCCAAGTGAATATTTTTCGGCGGGGGATGTAAGCTTCAGCTCGGCATTAAAACGAACTGGCGACATCGCTAAAAAAAAAAGTTTGTGCCATTTGTTAATGGCGTACAAATCTGACGGTGTTGTAAGAGCTATCAGTTCACCTCGGTACTTCTCGCGCCATTCCCACGATTATGGAGCATGCGCCTCTTGCGCCCTTTCGCCGAACAATTGCAGACATTGTGACATTGCTCGGAAGCATATAAGCGGAGTAATACATTACAAATTATTATTTATTAGAACGCCAGCCACTTATACTTTGTTATTGATTTGCACGACCTTTTCTTTGCGTTTAACCCTACTATAGAGATCTTCCTAATTTTTTTTAATTCCTGCATAATAATAAATAAACCAAATAATCCCGATTGCTGTTATAGCTTCAGACACGAAGCACATATATGAAATAAAATTGCAGTGTTTTAATAGAAAGTATTCTTCTTTATGACATATAAAAATGAAATGTCCCGACAACATCTATGTAGTTTGTCTAAAACATTATTATAACGACACATTCAAGGTACCATTAAAAAAGCAAAGAACACCAAGGAAAACAGAGCGGTTTGTTCAGCCTAGGATTTTTTCGAATTACGGAAAAAGAGTAAGATCATTTTATGTCCCATACTTTTTAATAAATTACCTGACGATCTATTTTGTTTACAGTCATTCAGTGTTGTTAAAAGATGCCTAAAATATTGGTGTCTTACTCAAACTCACTAGTTCAGTGCGTGCGTCTCAGTGCAGACTTTGTTATGTTTTAATATGTGTGCGGTTGCATGTGCAGTTGCATTTTGATACTGCATAATTTTGACTTCTGTTGGCTGTCGGGACCCGCCCACAAGCACCCTCGTGCTTTTGCGGGCCCGTACGTATCTGTATGTTTTCGTTCAGAAATAAATAAATAATAATAATAATAAAAAAAAACTTGACTTTGGTCTTATGTAAAAAAAACAATGTATATTTGAAAATTCATTGGTTTATAACAAAAGGTCTAGATACCTGGGTTCTTTACTCAAGCCTGTAAAAAGATTATCATCATCATAATCTTCATCGTCATTATCATCATCAGCTCTTCATTTTATGTGATCAGGAACAGCTAAATTGCCAAGAGTTTCATGAGCCAAGTGTTCTTTAGGGGTTGGTCACACTTCTCCCTAGTTCATTTAAATTTAACAGAAAATCTCGTTATATAATTTACATAACAAGCTCTTTCATTTGCCGTGAACCTGGTTTCCGTCGAAACGCTCGCCGGCGTTCCTTTGAATTTTTTTTTTTAAAGCAATCACAAACATTGAGTTTTCAACCTGTGGTTGGATCGAAACTCAATTTTGTAAATTCAGTTTATCATCGAGGAAGATGAAGTTTCGAAGGCGCACTTTACAGGCCGGGTAACAAAGTCTCCCGGTAAATTTGATAGAGCACTGATATGGGCGGCAATAAAGCAGTCAATCGCGTTAAAGCCTCTAAGCCTTCGACCAACACTTGAGGGCCAGCCGTATTAAAAGCTCACATGGTCGCCGCCTACAGACTGGCAGCCGAAAAAAAAAAGACTATCGCGTAAAAAAATAGCAAATACGACTAATGTACGTATGTGCACAACTTGAAAAACAAAAGAGCAACAACGAAGAAAAGACGCTAAAAGCATATAGGTATCGGGTGCATCTGCAAGCTTCCAGAGATCTTGTCCTCCTTCTTGCTATTTTTCTTAGTTTGAAAGGTAGCGAGCAAGCAATCACTGAAATGTATCTCGCGATGGATGCCAGCCGACGCCCTGTTGTGTTTTATACCGCCACCCGTCGCGAGAAATAAAAAAAAAAAAAGATAAGAGCAGGCAAGCGCCTAAAACCAAATCAAAACAAGAACAAAACAAAGGAACAAAAAAATTCGGCCTCACTTTCGGAACGGTCGTTTCTCTGCTTGGTTTTAGACTTGATTCCAGTCCGTATACCTGCCCGTAAATTTCGTTTTCTCTCCTGCGCTCGAGATGTGCTAGTGTGCTCTTGAAAGTCAGCGCGCTGTCTCGTACCAGCGCGAGTTTTTCCCGGCCGCCTGCCCGCCAGGAGGCGGAAGCGTCGTAACACGCACATAAAGAGCCCAGATCTAAGAGACAAAAGGGATGGAAAACCACGGAGAGCGTTTGCAATTCAATGGCGCGGACGCTTTCAGAGCGGACTGGTCTAAGGTCCGAATGCGTTGCGTTGTTCGCGTCGCGAGAAGGAAAGCGGACGGAAAGGCAGGGACGCTCGCAGACGATTGACGTTATCGTCACCTCCTCGCAGCTCGTGTTGCAAACGCGGATCTTAGACCACGTGTACCCGATCGAAAGGTTGGAAACACTCTGTAACCCAGGCACACTGCAAACACACGACAAGGAGTCGATTCTGTTTACGATAAAAGCGAGGCAATGCCTACCTTGGCGCGTCTGGCCACTTTGGCTTTGCTTCAATCTTCCTTGCATGCCTGGCGGGAGCGTGAGACGAGACAGGATCGACGGCGAGAAAAAGAGGAAGCGGGGGAAGCTCGCTGCAAATCTCGGGTATGAGGGATCTGCCAGCAAATCTGCGACGGCCGAAGAGGGTGAAGTTTTATGGTGCCCTTCCGGCATGCCCCGGGCAATTTGCGTGGAAAGTCGGGACGTGGAGCCGCAATAGAGGGAATCTGAGTAGTTCGTTACTCTTGCAAAGCACTCAAAAGAATGGGAGAAGTGATGTGGCTTTTTGTTCGTGGAAAGGGGGTGGGGGATAAACCTCTCCGTATCCTGGCATCGGACAACTTGTTTTCTTTACCGCAGCATTTGTATTTGTAGGTCATTTTTGTATTCTAGGTTTCATGGGTTTACCGTGACTGCCTGATGTGCATGTCGGTGTTGCCACGTCGGCTGTCAATGATATTACGCTGCCTAGTACATTATCCAAGGTTTCGTAGTACGTTGACTTATACATATATTAAGTTACAATTGTGTATGACACCTTACCTTTTAAACCACTTGCGCTATTCAAAATTAATGTGTACTATATACCTTTATATACATAGGTCACTCAACGTTCGACCGCAACTCACCATCCAGTTTTTCTTTGATAATGGCATCAAGGTGTTGCCAAATCCATTGCACTGATGCCTGGACGTGATCGGGGCATACTTTAAAAAGCTAATTTACCGCACTGTTACCATATATTTTTTCTCTCTAAGAATAGAGATCTCCGGTCATCCTTGAACGTCCCTTGTACATTTACTCTCATCGTTGTCTGAATTAAATACAATAATTTTATCTCACATGCAACGCACAGTTGTTTCTTGATTGTTGTAAAGTTCTAATGCTTATTAATACTGGAAAGTTGACCAGTGACACACATCCGCATTGATAGAAAATGTTAATGTTACCATGTTATTATCCGGGACTATATGTATAATATTTTGTTAACCTGACGTCTGGAAATATTGTGTTTAACTTAGTCAAATGCAGTCTGCTGGGCTCCCAGTATTTTGTCAATGCCCATGAAAGTGGCGAGTGCGGCTACTTTCCCTTGGAGAAATCAGAGAGCCAATCATTGCGATAAGCGAAGGGAGAGCGGCGAATAAGGAGGCAGCAAGATATGCTTACACCTAACATAAAGTGTTCGATGTGACACAGTGTATGACGATGCACATGCACACGTCAGGCTCCGTGTCCCATCATTGACTCATTGACTTCATTTTAGGCCTATCAAAGTTTCGGCTTCGCCGTTTACCAAGCTCCCTCCGTAGATTACAATCACTGGCGTGCAAATGTTCTACAAAAAAAATATACCTACTTTTTTTTTTGTATTCATATGTCGAGTTTTAAGCTGCTGTTCAAGCGGTATGTCACACCTCTTATGACACAAGTAGAAATACACCCAGACAGCACACGACGCCGGGCCAACATTGGTATTCAATTGGCAAACAATGGTCCAATGTAGGGCCAATGTGGCCACCGTAGAACCAATATTGGTGGTACACTGGAATATACTGGCCAACGTTGGCCTGACTTGACCAACGGCTCACCAACGTTGGTAATCGATTGGCTTAGGCCGGCCAACATTGGCCTACCACAGCCAATGGCTTACCAACGTTGGCAATCGATAGGTTTAGACTGGCCAACATTGGCCAACCTCAGTCAACGGCTTAGCAATGTTGGCTATTGGTTGGCTTAGGTTGGCCAATGTTGGCCAGCTTAAGCCAATCAATTACCAACATTGGTAATCGATTGACTTAGGCTGGGCAACATTGGCCTGTCTTAGCCAGTGGCTTACCAATGTTATATATAATTGGCTTAGTTATTTTAATGTGCTGATCGCGCACGCTGAGAACAATCTCTAGCTATGCCTCCGGGGGGAACGATTCTTCTGTTTTCACACGCAGAGCAAGTTAGCAACATTGGAAGGGTCTATAACAGAAGAAGCTGAGCATTATGCCTGCTTGCCCAAAAATGACTTCAAAGTGCGTACAAAATACGGCAACTGCAGTACTGACTACGGTAGTGACAACGCCCTCAGAAATATAAGCTGTAATAGAGCCAACGGGTTACCAAAGTTGGCAATCGATTGGTTTAAGCTGGCAACCAATTGCCTGTCTTAGCCAGTGGCCTACCAACGTTGTTAGCGGCTAGATGTTTTGGTGGCGCCCTCCTATGGTTCCCCCTTGGGACGTCATTACCTTGCGAACAACAAGTTCGATGGTGTTTGTAAATAGCATGGTGGAAGCCTGAAATCATTGCGCTCTCAAAGGAACACTGCCCACACCGTCGAAATTAAAGTTCCTTCATTCTTATTTCCGTCGATGGTATACCCTTTCCGACGCCATAGTCAGCTTTTGGGCCAATCGTGAAAGGCCGACCACAGCGACGCTTTCGGTCGCGCACGTCGCCAATTGATTGGCTTAAGGCCGGTTCAGACACTTGCGTTTGAGTGCGTTTGACTCCGTTGCGTCGAGTACCGAAAGCGAGTCACCGGCACATCTGTGCTTCGCATGAAGCGTGGAATCCAATTCAAGGAATCATCTTGGCACGCGATATAAGCAGCAGGGATATCCTGGTTTCTCGCTGCCGCAACGCAGTAAAACGCCGTCAAACGCAACTGTCTGACCCAGGCTTTAGTCTGGTGTGATGAGCGATCCCGCGACCAGCCGAAGAGGACGAGAAAGAAGAAGACGAGGTGGGGGCATGCGAGGAGCGCGAGAAGGGATTCGGGCCGTTGACAAAGGACGGTGCAGACGCGACCAGGCCGGACCTCCGTCGGCGTGACCAGACGTCAAGAGGCCCGACCCACAACCCACTTCTCACGCAGTCCGGGCGCCAACCTTCCGGAGGTAGACAAGACTGCATGCGTGGCGCAGTTGAACACCCGCTGCCACTCCGTGCCACAGACGTTCTGAGCCTGACTCAAGCCTTCGGCCAACGCCCAACTGCCTCGTCGCTACGTCCTTCGGCCCAGACCTTGGCGGACACCTGGTCATAGGCTGCCACCGGCGTACGGGGCCTGATTCAAGCCTTCGGCCATCGGTCAACTGCCTCGTCACTACGTCCGGACCTCGGCCCTGACGTCGTAGACCCCTGATCATCGGCTACCACGGGTGCTACGCCGCAAGGACTGAAAAGTCGTGAGCGAGGGACTTTTTAGGGGACACTCAAACCTTAACATTTGTTGAAGTGCTGCTTTGGAGTGTGCTTTACTAAGACCAATGTGGGTTTGAAAGCGTTGATCTTTGACCTTTGGATCTTTTCGTAGATGCCATCAGTGCGAAGCTAACAATTGAAGAATCGGCAGCTTAAAAATGGTGCTGAAGTGGCTGCCAGGGTCTTGCGACAGTGGAGGCTGCAGGAAGAGGCGTTCGGAAGCCGTAATGGCTCCCCAGCCCCAGGACTCGCCCCAGGACCTTCCCCAGGTCCAGCCATAGGCTCCCCGCTGAGCTTCCTCCCTAGCCCCTTTCAATAAAAGTTCCGAAAAAAGTATTAATTGATCTTGAAATAGTCATTTGCTCGCCAGATAAAATAGTGCACAGACAAAGCATAGGAGGACCTTGCCATTTGTGCCCAGAATGTTTTTCTTGCAGTGGGCTGCTAATAAGAAACAGGCCAGGGGTTCTTAAAACCCAATGTTGGAATAACCAGGATTTAAACACATTGCCATCATTGCATGGCCAGCATTAAAGATATGGCATTAACACTGGGACATGCCAATGAATCAGCTTGACTGCAGATAACGGCCTATTCAATGATTGAACTTGTATACCAATGATGGCATAGCCATTGAATTAGTGTGAAAGCCAAAATTGGCATAGCCAATGATCATTGGCTATGCCAATTTTGGCTTCCCAGTGTTAATGCCATATCTTTAATGCTGGCCATGCAATGATAGCAATGTGTTTAAATCCTGGTTATTCCAACATTGGGATTTAAGAACCCCTGGCCTGTTTCTTATCCATCATTAGCCATCATTGGCACCTTTTTTAGGCCATCGTTAAACCAATATTTCAGCCATCGTTGGCATCCACACTATGTCGACATAGTGTGGATGCCAACGATGGCTGAAATATTGGTTTAACGAGGGCCTAAAAAAGGTGCCAATGATGGCTGGATCATTGGTTGAACGATGGCCCAACGTTGGCGCCAATGACGGCTGGAAGGTTGGTTGAACGATGGACCAACGTTGGTGCCAATGATGGCTGGAACATTGGTTGAACGATGGCCCAACGTTGGTACCAATGGCTGGGCCAACATTGGAAGAAGTTGCGCTCGGCCGGAATACCAATGTTGGACCAACCTCCGGAGCCAGCGTTTGCCATTGTTGGCCCAATGTAGGTCCAACATTGGTGTGCTGCCTGGGCAGGCGTTGAAAACGTCCTAATGTACTCTATTTAATTTTTTTCTTCGAAGTTGGTAGTTTGTGTCTTGCGCTGTATTTTATGAAACAATCAGAGTAAGCATAAGGAGATAATTTTGCTGTTGTCCTTTATTTTCTTAGCTTCAAACTTTTATCTAAGTGAGGCCACGGAGGCCTTAGGGCGAACATTTTGGTTTCCCACCAGCAATGTCCGCGCTAATACTTATAGTGTGTTCAATTTCTTTAGAAGTGCAAGGGAATCCACATCTATCTGAGCTGGGTTCCATATCTTCGGTGGGAAACGACATACGGGCAGCTGAAGGACAACATTCTATTCCTTTTATTTGTTAAAATGCCATCGTAGTAATCATTTTTTTCTCCTTAGCTCTTTAAATTCATGTTTGTATTCGAGTATATAGCACTTAATACAAGAAACCAAGAGATGCATGCTGTCTTCTTTATTTATTGGTGATTTCGCTTCGACTCCGTATTTCATTAAATTTATTCTTACATTTGCAGCGCACTGTTCGGTGAAAATGGTGTAGAATCCCTGAACATTCCACTCAAAACGATAAACGACAGCCATCGCCAATGATAGGCAATGCAATAAGAAAGGGCAATAGCGCTCTGTGTCGTGGTTTAACCGTAATTTATTGAAGGGCCTTATTATGGTCAGTATCACCTGGGCGGGATCTATCGGCATGTAACAGTGAACCTTCTCAAAAGCGCGACGCAATAACTATTAAAAACGACTTTGTGCCAGAAATGGTTGCGGACCTCACATTCAAGTGTAGAATTCCCTTACAATTTTCATGTGAAGTTCAGCGTATCATATTTTCTAAATCCGTAAAAAATGCGGAAGTTCAACCGCTCAAACCCCAGAACAAAGAGCGTACTTTTTCAGTGTTTCGCTTGACTGCGGTTTGAAGGACACTCCCATTTTAATTTCCCATTTGGCACTTCAAAGCTACGGTATCACTGTACTATAAGATATAAAGGTTTTATTCGGGGTGTTTCACGGAGGGCAGGCCAAATCACTCCAGCGAAAACTACGCATCGCACAGACAAAGAAAAAAAATGTTGAAGTCATATCGATCTTTGCAAAAGAGTTTTTTTTTTGTGTGAAAAATAATCACGTGCGGTAAGAATTAGGCTCTTGATTACTTTTAAATAACTAACTATTTAATTAGCAGGATAAGAAGTTATCCTTTCCAGAGGAAAGTTTCTCAGCCCCATGAAAAACAGGTAAATACGAGCACTGAATGAAAAGATAAGGCACGCTCAGTACTTTAAGACCTTCCAGAAAAAAAAAAAGAACAAAACAAAACAACTTTAATATGTTTTTTTCTTTTTTTTTTAAGTCCGTCAAGGAACATTGGCGGTCGCCTTTGCTTGGACACGAAGCGCCTGATTGGATCCGAGTCCTCGCCGAATGCTGACGTCAGCGCTCGTGTCCAATCCAGACTCAGAGTGCCTCAGCAAGCAATGTCGGACAGGCGTTGGTACAAAAATTTGAAAATGGACTGTTTAGACGTGTTTCTAAGTTTCAGCTACCTATCAAAGCGCATCTCTGTGGCAGATGTCCCGTTCCCCGTGGTCAATACGCGCAACCACCGCGTCGCCATCCCATAGGAAAGAGAGTGACTAGGGTAGACAAAATGAGACGCCATGCTAGCTGTTTGAATGATATTGGCGAGTTCCAGCTACATTGGGACCGGCACGTGGCAATCACTTTCTCTAATTCTGGGGTAGTAGACTTCAACATAAAGAATATCGCACACGTTTCTCTTAGATGAAATAATATCGCTAAGTTTTAATGACTTTCATATCTGACAAAATTTGGATCACTCGGTCATCCGAAAGCTGGCCGCGTTCTGCCGTTCGACGTTGATTACCCACATGGCAGCCATTTTGATAGGCGCCGGCGCGACGCTTTTACAACGTGAAACTAACGGATTGCGAAAATAAGCTTTGCCTTTGGATTCACCTCCGTCATACGAAGGATACGTGGCGGCGCACGTTATGGTGGCACGTTTCGGCCACAGTGGAGCAAGACCGCAGGCAGGGAGATGCGTTTTAAAGGGAAGTGATACTTCAAAACATGTCCAAATAGAGTTTTTTCTTTCCGTAAGATGTTGCGTGTACCTTACAGTTTTGTCAAGTGCACTGATTTAGGGGTTTGTGATAATGACTAGATTTTTTTTTTATTGCAAGAACAACTAACAGGTCAGTTGGATTGATAAGATCGTCAACAAACATTCATGTACACATAATTATATTAGGAATCTCCGGCATCGTCTGCTCATGGTTAGGTCTCGATCCATATTGCGCATCCTTTGTCTAGGGATATCGATTCTACGTCCACTTTGTCGGGATTGCCGCTTGCATATAATAAGTTCAAGCACAATCGCCCCCCCCCCCCCCCCCTCCGAAGATTCTGGGCTCAATACGCACCCCTGCCCGTTTTGATCTGAATAAACATCCTACCGCCGTGCGATCGTGTATCCCTATATACTACTTGATGCGCGTTAAAGACTCGAGGCTGGCTGTCGTACTGCATTTTTTCTTAAATTTGTATCTACATTGGGTAAGAATATCGCCATGTCCTGGCAGAGTAAACTTCCGCAGTATAAACAACTAACGACTACTGCCCCTCCCCCCCCCCCCCCCCCCCCCCCGAACCCCCCAAAAAAAGAAAGCTCATGTGGCATGAGATCTTTTTCAGTTTGAAAGCTTCAAAAAATGTAATATGGTCATACCCGCCAAGGTGAAGCTTCTGTATTCCGAAAAAAGCATCAATACCTCACGATATATACATATATATATATATATATATATATATTCTTTTTTTTTTTACGTTGTAATCGTGCCGTTTTACTATTCATGTGCCATTTAGAGGTAATATTGTCTCTTCCGCAATCTGGCCAGGAAGACCGCCATTAGTTATTCCAGCTTAGCTTCAAGTGAACTGGACAGCCTCGCCTATTAGAGCCGCCACACATGGGCGACAACAGGCACGAATAGTGCGATATGCACTTCTTCTATTTCCTTTTATATTTCTTGTTAGTCGCAGATACATCCCAATCTTTCGTCCACTCACATTTCTTGTTTATTTCGAATAGTCTATAAAATTGTTTTTTTGTTAAAAAAATTGTTTGATCTTCCTCTTCAAGAAGATAGCTTCATTTATTTGGTTCATCGCTTTGGTAGAGTTATGTTTCTGCCTCACTCAATTGCTCTTCCTAAGGCTTTTTTTGCCGAATTATTGTTTTTGCTTTTAATAAGAGTATCTGTAGAAGAACCTGCTTTACATATTTTTATTAGAACACCCCGTGACTTCCTTGTCAGTCGACATGTATACTGTAGTCTTTTTTATGACGTCATGAGTACGCCATAGTCGTCCAGTAGGGCCTTGCTAACATCTATCGCCCCAGTCGTTGCGCGTCTGTGCTTGGTCTGTTGTGCTGGTTGGTCTTCTGTGACCAGTGGGCCGTCATCGTAGTTGGTGAATACTAAAGACGGCCACGCTGACTTCGTAATATTTGGTACGAACTGCCACGTGATGTCTACTTGGTCTCACGAGGTATTGCCCAAGGGAGCTTGCGCTTGGTGTATTTCGTTGTTTCAATAAGTGCTGGTTATCTTTCTCGACAATCTCAAGTTTTGTCACCGATTGACTAGTTTAGCTCTAAACTTCAACATTGATTGTTAACCCACGATGTGCTGTGAAGTAAGTGAATTCTTTTTCAAGTTCTTCGCTGCGTATGAATGGCTCGATAGCATTGTCCAGGTACTTCAGTTGACATTTGTATTATTTGAACCTCTTGATGCTTTCGCTAAGTTGGCGACCTGTCATTGTTTCTGGCAATTAATTCTCGGAATGGTCAAGGAGAATCGTTACCTGCGTGTACAATTCAGCTCATTGTTGGAGAAGACGATCAATGTCAACACCGTTCATGGTGGTATTGCCTCGGCCGTCTGTTGCACTGATTCAAGTCATGTTCATCTTGCCGGTCGATCGTATGTGCATTAGCTGTGGGGACCTTTTGTTGATGCGTCCAGTCAGATTTTCACCTTTTCTTTAATTCCCCTCCAGGGTATCTGCACCATGTCGTAAGAACGGCTGTTTGTTAGTAGGTCGATGAGGTCAACAACCATATTTATATAGAGATAATTACATGATAACTGTTCGGAATATTCTATTCATGGTCAGGTCTTGATAGTCCTTATAGGGCAAATAACTGCATTGCCGACCCAGGTAGCTAATCTGTTTGATCATCTTGAGAATGTACGAATCTCATCTGATGTACCTGGACGATGCTATCGAGACATTCTTACCCACTGAAGAACTTGAAGAATAATTCACTTACATCGTATAATTAAAAAAAAACGAATCTTGGGGCATCTATCAATGCTGAAGTTTAAAGCTTTACTAATAATTCAGCGGGGGACAAAACCAGAAACATTTGAGGAGGGAAACCAACACTTATCGAAACAACGTAATAAACATCAGATACGAGCTCCTTCAAGCTGTACCTTGTGAGAGCTTGTCGACTTCACGTGACCACCCGTACAAAGATTACGAAGTCAGAATGGTCGCCTTGGTGTCCACCATTTACGCCGAGGACCCGCTGGTCACAGGAGCCTAACCAGAACAATAGACCAAGCACAGACGCTCAACAACTGGAGCGACAGACGTTACCAACACTCCTCTGTACGACTGTGACGCACAAACGGCGTCAAGAAGGACTACAGTACGTATGTCGACTGACTAACAAATCACAGGTCGTTGTAACATAAATTGCAAATCAGGTTGTCTTACAGATCATTTTATAAAAAATATTTCTCTTTGAAACCACTACTACCAAAAAACCCACAATAACTTTTCTCTATTTGGACTATGTAACTGGAAATATATCTGAGTTTTATGCGAAAATCAGGTTTTCAAATATTATATTTTTTCTGCAATCTGGATTTCAAGTTTCTATAGTAAGATTTCCAGTCCCATAATCCAGATAGTTTAAACTTTTAGTAGATTTTTCGGTAGGAATGCCTTTAAATGTAACAATTAAAAAGTTAATGATACAAACGTTATTCAGAAACTAATTTTACCCAAAGTCATTAATTTCCACAAGTGCTTTTGCTTAGGCCAAATGGCATCAACCTTTTTTCTGCGTGATGCGTATCTTTTGCACCAACAATTGGGCCTTCGTTCCGTGAAGCACTTTTTTTACATCACTGCGCCCTGGGTATGACCCATTCTTCAAAAAAGAAAGAGCAGTAAGAGCCATAGGCAATATTCTATTTCAGTTTCA
Organism: Ixodes scapularis; assembly: GCF_016920785.2. NCBI lineage: Eukaryota > Metazoa > Arthropoda > Arachnida > Ixodida > Ixodidae > Ixodes > Ixodes scapularis. Next base: position 119,487,432 of record NW_024609835.1, read on the forward strand.
TATATCTGACCTACTGAAAACGCTTTGCATCATCAACGTTCGCCCTTTGTCTCACTACAGACGTAGTACTACTCTAAAATATTGAGTTCGCTAGGAATACGAACTTTCTGATACCCCTTGGTCGTCCCTCAAAAACAACAACAACAAAAGTCTCTCCTATTCTTGTCACCAGGTGCTGGAGCCTGGCATGCAAACAACAAATGATGGCGCAAAAATGCTAGAAAAGAATATCCCCAATTTGCCAAGTTTTTATGAATCTAAACTTTTGAACTTAGGGAATGCGTTAGCATGACCCTTGAGAAACGCAACACACGTCCACCCCTTTGGGAAATACTAACGCAGACCACTTCACTTTTTTTCCTTTATCAACGCCACCAAATTGTAATGGAAAAACGGTTTACCATTATTATTATTATATTTTTGTTTTAAGTTGAGTTGCCTAAAAGCTGCTGTAGGCATCGGTTTTCCATCGCCTTTCAGGTTGATGTTGTTTTTTTCTTAAATAACGCGCGAATATTTTGTATATGTTTGCGTTTCAGTATAATGGCTCTCAGACCGCTGCTTTCTATCAGATCTTTGACGTACTTAGGCATGACGGTTAACCTTTTTCTTGTAGCGTGAGCACCAATTTGAATGGAAAAGAAATGTGAAGATGGTCATTGCGATAAAAAGCTGTTTGAATACAAATAAAAGTCTTGGAAGATTCAAAAAAGAATCGCTCTATTCACGCACAAAACCACTTAAAACCCCGAACTTCGACCTCGAGCTTATGAACAATTAGCGGATCAAAAGAACATATCCATTCTCACCACAAAAAAAAGGAAAATAAAAAAAGCCTTAAAGAGAAACGGTAGTTTCAAGGCTTTTGGTAGAGAGGGGCAATTAGCAATTATAATCTTAAGCAATATATATTTCTAAATCATTAAAAAAGATTTACGTCGAAAGAAGAAATACCTGCACATCGCTTCGTATAAAGAAGCTTCATAGTTAGGAGATTATTACCAATTCCCTTCGTCATTAGAAGAAAACAAAATATGAAGGACGCAAAGATCAAGACATTCTTGAGCGAAGAAGAAGAATTTCAAAATGCAAGATATCTTAATCTCATTTGAAAGAATACGACAAATTTCTGCTCGCATTCCAAAATGCCGACAATGAAACGGTCGTTGAAATTAGATTTGGAGACATATAATGAAATTATTACCGAGGAACAAAGCGGCACACAGTATCAGTATTTGCAGAGAGCCGTTCTTTGAGTCTCGTTAAGGGGGGCATTAGATTATACCAATTATGCCAATTAAAGGCACGTGAGTAATAAGAGAAAAAGCAGGAGCAATATTAATTAAGGGGTTTTTCAGAAGGAAGTTTGCTTTAGAAGTGCTCTTCTATTTAAACACGCTGCAAGCAAGACTGTAAAACCAGACAAGGTGAAAGACAAAAACGTAAACAAAAAAAGAAAAGACGTAAATGCTTTTCGAAACGTCGCGCTGAAAGCTATATAAAGATTTTACCATTTGCCGTTTTGTTATGCGATTCAAGCTTGATCGTATGAAGACCTGGGTACTTGGAGTTCCTAAATGAAGAGTTTCAAAGAGGAGCTTGTAATTTGCTAGTTGAGTGTATGTCTGGATGTTTTTAAGTCGTACCGCCGAGTATGCCTTAATGCTGCTAACGACGCAAGTCAGATTAGGCGGAAAATTCTTCCCGAGTCTTCTGTGCAATCCTTAAAAGACAACTGAGCTCAATTTTGAAGATTGCGGCATAAGGATTGAGCAGCCTGAGAAGGCCTTATTACGTTCACGCTTGCTATTCATTCAATCTTCTGCGTTTTTATCAGCTAATACCATATTCTCATTGGTTTTGGGAGCAATAATAATGTACTCGTGTTGCGCCACACGGTACGTTTCTCGAAAAGTCAATGAACATTGGAAGCGTGCGACAAGACAGTGGCGCCACGGTACAGCTGCAAGCAGAAGTATTTCGACTTGAACAGGGCCGAACTGGCATAGAACATCCTGTGTAGCACCCAACCTTTGTGTATAATGATTGGCAGGTTTACCTGAGCGCAGAGCTATACAAAACGTCCAAAGCCACACTCAACGCAATTTTTTTTTTCTTTTGCGCAATATTTGTAATTTGAGAACACAAACCCCCTCAGTGCGCCGGCCAAGACCGCCACGATCATATCAATCCAAGTACGGAATTTTTATCTGCCGGCGAGCGGAGAGCAATTCGCTAATAAGAAGAAGAAAAGTGACAAAAATGAACGACGATCACACGATGTGATGCGTTTAGACAGCGTCAGTTGTGCCGCTTATTCGACGATACGACGATGACGATCGATTGATATTGCGCTGATTGTGCGTCATATAAGGTGATCTGATATTGAAATGACGTTGCATTCATTTAGCGTTGACGCGTTGTTGACGAATAAATGATTTTAGGGTCGTGATGCGTTTTTTAGGCGAATTTAGCGGGGAAGCTGAATTGGTGCATAGAACACGTGACGTGAATATCTGCGTCCAGTGATGTCAGGTCACGTGACATTAATGTTTCATCCAAATTTAGAGGGGGAAACAAATTGTTTACGCTCACGCCGTCGTGAAACCGGGGGACCGACCACTATAACGGCTGCCGCTGTAAAATACTTATTATGTTGATCTAATGAATTACTGGCAAAGATAAACATGCACCGTAGTGATTTCCGGACCATCGAGCACCCAACGCTTCCCAAACGTATAATCTAGCACAGAAAAAAAAAATGGCGGTATCTTGCCGTCGCTGAGGCTTACAACTGCGGGGCACACGATTAAACCCAAGCTTCGAGCAACTCCGGCGGGTCAAAAGACGTGGAAATACATACGGAGCAACTCTAAACGCGGGTAGGTTTTTTTTTTTGAATTTTAAAAATTAAAATTTTTTAAAATTTTTAAAAATTTAAAAATTTTATTTCGGAGCAAAATCGGGAAACACGACCGACGGAAGGTGCAGGGCGGCCAAGCTATGCAGCGGGCGCCTTAGAAGAGGTACGAGCGGGTATCACTCTACTATGCTAAGGAACGCGGAAGTTGTCGTTGGTGGCATTCCCAACCCAGCTTCCAAGGCAGAGCGGCGTCTTCTAGTTCGTACTCCGTTCACGCTTGAGCTGAGACTAGAAGCTCCGCCTCCAGAGCGAGCTGGCTGGCTTCCGGAGTGCATTGGCTGCGCGTGCCTGCGCGTTCACACATGTGTTAGCAAGGGCAGGAAGCTCGCACTGACGGTGGAGCTTCTAGTCTCAGCTTAAAGACCGACGTACACTTTGCGCATCTCACTTTTGCCCGCCTCTCCCTCTCCACGTTTTTACCTCGCCCCAACTTGACTCCCCGTACAGCTTAGGAGAAGGAGAGCGCTAAAAGGATAATTTTTGTTGCAGAAAACCGAGGTTGTACCTCGGCCTTTAAGGCTGAACGGAGTACAGAGTCGAACGCTCCGAATAGATGAAGACAAAGCGACACCTGCACTGAAAAAAATGTCTGTGCGTTAGTTTTCGGGTCGAACACGCCGGCAGCCAATCACTGTGAACAAAGGAAGCATACCGTCGAATTTCCTTTAGCTTGAAATACAATTACACCTAAAACGGCAATATGTGCAAATTACTATAATCGCATTTCGTGAAAAAAAAAAAAAAAACCTTGAAGTGTAGGGAAGTTTGCGTAACTTTAAAACAAATTAAAAGGGACAGAAGAAAAAAGCAGTCGACAGACAGTGTCTAAAGTTGAGATGCTGTTCGTCCACTTTCATCCTTTCCGTTCTATATTCTCTTCAAGTTTCCTTCCCCGTTCTGGAGCTTCAACATCACGCTGGATATTTATTGTCCCTGTGCACACCACAGTTTCAGGTCTAATTGTTTCCTAAGTCGCGTAATAAACTGGATTTATTCGTTGCTGCACTTAATTTGTACCTCTCTCTTTTGAGAAATGTAGGCTTTTCTTTAGAAATATAATGAGAAAAAGGAATCGTCGCAAGGATTTGTCAATAAGTTTTGCCTCCTAGGTTGTAACTTATTTTTATTCAGAGATGGAATTGAAAGACGATATATTGAAATAAATAATTCGAATCCCCTTTTTTTCGGAAGCACATTACTTTTTAATATAGTCCCAGCCACCTGCGATGCACTCCCGCTACCGGTGCACAGTCTCTGCATGCCGTCGTAGTAGAATGAGGGCGGCTGATAACGACATCAACGGCGCACTGCATCGGTAACCTCGTCGCCGGACGAAAACCGTGCACCTTTTAGGTGTTCTTTCATCTTGGAATAGAGCCAGAAGTCTGATGGCGCGACGTCCGGGCTGTACAGTGGGGGAGGCAAAGCATCTTGGCACTGCAGCTCCTCCAGCATTGAGTTGGTCTCGTCAAAAGCCTCCCTCAACCTTCTACGACGGCATGCAGACTAGCGCCCGGGTAACGTGCTTCGACGCCGGTGGAGACTTTATCAAAAAGTTGTGTGCTTCTGGGAAACAAGAGATTACAAACTTCAATTTGAATGCAACATATTTCAATTCCATGACTGAATAAAACAGATACAGCGCAAGAGGCAAAATTTATTGACCACCCCCCACGTATATCTTCTGCCAAGAACAAACACCTTGAATGAAAGGAATGCACGGATATGCACGTTTCATTTGCAGTCGACCCGATCATGATTGTTGTTGTGGGGAGACATTAAAGGGGCGATGCACCGATTTTTTGTATTTTGCGCAAGTACCGCTTAGAACGGATCCCTGACGTTAATGACCCGTGAAATACACGTTCGTATTCCCCCACACGCAATCGAAGTCGCAGAGAAAAATAAAGAAAAACGAGCAGAATTCACCCCCTCAACTCGCAGCCAGAACAAGCGGCCACGTGATCTGGAGCCGATTATATGCCTCCAATGTTGATCGTAGCCACGAGCTGGGGTTGGCAAAGCACAGGGCACGCGCTGAGTTCCAGACATTATTATGGTTCGGCTGTTGTCGTCATTGCAGCGATTGGACACAGGCCACAACCCGAATGCTTCTCGAGATAGTAATTATCACGAGCCCAAATCGAGTGTCCACGCAATGCTCGGGCCCAATCTATGAGCCGCATTCAAATAACGTCACTGGGCGGTACTGCTACCGCCCAGCTACGTCATCGGGTTTTGCGAAGGCGAGATTGAATGAAAACACTCGGTTTTGTCCTCGAAATTACAGCGCAACAAAGGAGTTTCTTGGTCAGTGGCGTTGCGTGCGCGTATCCTTGAGTCCCACTAGTGCCAGTAAGCTCATGTAAAGTGAAAAACATTCCAATTGAATATCGTTGCACCGCCCCTTTAAGTGAGAGCCAGTTTTGAGCACGCGCTGCGAACAACGACCAACACTTTGGCGTCTCGTGAACACCCCTTGTATCCTATTCTTACTTTGAAGTGCAGTATTTTATTTGTCCGGTTCCCCCTGCGCACCCTTGTAGACACCTCCCTGAGGAAAGTACACTTTCACGCTTATAGTCTGCTTTAGAGGGCGAGGAGTGGGGGTTGGCACCGGGTTAAAAGGCCGTTGAGGAGTCGATTGGGGAGCAAAGCACCAATGCTGCTGTCGTCCTGCCGATGTTGCTCGCGTCACATCAAGCAGCCGCCGTCAGGGATTGGGTACAGGTAGAGGAATAAGGCGAAGTCACCGGGACATCGCCCGGCGAGGCGGTGTCTGTCATAACACGTATCCGTCGTGGCGGCCGACCGGAGCCCACGCTCTTAAAACTGTCAGTGACAACAAAAAGATCACAACGGATGACGAAGTTTGAAATAATCATTAGATAAGAAAAAAAGACTTCCGATTTGTGCAATCTGTGCAGGGACAATGAGTTTGTTGTTTGACTCACTCATTTTCGAATCTATCTGTATCTAATTGTCTTCAGAGCTTCCTTATCCACTGGGGTTATTGTAATACCCATGATTGGCTGTCTACGTGTCCAAAAAACAAAAAAAAAAGCTCAACTTTTTTTTTTTTTTTTTGAGTGCAAAGGTTGGTCTTTCTACGAGCGGCCCCTTTTGTTAACCCGGCTTGTTTCTGCATCCGATCATGTGACTCGGGCCACCATTACCCGATGCGCGAGGAAGCGAGGCGCCGCACCTAAAAGACCTCCGGGCGCGGGAATGATTATCGCAACAAAGACACGGGATGGCATTGACCGTGGTCGGGACTGCGGTTCTTAGACTTAACCATACTAAACGCCACGTTGTGCCTTTGGAAGGGACAGACGTAAGAGTATGGTGCCCAGAACGCATCTTCGCCTGTTGTTTGTGTTTAGCGGCTTGCGCGTCCATAGATCTAAAGTGGTTCAGAAGGGGAATCAAATGACGCCACTGAAGCCGGCGTCTCATGTCGTGGCATGTCGCGATCCTGGCGGCTGGTGCCAGAAGTCCCAGCAAAAATACGATGTACAGTAAAACCAAACGATCGTGGGCATATGTCGGGCCCCGCCTCCGCCTCCGCTAGTTCTATTGTGAACAAACAATATAACGGCGTTTTATCTTGTAATCATGACTGCTTGATGCAACCACGTCGGCAGTAGTATTGCATCAGTCGCATCTACTCTACAATGACGAACAAGTATTATCAGCTCATAATGCAGAACCTCTGGTTGTATTAGCGTTCCTTAAGGTGTATCCACACGACGGTCCGGGCCGCGGACCGATTGATCACGTGATGCGCGGCCCGCGGGCCGCCCGGCTGCAATGAGCATCCACACGGCGGACCAAAAGAGCAGACGACAGAGTGAACGGGCCGGTCTAACGCTCGACCTCACAGCTCCGCCAAACGCATGCAGCGAGCTGCTTTGAAGCTATTCGTAAGAAGCCAAGATGGAGGTTGAACGAAAGAGACGGTTGGCCACGGTGGCCCTGGCGTTGACTATTGAGGACGAGGAGGACTTAAGTGAACCGAAAAGGGCATGCATCTATTGTCCCACAGAGCGGGGAATTGCTCCACGAGCGCAATGAAGTAAAACATTGCATCGTCGCACCATGCCGCCATCGTCGCACAACAAAAGGTTCGTCTTCTTCGTCTTCAACAGTTGGCGCCAAAAGAACACGACTTTGGATTTGGATTCCAATCCAAACAACAAAAGTCAGCTTGTTGCCAGACTTAGCACTTCAATTATACTAAAAACGCCGCGGTCCGCCGCCAAGGTCCAGGCGAGAAAAGTCGCTTGGCATTTCTCACAAGCGCGGGCCGCGGACCGCCGGCGGACCTCGAAAACCGGTGACGTAAGATCACGTGATGCGGTGCCCGCGGACCGAAACAGCAATTTGGTCCGTCGTGTGGATACACCTTTACGCGCCGCATTTTATTCTCACAAAGCAGTGTGCGAGACGGTATTTTTTATGACAAAATCGCGTGTGTTATTTTGAGAGTCGGACATGTTAATAGACTCAGCAGGCGCCTGCCTAAGGCCGCAGGATTGGGCCGGAAAAGGGGGGGGGGGGGGGGGGGGGGGAGGAGGAGGAAGGAAGGCTGAAACGGCGTCATCACTTTTCAAGCTCCTGCGAACACATCTCGTTGGAGACAGGAGCCAGTTTTAAGCGTCCCTGGAAAGCGAAGTGCAGGTCATAAACGTGCAGTGTAACAGGTCTTTATAACATACACACTTCGAGTGAGCTTCACAGTCATTTCGGTGTCATCCGCAAAGAACTATCTCGCTCTGGAAGACAGGTTTGAATTGACTGGAAACGGTACCTTGCTGCTTATGAATCAGTCTCTAAAATCCTGTTTTACACAATTCTGAAATGCAACTGGACAACTAGTTTTGCCCACGAGATTGTGGTCGCATTCTGCCTAGTAATGTAACCAAAAACAACTTTGCAAAAAAAAAAAAAAAATGGTATTGAGGAGTGGGGGCTTTCCAAAACTTCCTATGGCGGCAAAAGTTATAAGTTCGCCCTCTGGTTATTTTATATTTCCAATCTCTTTGTGCAATGTCGCACTTAATTATTGTTTTCGCCCTTTTTGTTTGGCAACAAACGCAGTGGTGCCATCTATTGGGTAGCTCTGGCGCACTTCTGGTGCACATGCTTTCATCCTAAGAGTGAATTAAGTCTGACAGTGCTATAGGTGGCCATTTCCAGAGGACAGCGCGTATATTTGATGTCACAAATAATGCAAAACCCGCCGTCTAATTCAAAATCGGAAGTGGTTGGAGGCTACTTGCAGGGTGGCCGAGCGAACAAGCAGATATTCGCCCCCAACCAAGCCCCAGAAAAGCGGCGTGTCCGTCGTGAAGAAGCCCAAAACAAGCGGAAGTTCAATAAATGTACACATTGTTTAAAATAGTTTATTAATAATAAAATAAAAAAGAGAACGCGCTCAAATCCGAAGCCGAATACTCAGCGTGCCATGTCACTATCCACAGAGCGGATAGTGGCATGGCACGCTGAGTAACATGCCAGCTTGAGCTCCAGTTCTGGTATCGTTCTTGGAGACGACGACTTGGTGAAGTCCATGGTAGTCAAACTTGCACTGGAAAGTGGCTGAAAGCTCCTCAGGAGTTTCTTTTTTTTTTGTTGTTTTTTTTGCCATGTGCTGAACGAGGTCGGCATGATGAGCGCGGATCTCGTTCTTGCAGTACTTGCACGCTGCTTTTTTATCGTCTCCGGTGACTGGTCGTAGCCAGTCCTTAAGCTGGGTTTCATTTTTGCCAATCTTTACAATATATTTTGCTCTACTTCGACCACTTCGAAGCCATCTTGTGCAAAATAGAATGTCAACTAGACACGACGACCGCAACTGCCGACTGGCAAGATGGGCAAGGTGCCAAAACATTGGTGAATGGATAGTAATAGTTTTGTACTTTTTGACGGACGCCTTGTGCCACCTAACCGCTGCGCCAAGCGGTCATGCTGTTTTTCGCGTTTTTGACGACAAACGCGCCAAGCGGTCATGCTGTTTTTCGCGTTTTTGACGACAAACGCCGAAAGATGTGAATAAGCCCAAAAAGCGCGACAAGCGGCTGGAAAAATCTACCAGTGACTCAATGTAAAAAGAAGACCAAATCCGCTTATAATAAGCGGAACTGGCCACCCTGGCTACTTGCACACTGACGCCACCGCGTTTCAAGACGCACGAGAAAGACCGAATTATACTCAAACATAGGCGCTTTGCTCCGATGTATTATGACTAAAACGGTTTCGAACCAATGGCTGTACTCTGGGTACTGGGTTTCTCAACAGGGGGAGTAAAAGAGGGGACCGAGGGCGTTTGAGACTATAGCCGCGTTTACATGAAAGCAATTTCAGCGCATCAGCTCAAATCGTCCTTCGAATGACGCCTACGCGGCAACGTTTGCATGAATCCGCACCAAGCCCTAAGCAAAAATGGCGCCACGCCGTGTCAAAGCTCAAACTTAAAGCTGCGTTTCCGGCATCAGCCGTACCACTCGTTCCGGTGAATCGCACGTGAATGCCTTTCGACGCCTTCGGCGAGCGTAAAGATCGTGCCCTCTGTCTTCGGTGCTGTGCAAGAAGTTACGAGACAGAAGACAAATAAACCCAAGCGTTTTGGGCTCCGGGCCGGGCTGCCGGGTCACTCTGGACCAGAGGTAATTTGTGTGCTCACGCCCTGGCGAGCAAGATCGTTTCCAAACGCTCTAAGGACGCTAAAGCACTTCGCCTTGCCAACCCTCGGCTAGCGCGACCGGACCAACCGGACCCTGAGGCCGAAAGGATCCAACGCAGTTAGGAACGGCAGCGAGGTAGGAGCTGCTCGTTCTGCGCTACCATGCAGAGCTCGGAGCTCTCAGCGTCGTTGGTGCTTGCGCCGAAGCCTTTAGGGACTCTTTCGAACGCACAAGTCGGCATTCGCAAGGCTTGAGCGGGGGCCGCCCTGACCGGGCAGCTCACCATATATTCCGCTCAGGTATGATGGCAATAAGAGCTCGCGTTTCTTCTTGGGAGAAAACGGCGGGTGTCGAAACAGGATCTCTCTCAGCATTTCCAACGACGTTGGCCGCCGTCATTTTATCAGCTGTTTACTCTCTCCCGCAGCGAGCGCCTTCCCATAACCCTCCCCGTTTCAAAATGCAATGCAACCTCCGTTTACATGGGCTGAATGAACGTGCATTCGCCGTCTCGATCTACCGCTGTCTAGTGACTTGAATGCGGTGTGCTTCCTTAATGCATTTGCTGTTTGCATGACTCCATTGAATGCGACAACTGGATTTGATGCGACATAGACGCATTCATGTAGACGCGGCTCATGTACGTATATTGGACAATAATCATTCAATCAATTTTAATATATATATATATCAGTGTGTCGAACCGAAAAAATACGGGTTCGGTTACGGTTCAGGTTCAGGTCAATTTATTTTGTTCCGGTTCAGTTCCGGTTCGATTAATTCAATCCGCGAACCGGTTCGCGAACCGGTTCGGAAATTATAAATGACAAATTGCAACATCAAAATAAATTACAAATAAAACATCTGAAATCAGCACATACGAAACGGGATACATCGTAGTGTAAGGCTCAGGGATTTCTACCAGGAATGGTTTCTTTATGTGCACTCAAAGGTTACCTCACCGAATTTTACGCATTCGGACTTCATCTAATTGGGTCCGACGCAGTAGCTGTAAAATCCGCGACCTCCTTACAAACCCACTTACAAGTAGAACTCGCTAACTATCCCGCCACCTCGGCGTGTAAGCAATTAAAGGAACAGTGGGGAGAAAATACAGCTTTCTTTATTTGAACTAGCCTTCGGTAACTCAAACTAGACCCTTAAAGAAGTTTTCATTAAAGGGGCCATGAAACGAATTTTGCGTTGGGATGAATGATTTTAAATTGGGACTTTATTAACCGCATATCGTTTAGTTGGCCAAAAGAAAGAGGCTAGACAGTCAAAAGCCAGCTTTTTGGTACGAACATTTGAAAATATAGCGGACTATTTTGTACCTCCTTGCCTTCGAAAGCTCTCCGCCTTTTCACTATGATACATCCATGGTTCCAAAAGCGCGTCACCGGCGCCAAACTGATGTCAGCACAGCCCAGCTCATGCATTGGACACGAGAACTGCGTCACTCGGACGTGTGCGCTCGTCAACAATCAATCCGTCGACGAATATTTGGATTCCTGTTCGTGGCCAATGAGTGCCCTGACGGAACTTGTTGTCACTGGGGAATGACAAGTTCTATGGTGTGCATAAAAAGCACGGTGGAAGCTAGGAGTCATCACACCGGTGCCGAAGGAACTTCACGACCACGTGATTTCACAATTCGCATTTGAGTTGAGGATTAAAGCTAAGGAGGAAGAAGTACGAAAATCGTTTCATGACCCCTTTAAACAAGATACGGAATATGAAAAAACTTCACCGAACGCAACTCCAGAAGGACGTAATAGGATAAATATTAAAATAGAAGAGTTCGCTCTCTGACAAATATGTTAGCTTCTAAGTGCCTAAACGAAACCGGATGCATTATTATCAAACTCCACAGCCTTTTCTTTTCTCATTCCGATGGAAGCAAGCTTCAAGAACTCACGCGTCCTAGAAACGTGTTATGAAATGAGCACACAGCAGCATTTAGGATTTACGAGATTGTAGGAGAATGAAATCCAATGACGCGTTTATTTTTTTTTTATTTTTTTTTTTGCACAGCCTTTCAATTTTTTTTCTTCCGTGCAAGCCGCGACCAGCGCAATACTGGTTCCTATGTCAAGATTCATGGATGCAGCGTTTATATTCCTAAGACTGAGTGGAGAAGAAAAATATGTAAGCGAGGTGTGTGTCAGTTGACGGCACTTAAAAAACAAATGGCATTGATAGCACATTCATTGTCAACAGCGCGTGGCCAAACCGTTTTGACATGAGCCGGTAACCGTTATTTTTTTTCCGGTTCAGTTCCGGTTCGGGTTCATCGCGATTACAAAATAATGGTTCGGGTTCGGGTTCAGTTCCGGAAAAAATACCGGTTCGGTTCCGGTTTTCGGTTCGGTTCGGTTCCGGTTCGACACCCTGATATATATATATATATATATATATATATTTATGTCTATTTTTTGCGGCGTCAGTTGTCTGCGAGGTTCCTTAGTGGATCTCGTGTGTTTTTCTCGTAGGTTGTGGCCCTCTCCATTTACGGTACCGTGACGTGACGACACAGTGTCACAGCATTGCCGTCCGCTAAAATCGGAATTGTAACAATGTGCAGCTGTGTGCAATATTAAAGGGATAATTCCGAATTTCCTTCACAGTCCCCGATTTGCCTGAACATTTGCTAGACAAACATCGCTGAAATAGTAACCCATGGGCGGAAATATTTGTTTCGATGTTATTGAATTTCTACTTTTGGTCCTCACCGTGTTTTTCAAAGTAAAAGTCTCTACTGGCAACAATGAAACGTGGCGTCAGCGGAGGGCAGCGGTGCACTCTTTAGACTGCATAGGCATTGTTCCCAACCGATCACAAGCAGTTTATTGGGGTCGAATGAATGCTTTGGAAGCTGGCTCCAGCACCTGCGCACAGCGCAAAACAAATGCTTCGCATCGTTCATTTTTAGACTGCCGCTGGACCTGCAAGCCCTTCTTCCCCTGACGTCTCGTAACTGAAAATCGAAGATATATTTGACTTCTGGTTTAGGCATCGATTTCTTTTGCCGGTTTCACATGAACTATTCGCAATTCCGCAATACTAAATAGCATACCGGAAAGGGCAAAGGCCCGTGATTCCGAGAGTGGAGTTAGTTTGGGGTAGCTCAAAAAATCGCCAGAGTATCTCTCCCCTTTATGTCTTTCGTCGTACTTAAGGACCGTTCACACACTTGCATTCAGGGTGAACGCCACGCTTACGAACGAATGCAACCGGTTGGAACGACGAGTTCCCATGGCATCGAAGGGCCAGACGACCGCTTCGTTCGTGCTCGTTGGCAACGCATGGAGTTGAGCCGGGCTGAACTTTTTGGGTACGTTTGGCAACGAACGGAGCCACCGCACTGACAGACCAATCACAGGTAAAGGAGAGCTCGGCCGCGCGCGTTGCATGTTGGTCACGGCTCCTGCAGGTAGCTGCTGAAAAACATGGCGTCGGTGGTGATTGTCGACGTGGTCGACGTGGTGGAAGCTCACTGTTCCGCCTAGAGCGCTAGCCTTGACTGTAGATTCTCGTCGTGTGTTGCTATGATAACCCGCGCGGCGACGTGGCGGCACCCTTAAGACAGCAGAAACGTTCTTGCCGTCGTGTTTGTTTACCTCGACTGCTTTCTTAGCTTTTGGGTCCGCGAACATAGCCCCCCTTTCATATTTTGCGCACTCCAAGCGTGTGTTCAAGTACAAGAAATTCCTGATGCGTACCGTATGAAAGGCATGTACGAAGAATGCGAATTGTGATGCGTTTTAATCACCCATGAAAAGTTATTAGTGTTAGCATTTTTGAACGCTCGCAACATCTATGTGATCATGAAATCATATTTCTACGTTGCAATATCGCTGCTAAGGTAGCATCGCATTTTGTAATTGCATAAAAGGCGTGTGCCGAGATTTCTACTATCGGTAAAGTCGTGTGTTAAAGTCGTGATCGTCCAAGACGGCATGGCGTACAGCATATTTTTGATTTTTTTATCCACTTTGCCTTGCGAGTCTATCTTGAACAAATAAAGATGTAATAAAGCTTGAGGTTATAGAAAACTCTCTGTACATTTTCTGTTACGCCAGTGAGTGGAAGCGCGTCCCCTTCTTTTGAGAGGCACCGCGGAAACAGCTGATGGCGGCGAAAAAGCGGCCGCCGTGCTTACGACTTGCTGCGCTGGTTACAGCGGTAGCAGGAGTGTGTACGCGCGGTGCAGAGCGATCGTTTCGGTCGCTCCGGTCCTAACGGACGCAGTCGTAGCTAACACGCTCGTTGCAGGTGTATGAACCAACGTTTAAAGGCGTGATGCAACAATTTGTTTGTACTTTGCGCAAACACCGCTTAGAACGAATCCCTGATGTTAATGACCCATAACACTTAGGTTAACTTTTACCACACGCAATGCAAGTAAAAAAAAATTCGAAGAAAACGAGCAGCGTTTACCCACTCAACTCGTAGCCAGAACGAGCGACCACGTGATCTGGAGCCAAATATTTGCCGCCAATGTTGACCTTACCCACGCGTTGCGGTTGGCAAAGCAAACGACACGCGCTGACCTCCAGACACTGTTCTCGTTCGGCTATTGTCGTCATTTCAGCGATTGGACACGGCCTACTGCCCGAATGTTTGTCGAGCTACTGAATTTTACGAGCCCAAATCTAGTGCTCACGCAATGCTCAGGTCCAATCTATGCATCCCCACAAATATCGTCAAAGGGAATACTGCGATCTTGCAGCTGCGTCATCACGTTTTGCAAAGGAGAGATTGAAAGAAAACGCTCCCTTTTGTCTTTGAAATGACACCGCAACAAAGAGGTTTTGTGGTCAGCGGCGTTGGGTGCGAGTGTACGTGGGCCACACTATACCGCGTTCATCCTTTAAAGCGCCCTGAAGAGGTTTCAGAGATTGCCTAAATTTGGCGATATCTCAAACTGCTGGTTCGAGGCATACTAGAAATTTATAAATCATGACGATAAGCAGCCGATTAACCCTATTAAAAAAGCAATTCAAGATCGAAACACACTGATTTAATCTCCGGCGATGGGAATAGCATGTTCAAAAACCAGGACCCCTGTCAGTCAATAGCAAGCGAAGGATACTCGCTCCTCCGACCGGTGGAACCAGAGAGTGGTACTGTTTTAAAATCTCCAATGCACGCGGCTCGTTGCCTATACCATAGCCTCCCCTACACTCACAAAGCCTGGCAGCTCGACGACAGAGTCATAGAGTGCCCGGTTGCAGAGCTGGAGAGCGAGAATCGGGTAGCACAGAGCCCTTCTCGGGAACCCGGGGAACCTGGTCGTCAGCGCACAGCTTTTGCAGCGGCGAGGACCCGCAACATGGTTTTCAAACCAGACGAGAAAAGAAGCGGTAGCGCGAGGAACGCGAGCAGCACGAGTGGACATTAAATCGCTCGGGAGAAGTGTCTTTCGGCGTCTCGCCGCAGCGGGGCGCCCGTCACATGGCTCTCCTCTCATCCGTTGTCTTCCGCTCTACATTTTCAATTTCGACGGCCGCGTCTCGTGATGATCTGCCAGGCTTTGTCAGTATAGAGGAGTCTATGCCCATCCATCCCAGTGACCGTGCGCTCGAGAGTTCGTGACCGGATACAACACTCCCGCAAAAAAAAAAAAGAAAAACACCGACAACAACAACGACATAGTTCGTTGTTTCTGAGACGATTATTGCAGTATTATATTTAATATCCACCAAAACCTTAATATTTTCAGGTAATCTTATTGGTTTCTATCATCTACAAAGGCGGGCACATATTGTGATAACAGTGTTTGCAATCTGAACGAATTGTTCCGTTTTCAATGATCACATGCCATCCTAATCCCCGCCCCTGCGCGTTTCGATCTGGATGAGCAGTACACCGGTGTGCGGTCGTGTATCACTGCTGCATGGTGCACGTTAAAGACCCCACGCTAGCGGTTGTACTGCACTGGCTAAATTGCTCATCTACAGCTGGGAGACTCGTCGCCCTTGGAGGCAGATTAAGTTCTAGACTGTATAAACATACACACACAAAAAAACAAAACGTGCCATCTTGGTTGCCGGCACAGTGCTTCTCCCATTGCCGGATATAACTTCGATTTTTAAGTGCTTTTTTCATAAAAAAAATCAGCCGCGCAGCGTTGTGATTTATGGATTTCTAGGATGCTTAGAGCTCACAGAGTGAATTATCGCCATATGTAGGCGATCTCAGAAATTTCCTCAAGGGCCCTTTAAACTGAGACAAGAAGCTCCACCTTCAGCGTGAGCTCGCTGGCTTTCGGAGTGCCTTGGTTGCGCGTGTCTGCGCGTTCACACTTGTGTTAGCAAGGACAGAAAGATCGCACTGAAGGCGGAGCTTCTAGTTCATCGTAAGAATGGGCGGAGTATAGTGCCAGTAAGTTCACGAAAAAAAAAAAGACATTCTTAGTGAATATTGTTGCACGACCCCTTTCATTTGCAAGACACTGCACGAAACCCGAATTATTTTCGGTGCTTCTGACAAACTTTGGCGCATACAAAATAGAACACGTTAAAATCTAGAAAAAATTATACTTTTGAGAAGAGCAAAAATTAAAAAAAAAGGCTTAGCGAATTTTGGCGTGTAAAATTACCTTATATTTATTTTAGGTGCACATTGACAGTTAATAACAAGAGTTGTTTTTGTTAAACTGTACGCAGCTTCGTGAGCAATTCGCATAGCTGCGGAAACAAAAGTTAAAATTAAGAAATCTATAATTTTGTTTTTCCGTTTTAGAGGAATGTATGTAAAAGCACGCATGTTCGGCACTCTCCTTATTAAGTCGCTTGCTTTATTTTATTTTTTGCAACATAACGCAAATAAAAAATAATGACTGGCATGATATCAAGTTCCCTAACACCAAATCCAATGTTTTTCAAACTTAAAGAAAACAAACAAAAAAACTCCATAGCTTTCGCCAAACTCTTTTGTGCGATCGAGCTCCGGGCAAATTACATGTCGGCGATAGATGAGAATAAGAGCGGCAGCATTGATGTAATGTTTTGCTCCAGCTGGAATATGACCGGAGGCCATCTCGGTCGCTCGGACGTCGGGATTTTCATTACGTGTTTCAACGACGACGACGTCCCGGGAGCCGTTACTGCCGAGGCCGTGCATGAATCAAATTTTTAATCAGCGCCCAAAAAGGGACTGAACGGAAAAGTGGGAATCTGTTATGGGCGCGCAGAGTTAGAAGTAAAAACACACTGCCATAATTTCCTCTTCTCTACGCTGGCTTGCCTCCAGCAACTACGTTGAACTCTGAGAAGTTAAAGAGCACTGATTGATCAAATCTGACTCGTACGTCCGTTTCTAGTACGGCGCTATGTCAAAAGCAAAAGGTTTGCTATGTTGTTGTATTGGGCTTGAGAGTCCTTCCAGTCTGATGGAGACGAACTTGAAGGTAAGGCTTCATTTTGCGCCGGTGTTGTGCACGTTCCTCCAAAACAGGAACGAAAGCTCGTTTCTAGTTTCTTCTCAATCTTGGAGTTCCAGTCACTAGTTATAATGGTTGAAAAAAAACGCTGTCCCTTTTTTTTTAAAGATTGAAATCGCTTCCTACATTAACTTTATATTGGGGTATTTCAATAAAATATTGAGTTGTATAATCTCTAAATAAAATAAAGCCGACAAGTGCAATTATGCATTTCGAACTACGTCTCCAGTCGTCACCCTCATATGTTTTCTATTTTTTTTCCTTTTTATCTATCTCTTGGACACTTTTCCTTCGCTTAAAGTCGAAGGCTGAAATAGTCACTAATAAAAAGCCGAAACGCCCACTAAATTCAGGTAAAATTGCGGACAAATAGAAGGGAAAACGAACCCCGTTCTTTCTGCCGTTTCCTCGGAAACGTAACAATGTGCCGTTACAGCTCCACCGAGCCAAGGTGGAACGGCGGCGTTTCTATGTTTCTCCTAGAAGGGACACGTTCCACGAACGTCGTTCCTTTGAACGCCGCTCCATACAGCACTGATTTGTATAAGCGGCAAGCTGGAACAAACGGACTAAATCTGACATCACGTAATATATCAGAAGGCGGAGAGGAGTAGGAGATTCCTATGCGCCGAGAAACTGAGAGAGAGGAGGAGACGAGAGAGCGCGTGGACGTCACAACGCCAAACTCTGGTTGGAAGGATTAGTGGTTTGACTTGCAGCTAACAGTGTTTGTCTCCACTGCCATAACATCTTCTATACTCACAAAGCCTGGCAGTTCGACCATAGAGCCATAGAGTGCCCGGTCGCAGATTTGGAGCACGAGGATCTGCTAGCACAGGGCATCCAAGAGTCATTTCTCGGGAAACCTTGACATCAGCGGACAGCTTTTGCAGCGGCGACGACCTGAAACATGGTTTTCAAACCCGACGAGAAAAGAAGCGGTAGCACGAGGAACGCAGGGACCAGGAGCGGACATTCCATCGCTCGGGAGAAGTGTTTTTCGGCATTTCGCCGCAGCGGGGCGCCAGTCACGTGGCTCTCCTAAAGCCCCTTCATGTTTCAAAAGTAGCGCAAGGTGCGTCGATGCACGAGGCGCGTGCAACGTGCAGCCCTTGGGAACATCATGGCGGCACAGAGCACTGACCTGGATTTCAGACGCCATGAATTTCCCGGTATTGGTGCACGGCACGTGCCTCGAGCATGACAACAATGAATGGCGCCACTTTTCCCAGAATAGAGGGGCTTTAGGCTCTCCTTTCATCCGTTGTCTGCCCCTTTACTTTTTCTATTTCGGCGGCCGCTTCTCGTGCCGATCTGCCAGGCTTTGTCAGTATAAAGGAAGCTATGCCGCTGCACTTGTCGAACGCGTTAGAACGCGGAACGCCGGAGTCCGGCGTTTCACTCTCTCATTCAAGCGCGTTCGATGAGTGCAGTGGAAAGAAAGGCAGCTAGCTTAAGGTCCACCATAAGGGTTTACACACTATTCATTCCAACAAGAGCTCAGTGTTCTGGGCCGCCTTTCCAGAAACAGCGTCTCACCTGAGACTGTGAGAAAGAAAGCACTGCCAAAGTCAGCGAACCAGCCGAGCGGGACTCAAAACACGTCTCAAGACGGTCGCGTGTCCCAGCCTTTTCCGTGCTTTCCTTCACACAGTCTCAACTGAAAGGCTGTTGTAGCAAGCCGGCCCTGATATCCATGAGGGCTCTCCACTCCTCTTCTCTCTCAGGTTTTCGGCGAATTGCCAGGTCATTCCTATTGGCAGGCCCCACACAACTCTATCATGGCTGTAAATCAGCGTGGTCGGTAGCGCGTTAGCGGTAACGCGCGTTGCTCTTTTCGGTTACTTAGTAACATACTCGTTACTTTTTAAAACAGTAACGGGTAAAACGTACCCACGTTACTGATTTTAAGTAACGGGTAAAGTAGTTATATTATACTCGTTACATCGTCTTCCCAATACCTAAAAAAAACTACCCTGAAAGTTCTTTCACGTTTCTATATTTTGTTTCATCTTCAATTCAGACGCAGCCGACGCTACGAGCTAAGGGGACCAACGAGACAGCGTCAAAATGGTACCATCATGGTGTTCGTCGTGTTTTTGTACGTTTTCCATTATGTCTGAACCAGTCATAAACAAAGAAAGGACCAGTCATCTGCGCTGTTGGTGCTGCTTGATTGGTCCCTTCAGATCGTAGCGTCGGTTGCTTCTGGACTTACGCTGAAGTCAAGTAGAGGCGCCAAGTCATTAATTATTTCTCTCAGGTGAGACTGCTACGCGCCGAGAAACTGAGGGTGAGGAATTCAAAATGTTAATGCGATAGTGTAAATTAGCTCTCGATGCAGAAATGCCGGCGGCGGCGGGACGGAAAATTCCTGATTGGTCGATATAGTGTCATGGCGTAACAGCCACATGACCTCGCGCGGGAATCTCAAAGAATTCACAAAGCTTACGTGAAACGTGACTTCACGCGTGCATTGAAAGTGATTAGAACGTGACGTGTGATGCGAATTAGCGGTCGCCGCATGCCTGAAATGATTTCACTTTATAAAGTAATTCACTTGCCTTAAAGACACAAAAAAAATTGAAGAATTTTAGGTGGGATTCGAGCCCACGACCCTTCGTTGGCGAGTCAGACACGCTACACTGAGTAGGAAGGTACGCTTGCACGAATTAGGAACGAGTGGGAGCTTCTACTTTTGGATATGTGCGCGTGAAGCCGAAGCGAGGCGACAGCAGCGACAGGACCATCCGGAGATGCGATAGCGTCTTCGGATTTCGGAGCGCACTCGCGTCTCCGAGCATGCGAAGTGAATGAGAAAGCGATGCGAACGGGGCTAAATAAAGCTATCGCGTCTTTCTTGCCTTTTCCCTGCGCAGAAAGTCCTACTTTGGAAACACTGCAACGCTCACGCCCTTTGTCCTAGTGACAAAAAACGTTTCGCCAAAAAAAGAAAGAAAAAAGAAACGCTGTTGCCGTCAATTTGTAAAAAAAAACGTAATGCAAGAGTAACGTGCGTTCCTTTTTATCGGTAACAGTAGTGGTAACGGGCTTTCTGTTATTTTGAGACAACGTATCTCTTTAACGCGTTCCTTCCTTTTGAAATTAATAAGTAATGTATTTCATTACTTTTTTTTTTTCGGAACGCCTACAATACTGCTATAGACCAATGCGACGTTTACAAACAATTTCGCGTCTGTCCCCACCAGGCGTGGGCACTACGCGTTGCTCAGAAACCAGATTCGCAAGAGGTGCAATGTTTGCGCATGCGCGGCGCCTACAACAGTGCCACCGCAGGGACGTGACGTCACAGCAGCGCGTTGAAGCCAAAGTTACTAGATTACCTCAGTTGTGGAACTCCTGCAAAAGGGGGTACTCACTTCAATCCCCCTGCCGTCGTTCGAAGCGCCATCTACACTTTCGTTTCACAACTGTGCGCTTCATAGAGCTCCCAACGAGCTGCATAGAGCAGAGCTGAAACGTCGTCTAGACGCCGTGCATCGAAACGTACGTATCCCATAGAACACACTGCACTTACCAAAGCAGCCGCCCGGCGCGCGTCGAGCGACGCCAGGCGAGTCGTGGTAAGTAAGGGGCGGGGGGGGGGGGGGGGGGGGGTACTGCGTCTATGAGCAGTTCCGTAACTGAGCTAATCTAATAACGTTGGTTGAAGCCAAGATCATGCACTGTTGACTTAAGGATCGTCAATGCTAGCGCCGTTCTTTCACTGTCAACGTACATTGAGAGAAAAAAGAAGCGTTTGATGGATCGTTTGATTGATTAAAGAAGCAGGCGCTATATTGCGGTAAAAAAAATGTGCGTTTTTTTTTTACTTTGTGTAATCACAGAGACCCTGTCAGGAAAGATATTACAGAAGGCACAAAACAGATGTGTATACGTTCCTCATGGAACAGTTAAAGCAGTGTAAGGTGCGACTCTGTAGAAGAAATTTCGTCATACAAATCGGTTATTTAAATAAATTAGAACAAAGCACGTACTATTTTTTTTTTGCATAACAGGCAGGCAACTCTAGATATATACAATAAACATCGCCGGGAGACTTTTCTTAAATAGATTTAAGAACGTGCCTGTGGTTAGAATTGGCGCCTGCAGATCATCTCCGACTGGTGCGTTTAACAGCGTCCAAAGAGTGGTCCCCCCATTTCCGTCAGATGACGCTGTCGCCGGCCCCGATCCTGGCAGCGTCGCAGCAGCGGCGGGGGATCTGGCAGACGCCTGTTCTGCTGCAGGTCGTTCTCCAGTGTGGCAGTCCACGGAAGCTTCGTCAGCCAGGAGTTGGGACGCCGTGACGACAGCGACACTCGCATTCGCTCGCGCTTTGAGCCAGCACATCTTCGACCAACCGCGAGGATCGCGACATCCGACAGCGTGGTACACCGCCTTTCGTGACGCCGTTTGTTGCCACTTTGAGACCCCTTTCAACGCACGGGCGGGATAGGACGCTAAACACACCAATTAGAGAGCCTATTTAAGGGAGGGAGCAACTCGAACCATGCAGAGCGTTTGCAATTTAACGATGGGCGCCTCCCACTGTGCTTGATTGCGACTGCGCATGCGTTGCGTTCTCGCGTGGCGAGGAGGAAAGCGGAACTACAGGCGGAGACGCTTGTGTGCGATCGACGCTTCGTCGGAAAGAGCTCACATTAAAGAAATGGTGAATTAAAATTTGGATTTCAGAAAAACATTGCTATAGATGTAGGCGGCATGCTACAATTCGTACAGCACTATTCGTAAAGCAATATCTCGAATGGACGGCCGTATTTTTTTGGAAAAATAGGTCGAGATTGAACTAGGCCGACGAGGCGCGTGACGTAAAGATATCTCCTTTCCTCCTCTCTTCGCTTCGCACCCTCAAGGCGGCGAGGGAGAGAAAACCAGAGGTTGTCCTCTCTCGTTCTCCGAGTAACAAGACGTAAACATACCTGTCAAATGCGCCTCCTTCTTTTAAAAAAAAATAGGCCCTCCGTTTGAGATATCGCTGTATGATTCATGATTTAAGGCCCGTTCACACATGCAGCGGAGCGCTACAAGCATAGCGCTAACCTCGCGCTAAGCGCGTGCTGTCGGCAGCGTTCACCAGCTTTGTATCGCACCGTGAAAACTGTTGCTCATGGCATGCGATAAGTAGCTGATGGCACGTGAGGAGCGCTACATCAGCGCTTCGCTGCATGTGAGAACCGGCCTTTAATGTTTGTAGCATCCCGTTGCACGCTTTTGCCGCCGTGTTTTGTGGAATCCAGATTTCGGTTCAGCATCCCTTTAAAGGGACCGTGAAATGATTTTTCCACTTCTTCCTCGATAGGTTTCATTCTCAGCTCAAAATCGAAATGAGAAATCACGCGGTCGCGACGCTCTTGGGCACTGGAGGCGAGGACTCCGAGCTCCCACCGTACTTTTGAAGCGCACCATGGAACCTGTCATTTTCTAGTGTTGGTAAAAGCCTCATGGCGCTCATTGCCAACGAAAGCAAATAGACCTATTACTAAATTATCCAAGCATCAATGAGAATGCAGGGATGGTGTTTCACGCGCCGCACATGCTGGCGTCAGCAGTAGTAACTTTATAAGAAAGAAATACCTAAAACAAATGGCATCCTGCGAGCGCGTTCGCCAATGCTTTTTTTTTGGTTGTGTACAAAGTGTTAAAAAAATGTGTTTCTTTCTGCCGCAAAAATAAACTATGCATCGCCCGTTCTCCGCCCGAAGGTAGCGCTAAAAATCCGAACCAGACGCCAAAGTTTCAGCGAGAACCGATATCTTATTCAAAAGTTAAATGTGATTTCCTGAAAAGTTCAATGAGAAAATAAAGCACGATTACTCCCGTTTTCGGTTTCTGGCGCCTTAGTGCACCATATATTTGAGATCTCCGTCGGCCAGCATTCTCCATTGGCATTTTCAGAATTGATCACTTTCGAGTAATAGATACGTTCGGGCTGAAATTTGGGCCTCTGGTTCGGACCTCGAGTGCAACCTTCGGAAGGAGAAGGAGCGCTCGGCGATGCGTCGTTTACTTTTGCGGTGAACAACTACTTGTAGTTTTTTTTTTTTTTTTTTTTTTGGGGGGGGGGGGGGGCACCCTTGTACTTCGAATTTTTTATACATGGAAGGCGTGCACGTGTGGTGCGTGGAACAGCATTTCCTGCATTCTCCTTGATGCTTGGGTAATTAGCGATAGGTCTATTAAATAATCGTCGTCGGATTGATTGCTGACGAGCGCTCCGAGTGACGCGGTGCTCGCGTCCAATGCATGCGCTGTGTTATGCTGACGTGCTTGGGCGCCGCTGATGCACCACCATGAAAAGGCGGAGAGCTTTCGAAGGAAAGGAGGTACGAAATAGACAGCAAATACTTTACTAGGGGGAATGCATTCCACTTTGCTCATATGCATTAGACAGAGCGCCTACAGCGCCGATTCCAGCCCTGACGGAGGGGAGGTCCGCGTCTCTCCACGCGCATGTGCACGTGGATGTTCGCGGCGGCAGCGGCGGTGTCGTCTCCGATTCCACCTAAAGCCCCTTCATGTTTAAAAAGTAGCGCAAGGTGCGTCGATGCACGAGGCACGTGCAACGTGCAACCCTTGGGAAGATCATGGCGGCACCGCGCAGCAAAGTATTTGGCGCAGCACTGAGCAAGATTTTAGACTCCATGTTCTTCGTAGAAGTGGCGCGCGGCACGTGTCTCGAGCATTTCCACAACATTGAATTTGGTATGTAGAACCATCACCATCATCATTATTATCATTTAGCGCCCGACAGCCGATACCTCCCCGACGATATATGGCTCTCGGCAAGGCCAGAATGCCTGTCCGCGCCGAAGCTATTGTATTTGAGAGGAGTGGAATGTATTCCCCCTAGTGAAGTATTTGTAGACAGCTAAAGTTTCATATGTTCGTACCGCAAAGCAGGCTTTAGTCTTTCTACGCAGGAGTGCGCACCCGAAGTAATATGTAGTAAAATCCCAATCTATACCACCCTAAAATACATTTCATGGTCCCTTTAAAAGGCTGTTAAGACCGTTAATGTTGATGGTGCAGAATGCACGTTAAAAAAGAACTGTCGAAGCTCGCCGTCAGCACGCGCTCAGCTGTCGCGCACACACCTATGGACGCCAGAGAATACACCCTATTGATATAGACCGTTTTATTGTTGATAGCACCATCTTGAGGGCGAGAGAGGAAAAGGGAAAGGGCTACCGGCGCTTTTTCCCTTGCTGGTTGTGTAGAAAGAGTGAAAGTCCCGGATGAGTGGCTTGGCCGATGCTGGATGTATGCAGCGCGAGGACTTCGTTCGCGCTTTGTTTTTTCGGTTTTAAACTCCCAAACTTAATTAGAGCTATGGGCTTCGATGGCGACAGTCCCCCGGTCATCGGGACACCATTGCTGGGTGAGAGAGTGCACGAATAACGACAAAAAGCATCGAATACTATCCGAGGATCTATGTAGCTTGCATGGAATCTGGCAAGGCGAGTGCGGCTGCAATGTTTTTAAACTCCATCGACTGCGGTGGGATTTGAAACAGGCACATCACGTTTGTGGGAGGAGCTTCTCTTACCTTCTTGACTTGTAATTGGCCTACGTGAGCCGAAATAGAACTGTTGCAAAAGCTGTGCAATCTAGGCACACTGGTATTGGCTAGCCGTCATGAGGCCCCCATGCCATTAAGTATACAGTTTTATACGAGTCATCATCATCATCATCATCATTTATTATTCCTTGAAAACCCAAAGGGCATTATACAAGAGAGTGAATACTTTAAAAAACAAACAAACAACACAACTATTTATCAACAAAAACACGCTGCATTCTAGTTATAGGTTAGGAAAAGTAAGCTAATGGCTGCAGAAAATTTCTTAGTGTCAAATAAGGAAACAATTACATCAGGCAGTGAGTTGTAGTCGCCAATGGCCAGTGGTAAAGTTGGCATTTGATGAGTGACGGTTGACGATGAAATCGGACGGAGCTTACAAGAATGGTCGAGTCGAGGGGAAATGCGGTAAGGAGGCGGTAGCAAACTTTGTCTTAGATGACTCTTGTAATAAAAGATCTGATGAAGAAGACAAACACGAGACACCCTGCGGCGATGAGAAAGTGCGTCAAGGTTAGCTGATTGGCGAAATCCTGATAAGCTTGCGTAAGGGGAATAGTCGGAATAAATGAAACGGAGGGCTCTGGTTTGAACGGATTCCAGGTTGTTTGTTAGGTATGCTTGCCACGGTGACCATATGGAAGAAGTGAATTCTAGTTTAGTTCTGACCAAGGTAGAATAAGCTAGTTGTTTTACTGAGGATCAGACTTTTTTGAGGTCACAGCGAAGAAATCCGAGAGTGCGGTTAGAATCGGCGATTACATGTTTTTTGTGAGTGGTCCATGACAGGTCAGATGTCAGACGAATTCCTAGGTATTCATATAATAAACAAGCAGTCACTGGGATGTTAGAAAGGTGGCAAGAGGAGGATATAACAAGTTAACTGCGGGGAAAAGTAGTGGTTTACATTTATTGTAGTTAAAAGCCATTTGCCATTTATAACACAACTGAATTATAATTTGGAGTTCGTTCTGCAAGATTAGTTGATCGTGATGTAAATGAATCGGTCTATAGATGACAAAGCCATCGGCGAAGAAACGTACTTCAGAAGTTATGTCATGGGGGAGATCATAATGTAGATTAAGAAAAAGAAGGGGGCCAAGAACGGTTCCCTGAGGAGTCGGTTGGTTGGTTGGTTGGTTGGTTGTGTTGTTTGCCAGATGTGACATTTGCTTCACTGAAGGTGGGCACGTTTCACGGGCCTGGGTTATTGTAGGTTGATGAGGGTGAATGCGGGGAAAGGAAAGGGAAAATATGGTGATGGAAGGGTCCGGGGATGACGAGGGCAGCGTTAGCAAAATAATGACTAAACACGTTTCGCGGGCGAAAATAAAAAAATAAAATAAAATGATTAGGGCCGTTAAGACGAACTGTGACATATGTTCAAACAGTGCTATACACGACAGAACCCCATAGCGCGCACCAGCAAGCACAAAATAAATAATGAGAGTACGGGGCGCCAGACGTTACTGTGCTTGTGGTAGACTTTCCATTGTTAAGAGAAGTGTACTGAGTGCGATTAGTGAAGAATTCAGAAATCCAATTAACTACAAAGGGGTGAAGATTTATTATTTATTTATTTTTTAGTTTCATTAAAAGACGTTGATGAGGGACCTTGTCGAATGCTTTCGAGAAGTCAATGAAGATGGCTTCAATTTGTACATTGGAATCAAAATTTGAGTAAACGTCAGTTAGAAATGCTGTTAGCTGAGTTTCGCATGAGTATGACTTGCGAAATTTGTGCTGGTGCTTGAAAAGGAGGTTATGAAAGTCTAGACATTTTATTATGTAAGAATAGAGGATATGCTCCAAGAGTTTGCATGACACGCTGGTGAGCGAGATGGGACGATAGTTGCTGATTAGTTGGCGATCGCCTGTTTTTTGAACGGGTATAACGTTAGCAATTTTCCAATCGGATGGAACTTCAGAGAGTTTAAGAGATTGAGAGAATATATCGTAGAGGAAAGTGGAAGAAATGTGTTTAGTGTTTATTAATACCTTAGAGTTAATTTGTTCATCTCCGGAGCTGGAGGACACCTTCAGTTGATCTATCGCCTCCTATCGCCTCTTATGACTCCTATTAAGATAGGATTCATAAGAGGGCGAATGGATTGGCACGAGTAGGGATCATTTAGCTAGTCCTCGTTAGTAAAGATGGAGCAGAAGAAATTGTTAACAGCAAGAGCGCCGTGTTTATCTGAAAGCGGAAGTCCGTCGTCATCTACAAATTGCAGTGGCAGTGATAGTGCCGGATTGATTATTTTCCATACCTTCTTTGGTTTTGCGTTTAGTATATTGGGGAGGTCGATACTATAGAATTCGGTTTTGGCATCATTAATGGCGGATTTATAAGCCCTAGCGCATTCGTGGGTAGGCGTTCCAAGTAGCCGTAGTCTTGACAGCCTTAGACTGCTTATAGAGTCTTTTTTTTTCTCTTGGATTGACTATGAATTGTTTTATTGTACCAAGGTTGCTGTTATCAGATATAATACGGTTCAATGGAACAGAACGTTCGATTAGGTAGATCATTTTATTCTAGAAGAAAGTTCATTTTTCATTAACCGTTCTTTCCTAGAAGTTAATTGAGAAAGTATGATAAAAATTTTTGAGGTTCGAGTTGATAGATGCGTAATTAGCTATCGCGTTATTGCGAATAAATTTGTAGTAATGTGATCTACGAGGAGCAGAGAGAGATAGAGAGAGTTAAATTGATGACAAGATGGTCACTAATGCCGGGTAAGTACGTGATGTTACTGAATTATAACTATTTAGTATTTTAATTCATATTTTCAAGACCCTATTTAGGCCTACGACAGTGTGGCGCTTTAGTGTTAATGTCGTAGAAAAACATTGTTTTGTTTCAATTTTTATATTAGAAAGATAAATAAAGCTAATGAGGTTACATTTCAACGAAGGCACGCACAAGAGAACAAAGCAAGCCATCGCGGGGGTCCATCGATTTTTGGCTCACGGGGTGAGATGGCACCTAATCCCTGGTGCGAGACGAGCTATCCTCGTTAATACGGCGGGATTAACTTCTTTCCCGTCCTGATCCCCTTTCGTTTCATCAAAGTCGACCATCCACCACTGTATTTCGACCCGTCTGCACGCAAAAAGAAAGGATGAAACAATTTTGTTTTGTTAAGCGATAACTGCTTGTAAAAAGAAAAAGAAAAAAAACGTATATTTAAATCAGCTAATGATATCTTTTCACCTTTTATTTTTTAGTGCGTGAACCTCGGGATTTTAAACTGCGTGCTCCGCGAAAACACTAATTAAGAAACATTACTTTGATTCAGTTTTTTTTCTCTTTGTAATCCTTTATCGCGTGAGTAATGGTGTAATTTACCGGTGTTTATTATTTTTTTTAACCTTACACGATAACAAGTTCTTCTGTTTCTGTCAAAGAGATTATTAAATTTCGGTTAATATTGCAGGCTTATTGCGCGTATTTTGTTATACTTGAAGAATTTGATTCCGTTACATAAAATAAGGATTTAATTTAAGAAACATTGTGATATTATCCTGTTTCAGCTTGACAGAACTTAATGCTTGATTGATGATTGTTTTTGTTTTAAATCATGCATTGTATGAATAAAACAATTAGGACCGCTCCTAGACTTAGGAGCGAATATTGATTATTTGGCCCTCTTTCTTTATTCCCTAAAAAGAAAAATTGCATATAAATAGCATCTCTCTTGTGACGAACCAAACCGACGGTGTTTGTGATTTTCATCTTTCATCATCATCATCGCCGATCTTCGTTGGGGTCCGTAAGGGAAGGGGGGGGGGGGGGGGGCGCACGGCTCGTGCTCGCGTAAGGGAGCGCGGTACATTCGGTTCTTTTGAACGGCCAGTAAACGGTCGTACAAAGCGCAATAGGCTGTCTTTTTCACAATATGATTGAAATCACTTTTATTTGCCTAATTCTAAATTAATACCCATAATTTCCAGTAAAAAAAAAAGCAGCTCTCTCTCCGAATATTCTCAACGCTAAATACAAAGAGGTTGCATAAAATAAATTTGATGAAACGTCAAATTTCTTAAGTTCCTTTTTATGAATGAATTTCTGAGCTTTTGAGAGTCACCGCGTGATCGATTTACAACGTACGCCTAGCTAATTATAACAGGGAATTATTAACCGGGTGCCACATCGAACGGCGTTCTCAAAACTGCCAGTAATTTATAGTCTGCTAAACAAAAAAAAACAAAAAAAAAACAATGACGCTTATTGGGTGGAAAGCACGTTGAACGGGCATATATGAGCATTCCACCCAGTCAACATACAGGGTGCGACCTTTAGGAATAATACATTTGTCTCGTTTTGTAAGATTTGAATTTCGAGGCGATACCCTAAATTTGGCACGCGAACGTATTTTTACAAAACGCTTTATGCGTATTTTTCTTCTTCATAGCTTAAGTTATAGGCGGTAAAATATTAAAAATAGAACAATAACGGACACTGTGTATTTCCTATGCCCTATACCGAATATTCGTCGCCTGAACACTGGTCTGTGAGCTTGCTCCCAGGAGGTCGTTGTTCATATAGTTTGTTAGAAGTAATATTTATCGCGATTATTTTGCTCATCGCCAACCTCCGCTATTGGTTTTTCGCGTTTTTGCGTTCAGAAAGCTGGCCGTGGGCAAGCTCATAAACCAGTGTGCAGAGGAGAGGACAAACAGACTGGTATAGAACAGGAAATTCGCAGCCTCCGTGTTTGTTTTATATTTCATACTTCACTTCCTCGAGATTCAGCTAAAAAAAAACAGACATAAATCTTCTGGCAGAGCTACGTACGCATGCCCAATTTCAAGTATGTACGTTTGGAATTCTAATTTTGCAAGGCGTGCTAAATGTGTTCGTCCTTAGGGCCGCGCCCTGCATTCGTCCTTGGGAGATGTTGAACGGAAGATAGTTCTGTGTGTCCGCCGCGAACAAAGTACTCAAATTGTACGTCAAATATGGCGTACAATGAATTTGATGCGTGCGACAGCTAAAGGGAATGCGGCGCTCGGCCTTGGCGGCATGTTTGCAACGACACCGACGGCGGTGCGAAAATTACATCGCGCACGGACGCATGGATGCGCCTTCACTTTTTAATGCGACTGCCGCATCCGTGTCTTCACACGCTCGTATTTATTTAAATCACGTGAAAGTAAAAGCTTTGCAGCTTGATATTTCAAAACTTACCGGCATCTAACGTTGCTCTGTCTGCGTTGCCACGTAATGCGACCTGGAGGACTGGCTCAATGCTAGGATTCGATTCGAGTCCTCGCAGTCCAAGTGCTAACGACGGCTACTCATATTCACGTTTTTCGTGTACCTGTGCTGTGCCCGCGAAGTGCGTTTGTGTTTGACGACGATCCGGGGACTACTACGGGGCTACTACACTGTTAGCGAAAATGTAATATTTCGCCTGTTTACACCCCATTTTCACTCGTTAGCATATTTTTACACGCTCTGCTAGTGATAAATCGTCAAAAAATTACTTGGGGTAGTAAAAATTGGTGTTTCGGTTTCGGTTTACACGACTAGGCGTGTAAGCAACACTGAAAACACCCCAGCCCAACACCCCAAAACTGCCAAAACGTCGAGCGCCATGTTGCTTCTGCCTTGAAGCGGTACGGTGGACGTAGCAGCCGAAGGTGAGTGTTTGATTTTTTTTATCAAGTTTGTATAGAATGTAGCACGTCTCAGATTTTTATTACATGACATTCAAGAACGTTAGATTTGCTTTGAGCAAGCCGGCTCAGGCGTTAAGCCCGATTCACACAACCGGCGTTTAGCCACCCCGTCGATTGGAAACGACTCGACTGCTCGCCGGTTCTTTTGCGCGAGCTTTCGCTCGGGCGTTGTGAACCCTATGAACTGTGGTGCTCAAAGCTAGCACAATTAGGCACGGCTAGCGTCCCGGTGGAAGCTGCAGAGAGCGGAAACCGAAGACACCGTCGCATAAGAGTGGCGAAGCCGCGATCCTGCGCTGATCGTTGTCCCGCTGCTCTCTCCGGCAATATCGACACTTCGCTGCTGGGTGTCTCGTATTTCGACGTTTTAAAGAAACTTGGCATTGGCAAGCGCGAGGAGTCTCTATATCGTTTTCTCCGTCGCCTGCGTGGAGGAAACACGGTGGCGATAGAAACATATGCTCATGCAGTCAGTCAGCTTGGACAATCCCCCTGTTCTTTCAATCCTATCGCATTCTTTGACTGCGTTTGTGACAACAACGTTTCCCCAGTGTGAAAGCTTTCAGTCACAACGGGCTACAAACTGGGTTGTGCATTGCATGTAGCCCTGAGGGAATTCTTCGCCGGAGACACCAGCACATTAGTTTCATTGGTAAGGTGACCGGCCACTAACGTGTTTGGCAAATGAAGCGATCACGGGTAAGTAGAAATGCAAACAATGTTGAATGAATATTAAGGTGGTTGTAGCCAGAGCCTGCCAGTTGAAATCAACCTTTAACAATATAGTCTGCGGTAACTTCTTTTTGCACTTAGGATTGCAATTTTAAACACAAAGCCACTCCACATAGCTGTCGAAAATCGTGTAAACAACAGCAGTCATCGTCCCCGGTTCGGATGAGCGAAGCCTTAGCTTGATGAAAAGAATGGCGGTCTATACTTCTTGGTTGTTTCAATCACAACCTCGCACAGCTGAACAGACAAACAAATCAAGGAAATATATCCCGCGCTGGCTTGCAAATCACAGCACACAAGCAGGGTACATAGCAGAGCAGAAAACACTGGCAATGAGCACACGGAGGCATGCAGCTTCCTTTCTTTTTCCCTCGGCGAATGATTGGTTTGCTGCAGCATTCCGTAAGCACGTCGACATTCAAAAGTTGAGCCTGATCTGTCTTGCAGTGCCTTGCGGAACGGCAAGTATCGCCCACCATTCCACAAGGCACTGCAGGACTCGCAAATGTGTGAACAGTGCTTTGCAATAAAGGCCATGATCGGGCAGCAGGTGCCCATCTAAAGACATTTAATATTGATTGGCATTGAACTAACCTTTGGGCTTCATCACGTAGCAAGCATGGGTGAGGTATAATTCAAGAACATTTAATGTTCGACGAGTTTATTACGTTGTGGTGCTTTCCCATCTGTTTCGGTGTCACGGAGTGGGGTTCAAATTAATAAAAATAATTCAATGATCCACTCTGAGAATAAACGAGAAATTACGGGAAAAGAACAAGAGAGCTAAGTTCGACCATTGACTAGCGCTAGGTCCACGCCTGGTATATAATCAGTAGAGAAAGATGATGACACAGGGAGGATAAGCAAACAAAAGATTAGATTTAATAAAGTGAAAAACTAAGCTGTACACGGCAATAGAGCACTCAACGCAAACCACACTCCAGCTCAAAGCTATGGAGCCCTGCGAGCCAGAAACTAATACTAAAAAGACTCGACGCTCATAAAACCGGAATAAGCCAACAAAACGGTGACGAAAACCCGACACTAACAACGAGAGTAAACCGAGATGGAGCTCGAACGTTACCGCTACACACATGGGATAATCCCCCAAAACAGTCGCGACAGAAAGTAGCACTGTGTAAAAATCTTCCCAACATTCAACAATTCGTACTTCAGAGCCAGAGAATGCAGTAGACAAGTCCTAGAAAACCAGGCTTAGCTTTCCGGTAGGTGCAGAGTCCAGAGCAGTCCGTAGTCTGGAGTTGTTGGCCGAAGAACGGCGTCTCGAAGTCCAGCGGTCCAATTAGAGGCTTGATGAGGTCGACACCGCGCACCACACAGCCACACACGCTTCAGCACAACAAACTCAAACACTTGTCCGACAGGCAGGGCAGAAGCCAAAAATTACACGTTCCAAGACTCATCTGCAGGGAGTAACCACGTTGAGTAGCGACCCGGCCAGCTCTGGGGTTGGACTACCTTCTTTGTTCCCGAACCCCCTTTTATAGGCTCGTCTACCGACCAACCTCCCGTTTCCCCGCCTTTCGGGTCAGTCAACTTTCAAGAAAAACAAAGCTACACAGCAACGACCCAAATGGCAAAACCTATTACATTTTTCAGACAACCAAACATATGTGCCCATCCATTCCCCCGTACGAGTCCAAAAACATCAATTATCGCCGATACATAGAACACGACAGGCGGCAGACTGAGCAAACCCGCCGCCTTCAAAAAGCGTGCTAGCCAGCGTAAACATCTTTGTATCCCGGCGGCGCCCCTGCATGTCAAATCGGCACCATACGCGAGTCAGTATACGCACCCCTCCGTCCGCGAGGTCAAAGCCGCAAACTGTGACCTGGGATGATCTACGTCGCCCGTTAACAAAAACCGATTCCGCAAACGAGCAAATTCGTTGGGGACTTAGAAAGGAACTACGACGGGACGAACTGAGATTAAAAGTGGCACCACACTCCCCCTTTTTGACCGTACCAACACTTAAAGTGGTCCAAAAAAAATCATAAAAGTATTTAAAAAAATGAAGAGAAGCCTGAATTTGTGACACCCGGTTTCTCCATCCTGTGTGTTTTTTTTGTGCTTTTTCTATTACGAAGCGAGACATTATTCCAGCCGTAGGCACCAGATGTAATTCCCGTCTGCGATCATAAGATTATAGGA
Source organism: Ixodes scapularis (assembly GCF_016920785.2). Lineage (NCBI taxonomy): Eukaryota > Metazoa > Arthropoda > Arachnida > Ixodida > Ixodidae > Ixodes > Ixodes scapularis. The sequence goes on from NW_024609835.1 coordinate 119,520,683, forward strand.
TCCTAACTGCCGGCAGCTAAGTGTCAATTACATCCGGCTTGTGCATACAGTGCAACATCTTTTGCTATTCAGCCGATCATCACTTTACAGCCTGGGTATCTGTTCTTGTAAACGACAGTAGTGCTACATGTTAAACGGCTCTAAAGCGATAGAGCAAACTCACATCTCATTATCTTTTAGCTGAATAAACTGTTTGTTTGGTTATGCTTGTTATCCAATTTTTGTTTTAAATTTAATTTTCTCATATAAACACCTTACATTATAGAAAAAAAATCTTTTTATAGTACGGAGGTGTCCATATTAAGAAGACATGACTGTATCATCTTTGAAACTAGTTTGCCACAGCCAGTGTTATAATATGTATTGATTTTTTATGCAGTGCCTGCCTTTCCTTGCCCCTTGTGAGGACGACTGAGAAAGCGACTTTGCGCCACAACGACGGATGGCAAGTGTCCCAAGTGTCGTCACCTATAGTGGTCATGTGCTATGTGTTCGCAGCATTGTAAGCCGACCGTGGAGCACTTTCAAAAGGGAACTTTCGCCATGTGCACAGTATGGCCGTGTACAATACGGGGCACGTACAGTCAGAAGAATTATGAGAGTGAACATGCGGGCGCGTGTCACTTGGTACAGGCAGAGCAGCCTAGCAAGTGTCATGCTTGTGCACTGAGGGGCCCTGGTTTGAAGAGCCGAGGCAGAAGTTTCAGCGGCGGTGTCACCGCCCTGGCGGCTTGTCGCCGAAGCAGAAATGGGGTTAGCTAGCTTTGCTCGTGGCTGACTTTGTGTAGTGTGTGTAGACCGGGAACGTAGGCTTATGAACTTCGGCAACAAGAATACTACACGGCTTTGGTGTTTTGGTACGAGCAACAAACGTGACACTATCTGCTACGACTAGCTACGACCACCCACCGCAGCGGTGAAGGCATCCAAGAAGCAGAACCTGTGTATTACGCCGTTGCCGTAACCCAACAGTGCTCATTTGTCATGGAGGGCTTTCCGCCCAGAGACTTTGCTCGTCACTGAGTGTTATTTCCCGTGTTTCTCTTTGTGTGCGCAGTGGCTGGACGGGCCTCATACAGCAGTTCTTAAGTCTCAAAGGTGACCAAAACGTTGAGGGTGGATGGACTTGCAGCAATCCCCTCGGTTGGTCGTGTGACAGAACAAGTTGCAAGTTGTCCAATTGTATGTTCATTATGCTAATATTTGAAAAAGCTTGTTTAAAAGGATGCTGGACCAAAATTTGGATTTCATAAAATAAGGCCGCGGAAGCTTTGAATGGGAGCTCTACAAACTCCGAAACATCACTCATACATTAATATCTCAAACGGATGGCCGTATTCTTGGAAAGGAAAGGGCACAATCAAACAAGAAATGTGACATCATACTTCTCCTGGTACACTTTAGAATGAGGGGAAGCGGCCTCGCTTCTCTCATTCCCGCTTCGGTTCACCTGCTTATGGGGATGAAGCCTAGAGGAGAGGGAATGAGAATCGCGACATCACGTCTCGTCGGCCTTGTTGAATCCCACATGTTTCCAAAAATACGGCCATCCGATAGAAATAATGCTCTATGTGTGATGTTTTGGGGGTTTTGCAGCGTCCCGCCTACCGCCCCAGTGTTGTTTTGCAAGCTTCGAATTTCGGTTAAGCATACCTTTTAATATGAATAATTGTGTCATCAGAATGTTAGAACATGTCAGTTCTACACAGCTACTCTCAAACATTTTCGAGTGGTCTCGCCTGCCAGATTCAAAAGGGGGGGGGGGGGGGGGGGGGGGGCAACATGTACATGTTTTTATGTCTACAGCACAAATAGTTCCTATCATGCACTCTAAATAGCTGTCAATCGACAGACTGGGTAAAAGAGTGAGCACAAACAAGTCCAACTACCAACAATGCTGTCCATGGCGAATCTTGGACACCATGTCTTACGTTATGTGGCCTCAGCGGTCTTTCTATAGTTCTTTTCATTGTTGCCGGTAGAGCAGCTACCGATAGGGGGGGTTGCGAGGACGTCAACTTTGAAATGCAGTTTCTTCACATAATGTTTGCACTTTGGGAAGTTTCTACACATATACCTTGAAGTCGCTATTGTACGGATGAAACAACTTTGTAAGAGTGTCTATGAAAACTTGGGCAGGGTTCTCTTTAACGTGCCTGACTTACAACAAGGCTGTCCAACTTGAGAAATTTCACTGGTGGGAAGCTTATTTTCATATAAGAATGGTGTACTTCTTCACAGCGCTGTATGTATCCAACAGAAACTCCAGATGTGTTCAATAAAAGTAGCATTTGCTAATATTGTGTTTTCTGTGTATCTGATGCACTAGGTTGTATTTGTTTTGAACGCTTGCTACGTTTAGGCTATAAAAAATAGTCTAAATTTTATGCCGACAAGCTTATTGAAAAAGAAGTGTTCGGTCTGAATAAAAGATTCCAGAAATTACACTAAAATAAATTGCTACTTGGGGTAGCATAAATGGTGTTTTACAGTCGACTCATTATTTCAAACTCCAGGGCCCGTTTGCTCGAAGCGCTAACCGCGGCTGAAGTTAGCCGCAGTACCTAGGAGAGGGATGTTCCCTCTCCTAGGGAAGACACGTGACTGGCTCGGTAGGGATGCGGGGAAGCGTGGCGGTGCCCCGGTGAGTGAGCGCCGCACGCTTTGGAACTAATATGTCGTAGCCGCAATACCGGGCGCGTTAGTCAGCAACGAATGGTGCAGGAGGCTTTCGCTTTGCCTTACCTCACTTCATCACAAAGCATGAGCAAGGCTCTTGCCGCATTTTTTAGATAGTCTTTCGACTCTGGCCATTCCTAAGTCTAAATGAATGTGGTAATCGTCGGCTTAGCAACATCTTTGGAAAGCGGATTGTCTTGACTCTATCGGTCGGGTATTGATTGCACACAAAAGCAAACAGCATCCCTATAGACCTTTTTCTAAATTGCCCAAGCATCGAGAAGAACGCTGGAAGTATAATTCTGCGGTCTGCGCGCACTGGCCTTCCTCTTATAAAAGATTCAAAGTAAATAATCATAATAAATATTTGACCAACGCACGTGCAAGACAAAATTTGTTTTAGACTTTTTGCTTTAGAACAGTTACTACTTCAGACGCCAGCACGTGCAACGCGTGTAACTACACTTGTAGCATGCACCTCGGTGCTTGGGAAATTTAGAGAAAGGTCTAATATGGTCTATTGGGACGCTGTCTGCTTTTGTGTGCTATTAATACCCGGCCGATTGAGTCAAGGCAATCCACTTTCCAAAGACATTGCCATGCTAACATTTATCGCGTTCATTTAGGCTTAGGAATTGCCAGAATCGAAAGACTATCTAAAAAATGCGGCGAGGTCATATGCTCATGCTTTGCGATTTAAATGAGGTAAGGCAAAGCGAAAGCCTCTGGCACCATTCATTGCTGACTAACGCGCCCAATATTGCAGCTACAACGACATATTAGTTTCAAAGCGAGCGGCGCTCACTCACCGGGGCACCGCCATGTATCCCTGCATTCCTGCCGAGCCAGTCACGTGATTTCAAAATCCCTCTCCTAGGTACTGCGGTTAACTTTAGCCGCGGTTAGCGCTTGAGCAAACGGGCCCTGGAAGCCACACACTTTAGTTTGAAATATCAGAAGATTGAATTATCAAAATTCATCTAAATATTGGCACGAATAAAAACATACTTCTTTATTAAACTTAAAATCAGTGTGCAATGCGCCGAACTTGTGCTGAGAAACATAAATTAACAAAGGCTTTTGATGGTGTCGAAAGGACAACTGCCTCACGCAGCCAAGCGAAGGTACTTTTGTAAGCGCGTGGGTATCTAGAAGTTTCTGAGCTCGAACAAAAAAAATTTAGAGTCGTCTCATCATTCCAGTCACGCAAACAATAGAAAGAAGGACATGCGCTGGCGGGGTCAGCGGCATGTGAGTCGATCACGCTGCTGACTCGGCTATTTGCACGTGGCATTACTCCCCTCTTGTGAAAGAGTCATCGTCTTTATGCAACACAAAATTAAATTAACAGCTTAAACAAGACTAGGTCAAAATAGAGTCTCGTAAATAGCAGATTTTCACAGTCCTACCGAGCATACCTAGTTCAGTTGAGTCGGAAGACGTGAATCGCCTACGGGTCGCAGAGGGCAGCGTGACAATGTTGATGTGCCATTGGCCAACGACTTACAACTTAGGTCTCATGTAGCGAATAACCTTGAGGTCGAAGCACCACTTTAACAGTTCCTTGCTGCGACGATGAATTGATGTTTAGATTCACAGTGGGTAGCCAGGCTGAAACTGGGCGTCGTGGTGACAAAGATTGTAGCAGTCATCGTCAGAAAGTTGTGGCTTGCATCAAAATGCGACCAAGCTGGCAAACTTCCCCCGTTCGTTGAGTGACATACCAGGCGTCGTCGTCCTGTTCGTCTTCGTGACAGATACCACACTTGCCGTAGGTATTGTCATCGGGTTCATCATCAAGGTCGCCGTCAAGTTTGTAGTCGTGGTTGTCGTTAAAGGGCAACTCCGGACCATACTTTCAATTTTGGGATTATGACTGTTTTTAGTGCAGTCAGCGTCCCTGAATTGCAAGGTGTAATTTTTTCCTCGTTATTGTGCGTAGTTTTAAAGATATGGACGCCTCAAAGTTTTGTTTGGGGCACGGCCAACAAAACCGAAACTAGCCGCTCGAGGCCCTGTCAGCACTAGAAATCAGCCGCTATGTGAACGTGACGTCAGGATCGTTCTCGTTCAATGAGTATGCAGGTTGATCAGCAGCTACTTCTGTTGCGCTAGCCGTCTAAAGGTAGGAGGTAAGCTGATTTTATTTTAATTCTGTATATGTGGTAGTTATCCAGCACATGTAGGAAGAGTTAGTGCGTATACCCAAAAGCTAGTGACTGGAAAACCCGTAAACTCGTACAGTGCCGTACTCGGCGGCCGCTGCCGCCGTGCGTGTGCCATGCCGTACTTGTCGCTAGTATACCCAAAAGGTAGCGACTGGAAAACGAGTGAACTCGTTCAGTACCGTACTCAGCGGCTGTCGCCGTGTGTGCAGTCTTCCGTACTCTGTCGCTAGGCCTAAATTGTCATCGGGGCTCCGTGGATGGAGCGGCGTTGCTCTACGACGCGCTGCCAGTGAAGTACAGTACTGGGGGCCCTCTCGCTTTCGCGCTGCGGTCAGTAACAGACACGAAGCTTTGAGGCTTTCCGGCACGGGCTGCTGTGTTAGGGCTGTACATGTCTGATTTTGCATTCTTTTTTCCTTGGGCGCGTAAAAGCCAAAGTCCACTCGTCGAACAGCGTTTACCCACACCTTCTTCAATTTCTGGTACGTTGGAAACTTGTGAAAAAGCACCTCCGGGTTGTGCAGCGGGTTGTTTGAGCAGCCCACAGCACTACAAGTTCTACTCGGCATCCTTCGTGGAACAGCTGGGCAGTCTTGGGCGCTACGAGTTGCTCGCTAAAACCAGTCTTTGAGTCCTCTCAAGCAAATAAACAAAAGGCTATACCGAAGCTACACGGGCTACAGATAAAAGCAATGGCTAAACATGACAATCACAAGTCCAAGTAGCGGTGGTAGCGGCTCAAAGAAGCGCACTCCGCGTAACGCTTGGAGGAAAAAAAGAACGATACTGACGTCATGGCCCAATGTTGCTTTAGTGATCGGCAACCCGCTAGCCGACCGCTAAGGTGCAGCGGCTCGCGGCGAGTCACATTTTTATTATCGGCATTAGTTGAGAATGCGGCATCCCACGGACGTAATATTTTGGCTGGGGTCGTATTTTGTGTCACTACAGCGATACCAGTAATTTCTTTAATTTCGAGTTTTGGCCGGAGTTGCCCTTTAAAGTCATCGTCCGGATTGTCCTTGGATAACTGTCAAAGCCGTAGTCGGGATCGTCTTCCATGAAATTGTTTGAGTCTTCGCCTGGGTCATCATCAGTGTCGTCATCAGTCTCGTCACCACGGTTGAAGACTTTGTCATCGACGCCGTTGTCAGGTTGGTTGTTGACATTGTAGCCGGGTTTGGTCTTTGGAGTTGTCGTCCGTTTCATCATCAGCGTAGAAGTCGTCATAATGTTTTCGTCTAAGTGTGGTAGCCAGGGGCTTTGTCAAGTTCATTGTCCGGGTCGCTTCCGAGGCCATAGTTGAGGTCGTCGTTGGTGTCAGAGTTGGAGTCGTCCTCGGATGATTTCAAGGACGTCGCCTTCACGATTGTCGTCTTCAGAGTTATCGTGTTCACAGATGGTACGCTTTATGGGCATAGACTGCGTTACCCTGCACATCCACCAATATGTTATGAACAAAAACAAACTTGACTAATAAAACTTCAGATCAATGTTAAATGCAGCGAACTTGTGCCGAGAAACATAAAGTAACAAAGACCGCACATACTTTGACAGCGACAAAAGGACGACTGACTCGAGCAGCCATGCGAAGCTCTTTTTGTAAGCCCGTAGGTATCTAGAAGGTTTCGAGCTTGAACAAACAAGATTCTCGAGTCATCTCAAACATTCTAGGTGTGCAAACAAACAAAAGATTCCCCATTCCACCCAACTTCATTGCAGAGAATTGGAATTTTCTAATACTAATTCCATTCCTTTGAACTCCTGGAAAGGAAAAACTGGGCCCATTCCTACTCCTGAATGGCTGAACTGCTGCATTCCATTCCTCTCAATCCCTCCCGATTGTGAAAATGGCACTTGACAGCTAGTACTAAGTTACCGGAAAATAACGGCGTAAAGCTGGCATTGTGAAATGCGTAGACAACTGCAAAATTCAAAACCCTACCCGCAATCATTGATTTTACTAAGTTGAGCTTTGGTCGCACATAGCACTAGTGGCAATTGGTATGGGGGCACTGCAGATATTGATCGCACCACCAGGTGTAAAAGCCTCGTAACAGAGAGGAAAACTAAGTCGCCCATCTTTTCCACAAAAGAACCGTATATGTCCTCCCCTTTTACGAGATACATAATAAGTGAGGAGTCACGTGTATTAACGAAGTGCGGGCGGTGTGACATTGTCCCTGCCTGGTGGCCTGCAACTGGTGCTGTAATCACACATGGTCCATGGTCCCAACAGCCTTATGGTTGCATCTCGCAGCACCAGGAACGACACTTTGGCTGTGTTCCAAATCTCGCCCAAATAGATCCGAGTTACTCCGGTGGGTCGTGTCACGTGACAACACAGATTGAAAAGTGCTGGGCACGGGTAGTTTTTGGAACGCTGAGGTGCAAAACCCTGACCCTGGATTAAGATCGAGTAAATTGCCCTTGTCAGCCTACAACTCTACAGTTTGGGTTGCTTCACTGGGGTTGCCACTTTCATCCTCGAAAGAACATAAGCAGTCAGATAACCAAACCGTCAGTTACCTAAGCGCAATAATGCCGTTTCGAAAGCCCCTTTGACGGCATCTAAGCAGCTCGCATTAGAACAAAGCCTATTCCATTCCTACTCTATTCTGGTCAAAATGTAACTACTAATTTCATTCCCATTCCATTCCAGTGCTGCCACCATTTTATTTGCATTCGATTCCAGGGTTGTGGAAGTGCGGAATCGTTCCAACTCTGGAGTGGCAACTCCTCAACACTGGTGATAGTCACCAAGGCACCCAGTTCAGTGTGAATGCTGTCCTCACAGCCCATCCAAAGCTGTTATTACTGTAACAAACTCAAGTACGACGAAGTAGTTGAATTCGGAAGCCTGTTGTGCAGATTTGTACCTTGCATTGTTTCCGGTATTTTTTATTTCTTTTGTATTTTATAATGGACAACAACCGTTGTAATCTCGGTATTGTTGCCAAACCTGAAGGTTTTATCATCGGTGCACTTTTAAATAAATACATATATGCCACAGCCGCAGCTCAGCGATGAGCACTTACACTGCGACTTAGGTGTTTCGTAAGTATTCATTTTGATTGCGCGATAATGATGTTTGTCTTCTGTTAGAATTAAAAAACCAAAACAATATTCAACATGATAGATAATTTTGGACACCCGCGGCATGTGTGATCTGAGCATTTGTTCTTTTCATCTGAAGTGTGTCTCTTGCTTACTACCTATAGAGTATACAATGTTGTGGACGGAAAAGATGCTGCGACCGACTCCGAGCAATAAAAACATTCTGTTTATTCTCATGTCGTTGAGCTCGTGGTGACGAGTATGAGTAGCACTGTCATCTTTGGCGATGCCAAGGCTGAACCGATAGACTGCCGCAGAGCTATCGCCCTCAGCTCTGCACTGTGAGGAATGGCACGATTTTGTTGAAGTGATTGCGGCTCCAGAGAGGTGTCGTTGCTGTTGACATGTACCGCAAGCAGGATGACATACTAGAGAGCAGGAAAGAGAGCGTTTGGAAGCCGTGCATGGTAGTTGACGCCGAGGTCAGGAAATGAGGCAGCAGACGGGGGAAATCGACCCTGTCGTGCTTTCAGTCCGGCTCGATCAGTTTGGAGTGTACAGCCTCGGACTGAAAGGGGGATGCCGGCCGACTGCGGGGCCGATGCAACATCCCCTAAGATGAGGAACCGAACTGAGAGCGAATGCCTGACATGGCAACGATGAGGAGACCCTGGTCGGCTAGCAACATGCCTTGTGAACAGTGTGAAGATGTCGATGAATATTCACTTGCCAAGCCGGTGGGGCAAGCAAGGTGGTCGCAGCCCATTGCTGGGAGATGCCAGTGCTAGATGCGACAGAGCAGAGGCGGTTGCGGAGGCGCTGCAGATGTGGAGGCTGAGAAAGTTGAATATGTGCCTACTGCATTTTCGTCCGATAAGGCAGAGCCATTGCCGTGCCCTTGGCCACGAAGAACATTCCCCTGGATAGCAGGTGCTCGGAGTCAATCATCATGTCCAGGTCACCAATCTGTAGCACTTTCGATCTTGAGGACGGAAGAGACGGTGCAACAGACTCTGAGTTTAACTGTGAAAACATTCTCTTTATTCTCATATCGTCAAGCTCGTTCCGACGAGTAGCTTGCTTTTATACACTGCAGTCATTAGCATTATAGTTGATCTAAGTATTTTGCAACACTCTTAATACGGCAGATTGGGCGAGTTGGTACGGCATAATTACGAACCAGCGCACAGGTAGACCAGTTACTCAAGATCCAAATACACAAAAATATACACTCGCACAGCGCTGATGTAAGTTTTTTGTGTTTGGATTTTTGGTAACTGTCTACCTGTGCCCTGGTTCGTAATATTGCAACACTGCCGTCTTTAGGCGGTGTGGAGGCTGAACCGATGGACCGCCAGAGGCCCATATCTGTATCTGTTTCATATACTGAATGCCTTTTTGCACGGCTCTGTGTTTACTTTTGTCTTCCAGATTTTTACTGCTCACTTGTTTTTTTAATTTTATTTAGAGGATACTACTGGCCATTGAAGGCCCAAGTAGGAGTGGGGTACAACATATGCATTCACACACCTACAACAACAAACAAATAACACGACATTAAGAGGTTTACAACAACTAACCAGCAAATATACAGGATATATATATATAAAAGGGGGGGGGGGGGCGGCACAGCATGCATCAAGCAGCATGTAATTCAATCATTTGTAATAATAGATGTGAAATTTAAAACTCATATTTAAGATTGAACATTATCAAAAAAATGTGAATTTAATTAAGCTATAAATTTTATATAGACTGTTACTTTTTATACAATTTTGTCTAGATTTGTCAGGATACAATCTGCAAGTACGCATAAAGTAACTGGAAAGTTGAAAGAAGCAAATTAGAGATTGCAAAACCTACTTCTCAATAGATATTTTTTTCCCAAAGTATTTACGTGATAGTGCAGCTGAAATAAGGCTCCTTTTTCATTTTTTTTTTATTTGAAACACCTTAAAAATACATTGTTTTCTAAGATTTTTTTTTATTATTATGCTTGGAAAATTAAGTTACCGATTGTGTTCAGTTTATTCTAAACTATTTATATGAAATTCCAGAGTGCTTTTGTGCATAACAGTGGCTAGATAAGGTTTTTATAATTTCTGATAAAACAAACTGACTAGTTTCTCTTTAGTGACCGTTTCGCCAAGGTGACAGCAGAACAAGTAATGGATCCCGACGTCAAACTGCAGGAATTTGAGATATATGTTTTCTTAGCGAATGCACGCCACTGTTGTGACATATTTGAATATCCTTATCGCTTGCTTGGGCTCAGCGGGTAATGCAGGTCGGCACTAGCGTGAGTATAAAGGCTGAACTGCATAAAGCGATTTAGCGAGCGACGGCGACAGCGACGAGTCAGCGACGTATTACGAAGATTTCTTACTATCGCTCGTCGCGTCACTCGGTTTTTGGACTTCTAGAAAACATCGTTCCGCTTTCATGCGGCTTGCGTCGTCGCGCGAGTGACTGAGCGTCAGCGAAGCGGGTCGCCGTCGCTGTTCTCGTCGCTCGCAAAATCGTTTACATTCGGTTTATACTTCACGCTGTCAATAATATCGACTCGAGCGTGCATAATTTCATTTCCACGGGAGCGCGTGTAAATCAAACCCTAAACCAAGACGGGGGCTCCAGCCAGCAGCTTTGAGAGCGTCATGCAATGGATTATAGTTTGACAGAAGCAAGCACACACTTCGCTAGCGCATTCCAGCCTTGAGCGCTCGAACTTCCGAAAACGAAACCAGATTTTGCTACATTTTGGCTAGCTCGAAACATTTTTTTTTTAAATATAGGGTGTCTTTTAGCTATAATCTAGACTAAGAGAAATGTGTAACTTCCCGAATTATATTTATGTCGCCGTACAATATAAGTAATAATTGTGTAATATCGTTACGTTCATATAAAATACGGGGGGTGTCACCGGACCTTCGGCTGAAACAAAAAGTCTGCTATATATACCGAGCGGGTTTCTATTGCAATTGAGTAGGAGTGTCGGGTTGTTAGTGCCTCTGTTCGTTGTTTGTGTATGTAGATGCTTGTATGTTGATCTTGTGGTATGTGCTGTGATGTATGTGTTGGTATGCTGCCGTCCGTGTTCGAGCGTGTCACTTCCTCAAATGCCGAAATGTCCTTCATTTTTTGTAGTTTTCCGCATACTCACTAGGTGGCGCAAGCAGCCGCCCAATTTTATTTTAGCTTTGTTTGTACGCAGTCCATTTATGTGTAAGGAACCACACCACATAGCTACAGTCTAGTAGAAAAGTAACCGCGTGTTTAAATGGCGCAAAGCGCCGGCGTTCAGTTCGTCTTCGTTCGCTGGCCGTTTCGGTAGCCGAGTCGTACCCGGAAAGCCGCAAAATTTGCGTACACACGAGATATGAGTGGATACGTCGAAACGTCGCGTACAACTTTGCTTGCGGTAAAGAGGTGAGCGGGACGTCGTTAACGCCGGTCGGGTAGGGTCGGTGTCGGAGCTATTCGTCGTCGCTCGCGGCAAACGGGCTTTTTCAATAAAGTTCATGTCTGTGGTCGCGAAAAGATAACTGCTGTGGAAACTACCCGGCGTCGGTGACAATGCAACCGGCTTGAGGCCTCGGCGATCGGCTGAACCGCCACGCGAACGAGACCTGCTCGATGGGGAAGCACGCTGCTGGATGCAGTCGATGGTCGCTCCCACTGTCGCGTAATCGCCGTAATGGATACGGCGTCGGCGCTTGGGGGTGAATGCTTGCGGTAGTTCAGCACGTATGGACGATTACGAACGAACACGTGCAAACTACGCTTTCGCTGCGGCGAAAAGCCGTGTAAAGCGCTGGGCCTCGCTCGTCGAACCCGTCTTGCGTCAAACGGCCGCCATTGTAAAAAAACACCCCTAGACGTGTGATCGCAGAACGAAGTACACGTTCAAAGATGTTCATTTTACACGAGACCTCGGGTGCAAACGAAATACACCGAGCCTCGCGTGTAAAACGAACACCATTTGGGGAGTCCGCCCTGGGACAACGGTTTACACGTCCAGGGGTGTACTTTTTCGCTGTGTGTGTAGTGTCAGTGATTGTTAAATACCCGCAGAAGAAGCATTTTTCGATCATTTCGTAAGTTTGCTTTTATCTCGCTCGCAAATCAAGTCACACTGGAAATGAGATGATCGCTGCTGTTTTTGCCAGCGTATAAATAAAAAAAAATCGGTTGTTTTGTTTTGTAAAAGCATTTAGTGCCGATTGTGGTTCCGATTGTTCTGTGTAACACAATGCTCGTGTAAGTTTACATTGATTAGAAACTGCGACTGACATATTCCTGTCGTCTGCCGCACACAATCCGCCCGCAAAATGGCTCTGCTACGAGCCGCACCGCGGTGGCACTGCCTCGTAATACGTGTCCAATTAAAACTGCAAAATTCACCCGTCAGAGCAACAGTGACCAAGAGACCACAGCAACAATCAACGTCATCGCAATGAATCGTTTCCTTTATGCTCCTCTCAACTATGGCGCAGCACTGGACGTAAAATTATTACCATAAATTTGAAACGATCACGAACATATATCTTTAACTCAGAACGGGCGACCACCGTTTTACCAAAACTTTTTTACGTTTCACTGTAGTTGCCTCTTCACTTGCTTTGCAAAAACTTTTTATACGGTTCTATACTTCTCGGGTGAGTCTCAACAGATATCCAGTGGATGATATTGCTGCGCAGACAAAATACCAAGTGGTAACCGATACCTTACAGAACAAGGTGAGTGACCTAGTGTATTCCACGCGCCTTGCCTCGCGATTTATTTTCCGGCATTTTTATCGGCAAATGCCGCAATCTCATCGGCTGCGTAGTGGTAGTAAGCTACGAGAGACTCGTCACATTTTGCGATTTTTAGGTATTCTATTGATATATATAGAGTGCCTCAATGTCCTTCTGTTTAGGGTAATGCCATCATTTGTAGTACCCGATGCCGACAGCGCGAGCTCACAGGGAAATTACGAAGAAATCGCAAAAAACAAAATGTCGCCGTAGCACAGTCAGCACCACGAGCGCGTGCAGGGACACGCTCTTTCACGCGCTTTAGAACAAAAAATAAGAATAAGCGTTTGAAACAAAATGGCCAGATGTCATCACCCCAAGAAAAGCGCACATGATGGCACCTATATATATATATATATGTGTATATATTACGCTACGCGGCGCATTCACTGTGCCGCGGAACGGTATACTGATTTTAAAACCAAGCTAATCGTACAGAGTGAGGTATATGACTGGCACCTAACCATATCCGGTTAGGTACCGGAAAAGCAAGTCTACAGGCCGACTGCCAGCCGACCGATGACGCAGTGCTTGTCTCCCCCCTAACTGGACACCAGTGCCAGCCGAACCTCTTCCTCGAGTGCCTCTGCGTAACTCCCGGCCCGAGGAAGGGAGGGGGGAGAGGGGGGAGGGAAGGGGGGGCAAGGTGTCACATGTTCGGGCATAACAGCGGCGCTTATCCTCCATGAAACAAACGTGCTCAGGACTTCCTTATGGAAAGAGCGCGAGAGAGAACGGCAAGAAAAACTAGACAAGAAAGAAAGCAGACACGCAATTTTCCGCAACGGGTTCTTTTTTTTGCCACGAGCTAACACCAGGACTCTGCTTGGCTCTGCCACGTTCCAAGTTTTCTGTTTTCTGGACGCTCTGTCTATTACTGCACACTACACCCTTACAAAAATCTGTAGTTAAATTCTTTTGAATTTTTGTTGAAAATTTTCTGGAGTCCTATTGAATTTCTTTTTAAACTTTTTTGATGTTTTTTAGACTTTGTTTTGACAACTTATTGAACTTCTAGTTAAAATTGGCCACTTAAATTTTTTAGAAATCCTTCTTACATACATTCTTTTGAATTCCTTCTTACATAAATTTTGTTGAATTCCTTTTGACAAAACCGCAAATTAACGTTTAAAAAAAACACTAAATTTTTTATATATTTTTTACTTTCGTTAGGAAATAGTGTCTGTTTGATACATACACATCCCACAAATAAGCAATGTAAACAAACACAAACACCATGAAGCACTGAACACCAGAAACACAGTCATGTTGACAGCACCAGAGCCTTATATAGCCTACATATTGAAGGTAATCATTTGGCCGGTGACCACCTCAGCACTTACTAAGTTTCCAAGTCTCCGGTCTCTATCTCGAAAGTGTGTCAAAGGAAAGACAGTGTTTCGAAGTTCGTGGACTCTATCTCTTACTAAAAAGCATTGGTACAACTAATAATAATTTCGTGTGGTCGCTAAAACAACATCCACAAAAACGGCTCATAGAACAAATGTTTATCGCTTCTCTGCATAGCAACACTCGGGACGAAGCCAGTCAAGGCGGTTGCCCCACTTTAAAATAGTTATTTTGCTCTTCTTTACTAGTTGAATAGGGTCAATAATGCAACGATAGTCATTTACAAAGTGAGAACGGCAGGGCGTGGTTTTCGAACGCCTGCCCTCCAGCACGCGCCCCATGCCTTCCGTCGTGCTTTGACTGCGCAGTCGAGCTCGAGGGGCGCGAGACGTCGAAGAGTTGTCAAGGATAGAAGGCTCGCGCTGGAGGCAGGAGAACGGAAGCTCCTCCCTATGGTTCTCAACTTGTCAGAGACTACTGAGAAACTTAGTGACTTTTGACATTTAGTCAAGATGTATTATGTTCAATAAAAAGTCAACAGAAAGTCTGTAGCTTTTCTTTTGACACTGGCTACAGAAAGTCAACTGAATAATTTAAACACGAAGTAAATAGAACGTCTGCAGTATTTCTGATAACACTTTCAACAGGAAGTCAACGGAAAAAAGATCCAAAATAGAGTTAATAGAAAGTCAATAGAAAATCATAAAAAAAGTTTCAACACAAATTCAACAAACTTTTTGTTGACCATGTCAACAGGAAGTCAGTCGAAATAAAGTAATTAAAGTGAACAAGAAGTCAACACATTTTCAATAAAAAGTAAAAAAAAAAGAACATCCGTCATATCGGACCCCGCACACGACCGCAGACTAAATAAAATAATAAAAAAATGTCTCTTTTTATAAAATATTATAAAGAAATAATGTCAATAGGTTTTATTTTTATATATTAGAAAATAACCTACAAAAAACGTTGTTACCACTTCTTTTTATTTTTTTTATAAATAAGTCTACAAAACAAAATCTATTGTTTTTCCTTTTGAATTTTTTTAGAAAATAATCTACAGAAAAACGTCTTTACAGGTTCTTTTTAATTTTTTTTATAAATAAGTCTACAAAACAAAATTTATTGTTTTTCCTTTTGAATTTTTTTAGAAAATATCCTATAGAAAAACGTCTTTACAAGTTCTTTTTAATTTTTTTATAAATAAGTCTACAAAAAAAAATCAATATTTTTTCTTTTGAAAGTTTTTTGACAATAGTCAAAACAAAGTGCGTTTATAAAGGAATTCAATAGGATCGCGGAAAGTCAATAAGAAGTCTAAAAAAATTAAAAAGAATGTTGAGACCCGTTTTTGTAAGGGCACCCCAACAGCATCTGAGAAAGTCGCATGCACGTTCACCGCAATTGCAGAAGTTGGCACCCACGAGTAACCCGTTCGCAGAGCACTCACGTGCGCTTACCTTGCACGACAAATGGCCTCTTTGCGCTATCCAGAGTCCACATGTGTACACAATCTCTCCACACTAACGCGTCACATTCTGTGCTACCACTGTTTTTGCCACGCTAGAAAGGCAAAGGGACGACTTTGTTACTATTAGTGTCCCGGCCACGAGGAAATTTAAATTAAAACCTCGTCGAGAATTATAGTCTTATTCTAGAGCGCGAGCTTCCTTTTCTGCCATTGAGAAAATTTCGTAGGATGCTCAGTAAAAGCCTGGCGGACTGAAACGATCACGGGCTGGAGGTGCATGGTGCTTCTTTTGGGCTCTTAATCTTTCATTGACAATAGAATAGGGAGTATTCACTGACGGCCATATCTGTATGCGCGGCTGATGAGCGCGTGCTGCGGCGAGCTTCCACAGTTCTTTTGAAACGTGCATTCCGCAAATCAAGTTTGCTTGTCTTAACAGACTATTAAAGATGCCCTGAGGAGGCTTTTGAGATCGCCAAAATATGGCGATAAATCACTCTGCTCGGCCTAAGCATCTTAGAAATCCCTAAATCATGACGATTCGCTGCCGATTTCCCTATAAAGGCCGGTTCCACATGCAGCGAAGCGGTGATGTAGCACCGCTCACATGTCGTCAGCCACTTATCGTCTGGCATAAGCAACAGTTTTGACGGTGCGATACAAAGCTGGTGAACGCTCCCATAGCGCACGATTAGCGCAAGTAGGGTGCCCCAATGGCCTTCTGTTTGGTGTGATGCCACCCTTTGTAGTACTCGATGCCGACAGCACGCGCTCACGGAGAAAATACAAAGAAATCGACGAAAACAAAATGTCGCCATAGCACAGTCAGCGCCACAGACGCGTGCAGGGACACGCTCTTTCACGCGCTTCTGAACAAAAATTAAATGTAAAAGTGGGAACAAAATGGCGAGATGTCTCCACCCCGAGCAAAGCGCACATGAAGGCACCCTAAGCGCAACGTCAGCGCTATGCTTGTAGTACTCCACTGCATGTGGGAACGGGCATTAAAGGGGCGGGGCCACAATATTCAATTGGGATGTTTTTCATTTTACACGAGCTTACTGGCACTATGCTCCGTTTCACCTTATGTTGTACCGCAGAGAAGGCTAGAAGCGCGAGCTCATACCAGAGCTTGTGCCGCTGAAATGGGTCCTAGAGCAAGGAGCTTGCGCTCGTAGCCTTTCCTGCGGTACATCAAAAGGTGAAACAGAGTATAGTGGGACTCAAGAATGCTCGCACGCAACGCCACTGACCAGGAAACTCCTTTGTTGGAGCGTAATTTCAAGGACAAAAGCGAGCGTTTTTATTAAATTTCTCATTCGAAAAACTTGACGTAGCTGGGCGGTCGTAGTAACGACCAGTGACAATTTTGAATGCGGCTCTTATATTAAACCCGAGCATAGTGGGGGCACTCGATCTGGGCTCGTGATAATTGAGAGCTTGAGAAGCATTCGGGTAGGGGCCCGTGTGCAATCACTGCAATGATGAAAATAGCCGAACCATAAACGTCTGGAACTCAGCGCGTTTTCTGTGCCATGCCAATTCCAGCGTGCGGCTATGATCAACATTGGCGGCATATAATCGGCTCCAGATCACGTGGCCGCTTGCTCTGGCTCCGAGTTGAGGGGGCGAACGCTGCTTACTTTTCTTGAATCTTTTTTTTTTTTTCGATTTTGATTGCGTGTGGTGAAAAACGAACGGGTAGTTTACAGGTCGTTAACATCAGGGATCCGTTCTAAGCGGTATTTGTGAAAAGCACAAAAACCGTTGCATCGCCCCTTTAAAAAAGCTATCATAGATCGCAACAGACCGATTTCATCTCCGGCGATGGGAGGAGCATGCTTCAAAACCAGGACCACTCTCGATCCTCGCGCCTCCGTCCGGTGGAACCGCGGAGCGCTTTCTCGAATGCGCGCGGCCGGTTGCCCATACAGCCCAGACTACGATTCAACCCCGCGAGCGCGCGCTCGAGCGCTCGAAAGGTGACGACCATAAAGCCCCTCGATGTGCTTGCGCTCGTCTTGCAAGTAGCGTCAAATGCGCGAGTGCACGAGGCCCATGTCTTGAGCGGCCCTTGGAAGCAAAAGGCGGCGCAGCACTGAAATGAGCGGGCCTTGGAAGCGAATGGCGGCGGAGCACCCGCTCATGGCACGTGTCTCGACCGCTTCCACAACAATGGTTGGCGGTACTTGTAAAAAACGCTTTTATCAAGGGACTTTAGACGACCAGACACATCACTCCAGCAAAAAAAAAAAAAGGAAAATTCAAAAGCAACAAAACATAGATTGTTGTTTTGGAAACGATTATTGCAGTGTAATGTTACCTCTTGGCGAAAAATTAACATTCATTTTTACTACTCTTACTTGCTTCTATCATCTACGAAGTTTACACATTTTGTAATAAAAGCGTTGGCAATCTCAATGATATGTTGCGTTTTCATTGGTCATACGTCGTCCTGGCTGCTGGAACAATGCTCCTCCCATCTCCGGAGATAATTTCAGATAATTTCGGTCATTGATTGTAAATCGGTCGGGCATCGTCATGATTTATGGTTTCCTAGGATACTTACAACCCGCAGTGTGAGTTATCGCCATATTTAGGCGAACTCAGAAACCTCCTCAGTGCTCTTTTAATGTGAGCTCGTTCTGAGCAAGCGCTCTAAACATCGCCCTCAAATATCGCGCCTAGTGAGCACCCACTATTGTTCAATGCTTGATTCGTACGATCGTTGAGGATATTTCTTTAGCACGTATCCAAAAACTCAGGAAATTACAGTTTACCACATAGCCGTTATATAAAAAGCAAAGTCATCACTAATTATGCCTTCCAGCAGCTCTCATATCTCGTTCCAGACACCCTAAATACACACACCACCGTAACTCAAATGATGGAAAATAATAGGTCATCCAAGACATTTAGGAATAGCCTAGTAACCTATATTTTAAACGTTTTGTGACCTGAAGTTTAAACTCCAATATTTAATATTTCCTTATTTTAGAGCGCAGCTCTTATGCGGCCGTTTCTGGGTTGAGCGACGTCACCGTCGGCGTCGGCGTAACCGCGCGCATTGCATGATGGGACGTCACAGTTTCCCCTCTAAATTTAGCGGAGAAACTGAATTCGTGTTGAAGCCATGTGACGACAGTTTTTCCGCCAAATTTAGCATGTTACGTTCCCCGCTAAATTCAGCGGGTAAATTAACGTCACGTGACCTCAACGACAATTTGGTTTTCCCGCTAAATTTAGCGGGGAAAATGACGTCACGACTTCGAGTCACTTCAGCCATGAACAAATTCAGAGGCTGGAAAAAAGTAGGAAGAGGGGGAAGGAGCGGAGGAGAAGGGAAGAGGGGAGGAGGGAGAGGAGGAGGAGGAGGTGGAGGCAAGGGCGAGGGGCATACCCTCCATACCCGCCCCTCCTCTTCCTGAAGAGCTCCACTCTAGCTTCGCATTGCAGATTTCTAAACGTCTTTAATTTTTTAAACCAATGATGATGAATGCGATAAGTATGGGAGTGTTTATTTATTTTCTCTTTTTGTCTGTTTGCTCTGCTGAGTGCTGTAAAGACCTGGGGCTGGGGTCCTGTCGGAAGACAGCATGTCTTCTTTTACCCTCCCCCCCCCCCCCCCCTTTAAAGAAAAAAGAAAAAAAAAGAAGTTTCGTCTGAAATAAATAAAAATACTAAATACAAATACAAAGACCATAAAATAATAAAACTGGCTAATATCAAAACTTTTTTTTTTGCATAGACACGAGTTTTTGACGGCAGACAGGCCATGGTCATCAATGCGAATATGAGCGGAAGTTAAAAAAAAAGAATGCGGAAGGGTGGTGGTGATGGCCGCACTCGCATTTCTCGCAAAAAAGAATTTAAAAAAAGAATGGTTACGTGAAACTACCTTGACGCTTGATAAACGTTCGCAGTCAATTCTGAATGGGTCAATGCCTCCGCAGGATTTCAGCCAACCTGAACACTTGTGCTGCGCTCTTGGAACGTTGCTTTAACAAGCAGTTTAAGGGAATGTAGTGAATGCGCAAACTGCCCGTGTAGCATAAAAAATACAGCCACGAAATCCCTCCAACAAACGTTATTCATTCGCCACGTATAAAAAAAAAAAAAGAATAGTCAAGTTTCTTTAAGAGCGCTTGTAAGGCGAGGCACAAAGAAGCAATATAAGGCGCATTGCTCGGGACAAAGGCGTTTTGAGATGTACGGCAACACAAACAGATTGCAAACAAAATGGACCCCGGCAGAAAACAAAAATAATACAGACAAGAAAGAAACTTACTACGAAGTGCAGGAGGCGGTGGTGTTTCTGGGTTCGATTAAGTTCGTGCAGGCGGTCGCCTTTGTTTGGATACCACCGCAGCTCTCTGAGGAGGGAGCCCGCTTCGCTCGCACTCTTGTCCGAAGCGGAACTCGAACACCACGCTCTACGGGAGAAGATACAATACAAAATGGAAGAAAAAAAAATAGAGATGAGAAAAAACACGGGGAAGGTATGAATATAGTCCGGTAGCCCAGAAAAAACGCCGAATAAAAATAAAGAGGACGAACAACCGCGGCCCTATAGCTGAAGGTACAAATATAATAACACGAATAGGGGTGTTTGATATGGAAGCATCCCGGCATCTTCGCGGCCTATGCTTCCTGGCGTTTTTATTTTTTTGTCACTTTTTTTATTTTTTAGCTGGAAGATTTTTTTTTTTTCTTCTTTTCGCGTGAGAGCGAAACAAGCCCACTTTGGGCGCACGTTGCCGGAGCCTGGAGGGCATATACAACGTCCGCAACCGTGTCTCGAATCTGCTCAGGAGCGCCGACTCTTCTTCCTTCCGTTTCCCTCGATTAGGGGGCGCATTGAGAGCGGCAACAAAGAAACCGATGTAGTTTGCGGGATGGTCGGAAGAATCGGCGTTACTCGCTGGCAGTGCAAGGAGGCCGATCGACCATACGTACTTGCGGTCCATAATAGGCAATGAGGGACGGTACACAAAAAGCCCCGGCGGCTCCAAAACTGGGGCTCGCGACTTGAGGATGATCGGGCCTGGGGAATCCCCTCCCGGGACACCTCGAACGATCCGTGAAAAAAAAAAAAACAACAACATACGTAATATCACCTCTCGCACGTTTTGGACGAGCGAGGGAGAGAGAGCGAACTCTCGCCTGGGTGGAAGTAAAATAGACGTCGTTTGGATACAGGGGTTTTGAGAGTCCTCGTCATCTTTCGAAATGGGGATCGAACGACGTGGCTCTGGAACTCGATGGGCGGTGATATCGCATTAGATCTCGCTGAGAAACGCCAACTCGGATTCGCGAGTTTCTGGAAGGAGGACATCAGCCGTAGTGCGCGAAAGAAGAATATGTGACGGCAACAAGAACAGTCTGGAGTTGTGGATACCTTTACAGCGAGATGAAAACGCGGTTGCAGTTGGGCAATCCACCCCCCCCCCCCCCCCCGTCCCCTTTTTTCTTCTTTTTTTACTGGGGATTTCGTGAAATATTTTAGAAATACAAAGTAAATACGCACCTTATGCTGACCTAGTGATAAGTTCACCATAAGTTATTATGCTGACCTAGTTTCTTAACCGGGCCTACTGATCGGCGAAGATAGCTGCAAACACGCTTCGAAGCACACAAATGCGTTCTGCAAATGGCAAGCTGGCGCCTTTCATCGCCCGGAATACGAACACCTAAAAACCGAGAAGCAAGCGCTTCAAAACCCGATGTAAAAAAAAAAAAAAGAATAGGTAGAACTCGACGTCGAATAAAACAAGACAGAAGACGAGAAAAGAAGAAAAAAACGCGTTTCCCCCCACGTAAACGCAGTATATGGGGCCGGCGGAAGCCCCCTCTTCGGGCGCGCCCATTTTCCGCCCGCGCTTCCGACCGATTGCGCACGTGGCGAGGGAAACAGCCCTACATTCCCAACGACGCGATACCACACGTGATTACGCAAATTAGGTTTAGATGCGACGCCGCCGCCACCGCCGCCATGGCGTCGCAGACCGGCCCTCTCTCGGCACCGGAGGAAAGGTCGACCCCGACGCGCCGTACTCTCCACGCCGAATTCCGGTCCGTGTGAGTGGACAGGAGGCGCTTGTTAATAGTTGGAACATGAAGTCAGAGGCCACAGCAAAGCCCGTATTGAACGGCAGCGTTTTAAAGGGGAAGTCCGCTCTACCAGGCGGCGTCGGACAGCAGAAATTTGACTCGCTGCCGCTTCGCGGGAAACTTCGATGCCTCTGCGAGACACCGGAGACGCTACAGGGATTGGGTTTTGCCCGGTCCGGCGTTAATTGGCTAATTTATGGGCCGAAGAACCCGGAATGCTAACAGGCGACACTGACGTCGTCGTGAACGACCGGGTCTACAAAGTTTCATAGAGTTTGAGCGGGTATGACGGGGTGTGCTGTTCTGAAGAGATTTTGTAACGGGAAAGGGGGGGGGGGGGGGGGGAATAGTAATATTTTTTTTTGTTTGCTTCGGTGTTGGAATTAAAAGCTGAATAGGTTATATAGGTTGGTAAGAAAATACGTGCTCGCGAATTTGTGGGAGTCACTGGTCGGTGAGAACGTTTGGTAGTCAAATTTGACACAATCGTGTAGCACGTTGATAAGCACCAAGCAATTTACTCCGCCAGAAACTGGAAATATACTGTACGCGCTGGTATAATTTTCTCATCAACGAGACTTTTAATGTTAGTTACTGTCCATTACACTAAAAAGAAAATGTAAAAAAACAAAAAGTCGGCACATGGATAGTTTTATTAAAACGTGGGGATACAAACCCAAGTTTCCCTCTCTGATTGGTATAAAGTGTGGAGGGAAAGAAGTACATGTATTTAGAAAAATATCAGATCCCGCACGCACAGATGCATCACGCATACAAGCATACTCAAAGTTTATCTTGAAGACCAGTATTGTCGGCGTGTTTCGTAGAGCTTTAAAAACAGTACGTTCAGTCCGTCAGTATGGGCCAATACATTTTTTGGAAACGTCAACGTGTTTAAGGGCCAAGCTGTTGAAGTTTTTTTTGTGTTTTTTTTTTAATAAGTTGGGGTGCACGCACAATAAATGTTCCACGTCTTTCTTGCAGTTGTATATGCTGCAGCTTATGTTGTCTTAAAGGGCAAGTAAGGTTCATATATATATCTTTTTTTTTTTTTTTAAACTTGGGATTGCGACCGTTTTCAGGTAAAGCACTGTCTCTGAATTACAATGCATATATATATATATATATATATATCTTTCGTTCTGCTACTCACTCTCTTTCATGGCGGGACTTGAACAATATTCTGGAAAATCTGAAGAACTCGATGGGCGTAGACTTAAAAGGAAGGTGAAGAGGTCCTTGAGGGAAATCAAACAAACACTCAACCTTGTAAAGTAGGCACCTGAAATATTGTGTCTTAAGTTTTCTTTCAATCTTATTAGCAGGAGCGTCGTAATAATCAATTAAAAGTTTCGACGTAGACCTAGCCGTTGAGGCGCGCCGAGGGCAGGAAAGCGCGAGAGTGAAACGACCATCAAGCAAAACTGACGTCACGGGCGAGGTGAGATTACCCTTCCTGGCCACTGAGCTGGCTCGAGGATGCCGTCGATATCGTAACGACGGTATGGACATGTAACAAGCGGCAGAAAGGATCGCCACATGACCAGCGACAATCGCTGCATGCATATTTTTTTTTCAGAATATATGAGGTTTACATTGACTTTTGACTGAGATAAGTGCGATGACTCAGTTCAAATGACAGAAGGCGATCCGGTGTGCAAGTTTGTGTACCCTCTGTGCACGTCATTCGTTTGTTTACCCTTAAATGCGCCCACACGTGTTTGTTACGCACCGGTCTCAGCCAACGGCGGAGCGAGGTTGGCTGCTTCCTCATCGCGCTGTCTCTGCGCGTTCTTCAATGTTGCCGTTTTCTGGCGTGACCCTGTTTGCGTTGCGATTCGCCAAAGACGGGTTTTAAAGCGCGTTACCGCCGTATACGCTGAGAAACTGAGGGAGAGAAGGAGACAAGAGCGCGCGAGGACGTCAGAACGCCGAGCTCTGATTGGAGAGATTAGTGGGTAGGTCTAAAGCTAGCAGCCTTTGTCTCCACTGCACTCGTTGAACGCGTTCCAATGCGACACTCAAACACCAGATGCCGATATTCCGCGTTCTAACGCGCTCGACGAGTGCAGTGGAGACAAAGGCTGCTAGCTTTAGACCTACCCACTAATCTCTCCAATCAGAGCTCGGCGTTCTGAGCTCCCCGCGCGCCCTCGTCCCCTCCTCTCCCTCAGTTTCTCGGCGCATAGAAGTCCAATTCTAACACAGATTTCTTGAAAAGTGCTTTAGCTTCCCCTTGACATTAGTGCTTTCTTTCCTGACACTGTAATTACGAATCACACACGCGCACAAAAAAAAAATCTATTTTGCGTATGCCCGTGCAGCGCCAGGTTATGATTCTTTCCGAAAAAAATATACTTATAGAACAGTAGATTATCACCTGTACTTAGGTCTTTCTTTTTGTTATGGTAAAGGATTTACTCCCAGAAAAAAATACAAACTACCGCGCTCCCCCCCCCCCCCCCCCCAGAAAAAAAAAATGAAGAAAAAGAAAAAAAGACGTTTGAATATTACCCTAACTTCTAAACTGTGCCAGCGAAATGAAACGCGAGGATAATAGCCTCCTATCGCTCGCTGCCTGTTAATGCGAGCGCTCTCTATGCTGCTTCATTTCCTCTTCTTTTCTCGTCATTCTTTTTCCAGCTAAGTGCCTTTTCCATTGCATCTTTCGAGACAACCCCAGCTCAGTGTCCCTCTCCCTCCCGCCTCCTCCTCTCAAAATCCGAAACTACAGAAGGATGGCCCCATCTGCAACGGCGCATTGGGAAACCTTTCATCGCTGCCACACGCGGTGCTCTCGCCCTCTTTCCAAACCTGATTTGAGTCGGAGCAATCCTCGGGAGTTGTACTCTGGACCCTCATTGAGAGAGTTCGGCCCCTAATAACGGGGTAGCGACTCCCCGGGAAACAAACGAGGGGCTCGCCGTCCCGTTTGTCCCGACGTCTCAACGCTCTTCGCCTTCCTTTCTTCCTTCTCGCAACGCTCAATCCCCGCGCTCTTTCTTCCTGTTTTTCTTTTCTTTCTATCTCGCTTTCTTTCGTCGGAGCCTCGGTTTATGCTCTCAGTTTCATCTTATGGTGGACCGAATCGGACACGCTACGAGCCCTCTGGACCAATTCAGCTGTCGAAAGATGTCACGTTTGAATGCACCCCGTGCCTCACAGCGCACCCTTCGAAAGTCACGTGACGCTCCTAGCGTTCAATGGCTTGGCTTCGATGGCTCGCAAGTAGCGGCCACAGCAGTCCATCGTTTAAGGTGAAACGGAGGACGGACCCTCGTTCGCTCATTTTCAATCCAAAACCCTCTCCTTCCCCTGCGCGTTTATCGGTCCCCATCGCTTAACGACAACAGACAACGCGAGCTACAAATTACTAGTTTCTGCTTTTGTTTTGTTTCAGCTAGTTTGTACGCGTTAAATGTGCGTGCGTGTCGTTCATGCGCGATGCTACCGTTCCTCTCGCTAATTGTAAGTATATTCCGTTATCGTGTCCCCAAGGACATCTAACCTTTTCTTTTTTTTCACTTTTTTTGTGTATGTGTGTGTGTTACTACGTGAGGGCACCTAGATTAAAGAAGGGACCATGACAAAAGTTGCGCTAATCTTCCGCCTCCGTTCACTTTGACGATTGCATTTGAGAAAATGCCACATTTAAAACAAACGATAGCAAAAACTTTTTTTTTTCTTACAGATTTTGCGTTACATTGCGCAGAACATTTATCTGACTCTAATTGAAGGTATTCTATAGTGCATTAAGTTTGAATCGTCAACCTCCCTCGAATTTCAGTTTAATCTGACGATCCTCGAACCGGGTCATTCTCGCTACATATTTCTTTCTGGAAAGAGTGGAGTTAGCGGGGGCTCACACAGGCCGAGTGTGTGCAGTGTTCCGACGTAGGTTTTTTTTTTTTTTGGCAGCGTTCGTTGCTTTGACTGAAAGGCTGCCATCTATTTTGTGCGTTTTTAATGTTATGTTTATTTTTTGTGCCGGTTGTTGAATTTCTATTCTGTGACGCTGTATTTTTGTGCCCTTTTTTTTAAACAATTTGGTTGCGTACAAAGCAAGACAAAAAAAAGGGGTTTTTGCAATAGGGTGTGTAGTTGGGCTAGTTGGTTGGTCTTGTTGAAGAGGTATTAAAACCGCGCAAAACGTGACGATGGACCAGTGGAAAGAGAAAAACTGAAAAGCTTGATTGTGCACAGTACAGCCAGTGAGCATAAAACGAACCGGATAAACACAAAAACAATCAACTCGATAACACACCCCTCCCCATCATGCCTACACACGCCTACACGTACTTGCCCGACTTCCTAATAAAATCGATCTCGTAACTCGCTAGGGCTGTAAATGAGGCACTTACAAACATGCCCGCGTCATAGCTAGCAATAAAAAGGTCTTGTCAATTTCCCCGGCACACTTGACTCTCTGTCATTGCATTGCATCGGTAAAATTGTCCGGTTTCAAAAATGTTCATGTTCACACTGAACGATACCTACAGACATTATTACGGGCTGTCCGCACCTAAACCCGCGACTGATCTTCTGTGCGTGCGAGGGTTTAATTGGAGTAGGCCAGGACATTGTTAAGCCACGCTGATCACACGGATTAAATTCGGCGTCTTTCGGTATGACATGCTTAAAGCAGCAAAAGTGGTTTCCCATATACTCGTACGCTAAAACAAGCGTTTGGAAGTGACCAGATGAGGCCAGCATTCGTGATATTGTCACGGATGGCTACTATAGAAACGATTAATAACCAAAAAAACTAACGCACCCTGCAAAATTTATTCTAAAAAAAAAAAAAGAACTTTAAAGACAGGGTGACACTGATCCTACAACATAAATGCTTTGCAGATGCTGTGCATGGACGCCACCATAACTGACCTTCAGTTTTTGTTTCCTCTTATTTCGTTTATTTCACTTCATCATTACCATAGCAGGCCAGGTTATTGCCATATTAGATTCAACTGTGTCCTTTTCTAAAGCATCGGCCTTTGTAGAGGATCGTCAACTACCGTTTCAGTTGCTCGGCATCTCGGTAAGACAAGAGAAGGTCAGCAATAGCGGCTGTAATTTGGCGCGTGTGTAAAGCGTCTATACAAAAGACAGTCCGGAAACAGGAATCACCGCAATATTCGTGGGTCGAATGCCGCGTGCCCAAGTTTCTCCTTGAACTCATTGCCACGCGGCATCCGAGGCACAGGTCTTGTGGTGACGCGCGTTCGAATCTCTATGCAGACTGTATTTTGTATGATGTGCAAGCAGTTCGACCCCGGCTTAGGGCCTGTTCCCACATACACGAAAGCGCTAAATCAAGTTTAGGAACAGCGCTGATGGAGCACAGACCTGAACATAACTTCTAAAACTGACGCAGCTCTGTGTGAGCAATGTATCACTATACTTAGTTTCTCCTTAAATGGATACTACAACGAAAATTCGGCGCTTATTTCTTCGTCTTTACGTGTTCAAGGGAGCAGTATCACATCAGACACACCAATCTCTCGGCAAAAAGACACGAAAAGGAATTTTAAGATTAATTAAACGCTTAGTAAAGAGCACCTGGTGGATGTCGCTAACGCCTCATTTGTAATGCCCGTTTAGGACCCTTGATAGAGTGACGGTAACTGTCTCGCCTCCGGCCAGCACGAGAGAAGAGGGGACGGAAGAACTCTCCTCTCCCCGAGACTCTCTTTTTTGTGTCCCAGACGTCGCCATTGTTTCTCTACAAGATTCTGGAAGATTAACCAGTCACTCAAAATTTGCACAAAAGCAGCTTTGGGGTTAGTTTCGGTGGCCCGATCGCTGGCGTGCTTCGGCCACTTCGGTTGCAGGCATGGCTAGCACATCCTGAAGACGTCAGCCTCGCGGCAGGTTTGCTCGTCCCGAGACAATCTACGCCACGATTGCGGCGGATGTCACGTGCTCTCCGCTGGCAGTTCTCCGAGCGCTTTCAAAAGTGGGCCATTTAAAACGAAAAACACAGCCCTCAGGCTCGAAATACAAACGTGCCATTGTCATTTACGGATATTGTGGATCATAGTCAGCCTATTTCTGAAAACGACGGGAATATTTCAAATTTCGTTGAAGTATCCCGACGGTTGTATTTCAAATTTCGTTGAAGATAATACCTTCCAGGTGAGGTCAGCGCGCTCCTCGCGACGCGCCGAGAAAGTTCGCCTTCCCCTCTCTCTCTTTTTCTCACTATGGTTTCAAGCGGCGCCGACAGATGACTGGTTGACCCGTGGGCGCGTAAAGCCTTTTATGAGTGCGATGTAAGACGCAAGAGGCAGGCAGCAGTGCACAAGACGACTTGTGCCGCCTCATGCTCCACACGCGCAGAGCTCCAGCGAGGTTGTCGCACGTGCAGAAAGACCACGGTGTACCGGAGTTACAGTGTACTAGAATACTTGGGTAGTGTTGGGACCGGAGCGGCTCGGCAACGGGAGCTCTTGAGGGCGTGTGTATTGACACTTCGTGGCGGCGCTGTAGTCGAGTTATCAGGAAAAAAATCGCGCAGCCCGCCTTTTTTTTTTCTCACTCGGATAGTGTCGAAATGCCATCGGCGAAACAGCGGCAGAACTCTTGAACAACCAGCAACTAACTTAAAAGCTTCTTGCTCCCATAATCGAAAAGAGGAAATGGCTACGTCCCAGGCATATCCAATGTTGTGAGTTCATGCTTATGCAGGATATTTTTTTATTAACAGAACTTTACATAATGATTTAAAAGGATGTAGTAGATACGATTATGTCGTCTGCACTGTACATCCGTAGATCTCGGCGGACCTTACATGGCTGAATAACCGTTGCAATATTTTGATTACTTAGCCGAATATGCATGGTAATTAACTTTTTAATGAACAGTTTAATGGGCCATGTTGCAATTGCAGCTTTAACGGGAGCCATTATTAAAGCACAACCCAATTTAGAAAGTTCGCGAACAAACAACGAGCTCTGAGATATTCATCGCTAAAATTTTGCCTTTCTTCGCTTGATTAAAAAACCGCGCGCTGAAAGCGCGAATGAGGTTGTGCTGGTATTGATGCGTAAAATGCATGACACAGTTGTCTGTCCCCTCGTCACTAACTCGACAGCGTGTCTTCGGTGGACTCGCCGGCGCCACACATCAAGACGACTCACTATTCTACGCATGATTTTCATAACGCGGTTTTTGAATCAAGCGAAGAAACGCAAACTTTTACGATATATTTAGCGAACCTCGTTGCCTTTCCGCGAATCGTCGAAATTGTGTTTGCCTTTAATATTGACTCCTTTTAAAACTGCAATTGCACCATGGCCAATTAAGCCGTTAATAAACAAGTTAACTAACAGATTTTGGCAAATTATTAAACAATAGAGAGTTTTAGTAGATCGTTTCGAAACCTCCGATAGCCCCGATAACAACACTATGCATGCGCGAGGGAGGCGGTGGCGGAGTATCGGGTATCGTCATCGGAGTCATGGGAACGATCTACTAAAACTCTCTATTGCAACTGTTATTCACCTATTTATTGTCCACCGAGCCCTACAGATATAACAAAAGGCGGCAGCCACATATCTGCCACATCCTTTTCTTGTAAAATATGTAAAGTTCCGTAAAGAATAAAACAAAGACACCCTGTATGTCTGCGTGAACCAGATACGCCCTCTGTGGAACCATGGGTCGAATATCCAGCTCAGGTGAGACTTCTCTGGTTGTCAGAAAGCAGCTGTCGGTATTGTTATGAGCTTGTGGATTTCAGATGGTTTGCCATCAAGAGGATTATGGGCTGCATATTGTAACCATGTACGCGCTTCACATTGTAACAATTATTTCAATGCCGTGCTGTAAACTATTACAACTTTTTTCTTGCCTGATCTACGTGTGCTGACGTTTCCTGCTCAAAATGATGTGAAGTAGTTGCTTTATTTCTTCTTTGAATCTTATAAAGCATTGCTTGTTCAGCCAACGTTGTCTCAGTTTTTGGACTTAAGTTCAATGTTAAAACGCGTGATAAAAATTGTCACGGCTTATAAGCCATTTCTACAAGTGAACATCGGGTGGTCCTCGGATGGTCGCGGCAGCCATGAAGAAATAGAAAATTCTCACCCCTTTGCGACCGTCGCTTGGGTGGTTCGTCGCATAAATGAACACAATAATGAGTGGCAAGTGAAGCGAGCTGATTAAGGTCAAGAAAAAGAGGACGGGCAGAAAAGAAGACAGAGAAATTAACCTGGGGTATTACAATATACTAAAACAATCTCGGACTTTAGTATATGCCGTTTCGTCCCATTATAAAATAAAATTAAAAAAAAAAAAAACTGCTTCCCAGTTTTAGATTTTTCTTTCAAATATCTAATGTTCAGCCTTTCCGACCAAGGAAATGGGCATTTCATTTAAAATGCTCACCATCCGACAAACCGAAAGCCGCAGCTAATTCTATGCTGAAACCACTTGTAATCCGCTTTTTTAAAGTCGCAGTTGTTTTTATGTAAAAGAAGGGTAATGTAGCTTGTACCGTCCAATGCACTGAAGCATCATGTTGCTAACAACCGTGCCGCAGCGTAATTGATGCCGCGGTCCGACCGCTGGCAGATCGTAGCTGTATCAGAAATCCTACGTGCACTCCACCAAAGCGGCACCAAAGATTCATATTTTCGCGCGTGCAGGCGCGCATGCGCACACCTTCTGGATAACGCACCGGTGTCGACGCCTGTAGCGATCAATACCACGCGCTTCAGGCCCGAGCCCCTCCGGTTCCAACACTACCCAAGTATTCTATACTTCGTCTCACCCTACGATGAACTAAAGGCAAAAACTACGGACCGCCAGATTTAAGTACAAAACGAGCGTGTTGGTAACGGTAATTAGGCATGAGGAAGATACATAGAAAGGGGGGACGGACAACGACAATCACGATCCACTTAGAAATTGCGTATTGCGCTTTGATGCACGTATCAGTGCCCGCGTCTCGGATCACTGATTGGGATTGGTGGACAGTGGTTCGAATCGAAATGGCACTGACTGACTCAACAATTTTACATTGCAAAAAAAAAAAAAAGTATGTTTGCGGTGTCGAAGCTATAGAAATGACGCAGCGTTTTTTGGCTCGGATCATTATTCGTCCACCCCTATCCAATGCTATGCATGTCATAGTGTAGCGTGGAACGTGATTGGACCTGACGACCCGTGGCGTTGGCCTTTAGTCCATCGTAGGATGAGACACAGTATAAGTAGCGGAGTGTCATGGCAACGAGATAATGTTTTCCGCTCTCGCACAGTTTCGCCGTTTGGTCGCCGGCGACACTGTCAGCCGCGCTCACGGTGGTCGCGGAATGATTCAGCCTTTCGGATGCCCGTCGAACGAACACTATCCGATTCCTCGCGCCGCGCGTTTAGCACCGCCGTGTCCTCACCTAAACAGTGTATCCTACACAGCGGTCCACACGCAGCCAATGCTACAAAGCATGTGGCCCTGTACAGTGGATTCACTGCTCGAGCGCGCGCGTTTGGCAGGGACTCCGGAATTCAGTCTGACCACTTTGATCACTATCATCATCATCTGAAAACGCCATATATGCTCTACTAATGGCGGCCTTCTGTTTACTGATGAAGAAAGAAGTTGAAGATGCTCCTAAGCAGATGATTTGAGGCCCTATACATTCTAGATTTTAGCGCGACGTAAAGCAGGAATTGGACGCAAGAGCTGCGTAAGCGTTCATTTCCAACTCAGTCCCAGTCAATCTGTTAGTAGCACTCGCTCGGCTTCAAAGCCCCTTGATGTATAGGACTCTATCAAGGCGCCTATGTGGGTTGGCGCTTCGTTTCGACTGGCTGCGTTTGTTCTGCCATCGACAATATGAGACTAAAAAATAATCTTAGTGAAGTGCACATTCTCGTTTACCGTTGACCTTTAACTGACGGTGCCCCATTAAATACTGCAGACCACAGGTTCATTTCCGCCATTAGTATAGTAAAA
This sequence comes from Ixodes scapularis, assembly GCF_016920785.2. NCBI lineage: Eukaryota > Metazoa > Arthropoda > Arachnida > Ixodida > Ixodidae > Ixodes > Ixodes scapularis. Next base: position 119,552,273 of record NW_024609835.1, read on the forward strand.
GGTAAACTGCCATTTGAGTCACCAGATGGCACTGAATTCCGGAAAGGGTCTATACCACCTAGAACACAAGGCCTGCGCGTTTCCTCATCTAAACGTCATCAATAGCGATCCCCTCAGCGCCCCCTAGGTAGCCTGGATGAGCACTATATCGTCTGCCACATCGACTGCGACATCGTCTGCTTCATCGCCCGTTTCAGTGGTTTGTGTAGCAGATAATCAAACAGATGCTCAGGCCGTGTGTCTGTTGCTATAGCATACGATGAAAGACGTTCACGTGGAGTGTCAAATGCATGAGTGAGAATGCCTTACTGACGCGCGAGGGGCTGCAAAGCCCTTCGCTGGACGCTGGACGCTTGCACTGGAGGCCATTTTCGAGGGCGCTGTTTATATTTCGTTCAGCCGATAATGCAGCCAACCCCACGAGCAGTAGAGCTCGAGGACGCTACTTCGATGCTTTCTTCCGCAGAACGAGCGCGCGCTATAGAAATGCACGACCCAAAGCCAGGAGCGCGTGCTAGCTCGCACCCCTGGCCGAGGGAGTGTTCATATGCGCGTTGAAAATGAACTGGAAGCTCGCTATCAGCTCGCGCTTAGCAGTCGCGCGCACAGCTGTGTCCGCCAGTGAATGCGACGCAGTTCTGACGCGGCCCCTACTCTCGTCAAGCTTCGGTGTGTTTGCCGCTCGGGGCGGGTCGGGGACCTACTAACGAAATGTCATGCGCAGGCCTTGTCTTCCAGGTGGTATTGATCGGCTGTGCCTGGACTTAAGCTGAAACGAAGTATGATACAGCGCGAAGGCAGCCCTGCATCAGCAAGGTCAGCGCTCTTTCCAGGGCTGACTAATAGCACCATTAAGATATAGGCGATTGCAAGTGGGGCGACAGGCCGACGCCATATCTCTGCTCGTGCGGACTATTCCGTGCAAATGCAAGATTGTGAAAGCTCCACTCACGCGCATGCTTCACGTGCTTGCATATAAGGCGCACCAGTCGCGGTGCAATGCTTGCAAAAACAAAAGTTGGGTTGCGTGTATGTTTGTACAGCCTAGAATTTGGTCTGCCTCTGCGGGCGACGAGTCTCCCAGATGTAGTTGAGAAATATAGCCAGTGCACTACAACCACTATCCTGGGGCCTTTAACGTGCACCACGCAGTAGTGATACACGACCGCAGGCCGGTACGATGGTCATCCAGATGGAAACGGGCAGGGGTAAGAGTTGAACCCAGGATCCGGCAGGTTCTGCAGTGCGAGTTTCGCTCCACGTGCTCCGATTGGGTTGCGCTACACTGTTAAAAAAAGCTAGTAGTATTTACTAGGTAGGAGCTAGTAACCGCTTGTCACATATGTTACTAGGTACCTAGTAACCTTAGGTAGTAACGGCCAAGCTAGTACGGTTTCTAGGTCAAGAAGCTAGTAACTGTTACTAGTCTCGAAGTAGAATCAATGTATTTTACTACCTCTAGCTAGTAACTAGCGCTACCTCCCGACAGAAGACCGGAAACGCAACTAGTCACGTGATTTCCGGTGGAAAAGAAAAAGGTGTGGGGTTATGCTACCTACCACCAGGTGGCAGGCGCAAAAAAAAACTTTGAAACTGGAAATGAGTAATCCAGGTGGCGCTAGTCACCGTCCAATTAAACGTACACAAAAAGGAAGCCGATTATTTATAGTTTATTTCAATGCTTCCACATTGGCAAGTAAAGAAATGTAGACATGCACACCCACATTTTTAGCACACAATCGACACAATGCATTCAACACAAACACACGCTTACTAAATCACTCCAATCGCTAACTTACGGGCGGGGGCACGGGAACAAGCGGATTGAACGCAGTAGGTTCCCAGCGCAAGCTTTCGAGCTGAGGTGCGTTAGTCCACTTAGCCACTTCCTCCCCGCTAAGTTCCTTAACTGCCCTTGAGTCTTTTATACTGATCATTTGAGTGCGCCAACTTGTTGTCGTGTATCAGCACGTCAGTTTTTCGCAGTCGGTAGGTCAGTTGGGCGGGGCGACAAGGCACACCGCATGAAAGCGACGGGAGCAAGAGGCCAAGGCGATGAGCGACGTTTCCTAGAAATTAAAAAACAACCGAGCGAGGAATTGCCGTCGCTCGTCGCTGTCTCCGTCACTCGTCTTGTCGCTCGCTAAATTGATTATTTATTTATTTATTTATTTATTTACTTATTTATTTATTTATCAATACTATCTGGCCCAAAGGACCGTGGTAGGAGAGGCACAAAAATACAAATAATAAGAAGACTACAATTGGACACCGAGGATACTGTGGCCCGAAACATCATATAATTTAAATATAAATAGCACTCAGCATACAAAACAATAAATATTAATAATACAGAATCTGAATTGGTCACATCAGCGTGCAGAAATGACGCCTAAGACACTATGCAATATATATAGCACCCAGTATACACAGCAATAACTATTAACAAGTCATCTCAACATGAAAACAATTAATTTCAATCTATTTTGAAAAGAAAACAGTGGCTTTATCGATAAAATAGTCAACAGAGTCTGAATAGACCGATCTCACCAGGAGTTGCGCGACGCCGCCGCTGCCGCAGTGCATTCTGGTACCTGTAGTTCTCTCCGCGGTTCTCCCCAGTTTCCCGGCCGCGTCAATGCACATTGTACGCCGCCCGGGGTCTGGAGATGTTCGGGTTAGCACGAGACTTATACCCGGGTCTTTTCTCATGATTTTCAGTGGGTATCTTTACCTGTTGTACGCCACAGTGCTACAATAACAGCTCCAGGCAAAAAGGCTTCGGATATTATGTCTTCCAGAAAGAAAGCAGCATGGCAAATTTAGAAAGGTAAACAAAGCCAGACAGAGCGGCGGGAAAAATAGCGTTTTTCGGTTTGTTTTGCGATTTGCTTCATAACTTATATCCACCTCTTCCACGTCAGCTAAAAAGTATAAGATTACAGGACACCAGACACAGAGCATGCCGAAATGTTCCGTACGTTGAAATCTCTCCGAGCATTCCCTCCGCAGCGTTCTATTCGTTGGTCTATCTCCACTGCTTTGCTGAGGCCGTTTTTAATACACTTTTTGCTCGATGTATTTTGGTGGTTATAACTGTTAATGCGACGACATGTTGCAAGCACAATTGTGCTTCAAAATATCAGGACAATCACTAAAAGAATAGCAGCGATTCCCGATATGCATCACTTGAAATAAAACCACTTTTTCCGGAAGCAGTCTTCATTTTTTTTTTCATACAAAACGTGAAAATGCAATTTCATAATGCGATGTAGAAGTGCAACACTTACCGCCAGAAATGTAACAAACGAACCTCACCAGTATTGTTGCGGTCCATTAGGCTGGCGTTACTGATCTATTCTGCATCAGCACCAATCGAGACCGCAGAAATAAGCTTCCATCGCCGGGCGACTCTTAGCGTTCGGAGCTTGCGAAAACCAAATAAAACTGAAGAAAAACTGTACACAAAAGATCTTCTCCACTCCAAGTTTTCAGCTATCTTGCATGGTTGCTTCTCTTTGACAGATGACAATTGTTACGGCACGTCAGGCATAGCCTTTCTGTAGTTCATTTCTTCCCAGTGTGCAGGCTTCTCCCCGCAGTTCATCTGTACCCTGCTGCACAGGCTGTCAATCAGAGGGAAACAACTTTTAGAAAACTATCGCTCACCGAGAAAGTCTATTTAGCTCCTCTTATGTCATTGTTAATTAAACGCTATGCACAAGACTGAGCAATACCAAGCTTACTTTTTCACCAACATATTTGATGCTGCTCCGCGGTCACAAAGCCGATGGTCCCTCGAATTTTTTTGTTCTTTGCCATTTAACTAGAATTTCAGTTTCTAAGTTAATTGAGACGTCCGAGCAGCCTGAAAGCTCTAGTAGTGGCGTCGTTGTTTTTCTCCTGTGGCTGCAGCGGGACCACTGCGTGAACGGCAGTGTGCTCACACGTTCACGTAGAAGAAGCAGACGACGTCAAAGCAGACAACAAAGCGATTCTAAAACGATAAGGCGACTGGAACTGATTTTCTGCGCTTGCTGACAAACTAAGGAATCACAAACAACACGATCTTATGAAGTATAGATAGGCAGGAAAATCCAAGCTGACACCGGGGCGTTCCAAACGGTTATCTACGATGTATGCGCAGCCCTATGTAGCCGGGGAGCCGGAAAGGGATGACTACAAGTAGCATGGCAGCGGCACCACTTTCGGAAGGCGCGCGCCTGCGCAGTTCGCTTGGTGAGATCGGTCTATTGGCAACATCAGCGGGCAGCTTGTTCCATTCAACAATAGTCCTAGGGAAAAAGGAGTATTTGAGGGTGTCCAATCGCACTTAATAGTCCAGTATTGAACGTGCATGAGATGATCTGGTGTTTAACCTGCCTGAAAATGTAATATATCTGGAGGTGTCGATAATTAATTTGCCCGGAATCATTAAAAATAGCATCGTTAATCCATCTATTCGCGCTCTTTCGCTTAATGTTAGCAGGTTAGCTTGTTGCAACATTTCTGATGGGGAGCTTCGCGTTTCGTATTTGTTGTAAACAAACCGTATTGCTTTCCTTTGTACAGCTTCTAGCTCATTAATGTTAATTTTAGTGAACGGGTCATAGACAACATTTTCATATTCTAATATTGGCCTTAATATGGTTTTATAGACTGTAAGTTTTGTGTTGGGGAAGAGTGCTTCAAGAGACGTTTCAAGGCCCAGAGCCACTGGGTTGCTTTTGTTTTAATGTAATCAATGTGCTTGTCCCATAATAGTTTATTACTAAAATATAACCCTAAGTACCTATATACTTTGACACGTTGAATAGGTTGATCATCAATGCAATACAAAAACTCCAGAGGGCACTTTTTCCGCGTAATGGACATTGAGACAGTTTTTGAGGTGTTCAGCTTCATTTGCCATTCCCGACACCAAGACTGTGTCCTCCCTAAGCAATTATACAAAACTATTTGGTCTTGATAGGATTTAAATTTTTTGTATAAAACGCAATCGTCTGCGGATATTCTTATGTTGACATCTATGTTTTAGTGATATCGTTGATATATAATAGGAAAAGTAAGGGCTCCAAGACAGAGCCCTGGGGCACGCCGGAGTCAACGGGAAGAAAATCAGATTCATAACCTTTAAAACAAACGTACTGTTCTCTTCCTTCTTGGTATGAGGTTAACCATTTCACTAATTTATTTGAGTTAAGTATGGTATTCAGTTTTAGAAGAAGCTTGCTGTGAGGAACTTTATCGAAGGCTTTACTAAAATACAGAAATAAAACATCTGCCTGATTTCTGCTGTTCATTACGTTACCAAAATCATGCGTTATTTCTAACAACTGGGTTACTGTAGACAGGCCTCTTCTAAATTCATGCTGACTTGCCGCTAAGATATTTACCTTTTCAACGTAATCGAAAATGTGCCTAGAAATTATGTTCTAACAGTTGACAACACCGACTCATTGTGGAGATGGGCCTATAGTTTGCAACATTTTTTTTTATTGTCGGATTTAAAAACAGGTATAATTTTAGCTGTTTGCCATTCTTTAGGAACACCACTTCATTCTAATGATTTTCGGAATATCTCAGAGTAACGTACCAGAAAAGCATTTTGAATTAAATCTAGCCCCATTGACTTCTTAGAATCGACGTTAGAAAGCCGATTAAGGATGCCTTCCTCAGTTAAAATAAAGTCATACAACTCTGGCAGAGCCTGATCAACAGTGTAATTTGGCAACCGTCCATCATCGCTAGCAAAAACAAATTTAAAATGTTCATTAAAACTGGCGGCTATTATTTTGGGCTCTTCAATTTTATTATCGTTTATTTCAAATGCAGTAACAGTCTCTTGTTTGGCTGATAGATATTTCCAAAACTTCATTGAAGACGATTTAAAAAATCGTTCTAGAGTTGTATTATGATAGCGAATCCCTGCCTGAGATAACATACGTTTTAGTTCCCGGGACAGAGTTGTTACATCCTGTTTTCTTACCTGTAATCCAGTGGCCTTGGCCCTTTTACGAGCACACGCAATCCTACGTTTCAAATGTATTATTTCCCGATTAATCCAAGGCCGCTCGCGCTTAATAGTCTTCGTTTTGTATGGGACAAAATTGGTTAGACACTCCTCCACAATAGTTTTAAAATGGTGCCAAAGCTCATCTATATTCGCGTTACAATGCTCTGAATGATCACTGAACTTCTCAAGGGACCAATCCAATGTATCTATAATACTAACGTCATCTACATTATTGTAGTCCAGCACCTTAGTCTTCATAACTTGAGGCCTGCGGAAACGTAGGGGTAGCTCTAGCAGCAACAGTTTATGATCAGAGATTCCGTCTAGTACTTCAACGCTAAAATCTTTGTATTTACTACTAAGCAGATTATAATCTAGTATAGCCATCGAATTTCCCTGAATTCTAGTATAAGATTGCACTATCTGGACTAGGTCAAACGTGAACGCGATATCTAAAAGGCATTCCGTGCTGTCACTTTTTTTAGAACCGGCCGATAAGGAGTCCCAACTTATCGAGGGCAGATTAAAGTCACCTGCTAACAGAATTTTACCGCCACTTCTACAGTGATTTAAAAGATACGACTTCGTTTCTTCTAAGATCGAAAGAGGTGCGTTAGGAGGCCTGTATAGCGCTCCCAATACCAGACAGGAGTCATGTATTTTTACCTTACACCAAAGTTATTCGGCCTGTTTTCGTTCTTCCATTTCAACAAAACAAATTCCTGATTTAAACACTATCGCAACACCTCCGCCCAAAGTTTGCCTATCTTTTCAAACTATTTCATACCCTGGAGGCACGATTTGGTTGTTCGCTATATTTCAGTTAAGCCAGGTTTCAGTTATTACGATTATATTTGGATCGTACGTCAACAACATGTGTTGCAGCTCCGACACCTTGTTTATAATACTTCTTGCATTTAGATTTATAACTTTCAACGTCTGTAACTTTCCTTGGGTCTTTTGTGGGGTATGTCATTTATTATTCTGGCTGTTACATTTATATATCTCACCGCTAACGTGATTCTAACCGTAAGTTTCATTCTCCACAATCATTTTATAAAACCTTAACTTAATTTGAACGCCGTTATCCCTTTCCTTTTGAGAACTTCCCCAAAGACATTTCCGTGCCGTCCTGACAAGTTTAGAATAATCCTCAGAAATTCGTAAAACCGTTCCCCTTAGCTTTGAGCAATTCCTTAATATTGTGATTTTTTCTCTATAGTCGAGGAATTTAATAATAATGTGTCTCAGGTTTCCTTGTAGTTTTTTTTTTTTTCAAGCCCGTGCAACCTTTCGATGCTCTTAATCTCTACACCTTATTGTTTCAGGAAGATTTCCTTCGTAACATGCCTAGCTAGGATATCTTCTCTTTCCGATTCTGCCTCGTCTAATCCATGAATAATAAGATTGTTATGTGGGCTCCTGCTCTGATTGTTTTCAATGGTTAACTCTGCTACGGTTTTTTGTAGTTCCACAACTTGCGTTTCAGTGTTGTTGGTCCTATCTTCCAGAGTCTGCAGCCTACTCAATTTAGATTCCCATTGTAGTTTGTCTTCCCTCAAATTGCGTAATCTTCTGCTGGGTTTCTAGGTGGGATGCTTTTATTTCAGCGATATCTTTGGAAATTTGTTCAAGCAGTACCTCAATATCACTGCCGGGATTACATTCCACATCACCACTTAATAGCGGACGCCCTTTCAGAACTACAGAACGCTCATAACATATTTGAAGTAACACCTTATGGCCCGACAGCAGCAGCAAACATAAGTTGTTGCTTCTATAGGACTTAGTATCAAAGTACGTGACACCAACCTGATCGTAAAAAAAGTACGATCTGATTAGGCGTCATGTCTTCGCCGCTGCAGCCAGGCCAACTGAAGAGATGGTTGGGATAGATCCGTTTTATAACGCTGGGATCCGAAGACGTCACAACTGACGGCACCTTCCATTGGTCCACGCATCGCCCGTCGATTGCTGATGAGAAAGGCGATTCCCTGGTTGACCCAGCGAGGGGAGCCAGACCTCGGGTCGTAGTTCCGTGGGTGCGTTGATATCTGGCAGGGCCAGCCCCGATGTGCCGGTCAGCAAGCAGGAGCTGAACGCAAAAGTTCAGCTGCTGCTGGTTCAGCCTTTAAACGAATGCGGTCGCCGTCCGCGAGAAAGCGCTTCCTTGCCGTCTCCCGCGACGAACGAAGGCGGTAATTGACGGGGAGTACGACGACAGCTCCACTCCTTTCGCGTGCTGCGCTACAAAAATGCATGAAAATTAATAGCGCGTAGAGCTCGCATCTTAATTTTTGTAGTACACTGACAAATGTTCCCGTTTTTGGGGAAGATATAAGCAAATTCAAAAAAAATCGTAGAATGCCAAAAGTTTTTTTTTTTTCATTAGTCCCAAAGTTACATACACTACTTACGACGCACATCCATGGTTGCGACAGTGCACTGTCACGACCGAAGACAGCTCAATTTAGAATCATTCAACCACCGAGCACACTCAGACCGTGAAGAAGTTCTCAATGTCAAGTAGGAGGAGAAGTAGGAGGAGGCGGAGAAAAGTTTCTTGTGCGACGAAACTCAATCCAGTGACAGCGGCACCGGCTCGTTAGAACTATCCTCGGAACAGTCCAGGTACACGCACACACTCGCCTCGTCGAGCGCGCGAACGTTAACTGTGCACTCCAACACGGGAACACGAGAACCGCACACAACACAAGGCAAAAACGGCAGGTTCATATCGGAGAAATTATCGACGTGCGAACTCCGACTGACCCCAACTTGCTTCTCGTACAATGTTGTCAAGCTTCTCTTGTAAAAGAAAAACATATGTTAAAAAATATATATATATATATATATTACGTGATACGTGTCTATTTTCATCCCAGTTAAAACCAGAATTAAAATATAAACGCCCACAAACGAATGCAAACAAGAACGAAAGTAAGTAAGCCGCATGGCCATTGCATCAACAATGGCTGCTGCGCTCGCTGCAGCGCTGGGTTGCACGTCGAGCTGGTACGGAGGCTGCGATCGTTATAATGTCAGCTCCAACCCTTAAATATGCCCCCTCATACAATATTCAACGCTGCGATTGCGTGTGGATACCGATCCGAAACGATCCGAAACAGCAAGTACGTCGCTAACGCTGGCAATCGGGTGTGAAGCAAGTGCCCGCCATCTTCTCCGCGCCTTTGCGGTAGTAAACAGCCAGTAAAAAGGTAGTAACGCTCAGAAAAAGGTAGTAATGGTTGCCTTTGCTAACTTTATACTACCTATCGCGCGTTTGAGGTAGTAAATTGTTAGAGAAAGGTAGTACCCAGAAAGAGGTAGTAACTGCTGCAGTTACTAGCATTGTACTATAGCTTTTTTTCAAGAGTGTAGCCCACTCGGCCACGGATCTTGTTTTTTTTTTTTTCTTATTTACTGTAGGCCGCCGATCCCCCCTGCCATGCTTGCAATTGTCTAAAACACTGGCGTACGTGTGAGCAAGCGTTTAAAGCGCGGCACCACAGTGATCCTCAGATTTCAAAAATCAGGCTCGAAAGAAAAAAAAAAAGTTTTTCTCGAATTACCGTTGTTGGTACACTAAGCGCACGCCCGGACTCAAGAAGTACTACAATACTCATAAAAACAAATTATCTGACAAACAGCGAAATCAGATTATTTTTGTTTGTTTTTTAAGTGTGTGATTCTGTTTATTTTTTAGCGACACAGATTTATTTGCTAGGTTCAGAAGAGCAGACGGGATTAAAAGAGGATTACCAAGCGGGAGAAACGTTAAGCCTCGGGTGCTTCGTTTTGTTACGTTTTACGTATCCGTGCAGGTAATTTGGTGGCTTTTTCTGTGACTGAGGCAGCTATTTATCTGCTCTTTGGAATCCAGAAAAATAATGTTAGAGGGAATGCAACTGAGAAGCTATACACTCAGGCTTGTTCTTGGCTTTTGTTTTGTGGAAAGATGCAACAAAAATTGTGGCCCGAGACATGAGGCAAGTTTGGTATTTCGGTAAAACATGCCGCAAAAAAAAGAGAGTTTTGCATTGCAAATGATATATTCAAAGAGTGTTGTCCCATTCGTCTTTTCTTGAGCCTAATTTATTTCAGCTCAAGTTAGCACCTCCACCGATTTTTTCTCTAGACATAATGGGAACGGCTCTCTTCCTGGGCTGAAATATTAAAAATCGGAGTATAAAAGCTCAAAAGCAGTATATTAAAATAATTTAAAATTAGAAACGAAAATGCATTCCATATTCATATCAAGGTAGAATGGCAACATTAATAAGTAATTTTCTCATTGCAATGCATATTTCCTGCGCTAGCATTCTTTTATTTTTTTCTAAAAAAAAAAAGCAATCTTTTGACTTTGGCTTAACTTTTTTTTTTTCACGATACTGCCAGCACCAATGCGGGCCAAGGCGGGACAAGACGAAACGGAGGAAAGATTTTACTGAATGCACGAATCACTTAGAAACCCACATCTCCTATTGGAGTATCAAGAAGAAACACGAAAAAGCTTACATCCCGACAACGACAACCAATGTTTTGCTTATTAAACAATACACTTAAAGCAATCTCAAATTCTGAAACTGTTTCAAAAACAACTTAACTTCGCCAAAAGCCTTGTATGCTAGAGTGTAACCAAAAGCCGTTGGACTCAGGCAAAAGCCACATAAAACAGATCGAGCACATAGCAGGTCACTCATAAGCATCTAGAACATATAGCAGCGTAGTTACGGTTGTTGACAGGCTAAGAGCTTAAGGGAAACTCAAACCACTTCTTTCCACTTTAGCGGAGTGAACTCTGGAGAGGAAGAGGCTTCCTTTCCAGCGTCCCCTCCGCTAAAGTATCGAAAGAGTTGGGATTAGCTTCCCTCGAATTCTTAACCTATCACCACCGACTATAGTCAGAATTAACAAAACTTAAACATAATCAGCAAGATTTGCCCAGTGGCGCGGTGGGAATCGAACCCAAGACCACGTGATAATTTGATCAGCGCCACTAGGAGGAAGCCAAGGGGAGCGGAAGCAGCTTGACTGAGTATAACTTAAGGAAATCTGTGGCAGTAGGAGACAGTCGGCGCGAAGCTAGCTTTCGAATGACGATCCGTAGCTCACCACATATTCTCACGACTTCAGGGGCTCAAAATAAGCTCAAACTTGTCTCGGATAATTCTGATAAACTTGGGAAGTACCTGAGGGCGTCGTGCGTGCGAAGCATTCGAACCCACCTAAAAGACCTCACAACCAAGGATAACAAATCATGAAGCACGCATAAAGCTCAATGCATGCGCGACATTTTGTGGTCCCTGAGTTCGTTAGAGGGATGAAGACAAATTAAATCTGTCTGAATGTGTTTGTGGACAGCCGTGGCCTCCCTGACATAATGGTTTCCATTAAAGGCATTGACTAACTTCGCAAAATGTTAACCTCGTTATTTTTTCAAATTATGTCCCGGTGTAACACTGTATCCCCTTAGGGGTTTCTAAAGTACTTTAAGAATAAGTAAATCATAAATGAGGTTGCTCTGTCCAAGCGGTTGTTTTGTGAGTGCTTATGGAACTAAAGTTAATTTGTTTTGTTTTAGTCTTAGGTGTTTTCGGGTCATTTTCGCTATGCTCTCTGGACAGAGTAGCACGGCATCGTGTGTTGGAGTTTGTGTAGGGTTTCAACCACTAAATAATGTGTTTGAAACCTCATCCTTTGCATGTTGTTTTTCATCTTGGTGTCTTTGTTTATAATGATTAACTTTCATTAACGTGTTTGCATCCTTTGATTTTGTTAATTGCAAATGTTTGTCGAGTAAGAAACATCATATGCATATCGTATTAAATCCTATGATTTAATACGATATTTAATACGACCACAATACTGCTGTGTGGCCACGCAAAATGTTTATCTTAAAAAGTGCTTAGCAAATGTTTTTTTTTTAAATAAGCAAAAATGCAAAATATAATAAAAACTCAAACATTTTTTTGTTGCCTTGCATAAAGTTAGAGTGTAATTATAATAGTAGATTTCTGCAATAAATGTTGTAGAAGCTACTCTCCGTAGACCGCGCAACTTCGGGCGGACATAAAGGCACACAAAGAACAGTTGCAGGTACGATATTCAAATAATTCCCAGCGTTAATTTTGTATTAAAATATGGTCACCCTTGTCGTCATTTGTACGGCTTGAATGTCGGAAGCCTCTGTGAGTAATAAGCTTCCTAACACAGAATGATATTAAATTATTACATCTAAGCATCTTGTAATTGAACCGAGTATGCCGGAGCACTATAATTTAGTTTACAAAAATTGACCTTTGTATTCGGAGCCATTTAACGCGAGAACCTGTGTAGCGTATATCTATAGTACCACTCTGCGTGCATGCTACATTTCAAGGCCCATAATTAGTTTGTGCGTTTAGCCTACACCTGCAAATGTTAGGGCACACTAGCGCGCTTCAACCTCGAACTACTAAACATACCTTTCGGCCACCGCGCTTACGCACACACTTCGCAGATGTCATGTAGTATTCTTTTTTTTTGTTGCTGTATTTGTTTCATACTGTTTTTGGGCGCGGCGGTGAAGATTGTATCCATAAGATGTACTTTACTCAGTTTTTGTCGTTCAGTGGTATTTTATTCTTGTTCAGAAAGCAGGATAAGTCAAATCTGTCCACTTTATTGGTACGCTATATGTAAGGAAAGATAATAGCACGAACTTTAAGTTTCTTCAGTAATTCTGCTTTTTAACTAGCTGGTGTAGATCATCGTGTCTTTAAATGCTTCTAGCTTGCGGCTTTTACGCTTGATGAGCTGCAACGACGCTGAAAATTAAACAGTTTTTTTTTTTTCTCGTAACAAGCAAAGTTTGATGATAGAAAACAGTTTCACACTTCACCGCATCTGGAATTTACTTTGTCTCGGGTTAACAAGAAGCAGGACAAGCTTCCCTGCGAAGCCCTCCACTCTTTCCACTTTACCAGAGGGAACACCGGAGAGGAGGCGAGCCCCTCCTTGCTTCGCCTTGCCTCGTCGCCGGCCTTCACTCGGGTAAAGAGGAAAGAGTGGAAGGCTTCGCGGGATAAGCTTGTTCTGCTTTTCCTGACCTGCAACAGAGTATTGTAGTGAAATCTGCAGCACAATAATAATTACAAATAAGCTTTTCAACTTAATGTGTTTTTTTTTAATATGGTAGTATTTCTCTACGTTACCCCCATCCCCCCCTTTTCCCCTCCCTTTAAACATTTGCTGTCGTCACAACGACATGCATGCGCATGAGCGAAGAAGTTAGGTGCATGTGCCGTTCTACTTTTTTTATCTCGGGCATGCGAGGGTTGAGAACGATGTGCTCACTGAACGTCCCGCAGTCTCCTTCACAATGATCCGTAAGGTGCGGACTGAAGTGGAATTATCTGGACAGTTGGGGCCATGCACTGAGTATGACCGTGCTCGACGTTTCACACAGACCCTAGAACAGAGAGAGAGAGAGAAACTTTAGGCAATGTCACGTGAAGAAACGTGAAGCTGGCAATAAAGCGGTGGTTTTCGGTTTGAATTCGTTAGTACGAATTCAAACCGATGCGATGGTGCAACCTTCTCGTTTGCACCATCGCATTTGACCCCGACGCAAAACTATTTTAACTTTTCTACCTTTCTTCATTCAACCTTTCTCAAGAAAAACTTTCACATTCGAACCATTCTTAAAACGACATTTCTAATATTGTCCTTTCTTAAGCGAGCGTTATTCTCATTTCGACCATTTTCAAAGCGACAATCTTAATTTTAATTCTTGCTCAGAAGAACCTTCTTATTTTCACCCGACACAGGAGAACACTCGTTTTTCAAACTTAAGCTTAGAAATATCTCTAACGTCGTTCGTTTTTTAACCTTTATTAAGATAATATTTAAATATTAGTTTCCTCCAACCAAATTTGGTCTTTTAACCCCATTCATTTTTTTTAAACATCTAGCTACTTTTTTTTTTTAACGTGTGCTGTCAGGGTTCACCAAATGTCACATTGCAATGTAGATAGTAAGGTCGGGACTAAGAAACATTGATTAAATTCCATCTGTGTCATCGCCATTTTTTTTTTGCGTGGCATATTTTAGTAGGCAGCTAACACTAGTAGTAATATAAAAGTCTTTCTGGTAACTTATAACTAGAAGTAAGACCAGCAGCATCGCAGGGTTGGGCTGCTGGGATTAACAAGTCAGACAAAATAGTGTAAAGCAGACGTTGTCTGCAGTGGTTTGATGCTCTGTGATTCCACTAAAACACCAAAGTGACACGCGGGTGAGTTGCCAATGAATGTCCACTTACAAAAGCGTAGCCAGCGGAGCGTGGGGATAGAAAGCCTTTACCAGCGGCGTCCGACCCACTGTGGACCAACCCTTTAATGCGCCAACTACAACAATTTTATAAAAGCCGCAGTGCGCACAAGCCAAACCATTCCCAAGCACCATGTGTTTCCATAGTTCCGTGTACATTCGTCTGTCCCGTTCACACAAGCAGCCCCGCAAGTATGTTGCTTGGAGCGAGCCTCAAAATGGTCTGATTACCAGTACTCCAAAGTGCTTTCTTGGTTTTTACTGATGAGATCATAAAAGTGTCACGTTGTTGCTTGGAGCGATCGTGACGACGGCACAGCAGCGAGATGGATGAGGCGGAGGCCTGTTTGATGGCACGTTGATGAATGGCAATTTTGACCTTCAACGATGGTACCAAAACGGAAATAGGAGCCCACGAACACAAAATAACATAACATGTTGACACAGAAAAATAAATGCCATACCCAGGAGAGCACACCTTAACATTTACTCATCCATAAATCTTATCAAGATGCATTTGGCCCTGATCGAGGTTAGGATATCACGTAGCCAAAACAGAAGTTGGCAAATAAGGGCTCTTTGAGCTGAGGTGACAGCTTGCATTGGGAGCATTTCTCTGTGATATTCTAAGCAAGGCTGGGGCTGAATTAAAACTTTAGAGTGTGTTGGATATTTTATGACTTACTTTAAATGCACTACAAAGCGCAAAAACAATATTAAAGCGTCCGTCTGTGTACTTTTCCCTTGAGTGTTTTCGCTGCTTTTGCACATTTGAAAGGCATCTTTTTGTCCCTGAATAATCTGCGGTTTCGATAGCTCGTTTCAGCTTAAGTGTAGGCGCACTCGTCCCTCCGATGTAGTGGGACTATTGTGCCTAGAGAGCGTCTTCAACTGGTGTGTTTAACGTCCTATGCTGCCCCTACCTTAAAAGTGGTCCCGAAGTGGCAACAAATGACGTCACAGAAGCCGAAGTGTCATTCTGTTGCATGTCGCGATCCTGGCGCTTGGTCCTAAAAATGTGTACGAGAAGCTGCGAGTAGCACAACCAAACGCGAGTGTCGCTGTCGTCACGTCGTCTCAACTTCTGACTGCCTAAGCTTCTGTGGACTGCCACACTAGAGCGACCTGCACCAGAACAGGCGTCTGCCACATATACCCCAAAGGTTGGAACGCCGGCAGGATTGCGACCAGCGACAGCATGATACTTCTAGGACTTCATCTGGCGGAAATCGAGGGACCACTTTTTTGGACACGGTAAACACACCAGTCGGTGGCGCGTTCCAGGCACCATCGTGGCACCAACCATGAAGTGTAAAAAAATCAGGTCACTAGGCCTTTTCTGTGTGTGATTGGTTCAGCGATGATGGAAAACGTACATCAGCATGACGAACACCATGATGGCGCGCTTATTGACGCTGTCTGATTGTTCCCATCAGCTCGTAGCGTCGGCTGCGTCTGAGCTTAGGTGAAAAGAACTGCAGTATGGTCTTGAATATTGAAGTGGTAGAATAAAGCCTACAGGAACGGCAATTCACATCCGGTGTTCTTTAATTTTTTTTTATCACTTACGTTTTGCTTGTGCAAATGATAGCTGAGAACAAAGGCTTGCCAATCATAAACGATCGCTTAGTTCTCTTTTTTTTTAAATTCTCATCCGCAGCATAAATTCAACAAAAATACTTGTTTTCTGTGCTCTCAGCCACAAGAAAAACGCGTTTATGGCCTAAAACAGTTTTTTTTTCATGGTTTGAAATAAACTGCTGTATTGTGACTGAATGAACTAGAAACGCCTTTCGTAAACAGACCTCAAATACGAGAGGTGTCATTTTGGAGGTTAACATTAGAAATATTTAATTAAAAGGTGTTAAAAATTTTGTACGAAATTGGTAATAACGCGAAAATTGTTTGGAGAAGGGCTGGAGACCAGACTTATAGCAACGGAAAGAAAGTTCGGGAAGCTGTTAAAAAAGATGTGTTTAAACGAGAAGTGTACGAACGGGAATCGGCACCGATGTGCGGAGGTTTGCGTTCATTAAAATGTTTATTTGCAAGCAACAATTGAATGAAAATTTTGCAAACATTTCGTGTTTGCTTGTCCACCCTAAGAATCGTCGCAATTTAATCAGCAGAATACAGTTTTCATAAAAGTCAGGTAATGCTACCGCATTTTCTCGTAGTCTATAACGAAGCACCTCAGAATCGTAAACATCACATGTGATGTTTACGATTCTTTACGATTTCAACAAAATAGTTGAATAATCGAGAATATGCATATTCTTTTTGATTATTCAACTATTTTCTACCAGTCGCAATAACCAGAGCTCTCCGTGCGTTATGTGAGAAAACTGCAACGCAAATTTCCTTCATAAAAAGAAGTATACGGCACAGTTTATGTGAATGGTGTGGTACAGATTCAGAGAAGGCATTGTATATAAATATCAATTTTAGATAAAGGCTCATCAGAGTACTACGCTGGTCAATATGGAATAACTGTTTATGGGCACTGTGCCAAATACCTAGAAAAAAAAGTTGAAACTTTCCAAAAACAGATATTTAGAAGAATAGGTTGCCAAAGCAAAAAGAGAAGCGATTTAATAGATGACATACATAAGAAAAAATAGGCGTATTTTATTTTAGTGATCAATTGAAGTATGACATAATCACAAAATTATTTTTAATCAACAACCACAAAATAGAAATTGTTAAAGAACATTACGACCAAATATTAAATATTTAGAGCCATTAATAAAGACAAAGTATGGAGAGTCTACAAGAAAATATTATGTGCCTAAACTTTTTAACGAACTACCTGAGGAGTTGATTGAGTGCAAAAGTCCACATGCAATGAAAAAAATGGCAAGAATATGGATCAATGAACAGAAAAATTAAACAAAGTGCGAATTAATAAAAAGTGCCAATATACGACCGTAACCACTGTACGAATTATATGGATTATTGAAACAATGATTTGAGATATATTACTAAATAGCAGTATGTGACTAATAGAGGCCTGTTCCACCGGTTATAATGCACGTGTATATAGGAGCTGCTTCTTTTCTTATAATTTGTTTGGTTTGTTTAAACTCGTAGAAAGAGTTAAAACTGTAAAAATTATGGTTGTAGTCACCTGCCGCGTCCCACACACAAGCCTTCTTGGCTTACGTGGGTACAGAGCGAAATGTATTCAAAAAAGAAAAATAAATTGTATTGTATTGTATATTTGAAAACTTACTTTGCATGTCTACTTTAAAAAGACCACAGTAAAGTTAGAAAAAAATTACTTTCACGTGACAAAAAATATGTACACACATTTAATGAACAAGTGCATTCTTACCGAAGCTAACACTTATTTCGTCTTGAAAAGTGAAGCGTACCACGGTCGAAAAGAAATGGCCGGCTGCCAAACCCTTGCGCCGCGAGCTCCTGTGGTCACACAATCTAACTGTAAAAACAAATTAAAGCAAAAGAGGCACGAGAGAGGACTCCGAGAAACTCGGAGAAGTTTTCTTCTTGCGCTGTTTAGATAGCCGGAAGTTAATCAGCCCCAGTGGTCGTCTGGTGTCTCTGCTGTACACGATCAATATATCCAATGCAGTACCACTGCCAGCCTGGGGCCTTTAACGTGCCTCACGCAGTCGGGTGTGCGACACAACCGCACGGGGGTACAGTGCTGATCCGGTTGCAGAAACTTAAAAAAACTCATGGGGAAAAAAAAAGTAACGGCACAAAAGAAGGACAGGGTGACGCTAAACTCCGTTTCACGAAAGTCCGACTGCAGCTGACGTTATCACCTGATGGATTCTATCAAGCAGCACCAAGAGTGCGTCGTCATGGCGCTCGTCCTCTTTGTGCGTTTGCGAAACACCGGATAAACCTGCCACGCACAAAAAAAAAAAAAGCCAGGTCATGGGACACTTATTACGCGTGATTTGATTAGCCAGGCCATGGCCTCCGAGGTTTCTTGCGCGCTCTGCTCCGGCCTGTTCAAACGCTCCGCTGCCCAACATAAAAAAAAGCTTGCATAGCCAGCTCTCTAGATCTTTGCATGCGGCGGTTATAACCAAACCAGAATCGGAAACGGAATCGCCTAAAAGCACGCCGTCAAGTGTGAGCCCGCGGCATAAAGCTCGCGTTTTTATTGTTATCATCATCAGAATGGAGACAAGGTAGTTGATCTCTGTTCATTTGTAAGTTTTATTCGCTACTGTGGTTTTTGCGCTGTTTCGCTGGATGATACCTCAGAATGCGAGATTTAGTGCGAATCTATATTTGTCCTCTGCGAATAGGGTCTGGATGGGGGGACAGACATAAAAAAAAAGGTCGTCATGCGTGAGGAGAAATTTCTCAACTTCCCTTACGTGCACCGAGAATTGTTCTACAGCTTTCATGTTTTGAAAAGATGAACGTTAAAATTTTGATCAACTTCTTTCTTGCCGAAGGTTTGTGTGTGGCGGCGAGAGCCGGGACGCAAATTTCGCGCCGCTCCTAGGTTCTATACGGGGCATTCACTGGACGCCTTATTTGAGGGCACTCATCAAAGCGCATGCTCAGAACCAGCTCGCGTTAATAGGCTCCTAAGACTGGCACTCTTGATGGTGTGAAATGCACGTCGCAAAAGCACTGGAGAAGCGCACTGTCAGCATGTGCTCAGCAGTCGCGCACACAGCAATGCGGTGATTATGATAATTCACGACTATTTCTTTGCATTGTCTGGTTTGGTTTCAAGCGACCCCAAGGGCCCTGCAGTAACAGTTCCTGCCGGCGGATGCAATGGCCCGAGGACCGCCGCCAGCGCACGAAAATTCTCGGACGCCGTGGCCGGACATAGTAAACGCAGAAAGTTGTCGAGCGCGTGACAATACACCTTTGTTGCTGCTTGAACGGCTCCATCCGTACGTAGCGTGGTCGGCCTTCTAGGAAAACGAAGTATAGACACAGCATCGCATGTCTGAAACGCCTTTCGTTAGCTTCTATTGCGTGCCTCACAAAACGCCATTTTTCATATGTCGGTTTCAACGCTAGATCAGAATACAAATGCAATTATTTTTTTAAGGTCCGTCTTCGCGCTGTTAGGAAATGCTTTTGCCCAAACATAAGTCTCCAGATATTGACCGAAGCTAACTCGCGAAGAATATTCTCGTAGGGTAGGGTCCCCACTCCTGGCGTCCGTGAGATCAGGTGCCGAAGGGTGAGAGCAAATCTCGTCCAGCGAGACGATTGGTGTTTGCTCCAGTTCCGAGTTTGTGTTTGTCTCCGCGATCTGTCGCGAATCGATACGAGTCGTGGCAGGCAAACCACTACAGTTCAAGGACATCGGGAAACAGCTGCGCACCCCCGGGTGCCTCTCGATCTTTTCGTCTTCCACCCTCCCGACTGGCGACGGGAGCCCCTAGGAGCAACTTGGGACGTGCCGATGCCGATCCCTGGCCGGGTTATCGACGCGACGGTCTAAACCCCCTGTTGGCATGTGCAGATCTATTCTCAATGCGACATCTCGTCGTTATCGTTAGGTTACTTCAGAGAAAAAGAAAATCTACAACTAGAACCAGGAGTTTGCTGAAACTGGATTTTTCTTTCTTCGAAGGTTACGAATTTTGTGCCTGTTAAATAAGTATTTAAGATTTTATTTTTTACACAACGTCCATCGTTCTTTTTTGTTTTGTTTTGGCAAACATTCTTACACTGTTTTTGATCGGGAAAGCGCTAAAGAAGCGCTGTACCAATGAGTGAAGTAGAATATATTTGCTTAGTAAAGTACTGTAAACGATTTAATTTTCGTGAGCAACTAATTGTCGCGAGTTTCTCGAATCGCCCACAACTCGCGAAAAATAGGTCGCGCGATCAATTCCGACAATAAATACTTTGAATTTCTATTGCGATCCCACCGCGTCGGAAAAATTCTAACCCGCGAATAATTCCAAGCTTCAGTTTTCACCTACGTCTCGAGGTATTGAGCCAGCGAAAAATAAGTCGTTAAAAGTATTTAGGTGCTCCTTTTTCCGATGGTGCGTGTAGCGCCCTGAGCCTTTTAGTCCTTCTCGATTGCGAGGAATTTTTTGTGGTAATACAAGTCATCACGAGGAGAAGAGGTTTATCCCACCCGCTAACATATCTCTTAACCCAAAGTGCGAACGCAAGCACAGCTACGATAGCTGTGCCTTGATTGGGTGACGTGCAATGTGCTGTCAAGGGAGGGACTCCGCTTCGCGATCAGGCATCCGGCTCGCTTCTCTTCTTCTGCTTCATCGCGTTCATTAGGTTTGTGATCACGGGGACCTGCTGCTCAGTGAAGCGATGCAAATCCTGAAGAGAAGCAGGTGCGACCTTTCTCCGCTACCCGAAGAGGTAGAGGTGAAAATAACCATGGACAATCAAACTAATTAAGGATTGGGAAGGAACCGTCCGACTTTGATGTGTACAGCAAGAATTTCGAGGAGCGGGACTTCGTTTACCCGGTGTACAAGTCGCTGGGTAAGACTAATACTGGCATGTTTCCGTACCTTTTCTAAACTTGTCAGGTACCGAAAGGATTCGGCGGAGACAATTCTTTCCATGAATTTCTCTTTCCGTCCACACGACACAAGGCGTTCGTGCAAGGGGTCAGTGAAGCGGTGGCTTTGCGGCGTAAGTGCTTTAGACGCCGCACGCCACCGCCGACTTCTGTTTCTTGTGTGCTCATGGGTTAGTACAATATTAAACCCCGCTTCGCGGGCATTTCAAATGACATTTACATCAAAGGCCATTGGGCGAGTGGCAAATAAGCTCGCTATCCTGACTGTGCGAGTGCCCGTCTGCCTCCGCTGGGTCATCGATACTTCGAAAACCCTAGTTCTGAATGCCTTTGAAATATTCGTGAAACAGGGCTGTGTTGAAAAAATGCCTTTGTGGGAAATAAGGAGAAACTGATGCGGTTTTATATTTAAATTAAAACACTTACATCGTCTTCATTTGGCCTTCAGAATCCTTAATATCTAGATTATTCTCCAATTCGGTGCACGGAGGCTCCACGAAATCATATTCAAAGTACCGCTAAAGCCCTTCCTTCCCGGAGCTTGACGTCATATGAGGTTTTTTTCTCAATCTCCGCTGTCGCGCATCTACAGCGCAATTCAGAGCTATGCACGCGAAAGCTTGTTATTTTCAAAAGGTCCAGGAAAAAACGTCACGACTGGTGTCCGAGCGGGGGAATCGACTATTTTACTGTTTACAAACATGAACCTCTGCTTGCGTCCCAAGCGACTTCAGGTCGCTCCATCTTTGCAAGCCTGCCGAGCTTCCTTATGTCACCAGTGTTAGAAAGCATTGATGCTACAGGGACAACAAAGTTGGAGGTTTAGCATTGCCTTCGGCTGTACTATTTGACGTCTTGGAAGAGACAAGTTTGTTTACAAGAATATTCGAAATATTTGAGCAGATATCACCCTTCTTGGTTCTGTTGCCGTTCACCTGGACAATTGGTGGTCAAATCCGTCATCGACGTTTCAGTCAGCGGCGTTAAGGTGGGATATGTTCATTCGTTTTATGAACTAAAGGTTCGCTGGGCCGTCGAAGACTAAAACACCATCCGGTGGCGTTGCAAAAAAAAAGATATCTATATACCTTGTAAGCTTGTGATTGGACGCGCTGCCCACACAATCGGCACGCGCTTGGCGACCAAATTATCCCAGTATGAGGTAACGACTGGTCGTAGTTTTTTTTTTTTTAGTTTGATTCCACCTTCGGTCAAAACGAACATAATATTCAGATTCACGGGATAAAGTTACTCTAGAATTCACCTTTAACTATTTTTTTAGGAACCTCTTCAGCTTCCCTTCAATGATATAGATCGTAGATGTATGTAAGCATAATTTCTTTCCTTCTTTTTTTTTTTTTAGACAAAAGCAAATATTAGGAACGTGTTTTTCTGGTAGCACGGAAGAACTCCCGAATTTCCCCCAGTTTCTTCTATGAGATGCATTGAACTTCCTAAAAATGCAAAGGAATAGATTGCCGTATTTTGCAATGCTTATGCTTTTCCCTCATATTGTTTCTTTGTTCCAACATTGGGTGTTTGGCAAATACGCCGTTTAGTTTGCATTGTCATTTCTAGGTGGAAGAGACATTGATGCCGGGCACCAAACATATCCTCAGCCTCCGAATTTCCTACATCTGAACCCCTTAAAACGGAGGAAAACATTAGGAACAGCAACCGTTGGAACGGCTGTCCAGTGGAATATGCTGTGCTAGTACCAGAAGATGCGGAACTTGTGGAGTGAATCAGTTTGCATAAAAATTAAAAGCTCAGGACAATTTGATTTAACTAAAATTTAAATTTTAAACCCAACAAATTGCAAATTGTCAATAGGGGAATACTAAAGACTACACCTTCACTTACGTTTGTTGTACATTACTCGATGGATGCCAAAGGAATTCATTAAAATACTATTCGAATCCAGCGAAAGGTTAAATGCGAGCAACTTAAACAAATATCAAAAACGAACTAATACGTGTCTTTTTATTTTTCTATTTAGCTTGCTAAAGAGAAAAGTATTCGAGCTTTCTCACAAGGTACTTAATTGTTACCATTTCTCCGGGGCACATAATATCGTTAACATGCTGCCAAACCAGCATACAGCTCTTCTGCTTCGTTATTTTTGCTTAGATGCAGATATACGAAGAAAAAAAAATAATAAGCATAACCTGTCAATGCATATAGAACATCACCAGGATTGATTGTGTGCGATGTAAATGTATCGTGATGCGCCTGCAAGTGTGACCACATTTATTTTTATTTTCATATACCAAAAGGATTGGAGCTCTGCCTGCCCTATTTACCGTGCCTGAAATGTTGATTGAAGTTCCGGCTGGCAGCTACATATCATGCCTCAATAAAATAAAATAAAAATTTGACACTTCTTACAAAAGAACTAAGTAAATCAGAAACGAAAATAGACTCGAGCACGCCGACAGCTAACGTCGTCACAACCTCCGCAAGGTGCGCAGAGCGAGTCAGGGAAAAATTCCCTCCTCAGCGTAACGTCACCGCCGGCTCGCCGTAAGGGGGAACCATCCAAAAGTCTTCAGGGCTAATTGACTGCGCTGCTAAATCGTAATGTCATACGCCCACCGCGCTATCCGTTCGTGCGTTACGAACTGCTCCTCTGATGTAAAATCACGTGGAAGCTTCTACTCTTTGTCAGCAAGTTGCGGGCGCCGAAAGTTATCTGTTCACAAGGTCATAGTGGACCCCTGCTGTTGGCATTCTCTTTCACTTCCTTTCGTGGCACCGATCAAAGGCGTCGGGCTACGAATTGCACGGTCCGGGGTTAAATTCCCAGTAAACCGCCTGGTAAGTGTCCCTTGTTGCAATTAACGATGCTTAATTATGAGTGCGCATGATAAATAATGACAAAAAATGTCTTCTCTTTGGAGGCTTATACATTGACACTTGTGCGTCCTGTATGCGTGATGCAACCTTAGCCCGTGTGTAACACTTTCTTGTCACACTTGAGCGTGGCGTTTTCATTTGAAATACAATCCATAAACACATGCTGTGTTAAAAAAGAATTATCGGTTAAAAACGAAATTCAGTAACAGTTTGAAGAGAGAAATACTTTGGTAACGCTTCGTGATATTTCGCGGGTATTAAAACATAACGCTAATGGTATATACTGGAGATATCTGTACTGCACTTTCAACTTCAGTGTTAATATCCGTAACAAAAAGGTAGTCGGTACTAATTATCGCTAACAGATGATGTGCAATGGGTAATCCTAGAAAGGCTGAGGCTTTAGAGAAGACTGCTACTAACTGCAGCATTAAGCCCTTTTTAAGATACAAAATCGCAATGTGTTAAGATTTGCATATTTTTCAAACGACACGTCACCAATCATTTGAGAACGCAAATTTGCCAAAAGACCTTAGGACTTTTGCAACGTAACCTGCAAGCTTCTCTACAACATGTTCGCGAAGTGGTGTATGGCACGGCCGTCAGGCCAAAAAAATATGCCGTCTCCATCTGCAATGGAATATCCATCAAGTCCACCTCTTTGATCATTTGGAAGCAGAAAAAACAAAACTGCATGATTCGTCTTGGTGCATATAATATTTTTGTCACTGTGTTCGGTTTCAATAAAATTCAAACTCTCTCTTTCTCTCTCTTTTTCTCTCTCGTATAAAATATGCCTCTGTTTTTACAGTGTTTGCGTCATATGCGACGCGGAAAGTTCCGAGGCATATATCAGGTGACTTAATGTTCCTGTCTCGCAAGCACGGTTTGCTTGTAGTTTATCGCTAGTTTTATTTTATACGTTTTTGTTAATATCTTAACTCCAAGAGTTTATTCGTACAAAACTAGGTATCTTACCTAACCACAATATTGTTCGTGCAATAGGAATTTTTCGCCTCTGCCGCTGATTCCATATATCTCTAAAGCAAATAGTATCTTGGGTAAAACCAAATGGAGAGGTTGGCTTTCTTGCTACTTTAGTGATTGATTTTTATTTAACTTGCATTAAATCAGAAGGAAGCTCGTCGAACCTGTCGGTCTTCGACGATGACAGTGTAACCATGCTCCCCAAGACAATGTTGTCTTGAATAAATTGTTCTTCATGTGTGTACGAATATATGTACGAATATATGTATGTACGTATGTACGTATGTACAAGAGCAAAACCCTTGTCTTGAGTATGCACGTCGACGACGAGGGTCACATGTACTGCGGACTCCTACCATGCTCTTGAAAATAGAGTAACTTCCAGCTACCCTGTTTGCGCATAATTGTTCACTGAAGTGGCCTCACCGTTAACGATTTGTGCTACAAAGTGTTTAAATATAAACTCGGCTACGGTGTAACGTCTTTCTCCGTGTTGCCGTCTCGCGACGCAATAAGCAAATGTTTCTACGGAGCATATCGCTCCATTTAAAGTATACCATTCACCTACGGTACTTACATGCTGCCCTATCAACTTCAAGTAGGTCGCGATCGTCTTCCTAGAGCACCGGTCATTTGTCAATTTATGCTAATAAGCATAGACTGAGAAAACAAGATAATTTTCACGCTGGGGAAAAGGTGAATCCCATATAACTGACGGTAATAGTATACAAAATTTTACATATCAATGCAAAAAAGAAGCACGGCGGCAAGACATCTAACTGTTCACACAGAAGTTAGGAACAATAGTACGTGTTTTTATTAAGTTAGGCGTCTTGTGCAAATATTCTAATTGCATTGCACTTCACAATGTAACCCAGGAGAGAGGGAAAACCAGATCTGCAACTCAAAACGTGTTGTCCACCCCCTATTTTCCTGCTCCTAGGTTTTCATGTGGGTACTGAACTAGCTCGGGCACCTGCACACTTGCTTGAATTGCATTGCCACATCTTTTAGTAAGTGCGTGAATAATAGGAGCTTGCGCTCGGTTGAGGGGCTCATAAAATAAGCGCAGATAAAGTTTGGGAACTACAGGGTGTGCACCATCGCAATTATTATTTCACTATTTCCTAGTAGCCACGTAAATGGTCTGCTTAACTACTTGTTCTTTCTACGCATGGCCCCAGTGCTCGTTTTAGTTTCCTTGGGGCATAGCAAGCGTTTCACTATACGGCTCGCGAGAACTGGGTCTATGGGGCTGCCTACCGTCTTTCGCCAGATCGTGTGAACTGTCTGATGTGCCTATCGATCGCGCGATCGATGGCGAAGTTGGCGGACCGACCCCAACTGTCGGTTTGGTTCAGCGACGGTTCGCGGGTGACCACAGATCACACAGACAGTCCTCTACGTCGGAAAAGAGAAAAAAGAATGTGAGAAACGATTGAGCGTTACGCGTGGCCGCGGAGATGAAAAAGCGGAGAGAAAGTGAACGGTTGGGGAATAGCAAGCCAGACGACATCAATCAACGGGCTGGCCTGCTACTTAGTAAGAGGATAGGGAAGAGAAAATAAAAAAAAGGAAAAACTAGTCCACAAAAGTATTGCGCAAAGGGACACGACTACGGCTCACTAAAGCTGTTCATTTAAGTATACTGAATCTCGATAGGAAACGGCTCCTGCCTGCTGGCATTCATAGGGCCATGCATTAATTGTATTTATTTCACATCATCTCCCCCCCCTTCCCTCCCTAGATACACGAAGGGGTAATGTATGGGAATGGAATGAATACGTAAAACATATTAGGCACATTAAGATGCTAGAAAACACAAATCAACGCTGTCGGAAAAGGATAACACTAACGAATGCAGAAGACGCCAGCTGACGATGGTAAAAAGACCTATTTTTGCATACAGAATGCACATTAGCAATGGATACATCAGTAAATATAAAACAGATCCGCACACACATTGACGCAAATGCTGTTGTCTATGGTAAGCAGTTATTTAAGTGATGATGTCGGGTACATGTACCCAAAGTTCAAGCGACCAATCATAGTGAACTTCGCTTCATATAAAGAAAAACAGAATGTTTTGTTAAATGCCAAAAAATTCAAGGGTTCGCCTTACAGCGTTGACCAGGATTACGCTTTTGAGACTCGAGCCACGCGGAAGAGGTTGTGGGAATACGCGAAAGAAAAGAGGAAAGATAGTAATAACCAAGTGAAACTAAATTTTGACAAACTAATCATTAATGGGAAGGCTTTCACGTGGAATAAAGAGACTGAAGAAGTTGTTCCAGTAAAGAACTACTGACGCCCAATCAAGCCGAAGAAATGTATCCGACATGAACTAATCGCTGTCATAGTCAACTGCAGAAGTATTGTAAATAAAGTTGATAAATTTGCTGGACTTATCGAATCCGTAAAAGCTGATATTATTTTCGGAACTGAGTCGTGGTTGAGACCTGACATCGCTGATAGCGAGGTGTTTCCGAGAGATTATAGCGTTTATCGTAAGGATAGGACTCGTCTCGGGGGCGGGGTTTTTCTACTGATTCATTCTACATTAAACTCATCCTTACTAGATCTGGGGCACGTTGACGTCGAATCGATATGGTGTAAAATCACCTTAGCAGATAGTTCCTCGTTTGCAGCCGGTGTGTTCTACCGACCACCAGATTCTAATTTAAACACATTACAATTACTACATGAGATAGTTTCGGAGGCCTCTGGTCAGACTTTTGTACTTGCTGGTGATTTTAATTTGCCGGAATTAATGTGGCGAAATGAAATGTGCCAATGCAAGGTAAACAGCCGCGCTAACCTGGAAATGAAAAGTATTGTGGATACATTTGGGCTCTCGCAATATGTGAAAGAACCAACTCGAAATGATAATATCTTGGACCTTTTGTTTTGTAACTCTCCTAGCTTTGTTAACTCTGTCGTAACTATCCCAGGCATAAGTGACCACCATGCTATCGTTGCGAGTATAAGAACAAAAGCCAAGAGGCAAAAATCAAACGCGTCAAGGAGGGTGTTTTTATTCAAAAAAGGTGATTACAGTAATATCTCTAAGGCGCTCCGTGATCATCTGCCTGTTTTTGAGTGCCTAGCTGAGGATTCTGACGTCCGCAAATTATGGAGCCTGTTCAAAAGTAAGCTGCTTGACCTTGTCGAAAAATACATCCCAAGCATAGATTCCACTAGGCTTAAGAAACGAAAGAAACCATGGATGACATCAGCTATTCTTCGATTAAGGAAAAGAAGTAGGCGAGCATTTATTAGGTACAAGAGAACCAAAAGTGATACGCACTTGCAGAAGTTATCGGAGATAACACATGAATACGATTTGGATGTCAGAAGCGCAAAGGCACAATATTTCGAAAAACTCAGCGACTGCATGAAAACTAACTCTAAACTTTTTTGGAAATATATAAAGAATTGTGGTTCGGATCCCGTGGGTATCAGCGAAATTGTTCAAAATGGCCAGGTAATTTCAGATGATGCAGAGAAAGCCACGTGTTTAAATAATTACTTTCAGTCCGTTTTTTTGGCTAAATGCAGTTACCAAAGTATTTCATACACTAGCGGTGTTCCCGAAATGCCACCAGTCGAATTTAGTGTAAGTGGCATTGAAACCTTATTGCAGAACATCGATGAAACCAAAGCCAGTGGTCCCGATGGCATCTCACCACGCGTTTCAAAAAGGTGCGCTCAGGCAATCTCGCCCTATCTATACTTAATTTATACCCAGTCGCTGGCTACGAGCGTTCTACCAGATGACTGGAAAGTTGCTCACGTTGTACCTATCCACAAAGGCGGTCCGAAGAAGGATGTCTCTAATTACAGACCTATTTCATTGACGTCTATTTTATGTAAGATTATTGAACACGTTTTTTATTCACAGATAGTGTCTCACTTAAACGCAAACAATTTGAATATCAGTGAGCAACACGGTTTTTGTAAGGGATTGTCTTGTGCAACACAGCTTGCGGAATTTTTCACGAATTAGTATCTGGTATTGATGAGCGCAGACAAACAGATTGTATTTTCTTAGACTTCCGTAAAGCATTTGACACGGTTTCACACTCGCTTCTTCTCCAGAAACTTAAGATATTTAATTTAGATTCAACTGTTATTAGGTGGATTGAAAGCTATTTGTCCCAGCGGCGTCAATGTGTGGTTTTGAACGGCAAGCAGCCTAATTACGTTGATGTTACATCTGGAGTCCCCCAGGGCTCCGTCTTGGGACCCCTTTTGTTTTTAATTTATATTAACGACATTTCTAGCCAAATAACATCCCGTATTCGACTGTTTGCTGACGATTGTGTTTTATATAGAAGCATTACGAGTGAGCATGACGCAGAACAATTACAGAGTGACCTGGTACGTGTTGAAAACTGGTGTTGTAAATGGAAGATGAATTTGAATCCAAAAAAGTGTGTCCATTTAAGTTTTACTAGGAGTAAGAAAAAAATCGGTACTCAGTACAGTATAAATAATGACTTCATCAAAACAGAATGTACGTACAAATATCTGGGTGTTATATTATCGAATGACTGTTCATGGAACGCCCAAGTCGATGATGTAGTCTTAAGGGCCGGCAGGGCATTAAACTTCGTTCAGCGAAATTTAAAATGTTCCGAAACAAACTTGAAGAAAACGGCATATCTGACATGTGTTAGACCAATTCTAGAATATGCATGTGTTGTATGGGACCCTGCGCAGAAGCATCTAATTGAAAAACTAGAAAAAATTCAAAATAGGGCAGCGAGGTTTGTTCTGGGACGATATGGGCAAAAGGATGGTTGTACTGACATGAAAAGAGAATTAAATTGGGAATTACTCTCAGCCCGACGGAACAAATTAAAACTGAAATTTTTGTTTTCAATATTTAATGGTCGACTGGGCATTAACAAAGACGATTACCTAAAGCAACCGCACTATATTTCAAGCCGGACCGATCACTGTTTTAAAATACGAGAATACCGTGCCAGAACAAACATGTACGCTAATTCTTTTTTTGTCAAGACCATCCAACAATGGAACAAGCTGTCGGAGGAACAAGTGTGCTCTGCAACCGAAGAATTGTTTTTTTCACGTTTGTAACCCCCCTGCAGTAACGCCTTCGGGCAATGCGGGGTAACTTATGAATAAAGAATAAAGAATAAAAAGAACATAACCATAACTATTAATGTTTTGACAAATATTTTCTTCGTGAATTAGACACTTTCACAGTAGGTGTTTACGAATAATGGCTAAGTATAGACAACCATCCATAACTATTGGTGTTTTCACACCGCACGTAAGATGCTTGAACGTGTTTGTGCGTACAACCTCAATTCAAATAGCAAGAAAAAAATTATAAACGGAAGCAAGAAGGCTTACTTGAAATAATATGTATAACACTTGTATAAAAAAAGTAAATATGCTCCATTCAATGTTCGCCTTGCACTTTGAGGAACCTCCTCAAAATAAACCCCAGAGTTATTAGAACCTCATGGAAGCATGGTATTTCCAAAGTCATACTTGGACCCTCGTTGATGATGTTACTGATGTGCAGCTTCATTGTTTGTTTTAGCGTAGCTTAAAGGAGCGATGCAACAATTTTGGTACTTTGCGCAAATACCGCTTAAAACGGATCCTTAACGTTAATGACCTATGAAACATGCGTTCGTTTTTCACCCCACGCAGTAGAAGTCCCAGAAAAAAAATTAAAGAAAAACGAGCAGCGTTCACCCCCTCAACTCGCAGCCAGAACAAGCGGCCACGTGATCTGGAGCCGATTATATGCCGCCAGTGTCGATCATAGCCACGCGCTGGGGTCGGCAAAGCGCAGGACACGCGCTGAGTTCCAGACATTGTAATGGCTCGGCTGTTGTCGTCGTTGCAGCGATTGGACACGGGCCACTACCCGAATGCTTCTCGAACTTGCAATTATCACGAGCCCAAGTCGAGTGCCCACGCAATGCTCGGGTCCAGTCTATGAACTGCATTCAAATATCGTCACTTGGGTGTACTGCGATCCCCACGTTACGTCATCAAATTTTTCAAAGGAGAGATTGACCGAAAATTATCGCTTTTGTCCTTGAAATTACACCGCAACAAAGGAGTTTCTCGGCCAGTGGCGTTGCGTGTGAGTATCCTTGAGTCCCAGGTGTGCCATTAAGCTCGTGTCAAGTGAAAAACATTCCAATTGAATATCATTGCACCGCTCCTTTAAGAAATGGTGGAAACTACAGTCTCTCGAGATAATCAGAGCGTCGGATAGAAGCACATGACCACCTAACTTCGGAGTGCACTAATTTTGCACAGAAGTGTGACATGCATAGCTCCGTCTCTCTGTCTGGCTCACTCACTGTGTCTACCAGCTGCTTCCCTCCATCCAGATCAAACGAGAGCGCCTGTGATTGCGCTGAATCTGACGTTCAAACGCCGAACTCGTCATTCGGTGTTTGAACGCCAGATTTCGCGCAAGGTCCAGACAAGGCTGTAGTACGCTCTCATTGGTGGGGATATTAATAATAATAATGCTGCGTGTATGTATGTTCAGACAGCCGGAAGTTGGTCAGCCTCAATGGGCGTCTAGTGTCTCAGCAGTGGGTGAGAAATTTAGCCGGTGCAGTACAACCGCTAGCCTGGGGTCTTTACCGTGCACCACGCCGTAATGATACACAACCGCACGCCGGTACCATGCTCATACAGATCAAAACGGGCAGGGGTGGGGATTAAACGCAGGATCTCTGGGCTGTGCAGCACGAGGTTTCGCTCCACGAGCTCCAAGGTGGTGCGCCCTAAACCCACTGGATCCTGGGAAAGCTGCGTCATTGCCTTCCCTTCCTGCTAGCCGGACACAAACAGATACTAACCTACAGACTACCCAAGCGTCGCAAGGCAATTGGCTAATCGGTTTCTGTTGCCATGGCAATCGCCAATTGGATTCATTCAAATCTTCGAAGCTTCGGGACGGTTGTTTTTAAACCAGTCACACAAAGATCACCATGGGGCATCATCGTGCTGAAGGTGTTTCTCGCCAACATATGGGCCTTTGACACTGCGAATGCGATCAACTTATCAATCATGCCCATCTCCACGAGTAAAAAGTTATTGTAATTATTCAGTATTTTAAGACACGAAGATTTTTTTTTCAACACCTCCAAGCACCGACACCGCGATTGGTGGCAGTACGACGATGAGCACTTGTTTCGCCGTTGTGCGGATAGGGAAAATTTCGTATACAAGAAACGTCACTGTAAAGCTACCCGTCACTAGCGAATTTAAATTTGCTCACCAAGAGTGGAGAGGTCAAAGAGAAATTGTTGATCTGATTAATCAAAATGTCGACCATACGAAGAGCTTGGCGCTACTTTCCCGGGATCCAGTCACTTTATTGTGCTCTAGCTCACTCGGCCACCGATCCTCCGAGGGGAGAGAAGGGGTAGAGACAAAGATAGCTAGCTTTTTCGTCTATCCACTATCTTTCTAATTAGCGCTCTGGGCATTGACGTCCACTGCATGCTCTCAACTTCTCCTGTTTCTCACTTTCTCACCGCATACAAATGAAAGAAAAAATCATTGATGAACCTTTGATCAGATAATTCAATGGCAGGGTACCAAAATGTTCGTGATGTCTCAGAGACAAAAGGGCGTAATCCCGCTTGCCATTGAAACCGCAATGCTGTTAGTTAATTAATAAAACCGTTTTTCTCATTTGTTGAACCGAGTAAACGAGGAGCAATGATTGGAGTTTCGGGTGCATCGTGGTGCAGCCCCGGGGCACTGCTTCGGTTTTTAATCAAGCGTTGCCAGTATCAAAGATCCAAAGGCAATCAATTTAAACAGAATATTGTTTTTATTGATTATTTGGAAGAATATAAGTAATCTAGAGACAAACATGTACACAAACTGCAACTTCATGCCTAGTCTATAAACAAGGAAAGTACCTTAAAGTTTCTTTTACAAATCTCCCAAAGCGATGAATCATTCATGACGAGCTTCCCTCCAGAATGGATATTTATC
This sequence comes from Ixodes scapularis, assembly GCF_016920785.2. Lineage (NCBI taxonomy): Eukaryota > Metazoa > Arthropoda > Arachnida > Ixodida > Ixodidae > Ixodes > Ixodes scapularis. The sequence continues at coordinate 119,584,969 of NW_024609835.1, forward strand.
AGCCCTAAAATGTACAGAAAAGTTTCCCATGGACAAACAAAAGCTAGGTACAATTTAACGGCGCTAATTTATTATCTTTTTTTATAGTTTGAATACCGCGGATTCCTCCATTTTTTTCGCTCCATCTTCTTTAGCGCGTTCAAATGTATTCGGAGTCCAACGAACCTTAAGAGATCATTGAAATAAATGAACCTTTTTGTGCCTTGGACTGCTCGCCTCACCCTTCGGCATGCGAGGCACCTAGCTCTCTCTCTCCGAGAGCGTTTGATTCCTCGAAACTGCCAACGTTGAAAATACCCCATGCAAAACGGCATTTCAAAAATCCCAGTTCTTTTTTTTTTTCGCTAAAAATAAAAAAAAAAGAAGATCTTATAAATTTATTTTACCACAAACGAGAAGGAAACGGAAGTATGAATCCAAACGGGCGTCAAGGCAGCGGCGGTGGCACGTGAGGGCTCCCCGAATATTGGGCAGCTGGTACCCCGTGGGGTTGCAGCGCGACGCGGCGCGTCGTTTTTCATTATTACTGCACAATTTTCCATATCATATCCGCATATTCGGCCCATAAATATTCTCATTCACTGCCTTCCTTATAATCCTTCTTGGCCTGCCCCGCTTTCTTCCGGTGAGCTCTAACCACGTTCCTTTAAACGCGTGAACTTACGCACTGAACTGGCTAGCCTGGATATGGACTGAAAGAAAGCCAGAAATTAAAAAAGAAAAGAAGGCAAACACGTACGTGACAGCGTATCACAATAGATTTTCATTTGTCCTAAGCGATAGTGAACGAGCGCTTTGGGGGTGGAACAATAAGGTGCGAAACAAAAGTCGGGAATGAAGTTTTTCTTTCATGAGTTAAGAAACCATGAAAGTTATAAGCAGTGGAACAGACAAGGATGATGCTATTGGCGCCGAGCGCGGCCAAAAGCGTCCTTGTGACCGACTTTCACGATGGGCCAAGTGCTTACTGTGTCGTCCTGGCTGGAAAGAAGTCTGTCTGATGTGAGACTCAACTTTCACTGTGTTGATTTAAGAATGCAATCAACCCAAGCTTCCACCGTGCTTTCTTCATATACCATGGAACTCGTCGTTCGCAAGAGATGATGAGTTGCTATAGGGTCACAACTGGTGACCTCACTCCAAAGTAAATACCAACGTTATGTGATTACTTCAGTTACGGAAATACTCCTATACGCCACTCCCACCATCATTACCCTACCGCCCTCCACTCTCCGCCTAAGGTTCACCTCTCGTCGTTTGACGCGCCACCGTTTCTCAAAGAAAAAACTACTATGGTAACAAAAAAATAAACAAAAAAACTTGTGTGTATGTTTATGAAGCCAAAACTTAGTTTGCCTTAGTGGGCGTCCGGTGTCTCGGCAGTAAAGGAGCAATTTAGCTACTGCGGTACAATCACTAGCCTGGGCCCTTTAACGTGCACCACGCATTAATGACACGATCCCACACCGGTACGATGCTCAGAAACGAGCGGGTGGGGTTGAACCCAGGATCCCTGGGCTCTACAGCGCGAGCTTTAGTGCCACGTGCTCCGAGCTGGTGTGCGCTACCCCGCTCGGCCACCGACCAGGAATATGGTAATCAATGTTACTAGATCAAAGTGAGTTCACAAGCTTCCTAGAACGCCTGGCGCCTTTTCATGGCACGTCCGCTCCGAAACGCTCACTAGGCTATCAGCCCCGCCAATGTGGAAAAAAGTGAAGGATCCAATGGAACTCGGATAATGGAGGTTGTGTGAAACCAAAACTTAGTTTTAAATAAAAAAAAATGTTATATATAATTACGTCCTTCCTCATGTCGACGAGAGGATGGGTGTTTGAGCGTGTTGCATTTACTCCAACAGTAAAAAAATAAAGAATAAATTAAATATGGGTAGGTTTACAAATATTTGGGAGGGGGGGGGGGGGGTAACTTGTTAACTTATTCTGGTATAAAAATCTTTTGATGAATCTTTGTACTTTACGCACTATTTCCATTTTCAATTAAGTATTTTTTATTTGAAGTTCAATAATGTACTTCCGTATTTTATATGCTTTTCATTGCACCTTGACGTTTGGCTTGGTGGTTCCGGAGTTCTTTTCATTTTCATTTCAGCGCGATCTTTATGAGCAAAAGCATACCATCTGTCCTACACTAATTCAGTATATTAATGTCCATATATCACAATGTTTACGAGACTCGCAGCCCTCATGTGTTAGGTCACAGCCCAGCATGGGCATGTTCATCGCTGCGGAAGGCGAGCAAAGTTCGCACCACACGCACAAACATTGAAAATTGCATTAAGCACCAAGGAGCATGACGCCAGCACGTGTGACTAACTGCAATTGTATTTAATGGGCAAGACGTCTAACAGGCAAGACGAGCGTGTGGGGTAGCTGTTTCCGCATTTCGAGCATTCTCTGTGGTACTTGGGCAAGTTGTCAAAAAATGTATTGCTTGACTGGTCGACATTTCTTCGCCAGCGTAACTGCCAGCGTCTGATAGAAGGAGCACGAATTTGCTAGCGATTTTACGAAACTAGTGAGCCACGGCTTGAGCGTGCAGAGATTCAAAAACGATTTTCTCAAATTGCCAACTGCTTCCTTTTTTTTTTTTACTTTCTTATAGTTCAGCACGTAAGCCGAGGTCATACTTTGCGCAAATATTGACTATTATGAAGTTTAGACAACACGAACTTCCGTGCTTTTCGCTGTTAGGCGCGAGAAAGGCGGGCGCGCGCGTACCCGATTGCCGGCCGCGCGCCTCGTTGCCCGCCAGTGACGTCACACTTGGGTGGCGGGGAAAACCGGGGAAAAACTAGAAAGAACGATGTTTCGGTTTAGGCAACGAAGAAAATATCCCTTTTTTAATCAACTGGGGAGAATCTGTGGGAACGAGTTAACATTTCGGAATGGGGAAGCCATCCGCATTCAGATGATGCCTTTTATTTAAGTACCTCGAAAAATCGGCGGAGTTCCCCTTTTAAGGGTATATTTTAGTGAATAAAAAATCATAAGAACTGAATATGGTCGCGAAATGAGTCATACGCTCATTTGAATAACTCTCGGTGTTGCAGAAGGGCATATATCAGTAATTTTTGTGAGCGCGGTTCTTCAAACTGTGAAGTCGCCTGTCATCATATTTACTTTGAGGAGTAGGTCTAACCATTCTCTTTCCGTCGACTTCCCATCAATTTCTGAGAGAAAAAAAAATTAAGAAGCTAGAGTTACACATTTATGATAATATTCGAACGCGTTTTACACTTCTGTAACTTTAGGGCATCTTCATAGTTTATGCACAGTAATGTTTATTGTTGTATTGTCCCATCACAAACAAATTGTTCATGCAAATGCTTTAGGATGAGTAGAATGTGAGTATAAACGTTTGTTGAGAATGTTGAATATTACATTTATACAAACAAAACAAAATCTTGTTTTTACTCTTTGAAAATGGCGTTTTTGCGGTTTCCCAATGTTTTAAAATAAAAGAGATATCAAAATACATTTTTTTTTGTTGTACATTGCAATCAGCAGTTTCAAAGGTGCGAATTGGTTTGCGTCATTAGATTTTAAGTGTGTTGGCATCTTTCACGTGCACGCAAAGACATGGTGCTTTTAGCATGTGCAGTGATTCAGAGCATAAAAAACAATCTATAACAAAGCTTTATTGCTTGATCTAAAGATATCGAAATCTATGGGCCCAAACGGAATTCCAAATAATTTTTGAAAACTATACGCTGAATGGATGGCAATGTATTTCCTCCTAATTTTTAAGCGGTCATTTTTCACTAGTACAGTACCGTATGCACTCCAAAAAAGCCCGTGCGTCTACTTCTCCGCAAAACACTCAAAGAACCGATCACCGCAACATACGAAGGCAGCGCAGGGAATGAAGATGCCCAAAACACATGTTTAGACCAAAAAACGCTGTCTGAGTTGTGACATTAAGCAATGCAAGTCTGACGTTTTGCATTGCTTAATGGCACAACTCAGTCAGCGTTTTTTGGTCTAAACATAAGTTTTGGCATCATAATTCCCTGAGCTTCCCCCATAAGTAGCGCTGATTGTCTCTCCGAGTGTTCTGCGGGAAAGTAGACACACGGGCGTTTTTTATAGTGTGACTGGAAGGTCAGCAAGATAATGCCAATACTGAAAAGTGGAGACGCTAAGTCAGTTTTTAATTATAGGCCCATCGCGTTAACATCAACATTGTACAAAATTCTGGATCATATCATATCTAATCAGGTCCGACAGTTTCTATCATCAAATAACGTCCTTCGCTAGCAGCTGGTAGAAATCATACATGACTTTTCTGAGATTGAGAATGATGAGGGACAAATATACGTAATACTTTTAGATTTTAAGATGGTATTTGATAAGGTTAACCATAGACAATTGTCAATTAAATTTATTTCTATTTTGGAAGATAATAAAATTTTCGATGGTAATCGTTGGCAGTTTGTCAGTATTGAAGGAGTAAGTTCTGGTGAATGGGACGTAAACTCTGGAGTTTTGCAGCGTTCAGTTTTAGGTCCTTTGATGTTTTTGATTTTTTTAATTATCTGATTGAATACTCCCTGTTAAAGTCAGATTATTAGTGGAAGATTGTGTAATATATGCTAAAGTTAGATCTGCGAATGATCAAATTATAATAAAAGAATTTTTGTCTAAAAGCAACGAATGGTGTGTTAAAAGGGAAATGATATTAAATCTGGATAAGACATTATGTATGACGATCACTCACAAACGACATCCACTAGGGTATGGGTACACGCTGCGGGGAAAAACACTGAGCCTAGCATCAGAGTAGAGCTACTTTGGTCTTACAATTGGAGAGGAGATTGACTAGTGGCGTTCACTAGCGGCCACATCTGGCACTAACGCTGTGTGGCAACATACCCTCCGACCGCAGTCGGTAGTGCATTTGCTGCCATGGAAGACGACGACGCAAGCCTCGTGAAAGGTATGTAACACTGTCATTTTCTTCGAAACGCACCTAGATGTAAGTAATCTAGTTCCCCCTTGCGTTCAATGTCACAGAAGTGACATTGGAAGGCAAAACAAGCACATATGTGGTCACGCCCGGTTGTGTCGGTCCAGCCGCGTCGTGTCGGTTGCGCGCGCTGGATCGTGCGTGGCCGGCGCAGCGTCTGTGTTGCTCTTTTTTTTATTCACGCACACGCTCTTCCATTTTCAGTTATCCTGTCTTTTGCCACAATCATGAACCACAGGCGAAAGCAAGCGGTGCCTTCTTGAAGGAGAAGACGTACTCAGCTGCGATCCTGTCATCGAGTGCAGCATTGTCACAGAGCCGACGATCGAAGCTTTCTGCCGACAGAAAACCAATGAAACCTTATACCCGGTTTAGAAGCATGCATTGAGCACTGCGGTACGCAGCAAGTGTGCACCATATCGCTGCAAATAAGCAGCGGGCGCGGAAACGACGCCGCGATACGATAGGCGAGTGCTAGCGTCGGCGTTGTTTGCCACACAGCGATTGCTTGTGGTGATGATGATGATACTTAAACTGCGCCTGCTGTAGTTCTGTCTCCTCGCACATAGCTTCAAATATAAGTTGAAAGTTGAGCCCCGCACGCAAAGAACAGAATCGCAAAAGCTAATAAAAAACTAGGGTACATTAGGCGCTTTCTTAAACCTTCTTCGTCAGAAACTAAGATCACGGCCTGCAACATGTTAATACGGCTTTTACAATAATCGTGTGAAGTCTGGGACCCGCATATTAAATATGTAGTTACGAATTTGGAGCAGTTGCAACACCATGCGTTACGTCTTATCTACTCTTGTTAGAAAAGGCTAGACATTGTGTCACCTCTTTATGGTAGAGCGAATCTTCCCCTCCCTAACATACAAACTAAGAATAAACGTGTTAATCTTTGTTACAACATAGTAAATCAACTCATCCTAGTAAATGAACAACAGTATATAACTGACTGTATGTCGCGCATCACGCGCAATAATTATACCAGATTTGTGGAAGAGCCAAACGTTTCTAAGGATTGTATTAAGTATTAATTTTTCATGCAAACAACGGGAATATAGAACAACATCCCCGCACATGTCGTGACTGCTAAAAGTCGATATGAATTTAGTTTCTTTATCTCAGATATTTTCTTGCCAGAAGTACCTGATTGATTCACTGCTGTTTTGTACTTTTGTATTAATATGAGTGTTTGGTCGCGTGAATTTATGTGCTTGTGTAACACTACTCCTATCTTGGTCCGGTATTGGACCGATCGTATTCCAAATAAATAAATAACACCAGATTTATAAAAAGGTGAGTGAGCATATAAGCTGTAGAAATTTCATTCAATTTGTGTCAATAGTAAAACACAAAAATTCCCCTGGCGCATTTCTTTATAAAGGGGCACTGAATTCATTTTTGAAGAATGTCGTTTTTGATCTTATATTGTTTAAAATGTGTTAGTTCCCACATATACCAAGTCCTATATTACAAAACTGCCTATTCATCTCAGGGCGATAATAATAAAAAAACAAACAAAAAACATGTAGACTTTTTTCCCTCGCGGATTACATTGTGTGCACCAATTAAAGCCCTATAACAAGCGCAGATTCCGAATGATTTCATTATAACTCGTTTCGAAGACAGTCTGATAAGTACACATTTGGATAAAACTCCTCTTTTTCGCCGCGGGCGAAGCCATCGCTTGGAACTCGCCGGCAAGCGCCCTTCGTCGATCACTTCACTAGGAAGAAAATTCTTCCCAAAAAGGGCTTGTCGCGATCTTTGAACACGCTTTTAACTAGGCAATAAGCTACGCACGGTTGTGGTTTTGGGTTTGTTCGGATGCTTAGAGCATCTAGACTGAGTTGTCACCACAAAAGGCCTATCTCAGAATCGACTTCAGTGCCCCTTTAAAGATGCCGTGCAGCAATGTTCGGACTTCGGTCAAATAATTTTGGAGGTTATCCCCTATAACTTATGCATTAAAGCACTGAAAATGAACTTTGACCAAACGCAATATTCCTTATCCTAAAAAAAAAAAAATTTTCAAGCAATCAACATTTTGGGCGCCTCCATACCACTGTCAACCTTTACACCACTTCCGAGTCACGTGCGTAGTTACGCGGAATATGGAACGGAAAATCCGGTTGGATTCTCTTTCAACGCCTCCAGCGCGCGCGGCCTCCGCTTGCGGTTGACATGGCGACCTTGAAGGTTGGTCTGAGCCTGATCTGAGCGATGTTTAGGGGGGGGGGGAGGGGGGGCCGAAGAACGAAGCGTGAGTCTCGTTGTAAGGAAGTTATACCCCGCTCACACGTGCTGTATAAAGGTACCTTTAGCGTATGTCCCTATCGTAAAGAGAGATGGAGTTCGTATTCACATGGCGCACAAAGGTCCCTTTCGCTAAAGAAGGATTACGAATAAACGGAGCTCGCAGACCTCCCTTTACAGCTACAGGAAGTAGCCTTGGACCCATGAATTCAAAATAAAATCTAGCATATACGCTTCTGCTTTGTTTATTGCATTGTAATGAAAATAATATTTGCAAGGCAAAAATTATAAAGTAATCGTGAGCACAAACGGGATGGAAGATGGTAGAGACAAATTTATACTCGCGACAGCGGGCTGAAGCGGTGGCACGAACGCAATGGCGGCTGTACCAGCTAAGCGTGCTTTGAGTAGCGACGACGAGTCGTCCGCTTCGCTTGCCTAGAGCATTTGTGTGACCATGATTTTGCTTGGAGGACTTGTGAACTTGGGTGCCGGGACTAGCGGCACCAGTGGGAAAGGCCCTCGAGATCACCGGTCCGAGGCGGAAACATGGTCGCTAATCCGTCTCTGGGAGGACAATATTGGCGAACTCCGGTGACAAAGGAGGAACGCCGGAGTCTACGAGACGATCCGCCTCGGTCTCGAGGGGCTGTCTATTGAGAAGACCCGGAAACAAGTGAGCGACAAGATTGACAACCTTAACCAGACATGCAGTTGAGCCAGTATACAGTTTGTTTCTCACCTGAGCCTGCTCGCCGAGTCTCGGAGCGCGCTCGCCGAGCTTAAACTTGACGAAATACGGTATTTGACGTCGCTACGACATATAGTAGATGAATTAATTGTTTTGATAATCACGACCTCATTTAGCTGCAACGTTCCAGTGTGTCGCCTTGGTGTTTACGAGGCAAACTGCTGACCTACGGGGCCCCAGTTGACGAGTTAAAATCTCGGCCGAGGGGTCCACCATTCGAGGCAGAAGGTTCTTGGCTTTTCCTCAATAGATTATCAGCCTTTAGTCGTCCTCTAGCATGTACCAGATGACTTTTTATATGTTGTAAATAAATGCAAAGGCGCAAGCGAGCTGGACAAGAATGACGAATATAATCCCTGAAGAAGGGGAACAAAGGGGACAAAGGAAAAACACAAATCTCCAAACACAGCTAGGTGACTGGTGCGCGACCGAAAAAAATCCGCCTGGTCCGGGTATCGAACCAGGGACCCCTGCATTTCCAGTGGAGCGCTCTACCAACTAAGCTAACCAGGGATTAGACGGCAGTAGAGCAAACAGGGTTTATCAACCGCCACCAGTCTAACACCATCAAGGGAGAAAGGCTTGCATTTTAAGGTTATGATTTTATAATGCAAACAAATGCAAAAATGCAAGCGAGCTGGACACGAATGACGAAAATAATCCTAGGGGAAGGAGAACAAGAGGGACAAAGGACAAACATAAATCTCCGAACACAGCTAGGTCACTGGTGCGCGACCGAAAAAATTCGCCTGGTTCGGTTGAGCGTTCCACTGGAAATGGAGAGGTCACGGGTTCGATACCCGGACCAGGTGGATTATAGGGTCGCGCACCAGCCACCTAGATGTGTTTGGAGATTTGTGTTTGTCCTTTGTCCCTCTTGTTCCCCTTCTCCAGGGATTATATTCGTCATACCAGATGTCCTTTGTTGGTTTGCCACGTAGGCCCCCAGAAATCACCTCTTTTACTGGTTGTATTAACAATCCTTAAAACCGAACACAAAAATTTCAATTCACAGAACGTGACAAGAAGGGCTCTTGGTTCACTTGCTCCAGTTCTTGTTGCCGACAAAATAAATTGCCAGTCCCCTTTTGCGTTAAAACTAAATTTTCCACAAAAATATTTCGGTCGACGTCTGCGTATGGCTGGATTCAGAGGGAAAAAAGAATGCAGATTAAATATTGAATTCAGGTGGCAACAAGCTCCATACAGTTGCTAAATAAGTAGGAACACTTTTTTAATATTTTTTTACAGGGCGAAAAAGAAATATTAGGGGGGGGGGGGGGGGGGGACAACCGGATCTGGGAATGTAACCTGGCCTTGATAGTACGACTTCATAGATTCCTGGGGTGCCTGCCGGTGAACGATCCCAGCTTAGTGGACGATTCACTTCTTGGTGATGTTTTGTAGGTATATCAGTGATCTCATCTGCTTTGAATTATTATATGCTCAGGAGCAGGGCCGACGAGCATATTTGTACCTGTGATACCAGGCTTCCATTCTCCATGAGCATTTGTGCAATTGAAGCATGTTTCAAAGCTATACATATTTTGTACCTACGTTGTGCAAACGACTGTCTGTGGCCATGTCAATGGCCACAAACGGTCGCGTTCATGATTGCAGCTTTGCTCTGATCATAGTTAACTGCTCTTCTCTCAAATAAAAACTTGCTTTGAGCGGTACTAATTTTCACTTTTACCGATTCCTGGCCATTATAAAAGTGTTATGGGCAAAAACAGGAGATTTCTAAACAGTTAGACGTTGTAGATGTGTCGTAACCGTACACCCGTCGGCAATATGAAGGTCCGTCGACCGCTTCGTGCTATCAGCGCGATGACGCGGCTGCCGTGAAGCCTCGCTTTCTTATCGCGATATGAAGGTGAACGCCGGACCATCCACCGCTCCGTGCTATCAGCGCCATGACGTGGCTGCCACGGCTGCCAAGTTATGGCGCTGATGGCATGGAGCGGTCGGCGGTCCGGCGTTCACCTCCATATTGCCGGCGGGTGTACAGTGGTTCCGTGGTGGAACTTTTTTGCATCGTCAAAATGGCCAAAAAAAGTACAATGAATGTTTGTATTTGTCACTTAAATCTGCGCTAGAAATATAATTCACAAATATTCCTAGCTGGAGGCGGCTTTCTATTGGTCTCGGCACAATCTTGCTTCATTCATAGTCCGGCCTTGTTACAAAAACGGTACTACTTTAATGACGATGCGGTAATTTTTGCTTTACAAAAGCATGGGCAAATTTTGATATACTGCAAATGAAGGACGACGAGGAAGCAAAACAAGGAAAAGCAGTCTCTTATGAGATGCGACACACAAAGGCGATGACAGCATCATGTAAAGGCAATAACAATGGGGCATGCATGTTGTTCTTAGTTTAGGTTTTCAAACTTATCCTGGTCACAACACACACCGTAAGTTAGCCTGCCCCCTATTAGAGCGAAGCTGTATATGACTATGGTTCCATGCATTTTTGGGATCCGTGCGCAGAAACTAAATTGCATGTAAAAGCGCTCCATCCTATGGAAATGCATGTGCGCCCCGTCACCTCGATATGCATTTTGATAAGGAGAGACGTCGAAACGTGTGAGAATAGAGATACATTCGAGAACAATGGGCCTTCTCCCGCTCGAGTCGGGTGATGTCACTGCTTGACATATATGAAAGCAGCAGCTTTTATATATGTAAAACAATATATGTATAGACTTAACTTCAGAAAAGAATCTCACCAAAGTTGTAATGGAACCCATTAGTGTATATCATAGTGATCCCAAAACAATCATCACTACCGTTCGCAAATGATATATACTGTAAATAAATATTTCGTGTTGCTTTGTGAATCAACTTTAGTGATGCTCTAGAGTTTGCTGGCAAGTCACCGTCACAAAGTGGAATGGCTCCCGATTTTTTTCACCCGTTTTGGTTTCAGGTGGCTATATCAAGTATATTAATGGCCCATAAAGCGATGTTCGCACTTTCATTAAATAGTACTTAGAATTAATCAAGGGCATTCAAAACGTGTACTAATTTCTTCCTACATGCAAAAATAAAAAAATGGAGAAAAACGAGCACCCTTCGCCTACCCAACTCGCAGCCAGAAAAAGTGACCACATGACCTGGCTGCGTTTATATGCCTCCAATGTTTACCATAGGCACGCACTGGGGTTGGCAAAGCACAGGGCATGTTCTGAGTTCCAGACATTGTCAGAGTTTGACTGTTTTCTTCATTTTATTCATTAAAAACGAGTCACTGTTCGATTCTCGCCGATGCTTTCATTGTCACGAGCTTAAGCCGAGTCGTTTCCAACTGTCATCACGAGATGCACCCCAAGGGTACGTCCAAATTGTGTGTGGTTCCTACGACACGTCATCAAGCTTTTAGAGGGAGAGGCTGAAAAAATAGTCCACCTTTATTCTTGGAATCACAACATAACAAAACAATATCTGAAGTATGACGTCACGTTTAAGTGTACTTAGGTCATGCTAGGGACAGTATTTTTGTGCTAAATAAAAAAAAATTTAAACCCAATATCGTTGCATGTCCCCCTTAAGCTATGCATGTATATTGATGTCATGGGCGTTCTGATAAGCACACGTTGGTTTTTATCAGGAACCTGGAGGCATCTCCCCTGAGGAATTAGAGGAGATGGTGGATCCTGCTGAAAAACTGCAAATGGAACCACCTAAAAAAAAGACCTCCTGCAAACATTCAGAGCTTGTCAAGTTGGTCCTCGAGGAGCAAAGGGCACAGTCGCAAAAGCTTCCTGAAGCAAGGCAAAGAACGCACATCATGCAATAATCTAAAGACCTGCAGCTAGAGTTCCTAAGGTTCCTAAAATCTTAACCTCAAAAGTAAAAAAGTAAATGCAAAGAAACAGCCTCATGTTCATTTGGTTTTGGAGTCCAAGCATTGGCATACAATGCTTGCTTTGATCGTTGTCCGGACTTGAACCCCGATATACAGACGTCTTGTTCAAGGCGGAACAAACACAACTTGTTTGGGATAAATGTCATACCCACTAGTTTTTGTTTTTCTAAAGATGCGAGTGATTTGATGCTGAAATGTAGGTACAATACTATTCTCTTAAAGATGTGCACAACATGCGACTTCACCAAAATTCAGTAAAATAACTTCCTTTCAAAGAGACGCGTCAATATGAGCAATCATGGTAGAAAAAAATTTGGTTATTGCATATCACTGCACATGTGGAGTATTAGGATACTTGTTTGTGGGGATGTCATGAACCTGACGAGGTTCGACTTTCTCGAACTTTCTATGCAAAGTTAGACTGACGTTCGACTATCGTCACATGCACAAAAATAAAAACTAGTTGGCGCCGCCTGATGAATGAGGGGCGGTGTGAAACATGCTGCAGAAGGTACGTGCTCAGCAGCAAGGTCATCACATAGGCAGCTGATATGACATCAGTGGAAGCTATGTATAGAGGAGGTTGTGATACAAACTACGTGAAAAACATGCTTTGTTCTTGCAGTGACAACGACTATACTTGGGTTATTTGTTTTCTTTGCGTCCTATGTCGTCCCTTCTAGTTACATAAAGCAAAATGTAATTAAAAAATGAAAAAAATCTAAATAAACCTATAGTACTTCCCTGGGGAACTTTGGAAGACAATGCATAAAAGCTTTAGGCAAGACATCCTAAACACAAGCACAATTTGCCTGCCAGGGAAAGGTCATTTTTGAACAGATTATAGTGCCTCTGTTAAAGCATGGCTGCGCTTGGGAGAGGGGGGGGGGGGGGGTTGCCTCAAGGTACGCAACAAGTGCTGTCCGCACTGCGGTGCCACTGTCTGTCTTGGCCTTGATCTTGTGGCTCGGCCGCTCCAGCTTGTCGTTCTCCTCCACTTTTCGGGCATCCTAAACCCACTGCTTGTCCGAGCTGTAGTTGAGCGTCTCGCAGACGTTGTGTAGTATGCAGCACGCTCGAACGACGGCGTTGACATTGTCAATGCGGACCTCCATTCGCTTGAGGTTGATCCTGAACCGAGCTTTCAGACGCACAAACGTGTTCTCCACAACACGCCTGTTCTTGGAGAGGGCGTAGTCGTAGTCACCTTTGTCCTGAAGGTGATCCAAACGGTGGGGGAAAGGCTTCATCAGGTTCCTGGTGAGAGGGAATGCTTGATCGCACAGGACGATGGGTGGTATCTCTGTGCCACCATTGCTTATTGGCACGGTCACCTGGAAGTTCTCGAGCAGATGCCCCAACGGAGATCACACATACACATTGGCGTCGTGGCACTTGCCAGGGGAGCCCACATCGATATACCGAAACAGGTATCTGTGGTCCACCAATGCCAAAAAGATGATGCTGTACCTAAAACAAAGTGACCAGATGTGAGGAAGAAACAACAGAAGTACTGCACGCAACAGATCTCGGTAAATTGTGTGCTCCTGAACTAGATTGTCACTTCTTGTTAAATAGAGACTCTCAAGCCTTGGCAGCCAAATTGACCCAGCCAACATGGGTGCCCTACACCCACGGGCAACTTTCTGTGGCTAATAAATCTATTGTAAGGATAGGGTGCGCGCATCACTTCGCACGAGCTTTCCTCCCCCCTTCCACACAAAGTTGTCCGCGAGTATAGTGACATCATGTCTGCAATGCTGCTCAGGGGTGTAACGTTGCAAGAGAACGAGAATCGTCCCTGGTGTGATAGCACCAGTGTATATTTTTGGTTTATTCGTATGTTTGAGCACGAATTATTACAATTGCTTAGTTTTTCCAGGGACCAAATTACAGTGAACGGTCCATCATTGCTCGTGCTAAAGCACTCATTACCCCGTAATTTTATATGAAATGGGCATAGTTACGCCGAGAATACTATTGTTACTATTTGCTAACCATCCTTTGTGATTTCGGTAGTCGACAGCCCAGTCTTTCGGCGGCGACACAGGCAGGCAGCAGCCGTCAAGAGCACCAATGGCGTTGTGGAATCCCAGCATTGCCTGGAACTCGCGCATGTGGTGTTTAGATCCTCGTTCCGAATCATCGAGACCGTTATTGCCTCCAGTGTCTGAATTACAACGTTGCAGATCTCGCGGGAGCTTTCGTTCAACACCGATTGTCCAACAGCGAAAAGGTGGCCTATTGTCCGTTCCTCCACCGTAGAGCAGAGCCGGTACAGGCTGATGGCTACTCTCTTCTCCACTTTGATTGCTGTTTTCCTGGTGGTGTCTTGGCGTTGCATCGAGGAGCGGCAGACGTCCATGAGGCACCGGAAGGGGGTCGAGGACACACGAAAGCAGACACGAAAGGGCTATTCGCCCAACTTAGGCCGCGTGTCCTCAAACCACCTCCCCGACCAAACGTACATTGCCCTCTGTCGAGGAATCCTCGTGAATTATTGCCCCAAAAGAGCGGCGACAGTGAAGTTTGTTGCCAAAAGCTGCTCCTCAAGTTCGTCCGCTTCCTCTTCGGTGGCTTGGATGCTCTCCTTGAGCTGATTAAACTCGCTCCACCATTCACGCAGCTACCACGAAATGCCCATGCAATCGTCGTCGCCATTCGCAAGACGCTCGTCGCCGTGAGTCATTGCTTCCATCGCTAGGGCGTGATGTTTCAAGGAGAGTTGTCGATCACCTTCTGCAATATGTGTACCTCAAACTTGACCTGACACGACTGCGTGCCTCATTTTGATTTTGATTCGGAACACGGCGGGAAATTCGGGCACACCAGTGAGACATTCTAAAGAAAAGCAGATTTTTTACTTGCACCATGCAATAAAAAAATGTTAATTGATTATAAAAGGAGGTTTTACACTTCTAATAGAGTAAATCATGTGTCTCAAACCTGTTTAGTGAAAAAAAAATATATTGCTCGGTTAACCCTCGGTTTAGCCGGGCTATCCCCGGTGCAATAAACGTCAATCCTAAACCTTTCGTTTATCTGCCGTGTGATCTCGAATGCATTTTGATACAGGTACCTTTACCTAAGGGACCTAAGCTACAGGTCCTTTAGCAACCCGTGTGAATGGGGTATTAGACTGACGTAGTAGCACAGGTTGAGGCTCAAGGGAGGAATAGGTCTGTTTCACCTCGGGCAGATGGCGCAACTAAAACGTAATATAGTACAACTTTCTCGATGATATCAGGTTCTTGACGCACTTATTCACGTTGAAGCGACAATATTTATAAGATATTGCATTATATTGAGCCCATGACGGCACATCTTGCCAAGGTATTACAATGTACCCAGGGGTGCGTCACGCCTTCGTTCCCATTGCCGCCACCCCGCAGCTGCAGATCGTAAAATATACTCGTTATTTGGCTCGGTATTACGCTTCGAAATCTCGATATTTACAAAGTGTGAGGCGGTTTCTCCAATCATTTGGGAAGATAAAAAATATAAAAATTATTGAGTATATGTTAATAGGAATGAAATCCTGAGTATCTTCCACGCATACAATTCTCACCGTTATTCGAAGTTTTTAGGCTTCTATAATATACACCAATCTTTCAAAGACAGGGCAATAACTCCTTTACCCTATTACTTGCATGTAAAATGCATATAGGTATACAGAAGTTCACTCGCCTCGTCTCGCTCCTCCTTTTATTTTTACGCCTTCTTATTTTCGTTTTTACCGTATGTGCATGAGTAATAGCCACACTTCTTATGAACAAGGCACTTGCATCTACTTTTCTGGATTGCACACATACTAGCAATCACCGCGTTCTGCATAAAAGAAAAAAGAGAAAAGAACGAAGCGAATAACAACGCTGAGAACACGCTTGTCCGTATAAATGCAATTTAAGCAGATAGCATGTTCGCGTGAAGATGCATTTTCGCGTGAAGATGTTACCTCTGTCCGGTAAATCGCAGTTTTTTTTTTTGTTTTTTTTTTCTGCCGATCTTGGTAATTTGCTATTCCTGTGATCGGCGGAAAAGCAGACGCGCATGCTTTGTTCATAAGAACTGCCGAAATTACTCGAGAAAATACAGCAGTATTGAATAGTACAGGGCATTGTCAATAAAGAAAACCGTGCTTTTCAACCCAGAAATAAAGTATAGATCGCAGAAAGCCCAAGCTCCATGTCAATGTACGCCCGTTGTTGATATAGATAAAACCTGAAAGTTTTAGACGATGCTACCAAAATCAAAAGATAATTGCAAAAGGCAAAATTTCTCTATGAGACTACGTCCACCTATGCATAATATTCTCAAAACAAGAAACGAAAATGTGGGGGCCTGTAGCATTTTTTTTAGTGAAAAAAAAAGACACATAAAAAAAATCAAAAAGCGTTGTCAGCAAGCAAAAAATGCATAATTTTCTTTCCTGCAGAAAAGTGTTTTTCTCTCATGTAAATCCCATACACGAACACAATGTCAGTTCTTGATGTCGATATTCGGCTAAGGTGGACGCCGGCTCATACAGATATTTCGTCCTTCTCAATGATCCAGGTAAAGTCATGTGCACAAACTTTCGTGTTCTATCCCAACCGCTAGTGTCGCGTTTTCGCGGATTTTGAACTTCTCGTTAAGCATAATTTATTTGGAGCGGTCGAAAAACACGGCTTTCTTTTCTCCGGAACACCCGGAATTTCTTATCTTACCTCTTTTTTTTCTCGTCCCGCTTCGAACCAGAAAGATCTACAGAAAACACTTCCATTTCTATATTTCTGAAGCAAGGACTCTACTAATGCACCTTCAACCGCGAAGATGAGGGTGCGCTTGAGCCTTGCACCCCCATCCAAATGACCCCTAGTAGTATATGCCCTTGCCGTGCCTCTTGCACCGAGTGGATGCGTGGAGACAACGGCTCCTCGCATTATTTTCCCCCAGGGCGGCGTCTTGCCCCGTCGCGTCGGCCTGCATACGCGCGGCGGCCCTGCGTGCGAACGTTTCTCCTTAAACACCTGCGCCGGCCGATGGGCCGAGGGAAGCGAGGCACCGGGCCTTCCCTTCCCCAGACCCAAGGAAGAGCCCCCTCCATTATAGATAGCTGCGTGTCCCCTTTCACGCAATGGCGTCCCCCACCGCGCGTGTCGGCGGGGATTCGAAGGCGGTAGTGTCGGCGGCTCTGCGACCTGCCAGCCAGGCACTAGTCGGGGGCTACCACGCCCATCTTGCGATTCGACGAGTTGGGGAGTTGGAGACAGATGAACAGTTTTTCCGAGGGCTCTTTCGGGGATTCGCGTTTGGAAACAAGGACAAGTAGGGGGAACATCTGGAGTGTGTGCAGGCATGGAAGGAAGTGGGGAAAACTAAAATATCCACGTGAAAATGTTCTCAAAGTGTAGAGTCCCAGCTATACTGAGAGGGAGAAAATGCTAAACTCTCTCTTGCATGCCATATGTCGTGTTTTTTGGGTTTTTTTTTTAAACTAGTACATTAACTTTGGGATTAAAAACAGCGAAAAAAGACGAAGGACCAGACGAACAAGTAAGACAGACACAACGCTGCGTCCGTGTTACTTCTTCGTCTGGTCCTTCGTCTTTTTCCGCTGTTTTTAATCCCGAACTATATACCAACTCGCCCAAGCCTCAACTTTAGCAAAGTACATCAATTTGCGCCAGTGTCGAGGTCTTTGACCTCGATATTTCACGTTACATTTCGCCTATCTTCGGTTCCCATGAATGTGCCCTAATGCTAGTAGGCTTGAATTCTATAGTATTAAAATTGACTTCCGTGCTTCCACTGTATGTGAGTGAAACTGCACTATACACAGCAACAACTGTTTTTGGCAATGCAGTCGAGAGCAGAAGAGCCCGCACACAGCTTTATTCAGCGCTCAAAATGGGAGAAGGAACACGTGCCTGTACCCCCCCTGCATTGGCAAAAAAAGTTGTCGCCGAGTATAGAAGGTGAGCGTAGATTGACCAATCTCAGATTCCTATATACCGCAGTCGATGCTGATATCCGACGGAGCCAAGCAATCAACACCAAAAGTGTATCCTCACGGCCCTCGCCCTCTTTGTACGAGCTATCTCCGGGTGAACCAATCACGCACACTGAATGTCCTATGATCGGACTTTCTTTTTTTTTTCGATGCGTTATTGTTTTACCTGGTGACAGCAATTGCAGAAAAAGAAACAACGAGCGCCCTGATGACGCACATTTTGCGCCGCTTGATTCATTCCATCAGATTTGTCGAATAACGTCCGCTGTGGCCGGACGTATACGAAACTCAGTATACGAAAGAGAGTTAAGCTGTAGAAGCGAGACCTCGGCATTGTAGCGAACCCAGGGTAGTCCTTGTTGTCGGGCTCCGCCGGAGCCAGGTACCGACCAGGACATCAGGAAGATGGGCCTCGGAAGCCGGGTTACTTTTTGATAGAGGTTTAATTTACATTTGTACAGTTGATTCAAGACCAGAGAAGAGAAGACATTTGCTTGTCAAAGTTCGCTTATTTTAAACACTGGGTTCTCCCTAGGTCCCTAGGTAGGGACCCCCACATCGGTGGATAGTCGGCCAATCACAGAAAGGTGTCCAGTTCAAACACCGCCCCACATTCCATGATTACGCACACTCAGCCGCCGTAAACACTTCACCGTCGGTCTAGACGGCGCCGAGAGTCTCACTAAAACACCGGCTCGTTGGAATTCACGCAGCTGGTCAAAACACCGTCCGGGGCCGAGACGTGACGTGCCGCCTTTCGACCCTTCGTGTCTACGCGTTGAATGAAGGCGTCCGGATGATCTCATCGTCCCGGATCGTGCCCTGGTGTTTCGGCGGTGAAACCTAAGACGTTGTTTTCCCTCTTCGGAGGCTACATCCAGACTTGTACACGTTAAAGTCTGGATATATCTCGGCGCACGTCTCGTGCGTTCGCTGGGCAGGCGTGCCTCCGAAGCGATGATGGCGCCAGGCTCGCTGAGTCAGATGACCTTGAACCCGCGGGAGGCCTCCGGCGAAAACAAACGGCCCGATGCAGACATTAGGAAATGGTCCGGGGCCTATTCATAACACCGTTCATTACAGCTCCTCCACGCACAGGAAGATCTCTGAAGGGGAGGAGTAACCGCTTCACGCCTGAAGAGATCAACATTCAAGCGGCAGGAAGAAGCTTCACACATAGTAGACCCCGGCCGAAACAAACAAAACCAGCAAGTGTCCACACTGCCTCCGAAGCCGCCAGGCCTTCCTATGTTTTCCATATTCCAGCTAAAATCACTCTAAACGTGTGCCATGAAGCCTCAACACAAGACTAAACTCGGTTCCATTCTCGACGCACGTTACAATATAGCCAGATTCAAACAATATGCGTACAACAAACATTCGCCTACACGTAAAATAATAACCCGTTAAATGCATAGGAAAATCAAGCAACACGAGTCTAAAAAGACCTACTCAGGCCATCTACATTTCCGTTAGCCGTTCCTTTCTTGTATTTTACAGTGAAATTCAGCTGCTGCAGAGCAAGGCTCCACCGCAGAAGCCGAGCATTTTTGGATGACATCTGAGTCAGCCAAGTCAGCGGGCAGTGATCGGTAACGAAGACGAACGGGGCTCCATACAGGTAGCAGGATAGCTTTTGGGTCGCCCAAATCAGGCACGCGCATTCCTTTTCGGAGGCGCTAAACGCCTCTTCTCGGGTACTGAGCTTCCTGCTAGCGTAGAGCACGGGGTGTTCCTCCCCGCGGTCATCCTCCTGGCAAAGAATGACGCCTAACCCGCGATTACTCGCATCGCACTGTACAATAAAGGAACGGTTATAATCTGGCGTGCGCAGCACAGGAGCGCTGCACAAAGCAGCCTTCAGCCCGCGGAAGGCCCTCTCCATTTCCTCCGTCCAGGCGACCTTCTCGGGCGCGCCCTTCCTCAGAGCATCCGTTAAAGGGCTAGCCATCTCGGAATACCGCGGAATATAGCGCTGATAATAACCCGTCAAACCGAGGAAGGCTCGAATGCCTGTTTTTTGGACGGGTTGCGGAAATTCATTTACCGCCTCGACTTTTAGCTCATCTGATCTACGCCGGCCCTGGCCCACCACGTGCCCCAGGTAACGCACTTCCCCTTTCGCCAGCTGGCACTTTTTGGGTTTTACAGTTAGTCCGGCCTCATGCAATCGACTGAAAACATCCCTAAGGTGTCTGAGGTGGTCTTCCCAAGTGGCTGAGAAGATTGCCACGTCGTCTAGGTACGGGAGGGCGTATGTTTCAGCGCCCCTCAACACTCGGTCCATTAATCTCGAAAAGCAAAAGGGCGCGTTTTTTAGACCGAAACTCAACACAGTCGGGCGAAACGTTCCAGAAGGAGTTACAAAAGCGGCATACTGGCTCGCCCTCTCGGTCATTGGGACCTGCCAGTACCCTCTAACTAGGTCCAGGATTGAGACAAACTGAGCCCCACTTACTCGTTCCACCCTCTCCTCGATGTGGGGAATCGGGTACACTTGGTCTTTAGTGATCGCGTTAAGTTTGCGATAATCGACACAGGGTCGAGGGTCCTTTCCGGGGGCCTCTACGAGGATCATGGGCGAGGTATACTCGCTCTCGCAAGGGACGATGACTCCCAACTTTAACATCCGCTCGATCTCAGTCCTTAGGATATCCTGCTGTCGTGGAGCCATGCGGTAAGGTCGGCATCTGATTGGAACACCAGATGTGAGCTCTATGTCATGCGTCACCACCGAGGTCTTCCCCGGAATCTCTGAAAATAGTCCCTCAAACTCTCCTAACAGTTGCCTCAGGTCTGCCACCTGAGACGCCGTCAATTGGTCGGGCTGTACCGCGAGCGCCATTATCTCATCAACTCCGACAGACCCGTCCGAAGGTTCTCCGAGTTGCGGAACTTCCAGCTCCCCCTCGTCGGACCCATTCAGCGCAATGTTGACCAACTGAGGGCTACTCACGTACGGCTTCATCAAGTTGCAGTGATAAATCTGAATGGATTTTCGTTTACCTGTTCTCTCAATAGCGTAGTTGGTATCCGAAAGCTTTTGGGCCACCCGAAAAGGCCCTTCCCACTGCACCTCCAATTTGTTGGCCCGCGAGGGGCGTAGTAACAACACTGCATCTCCCTCGGAGTACTGCCGAAACCGAGCGTTTTTATCGTAGTAACGTTTCGCTCTCTCCTGGGATGCCTTCATGTTCGTCTCAGCGATCTCTCTCGAGCTCCTGAATCTCTCTAACAGAGCTAGAATGTACTCCACTACGGTGGGGTCGGAGCCCCTTGATTCCCACGACTCTCGAAGGAGCCTTATTGGCGAACGCATGCCTCGACCGTAGACCAGCTCAGCGGGGCTGAAGCCAGTGGCGTCATGAGCTACGGAACGTAGGGCGAACAACATCGCAGGAAGGCAGGCCTCCCATTCGCACTTGTTCTCGTAGATGAGGGCCCGCAACACGCGCTTCATCACAGAGTGCCATCTCTCTACGCTGTTTGTCTGTGGATGGTAGACCGAGCTGTGTATTAGTTTTATCCCGCATCTTTCGAGAAATCCCGTAGTGAGCGCACTAGTGAATACCGTTCCCTGGTCGCATTGTATTTCTCGGGGAAACCCCACTCGCGCAAAGACATCCAGGAGCGCCTTTACAATTTCGACCGAAGTTAATTCCCTCAGGGGCACCGCCTCGGGAAACTTGGTTGCCGCGCAAAGCATGGTAAGTACATAGCGGTACCCTGTCTTTGTAGTAGGGAGAGGTCCGACAACGTCTATCACCAGGCGCTGAAAGGGCTCAGAGATTAGCGGCACCAATCTCAAAGGCGCCTTCGACTTCTCGTTTGGTTTGCCCACCCTTTGGCAGACATCGCACGCCCGCACTCGGTTCTCGGCGTCCCGAAAACACCCGGGCCAGTAGAACTCAGAAAGAAGCCGTTCTTTAGTTTTTTTATTGCCCAAGTGGCCTACCCACCCTGCGCCATGACAAAGCCGCAGCACGTCCGCTCGATACTTCTCGGGTACCACGAGCTGGTCAAAGGTTCGACCGCGTCTGTCTCGGTAGTGCCTGTAGAGCACGCCATCTTGAACCGGAAAGCTGACGTTCTTCCTCGCTACACCCTCCTTGCTAGTCTCCCAGATTCTAGCTAGACTGGGGTCGCCCTTCTGCTCGCTGATGAGCGTTTCCCTCGTTACTGTAGCGAGTTTGTGGAAGCTGTTCGAAGACGGAGGCACCAGAACTTCATCAGGCAAGGTTACGTTCTCATGATCGTCCTCTTTCTCTTTCCTAATGCCTGTCTCCCGACTGGCAGCTGTGTTTGCCTCGTCGGTCCGAGTTCGCGAGCTCTCCACTTTCGCTTCCCCCAGCAGCTCGTCTGTTGACAGCACCTTTTTTGGTGGATCATACATCAGCTGGGCGGAAAGCTCTCGAGCCTTGGACCGCGTCAGTGCCTGAACGAGCCCCTCCCCGAGGCTTCTGCCCTGATCTCTCAAGATTTTCTCCGTTCGGTTCGAAAACAAATAAGGGTACTGGGGGGGCAGTTTGTCTGAAACTGCCGCCTCAGTGCGCACCTCTCCGAACGGTCCGGAGATCAGGATATCAGCCAAGGGAAGGCACAAGCTCCCCTCGTCCATGACTGACCGAATCCAACTACACTTCCCATTGAAATGGGCCTTCGTTACGAAATCGGGGTGGACCACATCGATGGTCGCCCCACTGTCACGCAACACTCGGCATGATTTGCCGTTTACCGTCAAAGTATAAAGGTACGGGCCCAACAGCTCTTCGTTCTCTTCGCACTGGCTCGCGCATGCAAAAACGACCTTGGGTTTTCGACACCCTGCTGCGATGTGTCCCGTCTCGTGACAATTAAAACACGTGATCGGTTTCTTTGCCTCAAAGGCCTTCTTCTTGTCCCGATCCTCGCGTTCTTTGCCGCTGGCACCCTCCTTTTCCTTTTGTGACGACTTACTTTCGCCAGGTTTCTGGCGAAACTCTTGCCGCTTCCAGTTTTTGCGCCTCACCTCCGAGTCCCCCATTTCAGGTGGCTTCCCCGTCCCCTCTTTACCGCCCCTGCGCGAACTGTGCTCGTCCGCGAGGTCGGCCGCTTTGAGGACGGAGTCTACCCCTGTCTTGTCTTGTACCCATGTACGCATGGACTCGGGAAGCGTCTTATAAAACTGCTCTAAAGCGATCGTTTCCAGCATCTTTTCCTTACTTTCGTACGAGTCGGCCCCCTTCATCCACTCGATGAGGTAGCACCGGAGCTCGTACGCGAATTCTGCGTAGCTGGCATCCGACCGTTTCGTCGCGTTTCGGAACTTTTGCCTGAAAGCCTCTGCCGACAGACGATATCTTTTGAGCAAGCTGCTCTTGACTTTCGCGTAATCGTCCGCGTCTTCGGCAGAAAGCCTGGCAATCACCTCGGCTGCTTCGCAAGGCAGCACGCTCAGTAACCTCCTGGGCCAGGAATCTTGGGCGAAGCGAGCTTTTTCGCATGCCCTTTCAAAATTAACAAGATACAGGCCCATGTCCTGTTCAACCTTGTAGGTCTGAATCAGCTTGGTCATGTCATAAAGATCATGACGTCCTGCTACCTGATGTCCAGATCCTACCGTCGTTTTCCTTAACTCAACCTCTAGCCGAAGTTTTTCGAGTTCCAAACTTGCACGAGTTGCTTCATCTTCCTTTTGCGCTTTCAATTTTGCCCACATCCGTCCAATTTCATCCTCCGGCAGGTCTTCATTCTTGATAGCGTTAATAATTTCCGACTTTTTCATCGAGCTACTTGTCTCTACCCCAAGCTCATCGCATAGACCGAGTAACTCCGATTTCAGCAAGCGTTCGAACTCCATGGCCGTAACTGATCTGGGTGCAAAACCTCTCTCACCCTACCTGGAAGTACTACGAAAATCCGCTTCCAAGGTAGACCCAAACGCCTCTGCAAGATTACACTTCTATCTTACAGACCTGGCGACAGAGAAGCAATGCAGGCACTCACCAGATTTTGAAGTTCACGATCCGCGGGTCCACCAGCGCTGCTTCTCATCAGGAGTCGTTGGTCTCAATCCCACCGCTGCCACCAGTTGTAGCGAACCCAGGGTAGTCCTTGTTGTCGGGCTCCGCCGGAGCCAGGTACCGACCAGGACATCAGGAAGATGGGCCTCGGAAGCCGGGTTACTTTTTGATAGAGGTTTAATTTACATTTGTACAGTTGATTCAAGACCAGAGAAGAGAAGACATTTGCTTGTCAAAGTTCGCTTATTTTAAACACTGGGTTCTCCCTAGGTCCCTAGGTAGGGACCCCCACATCGGTGGATAGTCGGCCAATCACAGAAAGGTGTCCAGTTCAAACACCGCCCCACATTCCATGATTACGCACACTCAGCCGCCGTAAACACTTCACCGTCGGTCTAGACGGCGCCGAGAGTCTCACTAAAACACCGGCTCGTTGGAATTCACGCAGCTGGTCAAAACACCGTCCGGGGCCGAGACGTGACGTGCCGCCTTTCGACCCTTCGTGTCTACGCGTTGAATGAAGGCGTCCGGATGATCTCATCGTCCCGGATCGTGCCCTGGTGTTTCGGCGGTGAAACCTAAGACGTTGTTTTCCCTCTTCGGAGGCTACATCCAGACTTGTACACGTTAAAGTCTGGATATATCTCGGCGCACGTCTCGTGCGTTCGCTGGGCAGGCGTGCCTCCGAAGCGATGATGGCGCCAGGCTCGCTGAGTCAGATGACCTTGAACCCGCGGGAGGCCTCCGGCGAAAACAAACGGCCCGATGCAGACATTAGGAAATGGTCCGGGGCCTATTCATAACACCGTTCATTACAGCATCTATTACAGCTACTTTGCATCGAATGAGGCAGTAGCGTTAGCTGATAAGAATGCCAAATGGCGAACCGCGAGCCAAGAGGAGTTACCGCGTTGGGTAACGCCCTGCGTTTATTAATCTGTAGAAGACTATGGGATGTCCGTTATATATGGTGGAGCGCTTAAAGGGATACTTCAACGAAATCTGAAATATTCCCGTCGTGTTAAGAAATAGGTTGAATATGATCCACAATATCCGTAAGTGACAATCGCACGTTTGTATTTTGAGCCTGGTGGCTGTATTTTTCGTTATAAACGGCCCACTCTGGCAAGCGCTCGGAGAAGGCCCAGCGGAGACCACGTGACATCCAACGCAATCGTGACGTAGGTCGTCTCAGGACGAGCAAAGCTACGGCGAGGCTGACGCCGAGAGGATGGCCTAGTCGTTCCAGCCACCGAAGCGGCTGCTTTTGTACGAATTTTGAGTGACGGGTTAATCTTCTATAATCTTGTAGGGGGACATTATCGACTTCTGCGACACATAACAGGCATTCTCGGGAAGAGGGGAGTTCCTCCTTCCCCTCTTCTCTCGTCGTGGCCGGAGGCGAGACAACCTCCGTCACTAGTTGTCAAGGTTCCTAGACGGGCATTACAAGCGAGGCGTTAGCGACATCCAGCAGGTGCTCTTTGCTAATCGTTTAATTCACTTTAAAATTCCTTTTCGTGACTTTTTTAACAATATATTGTTGTGTTCGATGTGATGCTGCTCCTTTGAACACATATAGATAAAAAAATAAGCGTCGAAATTTTGTTGTAGTATCCCTTTAAGATCATCAAAGTTCCCGGCATGTGGATTACAAACGACCTTTCTGTATGTGTGCGTGTGTTCCGGGGGGGGGGGGGACCCCTAAAATCGGAAGATGATAAAAATCTGATCTGCAAGCGGGGTCGGAAGGGGGTGTTGCTGTCGTTTGTGCCTAACGCGTTCACACCGGGGCCTCGTGGAACTGACGGCACAGATCGTAACTTTGGTGCATGGAAGACGTGTCCGACTGGTCTGTTTTCTGCGTAATAAAAAAAAATGGTCCCTCGATTTTCACCCGAAGATGTCACAGAAGTGTCATGTTGCCGGGAGCAGCGCTCATGGAAGTGTCACAGCAGTGGAGGTGGATGTGTGATACCTCTGTAACGCGGCCGTTTCAACGATCATTGAGCCAACAATCGTTGTTATCTCCCAACTGTCATTGAGCTCAACTAAGTTGTTCGGTGTTACACGGTACACAGGCCTAACAACCCCAACTTTCGCTCCCAGTTGAAATCGAAACGACACCACAAGCTATGTCACATTACCTTTTATTTTTTATAAGTGATGCCAATTAATTATGTGCACACTTTTCATTAATTGTAAACGCTTAACACAAAATCTAGTTTGTTTTTATTTTAGAGTAAACAAAAACGATAATCAGAAGGTTTCACACGTATTCAAGCAACAGACACATGACGAAAGTCTTATTCGTACCGAAATCCCAATGGCCGCGCTCTCCAAGCGTGGGCTTTCCCGACGTGCCGTAATCGTTTCAGCTGCCAGCTCTGGCCCCGAATCATACCTTTTCCGACAATATTTGCTGCTACGATACTTTCTCGATACCTCCCCGATCTTCAGCAATAGTAAGTGTTTTGCTGGTGCTGGGGCCATCAGTAAGCGTGGACGCGGATGCCGCCAAATTGAACTCTTCCAAGAGTTTGTTTGAGAAGTTCAAGATATTGAGAGACGCAAATGTTGTCAACAAGAAATCCAGACTGAGTTTTCCGTGGTTCTTCTGAGGTTGTCAGGCTTCATTAAGAAAAGTCTCGATTGGTGGGTGTTTTCAGATAAGTTCGGCCGGCCATGTCTGCTGACCTTTTTTAATTTTTACGAAAAAAGATGTTTTACAAGCTCAATACCCATCTAAACAAAACCAAAATCTGTTTTGCGAGTAAAAATGTTGTCTTTGCGGAAAACAATTCGAAGCACACACTCCGTACGAAGCGCTTTCTGAGAATTGCGCGAAGTTGGCCATTTGGGTCACCTCTCTCTCCCCCCCCCCCCCCCCCAACAAAAAAAAAACTGTTTTGGCTGCCAGTCTAGGAATCTTTCCTAAAAAACTATCAATGAGGGGGATGACTCAAAATTTTTATTGTTAAGTATTCACGTTGTTAATTTGTAGCAATAAATCTAAGACATGGGAAATTCCGCAAAAGTACATAAAGTTTATTTATTTATTTTCTCCGCATCTCTAAATACCAGGACTTTCAAACTTTGCCAGCATGTTGTCCCGTATCTTGTTAATATTCTCGCTAAATGTGGTTGTCCTGGGCAATGAAATACATTTATGAGGAACGTTCGAATATAGTCATTTTATTAATCACGAGTTATTTTTACTGAAGTCAATTAAAACAATAAAACCTATCTTCGAGTTTTATTTTTTTTTTTTACTTTCTCGCAATAAGGCCAATGACAGGTACTAACGGACTCTGCAAAAACATGCTGCATTAGATTTGTGCATTCTAGGTTGTAAAGCTAGAAATATGACCAAATTAAGGCTACCGCAGCACCGTGAAGGGGGCGTGTAGATACCCATAGATGAAGAATTCATTAATTTTACAAAGTGTAAAAATGCTCGAGGGTGGTAAAAAAGAAACTAATTGATGTCACAGAGCCGCACGCTGGTTTGACGTTAAGAATTCTTTGTGCGTTTTTGTATAAGAGTCGAAGTAAATGTATGCGGTCCGGGGCGATTGAGAGGCTCACTCCTCTCGCAAGCTTCGCAAGGCCTTTTTTCAATAGCCGGAGTGCAGGGTCTCTGTGCACGCCACATAAAGGAAGTGTCCAGAGCGGCTCCGATTAACACATGTTTATCTCAGAGGTCGGGGCACCCTAGCGTGCTCCACCTGGCTCTTCGTCCGGCACGCGTTGGTGTAAACAGCGGGGAGCGCCGGCCGGGCCCGAGGGCCAGATTCCTTACCTCCGTGCGCAGTCGCCTTCAGACCATACATGGGGAAATTACTTTCAGAATGTAATTTAAATACCATTGCAATCACTTTGCTCTAAAAGTAGTTTAAGTACAATTACAATTACAACTACGTGTAAAGTAATTAACTGCAATGACACATTACCTTTAAAAAGTAGTGCAATTACTTTACAATTTCTTATTTCTGAGAGCGACCCGACTGGGCCTCATAGATATAAGCGAGTTGTATGGAATGAAGCACAATTGCTTGTTTCTTGTCCTAATGTTTGATGAGGTTTAAGCATCGCTGCATAAATGTCACGTGTTGCACTTTCCTTTTATAAATTTTCTTAAATTCACGATATAACTTGACAGTCTGAGGCAAGGACGTGCTATGTTCTTATATTTTTAATAAAGAATAACAAATTAGTTTATATGCTAGAAGACGCCAGATCGCTAAATTAAAAAATTCGGTTCACAGACTTTTGCTATCCAGGCAAATAAAGAGGCGACAATTAGTCATACATGAATATTTTACAAGTGTTAATAAAAAACTAAAATCCACACGCGCTATACACGTGGTCAACTTTCTGTGGCAATTCGAAGAGAGGAGAAAAGCGCGTGTACAGCGGTTGGTGCACCATCTCCTTTAGCATTGACTGCATTGCCTCAGAAAGCTGACCGCGAGTATAATACAACCACATTCACATACAAACAAAATGTTATTGTGAGTGATTTACATTGAGTTTAAATTATAATGACTCAGGCATATATAAGAACCGAATCGGGGCTCCCGAATCTTTGGTGACAATATTCACAGGTGCGAGGTCAGTCTCCAGAATGCGTATGCAAATAATATTTGAAATAAAAACACCATGAAATAAACTTCAAAATAATACAAAGATACAAATATGCGACAGCACTGGAAGAGGGACGCAAAAAACTGGCAAAAAATAGAATAAAAATAACTTCATAGACAATTAGAATTCTAACCTTAACTGAAAGCTGATGCTCAATTTTTTTTTTCTCAATATTTTTCAAGTTTACGCGATGGTGTTCTGCTCGCACCGCAGACGGTGCTACACGGCGCCGTTGAGGTAGGCTCCAAAGAAAATTGTCTCTCAAACACACTCACAGAAAAAAAAAAGACGAAACGTTTTTTTTTTTGTTTTTTTTTTTCTTGTTTTTTTTTTGTATGTGCGAGTGTGTCATCGAGCGCTAGGCCGCTTCTGCGAGCGCTGAGGCTTTCGAGAGGTTCCGTCGGCGCCGCAAAGTGTTGCAAACGTAATTGTAATTATACCTGAAATGCTTCAAACACTGACGCTAGAAAGTAATTAAGTTAAAATTACAATTCCTTTTAGCCAAAAGTAATTAATTACAACTGCAAATAACCGAGAAAATTAATTAAATTACAGTAATTGACTTACTGTAATTGAATTACTACTAAAGTATGCTTCAGACGGATAATAAAAACTAAGAACCGTTCCACACCACGAGTAGGACTGCGTTTTGGAAAAGGTACCCGCAGGCCGTAAAACGCGAAGAGAAGATAAACACTGGGGAGTACCCGGTGTGTAAAATTGTTTTTATAATTCTTTTTCATCAAATTTTTATGAGGTTTATTGTAGCCGCTTTGCACTACACTACTCACAGATGCTTTCTTTCTTTCTTTCTTTCTTTCTTTATTGGTTTTCCATTTCATACAGAATGGAGGAGGCCGAGGAAAAAAGCTACAAACGCAGCTTGTGGGGCCCTCGGCCCCCTTTAAATGATGGCAGCATCGGACTCACAAAACACTCACACACAGTAACAAAACACTTCCTGGTCAATCAGATTCACTCATTCGATACAGCTCCACACATTAGTATACAGTTGCAATTTAACATGATTAGGTCGGGTAAGGAACACAAAACAATTCTAGGAAATAGCTCGTTTTCATCTCAGGCAGTTCTAAGGGCACCGGTATCAGAAAATGAACATAAAAGATATCTCAGTTCAGAAGGGGTTATAGAGGATATATCGGTGCCAGCCTCCTCAAATGAATTTAGTAGTCGAGGCAAAGTATTCCTACGCATTTGGTCACCATAATTTGTCCGAGAACGAGGAACTATCCATGGTTCTGGAGTTCGTGTTTTATGCGAATGTTGCCTTTTTTCTAAGTTTCCTATTTCTAAGAGTGTAGAGGTATTTTTCCTAATGCTGTAATAAAAATCTCGCATAAGCCTCCTTCGGTATATGTCATGAACTTTTGGAATGTTATATTTCTTGAAAAGGTAGTCAGTATGTTCGGTGTATGAGACATTGGCAATAACGCGTATCATTCTCTTTTGCATTAAGTGTAATTTATGGAGGTTAGATTCTGTTGTTGTGCCCCATACAAGATGGCAAGAGTTAATATGAGATACAAATAGCGTATTGTAGATTAATAATTTAACTGATTCCGGAAGAATATACCTATTTCGATTCAGTATACCAGCTATTTGACTAAGTTTGACTAATACAAAGTTAACATGCTCGTCCCATTGCATGTTACTGGAGAAGTACGTGCCAAGCACTTTTATAGTGTCCAAAACTTCGATGTTTGTGTGATTAAACGCTATGTTATGATGCAATGGGATAGGCGTTCCTCTTGTATAGAAGAAAACGGCTTTAGTTTTATTAGAATTAACTTTTAAACGGTTCTGTTTTGACCAAGAGCTTAATTTACGTAGAACATCATTTGCCATATTGGTTATCTCGGCGTAGGAGCTGGACGATAGAAATATGCTAGTATCGTCCGCATAGATTATAAACTTCGCCTGTTGACATATATGTACGATATCATTGACGTATAAGTTAAAAAGCAACGGGCCAAGAATGCTACCCTGAGGCACACCAGAGATTATTTCTTTGCTTTTAGATGTTAAGCCATTCAGGAAAACGAATTGTCGCCTTCTGCCGAGATAGGATTTTATGAACTCAAGTGGCAGACCCCTTATGCCATACCGCTCAAGCTTTTTAACTAGAATATTGTGATCGATATGATCAAAGGCCTGGGTAAAATCAACAAAAATGCCCAAAGTCAGAAGCTTCTGCTCGAAGTTTTGTAAAATATATTCTTTTTGCTCAAGAAGAGCGAGCTCCACAGACTTATTTTTTTGGAATCCATACTGAGCTTTAGTTATTAGCTGATATTTTGCACAAAATGACGATATTTGATTTAAAATAACTTTTTCTAAGCATTTCGAGAAAATTGGAAGGATAGAAATTGGGCGATAGTTCTTTATGTCTAACCTATCACCTTTTTTATATAGTGCTGTAACTTTGGCAACTTTCATTTTGTCTGGAAAGGTTCCTGTGGAAATACATAAGTTGTATATATGAACCAAGACATGGACGATTTCATTAATTACGTACTTGACAGGTCTTATCTGAATACCGTCAGCATCACGGCTGCAAGAGTTCTTGAGTCCAAGAAAGGTTGAACATACCTCTACACTGTCGGTTGCATGTAAAAAAATACTGCTTTCGTTTCCGGACAGGGAGTAACTACAAGACTCATTTGAACACAGTTCGGGTTCTCTATGGACAAAATAGTGGTTAAACGCATTCACTAGTTCAACTCCTGTCAGTACGCGTCCATTGAGAAAAATTCTTTCTATTGTTTCAACATTCTGTTTTCGTTTCATGACTACACTTAGCTTGCTCCATAGCTTATCTGTGTCCCCTGCACAGCTAGAAAAGAGGTTCATGTAGTAAGCTTCCTTGGCACTCCTTAACTCTTTAGTTAGTTTATTACGATAGACCTCCTACAAGACAGCAAGACTAGCTGTCCTCCGAGTGACTCCCTCAGTATCGCAGCTTCGACTTCGTATGTCGCTGCAATCTGCTTTTCTCAGATGATCGTGAATCTAACGAGACTAACGCTTTAAAGCAAGAAATGATTTTCAACGCTACTCTCCAATTTCACAAGTTCGTCCGTTCGTCCGTTGGCGCAATTTCCGCTAAATTACGCGGGGAAAGTGGCGTCTTGTGCCGTCACGTGACATCACGTGACCTGTACGTTAACTCGGTTTCCCCACGAAATTTTGAGGGAGAATTCATGTCTTGCATGTGGCCCAAACATCAATTCAGTTTCCCCGGTAAATTTAGCTGAAAATTGACGTCACATTACCTATACACCAATTCAGCTACCAGCTAAGTTTAGCGAGAAAATTCACGTCTTGTGAGCGAGACGCCAATCCAGTTTCCCCTCTAAATGTAGCCGGGGAAAGCGACGTCGAGTGACCGGACGTCACGTGACATATACACCCATTCAGTTTCCCCGCTAAATTTAGAGAGAAAATATACGTCACGTGATACACCAATTCTCTTACCAATTTCCTCACGCAGTTCCCTGTAATGCATTTTATGCATGATAGGACGTTTTAAGGTAGAGAATATGATTAAACCCTAGAGAAGGGGGGGGGGGGGGGGGGGGGGGCAAGGGGGACAAAGGGCAAACTGAAATCTACAAACACAGCTGGCTGACTGGTGCGCGACTGAAACAAGCTTCGGGGACATTTCTGCTTCGCTTTTAAGAGTGGAACGCGATAGCCGTTATCGGGCCCCCTTTACAAAGCGTTCTCACAGAAACCCGCGTTCGCTCACTAGCCGTGCAAACGTTTGTGAGCGGTCCAGTTAATAGCGTCGCGTGCCACATGACGTCACATGACGTCACATGACGTAACGTGTGACGTTAAGTTACGTAACGCGTTACGTCACGCGCGGCTTTGCCGTCATGTTACGTTATGACCCTATCGACCGCCTATTAATATAGAGAAATTTTTTCCGCTAAATTTGGCGGGAAAGTTTTCTGCGAAACATAGCGAAAAATTATCCGCTAAAGTTAGCAGAAAATTCGCCCCCCCCCCCCCTTTTTGCGGGTTTACATTGTCATGACGTCACAGCCACGTATGACGTCACACGTGTGACGTCACACGTGGCTGCGTGCGTTGCATTATGGGATTTTTTTATGCCATCGACGCCAGTGCCATATTTTCTGCGACACGAACTCCTAAACGCTATTGTGTTAAAATCCGCATGGTCCTGGGACCTGTATTGAGTACAGGACCTCTCAGTTTCCAGTGGAGGGCTCTACCAACTGAGCTAACCAAGAGTTATGCGTAAGTAGAGCGAACGGGTTTTAACAGCTGCAACCAGTCTAACACCAATCTTTTCTGCCCCTCTCCAGAGTTTATTATTGATATTCTTGTCCAGCTCGCGGCACTTTTTCATTAATTGCATTAACATAATGATGGTACAGGGAACTGCCAATTTTTTTTTATTTTATGTTTTAAATGGGACACTGCTGACAATTCAAGGAATCATTGTATAATATGCGTAAAAGAAACTTCACGGCCCGTCGTTAAAGGAACAAATATTTCATGTTCTTTATATATATATATGTATATTTCTCCCGTGACTTTCTGCATTCGAGGAACGGGCGGAACCGAAGTCGTTTATTACGTTACGAGAAAAAAAAAATGTACGCATGAATAAACTATGATCCAAGTGGGTAATTGCCCGGAAACGATGTCAGGACTCTTATTTAATTGTCCGAGAACAGAATGACCTATAGTACCTCTGCCGGCGTGCGCAACTCTCGTCTGAAAAGCCCAAATGGAAAAATAAAAAAAAAATAATGCGTATCAAGGAAACGTGTTTTCTAAGACCTAATTTGCATGCTAAATCGGGAAATTAAGATGCATGGGCCACCTGGGAAGGCCCGTTCTCCTCTGGTCCGCCGGGGCGAAATTGCCACATCGGCACTTTCTCCGGCGTCTTTCGTAACGGGAGTCAGTTTATTCGGGAACCCTTGCCGTCCCTTAATGACGGCTTACGTACTTCCTTCCTTCCAGCCCCCCTTTTTTTCTTTAATTCGTCATCTGAAAGTAGATGCCCCAGTTTTGTTGCCAATATTTTGTCCAAAAAGCCTCGTTATTAACAAAAATCAACCCGCTTCGTAATAAAAAAAAAAATTAAAGACAACAAAGAAATTTTGCTTCCGATTTTTCAGCTATAATTTTTGTACTGCTAGGCGTCGTAGTTTGTCGTTATGATTTCAACATCGTAATTCAGTGTCCCTTTGAAGTAATCTTGAATATTATTCGTTTTTTTTTCCAGATAAAAGATAATTCGTTTTATTAATGGGTACGTTGTTTGTATATATTTCAATGTGTCAAAGTTCATATTTTTTTCCGATTCGCTGACAATTTAAGAAACCCAAAGCGTGGCGAGTATTAAGCATTTTATTACAGCATTGCAATCTGTGGGCACCCTGGCGGCTCCCCAGCCCAGTTGCCCGACTGCGAGGCAGAGGTGCCGAACTTTTCCCGCGTGGCGGCGACGTCACGTCAGCCACGCGCACATCGCGTGCGCCGCCTTGATAAGGCACATCAGAGGCGGCGCACAGGGAGTCGCTGCCTGGACTCAGGCGCCGCTGGTAACCATGTTAATCGTCTCGCCCATGTCCCATTAAATGTAGTTTCTTGTTGTTGAAACCGTTGGCTCCGTGTTATTCCTCCGGGTCGGGTATGCAGCAAGGCAAACCGACCACAATGGCACCCAACGTGGGGCCAACGGTTTCAACAACACGGTGGGGTACATTGGTAGGGTACATTGGTGAGCCGCGGGAGC
Source organism: Ixodes scapularis (assembly GCF_016920785.2). Lineage (NCBI taxonomy): Eukaryota > Metazoa > Arthropoda > Arachnida > Ixodida > Ixodidae > Ixodes > Ixodes scapularis. The sequence continues at coordinate 119,619,282 of NW_024609835.1, forward strand.
TTCGCAAGGCGCAGCTCGATGACGGACTCTGCCAACGCGCGTCCGCTTGGCTGGCAGCAAAGAGGTCCAGTCGACCGTCCAAGTGACGAGGAGTTCGACTCCTACTTGATGAGCGACGACGGCCTCCTGCTGGCCTACATCCCCCAGGCCGACGACGATCCGTATGGCTCGGCATTCCGGACCGTGATACCCCGCAAGCTACGTAAGCTTTTCATCCGATACATGCGTGACTCTGCCTTGGCAGGACACAGCAGGGGGAGCAAGACTTACGAAAAGTTATCCCAAATTGCTACCTGGCCAGGCATGAGGCAGGATGTGCTCCGATATGCTCGTAGCTACTCGGTGTGCCAGAAGGCAAAACCACGTGGTGGTCAGCCCCCCGGCCTCATGAAACCAATCGCGAGTCAGAGCCCTTGGCAGATTTGTTGCTGTGACGTCATGGGCCACTTCACACGTAGTACCCGTGGCAATCAGTACTTATTCGTGGTAACCGACCACTTCAAAAAGTGGGTCGAGTTATTTATTCCCTTTGCGGAAGCTAGATTCGCAAACAATCTGGGAGTGGCTACTCGAAACATTCGCTAGGTTTGGCTTTCCTGCACAGCTTGTAAGCGATAATGCCTCCTATCTCACGAGTAGGTGTTTGTGGACGCATGCGCGGTGCTGGGAATCAAGCACAAAAGAACTTCCCCATACCACCCGCAAGCAAACATCACGGAAAGGGTAAATAGGAACCTTAAGATGATGTCAGTGGCCTACACAGAGCGCCACAAGGACTGGGACGCGAAACTGCCTGAGCTGGCATTTGCAACCCGTACGACCACTAATCGGTCAACGGGTCTCACTCCTGCCCAATTGAATTTCGGCAAGGAGCTTGCGTTCCCGCTTTTTAACAGTCTCCTTTCTACAGAGTCTGGGGGAAGGCTTCGCCCCTACGTGAAGTTCGGAGAGGACCTGCAAAAGCGCTTCTCCGATAACCTTCGGGAGGCCCGAGAAAATCTCGACGTCGCCCGAGTACAGCAGGCAGAACGGTACAACCAGGAGCGACGTGACTTGCAGTTCGAGGTGGGAGGTTTTGTACTCCGGCGTACTCACACACTGGGTGACGCCGCTCGAGGCTTTGCAGCCTCCCTCGCCAACAGGTGGGAAGGTCCGTTTCGCGTGCATGAAAAGTGCTCACCACTCACTTACAAACTAGTTCACTATGAGTCTAGTGAGGACACCGGACCTGTTTATGTCACTGACCTTAAACTATTTTTTCAAGCAGAAGACGAAAATTCCTCGCAGGACCGGAACGACACTGACGGCAGTCCCGTTCCAGGAACCCCCTTGTCTCCACCAAGGCGGCGGTATAACCTGCGACGTCGGTGACATCAAAGAGAGAGGAACCTTTTTTTTTTTTTGTCTCCTTGGCCTCTCTCGCATTTTGGGGGTAGTTTTCTACTTCCACGGATCTGCCCCCTTTTCAAGAGAGGGGGAGAAGATTATGTACCCACCTCAGATCCGTTATTTCAAACCTTCTGGAAGGGGTGCATGCGAAGATAACGTGAGGCTCAACCCTCAACTGAGCCCCATGTCGTCTGCTTCCTTGTTTTTCTATGAAGCTGGCTCATGGACAACACCGTCACCACAGCCGCCATCGGAACGACATGGCGACCGGTCTCATGGTGGACGGCGGTCCAGACTCTGGACCGCTGCTGAAGGGGGTCCAGACTCTGGCCCGCCTTCAGCAGGTGGCTGCTCTGCACGTGGTCCTTGATCTAAGCCAGCTGCCGCTCCTTCCTGTAGAGGGTGGCGGCGGTCCATGGTTCCCTGGGCCGCCCCTGGCGCGCCGACGTTCTTGGTGGCCCGGTCCACCATGAGACCGGTCGCCGTGTCGTTCCGATGGCGGCTGTGGTGACGGTGTTGTCCATGAGCCAGCTTCCAGAGCAACAAGGATGGAGCCCTGATCCAGAACAAGCTCAAGCGACAAGCTGGAGCTGACCGAGCCGCCGCGCTCGTCAGCAGCTGCCGCACTCGTCCAGCAGGCGCCGGCCGGACTTACGTCAATCCGCCCAACAGCGCCATCCACCCCCTGACACCCACAACGTCTCCGTCATCGACATGCCGGACGAAGCTTGAGGGCGGGGGAAGTGTGGGCACCCTGGCGGTTTCCCAGCCCAGTTGCTCGACTGCGAGGCAAAGATGCCGAACTTTTCCCGCGAGGCGGCGACGTCACGCCCGCCACGCGTACATCGGATGCGCCGCCTTCATAAGGCAGATCAGATTCGGCGCGCAGGGAGTCGCTGCCTGGACTCAGGCGCCGCTGGTAACCATGTTGTTCGTCCGTCCATGTCCCATTAAATGTAGTTCCTTGTTGTTGAAACCGTTGGCTCCGTGTTGTTCCTCCGGGTCGGGCATGCAGCAAGGCAAACCGACCACAAATGTCATTACAACATTGCAGCGTTAACCAATAAGAAGGCCGAATAACCACTCATGAAGTAAGACGCTTACGCAGAATAAGCCGCACTCCGTGCTTTTTATCTGTCTATTTATCTTGTTCCTCTACATCTGGGGTCTTCGAACCCCTGCCTGAGGGCGAGATCCGGCCCGAAAAGGCGTTCCTGCCGGCCCGCGAATGGTGCGGTCTTCCCAGAGATTCCCGGCCCGCGGCTCGCTGCTACCAACGCAAAAATAAACACACGTAAAAATAAACACAAGAAACTGCGCTGCGAAGCGTGTTAAAAGGCGAGCGGAGATATCAAAAAGAAGGAGAAAAAACTACATCAGAACTTCCCACAACATACTAATTTGTGTACATTATCATCATCAGCATTACTGCTCGTAGTCCACCGTTTTTATGTCTGCGTAACTGTGTTAAAATTTATTTGCATTCTCGTGTATATAGTGTTTAGTATCATAATAATATTGTGTCAAAACTATTGCACATTGGCATCTAGAGATCTACCATTTTCATTCGTACTCTCGCCTGTGTAAATTTTCCAAAGTTCCTCTATGAACCTTGATTTATAACTGGTGAGTTTCCTGAGTTTCATTTATTTTGTAATGTAATAATTAGCAACCTGCCTACTTAAAGAATAAAATATATGCATTCATCCACCTTTTTTTTAAGTTTCGCTTTAAATTAGTTTTTTACGTGTGCTTAGATGCTTGTCGAGGTTTATTTATTTACTTTTTCTACACTTTTATGACTGATTTATTTGTCGCCCCACGGTACTGCAACAGATCCCCAATCTAAGCCCCAGATCTACACAAATGAGTGCAGTCACCAGATGGCTGACTTTATTTTTAATACTGACCGGTTGCCGAATAATGGCTAGTGAAGTTTTCGACTGAGCGGTCATAGACATTGTAGGTACTGCGGTCAGAACTTAATAGCTCCGCTTACATGCTTTATATTAGCCATACGCGCTTATACATGTATAAATACACTAATAAAAAAAAACCATTATGACCACCCACCTAATATCACGTTGATTCACATTCGCCACACGAAGCAGTTGCAGCCTATCTTGGCATGGATTCTACAACTCCTTGGTAAGTGTTGTGAGTAAGATTGTACCAGATTTGTAAGAACCGGGCGCGCAATTTCTCTATATTACGATGTAGAGGTTTGTGAGCACTATGCTTGGCGTTCCATCACTTCTCAGATGTGCTCAGTAGGATTGCTATCTGACAAATTAGGTTTCCAGGAAATCAACTGGAACTGATCATCACGCTCTTCAATCCACTGTAGCACAATTCTGGCCTTGTGACTTGGAGCACTGTCCATTCGGAAGATTTCAGTTCCGGTGGGAAAGGCAAGCCATGAATAGGAGCTATTGGTCAGCAGTGACCTTGACATCACGATCTGTCGTTTATCAAGGTCACAAAATAATAAACTTTATTTTCATTTCCCATTACAGGTATTGATGGAGTCGAGAATAAAAGCCGCGATATATGGCATGATAAGCTCTCGGCCCCAGTGACATTCGGCAGCAGTCACAGGGAACAAAATAAAACACAAAAATACATTCAATCATAGAGCAAGCGATTTCAACGGATATCAATTGCCCTGTCAATTTTTAAAGCATATAAACATACGAAGTCCATAATACCCCCAAATACATGAGCATGAGGAGGAATTACCAGATTAACAACTCACCGAGAACATATAGATAAAACATCCAAGTACATACAAAACCAAATATGAGTACACTATAGCAAAGCTATACATGACAGTACGTAATTCATTTCAACTCAATTTATCTACATCAATATTGTGAAAAATTTGTGAATTGAGAAGTCAGCCTTTCCCATAACACGCGTACGTAGTCGACAAACAGATCCATCTGCATCACCCGCAGCCTTTACGCACGATCCACACCAGAAGATGGTAAGTAACGAGGACGGCGCAGCTATAGACGCGCTCATTTCCACAATCTGGGGGATACAGGGTGTGGCTTGTCCTGGACGATAAAAGTTGGACGATAAAAATGCTGAAACATAAATCCCGAATCGTCAAATCATAAAACACTTAAAACAGAAGACACGACGACAAGGCTTGTCCTTTGCGCATTCCAAAATAAACCTTCCTACATGATATGTACTGCCACTAACTGGCCACCCAGTCACAACATTCGCTCAACCGGTTTCTGATACACAAATAGTTAAGTTGCTCGAATTTGATTCAGTCACTTATGATCTTCAGAGCTGTCGCAGTCCAGTGAATTTAAAAAAGAAGAAGAAAAGAATGCTGCACATAATTTGTTTCGCACCGGTCTCAAAAACGCCTTCTACCTTTTTTATGAAATGTGTTTATTTCCACAGCCCTGTTCGTTACGTGGTACCTGCGAATTTCGCAAATGAACACGCTTAATCGCTCGACTTCAAGGGTCCTAACTCTTCAGAGATGACCACAGGTCACAATAAGTAGAGTATAATCAAATGTAGCTAATGTTACGATTAGCGTGTCTAGAGCGCATCTCCGACTGATTTTCGCCCATGTGCATCGAAAGTAATTCTGAAGTAGCAACAAATTAAGTCGCGACTGCCGCAGTGGCACGCTGCGAGATGTCACGATCTTCGTCAGCCGTATGCTGCTTTCCGAAATCCCGGGATGGCCAAAGTGTAGCGCAAGCTAAGTCGCGGCTTCTCTTTCTTACGTCCATTTAAACAGTAGGAGTGAAGTCGTTTCCCCATTCACCAGGTGCCAGACCTCTCTGCTCGTATTCGCCGCTGAAGTTGTTTGCGCTGATTGCGAAGTGAATATCGGTCACCAAAACATAGTTTCTCTTGCGTGCGAGCAAATCACAAAACCTCGTTTCCGACTGGATGGCGTAACAGTGGCGCCAGCGTTTGAACAGTGAGCCGTTTCGCTCCCTTTTCTACCGGTCCCGGCTTCCACACACAAACAGCTTCCCGATTAAACGACTCGTCTGCTCGGTTGGAGGAGCATGAACCGAAACTTGGAATAGTTTTAGCGCCGTGCTCGCGTGTATCGTAGGCTAGCAGTACATCGAAAATTTTCATTTGCACCAGGGTGTTGTTTTTAGATAAGTTCGGCCGACCATGTCCGGTGACCATTTTTAATTTCTACGGAAAAGATCTATTTCGTAGACTCAATGCCCATCAAAACAACACCGAAACTTGTTTTTGCAACAAGGAAGAAATGTGTGTTTTTGCGGAAAAAAATTAGGAGCACACTCTCAGTACCAAGCGTTTCCCGCGAATTGCGCGAAGTTGGCATTTCAGGCCTCGCTCCCCAAACAACAGTCATGGCTACGGGTCTAGAAATATTTACTCACAAATTGTGTATAAGAAGGAATGACTCAAAATATGTTTCATTAAGTACCGACGATGTTGATTTCCAGAGAAAAATCGCAAGCAGAGCAGATTCCGAAAAAATGCTTACATTTTTTTCCGCGTCTATAAATACCTGAATTTTCAAAATTTGCCAGCGTATTGTTTTGTATATTGTTAAGATTGGCCCTAAATATTGTTGTCGTGGCTAGCGGAGTAATTTATGAGAAGTTCTGAAATTAGGGAGTTTTAATAAAAAAACTTTAATTTGGAGCTTAATTTAACAGAAGGCCATCTTCGATTTTTTTTAAACTCTCTAACATTGAGGTAAATGATAGGTACTAACAGAATGTGCAAAAACATGTTGCCTTTTTTAGTATCTTTGAAGTTATAACACTAGAAATATAACCAAATTGAGGTTACCGCAGCACCGTGAAGTGTGAACACAGATGAAGAATTCATTGATTTTACAAAGTGTAAAAATGCTCAAGTGTGGTCAGAAAGAAACAAATTGACGGCACAGAGGCGCACGGAAGTTTTAAAGTGAGAATGCTTAGTGCTTTTTTGTATAAGAGTCGAAGAAAATACGCACCGTCCGTAGTGATCGAGAGGCACTTTCTTGTCGCGTGCTTCGCAGGGCCTTTTTTCAATAGCCGGCGTGTAGGGCCTCTGTGTACGCCACGTATAGGAAGGTCATCTCAGTCTTTTCACTGGCGGTAACATGATATGGCGTGGCGAAAACCGGCGCGCCTCTTTACAGCATTGGAGCTGCCGCAGCGGTGGACCATGAAACGCGAATAGAAGACACACACTGAGAAAAGCGTAGACATTGTTTGAAAGTGATATCAGTTATAGAAGGCCCCAGAGATAATGTTCTCTTCCACTTGCTTTTATCGTGGACCATCCGGCGGACGCTCTGTGAGCATCGACTATAAGTACTGCATACGCCTAGTGCTCCCCGCGTTTCTATGGTTGAAACGTACAGCATAAATCGAGTGTTCTGCGCTGACTATCTCAACAAGCACAGAAACAATTGAATATAAAAAAAAAAGACTTGCGTAGTGTGAAGGATTTCGACATCGCTTTGTTAAAGAAGCATAATCCAGAAGCAGTTCATTCCATCTGAGATGCCGACGTTTTGTGTCTGAACTGCTTCAGACGCTTCAAGCAACTCACAGAAAAATCTCTAGATACATCTGAACCTAACGAAAATTTTGTTCCTCAGGAAGCAACCGTCGAGAATCTCAACAGATTCATTCAATGAACAGAAATATCACCTTTCAAATCACGGACTGAGTTGAAATCGCATTGTCGGAAGTCTTACGCAAGGCGGAAGAAGAGGGAGATCGAGAGCGCTCTCGCTAAGAACATTTCATCAAGACTCACTGCAGCGTATGGAGTCATGGTGGAGCCTGGAGCTTTTTTACAAAGCTGCAAGATCTGTCCTGAGTTGTTAAGAAACTTGAGAGATCCGTTCGGTTCGTTTGATTTGTACCAAGAACGATGCCCGCTCCTGACTTTGCTCCCGAGGAATCCCTCCAGCAATATATCTAAAAGATGATTCGTTCAGCAACTCGCCACTTGATCCAAAAAGCAAGAAAGAACAAAGAGATACTCCGAGATTCGTCAATTCCTGATCCCTACACAAGACATGCCCTTCCGTCCTTGTTCTGTCTGCGACTGTAGACGCCGAAGGAAACAATAAAGATGATATTAGGACCGTAAAATCATTTATTATAGTGCGTTATGGAAAAAAAAAATCAAGACGAAATATTCGGACAGGGGTCGCTATGCTTTAAAAGATAAAACTGCCGAAGAGACCCTTTGTTATTGGAAGGGTGCAAAAATGAACAATTACGAATTCTGAAACTTTACGGCCATGCTCTGAGTATAAATTATTTTGTAAGTCACTTTAAAAAAAAATTGTTGAAGTTCACTCATAGAGTTATTATAATGCGCGATAGAGGTTCAAATGGCGCTAGTGTGATGCTACAAATTGAAGCAGACAGCAACCCGTCCGAAATTAACTTCCGGTAATGTATTTCTATGGGAAAAAGCGAGTACATTTTCTCTCTGCGCTCGATTATAAGAGCAAATATCACGAATAATTCGTACGTACTAGGTACATTGAAACATTTCTCAGTCACTCAAAGGAAATAATTGGTCAGTTACGGCGTTTTTATATTAAATTCATGGCATGAAAAACGGTGCTAAGACCGCCTCGTACATGTATCTGTGTGCACTGTCGGACACTGTTAGCGCGAACACGGCGTCGTCGCCTTCTAGCATAGCGAATATACGTGCCAAACGAACGAAGGACATCTGAAAAACCAAGAGAGACGGCACGAACTAGGCAGTAACACTGAATAAGTAGCTCCTTGTAGGGCAGACGATCAGCAAAAATGGAAAGCCACGTAATATAGTCCGATTTCCATTAAATAAGTACGGCTTTATTCTTTCCGCTCATGAATATGTGCGAAGATGCATGTTCTGGTTTCAAAGCACCACCCGCACGCTCCAACTCTTTGCAGATAGGGAGAAGCCAGAGAGCAGGTGCCCGATAAAAACTGCCCGACATAGGAAATAATAAAAAGACACCTTCTGTAGCCCACATATTTCGTTTTTTACGTTCGAATGTTTTTTTAATTGGTAGTAAAGATGCGCATGACGGAATTATTTTTATATAATGACAGGACGGGCGTATTAGCAGTATATAAGTGCCACCAGAATGCTAGCGAACCTTGAACACACTCTACATTCCTTTCGATTTTGTTTAGAATCGTCGCTCGTTTTTACATACCTGCCATGGTACAGAGATTGGGGCCTGAAATATAGGGAAGTTTAACGCCGTTCAGTTGTAAGGAAAAATGCTGTAACTAATGCAATTACACTTTCAAAATATCAATAAAGGTACATAATATACGATGCAACCTAAGTACTAAAACGTATTCGTGTTATTTTCCGGCAAAGAGACCAAACTCACGCGCATTTTCCCATATGAATGCACAGGAGCTCGGCAAACGTTGACTGGTTGCTGTCTGCTTCAATTTGCCTCGCGGAAGTCGCATAGACACCAGCGCCAATTGAACGTCTAACGTGCATTATAATAACTCTAAAAGTTCACTACGCCACATTTTTTTCTGCGAATTTGAAAATGTAATTTTGGACTAATCTGCAGCAGTATACAAGAAATCCAAATACAGCTCTACCTTTTTTATATTCACCTAAAACTTCTCGTTTATTTTTTTTTGTGCACTCTTAATGCAATCCCTTAAAAAAAACATAATTGCGCAGGACGTAAGGGCGCAGGTAAGCTGGTGTAGATTGAACATTTTATTGAAAAACCCGAGACTGGAGTAAAGACAGATGACGACAAGGACGAGAAGGAGAACGTCTCAAGACGTTCCCTTTCTCTTCCTTATCGTTATCTGCCTTTACCCCAGTATCGGGTTTTTTCACTAAAATGTATAATTGAGCAGCACTGAATTTCGTTATCAAGAAGTTGTTCCATTCCACCTCGCTCGCTACCCGGATTTTGCGCTTTCCGACGCTACCTTAATTCTAATGCATTCTAAAACAGGTTCGCATCTGGAACTGTTGTCAAACACTCTATTAACCCTGTAATCTACCGAACAGCTTTATTGTGACTGCACTTCCGAAGAACGCTGCCCTCGACTAGACACATCTATAAATTCAGTCTCCTTAGTCGCAAAACATGAACACAATTTAAAAAAAAATTTCTGCATGCAGTTTGACAATAGTTAGAAGGTAAAAAAAGGGCCACCTTAAGCTAGCTTTTCTCTAGAGTTCTATGTTATTGGACTAAGCTTTCGGCTTATATGTTCATAATTATTGTAGTATTCATCTACGGGTATGCACGTAAAGCCTTGGGTCGTCTGTTTCCTCCTACCGATCTCGGCTTTAATGTTGAGCTTACTTGACATTTTGTAAATAACGCGCTTATTGCGTACAGAAACTGTTCGGCTTCGGGTAACCCTGCAAAGGTTCTAAGCAGTGGCTTCTTTTATGTTATAGTTGACCATAGTTTTGTGCTTCTTTTGTTGTCAATTGTGCTCATTATAGATACACTGGTTGCACAAGCAGTCTCTTTTCCTTTGATTGAAATAAGAAAACTGATAGTGCGATAAATGCCATTTTGCCTATTAACGTGTCCACTCAAAGTGCGCGTGTTGTTTGTTGCAATCTCTGCTGATGACTGTGCAATTTGCTAATGGATACACGATTTTTACCTGCAAGAAATGCTGCGTCATCTGAACAGCAGAAGCGAACTTCCTCGCAGGCTCTTTTCACGTAGTACGAATGTGACTAAACCTGAAAAGAGTTTTTATATCGACAAGAAGCGCACCAAAAAAAAAAAAGAAGAAGAAAACGAAACACGTGTGAGCATTAGAGATTTGTTGACCAAGCAAACAGCAGAAAGGTTTGGCCTGAATCTATCATCATCTACGGGGACGGTTTCTGCGCTGGTCCCCCCCAACGCATACACCCGTCAACACTGGGGCCTAATGCCCACCACGTGACTATGCTAACGACGTCTTTCCTGAACGCATCGTGTCGAGGATGACGTTCGGTTCGCGCCTTTTTTATGGCCGTTATTATTCGCCGTTAATGTCCTCTTAACGCGGAATGCGCGCCCACGATGCGGCGGTGGCGGTGTGCTGGCCATAGTCGGGTGCCGATGTCGATTTTCCAATAATCGCCACCGTCTCCTCCTTTTCTGCTGATTCTGGATCCCTCCCGTTCTTTTCTTTGACGCCGGAAATTAGATAAGAATTTTTTAGATTAGACCGTTTTCACGCGTTGAAAAAGGGTTCAACAATGGAGCGAGCTGCTCGGCGCAACCGAAAATCAGGCACACGTTCACCGTCACCACTGCGAAGATTGGAGTTTTAGTTTTTGTTTTGGAGTCATAGTTAATGAAAGTTGAAACAAGAACTTGGGCTTATGCTTAATATTTTTATCCCTATCACTTGTAAAGAAAGTAAAATGTCGAACCAAATGAGTACATATCATTAGGGCCTTTCATATTGAGGTATAAAACAAAACTCTGTTACGTTACTTGAAGCGCAAAAGTTATGATCTCTTTCCACAAAACTAGCACCATTATTTCTTACGTTTATCTTGGAAGCACATGTTTTTAAAAACAAACATCTCTGCCGGCGACGAATTTCGGGACTGTAGAAGAAGCTTCATATAAGTCAAGAAGCTTAGTGGCTGTAAAATTAACTGCAGGGAGACGAAAGCCTGCAATATTCTTTTTCAGAAACATTAAAAGTGTAGACATCTTCAACGCTGCTCCCCAATTTGTTGCTCAGTTTTTACTTATGCAATTGATTTTATCAGTGTAGCGGAAAACCGGAAAATGAAAACATCCGGATAAGTGCACTCAACTTCCAGTAATGTAAACTCATTCAAAACGTTCTAACAAGATTTGCGCCTTTCCGCCATGCGCTACAGAAATTTCTTTTTATCAATATATGCCAAATGCGTAATAGCTTTTCTCTCAAGGCTTTAGCAGCTGAACCCAGCTTCTCGCAGTGAGACAAGTTGGCCATGCGACCTTGAGTTGGTTGTATGCCGCTAATGTTTATCATAAACCAACACTGGGATTGACACAAAGTGCTACGTACTTAAGTACAAAACGAGCGTGTTGGTAACGGTAATTAGACATGAGGAAGATACATAGAAAGGGGGGACGTGCAACTTTCTATGTATCTTCCTCATGTCTAATTATTGCTACGTACTGTTCCCGGATATGGTTAGAGCTCCGTTATTTTCGGTATTTCAGTAATATGAGCAGGCCCAATACAAATGGTTTCCAATGGGTTTATTGAAAGTGAGCTCGAATTGCTCACAGATACTTTTCCAAAATATTTCGATAGATTCAACGAAGTAGTTTGCCTTAATTTTAATTCCCACAGCGAAAAATCAATTTTGATTGCGACCGCTACAAGTTAAAGTACGTGTGTCCCAAATACTTGTACTCCATTGCATACCGCGTCGTCTTTAAATCCAACATGGATTTATTGCTTCTTACATCAGACATTTCGGCTTTATCACTAAACTTGGTGGCAACAAATTACTCATATGTAAAGAAGTTAATAAAGATATTTAATTATCAGGCTGTGACTGTTATTCGAGGATGGGCTACTAAATTTCTGATGCTTTGTATGCCGTGAATTTATTTATAAACTAAACAATAAAAATCCGGAATGAAGACAATCTGGAAAAACTTAAAACATGGGCTTGTTTTTAAATAAATTGGATCCATCGGGACTCATTTGCTTAACCTCCTTGCATTTTGTGGAACTGAAACGATGCAAAGTTCTTGGGAAACACGTGATCACAAGCTTGTCATAATCCAGCCCCAGCAATACTTATCATATATTCATCGAAGAGCGTAACAACAGTAAAAAAGCAGGCAAAGGCAATAATGCGCTTGAAGGATGTGTAACTTTGTACTCAGCCCCGGAGTGTGTTTCATCACTATGTATCTTTGAAACCCAAATACTATCTCAGTGCATTAACAAGGCACTTAATTAAGTGCCTACATCAAGCAAAAGTTACCACCTTTAGTGCTAATAAATTCTTAGTTTTCCATCATAAGATTTCAAACCGTAGCAAAGGATGCCTATAAGAACTCGGAGTTAATTCCCACGCTTTGAAAAGTCTAACAGTTTTTAAAGTAATTTTCATTCACTTCCTTCTTTCTTATGGAGCATATTCGCAGTAGCGACATCTTTAATATGGCAGAGAATGGGTATAGAACTCCAAAGTAATCGGTCCTGCGAAGGCGTTATGAAAAGCTTTTCCCGCAGTTGCTGTTAAAAAGTTTTATTTACACGCGTATCGAGTCCTGCCGTGTTTCCAACCAATGATACACATAAAATCAAGGCTGCACACTAAGATATCTGACACTCTTAAGGGTGTGAAATTGCTTCTCCAGGTGGCAAATTATTGCTACATCCTTCTAACACCCTTATTTTGACCTAATATACTCTTTTTAATACTAAAATAGGGTGTTGTTGCATCAAGCTCCATTCATTTCTCAATAGTGTAAAAATAATGAGAAAAAGACTCAATGAATTATCTCACATAAGACTCTTCGGGAACGATTATGTTGTTTATTGCTACATCACTAACCCGGATGATCAAGCACTTTTATAACATAATTTTAACTTCCTATCCCTTTGGTGCAACACATGGCAACACAAATTTAACACAAAGACTAAATGCGCATCATTGGCCAGCCAACCTCCTTCCACACATAAAAATATACACTAAACAACGGCAACGTAGAGAAAGACAAATATTATAGTACCAAAGCGTCAATATTGCAGAGGACCTTATTTGGAATGACCACGTCAATAACACCGTGTCCAGTGCATGTGGAGAACAAAGTTACATTAAACGCCATTTTTTTCGCTCATTAAAGACCTTAAAACTAACCGCATGTAAACCATTTGTCAGGTCAAAGCTAGGAAACGCTAACATCATCTGGTACCCTCATCAAGCGTAGCTATTAAGAGGCTTGGATCTGTTCAAAATAAAACATCCCGTTACATTACTCATGACTACTCATATACCTCGAGGTTACAGATATTTAAAATAACTTAGGATTACCTCTACCACCGATAGAAGCGAAATTGCTCGTATTGTCGTTTTATGGCATCTACCATTCATATTGTGAGTTTCGCAGCCTTCCCATCTCTAAGACCCATCTTACATTTCCAAGTGCCTATATTTTTCTATTAAAATTCATCCTCCCTTGTTCAGAACTAAAATATTTCAAAATTCTCCGCTTTCTTTTGCCACTGCAGATTGAATTCATTGCTCAGTGTTGCGATGGGCCTTGGTCAAAGTCACGTTCCTTCCTTCGTCCCCCTTCTTACCGACGGGGGAGGTGTGTTGTCCCACTGTAAGTCGGCAAACCGGCGGTCTGGGCCGTCAATGACTGGCAGCCTCGCTCGGCACCGTGTTGACGTCGGGACATGAGGGCGAGATGTTAAGCCGCCTAATTAACGGAGGGTAAGCGGAGACCGCGACGGCAGATTACCTGGCGAGGATTCCGAGCGCCGGCAGCAACTGCGGGGAGCAGATCTCAGACACAATGGAAGGGGCAAGCTCCCGATGTGGACTTCCGCGAAGGGAGGACCATTTCTCGAACAGTTCGGATAGTCGTCTGCCGGCAGCCGCGGATTATCCGACCAAACCCCTTCCTGAGCCACGGCGCCGCCTAGTGGAGGGAGCCATCACAACCCGTCTGCTGCGACATTATGTGGGCCTGTGTGTATGTGCGTGCTCGAGTGGTAAACAGGGGCGGAGCCAGATGTGACGGTTGTTGGAAGCTGGGCCACTATTGGCTGACAACCGCTGGGGTACAGGACAGCGACCTTTTAAAAAAAAGTGAACAATAGGTCGCAAATGTGCTCTCGGACTATGTATACACTTCTGTAAACATGTATTAAAAAGAGTTTATCATGAGAGACCCTCCCGTCTCCTGATGTTCCTGACCGGAATCATCCTGCGCTTCCTGTCCTGGCCTGATCCTGCCTGGGGAACTCCTCAGTCGCGACACACGCACATTGTCTATGAATTTGAGAAAATCAAATTCCGTGACGTGCGTAAAAACGTTTTGTGAAGTACGTACAGGTACACTGCTATTGCTTTTAATATATTTTTGCGTTCGTTTATTTAATGTTGTGTATTTTCTGTTCTAACTTTCCCCCTCATGTAAAGGGCTCGCTTTTGAGTACCCTTGAGGAAATACAAAAAAAAAAAAAGAAAACTGAACTGAACTCAACTGGTACAAAATGGTGAGGCGAACACCCTTTTTGAAGGAGTTTCACCACACTTAGGCCCGCTTCACCCGAGGTTGTTTTAACAATACTCTCAAATAACTCTTCACTATAACAATGCTTTTTACTTGGAGACACATTCCCTGAACTTATACATTTTTTTTTTAACTTATCAGTTTTGTTCTAAAACAAGGCGTGAAAGCTACCCTTATGCGGTTTGTGCAGGTAAGTTATATTGCCAGAAGGGTATAGTATACTCTCTAATTATGACGATCAGTCGGCTAATTAAGTAAAATTTGTTAATTAAAATTTTCAGTGGTGAAAAGAAACATGATTCCAATTAGTAACTTGCTGAGCGTCATCAGAAACAACCTAATAAGTATTTTTTTTAGAAAAAAATTATAGTGCGCAAGAACCGCAGAAATGTGCTAAATTTACCTCTCGTGCAGCAGGAGCAATGCTGGGGTTATAATAAGAGACGGAAAAATCGCAGAGGCGCTTTATCGCCGGGCACTCTTGCTCCTGCTGCAAGAGTGGCAATTTTAGCGCACTACTGCGCTTCTAAGGCGCTCAAAGTGCTTCTAAAAATTATTGATTTCCTGGTTTTCAGTGACGCTCAGTTAGTTTTAATTTGAACCATATGTCTCCTTTTACGAATTAAAAAGTTAATTAACAAAATGTACTTAATTGCCCAACGGATTGTTACGATTAGCCGCCTGGCCGTATAACTCACCTGCGCAAACTGCAAAAGTGCAGCTTTCACGGCTTTTTTAAACAAATCGGTTAAGCTTAAAAAAGAAACACCATGTACACAGTGCATTACATTGAATATTAACCAGAACAAAGCAACGTACATGTAAACTTCGTAAAGGCTAAGGTGGTGCAGTTCTAGAGGAATCTGTTGAATGAAAAAAAAAAAAAATTAAGCTTATTTTTCCAGTTCACACTCGAAAGAGAACACTGGAAAGTGCCATGGGGAGATTTCTGATCTAAGCATCCTTGTAATCCATAAATCATAACAATACGCGGCCAATTTCTTTATGAAATAAGAAACCAAAGCTCGAACACACCGTGGTCATATCCGGCTATGGGAGGAGCATTGTTCCGGAAGCCGGGACGACATGTAACCAAATAAAAAAAGCGACGTTTCGTTAAAATTGCAAACGCTGTTGTAACACAATGCATATGCTTTTGTAGATGATAAAACCGAATAAAGAATATTCGAAATTTTTTTTTATTTTTGCGGAGACGGAACATAATACTGCAACAATCGTCTCAAAAACTGGGCACTACGTTTTTTCGCACTATTTTTTTTTCTTTTTCAAAAGGAGTGATGTGTTCGGTTGTCAGCTCTCAAGCACTCGCTCGTTGGTTTCAATCATAGTCCGGGCAGTATGGGCAACGAGCCGCACGCACTCGGGATATCACTCCGCGGTTCGACCGGTCGGAGGCGTGAGGATCCCTCGCTTGCTATTGTCTAACCATGGTCCTGGTTTCGGAACACGCTCCTCCCATCGCCGGATATGGTCTCGGTGTGTTGCTATATTTGATTGCTTGTTTAATAGGAAAATCGGCCGCGTATCGTCATAATATAGGGATTTTTAGGATCCTAGCAGAGTGAGTTATCGGCATATTTACGCGGTTTCAGAAACCTTCTCAGGGCACCATTACCTGCTAAAAATGCTTAAAATATGCTTTTGAGCGTGACCAACGTTTTTACAAACCCTTCTGACTGCAAGACACACTGACGCGATCTTTTAGGTAGCCGTGGAGTATTTCCGATCTGCGTACAACTTGGCTGAAGGTCTGACGGTATTTGCCAGATAAAATCTACGGACAATCTACAAAATGAGGTCGCCCATTAAATTGTCAGAACTCTTCAGATGATCTTCACGATTAGTCTAGAAATCCAAGCCTCGAAAATGCTTAGCATCCCACTAAATCATGAAATCATAAGTGCTTGTGTATGAACGGTTAGTATTTATCGTACTTTTTTGATGTTCTGTGCCTGCGTGCAGACTATAATCCGCGTGTACGTAGCATTTTCACAATTTTCTCGAATTCAGGATTCAGGAACGATCTCCCTAACTTCTTCCGATCCCCAAAACCGCAGAAAGGGGCCGTGACGGGCCTGGGGGAGTTCAAAAGAGGAGGGAGGCTAGATCCTGGTTACGACATTTATTACACCGGCGTTTCAAGCGGGGACTGCTCTTCATGCACTATGATCGCTCTCGGCAGCAACGACGAATGTTACAGTGTTATAGTGGGGGAATTAGAAAGACCAGCTGTCTCTTCTGTGTTTCCAAAATATGCTCTAAATTCACAGCATTGATAGGCGGGGTCTCTTCGCGCTACCCCTTTTACAGGCACAGTTAGGAGGCCGCTGATGGACATATTGTGAGGATTTTGGGGATATATAGAGCCGTTGCAGTGTCACGTGACGGTAGTTTCACGTGACGTCATGAAGTGACTTGCTTTCACAGTGCCCGCTGACCTCATAATTTCATCTGATGTCATAATGTCACGTGAAACTGTGACATCATTGAGGCTACAAATTACGGACAGAAAATTCATGAGGATGGTCTTATAAGTGTGCGTTTAAAGCAGGCTATTTTCATCTTGTGGAATTACTTAACCGAACAGCTGTAGGACAAGTGATTTAAACCTTTACTATATTCGACTTAGTCTTGAGAAGAGGAACACAAATTTCTAAATTTTTAAACTACATCGACCGGCTTGACGTGTCCCGATAAATGCAATATCGCATTTTATATATAATTAAAGAATAAAGCAAATGAGCTTCACATGTTGAATGTTATTTTTCTTTTCTTCTTGAGTCTTGTGTTTTGAGTATCACATTACCAATAGACCGTTCTTGCCACTAAACGTTGACTTGTTTTCTTAATTTGCAGTACGCGTTACACATTCTTTGCAATTTTATACAAAAGACCATGTAAGTTAAAGTAGTTTGCGTCTATAAAAAAAAAATAACAGGCATATAAAAACGAGAAAATATATCAGCGCAGCACTTTTTTTTAGTTTGTTTGTTTAGTTGTAGAAGTGAAGAAACTCGGTCTGCAAAACATCGCGCCAAAGTGTAAATTCTTGTTCCGAAAGCATAACCTGTTGTGATCCCAATTATTGTTTAGAAGTTATCACGCAATCCACAAATACGATTTTATATCTGAAAGCTACAGCGAGCTGGTAAAACTCTGACAACCGTCGAACAACAACGACAACAACAACACACAAAAATAGTCCCCCCCCCCCCCCCAAAAAAAAAAAAAAAAAAAAAAAGAGGAAAGGTAAAACAACAAGGGCCGAATGACGTTCTGAGAGGTATTGCATTAGGCAACTGAGCATGTGAAAATCGCATAAACTTTAACGTCAAAGTCAGCTGCTGCATTTCTATGACTAGCCTGCGTGACATGCCCTCCTCCACCCTTAGCGCAAAAAAAAAAAAAAAGAAATGCAGAAATAACTGCATGTTTTAAAAAGCAAGTTTATCTGAATTTTTTGTACTTGCTTCAAGGAAGATAACTTCTAGGAAGACCTACCCAACGAACTTTCCAAAATGGGCGTGACGTCAAGCTTTGCGTTTGTCATAACACAGTTTTTTGTTTAGTAGAGTATTTGTTATTTTATGGCTTATGACAAACCTGGAGGTGGCGGGACCTCACCGGCGTAAAGGAGACTTCATTTGCATCTCATCATACTTGGTGAACTCCAGAGGACTTTCTGATAACGAAAAAAAAAAAAAGGAAGCAACGACACAGTTGGTTTTTACAACGGCACGAATCTTTGGCGTTTGCTATCTTTTTCTCCCAGATGCTCGTCTAGGCGCTGGCGTACGTTTGCATAAGAAGAGGGACTTATGGCGGAAACAACGTCAAAACAACCGGGATCACGTACCCGAAAAAAAAAAAAGAAGAAAAGAAAAAGAGGTCCTGAGTCTGAACTTGCGACGTATATACATGCCTAATATTTAGTAAAGAACAAAAAAATTTCTGTCAACGGTTTTTGGCACATATGACTGTGAAACGTGTCAGAGGACAATTGTGTACTCTTTTTCCCTTGGAAGTTGTTGATTTATTTAATGAACCAACATTAACGTTTGCATTTATCTGTGAGAACGCCCAAATAAGCGGCCCTTGCTAGCGCCCTTCCGCCATGGCTTAATCACGTACTCTGATCGTGTATTAAAAAAAGAGGGTTACGTCAGGGCTCAGCGTGAACTAAGATACAATTGCACGCTTCGTGTTCAATCAATGACGACCGCCAATGTTGCTTGATAGACTTTTGAAAAAGGTATTTCAAATCCCCGATTGTACTTCTTGAGTTTTGTCGCCTACTGAAACGTCTGGTTTCTTCTGAGTGTCACCACCAACTAAAGCAACGCTAACGAAGACTCGCGTACCTTCGTGAAAATAGGGAAAACGGCGGAAGGTGTCACCAGAACGGCCGCAAAACGGCCTATTGACGTTGTGCTTCGTAGCTTTCGAACCACGCTGCTTTTACCTTCCCATTTTTATCATTTTATTTCTCGCTACACGTTGAGAACGTTTTAGTAATATACTGTAACGTGTCGATGGCTCGCAAAAATAATGTTCTAGACCAGGAATCCCCGAACCCCGGCCTGCGAGCCAAATCCGGCCCGTGGACGTCAGTGGCTGCCCACGATCCTTTCGATGAGGCCCAGTTCGGGGCCCTCTTCTATACTTCGTTTCAGCTTCCGTCCGAGCGCAGCCAAAGGCTGAGAAACGGTTCGCAACTTCGAGAAGAGCATTCCTACGCACCGCAAAGTAGCTCACAAAAGTTATTTCTTTTAAAATAACTGTTTTGAAATCTCTGAAGTTTATAAATGCATGTCGTTTGGTGAAAACATGTATATCCGCTGGCAACACGACTGCAGCGCTCGGTTTTTCCGTGTGATTTCGTCCCCTAATCGCCGAATCATGTGCTTCGCCGCTTTCCTCACCGAGTCGCTTCAATACGTCCTTTTGCAAAGGCACGTTTGGGCGTCAGGCACGAGAGGTCGTGTTGAATGTCTACTTCTAAATTCGGCAGAAGACTCCGGCCGCGTCGTACCGCGAATGCGTTGTAAACGAGCAAAGTGTCCGGGCCACTACAATTCAGATACGCGGCGAAATCAGGGCACCCCTTTACCTGCCGATCACATTGAACGCCGAGAAGCTGGTGGAAAGGACTGCGCCTCGAGCCCTGGTATATCCAAACACTACAAGGAAACATGAACAGCCGGGTCATCGGGGACCTTGCAACGTGTACTTACAACTCGAAACTGCCGAACCACGACCAACTCTATTTGGTCGTGTGCCGAACAGGTGGAAAGCTCGGACACAGATGCCAGCGGCCAGCCTACGTACTGACATCTCCTGTGACTAAGTTTCAGAACGGGAAAGGGCACTTTTTAAACCTGTAGCAGACGATATCGGTGATAAACCCCTAGCAGGCGAAATACTCGGCAAGCGCGGGCGGCGCGGCCGACCGGCGGCGCAGCGGAGTGATACAAAAGTGCAGGCGAGATCGCGTGACCTATTGCCGGCGTGTGGTTGGCTCCGGCCACGCGTAGCTTTGGCTGCGCTCGGACGGCAGCTGAAACGAAGTATAGCAGGCCCGCTGTTACCAACGCTAGAAGTAAAGAAACGGCGCCGCGCCTCGCGTCAATCGCGCAAACTTAGATTCCACAAAGAACGAGAAGAATCTGCCTATTGTGACACATATCCTCTCGCCATATCCTTAATTGAACATTGTCATCCCCAGCGGCACTGCTCTTAGTTCCTTGATTCATATACGTGAAACTATACGTGTGGCACAATTCCTTTGTGTTTCCATGTATACAGTATACTGTACTTAATGTAATGTGCCGTAACCACTGATCTCTATTTTAGTAGGCTGGATCGCGGATCGGGAGCCCGTTGGTGTCGCCACCGGCGGCCATTGCTTGACACCAGGCAATACACGCAAGTCTATAGGAGAAACGCACAAAACTAAGAACATTGAAGCATATACGCTGTGCTCGGAGGTGAGTATTTTATGGTCCGCTGCGATCCTTATGTCTGGTGTTTGGAGATCAAATCGGTATTTTTCAAACGTTCGAACGCCAATTAAAAAAAGCAAATGTACCGGAGCACCTACGGTTGAGCTGGCAAGCTTGCTCTCGTAGTGGAGTAAACAAAGGAACTTGCCGTCAATAAGACCGTCCTCGGGGAAGCCCAGAAGTTGATGAATGACAAAGAAGTTCTATCTCGACAGCGGCTTTCCGGGAGTGAGCAAATCCCGCGTAGCAAAGCCTTCGAGATTGTCGTTTGCTAAACCCAACTCGACGAAACCGCCACCGACTCCGCGGTAACTCTAGGTAACTCTCGCCTCATACATTTTTCGCCCAGCGGAGTCACTCTCGAGCACAAAATATTTATTTATAGGAACTGCGAGGGCTGTCAGTTTTAATGTTTGTACGCAAGCTATTTGTCGGGCTTATCAAAAAGCAGCCAAAAATTTTCAGTGCCGACAACAGCTTAGAAACAGGGGAAAACGTCACTTTTCTCGTTCTTCCCTTAGAGTCCCATGCATTGGCTGGTGTCAATCAATGGCCGCCGGTGGCGACACTCGGCCCCAGCTGCCGAGGCCGCGGTCCGCGATCCAGCCTACTACAATAGAGATCAGTGGTCGTAATTATTGCATATTATCAGCATGAGGTATATCATTCTCATTGGTGTCCTTACATTTGAGAACATTCCGTAATTCCTAGGCGCTTTGATTTATGAGTTTTCGGGTTCCCAATTGTTTCGTAATGTCATATTTAGCTTAATATTAAATCTTAATATAAAGTATATGAATGCTTGATTCATTCGTCTTAGATTATTTTTCTTAGTTACTCTAACTTTCAATATTGTATTTAAATGATTATCTAAGGTAGTAATTTAGATAGTAATTTAGTGTTTCAACTTTCCATATTTATCTTCACTTACTTATTTTCCGGTCTTCGAGACCGCAACAGATCCCCGATCCGGCCCCTTAGCCAAAAAGTTTGGAAGCACCTGTTCTAAACTATGCGAAAAGAACTAGGTGGGTGCGATCTGAACCCCGCGGCTTCGCGTGGGAGCCGCGTGCAATGTCAACGCAGTGATGGACGCGGCGTTAAATATACATTTTTAAAATTTGAGATTTGTGTTTGTCCTTTGTCCCTTTTTTCCCATCTCTAGGAATTATTATTATTATAATAAATCCGCCGCTAAACACAATTTTTTTAAACAAACTGGGTAAATATATTATTTATTTTCGTTATTATAAACAACACAGATTGCGGCCAACTTTTGGGGAAAATTGAAGTCTTCATCTTGACGGGACATCACTGTACCCTATCAGCATTATTAAAAGCCAAATCAAGTTCCTGCCTAGAAACATATCTGAAAGAGAATCTGAGGTTTAAGTCGAGTTGCCCACGCGAAGCATGCTCCCTAAAGTAAGTCAACTTCGGGCGTCAATAAATTCGTGACTTCACATTATGAAAACGAGAAGCCAATTTTTTTCTTCATTTTGCCGCACACAATGAGGCAGCCAAAAAAAAGTGGCTTGGCCACAGAACGTTTGTCAGAGGCAAAGCCGGCGAACGCAGGAGCACAAAAAAGTCGTTACACTAAGTTCAGTCGTTATATTTAATGACGTGATGCGTCCCTCGCATGTTTAAAACCAGACGTTAACTCGAACAAAGACATATCGACGCTTAATGCGGAATGAAAAATAGAGCGCTGTCCGAAGGTGCGCATCGAGATGGCAAGATGGAAGCCATATACATTGAGATAATTTAGCCACACGCCCGAGAGCAGAGACGCTCCCGGAGATATCACCGTATCTAGTTAGCAGATCACCATTACCAGCATTCCGCTCGGAGCTTATAAATGCTCAAGAAACGCTGCATAATTTGTTTTGCACTGCATTAAATGCGCGCGCTATTTCTAGATACCAGCAGCTAGTCCCGTTCAAAACATATAAAAAAATAACGCCGCAGAAAAAAAAAAAAAAAAAAAACACGGGAGAAAACTAAAAGAAGTCCAAGCGGAAGGAGAGAAAGCCGGCGGCCAGTTCAATTAACAATTTAATATTAGGAAGTCGAAATTAATAATTGAAGGCTGGCAGGGGGTCCCACCAAACGCCGCTGCTGCCTCCGTCGCCAGATATTCGGGTCAAAGTTTTCGGGCAGATGGTATCGACAGACGTCGCAATTACGTTGGACCTTTTTTTTGTGTCCCGCTGTCGCAATGAGGCATTGCTGCAGAGGCTACAGTTAATCACGCGTGTCCAACAGTGGGAGATATCCAAAAGAAAGGGTGGAAAAAAACGAGGTTGGGTAAGTGGATAAAAAAAAAAAAAAGATTTGTATTACATTTGCTTGTGTCGTTGGCTGACTGTTTTCCCTCCGATAATTTAATGCGCTGATTTTGTTCCCGAGACGAATGTTATCAGTTTAATAAGCATTAAGACCTTTATCGTACAATATATTATATATAAAAAGAGGGATGCAAAACATTTTAAAAACAAATTAAACACAATAACGTTCATAGAGCGTGGGGTTCGTCTGATTTAGAGAAACGGCGAACTGGGACATGCTGTAAACGTCAGATACAACCAGTGCTGTCTGACTGCAAACCTGCGGTATTGTATCATGGGTCTTGTTATACGGGACAAAGAACGATTCCACCGCGGGTATTGAAATTTAGGCGCGTGAATAAACATCAAAAGCTCGCACGTGTAAATTTGGTTGCCCGATTCCTAAAAACAAACATTACCATTCTCCAGATGCGTAGGAAGCAAAACAATGAAAACACTGGGTCACTTTAATAAACCCTGAAAGTATAGGACGTGTAGTTCAGGTATTACGTGTGCGTTATGATGTGTCATGGTTGCGTACTGAACGATTTGGGGTGATTCCGGATACATAGCACGCACGACACACTTATGCGCACCCGGACATTGTCAGCACTATCAAGAAAAGCTAAAATGTATTCAGGAGCAGCGTGATTTTGTGATTATACGCTTTGACATTCGGAGGCCAATTGCACACGCCGACCGTCACCTACTTTCACAAGCTCTCTTGAGTCACACTTTGTCCAGCTGCTTGCGCTTCCGTTCGCCTCTTTCTAGTGGTGCCGAGTAAAGGCTGCGGATCATTACAGAGTCTGGGATTCGCTTCCAGATGCTCCAGTTGGTAAATCTAGCCATAATTAATTATGACTGATTATTACCCTATATGCTTTGTATGCTGACCAATGGCCTGCTATGGGCTATGTATGCGTTATGTTAACTTGGACTCCGTGGAGCGGCAGTTGGTTACACTCGAGCGTGACGCCTTTCGGATGATGTGAATGCCATAAACATTCTGTGTTAAAGGCTATTTCCGCGCATTATTATTTCACGTACTAAGATTTCAAGATTGTCCCTTCACTTTCTTTTAATCTCTTTGTGCGCAAAACTCTCCTCAGAGTCCATGGGTGACACAATATTTTACTACATAAACAGTTAGGTTACTCTGCCTGACATGTCATATTCGTGCTCCGTTCGGAGTCGGGTCACGGGAAGCGAGTTGCGTCGAAATCGGACTTAGCTGATGGGAGTCTCTCCGCTGTTTGCTAATCAGCGAAGCAAGCGAAGAGGAGCGCATATTTATGAGAAAGCATCGCCATTAAACACTGCCGAAATAGAAGGGACATCGGGGGATTTACGTAACACGTCTCTCTGATCATCTAAACAGATTTACAGTGACAAAGTTTTAATAAATTAGCAAATAGTATGCTGTTGTTTTCTTTGTTGCTGTCTTACGTAATGTGTTTAGAAAAACTTGGGTCAATGAATTGCTATTTTATGCTAATAAATAAGAAGGAATTGCTACTTGTCGGTCACACTGTTCCATTTATAACGGTAATTAAATCCTACCGCTAACAAATAACCTACGGCATCCCTCAAGGTTCCATATTAAGACCATTACTTTTTCTCGTTTATACAAATGATATCGCCAATCTCGCATAATGCACGCATGGTATTGTATGCAGTTGTCACGAATGTTTTATTTTTCCATTGTGACCTCCGACATCTTTAATGCGTATCGAAGGATTTGCTAGAGAAGTTATTGACATGGCTTAACATAAATCACCTTGAATTAAATATATCTAAAAACACAATATATATATATATATATATATATATATATATTGTTTTGTATATATATATATATATATATATATATATATATATATATATACATATATATATATCATAGCAAAAAAGTAAGGTACTTACTTTGAACATTGACATAACTTTCCGCTTAAACAAATCGGATAAAGTTGAATCGATTACGTTTCTGGGTGTGTGCTTTGATGAGAACCAGTACTGGGCTACTGATTTGTCTAAGCTTGGTGGAACTCTCTCCAGAACAATTGGTCTATTACATAAATTGCGACATCTTCTACCAGAACGGCTAAATCGTCAAATTTAATACGCACTTATTCACTCTCATTTCAATTACTGTTCTTTAGTTTGGGGGACTACTTCGAAAACCAATGTAGAAAAACAATAGTATTGCATAAAAAAGCAATTCATTGTATTCAGTGTCTCAGTTATAATGATCACACCCCGGCATAATTTTTTTAGAAACACCGTTTATTAGCAATGCATCAGCTGATAACTTTCAACCTTACCAAAGTAATTTCAGAGCGCAGCTCTTTAGGCGTCAGTTTCCAGCTTGAGCGGTGTCGCCGTCGCCGTCGGTGTAACCGCGCGTTGCAATATGGGACGTTTCCCATACTGACGTCACGTGTGATGTCAAGAGGGTCACGAGGGAGGAGGAGAAAAAGGAGAGAATTTTTCAGCTAAATTTAGCAGAAAGAACTTTCCCGCTATTTTTAGCAGAAAAAAAATTCCCCGATAAATTTAGCGGAAAAAATTCCTCACTAGATTTGGCGGAAAAAGTTCCCCGCTTGATTAAGCGAAAAAAATTGACCACTAAATTTAGCGGAAAAATTTTCCCTCTGAAAAAAAATCCCCTCTAGATTTGGCTAAAACATTTCTCTGCTAAGTTTTGCGGGAATTTTCCCTGCTAAACTTCGCGAGGAAGTTTTTCAACGGAATTTAGCGGGAAATGTAGCGAAAAATTTCCGCTAAATGAAAGGGGAGCAGGAGAGGAGGAGGAGAAAGAGGAAGGTGAGGAAAGGCGTACCCTCCCATTTTACTCCTCAAGAGCTGCGCTCTGATTCGGCGGGAAGTTGTAAACGTCTGTCATTTTTTTATGTTCACAAAACGAAGCACATGTCCTTTAATGGTAAGATTGTAAAAAGTGACACCACATATAACGTACGACATGTTCAATACACTAAACAAACAAACGTAAAAACTATGGCGATCAAAGTCTATTGCACAAGATCACCCCTCTACTAAACCAACACGCACAAATTTTGGATGTTATCGAAAAAAAACGAGTTCCAACTGCTGTTTAAAATCAAAATAGATTATATTTTTAACTTCAATGTACTTAATTGATAAAACCGTATAGCCTTATTTGTTGTTCTTCTTTAATGTTTCAAGCCTTCTTTCTGTATGTGCTGTGCACTCTTGAAATCTGTATGGGTATCGGGATTTTTATCCGATATTTTTATTCACCTCTTGTCGCCCCCCCCCCCCCCCCCCCCCAAATGGCAAGTTGAAACAAATCAACATCGACATTTATATTACGCCTTGCGATTGAGAGAAAAGATAGGAATTGTAAAAGACGGGTTAGAGAATTATGCGTCATAAATGGCATGTTTGAAATTTCATTGAAGAATTGGGAATTCATTCAGTAATTAAGTCTCGAAAAAATCGGTATTACAAAAGCCTCATTTTTTAGTAAAATAATTTTTGGATCTCTTGTACTTGGACAACTAAACAGGACTGTGGAATTCAGTCTAATTATTAGAGGACGCGAGCATAAGAACAATTTCGTGAATAAAAGTTCTGGGTATATATGGAACTTAAGTTGGCTGCACTGGATACAGAAATTTTTGAATGGTGGGTACTGAACTCTGCAGCACCAGAATAAAGTGGCTTAAAATGAAGAGATATCACCGTTGCGGCCTTGTGGCATGAACCAGAGGAGCACGACGATCAATTCAGAGGCTGATCTTCTTGGAAATAAAGCGTTGCTGCTGCTCAAACCCCGGAAGCGATCACAGTTCATGGAGCAAGAACAGCGAACACAGGGCGATTGATGCTTCTGTATAGATCGCCGCTCAGCAAAGAGCTCTTCGGCTGTGATGACTGGAAAACACGCCGACCGTGTGCAACTCCAAGACATACGCCGCTGTAGAAAAAAAAAATCCTACAATTTGATTTAGAACTGAATGTTGAACTACGCGGGGCTTATTTATCGGTCGATAATGCCGAGTTTGCTTCGTCTTGCTACGTTTGTGGTTGGGAACGCGTTATGGTACGTATACCCCAAGCAGACGTTTTTCTTTGTCAAGTCGGGTTGGCATGTCTTTCGATCATTCGTCTCTTCTTTGTTATGTTTTCATTTTCAGTGCATCTCGTGTACGTGTTTCTGAAACCTCAGAGTTTAAGCGAGAATATTTGACTTATTGGGTGTGTTTGCGGCGATGAAATTGAGTTAGATAAACATTATTTGTATGGCACACTTAAGGCCCAGGGTACAGTTTCGCCTTCAACACGAGTAACGGGAAAAGATACCCCGTAAAAACAACCAAACAAAATTCTACGTACTTACTCATGACTAGGGCTCCGTGTTTTCGAATAAATCCGAAAAACTCCGAAGAACACCCGCCGGCAAAAGTTTGGTCAATTCGGATTTATCCGACAAACTCTGAATATCTATGTGTCAATGCCATCCCCCCCCCCCCCTCCCCCGGCAAAAGAAAAAAAGTAAAATACTTTTTTTTTTTAAGTTTGATCAGCGCAGGGCCAATGATCGTGGGAAAATTCCACCATAATTATCTTTAAAATCTCGGACCGTTGTCG
This sequence comes from Ixodes scapularis, assembly GCF_016920785.2. NCBI lineage: Eukaryota > Metazoa > Arthropoda > Arachnida > Ixodida > Ixodidae > Ixodes > Ixodes scapularis. Next base: position 119,646,905 of record NW_024609835.1, read on the forward strand.
AGAGGGGTCTTTCCGCTTGTCTCTTCAAGGTTGATCCAGGGCAAGAGGTCGTTCGTTGTACATCCGGATCACGACAAAAGCCACTCTTTTGGTTTCCAGTTTGGGCCATGCGATTTGTGATTTAGAGAAAGGAAAGGGTATGTTTTAGTAACAGTGAAAGCGATGAACCATAGAGATTGTATAAAATTGGGAAGAGAGGGGCAGTTCAAACTCTCTATTACCTCCTTAACCACTCCACCTGGCGCGGCCGCGGGCTGGATTGATGGAATACAATGAGATGACTACGAGCTTCATAGCGACTACTTGCGGGAGTTTATTGAGTTTAAGGTATCGGCGTTTATCGAAGCGCCACTTGTGTGTGACTTTTGTCGTGGAAAAATTAGTATTTCCAATGGCAATGGCACCAACGCCAAATTCAACTGAATAATATTTCAATTGATACAAGCGCGATTTATTTTTTATGTGCCATACGTTTACATTCGGTTATTATTTATTTATTTATTTTTAATAGGAAACACAGCGAAATTAAACTCCGAATTTTGGAGAATCAGAAATAAAAAATACATAAACTCCGATAAACTACAAATCTTCGGAAAAAATAAACTCCGAGAAACACCCCCCCATTTTGACGAAAAATAAACTCCGAAAACACGGAGCCCTACTCATGACCAGGGCTCCGTGTTTTCGGATAAATACGAAAACTCGGAGAAACACCCGCCGGTGAAATATTTGTCAATTAGGATTTATCCGATAAACTCCGAACTCTTATGTGCCCCTGCCACCCCCCCCCCCCCCCCCCCCGCCCCCGCAAAAAAAAAAAAAAAAAGCTTTTTTTTTTCTTTTTTTTTTACAATTTGAGCAGCGCAGGAAGAATGGTCCTGGGGAAATAACACCATAATTATCTTTCAAGCCTCGGACCTTTGTCAAAATGGGGTCGTACGGCTTTTCTCGTCAAGATTGGTTCAGGGTTATATCAGGTCTGTTCTCGAGTACGCGTGTAGAGACTGGGACCCACCAACTGCTGTAGATAGAAATGAACTTGAAAGAGTTCAAAACTTAGCGGCTAGATACGTTTCCGGGAATTATAACAGGCGACTCAGCATGACAAGTCTGAAGGAATTCTTAGGCTGGGAATCTCTTGAAAAAAGAAGGAAAAAACTACGGCTAAAATTATTTCGTAACATTTACCACTGCAGAATTAGTATACAGCGCGAAAACTACATTTTCCCCCCGGATTATATCTCTCATCGTGTCGATCACGAACGAAAGGTACCTGAATGTAAATGTAACACAAACCAGTTTAAATCTTCTTTTTCCGCCAATTCTATTAGCGAATGGAATCAATTGCCTTCGGAGGTTGTTGACATTTTGGACAATGACGATTTCTCTGCTGCAACGTGAGAAGTGTTTTCTTCTTTGTTTCCCGTGTACTGGGTATGCATGTGCGCGTTCCGTTATGCTACTTTGTATTGCTTAAATATTTCAGATTAATGAAAATTTCCTCCCCGCTGTAATGCCACCCTGGCGCTCTGGGAAAGTGAGTAAATAAAAGGAAACAGGTGATCGCACCATTCCTGTCACGACAAAAGCCACTCTTTTGGTTTCCAGTTTGGGCCATGGGATTTGGGATTTAGAGAAAGGAGAGGGTATGTTTCTGGGGGTAACACCGAAAGCTATGGATCATAGAGATTGTATAAATTTAGGTAAGAGGGGCAGTTGAAACTTCTCTATTACATCCTTAACCCCTCCACCTCGCGCGGCCATGGGATAGATTCATGGTATGACTACGGAGCTTCCTTGCGGCTACCTCCGGCAGTTTATGGATTTTAAGATATCTAGGTTTATCGAAGCCACACTTGTATGCGACTTTTGTCATAGGACAAATTAGTATTGCCAATGACACCAACGCCAAATTAAACTGAAGAAATCTTAATTGATACAAGCGCGTTTTATTTTTTATCTGGCATACGTTTGCATCCGGTTGTTATTTATTATTTTTAATATAAAACACTGCGAAAGCAATCTCTGAATTTCGTAGAATTGAGGATTTACAAAAAATAAACTCCGATAAACACCGAATTTTCGCTAAAAAATAAACTCCGAAAAACACCCTCCGAATTTCACGAAAAGTAAACTCCGAAAACATGGAGCCTATATACTCTTGACATATTCCTTATGAATGTTCCCAAGTGGTATTAAAATGATTTTGGTATAAATTTGAAGAAAGTCCGGTCCTTGTGTAAATGTATAAGTATATAGAGTGCCCGTGCACTTAAGAAAATTGACCAGACAAGCGAGTGTACTGAAGTCGACTCATATTTATTATATTTATTTATTCATTTCAAATTTCCTCGGGGCCTCGAGGGCATTGCAGAGGGGAGGGGGTGACGGGTACGAAAATATTATTAAGCATGCAAATAATTAGCTGTGAAGACAATACTAAACAAGTGATGTTGTTAAGGCAGTTTTAAAAGGGGAGCCCTCAGCTAAGATTGCCACAGACGCTGGAAGGTGGTTCCATGAAAGCGTGGTTCGAGGTAAAAGGGAACTGTGAAATGTGGCAGTTCTACAAAATGGTACGCCTATCTTGTCTCAAGACGCGATGAAATGTAGGATTCCCGTAATAGGGCATTATGATAAATTTTGTGAGACAAACACCAACGAGAAAGTTATTTATGTGATCCAAGATTAGGTAGGTTCGAACTAGATTTCATAAATATTACGCTAGCATTGTGATTATAGTAAGTACGAATCGAACATATCTATTTTGAATTGTTTTAACTGCAGTTGTTTATAGTCAGTACATTGATCCCCAATTGAAGAGGAGTGTAGAGAAGAAGTTTTAGACATAAGGGGACGGTCGGAAAATTTCATTTTATGAATCCTGACATACGATTGGCATTTACTTGGTACGTATTGAATATGAGTTTCCCAAGACAAGATAGACGAAGTATGATGTCCAACATTTTGTAATATGAAACTTATTGTAAAGAAGTGTGATTCAGGTAGTAATGTGAAACATCATTATGACGGGGATAAATTCTAATTACATTGAATTGGTTAGTTGTTAAGCTCCATTTTCCATAACTCACACCATTCAAGTACGCGTGGTTACGATCAGATTGAAAGGAAGATACATCGGAATTATTACTCAATTCACAATATACCACAAAATCATCGGTAAATAAACTAATTGAGGAAACATGGAAGAGTAAGTCGTTGATATACAGGGTGTCTCAAAATAGCGGCCGGGCTCTTTAAATCGACAGCGGAAATTTGTTTTTTAACTTATCGCGGTAGGATATTCCGCAGCGTTCCCCACAGGTAATTTTCTATAAAATTTTCAAAGAGCGAACTTACCTCAGGAAAAAGTTATAAAAAGAAAAGGGATTAATTCCTACGGAAACTAAGCGAAGGCAGCGGTCTTCAAACAATAGGGCGCCCCCATTGTTTCAAGACCGGTGGCTTCACTGGATTTCCGTAGAAGTTAAGCCTTTTTTCTTTTCTTTTTACTTATTCCTTATGTAAGTTCCCTCTTTACAAGTTTTATAAAACAAATGCACCCCCAGTGGGTAAAGATACACAAATTGTAGTGCGATAGGTTAAGAAATCGATTTTTGTGGTCTATTTAAAGAGCCTTGCCGCTATTTCAGACACAATGTCTATAAAAAAAAAGGAGAGGCCCCAGTATATAACCTTGAGGGACCCCAGACGTTACAAAAACTAAAGGAGAGTAAGTGTCACGAATATACATGGGTTGCACGGGACGTCATTGAAAGAACGCTCCAATGACCACAGGAAAGAGGGGGAAGAGGGAGCTCTCCTCTTATCAGAATCCTTTTTTGTGCCTCCCGGATTTGCACAGACGTCGCTTTTCTCCCAGAAGAGTAACCCGCCTCTCAAAATTCTTAAAAAAGCAGCTTCCTTCTCCTCCACCTATATGGTGGTCAAAAGTATGCGATGTGACATCAATGCAAATCATGTATAAGTGGTGACCAGTTATATAAAAGACTCGAATCCAATAAACTATGCTGGATTCAACGTTGAGTGAACTTTACCTAGAAAGATGTACGTTATGTGAAATCTTATCGAAAGATTTTGCGAAAGCGAAAAATGTGCAATCACCTTTGGAACTACAATCACGAATAAAGTGAAGGTTGTGAGGGAAAGAGAGATAATGTAGGATGTGGATCCGGATTTTTGAAAGCCATAAAAGTAATCTACGAAGAAATATTGCTGTGTGAGTAGCGGAGTTAGTAACGCACGCGGATGGCCGGCGGAAGAACGAAGTTCGACACCCTTTAAGCCTGACACTTTTTTTTTTAAATCAATGCTCTTCTGGAAGTTTCCATCCCATTACCTGCTGTCATTGTGTGTTCTGGTTCAGAACATTTTTCAAAGTACCGTGTGTGTAAGTATCGTATTTCAGAACATTCTGAAAGTACCCTAGCACAAGTTCGCCTCAAACAATACTTATTTTCAGATTCAGATTCATCCTTTATCTTTATTCGTGACAATATCTGGACAGTCAAAACAACAGAGAGGTTGTCGGTACCATATTTATTTATTTATTTTATTTTACAGAAAAAAAACCCTGCAGCACCGAAAAACTTCGGCATTACAGCAGGTACAGCCCATGAATTAATACGCTCAATAAAATAAAAACAGAACACTTGAATATACAACCTAGGCTGTCAATAAAGAAAATACATAAACATTGAACATAAACAACATTAAAAATCAAGACCATTTCTTGGGATAAATGGTCCCACGTCGTCACGAATAAAAAAAGACTTTGGTAACAGGTTCCACTGAGCGATTGTGCGTGTAAAAAATGAAAACTTCTTATAATCTGTTCTACAAGAAATTTCCCTTATTTTTCTGGTATGATCCACACGATTTGAAATGTAGTTAGGTAATTTTATGTAGTTGCTTTTATCAATACCAGTCATATCATTAAAAATTGCAAGCAAGAACCTTAATCGAAAATTTTTGCGCCTTGACAATAAAGTTTCCCAACCAAGTACATTTTTAGTCTGTGTTACGCTATTGCTCCTACTATAATTTCCTATTACGAATCTCGCTGCACGGTTTTGAAGTTTTTCTAACTTATCTGCAAGGTACTTTTGATGCGGATCCCACAAAACACATGCGTATTCCAGTGTAGGTCTTACCAAACAGCAATAGGTAGTCTCTTTTAGTTTCTGTGGACCACCGCGTAAATTTCGAATAAGAAAATTTAAAGTGCGACTGTCTTTCTTAGCAGTTTCAGTGACATGAACATTAAAAGAAAGGGTGCTTGACAAGGTAATCCCTAAATATTTAACATCAGTGTTATTACTTAATCTATGATCATCAATAGAATAGCATGATGGGACAGGGTTACGTTTCCTCCCAAAAGTGACTTGCACACACTTTTCCACATTTAAGCCCAACTCCCAAATCCTGCACCAATCCGATATTTTATCTAGGTCCGACTGCAAAAAAGCTGAATCACCAACATTGTCTACCCTACTGTGCAAAACACAATCGTCGGCAAACAGCCTTATGGGTGAGTTAATGGTCAATGATATATCATTAATAAACACAAGAAATTAAAGGGGTCCCAGAACTGAACCCTGCGGCACGCCAGAAGTCACATCAACAAAATCTGAGCTGGCACCGTTTATGACGACACACTGCTTTCTCCCAGAAGGGTAATTTTCAATCCAACGGTATATGTTCTCATCAAGGCTAAGGTAGTTCAGTTTGTGTAGCAGCAAAGGGTGAGACACTTTATCGAAAGCCTCGCGTAAATCAAGAAAGATGGCGTGCGTTTCTCCTCCCTTCTCAGCAGTTGAAACCAAGTCATGATGAAGTTCTGTGTGGCGCATGAGAGGCCCTTTCTGAAACCATGTTGAGTAGAAGAGAAATATCTCTTTGTATTGAAATGCCTCACAACATTACAATAAACAATATGCTCTAAAATCTTACAACATATGTAGCTCAGTGATATGGGGCGATAATTCTCTACATTGTGTTTTGATCTGTGCTTATGGATTGGCGTAACACACGTCATCTTCCATTGACCTGGGAGTACACTTTGTTCTAGCGATTTCCAAAAATTAATCTCTGAGTAACGAGACATAACAAATGAGCATAATTTTAAAACTCTCGGTGACAAACCATCGGGACCTACAGCCTTTTTAATATCGAGCTCATCTAAGCACTTTTTTTTACCCTTCTTTATTGATGACGACCGGGGGCATTTGATGCACAATTTGTTCATTGAGAGGGGGGTAAGAATAAGTTCTGACGCTGGAGGCAAAAATAGACTGGAAGTATGTATTAAAACAGCTTGATTTTTTGTAACTTTCTTCATTTACTTCCCCAAGGTATAATATATTTGGAATTCCCATGTTCTCCTTACGCGTCTTTCTGAGGTATTTCCAGAGTTCCTTGCTACTAGGTCGCATGCCATTGGAAAGTTTATCAAAATGCTCGCGTTTTTCAGTGGTAATAGCTTCGTTATAGGTTACATACAGTTTCTCTAGCTCTGCGGCTGCCGATATGCAGGGATGTAATTTATAATTTTTATACTCACGTATGCGCTGTTTATCACCTCTTTGACGGCAGCTGTCATCCAGGGCTTATTATTCGTTGCTTTTGCACGTATTATTTTAACGGGAACGTATTTTCCTATTAATTCCAACAAACGATTTTTGAAAAATTCCCATGCAGAATCTACACTGTTTTCTAGAGCGAAAAGCTCGAAATCTTCGAAAGATTCATTCAGCCCCTTCTCTATAGCTTCAAAATTACTTTTATCATACATAAAGACTTTTCTGTCATTATCCTGGGCACGGAAAAGCTGAAGGAACGTCAAGCTGGCAGTGACTATCTTGTGGTCGCTAATTCCTGGTGGGATGGCTACATCATGAACAATTTCACTCTTACACAACAGTAGATCTAGTATATTTTCGCCTCTAGCTGGGACCTGGACAAATTTCTAGAAACGATAAGTTGTCAAAATATCCTCAAATTCAGCATAAACAGCCCCACTTGGCACAGTGGTGTCATCACCATGCCATATTAGCTCTGGGAGATTAAAATCTCCAGCAAGAAATATCTGCTCATCAGGTAAGACAGAAACATCATCGTTCAAAGCCTGAAGGGTCGCGACACCGGTTCCAGGGGGACGGTAGAAGACCCCAATAGCCATATTTCCTTTATTAGAGGTTCGTATCCGGCACCACATCGTTTCAAGCTGTTCTGTTCCCACATCAATCATCACGCTGTTTAGAGACTTGCTAACTAAGAGGAACACCCCACCCCCGTGCCCATTTCTGTCCCTTCTGTACACGTCAAATTCCGGGACCTGGAGACCTGCATGTTAGAAACCTGCATGTACAAAATTTGGCTACTCCAATATATATTATTTTAGGTCTTCAGCACTCGCAGAACTTTCCCAAATGCGGAAGTTATTTCGACATTCAGAACCGAAAATGTTCGCCGGGAGATAAAATTCTGGGGTGCAAACTAGATGACCGAGCATGTTCAAGCGGCGATTTCCTGCAGACGTCTCTGCTTTCAACAACGTGTTTGCGATTGTATAAAAGGACCATCGTCAACAGGTTTCTACCGCACTCGTCCTTGAATAGCTCCGTGTAATAATCTTGTGGCCGGGTAGGACTCATAATGGTTGTTTACGTGGTCAACCATATTTTAGCGGAAGTAGGCTTTCACTTACCCGGGACCTGGAGTGGCCATAAACATGGCACTAACTTCCCAACTCAACCTTTTCGAGACACCCGCGAATAGTTTTGTACCTTATTTCCATCGACACTTTTGATGTGTTTCTTAATAAATTATGTGCCAAGAAACTGAGGGAGAGGACGAGACGAGAGAGCGCGGGGTAGTCAGAACGCCAAACTCTGATTGGAATGATTAGTAGGTAGACATAAAGCTAGCTGCCTTTCTCTCCACCTGCACTTGTAGAACGCATTCGAATACAAAAACCAAACGCCGGATGCCGGTGCTTCATTTTGAACGCATTCGATGAGTGCAGCGTATACAGATACCGCGAGTTTTAGGTAACACTTTTAACGGTGTGAATTCCGTAGTTACCTATAAACCGATGTATCCTTCATTTTAGATATGACTGGCTTCGTTTTTAAACGTTTATTTATTGTAACGTTGATATTGAGGTTAAAACAGCCAATGTTGTTGTTCGTGCTCAAATTTAGTGGTTACCCGGCGGCTAAGAGATTGTAACCTCGAATATATAACCGTTAGTAGCAACTCGTAACCTTTACGAACTGGTTTACAAAAACAGTCCCCGCGCAGGAGAGAGAAAAGTGAGAGAGACAAAGAGAAGGAGGCCTAAGAACGAAGGCATAAGAAGAAGGAGGGTGAGCTCGTTCAGCTTTTAGATGAACTAATTCCGAAACTTTAGGCAGGTAATCTCACGTGACCAGACTTCTTGGCGACTTGGTCACGGCGCGGGGCGCGCTTTCCTCGTCGAGTTGGAAGTCGTAGCCGTGCGCGGCAGTGGCGGTCAGGCGGCTGTCATATAGCGACGGTTTTTTCGTTTGTAATCGATTTCTGCCAACTTTGGGATATTGCAAGAAGCTTGATAAAGTACGCTTGATTCTTTACTTTTATAAAAAAAAAAGCGTATTGGGTACAGATTGGAATATTAGGGCGTCATCATCTCTGTTTATTTAGGTCGCCATGGCGGCTCTGAAAGACAGAGGCGAGTATGAATCGTGAACGACGCTGCCAAGAGCAGGACTGTGAGTGCGTAGACTACCCTGCGGAAGCTGCGTTGTTCGGTACCAGTACTTTACAACTGAAGTGTGGATATTGCCAGCGTATACACCGTCGAGAAATGGTAACCAGGGCACCCTGGATAAGCGGATGTTCGATATCCTTGTAAGAGTGGCGTGAATCCCAGACTGAAGAGCCTAAGACAACGGCTTCAAATGTCGGCTCGAGTCGAAAAAAGTAGGTAGTTTACACCAATCCTGTTCGTGGTCGGTCGCGTTCCCTCCATTTCTTTCGTATGTATGGGATAAAGCATTCCAGCCATTTACCATGATAAGGATATTGATTATCAAACAGAGATGACGTATACGCCTGGATGTCGGGTAATTCGGGCAAAAAAGTATAGCATGCAATTTTATTCGGAAAAATGATTGCATTTTATATTCTGTAGACGTAGGCAGTCTTACATTGTAGTAATTTTGAAGTCAACAAACTACTAAATACGTTGGGAAAAGTTCGTAACCTTTAAAGGGGTACTCTCGCGATTTTTGAGCTACCCCAACCAATTATAGTTCTTGAATCCCCGGCGTTCACCCTTTCCGGTAGGCTATGTAGTATCGCGAAATTTATAATAGTTATTGTAAAATCGGTAAATGAAAATAATGCCAAAACCACCATTCAAATATACCCGCACTTTTCAATGCTGTGACGTCAGTGGCAGGCAGGCTAGCCAGTCGAGCAAACAGTAAAATAATAAACTATGCCAAGCATTTTTTCCATGCTGGTGCGCGGATACAGAAGCCAGCTTTTAAAGAATTCATTTGACACCACGAAACTGCTTGGAATCAGCTGGGCATATATTCTACAGTCCAAAGATGAATTCCTGCCTTCCACTGACGTCACTTTTCTGTTGTCGCCAGTAGAAACTTTCAGTTTGAAAAACAAAAGGAGAACAAAATATATTCTGACCTAATATTTGGGATACTATTTCAACGATATTTTTTGTTGTGTTTAGCAAATTTTCAGGCAATTCGAGGACCATGAAGAAATCGCCAGAGTACCCCTTTCAGCATACCCGCGTAATTAAATGTCCCCGCAAGCTTGGTGAATATATTTTTCTTGTTCGTTCATACAGCAGGTACAAGTGCTAGAACACTTCTCCTTGTACGTCCCTCACACATACAAAGAGAGCTAAGAAGATTGTGATTGAGAGTGGAAATTCGGAAAAGCTTGTGCCACTGAGAGATGCATTCATACTGGATAAAACCCTTGTGATGTGCCCTGCCATCTATTACATCAAGAACCTCCGTAACCTCCTCGCACTTCCTCAGCCTTTGACTGTACTGCAGAAGATGGTCTGAGCCTATAAGACAGCGTCCCGAGAGGATCGAAGGGAAAGCTGTGCGGTTGCCATTAACCTACACTCGATACGACTGTGGACATTTGTGTTCCAGATTACCTTTAGTTTACCGTTATTTTGATTTGCCTTGTTTTTTTTTTTTTTTCGTGTTGCATCGGGGCGTGCGCTATTTAAAGGGGGAGGTTATGACGCAGGCTTACGTAGCCGATTCGGTAGCACGTTTGGCCCAAACGCAAATGGCTCGGGTTCGATTGCTAGCACTGCGTGTAGTTTTATCTTTCTTTATAAAAGTAGAAGATTTGAGAAGGTTGGAAAACCGTCTAACCTATTCATGTTCATAATGTATAGTGTGAGAAGGATCGAGGCGGAATATTCGAGGCTCCCAGAGAAAGCTTAAAAAAAGCTGCGCAGCGCCCATACAAGTCAGTGTTCATTTTGCACTCAAACCTGCTGCTACGCCAACTTCGACGCCCGCAGCGCTCTGTAGTTATCTTCTGTTTTCTTTTTGGTTTGGCTCAAGTTGCCTACATTAAACGTTTTTGTTTCCTCAGTTGTTCTTTGTGACGTCACCTCGTCATTCGTGACAAGAGGAGTCTCCTGCCAGTTTTAGTGCTGTGATTAGTTCTATTTATGAAAGGAAATGCATTTTGAGACATGCCGACTGTATCCACGGTGTTTAAAGTTATGTTTTTCTTTGCAGAAAACCAAAAAAATAACAGCGACCTGAAATACCATCATGCAGTCTGTTTTCAATATGTTTTTGGGAGAGGAGAAAATACGTATTTCGAGTTGAATTTTGATATTCAAGTGGTATACTTTAAGATAACCACGAATTGCAGTGGATTTGCTGCATGGGAGTATATATACTATATTTGACACAGGGTATTTGTTTTAAAACGCAGCTCTTAGGCGCCCGTTTCCGGCTTGAGCGGCGTCACCGTCGCCATCACCCTCGGCGAAACCGCGCCGTGCATTATGGGACATTTTTCATGATGACGTCACACGTGACGTCACTAGGGTCACGGGTGACGTCATGAAGGTCACTCGTGAAGGTCACGGCCTTCACGAGGCCTTCACGAGTGACGTCACAAGGATCACGAGTGACGTCATAAGGGCGGGGGGAGGGGAGGTAGAGGGTGGAGGAGGAGAGAAAGAAGCAGGGGAGGAAAACGAGAGGAGGAGGAAGGGCATACCCTCAAATAGATTCCCTCCCGTCCTCCTCCTCAAGAGCTGCGCTCTAATTCAGCATTACAGGGAGTTATAAACGTCTTTCTTTTTTTTATTTTACGCATTTAGCCTAAAGAGTGGAGCGACCATTTCCGGCGTGCACTATCTTCACTGTGCATTGGGCGCGGCGTAGTTTAACCGTCATGATCACTTGGCTGATTAACTAGAATATGTTATTTCACTGTAGACTTCTTCGCCGTATCAGGTATGTTGCAATTTTAGTATTGAAGGCTGCCACCACGTACTCAACTTATTTAGAGGATTTGCGAAATGTAAATGTACCTCGAGATATTCATAGCACATAGTTTTGTGTTTCTCTCAAACGATTTCGGAACGCCTCAGAAGGACGCCACACGTTTCGCCCGCAATAATGCTCATAGAGGTGATGTATTCATGACAACCCGCCGTCGTTAACAGCGTGTCTCCAGCCCTTCCAAAACGGTTAGGACACCTTTACATAAGGATTACTCTATTACTTGCTTTAAAACATATGTAACGATAACTGCCTTCACTGCGTGCTTATTGGACTAGGCGAATATTACAAGAGCAGATAATCTTCATGATCATTTCGGAATTCACCAAAGCAAAGCTGGATTCATTCGTTGTCGCAGTTGTAGTTTATGTCGCAATTGTAGTTTAAAGGTAAATCATTATGACTAACTTAGTTTTGTCAATTGCAAGAAAGCAGCGGGCTTGGGGTTGTTTATTGACATTGTTTGGCGTTTTATCCCCCGATTCCGAAACAAGGAGCATCGTTCTGTGCCTGATAAAATCACACAAAAATGAGGCATATATACATTTTACCAAGCCCGCTGCTTTCTTGCAAAAGGTAGAGCAAAGTTTATTGAAACCCTTTCCATTCGTAGGACACATAACCCATAAAGATATGAATTAAAAAGTTCACACATTTTAGTGAATCAGCAAACTAGTCGTGAGGCTTATCTGCTCTTGTAATGTTCTTCAAGCCCGATAAGCACGCAGTGTTTCTGCATAGGCCATATGGCAGGGGTTACAGTAACCTTTATGTAAAGGCGTCCATGTAACCCCAAAGTAGAAGATACAGACTTAGAGGTTACATAAAAAATTCTATTATAATATGTACACATTTGGAAATTTGTACCCTCTACTAAAGGTTACCCGACGAACAGTGCATGTAACCGCTAATCAGAGGGTAGAGTTGTATGGGGTTACACTGTAACATCTATAGAAAAGTGTGAAAATTTGCAAATTTTTACCCGCCACCAAAGGTTACCCGACTAAGAGTCGGGTAACCTAGAGTCACTGATGTTATACCCACTAATCATTCCAACCAGAGCTCGGCATTGTGACGCCCGCACGCGCTCTCGTTTTCTCCTATCCCTCCGTTTCTCGGCGCACAGTCACCGATAAGAAGAGAACAGCAGGAGGAAGCTTCAGTTGCTTCGCCTTCGGTGCATGCCACCTGCCTGCAACAATGCTTCAACGTCTTGTGCACCTCCAGCGAGCGCGCAGCCAAATCACAGCGGAAGAAATGCAGCGCGCGCTGGAAGTGAGGCGTGTGAAAAACGCTCCCTGCCGTTCTTACTTTCATAGTGACTTTAGACGCTTTAGAACCAGTGTGCATGAGTGCAGCAATAACTGACCTTCATTTATTGCTGCATTTTGTGCGCTTCTATTCATCACTGGGGTCACGCGACAGGATATTGACATTTTAGACGCCACAGCGTTCTTTATTAAGAATATAGACATTACTCAAAATGTATCATTACCATTTCAGTTGCTAGGCATTTTGGTGAGGAAACAGAAGAATAGCTGTTCAAAACTGGCGTGCGGGAAAAAAGTCCGGAGTGGAGTAGTCGCGTCTCCTTTTTTGCTACTTTCTCGAAGAGCAAAGTTGGTGCCTGTCTCGTTTAACCGTTTTAAGCTTGGTAACTATAGTCATCTTGTAACCTCCTGCACTGAAGTCGGAAGTCTGAGCACCCATCTATAATATAACATAAGATGTGATTTATTTTTCGGGAATCATGAGGGCAGCTATGTCTACTGAAGTGCACAAGTCAGTAGCTTGACGAGATATTTGATTCATGCAACAGTTTTTTTTTTGTTTATTGTTCCATTGTTCTGTTTCTCGTGATGTATAGACTTCCGGATTATAATATATCGCCACACGTTATGTTGACGGACTTTCGCCCTATGTCGTCCTATAGGCAGAGGCATTATTTTCCAGTCGGCGAAAGTTCTTTTTTACTGTTATCGACTGCTCTGGCACACTAGTCATCGGCATAAAACAGCTTCTGCGCGTACTCGTTTTTTATGCGTACCGGCCTTCTTTTTCTTTAACTTAAGACGAGCCGGCTATAGAGAGGCCGACCCGTCTCCAGTCAATGTGGCCACAACAAATGCCACTAGTGCGACTCTGAAAAAAAAAAAGTCATGGTTAGCTTGGGTGTACGATACCCAATCGCGTCCCCAGTCGTTCTTCCAGAGTTATGCCATCGACGAAGCCACTCGCCATGCTTGTGCATTTCACCTACACCAATAACTAGGCGCCTTCACTCAAACTAGCGGGAAAAGCGGCGGACATTGTTCATCAACATGGCGGGACGTGGCTTACCAGGCGAAAAAAGTGTTCCGTAGAACTTCTCGAATGAATCCAGCGCGAACATATGTGTATTTCATGTTTCCACTGCTTTAAAAAGATCACATACCAGCTGTTCAAAATTTTTTTAAAGATCGTATATCCGTATTTTACATATTCAGCCCCCATTGTGCATTTAAATAACTTAAATGCCCGTATTATGCGTCGAGATAAATTTCTGAACCAGGAAATGAACAACAAAAATCGATCGACTTGTATTGTCTCAAATCCCGTAGAGTGCTGTTTTCGTGAAGTAATTTAAAACCATAAATAAATTGTCGATTGTTTACCAAGCTGTGTGCGCAGAGCGACGCATCAGCAACATAGCCGCTATTTTATCGTAGCAACGTTAACCTCCGAGTTTCGAAGTCAACACGGCAGCTACAGCGACACGTCGACAATGTATCTGTACTGTTTGCCGCATAGCGTTCCGTGCAACACCAGAAAAGAATAGGCTAATGATTCCCGTGTGCAACCGCGGATCTTCCCCATATTATAACCGTCCCACTCGGCAAAGGAAGGCGATCCGCCATTGTGGGGACACTTTTACGAGCCAATCAGCGCGGAAGCGCGTAAAAGTAGTGCAAAGAAAATAATAAAAAAAAGCACAGGTAACGCGTCCACCGAAAGTCGGCCAAACAAAAGCGTGTCCGAGCGTCAAGAAAGAACAGGTAAAGAAAGGGAGTGAGGGTTGAAAAGAAGAAGAGGAAAAGAGAATGTCAGGTGAAGGCAAGAAAAGGAACAAAAGTTGTCCCTACTCTTTCCGCTGTTTGATTTCCTCCCTTAAGGGTTGGCCATTTTCCTCCTCCTCCTCCGGGCCTCCCGAGGAGGCGTAATGGTGCGTCGGTGGTCATCGATTGCGGGAATGGGAGAAGGGCTCCCCCGAACAGGTGCCTCTGGCTGGGCCATCCACCCATGCATCGACCCGAGAACAATAGCCGGGAATCGCTGGTTCCGAGTCATTAAAACCAGAGACGCCGACACCACGCAGGGCGACTTTGTCGCGCCTTTCTCGCTCCTTCCCCCCCCCCCCCCCCCCCCCCCCGCTCTTCTAACACACACACGCGCGCGCGGATTCCTTCCCTTCCTTCGCTCTCCGCATACCCTTTCCCAGCTCCTCTAGACTCAGCATGTTTCCCCAGAGTCCATCGTCGATTCGAAAGAACCCTCCGAGCTCGGGCAGTTTTAAAAGCGTGTCCCCCGTTTGCGTGCGAAGCTCGCGTGCGTGTTTCCGTGTATGTATACGTGTCTGTATGTCTGCGCGGCTGGAGTGTCGGTGGGAGGCGGAGGCCTGAAAGCGAGTGTGCGGCGGAACTCCTGGTCACTGTTTGGCTCGGCGACTGAGAGCTGCTCTCGCCGCAGGAGAGCACCCGTGTGAGAGTGTTGTGATTGTGCTATCGGCTACATGATGTACATAGCGCGGGTTCGCCGTTAGAAACACATTTTTGATTCTTAGTTGATCACTACTTTGCGTGTGTGCGTTTATGCATTTGTGCATGTGTGTTTGTTTATGTGTGTGTGTGTGTGTGTGTGTGTCATCTGAAATGTGTTGACGTTAGTCTTTTTCCTTCCCTGTCCTGTAACTTGTCTGTACCAGGCCCAGGCCCTCTCTGCTTATCTGCTCAATAATCTGCAAGATACGCAGAAAAAACTAATAAAATTGTATCGCATTGTATAGTACTGTATATGTTTTTGAGAAACGTGTGCATTAGTGCGTACCTCACAAAAGCACATCTGATTGACAACCATTAATTAAACACAGTTATTTCCTATACTTTTTGGCGGCATTCTAGCTCTTATAAAAAAAACTTTACAACCATACAAATGTCAACATAATGCCAGATGTAGAGCACGAGTGAGTAGAGGATCCCTCTGGACATGACCCGCTATATTTGCATCATGCAGATGATGTAACCATTGCTGTCAAGCGACGGAACGCTGTCCCTAAACAAATCACATTTGTTTCATCTCTATAGTAGTTTTCAATTCTCTTCTCGATCATCTTCTGCATGTGTGTTATAGTTTCATGATTAAATTATACGGCAATAAATTGGATCACTATATGTGTCGTGCTTAAATTATATACAGATATTGTGGTGTGATACATTTACTAATTTCGATTACCCGCTTTATTACTATGTGTCACGAAGTTTTTTTTTTTTTTTTTTTTTTTTATCTGACCTTGTATATAATATTTCTATATCACACAGAACTTGTAATGAGTCCTTCGATTACACCGTTACAATTACGATGTTTATATATATATTTTGGTGCAGTAGCTAATTTTGACTGATTGAATGATCATATATTAAGAGATACAACGAGAGGCAGGATTACACATTAGCTATTTTTCACACGAACCTCCCTGAAAGCAATAGAGCAGCCTTGTTAAGAGGATTGTTTGAGGCACACTGCGTGACATAATTAACGCGAACTTGATATCCTTACTTTTTCGTATTTTTTTCCCACGGAGGTCACTGTCAAAAAATATTTTACCTCCTCCCTATGTAATTTATTTATATACATTACACCGCAAAATTAGTTTTAATAAGAGCCTTTTAGATCGCGATCCGCTGCTCGTGTGGCATTTTGCTGGTACATCTGGGCATGAAGTAGTAGTACTCGTTGTAGTGGGAAGTAGGGGGGGGGGAGTGAGAGCCAATCGTGTACTCTCGCTGGGCGCATTTGTCACTAGCTCCCATACCTCGGCGAACTTCTCTCATGAGGTCCCTCACTCACCCTCATCTTCACAGGTGAGGTCAGGGTGATTGAGTTTCTGAACCAGGAAAATTCATGAGTGTGAGGATGAGTGAGGGCCATGAGGGCTGTGAGGGCTGCGTGGACCATGAGCGCGTGAGGGGTTTGAGTGCGTGAAGGCCGTGAGAGTGGTGAGTGCGTGAGGGCCGTAAGGGCGGTGAGTGTGTGAGTGGTTTGAGGGGCGTGAGGGCCATGAATGCGGGAATGGCGTGAGGGGTATGAGTGCGGCGAAGGGCGTGCGGGCCATGAGTGTGTGAGAGGCGTGAGGGCGGTGAGTGCGTGAGTGGCGAAAGGGACGTGAGGGCCATGAAAGCGTGGGGGACGTGAGGGGTATGAGTACGTAAGAGCAGTGAGTGCGGGAAGGGCGTGAGGGCCATGAGTGTGTGAGGGGTGTGAGGAATATGAGTGCGTGAGGGTCATGAGGTCGGTGAGTGCGTGAGGGCAGTGAGTGCGTAAGGGGTGTCAAGGACGTGAGGGCCATAGTGTGTGAGGGGCGTGAGGGGTATGTGTGCGTGAGGGCTGCGAGGGCGGTGAGTGCGTGAGGGAATTGAGGACCATGAGTGCGTGAGGGGTATGAATGCGTGAGAGCCATCAGTGCGCGAGGAACGTGAGGGCCGTGAGGGCGGTGAGTGCATGAGGGGTGTGAGGGCCATGAGTGCGTGTGGGGCGTGAGGGGCATGAGTGCGTGAGGGCGGTGAGTGCATGAAGGGTGTGAGGGCCAGGAGTGCGTGAGGGTCGTGAGGGGTATGAGTGCGTGAGGGCGGTGAGCGCGTGAGGGGCGTGAGGGGTATGAGTGCGTGAGGGCCATGAAGTGGTGATTGCGTGAGGGGCGTGGAGACCATGAGTGCGTGAGGGCCGTGAGGTTCAGTGAGGGTGAGTGTGACTGTGAGGATGCTGGAGAGTGAGGGACTGAAGGTGGGTGTAGCTTTAAGGGGGAGGGGGAGTGAGGGACTTCGGTGAGTGTGGCTGTGAGGGTGAGTGAAGGCTACCTAAAATGCCGACCTCTGCTGGCTCCTACGTGCACATCAGGAGGTGAGAGAGAGAAAAACATTCTTTTATTTATCCGCCAAGTTCCGGTGCTCAGTTATGCCAGGAAAATGATAAGCTGTAGCTTCCGTATACATTTGCTCGCCTGTAAAGCTGACTTCTCTGTTGTATTGGTCTTAATACGGAAAAGCCACTCCCTGCGCAGCTTTTTTTTTTTTTTTCTCTTGTGGTTATTGCATCAGTAGAACTAACCTGGAAACTGCTAGAGGGTCGAATTGACTATGAGGTATATGTTGAAACCTGGAGTACAAAAACAGCTTTTTTATGGCCGAGAAAAAAAGTAAAAACGGGGTCTGAGAGAGTCGGTGAGGGGGAGAAGTGAGCGAAGTGCAGCCAATGCCATCTAGAAGAAGGAACTTCGCAGGAGATCAATGTTAGCGGATCTCCGACCCCACCAAGAAAGCGCAAACTTGTTGAAACTGAACTAGAGTCGCCGTGAAGCGTCAAATTCGTGCGTCTCAGCGACTCCGTTTACTGGCGTCGGCCTCTCTGTGAGACGCTGCGAGAAGTACTGGCGACGGTGCTGGCGTGAACTAGGCATAGCTGCGTTGATCCACTATTGGGGATATTGACTGGTCGCCATATTTCAAGCGATGTTTAGAGGGCATGCTAGAAACGAGCTCACATTAAAGGCTGCTAAAACCTTCAATCATGACGGTGCGAAATGCACGCTGCAAAAGATCTACGGAAGCTCGTCGTCTGCACGCTATCAGCAGTAATGCACACAAACAGCTATGGCCGCCGGTGAATGTTCCCTTTACTCCGTTCACACTTTTGCTGAGACTGTAGCCAGTAAGACAAGCACGAAAGCGCGAGACTGCGGCTTCAAAACGTTCTTCCACAGAACCAGCGCCCGCGCCAGAAAGGCGTGTCTCAAATCCAGAAGCGCGGGCATAGCTCGCACGTGAAGCTTTGGCTGCAGCCTCGGCTTAAGGCTGCGGTCTCAGGGCAGCCATCTTGAACAAGGCGGTAGTTCAACCAATAGATGACGGCACGCACCCGTGGGGTGGCCGAAATATTGGCTCACACCGGGATGTCTTGAGCACCATCACGTTCCCATCGTAACCTTGCTCGCGCCGCTGCCAGCTGTGCTTAGCTGGCTCAGTAGCATGGCCTAGAGCCACTGTATATGGCGGAGTAGCTTCCATACACAGTGCGTCGTGCGTCGTTTTTGCAAAGTGTCGCTACTCTGGTAGCGTAACTGCCAGAGTAGCGTCTAGTTTCGTTGATAACTCCATTTGTTAATTGAAAAGTGGTAAAACACGCTTTGCATGTAGGTCCACATGTCGGCGTCATTTGCTTCCAAGGGCCGCTGGAGGGCGGTGCCTGTGTCTTCTGTCAGTTGTCAATACTATCAGTACGGCACGGGGCTCTGGAAGAACGGTGCTTGTTTCTTCTGTGAAGTGAGGCGACTTGCAGTCAGGGGACCATCGGGCGACGAGAGCGGCTATAGGTATCGTAGGTGCGCGGGCAAGGCGAGCGGTTTTTCCGCGCCGCCGGGATGGCGGCCGCTTCGTGGGACGTACGTACCGTCCCTGTAATTTCGGATTTCGCTCCGATGGAACAAAAAAAAAATTACACCGGCCACGACAGGACAATCGCCTCGGTACATGAATGCTTCTCGGCCGCCCTAGAGTCAGCGAATGTGTGCTTAGCATCATACTTCTTCAAGACGCAATCATCCATTCAAGATGACATTGTCTCAACGACTGGAGAGGAGCGAAATCAACGGCAATCTCGCCCGTCGACGAAGGTCTCACCTTCATCTGGGCGATGAACGGCCGACAGGGTTCAACCAAGAAGGACAGCATGGTGGTCTCGAAAGAATTGCTCCCAGCATCAAAAGAGACGGACGCCGGATATAAGGTGTTCTTACCGACAGGCTAGGTGGTCGTCCGGAAGTTTACCGGCATGCAAAAAGTCGCAATATTTTGAACTGGTGTTGCACACATATCCGTGTTAAAGGAGCAATAAAACTATTTTTCTAACCTTCTTCTTACTTAGCTGTAATCCTCAACTCAAAAGCGCATTGAGAAATCACGCGGTTGTGACATGCTAGGGAACCGGTGAGATGACCCCAAGCTTCCATCGTGCTTATAAGCCCACCATGGAACTTGGCATTCGCAAGTAATGGTAAGTTCCGTCGCGGATAAGAAACCTTCCCTGCAGCTTTAGTACATCAGATCTCAGTGGCGGCACATGACGCATGATCACCAGACGGCATCAGTCAGTCAAGGTTGCCACTCGACCCAACTGAACACCAACGTGCAAGGAGCGTCTGCTGACAACAAGGAGGAGGGTTACTTTGACTGAACACCTGACATGATACTGTCGAAGAAAGAACTTGTTATGGAACCGTTGGATAAGAATCAGTGAATATGTAATCAAGAAAAAATGAACCTATTTGATATACTAACTAGGCACGCATCATATTCGCACTCCAACCTTTAAGCCTTCAGAGTCAACACATCAATAACTGTGTTCACTGCATGCGGCGGAGCTTTTGAGGACACTCGCCATCTCTGGCCCCTCATATAAATAAATGGGACAAACCAGACTGGAAGACTTGTTGTATGAGGCTGCACTTCTTTCAGCTCCCCTGAATATGTGGTGTATCCGAAAACACCTACAGTGATGTGAATATTATTTATTAATTTATTAAGGGCCTTTGTAGGCATTGCAAAGAGGATATATAAAACTATATACATACATGATATATAACATGATAGCACACTGAAATTAATGAGCAGAAAACGGGCCCAGCTACAGAAAATGAATATTACACTCGTAAGAAATAATTATGTCTATAACTTGTTAATTGCAAATACGAACACAGCTCTGAGCATCTAGGTTTACTAGTAAGTGTTGATGCATTGTAATATAGCAGGACATTTTATATACGTCACTTGAGCAAACGCCACCTTTTCACTCGAAAAACAAACAAACAGTAAACACTGTGTCTGAACGAAAGCACGTTATATCAAAATCTTCAGGACTTCCAATTTGTGAAATCGTCGATTAGTAGAAAAGGTCAAAGATCCGATGAGCTTTCTCGCTAAAAGTTTTTGTGATTATTCGGTGATCCAGTGCTGAAACCACTTCCCCTATGCCCTCCAAGCGGCGTATACCTTTTGTTTCGATTCTCAGACATTCCAGCTTTCAAAGGAAGCTAGAAAAATGCCAAAAAATTATTCTAAAAGTCATATCGTAAAATCGTGGATTAGAACAAAACGTCAAGATAGCAGGAAGGATCTTCCTCGCTAAACGTTTTTGTGATTTTACGGTTACGTGGGGCTGAAGCAACTTCCCCAAGGCCCAACATGAGACGGATAGGTTTCCCATCAATTTTTAGACAATCCAACGTTCAAACAAAGCATGCTAAAAGTCTTATCAATCCTCGGACATATCGGGAATTCGAGCGCCGATACGGCGAAATGACTGATGCTGTCACACAAGTGTTAATATCCACAGCAATCTTGCACAGAAAGGGTATAACGTTTCATTCTTTGAGATCTTTACGTTATACCTGCGTCAGAGAGCACGAAGAAATCCGAAATCGTCGTCAAGCACCAGCACATGACAACTCCGCGCACCGAACAAACTCGCATCCACCAGCTCTGGGCACTTCCATCTTATTGGAGACATCACGTCTCTTGCGAGGTCACGTGACCAGTAGTCACTCGGTTGCTATAACATCCGAGCCAGCTCGGCCCGTTGCTATGTAACCGCTTGTGACCAATCGCGGTGAGAGGCGGCGACACAGGGAAAAGCGTGGCGCTATTCTGGCAGCTACGATGCCATATAGAGTGGCTCTAGCGTGGCCCAGCAAACTCATGTATCCGAGAATGTCAGGCTGAGTAATAATTGTTCTCTGATATAGGGACATGCGGTTCGGCGGTTGCCACGGGCTTTTGCAATAAATCTTACCGAGAAGGAATCAATTGCTGGTTGACGTGTCAATATTCTGTCAATGAAAAATTATTCTGCAGGAATGCACGCTCAGTCGATTCAATATTTCACGACATCAGTGGATGCGGACGTCTAGGAAACTGCCTCTCGATTTACGATACTTACCTGACCAATATAATGACGACTGAAGAGTGACGTCACGGAGTATTGTGTTTCACGGGATCCGGAAGATGTTGTAAAGGTTGTTACATTATAGTTCCCAGAAAACAAACGCCGTTACAATATTTTGGGAAGTATACGAACAGACATCATGTTATAAGTACAGCTTAGGAGGAATATGATGAAAAACATCAGAACAAAAGGGAAGACGTTTATTTACAGTGAAGACGCTATGAATGGAGCTGCGTTTAGCGACGGCAAGCGATGAGCGTTAGGGAATTTGTAAGTTAACATGATTGCTAACTATGGACACGCGGACAATGAAGACCTGTTTTGTCGGGAGATGAAGTTGCGGTAATGACCTGATATGAAACGACTCGTGGCAGACGAACAAGCAAGTTTCTTCTCTGCGAATGGTAAGCGTCCATTGTCAAGCACAGCACGTGGCCACCAACTTCGTCGACGTTTCGACCGCTTACTGCTTTTGACAAAAGTCCTGGCACCTGGGCTAACTTTGCTGAAAGACTCGAAGCCTTCCTCGACTCAAGCGCCATCTGGAACGGTAACTGAAAACAATCCATCATTCAGTCGGTGGGTGGCGAAACATATCCGTATCTGCGGAGTCATGGTCGGCGCGTACTCTAAATGGTTGGAAGTTTACACGATGCATGCCACGACGTCCAAACGCGTCATTGACGTTCTACGCTCTCTTTTCCCTACTTTTGCCTTACCGAAAAATACTTTTCTCTGATAGCGTACCGAATCTTGTTTCAAGTAATATAAACAAGTTAAGAAAGATGAAAAACGGCATCAGGCACCACATTACTGCCTCCTACCATCCTGCAGCTAAAGGGCAAGCAGAACAGATGGTGCGCGAAACGAAGCTCTCTTGGAGCTTATGAAAGAAGCAGTTCAGTAAATAATCGCCAGGTTCTTGTTCTGGCAGCACGCGACGGTCTCATCTTCCACGGGGAAAACACCCGTCGAAGCAATCTTCGGCGGACGAAGAGCCACCCCCCTCGATCTCATGACACTAAGGTCTAAGAACGAAGATATAGAGATTACCCGATATGGAGTAATGGCAGTTTATTTGAACGGACATCTCGTCTACATGAGGAATTTCAGCGAAAGTCCGGCCTTCCATTTAAAACTTGAGTAGAAAGGGCTCCATGTTGGTTGACTAGAAGGTGTCATCTCTCTGAATACGTTGGATTCCAATGCCCTGGATTGTATATATAACCAAATCACAAAACTCTTTTTGTATTGTGTAACTGCCTTTGTATTTGGTAGTAGAAGCTATGGTGGTGACTTCGACCTTTCACACCAGACTCCTTTTTTTTCCTTTTTTCCTCTACTCACTTGCGGTTTCAGTAGGCTAAGAATCTTTTGGAACGGGCCACTTTAACTCAACAAGGCCAATTGTTTCAAGCAGTCCATCAGGGGATGCTGTAAGAAATCCGTGCTTCATATTAACGAAAAAGCCGCGGTTTTGCACAGTGCGGTTTTCCTGTTCCACGTGCAGTTAGTTGTAAAGCAGCATCCTCATTGATTCTACCATATTATGTTGCGGGTGAAGAAAAGTCTTTGGCTACACGATATTTGAAACAAGCCTGGCACTGTACGTTGTGGTTCGACACCCACTAATTTTGTCGTCCTTATTATTCACCATCACCTAATCATTATCTCGTCATCTCATGTTGCTCTTCATCAACAATAAGTACAATAGGCTACCGCGATATTACAATCCAAAGATTGAAAAATTGTGTCGTTCAGTCCTTCATTATGTTTATTATTTATATAATGTTATTATGTTACATTACCTCGAGATGATCGACGTTCAACGCGAATCAATCAATTAGACGCACAATCAAAAAGAACACAACGTGCCGCCTCTTTTTTTTTATTATCTTTTTGAAACCAGCGCAAGCCCGCGCGTTCTCTCTTTTGAGACGGTTAGGACCGTCGCACATCAGCCCGCGTTTCTCCTGCCCGGCCGCTTCCTCCTCTCATTATGTGAAGTTGGTTATAACTAAATAAGCTATAGTAACTGTGTAATATTTATATTTAGTTTCAGCTTCAGTAAAGGGAAATTAGGTTCACGGGAGCTAGAGCCACTAAATGAGCTGCGCTTAGAGTATCGGCCCGCCGTTCCCCGACGTTGTTGTGGGCGCCGCCATTTTGGTGCTTGTTCAAAGCAGACGCAACTACCGATCGCCATGGTTTAAAAGTGTGACTTCCTCGGCATTAGATTTGGTGTTTGGAATCTCCCGTAACATCGTTTTGCTTTGTCGCGAACTGTTTAAACATGTGCGGATGACGAAAAAGTGTTTTCTGTGATGTCAGTTAAAGCTTCAGATAACTGGAAACCAAGATTTTAAGTCACAATATGGCCAAGTGCCGTTACTCTGAAACATAGTTAATTTAGTATCACTGGCGGGAACAAAGAGAAAGAGGTAGGCGTAAAAAGGTAGTGGCTTGTGGAACCGACGGGGCTTACGTCATGGCCCCTCCCGGTATTACAAGCTCTTTGAACAAGGGCATGAATAGTGTGATTAAATAAGTCACGCTTCAGAGTAACGAAACATGGCCATATTGTGGCTTAAAATCATGCTATTACGTAAAGCTTCAGTTATCTAAAGCTTTACCTGAAATCACAGGAAACGCTTCTCCGTCCTCCATAAATGTTTAAACAGTCCGCGACAGAGTAAAGCAATATTGCATCAGCTTCTTAACACCGAATCTAATGTTGAAGAAGTCGCACTTTTGAATCATGACGATCGGCAGTTGCGTCTGCTCTGCACAAGACCCAAAATGGCGGCCCCCGCAACAATGACAGGGAACGGAGAGCCGATACCAACGGTATTAGATTAGCTCAGTTACGGAACTGCTCATATACGCTGCATGCACGAGCAGTACACCCCCCCCCCCCCCCCTCACCACGACCCGCCTGGCGTCGCTCGACGCGCCAGACGGCTGCTTTGGTAACTGCAGTGTACTCTATGGGGTACGTACATTTCGAAGCACGGCGTCTAGACGGCGTTTCAGATCTGTTCTATGGAACGCACATTTATGAAACGAAAATCTAGATAGCGCTTCCAACGACGGCAGGCAGATTGAAGTGAGTGAGGGGGGGTACTCCTTTCCGCGGGAATTTCAGAACAGAAGTAATGTAGTAACGTTGGGCGATACCCTAAGCACAGCTCATTTAGTAGCTCTAGGTGCCACCAAATCTCGGGTGTATTCTTTTCCTTTTCGTCTTTATTCTTTATTGATTTCAATCATATCGATTAAGGAACACATTATATCCAATATGCTTATTTAAATATTTCTCTTAGATTTATTAACCTGACCAACAACTTAAATCGTTCATTTTATCGATAGCAAATCTTCCAATATAATTTCTAAATGTGAAGGTAAAAAGACACGGACATTGATGATGATACAGACGCCAACGCCGCCCTCGACGATTTCCTGAACATTAGAAATCACCAGTTTTGTCTGCCATCCGGCAGGTAGCGCAACAAAACTCCCAAACACTTTTTATTGTTCTTAAGTTAAGCTAAGCTCTACACTTATCAAGAATCCAAAGCAAGATCATTGTGAAAATCTAATACATCGCAATGTAGATATACCTATTCCATACAATAAATGTTATTAGATGCCAATAAATCTGTTTAATGTCCATAAAAGAAATGCGTCAAAAACAGGTCAGTTTTAAGGGTTCCTGGAGCGTTATCACTTTGAAAATGAAAAAAGCCATCGTACACTTCTTGGCCAAGCATTGTAGTTTAAAATGTTGTAAAATATTTTATCACAGTTTAGTTATTTCCATAGCGGCATTTAAAGCACCGCGACTTGGGGCACAAATATTTGCTACGTTTGATAAACAATGTCTAAAAAAAAACGCAGCAATAAATCTTCTTTTGCATTTTACCAATTATAAGCATTACATGTGTAGCCAATTTCGTTGCCCTAGCGCATGTCATTAAAAACATATTTCTGCTGAAAAAGTACAATTTTATGTCAATGTTTGGAGAGATGAAGAAAACAAAGTAGTGCAAATACCAAAAAAGTGTATCGTTACATTCTGCTCCGACGTCATATTAACAAAACTGCTCTATTGGAACTGTGTTATCTTTAATAGATCGTTCATGAAATATGAACCAGCGGAGCAAGTGAGGGTCCGCCCCATCATATTCGCAACGCTACAAATGCGCATGAGCAATATAAACCAACGCATACATAATATCAAATGAAAGCGGATTGCATTGCCTTTCGAACGACATCCATCCCACAAAACAATTTTAAAAAGAACATTCAGTGGGACCGTGGCCTTGAGGGGGAACGAAGTATAGGGATGATGTTTGGGCGCGGAGGCACAAGTTTCGTTTTCTATGGGGTATCGATATGACCGGATGGGGTCAAACAAGGTTCATATTGTGGATGACTTAATACGGGCGAAGGGCGGTCGTTCATTGTTAATAAAGCAGAGTGTATTTTATCGGAAGGGAAGCTTATATCGTTGTAGGCATCGCCGAAAGAATTGATGGAGCCCTACCGTGGCATCAGCGGTCATGTTTAGTGGAATAACGCCCTGCTAATTTTACCCGGACGCCGTTATTACGTGGTCACGTGGTTGTGGCAACAATGGCTCCGATAACCAACTTCCTGGGATATTCCGTGCAATAAAATGTTTTCAAGAATATTTAAAATTCCAATTGGTTTTCCTTTTATGATAACCAGGCAATTACAGTCCCCGAGAACATTACGATCTTCGGTTAAAAAATCAGAAATGTATCATTTTGTTTATGCGGCTTGTGGGGATCGAAAAGAAGAAGAATAAAGATGCCTTGGTAGGCAGACCGAACTAGCTCGCGCTCAGGACGAGCGCGGGGTAGAACGGGCGTAGACACCAGTGAAGCGGCTGTCTTTTCTTCAGTCTCCACATTGGCGCCCAACGTGGGGCCCGAACCCAGATTCCCGTACAGTCAGGTACGTTTAGCAGGCCTTCGCAGTCGCTGCGCCTATACAGACATTGGATTACTTCACCGCCGAGCTTGTTATAGTGACCGTTAAAATGTCAACTTCGCCCCCGCTTACGCGATCCCGTAGCCGCCCCAATGCAGCGAACACAGCTCGTGCTACCGCGACTGGTGATGGAGCGGAGGACTTGCGACCGGGCTCTGATATACCCACAGCAGACTTGGAGGTTCCATTGCCCGCTGAGAGCCTTTCCCCACCGGTGCCGCTTGCACCTCTCACCGCGTTGGGCCCATTGCCAGAACAAATGGCATTGTTCCTGGCGGAGATGTCGCGGCTCCTGCAGGAACAACGCCGTCCGCTACCACCCTTAGTTCCAACACCTCGGACGGGGACATTGCGTTTACATGCCGAGATTCCTAAATATTCAGGCTACGCAGATAGAAAATCGGTTGCTGATTTTCTTGACGAATTGCGTGAATACCAGGCGGTGTCTGAAATGTCTGAGGTTGAACTTCTATCACGCGTACTGCCGATCGCCCTCACGGGAAGCGCCGCGACATGGCGTCGGAGACAATCACCCTTCTCGACGCTACAAGACTTTTCGGAGCAGTTCAAAAATGAATTTCTGCCTCCCGATTACGGCGCGCGAATGCTCGATGAGCTTAGGGCGCGCACTCAGCACCGCGACGAGTCCCTAGTCGAGTTTGTTCGGGCGCTCCAAACTCTCTATGACCGGGCTGACCCTAGTGCGTCCGACTCAGACAAAGTGTCGCGGGCTATCCGGCAAAGCCACCCGCAGTTTCATCCCTACCTGCGTGGGCGGGTGTTCCGGAGTTTGGACGAGTTGGCCCAAGCAGCCCACCAGATCCAGGCGGACATCCTGGCCGAACTAAGATATCGGCCTCCTCCACCGCCGGAGGCTTGCCTGGAACCGTCCTGCGCTTGGACAGGCGCGACCAGGCAATCCATGGACGAGCATGGGTCACGGCCAGTTCTCCCCGGAAGGGTACCCCGAGCGCTGGACCCTTACACCCACGGACTGGGCGATGGTGCTCAAGTCCGCGAGCATGGCCGCCAATACCAAGCCCCATCCAGAGAGCGATACCCAAGGGCCACCTCAGCTACTCTCCGCTGCTTCCGGTGCGGAAGTCTCGGCCACTTTCGCCGGGACTGCACCCGGCGGGTTTCAAACGACAATTCGGGAAACGAGGTAGGCCGCCGATAGCAGGGCCCTGTCTGTCGGTGGCTTCTCCTTGTTACAGGCCCTCGGTCACCCCACCGTCTCGGTTCTTCAGCAGTCTCGGCCCAGCCTCACGAGCAGCCCCGCCGGGGGCCTCCTGTGATGAGCCCGATGTTGCAGCACCTGGTGTGGCGCCCGCTCGAGCGCCCGATGACGCTCCCGCTCCCGGATTACGCGGCGACGCTCTCGCAGGCGCTCGCGGAGATGCCCCAAGTCCCGGCGTGGCGCCCGCTCGAGCGCCCGATGACGCTCCCGCTCACGGATTATGCGGTGACGCTCTCGGCGGCGCTCGCGGAGATGCCTCCGGTAGTACCAGCGCCGGTGCTTTCCCCGAGGCTTCCCACGGAGCGGTTCTCGGTGGCGTCCTGGTCCCCGACGAGACAACTCCGGAGAACAGACGTGACGACAACGGCTGCTCGCAGGAAGTGGCAGCGGCGTGGCCGCCCGTCGTCCACCCACATGCCAGAAAAATGGCTGATGCGACCACACCAGCGCGGCCTTCTGGAAAACCCGTAGACAAGTGTATGGCCCGTGCGGTCCAACCGGAACCCCGTGCCCACTACCGAACGGTGACCTGGGCGGGTCTACGAGACGTGACAATCCTCAGCATTTCATTGATCATGGGAATCCTAGCGACCATGGTATCATGGGTGAGTCGGCTGAAAGTCTATGACAAGCTACTTCGAATTTATAGGTTCCGTCCAGTCACGTACTTTATACCATCCCTTGACGCTATGCGTCACGAAAGTAGAGGTATAACAGAACCCTACATTGTGGTTAACATTGCCGGTCAACAGATCGCAGCTCTCTTGGATACCGGAGCTGCAATTTCACTTTTTGGAGACTTCGTTAGAAAATTGTGCAAAGACCGGAACATCTCAATGCGGCGTTCTCAGAGAGAGCTCCGTACGGCATCTGACCAACTTATCTCCGTCACTGAAGGAGCTCGACTGAAGCTGAACTTTGATGGGCGACAATGTCGACAACATTTCACATATCTGCCGGGTCTCGCCTGCCCTATTCTTCTCGGTCGAGATTTCATCTCCAGGGAAAAAATAGTCCTAGATTTGTCAGCAGAAGAATATCGATATGGCTCGCAGTCCGCTACTTTCAAGTTTGCAGTCAGACCAATGCCTACGGCAGCTCGTCCTCTAGAGGGTACAATATGTGAGAGATTCCCCTCCTCGGGGTATCTGCACGTGGCAATGAAGTCATTTTCTGGCACCGACTCGGACCGTTCACGTATAGCGAAGCTTTTGGAGAATTTCTCACATATGTTTACAGAAACACCTGGGAGGACTAACATCCTCGAACACCGAATTGATACTGGAGACACTCCTCCTATCCGATTTAACGCGCGGCCCCTAAGTGTTCACAAACGCACACTCCTGGACGGAGCACTGAATGAGATGATTCGGACCGGAGCCGTCCGTCCCTCGAAAAGTCCATGGGCTTTTCCGGTTGTGTTAGCACCCAAGAAGGATGGCACCGCACGCCTCTGCGTAGATTACCGTCCTCTGAACGCGGTCACGAAGCGAGATGCATACCCCTTTCCATCAGTCTCGTCTGTTTTATATGCACTGGGGTCTGCACGGATATTCACAACCCTCGACTGTAGTAGGGGATTTTTGCAAATTCCCGTAGCAACAGATGACGTCCCTAAAACAGCATTTGTTTGCCCCAGGGGTCTGTTCGAATTTGTCCGACTCCCCTTCGGCCTATCTAACTCCCCTGCGAGCTTCCAGAGGCTCATGGATACAGTCTTGGGTGATGCAAAGTTTAACTATGCAATGGCCTACATGGACGACGTAGTAGTGTTTTCTAGTACTATCGAGGACCACCTTCACCATTTACAGGTCGTCCTGAAGCGCATGAGTGAAGCTGGTCTCACGATTAACCCTTCAAAAGTGCAACTTGCATCACCCAAAGTGGAGCTTCTTGGCTTCGTGGTCGACCAAGGATCGCTCCAGCCGCAAGCAGAGAAGCTCAGAGCAATTATAGAATTTCCCCAGCCACGAGACAAAAAAAGTTTACAACGGTACCTTGGCATGGTGGGATTCTACCGCGAGTTTATTGCCAACTGCGCTGATTTGGCCCGGCCCCTTCACCAGCTATTACGCCGGGAAGTTCCATGGACCTGGACTTCCGCTCAGGAACAAGCGTTTAAAGCGTTAGCAAATGCTATTGCGGATACTGCGTCTCTGAGACTTCCTAATCTCAATGCTCCATTCGTCCTCCAAACGGATGCCAGTGATTACGGTATAGGTGCAGTATTACTCCAAGAACATAACGCAGCGTTGCGGCCCGTTGCATTCGCGAGTCATACTCTCACCGCGGCCGAATGTAACTATACGGTAACCGAAAAAGAATGTCTAGCTATAATATTCGCTTTGCGAAAGTTTGACATGTACCTAGATGGAGCGACCTTCACCATCCAGACTGACCATCAAGCATTAACATGGCTGAAAAACCTTAAACACCCCGCTGGACGCCTTGCCCGCTGGGCTCTGGCTTTACAGAAATATGATTTTTCCATTGAATACAAACCGGGAAGGTTCAATGTCGCAGCAGATGCCCTGTCACGAGCACCCCTACCCCCCCGAAAAGCGGATGACACAGCGGAACTCGTCGCTGTTGCTGACGCTGAAGTCTCCTGGGGTCTTTCTGTGAGCCGGGACGAGCTACGAGAAGCCCAGCAAAAGGACGACATTTGCCAAAAGGTATCTCGGTGCTTGACTCAGCCCCATCAAACCGATGGAAACAGGACGTATGGGTCGGTAGACGCATATGTACACAGCGAGGATGGACTCCTCCTTCGCTACATACCGCAGGCAGACGAAGCCGACCCCACAACGTCCCCTTTTCGTGTGGTCGTACCCCGTACATTAAGGCAAACTTTCCTCCGGTATTTTCATGACAGTGCGCTAGCGGGCCACAGTGACGGTCAGAAAACCTACCAGAAACTGTGTCGCGTTGCCACTTGGCCGAGGATGCGCCAGGATGTTCTCCGCTACACACGCAGCTGCCTACGTTGCCAACAAGCCAAACCCAGGGGAGGTAAACCCCCTGGTTTGATGCAGTCAGTGGAAAGTCGTTATCCATGGGAGATTGTTTCATGTGACATAATGGGCCCCTTTCCACGCAGCCCCAAAGGAAACAGGTATCTCCTGGTAGTCACCGACCACTTCTCAAAGTGGGTGGAGCTTCACCCTCTCCGCCAACTGAGTTTCAGGACCATTTGGGACAAATTGAGGGACACCTTCACCCGCTTCGGGTTCTGTTCCCAATTAATTTCCGACAACGCATCCTACTTCACAAGTAAGGTTTTTGAGGACTGTTGCGCAACACTGGGCATCCAGCACAAGTGCACCACTCCTTACCACCCTCAAGCCAACATAGCTGAGAGGGTCAACCGGAACCTCAAAGCAATGCTAGTGGTATACACCGAGAGACATAAAGACTGGGACAATTACATCCCGGAAATGGCTTTCGCCACTCGAACTACGGAGAACCGTACGACAGGGTTCACACCTTCCCAAATAAACTTCGGACGCGAGCTGCGATTTCCCCTCGAGAACAGCTTTTCCGACGATAATCGAAGACCAAACACCTCGTACGCGAGATTCGCTGAACAACTTCGTGATAAACTCACCGACGCTGTGCGAGTGGCTCGACAAAATATTGAGTTAGCGCAGCTCGATCAGAGGAACCAATATGACCAAGGCAGGAGATCCCTAGAATTTTCAATAGGCGACTGCGTTCTCCGGCGCGTGCACCCGCTTAGTAATGCAGCAAAGGGATTCGCGGCATCACTAGCTCCTCGTTGGGAAGGTCCCTTGGAAGTTGTTTCACGGGTATCACATTTGGTGTATAGGTTACGACATGTCGAAGACGGGTCGTTAACTGGACCCGTTAACATTTGTGATCTGAAGCCGTTTGTTTCTAGACATGTCACCCTTTAGGGATGTCCTAAGAAACACAGTCCCCCGTCAATTTTTGCCACACGAAAGATTGTTGCTCATGGTTATTTTCTATCCAGGCATGCCACCTCGACGCAGCAACACCCATTCCTTCCGACGCTCTCGGAGCCGCTCCCGATCCCCCCTACGCCCCCAATTCAACCCACGGGGCCACTCGCGCCGCGCCAGGCGACATAACCGCCGTCAGCAACCGCCACGCACTGCAGAGGCTGCCACCTGGTGCGTGATGGAGGCCGGTCGAATGGTCACATTCGCGTCCCGGATGGCCTGGGAACACCAACCTCAAGTGCCACAAGGGACTGCACCAGAAGACGTTCCCCATCCCTTCCGGCGACGGACACTGACGGAGCGCTGTGCTGCAGATCTACCCGCCGCCTACGACGAGGAAGAATATGCCGACATCTGTGAACTTTGCCGCGTCCCACTCATTTCATGCGAACAACATCATCAAGGAGCACTTCACCACGACCGAGAAGACCGCCAGCGGGCGCTGGTGCGAGCTGAATCACGGGCCCTTACACCTGCCGACATCGAGGCCGCCCTCCTTATTGTTGGCCGTGCCTGCCCCGAACGCCTGCGCCGAACACTACCCTTACCACCAGAACTGGCGAACATCAGACTCAGCGACGACGAAATGTAACCAACTGATTAGGAAACTCCCTGCCCCCCCCCCCCCCCCCCCCCCAAGAGGGGGATGATGTGGGGATCGAAAAGAAGAAGAATAAAGATGCCTCGTGAGGCAGACCGAACTAGCTCGCGCTCAGGACGAGCGCGGGGTAGAACGGGCGTAGACACCAGTGAAGCGGCTGTCTTTTCTTCAGTCTCCACAGGCTTTAAGGATTCATGAAGAAAAGGCTGTTTAGCCGTGGGGTCAAATCTACACGCGTACAAAAGTTTAATACTACTTATTGATACCTTGTGACTGCCATCTAAAATAATCCTGACGAACATCGTGATGTTCATTGTTGTTCAGTTAAAATTCTCATTTGAGTGCATTTAGCAGGGACGCACCGGGAGAGGGATGTCCAAGAAAGTTAGGAATGTGCGATGATTTGATGAGAGTAAGTTTGCGTCAGGTCACGTGACGTCACGCTGCTACTCTAACGAGATTTTTTGTGTATAATGCCCCCCCCCCCCCCAAAAAAAAAAGCGAAAGTTTTTTTTTTTTTTTTTTGGCAAAAATAAAGGTGAAATTAGGCAAGTTTTGCACATGGGTCGTTTGGTCACTAGATAAAAAATAATATCTTATTTTCTTTTACGCAAGCCGCACAACGATTATGATTAGCAAATAATAGAGTAAGTAAAATACATATTTTAATGGTTGCGATCACTCCCTTGCCTAGAGGCATGAGGTCTCAGGAACAGAATGTTTCAGCACCCTGAGAATTTTGAAGGAGAAGGTGTACTACGGCTACAGCT
Organism: Ixodes scapularis; assembly: GCF_016920785.2. Lineage (NCBI taxonomy): Eukaryota > Metazoa > Arthropoda > Arachnida > Ixodida > Ixodidae > Ixodes > Ixodes scapularis. Next base: position 119,680,348 of record NW_024609835.1, read on the forward strand.
ACAATGCAGGAGGCCGCTTAAGCTTCGCTTTAAGGGCTGGAACGCGATCGCTAAACAAATGAACCCCCGCTCGTTCCCAAGCGGTGCAAGTATTTCTGCGTGGCCTAAGAATAAAGAAGGAAAAAAGTGTCTGCGTTGCCTAGTCGTTAGCGCGTCTGGCTCGCAACCTAAAGGTCATGTGCTCGAATCCCACCTCCACCTAAACTTCTTCCGATTTTTTTTTCTTTAAGGTCTTCTAATTTTTTCTTTAAGGCAAATAAATAACTTTATAGAGTGAAATCATTTAAGAAATACCGCGATCTTTAATTTGAATTACATGTCATGGTTTAATCGCTTTCATTCTATGCGTGACGTCACGTTCCCGTGAGCGTTTTGGGTTGTTTGAAATTGCCATGTAGAGTCATGTGGCTGCGACGTCATGGTCCTATCGACCAATCACTATTTTCCCGTTCCACGCCACCGACGCCGACGCCGGATTTTCTGCGACACGACCTCTTTAAACTATCGATTGAAAAATAATTTATGGCTTACCTACTTTTAAAACGCGAGATAAGAAAAGCTTACCTTCTGATATTAGATGTATCCCAAACCGCATTGGGTGGAATCATGAATGCTATACATATAGGCTTGAAAATATTAAAAAATAATTAAACCAAACAAGATTCTGAGCAGTCCTAGGTATGTTACTTATAAAACAAAAGTAATTAGTTACAGTTACATATCCTTTAAAGGCCTTATTTTTCGCGGGCTCAATATTTCGCGTCTGAAGTCAAAGCTGAAGTTTTGAAACAATTTGCGGGTTCTAATTTTCGCGACGCGGTGGGTTTCAATTTGGATTCTAATGTGTTTCCATTTGACGGGAATTTTTCGCGGGACCTATTTCTTGCGAATCGTATGCGATTCGCGAAATTCGCTAAAATTAAGTCGTTTACTGTAGTTTGTCAAAGGTGTATTTATGTTACAGTTACATTTACCTAAATATAAAAGTAACGAGTTACGGTTGCTTCGTCGTAATAACTTAATTACTTTCAAGACACTTTTCTTCAATTTATCTATGAGAAATTGATGACAACAGACGATGACTACGATTCATATTTATTACCTTCCTCTTTCTCTTAAGAGCTTTATTACTCCCCTTTCTCGCCTGACAGGAGATAGATATCGATAGACAGACGGGTCGATTACAATTATAGGAAGTCGAGTAGAAGGTTATATACCATTTGTAAACTGAATAAAGTGGAAAAGACCGTTAGTATCCAACAAGGTAAAGAAAGGAGTGAACAAAACAAGACAAGTTCATTTCGGAAGGCGTTCCGCTTTTCCTTTTATTTTCTTCTGTGCAACGCTTAACAAAACACTCGACCTTGAATCACGGGCTCACGGTTCCTGGAAAAGGGCAAGTCGACCGGTAGAACCATCGTGTGTAACCGCGGTCACACAGTGCCTACCGGTGGCGACTCGCGTTCGCAAATGAAGCTATCGCCGCGACTGCTGCGGCACCGACGACAGAGGCTCTCTTTCGGCTTTAGACAGGTCACCGTTAAAACCCCGTAATAGTCCGACGTCCAGCTGAGCAAAGGAGAGGAAGTTTAGCGCACACGAATACTGATTGGTCGCAGATATTGAGTTCCTGTTCGCCAGACAATGAATCGCACGTGTTCTGCACTACGCTGTGTTTACTTCGCACAACGCCGGAGTATAACAGAACTGTTAGGTGTCTACGCAATGCGTGTTTCCACGAGGTGGCTCTGTCGCTTGGCTGAAGAGGCGGCGGTGTTCAATGAGGCTGGAAGGGGTAAAGACGGGGCGAGAGAGCCACGCACAAAAAGGCTCAAATAAAGCAAAGGCTAATTGTGCTTTTCCGCTCTTTGAAACAGGAAAAATAAAAGTAAGTAGAAAACGTCTGCGCTAAACGCCTTGCTCTGAAGAAAAAAATTGTTTTGAGTTTTTTTTTTTTTATATTCTCGCGTCTAATGTTTTGAATTTTTATTTCATTTTCTCGCTTCTAATGTTGGGCCCATGCTCCGCACACGCTCGAACCCGCTGAAGTGTTGAAAAAATAGGGCCATATTTTCGCGGAAAGTATCTATACCCTTGCAGATACCTTTTAGTTACTTTTGAAAAAAAAAAGTATTTAAGCAATAGTTCCAGTTGCTTAAAAATTGTTTTGAGTAACAGTTAAAAGTTACCAAAAAATTAACGAGATGCAGTATCGCGATAGTACACAAGGGTGATTCTGGGTTGGTTTTGAACACTGCACAGGAGGACAACTAGTACATTATCAAAACAGAAGACTAAATTCCAATTCAAAGTTGTTTTGCTAGTTAAAGCAATAAAACAAAATAAACAGCATTATCAAAGTTATCACAGCCGCGTTTCAGGTTTGGTTCGAATACCCTATCGTGATTGAATACAATGATTGATAAAAGCGTTTTTTCGCTTGTGTTTATTTCTTGTTGTGCAACACGCATTTGTTTTAAAGCTGAGCTCACTTGGACGTAAATAAATGCAAAAGGAAACATATACATATCTTTAGACTCGTTTAAAGTACGCCTCATGCAGAACTACAAACATATATTATATGACGTGAAGTCGTCAGACTAGCAAGAAAACGTTGTCTGTTTTGCACTGTTCTGGCGAATAAAAAGTAGCTTGTCATTCGAATAATCTGCCACTTCGCTATATTTTGCTGGAGGCTGACCGTTTCAAATTAATGCTCGGAATCACATATGGTTCACAGCGAAGGTTGATAAAATGTTGTTATGTACACAGTACCCATAAAGAACGCATTTGCTACTTACGAATTTTAACAATACAACCTGAAAAAAAGAAGAAATATTTTACAGAATCAAGTGTTTATATGGTGCTCTAATCACCGATAACTTCAAAAAATGCAGAGTGTAGCGGATCATAAGCATCTCATTATCGTCTCGCAGCCAATGAAGTTGCGGAGAAGGAATCATAAGTTAAGGGGCGTCAACGTAATAAGCACACGGCCTGCGTTTTCGTAAGCTCTCAGTGACCTCAAACATTCTCACAAGAATCTAGTATTACACAAAACCGCCCTTGAAATATCTGTGCTTATCATACGCGCATTGTGTAGCGTATGCATCAGTATACTGTGCGTACAACGAACCTATTCTTCATTCAAAAAGATACGAACGAAAACAAAGAGGCATAGCATCGCGACTTGGAATTAAAATAATAATAATACTAATAATAAAGAAATAACACTCCGACCTCTTTGTTTTAGTGTTCTGACGGTATCCGGAAGTGGAAAGAAGAAGGAAGTGGCGTTGAGGACATGCCGGAGCCATGCCGGAGCAAAACGAAGCTCCGCTTCCTACCGCGCCGGCGGAAGCTTCTTGCCAAGTCTTCCTCCTTTTTATTTTGTACCTGCCTTTTTTCCACACTACTCGATTCCCGACCAACCACTTCCCGCATCTCACCTTAAAAAAAAATGACCATAAATCTTCATCTCTCACTTCCTGCTTATCGTTGGAACGTAAAAAAAAAAAGACAGGAAACGCAAATAGAAAACCAAAGAGCGAAAGCAATAGACATACAGACGTTCTATAAATATAAACTGTAAAACACGCTTGTACTAAGGATTGTATGGAAGGAAACGCGGCGCCAAGAAGGGCGGTCTTTGTCTTGACACTTTTGCTGCAACATTAGTATACGAAACGGAAGAGCGTAAACGTAAATCCTGATTCTGTTTGGCTTCGCCGTAGAAGAAAAACTGAGGAAAAAATGGAACGCTAACATAAAAGTCAATAAAGACTCCAGCAACGCCCCCCTCGTCTGAGTAAAGAAAGGAGCTAAAACGAGAAACAAATAAAAGTGGTCAACATTAAAAGGAGGGACGAAATTCGGGGTAAAAATGCCCACCCCCTCGGTAGTAAAAAATAAAAAAAAAAAAAACGCTCAACCGAAGGAAGCAAAAAAATAGTATAGGAGCTCGTTCTTAAAGCACGGCGCTTGGTTTCGGCCTATAAACCGTTTATCACAGCTCCACCTAGCGCCTCCGATAAGCGACACACAAAAAAGGAGAAAGCGTTCCCCCTTCTTCCTTAAAACGGGAGGAGAGGACGACGGGAGAGGGAGGAAAAAAAGCGGGAAAGTGGGAAAGACGGACCGATACAGGTGCCCGCGATTGCCTCCGCAGCCGGCCCTGCGTTCGTCTGCAGCCGCAGGCGAGCGCGCACCCGGACCCCTTCGCGAACCGGACTCCAGGGCGGCGCCAGCGTCGCGACGGCGAGGAGGGGTGTAGCGGGGGAGTGAGAGAGGCATGGTGGTCGAGATACTTCTGTACCGTCGGCCCGAGTTACACTGTCGCGAGTGGTGCGCGCGTGGAAAGTCGGGTGTGCTCGGCCATCCGTCCCCCATGGGGAACGAGCGAGCTTTCCTGCACGGCACCGCGCTCCGCCGAGACAGTGTGCCGCGCGCTCTTTGAAGTGACGCCAGGTTGTTCCCAGAGACCAGACGCCACGAAGCGAGAGCGACTCCGTAGTAGAGGCACACGAAGGAAGTTCGCTTCGACTCACCTTTGCGTCGACAGAAACATTTTTTTTTTTTTTTTTCGATAGAGTGGTTCGCGTGTGTCGGTGTGTGAAGGCGAAAACCACCCAGGCCAAGTCCTTTTTCTTCGTGTGAACTTTCGGGACAAGAGTAGCGTCCTACAAAGAACCGATACGGGTTTTTTTTTTTTTTTGTTCGACCCTCACGTGAGCTGGTTAATTGGTGAAACATCAAAGTCGTCGGCTTTATCCAAGGTGAGTTCACGCTTTCTTTTTTGGTATTTTTGAGGTCGATAAGGGAATGCTAGTTCCTGCTGCGCTATGTTTTGTATGCGTGTGTGAGTGCGTTTCGCTTCTAAACGAGAATATTAGTAGTAATTTATAACTACAAAGAATGCGTGTCGACTTTTTTTGTTTAGAACCAAAACTTCCAGCTCAACACTGACAGCCTGAACCGAACAATATAAATGCAATAAAAAATATTAACATATTGAATGAGCTATTAAAAAAAGTTTACGAGGGATTTAAGACCCTCCGAGTGCATAATTTAGCGAAGACACTGCAGCTCTCAGAAGCGAAAAAAAAAAAAAAGAAATCACATTTCAGTTGCACGTTTTTAACCTACCCTTTCACCCTTTCGATTTTTTTTTTTTTTCGCAGCACGACGTGAGGTTATTTGCATTCCTCATAGCAGCTAACTTTATGTTGAATTAGTCGGATCTGTACAGCACAACGCGACGCTCTGTGTATATTTCCTTTATTTGACTCTATTTCACTACACTTCACCAAACCGATATCGCACGCAGGTCAGTAATATTTGAAACAATTCAAGGCTGCCGTCGTGTATTCGGAAATAAGTATTTAATATATAAAATAATGCCGAAAAATGCCATTATACAAAGCTATGGCCAATGCGCCCACGCTGGCCGGTTGCGGCACTCATTCTACGTCAAAATCTCGTCTGCAGAGCATTTAATATGCGGTTAAGTCTATACTCTTTCTCCCAATAAGACCGATCGCAGCCAATGGTATACGATCCATGGAGCCAACTCAGCGGCGCCAAAAGTGCTTCGTCGTGACACTCGCAGATTCTTTGCGCATTTGCTTCCGCCGGTTAAAAAAGTCACGCGCAGTAAATGCTATGTGATCTCGCGTTTTCTTTTTGTGTGTCCGCATGATTTAGCGGGAAAGATGCGCTCACCAAACACGAGCGCCGTGACAGTTGGCGCTACTTTACATGCTCTGTCGCATGGTAGCGCTGGATGCGGTAGCACTTGATGCAAAAAGGAGCATATGGATAGAAATTGTGAAAGAGCAGAAGGTGAGAGAGCGCGGGGGGCTGTAGAGCACCGAGCTCTGGTTGGAACGTTTAGTGGTTAGGCGTAAAGGCCTTTGTCTCTTCTAGCTGTTCGAAAGTGTTCAGACGACGGCGTCCGGCGTTCGAACGCCTTCGAAGAGTGAGTAGAGGCAAAGGCGGCCGGCTTTGCGTCTACCCACTGATCATTCCAAGCCACGTTCCACCCAAAGAGCTCTGTGCTCTCAACCTTTTTTTTTTTTTTCTTAATTTCTAATTGTATAAAGTTCAATCGCCGCTATTAACGTTGCGAGTAACTATTTAGAAGAAATTAAAAAATCTGGGGAACAGCCAGAGATGCATTCGTAGAACACAAAGCGAGAGTCGACAGATGATTACAATAAGTATCTGTTTACGATTTGACACGCTAATGAAAGATGGCTCCTGTTAAAGATCCCTCATTCTGACAATTGCGTGTGAGCGATCAGTCGTGATTACTATCCTGCAGCTTAAAGGTTTTCTTTGCTTCATTCAAACGCGGAAGGCAACATTAAACAAGCTAAGACGAAACTCAAGCCCTTGGAAACGGATGCAAATTCCTCGAAGGCCGCACACTGCATCAGACATGAAAATGTTGAGACGACTTCGCTTTATTTTAAATACGAACAATAGTAAACACTACGAGAAAAAGCGCCAGGATTTTAGCCTTAATGCTGAGCACGCGCTTTCGTGCCGTGCAGCATTCTAGTGCTCTAAGTCTTCTCTCGCACAGAAAGTGAAGTAAACCATGTACGACGTTCGAATCTTCACAAAATCACGGCCCAGCGCGGGCATTTTCTTGGGTTGGGAGTGCGAGCAAATCACGTGCCATACGCAAAACGGCAGAAAGTGGCCACGACCAAAAGCCCGTTCCTGGAATGGTCTGTAGTCTATTGCCAACGGTTTTAAATTGGCTCAGTTACGTAACTGTCCGTAAACGCGGCTTCCACGGGCAGTACTACCGCCCTCTCTCCCGACGTCTCACCTGCCGTTGTTAAACGCGCCACCGTTTTGAGGATGCCTGCTATGGTAACTGTATTATCTTCAATGGAATGCCTATGCTTTGAAGCACAGCGTCTAGATGGCGTTTTACCCTACTTTACAGAACGCAGAGTTTTGAAGCGTAAATCTTTGATGGCGCTTCAAACGACAAGAGGTTGACTGAAGGGAGTGAAGGGAGGGGGGGGGGGGGGGGGGGGAGGGGGGACCCCCTTCGCGGCAGTTCCACAACTGACCTAATCAAGTAACGTTGACTATAGGGAATATTCACTGGCGACCACAGCTGCGTGAAAACTGCTGAGCCCGTGCTGATGACAAGCTTTCAGAGTTCTTTTGAACGTGCATTCTACATTATCAAACTTGCCGGGTTTGGCATCTTATTAATGTGAGTTCGTTCTTAGCATACGTTCTAAACAGCGTCCTCAAATATGGCATTCAGTGAATAACCCTAATAGTGGGTCTAACAGACTCTATATTGCATTTCTCAATATGTTCAAGCAAAGCTGATGCTACAAGACCATGTGCGAGGCTTTCAACCTGCCTGTTGTACACATGGACTCAAGGAGTGCCACGTAATTCAATGAAGCGTGCTCGCACTGCTCGTGCACATGGTCTACTCGTGTATAAGAACACTGAGAACGTCTTATTTTTTAATGTGGCACTAAACGCCCACCGCTGATGTCTCCGAAAACAATGACCGGGAACAAAATAACGTTTTAACAAACCAATATGATATTTCGGTGACACTTAATATTAAGACGAAGTATCTGGTCATGTTGCACTGATGAGTCATAACGCTTACATTACACTTTGATTTTCTGCCTTCAACTTCATGCTATTCATGCGAATTCATTAATCACACGTTCAAATTCACTCCTATCAGTTTCGATGGCGAACGGGAGTTGTTGCGTTGGAGCACGGCCCCTTGGTCACTGCCGCTTCGCTGCTACGGTCTGCCACTCATCGGCAGGGAGGTACCTTATAGTCACTGAAAGAATAAAAACGGCAGGGTGTCACTCTCGTATGCTCTGCCTCTTGACGGCGCTGGTGGACTTCTGCCGTGTCTCAGCTTTACGTGTACGCTAGAGGATCACGAGACGTCCAAGGCGTTGTCGAAAGTAGAAAGCTCGCGCTGGTGGCGGGACAATTGCAGGACTTGCCTACCTTTTAACACATAACCATTTCCGGTACACAACCAGGACGGTACTCGATAGACCGACTGTCAACCAAATGCTGACGCAGAGCTTGCTTCTTTACTGATTGGACACCAGTGCCAGCCGAACGTCTTCCTCGATATCCCCCGTGTCGTTCCCGCGGCGTGGGATGGGAGGGGGGTAGGGGTGGGGGCATCCCGTGTTCAGACACACAACGGCGCGCTGATCCGTGAAACGAGTGCGCTCCTGGCTTCCCAGACAAAAAGTGAGGGAAAAAGTGACAGAAAAGCTCGAAACAAAAAACCGGAACCTACGTTAGCCGCGCTCAATTTGCCGCAACGGTTCAGGTAGATTGCGTGTTTCTTTTTCTTTGTCACGAAGTGGCACGCCGCTCCAATCAGCGCTAAAGCCCCTGGATAAACTTCACGGTTGGCATTTTAAGCGCAACTGCAGCTTAGAGTGTCCGTTTAACGAGGGTATAACTTGGGGTATTACGCACTGGTTACAAGGCACCCTTTGACCTGTAACTGCAGTTCCGTGTCACCAAAGTTACCACATTATACCACTGATCTCTGTGACAATTTGCTGATTTGCGCTGCTCCGCTTCGCGAGTACGGCCGCAGAAAGTTTCAAATAGTTTATTTTAGGCGTATGAAAAATCACCCTGGAGATGCGTTGCAGAGGCCGGATGGTTGCATGCTCAAAGATGTATTTTCTGCTCGTTTGCCGTCACTTAACAAATAACATTTAATAAAAACTTGTTGAAACAGTCGTTGCTGCTTTTGAAAACCTGAAAAAAATTTTACGAAACCGCAACACCGAAAAAAAAGGCACGACAGGTCAAACGCAAGTCTCGTTGATGGCACACCGAAATGCTGCGTCTTTGAGCTTTCGCATACGAATGACAGAATACCGCACAATACCTTGTCGTCATCATTGATCAGTGGCCATCGGCATAATCAACCCCCGTGTGTCGTACTTGACAGCACGTTTGAACGCGGTCCGCCTATAATTGTGGTTGTTAAACAGATTGCACGCTACCATATTAGCCAGCTTTCAAAATTTTCGCGATCTCACCATTTCATACTTTTGCGTTCGAAAACCTACATTCTGTAGACTTTTAAAAAAGCCCGTGCGTCTACTTTCCTGCACAACACTCGGAGAGCCAATCACCGCAACTTACGGAGGCAGCTCAGCGAATGACGATGCCGAAACTTACGTTTAGACCAAAAAACGCAGTCTGAGTTGTGACATGAAGCAATGCAAGCGTGACGTTTAGCATTGCTTAATATCACAACTCATACAGCATTTTTTCTTGTCTAAACATATGTTTCGGCATCGTCATTCGCTGAGCTGCCTCCGTAAGTTGCGGTGATCGGCTCTCGAGGTGTTGTGCGGGAAACTAGACGTACGGGCTTTTTTTAGAGTGTACAGAGCTGCTCCAGTACGTTGCTGCATTTGTATTGCCATTTGACGTAATTTCCATCAATTCGAAAATATTTCGAACGTAACCATGGTTCATATTGCATAATAACAACCAGTTTTTTTTTTTTTTTTAATTTTGTTTGCAACCAGTTATTAGTGATATCAACTTGTCGGAGCAGCTGGGCGATCAAGAACTCCGCAACCGATTTGTATGGAGCAATGATATCCAAGTGCCGCACACCTTTAAACTTTTTCGCAGGGTTAACACATTCATGTGGCGTCGATTTTTGATTGGTATCCAGGTGTGCGAAGCCACACATCTGCAGTACTTTGGCTTTGACCTCGCCTCCTGAGACCGCGGGACTTGCGTTCGACAAGTTGCCCTTTTTTCGCGGTGCTGAGTGTTCGTAAATGTTTGGACGGGCTCTCAAAGGCAGCGACGATAGTTTATACGTAGATTTTAAAAGTACTATTTTTTTTTCGATCCCAAGGGTTGCCATCATGTCCCTGCCTCTGAAACGCTTTACCTGGCCGACTATACAAACACCTAAGATGACCCATGCGAAACTTCCCGTGGCCGATCTCGCGCAACAGCATAGATATCTGTTTAATATACACCACTCTGATATTTACAAGTCCTCAGCCAAGCGTGCAATTTCCTCAACCCAGCAATGGGCAAGTTTGTCACTTCCGAAAGCGAGCAAGTCACGCGCCATACGCACGAACACTACAAATGGAACCGGCCAGGAGCCCTTTTTTGGAAAGGTCTATACTTTCGGACAGATATTTTAGAAGCTGCAGAGCGCGCGTGCACAGCTTTCATGCGTGCTAAAGATGCGCACGTGCACCCATACATTTTACTGCATAGCCACAGAAAGTTGTTCAATGCCCTTGTTACACAAGCACCCTTAATTGCAATTTTGCTTAGAGGATTACTCCGGTACATTTTCTCGATTTTAAGGTTACGATTGCTTTTAGTGAAGGAAGGGTCCCTAAATTACATGGTGTTCGTTTTCTTTTGTGTTTGTCTTTATTGATGCTTGATGTTTAGCAGATAAAATATCTCAATTTTTTTTTCTTGGGTCTACAGCGAAACCGAAACTGTATGTTTGCTCCACCATGATGGCAACCCTTGTGATTAGTTGCGTGGCCATCGCGTGACGCAAAGCTGGTACCGCGGTACCGCAATACGTACGAAAGCCCTAGTGACAACACCAGTTCCGATCAGTCAGGCAAGATGCTACGGCTGTTTTACTGGTTTGCTTCGTAGATATCATATATCTATAACAAATATTTTTACGGATTCTTAAAGGTGCCGGCCGAAAAGCAAGTTTGCCACGACGAACGCTGGCTCAGAACAAGCCCCCGCTTATGTTTTGAGAACTAGAATCTTTGTGTTGAGCAGAGCAAGTTGCGGATGCGCTGCGGAAGCTAATCGTAAGCTCGCCTTGAGCAGAAACGGACTCAACTATGTCCGCCAGTGAATGCCATCTTCGGCACTTCGACACGCTTGGGTGAGCAGGGAGTCCATAATCTTCTTGAACGACCGCCGAAGAACTCTTACAAACCTCCGACAGCGAACACATAACATAACAGGCAGAAATTGTACGCTGCATAAGCTAATCGCCACCCCCCCCCCCCCCCCCCTTCAAAAAAAGAAAAAGCAGAAAAAGAAAGAAATGGCGAGAGAAGCAGCATTCCGAAAGAGAAACCTTGAAAACCAAGTTAACATCAGGGCACAATGTTGCTTGACAAACAGCCATCCCGCTGAGTGGCCACTGAGAAGCTGGTGACAACATTTTTAATATCGGTTTTAGAATAGTTCATGTTGAAAACAGCGCAACTGGGACGAGGACAAAAAGACGAAGAGTACACAGGACAAGCGCTGACTATCAACTGGTTTGTTAGTAGAACATGAGGAAAAAACAATGAAATGAAAAAAAAAAAATGGAGTCAAATGTACGCGCGCATGCTAGGCGCCTCGTGGAATATGACCCCTTCTTCTTTTTTCATATGATTGTAGAACTTGTTTTCTTCTTTCTTTCCTCGTGAGCTTTTGTTACCCTAAACCTAGAAAGTTCGTCTCGCTGGGGGTCAGTCACCAAAGGATGGCTCAAACACGAACTAACTGTTGTTCTTCGTGATGTGGTTTCTACGCTTCAACCGTCTCTGGAGTCTGGACATGTTTGGTCGTGGTTCGCACCCGCAGTCTCGGCAATGTACCGTTATATGTGAATACGCGCTGCCTTTCAAGGAGCTGTGGTACTCTCTGAGGCGGATGTTTAAGCACCGGCCAGTTTGCTCGTTATAAGAACGCCAACAAGAGAAGGGAATGTGGCAAACCACGCCTTTTACGCTCGACACGAACTTTTTCTCGTGCCTCACCTCAAATGCGTTATATTTTGATTTTGTGTTTCCCTCCTTGCGTACACGTTGAGCGGAACATAATATGCTTAGTTTGTTTTGGGCTCAGAAAACAACATTCACCTCACACGGACTTTTTTTCAGTCCGTGTGAAATACGGTGAAGATAAGAAATAACTGAAACTTTATTTTTCTCTTCTAACTGGCTCTCCCAGCATGAAATTGGAACTAATCTTTACGATTTTTACTATACTATTGCATGCTATTGAAATAATCGATTCTGGGTATCCGGACTTCCTAATCCTTTGAATATGAGTAGTTAAGCTAACGCCCATTGTGTGAACATATGATTTTTTAAAGCGGATTTCAAACAGGAATACACTATGCTTCTTTTTACGACTTCCGAATGTGCTGGCTGGTAGTTTAGCAAATTATTTTATGTTGTAATATAATACATCCAGAAAATTTGTAGTTTTTTTTTCAAATTTAACAAGGAGGTCTAAAAGCTGAATTTCGCTCTTTTTTGGGGTCTCATAAGTGAACTTAAGGCCACCAAGTTCATGGAATACTTTTAGTACGTAATCTAGTTTTTTTTTTTTTTTCGAAATCGGAATTTTCAACAAAGGTCAAAAATCACCAACACACCTAAAAATTTTAATGGTGTGAGTTTCCAATTTTTAAACTAGAGCTCTACCTGTCTTCCCGAGAAAAATATCGCTTAGTACAGGCGCTACTCTCGACCCTATATAAGCATCTGACTTTTGAACGAACACTTTTTCCTCCCAGACTAATTCATGTTTTCAACGTGAACATAAATAGATAACTGAGCAAGTTGGTAAGAGTTCATGTTTTCAACATAAACTCTTACCAATTTGCCCAGTTTTCTATCCTTATCAATTTTAGAATAGATCGCGGTTTTCTATTATGTAATATTTTGACAGTGCTTGCATTTATTCTCCGGAAATTGATATCAGTCATTTACTTTGGTTCCACGTTTGACCAGAGTTTCCCTTTAACTGCAGTTACCACACCTGCAATTAACAGGAACCGCAGTTTGTTGCTGTTTCACACAAATTGGTTGTCCTTCTTTAATATATTAAATGGCATCAGTGGATAGCTGATTTAAATTATTTGCGACATTATTTACAAAGCAGTCTAGCTGTAAACCTGAAATCGCTACTTTGTTTTTCACGTTAAAGACTCTGGGTTAGCAGTCATACTGCACACGTCAAATATATAATAATGAAAGGAGTCACTTATCACTGTCTAAATAACCAATAAGATCAATAATTCACCTGACAAGGGTGGTTCGTGCTTTGTTTCCGTTGCAGTGCGGAACTTTAGAAATTAGAGCTTAGCCACTTAATTCTGTCATCACATTAGGCCGCTGGCGTTTTGTTTTGTTTACGCTTTTTACGCGTTCAAAATACGTCGTGTAAGCGCAGCAGTATATTCTTGGTTTATTTCCAACTGCGCACAAACGTTTCAGGATTGGACAGGAACAATATAGATTGAAACATAGTCTCAAGCTATCGCGGTAGCTTGAAAATGGCTTTGCTGGCCAAATGAAGCTTGCAGCGAAGTTCAGCAATGATTCCGCTGTGACTATTCTTAAAGGGGCGATGCAAAGGGGTTTTGTACTTTGCGCATATACCGCTTAAAATAAATCCCTAACGTTAGTGCCCTAAGAAAGACAGGTTCCTTTTTCACCACACGCAAAAAAGTCGCAGAAAGAAGAAAAAAAAACGGGCAGTGTTTATTGCCTTAACGCGAAGCCAGAACAAGCGGACGTTTGTAATAGCCCGTGCTGGGGTTCGCAACTGCAGGACACGCGCCGAATTGCAGACGGTGTTATGGTTCGGCTATTGTTGTCATTGCAGCGATTGGACACGGGCCACTGCCCGAATGCTTGTCGAGCTCTTGATTATCACAAGCCCGAATCAAGCACTCACGCGGTGCTCGGATTCAATCTATGAGACGTATTCAAATATCGTCACTTGGGGATACTGTGAGCCCCCAGCTACATCATCAACTTCGCGAAAAAGAGATGGGTGTCGACGGTACTGCTGTAAATAATTAGTTCAGACAAATGGAACTGACGGTGAGTTACATGAGTGACTTCGATAAAGAGCTTTAAAGGGACCATGAAGGCAATGTAATTTTTTTTTAAAGGTGTTTTCGGAAGCATTTGGATCCTGGCATGCCACACAACTTTCCTAGAACGTTGTGACTCTTATTTTTGTACTTGCAAACAAATTCGCCAAACCGAAACAAACATTCAGATTTCTTCCTTTTTTCCCCCCTGGAAAGAGAATCGACGTCAGGGAGCACGGTCGGCATCGGTAGGATTTAGTGCACACTCAGTGTGGTTCCCGTGGTTCGATCTAGCGCACGGTGGTCTGTGAAGAAAACCTGGAAGAAATGGGTGACAACGCCGCGCTCGCAAACGAGTTTGAACTCCCGTTCAGCGACCTCACGCCGACTGAACGGGAGATGCTGCTAAGGACGCGGAACTCTGGATTGGCGACCGATGCAGCAATGCTGCGCATTGGTGCATCGGTCGGCAGTTTATGCAAACAAACGTCGACCAATCGACCGCAAGTCTTTAGCCGACCTTTCGCGCAACCTACTACTACACATAAACGCGACATGATTGGTGAGACACCAGTTCGCAAAGCGAACACGAGACGACGCACGAAACCAAAACCAACAATCCGCCGCCCCCGGCGCTCGTACCTCTTTTTCTTTTTTTTGTCCATGGTTGCTCGATGCTTGTTACGCGCCCGAGGTAGCAGTGCGGGAGGATTGGTTCAGATTATGCGGTGCGGGAGGATCGGTTCAGATTACAAACGGAAGGATCGGTTCAGATTATGCTTTTATACACGGTATGAAACCTATAAATTCCCAACTACAACTTCAAAATATTATCCAACGTTCAAATAAACTTTTTTCATCACATTTCACCACCGAAATCGAAACCAAGAGCGCGTCTATCGTTTGAACCAATCGCCAGGCCAGGAGCCCGTTGTAGTCACGCTTCTACGGTGCACTTTAGTTCACCTTTCTGCCGCCGCCTCGGTGGGGTCTCAGGCATCGTTCCCGGCGCTATTATTACCGCGCCTGTTTGCTCGATTGGTGCGGCACCCAAAGTTCTGTTCGGGCTAGAACTTGGTCAACATTATCTGACACGTGCCTGACATCCATTTCAATCGCCGAATAAAACTTCGAAACTGCCTTCATGGTCCCTTTAAAATAAGGGGCCCCAAAGAAATAGGGGCTCACCACTGCGCAAGCATCGAACCCAAACTCCGTTTTGGCTTTTGGGTTGGCGCTCACCCCAAACGCAGAATTTGAGAAATAGCGCAGGGCCCCTATTTGCTTGAGGCCGGGTCGCGTCGGCAAACATGGCGGCGCCCTTTCGGTCTCCTTGGAGGAAATTCGTCATGGTCGCTGCATTATTAGCCAATATCATTGCCAATGAGTGGTGCAACCGACTTTCGCTTTGCTTTATCTTGCTCCAATCACAAAGAATGAGCGGTGGGCTCGCCGCGTTTTTAAGATCGTCCCTGATTCTGACCGCTTTTAAGCTTAAAGAGACGCGGTAACCGTCGACATGGCAACGTATCGCTACTCCCTGGCTCTGAGTGGATTTCGTTCGTGGCACGATACCAGTTAGCCTAAAACAAGTATTTGAAGGCTTAAATCCGTTCCAGCTCAGATCTAAATCAAGCAGCTACTCGCAGTTAAAGGCCTAAATCTTCGGTGACATACGATCAAAGCGCACACGAACGCCCGAAATATCCGAGAACGAGCGCCAAATTAGAGCTCTACGGATTGGATTGTTTCGGCTAAATACAGCCGACAACATTTATACTGATTTTAAATTGTGTCTTGTTTTAACTGGCTTGATTGAGATTTACCTTAACTATTATTTGTAAACAAAAAGTACTTGCTAAGCGCACATGTTTTACGCGTTCTAAATATTTTTCTTTTTTGAATATTACGCTGGTTTGCCGCATCGGCGCTGCAAGCGGGAAACGTAAACGCACTCCACTGCGTCGCGAAACCCCTATTCCATAAGCCGTCACGCCAAGCTTGTTGCGTTTGTGTCCCCAAACTTCTTAGGGGAACACAAACGTTGCGGCCCCCTATTCTAAACCTCTCTAATGACCCTCAAAACCGCAAATGTCAAGGATGTTTGTGTCATTATTCATTCTACAGGAGCAGCAAGATGCATCTCATTAACTGGAGCATCAAGTGACATGTGTAAGGACGTGCTGGGAAGGCTTTATTAATTATTCTTTTTGCCACAACCCCTACAAAAATATGTATGGACGTCCTATGTCCATACTTTTGCCGTTCTATTACCCCTTTGTCCATCCTATGGATTCCTGTAGACAGTTCTTAGACCGTCTATGTACCACTGGTTTGCCACAGAATGGACACAACAACGCTATAGAGATCTTCGCGAAAGACACAGTTTTTCATACCTTCCTATTTCCGTTCTATGGTCCCGGTGAGTCTATGGACATCCTATTGCCTCTCTATGGTGTGAGCTATATATTGGTGCATTAATAAAGTGATGCCGGGTAGACGTTTTCTTTAGGTGTAGCGAGGTGTCCGAGTTAAAGAGTAGTTAATTAAATTCCGGGTATCAATATGTTACATTGATGTCTGGAGGCATATCCAACCTCAGGGTATATTCATTGTAGATATGGAAGTGTTTAGTATGTGCCGGAATAATGTTTTTACTTTCTCAGTGGGAGGTAGATATATGTGGGTCGCTGCGGCCCCCGTAGATATTCGCAACTTTCGAAACCCATAGGGGGCGCACTGGTGCCTATCGAAATTGCGGTCATCTGGATGATCGTCGTTAAAAAGCGGTATACTAAGCTGGGTCTGCGCGCGACGCGTAAGTAATTCTAGGTATGCTGTATACGCGCAGTATCAAAACCTTACTTCGTTTTTTTTTTCACGTCAGGAAAGTGTAGGCAATCCATTTTATTATGAGGCCAATCATCCAGGAGCTAGGGAGTGCGATTCTCACACCGCGGTACCACCATCGGTTAAAGTGGCTTCTCTATGGACCCCTTAGGGACTCCGTGCAGACCCTGTATGGCTTCTCTGCAGACTCCATAAGGAGCCCCTGTAGACCCTGTATGTCTTTCCTGTGGACCCTGTATGGCTTCCCTGTGAACCCCGTACGTACTCCCTATAGACCTTGTATGGCTTCTTTACAGACCCCTAAGGACCCTACACTCTTTAAAATGATTTTTACAGAGCACGTTTTTGCGTAAAAACAAATGGGAAAAAGCTCTTTTTGTAGAAACTTTTAATGGAGATAGTACAAAATGACAAGGGCGTGATTTTTGCTTACACTTTTAGCTTACAGGGTTTTGTGGCACAATTAATATTTCTTTTACAGCCATGCCTCACCGGCGAATTCAGGTAGCGCGTTTTGACTTGGGTGCGTCCTAACTTCTGTTGCAATTCGCGGCGCGTCCGCCTGGGAGATGGGGGTTGGCATCCCTGAAACCCCTCTTCTACCGTATATGTTTCGGCGCCAAAGTGGCCGATTAAAGCCAAAGCAGAACAGTTACATTCTGTCGAATATCGATAGTCCCAAACCAGCAGACGCGGTCATGCAGTTATCCGAGTGGCCGCTGCGGGTGGAATGGTGGCGTTGCGATCGCAACTAGTTCGGTTTTCGAGTACAGATCGGGTGCCGCTTTTTCAGAGCAAGCTCTTTAGCGTTTCCCAACTGACTTGCTCTAGAAACGTTGGTCGGTGCGGACCCCGTAGCCGACCCCCTGCAAACTGAGTGGCTTCTCTACGGACCCTGTAGGGACTCCCTGTAGACCTTGTATGGCTTCTCTGCAGACCCCATGAGGACCCTACGTAGACCTTGTATGGCTTCCCTGTGGACTCCCTAGGGACTCCTTGTAGCCTTCGTATGGGTTTTCTGCAGGCACCCTATAGACACCGTAAAGACGCTGTGTAGACTCCCTATAGAGTCCCTGTGGACTCTATATGGCGTCTTACCATAGAGAGGGTATAGGATGACCACACATCATCCATAGAATAGGACGTCCATAGAACGTCCGTTGGCCAATATTCTATAGGGCAGCCATAGGACGACTTCACAGAGGCAACAGAGGTCGTGGTCTGCCTATAGACGCCTTTTGTTCTTCCTATGGACGCTGCTCTATAGAACGTCCAAGAAGTGTCCATACATATTTTTGTAAGGGAAGGCACAAAAAAATCTTTGTAATCAACAAAAATAAACTCAAATGACAACCGATTGAGTGCTTATCCGAATTTTTCATGCAGAGCTACTCCTTACATTATTTTTTACGCTTCACACAAAGTGCAACAATTTTAATGAAAAGCACAGCAATCAAAATCTTAATCAAAAGCAGTCGTTCTTCCAAGCAGCGCTCGTGTATCGCATTCAATATCGTCCGCATGTAACTGTTCCTTTGTAGCTTTGATGGGACATTTTAGCGCGCCAATCCTTCTTTCCGAAGCGGACGCACAGCAAACTGTCACCGAAGATAGGATGTTCCACAAGGCTGGAGGGTTGGACTAGTTGGTAGTTATTCATCAGGATGATGCTATAAATTAGGACGAGTTGCGTCGCTCCCAGGTTGGGATGTGCTACTTTAAATCACCGGTGAGACATGGTTGTATAGAAAGAAAATTAATTTTGCCGTAAATCCTTGCAAACTAATATTATATGAAAACATCACGCTCCTGTCATTCTATACTAATTTGAAATAAAAGCACCTAAAAAAAAAACTTGTTCTGTTTGTTTTTATGCAAAAGAACGCTTTGTAAACGCTGGCATTGACGAGTAACGTTTCCAAAATTTTGCGCGTAACCGTTTACAATTATTGTCATAATAATCACAATAAAAGAAAAAAAAAAAGGTTTTAGCCGCTTTTTTGGTGACATCGAGCCTGGGAGTTTATTTACTCTGGGAAAATTCAGTAGCTATATCCGCGCCGAACCAAGCTCAGTCAAGGCAGCCTGATCGGCTGCGAGGCGACGAGTGATACGCGGAAAAGAGAAATCAAGTACTCATCCAGACATGTAACAGTCAGCAAAGAATGAAACCCGAACGCCGGTACGCGTGACCATCGTTACAGGCTGCTTCACCTGGGGGGCCCCTGAGAACTAATGAAAATGCACGTGGGTGCGAGGGTGCGGGTCCTACTAAGATGTCCTCAACCCTCGCGCGGGGCGGCGTCTGGGACTTTCGCGTTTCGCCGGTGGCGCGCTGTAAGCGCCGTCCCCACTCGGGGTGCTCTTCTGTCTCCGCACTGTCGCCCGGTGGACACCGGGCGGCCGCTTAACCTGGCTATAGCTCTGTGCGATAGGCCCTGCTCAGAGAGGGTGATGAATTTATTCCACTCCGGAATTGATACGCCTGGCGTATCGTTGGTTACCAAAGAGATCATCAGCAAGCAATTCCTCGATTTTTAAGAATCGACTGATAACCTCGCACGAAAACATGCGTATTGCTCATAAGAACCGAGGCATTCACGTCGGTCTGTTGCAGCATTCTTTTTTTTTTTTTTTCATAAAGAATAGGGGTGTGGGAATAAACGAATTTTATTTCACGTTTATGACGTTTCACTGTTTCTCAGAAACCGCGTGTGGCACGTTGTTCACCGGAGCCCCAGCGTGGTTGCGGTGACACGCCATCAAGCACTACGGGTCTTCTGTGCACGAAATGTTTCAAATTTCATTTCGCCCTTGCGATACACAAAGTGATAATGGATGACAGCGCTCAAGAGATATCGCTGGGAATCCGATACACAAAGCGAGTGACAGTGCTTTTTGTATCGGACGTGACGGCGCTTATACAGCGTGCCACCGGCGAAACGCGGAACTCCCAGTCGCGCCGCTCGAGGGTCGAGCTCAAGACCCGCACCCTCGCACCCCGGTGCTTTTTCATTAGTTCTCAGGGGCCCTCCAGGTGGAGCAGCCTGTATCAACGGCCACGCGTTCCAGCGTTCGGGTTTCATTTCGTGCTGACTGTACGTGGCGCGTTGCTAGTAACGTGGTACTTCTACCTATTGACTTTTTTTGGTAACGCGTAACGTATTTAGATATTTTTCTAGAGAAGAAACGAGTAACGTAGTTAGTTACTTTGAGGTCAAGTAATGTGTGACTTCATTTCGTTACTTTTAATGAGTAACGTGAGAAACACGTTTAAACAACCTCGTTTTAATTCCAACCTGTGTATGCGTCTATTTCGACGAAAGCAAATGAGCATCCGGAAGGAAACAACTAAACGCTATGACAGTATAGCGACGTTTATCGCTGAACACGTCAGTCGCACTCTACAGCTGGGAATGTACTTCACCCAGCGTGCACAATAAAGTATACGTTAGTTGAACGTTTCTAAAATCGTGTACAGACCGAATGTAAACCCGGGGGTTGCGAAGACGTAAAGGTACAGATCCAATCGTAAATTTTAACTATAGAAGCAGAGAGAACAAAAGAGAGAAGGGAATGCCAGATTCGCCAGCACTTCCTGAAGCAGAACACTGTCGTTCCTTCGAGCGCGTCAGTAGAACAACTTTTCAGCCTCGCCAAAGATGTATTCTCAAGGAAGCGGGAAAACATAACCAACGAAAACTTAGAGAGGCAGCTACTGCTTAAATGCAACGATTACTGAAAAGGAAGAATAAAAACATGAAACAAAAGCAGTTCTGTATTTGCCATTTGGTCGTTAAGATAACGAAAAGAGTAATTCGTCGCTTCTGAGGTAACGTAACGCGTTCCTTTTCAGAATCAGTAGCGAGTAACGTATTTAGTTACGTTTTGAGCAAGTAACGAATAACGCTATTTAGTCTATTTGCTTTCAGTAACGTGTACATCTCTGCACTCATCTCACAAAACTTGCTTCCTGCAGTGGGCTTGGAATTCTTTTGTTTTATAATGGCAAGGCAAACATTCCTCCGCTTCACAGTAGCGTTCTTGCCTGACGAAAAGTGGAAGTCTTCTGCCGTTCTCTGAATTGCTTCGAAAATCGAAGGCACAGCAAGCAGGCATATGGCAATCACGAAATACAGAACGTTAGTATGTGATTCTCTGAAACTACGGGCGTCACGGAGTTAAGTGTCTGAGATGCGACCCGGAGCGCTGCAGTAGAAGCTGGCTGTACGCAATATGGTGGCTCATGACGGCGGTTAGTAACAGTTATAATGATAGCGACGGAAAACGCCTCACTCGACTGTTGCTGTATAATGACGCTGCTGAAAATCAAAACATACAAGGCTAGAGTGTGGCCGTTGTCGATAAAGCACTAAAAATGGTAATGCGGCATTCTGACACAGTATACAGTGACACAAGAGAAGCTTACACTCTGGAAAAAAAAAGGTGTCATGGCGTACACCCTAGGGGGTGTAAGTGCCTGTCACATATACTACACCCTTTGGGGGAACACTTGTACACCCCAAATATGGGAGTACGCGTACACCCATTGGTGTGGTGCACATGTACACCTTTTTCCACAGAAATCACACACGAAGGGAACACAGGTGCACCCCATTCAATGGTATATGGCTACACCTCTTTCTACACCCAAGGAAATGAAAGGGAACACAAATGCACCCCATTCGAAGGTGTACCAATGCATCACTTCATAAACCCGCCTCACTCAAAAGGAACACAGATGCACCCCGCTCAATAGTGCACCATTACTCCCTTTTCTACGCATACTGCTCTCAAAGGGAACACAGGAGCCCCCCGTTGAATAGTGTACTTTTACACCTCTTTCTAGAGCCACTGAATTCGAAGAGAACACAGATGTACCCGATTCAAAGGTGCATGGTCACACCACTTTATGCAGCCGCTTTTTAATTAACTTCATAAACCTGTAACGAGTCGCAACCAGTGCGACCACATATAGGCCGCTGCCGTGGCTTATATGTGGTCGCCGCAAATCTATTTAAGACATCAAGGAAACATTTAAAAGTGTATGCGCCCGGTGATTGCAAAAATGCAGGCAAACGGACACACGGGATTGTTTTCAAAACGCAGAGAAGTTTATTAGACAGCTTATTCCGTAAACAACTAGGAACTTGCAAGCAATCCGCGATATGCGAAGGGGTACGAAGAAGCTGTTACACAACTGAGAAGATTACTCAGCAAACAAGAAACGGAAGTGAGTTTTAGGTAGTGCCTATTCTCCAAGCAGCCGGCACAATTATTAACACGAAATTCCACCGGCAGTCGCCATTCATTCATCGAACGACGTTTCATCGACAGCTGTACCCACGAAGTAACGTGTACGGCGGGAATAGGTTGGTTAATATTTTCGTAATGAGCCGCCGCAGACTGTCGCCATGAAGCGGCGTAAACGGGTGGGCTGAGTCGGTGAGCACGCGCCTCAGAGATACACGCGCGACCAAATGTCCCTACAGCGTGCATTTCGCGTAACGAGTGACGATGAATTGTTAGTGTCGATGAAACGTGTCTGCAGAACGTGTATCAACGAAAACGTGTTTTCACAGAACGCCAGCAAAATAAGAAAATCAGTATTGTACTTGCAGTTGTCACATGATTGTAGTCAGCTAATGGCAGGCGACTGCCGATAGAATTTCGGGGAAATTATTCTCTCGGCTGCTAGAAAATAGACACTGCCTAATTCTAGAGGTAATCCGGAACGGAACGGTCAAATGTTACAAAGGAGTAGGTTGCAGAGCACTTACGATGAAAATGCCGGACTCGAAATATGTAATCCGAAACATATGTCGACACGGGCACTGCAGCACAACACAAACACAAAACCGGAAGGAAAGGAGTCCGTGAAGATTCAGCACGATGTGGCAGAAGCAGTAATTTGCCGAACTGAAAACTAAACGCATCACATGAATTCCTTGGGCTTTTTTGAAGAAATCACTTGTTGCCGATGTACGCGTAAGACTTTTCAAACACTGGAAATCTTGTACACTCGAACACGTTGTCGTGGGCGAAATCTACGGCAGCCCCGCTGGTGGCAGCAATGCACACAAGAAACTAGGCCGAGAAGCAGACATTCCGAGGCCGGGAAAATCTACTACGTCATCCGTGAAACCTTTACCACATGATCACGCTCCTGCCGTCACCAGCGCCCAGACAGCGGAGTCGAGGGATAAAAAAGCCTCCGGTCCATTGGTCCGGCAACTGCGTACCTTCTCCCATGCTTTCAGCTTAAGGAGAGAAAGAAAAATAAAATAGGAGCTGCTTCAAGGCCAAAAGGGGGGCGCCCTCGCAAAGGCTTAACTTTAGGCGCAACACAACAATGGACAAAACGAGAGGATTCGTCACTTATATCCTCTTGAAAGTTCGACCCAAAGTTAAAAGTGCAGTGGATGTTATCCGCGGCCTTGGCCTTCAGGCAGGTACCGTGCTCTGCCTCATCTCTAACTTGAAGACTGTAGTCACGTGATCCTACCCGGAGACCCGATTGGCTTAGAAGAAGCATGACGTCCACTCTACTGTCAATACCGAGTGTACAGGATAGCTCCATACTTCCTAAGAAACTGCCCAGCCCAAAAGGTGGCCCCCAAGAGGGAATCCAAGCGCAAGCTGATCGGCTCCCGTGGCCAGCGTGGGGTGCACTGATACACCTAGAGGTTTTTAAGGGAGAGGAGGATGCTCTTTGTCGGTGCACAAATACACTGGCTGGGCAACGGAGGGTGCATCTTTCAGGAAAAGGGTGCATGTGCGCCCGATGCACCCGACTACACCCCTTTTTCCTTAGAGTGTATATACACCTTTTCCGTCTAACCTCGACCCAGCGCGTAACGTGCGTAGCCTCGACTCGACGACTCGGCGCACAGCGGGAATAGTTCTTCCGGTTCTAACACTTCCGGTATGCGGGAGCAGGCCTAGCCGGCTGGCAAGATGCTGAAGTGGTGCGCGTTAAATGGGTTTTGAAGCCCTTGACAGCAAAGTGAGTTGTAATAACGTGGGTTATACGTCGATGTATCATGTCCGCGCATATTTGGTCATCGGGCTGCCACTGCGCAGTCGTTGGCTGCAGCAGCAATTTACGAAAACGGAAGATAGCGCGCGACGAATTGTGCACCGAACACAAGAAGCCGCAAAGCGAATGCGGCTGTAACGTATACATTTTGCATCGCTTCCCCGCTGATATCAGCGGGGAAGCTCTGCAATATCAGCACATAAAAAAAAAAGCAAATAGGCAGTATAGAAACGGACATATACAAGTGCAGTAACAGGCCTCGATAACACAAATGCAGAACGAATTTTGCAGCTTGTGGTGCAAATGTAAGACCCTGGGTGTAATGATTGTTATTGTCTACTCATGTTTTGCTTTTCATTCCGTTCATTCCTACGAGGATGTGCACTATAATTTTGTGTGTTGCTCGGTAGCGACGCCCGTTAAAGTACGTTAATGGAAACAATACAAAAAGAGGGCGCAAAATCGTCGTCGTCCTCCCCCCCCCCCCCCTTTCACCCCCATCTCCTGAATAGTTCCGAAGCATCTGGGCGTCATACGAAGTAGAGATGTCCCGGTACTAGCGATCGTACCTCGACGGTGCACCATAACAATAAACCGTTCGGCCCGCGTCGCCAACTCCCATTGTGAGTATTTCTACGATTAAACGATGATACTTCTATGCCCAGGGTCGCCCTCGCTCGCGCATAGAAACCCTCCGTTAGTCATTCGCAGAAGGCAGTCATTCTTCACAAACAACAACACGCGAAGAGTAAACACTGGTAAACGTCCTCAGGAAAAGTGAACATGCCTCCGATTTCGATTACCCGCGACGCTGGCGACGAACCTCTCGGTGCTGCTGGCGCAACAACGGGCGCCATGAGGGCGAATAAACACGCCAGAACACAAGAGTAATTCACACTTTCAATAACAAACAAATTAAGAACTCACTAAAAGGAAAACAATGAAGATACGATGCACGGGGTCAATGGGGACAACGCGGGAGCTAGGAACAACGCTGCTCTCCGCATACCAAAATGGGAGCACAACAACCGTACGCCAGACGCCAGACGGCGCGGCTGTCGCTGCAACACGCAAGATGGCGACGACTACGCGGAAAAGGTGTATAGACCATTCCATTTAGCGCTCACTGGGCGGCACCATTTTGCTCGAACGCAGCGCCCTCTCCACACATCCGGGAAGTTCGGCGGGTTCGGCGGGGTAAAACGAGAGAGAGGGCACGCGCCCGACTCCGCTAGCAGACGACAAACCGGGAGGTTGCCGTTCTCCATCTTTGGGCTGTATCCGCGGGCTCTACCGAACATCGAACTCTCGCTCGTAGCTGCCGTTGTGAAGTGGTTCGCGTTCTTAGAACAGTTGTGGCTACCCCAAAATTATCCTATAGCTCTCTGTTGTTCTATTTTGCTAAATGATCAACTGGTATATATTTTTCCGTTACTTAAATAGCAGTTGAGTCAGCCGGCAGTACTACCCTCAACTACTGCTTGTATTGCGGCAGGAGAGCACGTTTCTTTTATTATTTCAGACTTCCAATCATGGTCGCTAAAGGCCCACACCAGTACGAACTTTTGTATAGTAAAAAAGGCACAGCAACCGGATTTACTCTGCGCCAAAGAGTTGGCCAATCTGACATAGTTTTCTCTCTTCTTCTTTTTTTTTATTTGCACGCAGGGAACTGCGCAACTGGACCCTGTGGGTCTTTTTATCTAGCATAATATTACACGACAACTGGCATACCAAAATCTGCGCATCTGCGCTTGAAAGTTCCAAAAGGACGCGATTTTAAACAGAGTTAGCACGCCAGCCGGACGCTAGCTACAGCCCACTCGGCGGAGCGGACGAGATGCGGGGTGAGAGGGGGAATGCATTTTTTTCTCTTTTACCCTCTCTGCTATGACCCTAATGGAACGGTCTATAGGAGCCTCTCGACTGTCCCACGCTATAGGGCGCTGACTAAATCGCCGCCATCGTGTCAGCCTCCGAGCCCCAACTTAGACTCAGTTTTGGGCAAAATGGTTATCGGGTTACTTGTAGTTTGGCCTGCTATGTAACTCCGAATTATTGCAGTTAACGTGATACCAGTCCAACTTAAATGGACCATAAAACTCTCTTTCAACCTCTTCTTGCTTAGCTTGAATCCTCAACTCAAAAGGGAAATGAGAAATCGTGTGCTCGTGCCGCGCTTGGGCATTGGATACGATGACTCCAAGCTTGCACCGTGCTTTTTAAGCAGACCATGGCACTTGTCATCCGGAAGTGATGATGAGTGGCGTCATGGCACTCATCCGCCACGAACGCGAATGTAAGTATTTCTCGACAGATTTCATTGTTGACAAGCGCACATGTCCGAATGAGGCGGTGGTCGTGTCCAACGCTTGAGCTGGGTTCGGCTAACGGGCTTCCACACGGCGGATGCATCAGAGTGAAAAGACAAAGAGCTTTCGAAGGAAAATAGGTAAGAAATAGTTCCCGTATGTATTCAAACATTCATAACGAATAACGAAAAGTATAGCTTTTGGCATTTTACTCTCGTGTACTAGTTTTTTCTTGGTGCACTAAACGATACGCTATTAGTAAAACCCCACTTTATTCCAGCCCAAAATTCATTTCATGGTCCCTTCAACACTAGTTGAGGGTGCCCGTGTGACAAGGGTAAATAGTAGAGTAGACACTGGTTAAGCGTAACTGCGCTTGTTAAGCGGTCACCTTTAACCCAGGTCGTCTCCCTCAACTGCTGTTGCGCTTCACTACGGTTACCCCACTATAGACGCTTTACGCACGCGTTAGATTACAGCCGCCATTGCTGACCTTCTCTTTTCTTACAGAGATATCTCCGTAACGAAAGAGATACAGGGCCACCGAAACTGGTGTTGACGAGCATCCAGAAATGCCAATGCAGGGAAGAAGGACACGATAAAATTTAAGATGGGAATAACCTGGTCTGCTATGATAATGACGAAGCTAAAAAAGTGGAGTAAGAGGAAGCAAAACCTGATGGTCAGTTATGGCACTCCAGAGCGTCTATACGCTCTGACAGCAATTTTAGAGGTGAAGAGTACGCCTGCACAGATTTGACGGGCGCTCAACATGCGCGAGCGCGCGTGCGCCCATAGCAATGACGGCATAGCCACAGAACGTTCTCCAAAAGTAAGGCGGTATTCACTGTACGCCATGTTTGAAGGGGCTGTTTAGAGCGCATGCTCAGTACGAGTTCACAATAATAGGCTACTAAGACCGGCAATCTGGATGCTGTGGTAGGCACGTTGCAAAAAAGCTGCGGAAGCTTGCCGTCAGCACGTGCTCACCAGTGGCACGCACAGTTATGGCCGCCAGTGAATACTCCCTATTAGGGGTATTCACTGGACGCCATATTTAAGGGCGATGTTTAGAGCGCATGCCCAGAACAAGCTCACATTATTAGCGTGCTAAGACTGGCAACCTTGATGGTGCTAAATGCGTGCTCCAAAAGGAGTGCGGAGGCTCGCCGTCAGCACGCGCTCAGCAGCCACACACACAGATATGGCCGCGAGTGAATACTGCCTATAGGGAGTATTCACTAGGCGCCATATTTGTGGGTGCTGTTGAGAGCGCATGCTCAGAACGAGCTCACATTAATAGTCTGCTAAGGCCGGCACTTTTGATGGTGCGGAATGCACGTTGTAAAATAACTGTCGAAGCTCGCCATCAGCACGCGCTCAGCGTTCGCGCACACAGCTATGGCCGCCAGTGAACACTCCCCTATAAAGGGGTATTCACTGGACGCTATATTTGAGGCCGATGTTTAAAGGGCATGCTCAGAATGATTTCATATTATTAGGCTGCAAATAACGGCAATCTTTATCGCTCGGAATGCATGTTGCAAACGAACTGTAAAGCTTCAGTACGCGCTCATCAGTTGCGCACACAACTATGACCGCCAGTGAATACTCCTTACAGCGAGGTAACTGTGGCTTAGCGTAAGGACAGCTAAGTGTTTACATTTTACTAAGGTATAACAGGTGTATTGTACCCTTGTTACAATTACACACTTAATTTGTTTTACACTAAGCGACAGTTACCAGAGAAGAAATTTATTTGGGCAACGTTTGTAAGGAGTATTCACATTAGGGAGAAATCCCGGGGATTTCTCTTCGGCACGCGCACCCCGCGGCGAAAGCGTCGGGCTTCGCTATGTGCAAAAGCCTTGCGTTTTCATCTCGTGATGCGCACGTGCCGGGGAGAAATCCCGGGGATTTCTCCCTCGTGTGAATACCCCTTTAGCAACGCAGTCAGAGCTATGGGCGCACCTGCGCTTGCGCGCCTTGAGCGCTCATCAAAGTTGCGTGATTGCACTCTTCTCTACTTTTAAAATAGCTGACCGAGAGTATTCGCGACACGAGCAAAACGGACGGCAATTAGTGGGAAAACACTGGACTGAACGGAACAGGTTCTTTCACGATTTTTGCTCGTCCCTTGTAGCTTCCGTGATTACATCTTGTCGGCTGTTGGCGTGAAGGAACGGTAGGAGTATTGGCGACGTGCGCGACCGAAAGCGTCGCTGTGGTCGGCCTTCCACGATTGGCCCAAAAGCTGACTATGACGTCGGAAAGGGTATACCATCGACGGAAATAAGAGGAATGAAAGAACTTCAATTTCGACGGTGTTGGCAGTGTTGCTTCGAGAGCGCAATGATTTCAGGCTTCCACCATGCTATTTACAAACACCATTGAACTTGTTTTTCGCAAGGTAATGACGTCACAAGGGGAACCATAGGAGGGCGCCACCAAAACATCTCGCCGCTAATTGGTGGCCGAATGGGCTAGCGCGCACCAGCTCGGAGCACGTGGAGCGAAAGCGCGGGCTGCAGAGCTCAGGGATCCCGGGTTGAATCCCCACCCCTTTCCTTTTCGATCTGGATGAGCATCGAACCGGCGTTTGGCTGTGTATTACCATAGCGTGGTGCACGTTAAAAACCCCAGACTAGCAGTTTTACCGCCCTGGCTAAATTGCTCATCTACAGTCAAGACACCAGACGCCCACTGAGACAGACTTGGGGCTGTATATAAGAATAAACGGACCAATATTTGAAACGGTTGTTCTGAGAACTTTGTCGTAACGGTCTTATAAGAATGTTGCTCAGGTCCATGTTACCGCGTGAGCCATGCATTATACGTTTATCAACGTTCATCGGCACCACAGTCCTTCTATTTCTTCCCCGAAGAAGGTCACACCTCCGGAAGCTCGCTTACCCGAACACATTGCCGTAGGTTTGAAGTGGAATGAAAAAAAATAGGGGCAAACCATTTTTAGTCCGATCCTTTCCTGCCCAAACCCAAACTTTGTACGTTGAGCTGGCACATGGCACGGCACAGCTTGTTTCAGACCGCGATATTTGCTCGAAAGTGGCGACCCCTATAGGTCGCTGGAGTCGCGAATAATATGGAAGCTGGTTGACAATAAATGCATTTAAATTTAACTTAAGTTAACCTCGCCCGCCTAACTAGGGCGTTAATATCAGTCGACGGAACTGACATTGAATTTTATTATGCGGCAAGAGTATCAGACCAGCTCATAATCGGCTGAACAACGAGCCTGCTTTATCGGTTAATGTTTATCTAGATTCCCATTCTCAGTTAAACGGATTTTTTTTTTCAGCTGTGATCCTGATTTCGAGCATCCGCAACGGTTGCAGCCCTTCATGAGCTGTACATTGTAACTGTGATAACATTTTTGACAATCTTAACGAGAATCATTTTACTTACCCATTAAATAGAACACTTGTAATAATCGTAATATTAAAACAAATTTAGTTTTTGGTGTTTTAGGAGTACCAAAAAAGTATTACTAATAGATAAATAATAAATTCTCAAGTTCTCCAACAAACGTCTGATCCGTGTTCACACTTTGTATAGCGCTTATTTCGCGTTATTTGAACAGCAAGACTTTTATGGCGTGGCCGTCTAATACACTTAATATCGAAAACACGGTTTAAATATGTAGCCAGCGTCATGCAACGGAGAAGCTGTAGCGCTGCGTGAACAAATTTTATACCTGTTTGAAAAAAAAAAAAAAACTCGCGTTCTATTGTGATATAATGAGCGTGGTACAATTTATACGCTTGTTTTATAATGCTGAATGCATTGTGAGTGAGCTAGCAGGGTTTACTCTCTACGTAAATGGTCGCATCCTTAGCTTTATAGTCAGCGCCTAATAATTATTTTTAAGTGCTCAAAATGTACAAAACATTGTTTAGGGGTACTAAAGACACCTGACACTCGCTATTTGTAAATAAAAAAAAATAATATGATAAGTTGTTACATTTGTGAGAAGAACATCAAGTACAATGTACTGACATTCCGCGGCCTTGGTCAGTTTGTGTTTTCTAATATTATTCTAAACACGTCGGTTTTCTCCTATATATAATGAGTATTTTCTTCCTTGATCTCAAATGCATTCACGAAAAAGACGTATAAATTTTTGAAGATTCGATATACATTATATATTCTCGAGAACCGCCAGAATTCCACGCAATTTATAATGTACAAGCAATGCTGGCCAAACACTCGTGGCTGTAGACAAGCCCCTCCTGAAGCGTCGCCGTTGTGCGAGACGCTCTTGCGACATTCATGAATGAAGATAATTCATGGAGAATCTCATGATGCATGAATGCCGCGAACATCGTGCATGTCGAATTAAGCTAATGTCGCTAGTACAATAAAGACACTCCTAATATCTTCAGTTAAATATTGGAATGCATTTTTAGTGCATTGACCCTAAATGTAAGCCAAACAGTCGTTACTTTAGTCACTTACGAGGTGAGAACGGCGGGAAGAACTTCAGTTGTCGCGTCTAAAGTCCCTCGATAAAATCCACGCTCACAAGTACCACCAACTATTGTTATGGAAACGCGCAAGAAACGTGCCACAAGCGGACGCTCCACCGCCCCTCGCTTCAAAAGGTCGCTCATTTCATTGCGGCGCTGCCATTTGCTTCCAAGGGCCGCTCGAGACACAGACTTACTGGACTGGAGCATTTGACGCATAGTTTGGACCACGCGTAGACGTCTGATGTGCCATAGCGTCCTATATACTCACAAAACCTGGCAGTTCCGCGGCGGAGCCATAGAGTGCCCGGTGGCACATTTGGAGCGCGAGGATCTGGTAGCAGAGAGCATCACAGAGCCATTTCTTGGGGAACCTGGATGTCGGCGCACAGATTTTGCAGCGGCGAAGAACCGAAACACACTTGTTCGCTCAGGAGAAGTGTGTTTTGGCGTCTCGCTGCAGCAGGGCGCCAGTCTCATGGCTCTCCTCACAGCCCCAGAGCCGTATATCAGGAGAGTTTGGCCAATAGGCGGGGCCAAGGCCACCGCCAGCGCCGAATATGCCCCCCGTGGTTACAGCGTAAACTAAATATGCAACAACGTGTCGACCAATCAGCGAATCGTGACGTCACAATTTTGGAAACGACATTTAAATCGTGAATTAGAATCGTTCAATCTTGGCGTCTCGTTGACAGTGGCGTCAATAGCAAATCAACACCAATGATCGTTGGGTGACCAAGGCGTGGACGCGTTGACTGCGGCTACCAAGTAACTATTCAAATCAAGCTAATGATCGGAACAGCAGTCCCGCTTCCGCGCTTCTTTCTGGACAAAAATATGACTGGTGAGTGAGCGCCAATCGGATCAAAAGAGAGAAGACGTCGGGATCTCCGCTGACACAGAACGGCTCTGCGCTGACACCCCGTTTCGCCAAGCGCAGTGAAAATAAACATACAACTTTCAGAATCCACCAGTCACAGGTATCCTGCTATCCTCCGAGCGCGAGCACCCCGCTTTTGTACCCTGCTCTAGAGTGCCTTCATACACAGGCGCGCTTTTGCTTGAGTGGTGACATCTCAGCCATTTTTCCGCCCAATCGTTTTTTTATGCATTTTGAAGTACGCGCAATCCGGTGTCACTCAGCTCGAGCGCGTAGCTTTGGCTAATGCATAGACGCCATTTTACCGCCCAAGTCACGCACCGAGTGCGCGAGAGCGTCACGCGCTGGCACATTCGGGGCAACAATGGATGTCTTCACCCTGAGACAGACAGACATGTAGGCACCCTACCCTGCTCGGCCGCTCAAGTGTTCGTACGGGTAGCTTCTAGCTCGCGCTTGTAGCCTCTGCGGTTAGCCCATCTTTGGTCGAAGAATAAATATCACTTCCACGTGTGGCGTGATTCCCTTACTTGCCCTAAAGCCACTTTATGTTTGAAAAGTAGCGCAATGTGTGTCGGTGCACGAGGCACGTGCAACGTGCAGCCCTTGGGAAGATCATGACGGCACAGCGCGGCACTGAGCTAGATTTCAGACGCCGTGTTCTTCCTAGAAGTGGCGCACGGCACGTGTCTCCAGCATTTCCACAACAATGAATGGCGCCACTTTCCCCAGGATAGGGTAAAGCCCCTTCTTGTTTCAAAAGTAGCGCAATGTTCGTCGATGCACGAGGCACGTGCAACGTGCAGCCCTTGGGAAGATCATGGCGGCACAGCGCAGCACTGAGCTACAGTGTACTAGAATACTTGGGTAGTGTTGGGACCGGAGCGGCTCGGCAACGGGAGCTCGTGAGGGCGCGTGTATTGACAGTTTGTGGCGGCGCTGTAGTCGAGTAATCCGGAAAAAACGCGCAGCCCGCCTTTTTTTTTCACTTTGAGCGGTCCACTTGTCGGTACTACGATTTTGTACACTCCGTTTCACCTTATATTGTACTGCAGCGAAGGCTAGAAGCGCGAGCTTATAGCGTTTGCGGCTGTCCTTGGTGCACGAGAGCTTGTGCCGCCGAGATGTGCCCTAGAGCAAGGAGCTCGCGCTTGTAGCCTCTCCTGCGGTACAACACAAGGTGTTTTTCACTTCGAGCGGTGGGCGTGTCGGGACCACGATTTCATAGTTCCGTGTGTCCGATCGTAATATGCTTTGAATCTTGTGTACTGATCTTGCGGATGGTGAACGCGTGAGGGTAGTGCCGAAATGTCATCGGCGAAACAGCGACAGAACTCTTGCTCTGCACCTGATTGCAAAACGGGCCTCGTCCGAGTGAAAGGAGCGAAAACGGCGTCCCTTTTTCGGAGTTCCAAAGGACAGAGCCAAAAGAGATCTTTGGAAGAAGAATCCGCAGCGATCGGACAAGCGTCTTGAAGAAACAAGCGCTGTCTGCGAGCTGCACTTTGAGCCCCGCTTCATCCTTCGAGACTACGTCCACATCATCGGCAGAAAGGAAGTGAGGATCCCTCGTGGACACCCAGCGCTTACGCAAGACGCGGTACCGACTCTGCTGCCAAGTGTACCCCAGGACCTGAGTGATGAGCAGCGGTCGGTTAAATGTAGTGTTACGAGCGTGTGGATTTCAGATGGTTTACCCTCAAGAGAATAATGCGCTGTATATTATAACCATGTATGCGCTGCACATTGTAACCATTATTTCAATGCCGTGCAGTAAACTATTACAACTTTTTCCTTGTCTGATCTACGTGTGATCATGTTTTCTGCTCAAAATGATGTGAAATAGTTGCTTGTTTTCTTTGAATCTCATAAAGCATTACTTGCTCAGCTCACGTTGTCTCAGTTTTTGGACTTAAGTTCAATGTTAAAACGCGTGATAAAAATTGTCATGGCTTATAACTTATAAGTCATTTCTTGCAAGTGAACGTCGGGTGGTCCTCGGATGGTCGTGGCAGCCATGAAGAAATAAAAGATTCTCATCCCTTTGCGACCGTTGTTTCGGTGGTTCGTCGCATAAATGAACACAAGAATGAGTGACAAGTGAAGCGAGCTAATTAAGGTCAAGAAAAAAAAGACGGGCAGAAAAGAAGACAGTGAAGTTAACCTGGGGTATTAAAAATATACTAAAACAATCTCGGACTTTAGTATGTGCCGTTTCGTTCCATTATAAAGTAAGATAGGAAAAAAAAAAAAAAAAAAACTGCTTCCGAGTTTTAGATATCCCTTTCAAATATCTAATGTTCGGCCTTTGCGACCAAGGAAATTGGCATTTCATTTAAAATGCTCACCATCCGACAAACCGAAAATGGCAGCTTATTCTACGCTGATTTGCAATCCGCTTCTTTAAAGTCGCAATTGTTTTTATGTAAAAGAAGGGTAATGTAGCTCATACCGGTCCAATACATTGAAGCATCATGTTGCTAACGATCGTGCCGCAGCGTAATTGACGGCGCGGTACGACCGCTGGCAGGTCGTAGCTGTATCAGAAATCCTATGTGCACTCCATCAAAGCGGCACCAAAGATTCATATTTTCGCGCGTGCAGTCACGCATGCGCACACCTTCTGGATAGCGCGCCGGTGTCGACACCTGTCGCGATCAATACCACGTGCTTCAGGCGAGCCCTCCGGTCCCAACACTACCCAGGTATTCTAGTACACTGTAACCAACACTGTAACTGAGCTAAATTTCAGACGCCATCAATTTCACAGAAGTGGAGCACGTCACGTGCTTCCAGCATTTCTACAACAATGAATGGCGCCACGTTTCCCAGGATAGGGGGGCTTTAGGATAGGGGGCTTTAGCTTGCCCAGGCGGCCAGTGAAGGATCAGCGAGCTCGGAACCGTGCGAACTGTTTGGCTTGTGTGTTGCGCATGAGGAGAGTCTGCCACCGAACTTGTTGACGCTCTGATGAAGGGTACCAGAAAAGGAGCCACACAAAGAGTCGGGCTCTACACTGGGCAAAATCTTTTCTTGGAAATGGAGGGGAGGGCGCAGGCAAAGTACTCGCAAGCGTTCCCTCCTCCCTTTTTGAGCGCTGAATAAAGCTGTGCGCGGGCTCTCCTCCTCTCCCCGGAAATGCGAAGAAAAGTTGTCGCGTAGTAGAGTCGGGCTCCGCAACCGCAACCACGCAGTTTGCTTCGGTTTGGAACGCATGTTCGTTTATTTTACCGTTGAATATAGACGTGACGAAAACCTCACATGCGCCAAGTTTTCAGTCACAAAGAGTTATACCTTCTCACTCTAGAACGCTAAAACGGCTTAAATTAGTCGTATTGCATTTTTAGAGCTCACGAGCACCGCTAGGCGCTGTTTCGCGGAGTGTGGTTGTCCACGAGATGCTCGCCTACTCAATTCAATTAATGGCGAAACTCTCCCAATAAACGGCTCTGTTCATCCGTTGTCTGCAACTCCACCTTTTCCATTTCGGCGGCCACTTCTTGTGGCGATCTGCCAGGCTTTGTCAGTATTGGAGACGTGCGCGATCGAAAGTGTCGCTGTGATCGGATTTCCACGATTGGCCCAACGATGACTATGGCGCCAGCAATGGTTTTCTCATCGACAATAAGAGTTTGAAGTTTAATGTTGACGGGGTTGACAGTGTTGGTTTTAGAACGCAATGATTTCAGGCCTTTACCATGCTAATTAGAAACACCATCTGACTTGTTCGCAAGGTATTGACGTCACGAGGCGGAGCCGTAGAAGGGCGCCACAAAAACATCTCGCCGCTATTAGAGGAGGCTATGATTGCGCACATCGAGCGCTCGTGTACAGCCCAACCACTACGGAAGGCACGAAGCGCTGGCTGGAGGCCGGGCGCTTCAAAGAAACGCCCTACGGTTTTCATTCTGTCACGGACTATAAAGATTGCTTTGTACCTTAATCGATAACCACCCACAATGTTATACACCAAAACCACAAAGCAATAACGTTCTTTTTTTTTTTTTGAGCTTACTGCAGCGCACCTAAGAGGCCTATTCAAACTTCCTGCAAAATGTACTAAATAAATAAATAATTGTGCACATTTGCTTCGCAAATCGGCAGAAGCATATTTTGGGCTTTCAGTTTCTTGTCACGCCAACAGGCTGAAGCCTGGCATCGCGGTTAAAATGCTACTAACATTGTCTTTTGTTTTTACTTATTTGCATTTCCAACGCACCTGCTCTCGTAGCTGCAG
Source organism: Ixodes scapularis (assembly GCF_016920785.2). Classification (NCBI taxonomy): domain Eukaryota; kingdom Metazoa; phylum Arthropoda; class Arachnida; order Ixodida; family Ixodidae; genus Ixodes; species Ixodes scapularis. Next base: position 119,716,041 of record NW_024609835.1, read on the forward strand.
CTTTCAAGCCCCTTTTTCATCAGACTGCATGTCCTAGCCCCAAGAGATATTGAGCCTAAAAGCCAACAACAAGCAAACCATGCACAGAAGAAGACCGATTACAAGTTTCAGCCATCAATCATGGACGATCTGTTGTCGACACACCCATCAACCGATATCCCCGCCCGTAGTGACGAAACAATGCAGCCACACAAAACAGAACACCCTCCAGCTCAGGAAAAAAGTCCCAAAGGCGATCCTAGTTTTCCTCTGGGGTCGTGACAAGTGGATTCCTCGCAAAAAATGCGGAGAGCCCGGCGGGCCGACTCTTTCGCGATTCGATTGAACGGAGCGCAGGACATGTCCCCTTGTGAGACCAGTCTTAGCTCTCGGCGGCGTCTTCGGCGGAGTGACTTTAGGACCATTACGTTCGTCCACCTGAAGAACGGTGTGCCAAGAGCAGAGGTGGGCGACAATCCATCCCAGATTACTGCCGACTTCGAGTTCTTCCTGGGAACTTTTGTCTCTCCCTCAAGGCATCTATCGTCTGTCAGGTCGAAGTCGTGAGTTTCGCCAGGTGAAGCAGGACCACAAAATACCACAGGGCAACACGCACATGTCTCCTTGCCAGTTGAAAAGAGGAGAAAACAGGGTAATCGCTTGTATAAGCTAAAAACTGCCGTTATTTTTATTTTGTTGCAAGCAATGAAAAACGCCGACATGCCCGATGGTGTCATCCGTCCATGTTATAAGCGCACTGCACTAAACACTTAGGGTGGGTAGCAAAGCGCTTGTCGGAGATACAATTAGCTCTTTAAACACAAATACGCGAATAAAATGGATGCACTGAATCAGTTGGGTTGTTCAATTTAAAGCTGGACCAACATAATATATTAACAGAAGGATAAATAACTTTTCTATTGTTTGTCAAAAATATAGGTTGAATATGCGTGCAGTTATATGTAAGTGCGTCGCCACCCCAACTGGCTGATCCTCGCTGCGGATTTAGAGGGAAGCTAAATAGGTTGAAAAAAAATAACTTGTTAGTGGTGAATTTTAGAGTGTTCATATCCCGTGAATTTGAATATCACGTTTGTTTTTCCCAAAGATGTAACTTAACGAGAGAAAACACAAAAACCCTTCGACCTGTCGCTACGTTATACGAGCGACAGCCGCGAAGCGCGTGTCGCTCGTGTGGACAGCGCTTGCTTGCCAGGTATGTTCCGTCGCACTGACTCCAGTCGTGACGTCTTTTTTTGATCATTTTGAAAGTAGCAAGAGTGGGGTTACATACCAGCTCGTAGCTTTGATAGGTGCTGAAGATGCGCGAGGGTGGAGATTTCTACAACTCAACAGTACTTTAAAAATTATTTTCTACATCCTTCCGTGCACCAATGTGAAAAATAATCTCGACATTCGTGATCATAGAGGCCAAGTAAAAGTGATTTAGGTGTTCTCTTTTTTTATTTTCAAATACAGAACCGCTGTAGTATTCCTTTAAATACAACTTCGGCCATGCCTTGCTGAGAGCTGAAACTCCGTGAGAAACTCACAATAGTGGTGATGACACAATGCGAAAACTTGAGCGCATGACATTACCTGGACAAACAAATACAAAAGAAAAGCAAATTATTCTGTATAACACGACGTTCACCTCAGCCTAATTTTCATCATACCAGTATTAAAGATTGTGGGCGCCTCTAGCCTTTATTTTACTTAAAAAACAGGTCAGTTAGAGAGACAATATTGTTTTCGTTCACGCTGAGAAGTTTTTTTCACTGACATATTTATACAGGCGCCCACAATCTCAGATTTAAATCTGATGAATATTACGCTTAGATGAACATTTTGTCATAGATCTTTTTGTTTTCGTATTCTATCATCTGGATAAAATCATATGCTCAAATTTTCGCTTTTCATCACCACCGATAGCGTCAAATTCTGACAGACCTTCCGCTCCCTGCGATGCGTAGTTTATTTATTCCTCCCCAAAAAAACCCGATTCCATTTTCTCGGTCGCACCCGGCGTACTCCATTCACAATTAAAGGGGTATCCGCAAGAGGGAAAAATCCCCCTTCACCCCTCTTGATGCGCATCACGTGGTAACAATGTCTAGATTTTGCGAGGAGACGCGCCCATGTGGGCACCCCCAGAGGGACGGGGGTGCTTTTGCTCGGCCTGCACAAACACCTCCCGCCTTGGCATGAGGTCTCTTTGCAATTGGCGGTGGTTTGTTTGCGTGTCTGGAAACTTCACAGGTTTTGCTCTGCGACATACCGGCGGTGGCATTGGGATCGCCTAACTTGTTGTGCCTTACGCTGTTGTGCATGTTGTTCGGAACACCAGGAGGTGTCTTCGACATTCATCAAAGCCGTCCTCAAGCCTTTCCTCATAAAACTGGTTTTTCATTTCATGTATTTTTTGTTGCACCTTCCCATTCAATAGGCAATTTTCTTTTACCAAAACGGACTTTGTCGTCTTCGGCATCTAACAGCGCTATCGCCATAATCGCTCGTCGCCGTTTCAAGTACGCTTCCATTTCTCTACACTCGTCAGCTCGCATCGGGCCCTGTTGTCGAGCTTGCGACAGAAACAGGCGTCTGATAGCACTGACATCCCTCTCGGCTTCCCGCCGTTCGTGTGAATGCTGGAATCGGGTAGAAAGTTCCGCTCGTTCCACCGATCACTGACGTCATGCCCATCCCTCCCCGAAAAGAAAACTCGATTTGAATACCCCTTAAAGACCGATGACGAGATCGCGCTCTCCACTTTTCCCCCGCTTCCTCCTCTCCCCACTTCTACCCTGTCCACCGTTGCCTGTTTCCTCCTCCCCCATGGTGAGGAGGATCTTCTGCGTTGCAGAATCTCGAGTCTGGTCGTCGGTCTTTAAGCTGAGACTGCAGCCTAATCTACACCCGCGAGAGCTCGAGGTCCCAGCTTTGAAAAGTTATTCTGCAGAACGAGCGCTGGAGCTAGAAAAGCCTCTTTCAAAGCCAATAGCGCGGGCTAGCTCGCGCTTGTACCAATTTGGATGTTGCCTCAGCTTAAGAATAAATAAAGTATAGATCACGGTGTCGCACCGATCAAAGACGCCGAGGAGCCAACACTCGTACAAACAACATCTGCATACTGAAAAGAGCAGTACACTTCTGAAGCAGTGCGAAAATCAAGGTAAAAAAAAGAGCTCCTTCACTAATTTGCTGAGCATTGCGTATGATTAATCTCACCATTGGTCCACAGATTCTACGACTTCGAAAACGGACTGCCCAAAATTCCGAAAATGGCCAGAGCAGCGGCTATTATTCCCTATCCGCTCGATATGTAAGGTGTAATGCGTTCTGTTTCATTTCATTTCATTTTACGAGATACGTCAGCATGGTGTGTCACTACTGAATAATCAAAAGTAAAAGCAGAGGCTTTAAGTTGTCCCAATTTACATCTGCTTTTATTTATGCGCGTAGCACTTTCAAAATGCTTGCGCGTTTACTTTACTGAGCAGCATGCCGTGGTTCGATCACAGCTGTAGATGAAGTCATTCATCAAAAGACGAGTGCCACAATGTGTTTAGAGTAGAACACATATTATGCTGGGGCAAAGAACTTGACTCTTTCCCTTGCTCACTGGTACTACAAACATCCTGATTTATGTAAAATAAAATTTTGCACCCGCTTTTTTTTAATTTACTTTTATGTGCTTAACATGCATATTTGCTTCAAACAAAAAGAGCCTGCAGGATGCATCAAGTCAAATAAAATGCTAGGAATTCAGGCATCCACGCCTTGATAACGAAGCTTGTTTAATTGGTTTCTAACACTATGATCTCTGACTCGAACGCATAACTGCTTTAACAGTCCCAGGAGAATACCTTCCGCAAGTATCGATTGTCAACTCAAGACTCAAAATTAACATCAGTTTCCTTCTGACGAGGGTGCCAGAAAGATACCGGAACCAACTTATAGCCGCGGTATACAGGGTGTTCCCCCAAAAAATATTTACAGGACTTTTTAAACGAAAAACTAGAGTATGCATCACACGACGCCCATTCTCTGCCCAAATGGAGTGCTTCAAGTTTGAAAAAGTTGCCAGAGTTTCAGCATTAGCCGTTATCTTATTCAAGATTTATAAATGATTCTCGGAAATTTTCAACCGTAAAACGGGACCCATTTTCGCCCGTTTTTTGTAACTGCCACCCTAGAGCTCCGAGTATTATAAGAAGTCCATCGGTCGCCATTTTCTCACTGATAATTTCCGAAAATCGCTTATAACTCAAGAATAAGATAACGGTTGGTGGTGAAATTTTGGCATCTGGTTCGGACACCTAGCACTACAATTGGGCGGAGAGTAAGCGTTCTGTGGTGCATGATTTAAAGTTCTGCTAAAAAAAAAGAAAAAAAAACTGTAATTTCTTGGGTGACACTCTTTACTTTTTCTTAAAGGGCCCATGAAACGATTTTTGGGTTGGGATAAATCATTTTAGATTGGGATTTTACTAATAGCACATCGTTCAGTGGACCAAAAGAAAAAAGGTTGAAAGTCAAAAGCCTGACTTTCAGTGCGGAAATTTTAAAACAGAGCGGACTATTTCGTACCTCCTCCCCTTCGCAACCTCTCTGCCTTTTCACTGTGATACAACCGCGGTCCCAAAAGCGCGTTATCGGGTCCAAACTGACGTCACACGCCACCGGACCTCACTTATTCCTTCACCCCTAAGCTGACATTGTGGTGGAAGCTACGCGCTTGCCGGACCAATCAGCCGCCTCCCTTTCATCACCTGACTTCATTCTCTGCAGCCACATTTGCCACACTCACGTGGCAAGTGTGGCTGGCCCAACGAGCACGTAGCTTCAACAGCACTGTCAGCTTCGGAATGAACGGGGTGGGGAAAGCAACTTTTGTCTGAATTTTGAGCGACGGGCTAATCTTCTAGGGGGAGAATGGATGTGTCCGGGATTACGCAAACGAGAGTGCGAGCAAGAGGGGACACCCCCTTTTCGTCTTCTTTAACTGTTTGGTGGAATGCGCGATTTATGAGTTGAGGAGGAAAGCGAAACAGGAAAAAGTTGGAAAAGCGTTTCATGACCCCTTTAAAGGGCCCATGAAACGATTTTTCGGTTGGGATAAATCATTTTAGATTGGGATTTTACTAATAGCACACAGTTCAGTGGACCAAAAGAAAAAAGGTAGAAAGTCAAAAGCCCGACTTTCAGTGCGAACATTTGAAAACAGAGCGGACTATTTCGTACCTCCTCCCCTTCGCGACCTCTCTGCCTTTTCACTGTGATACATCCGCGGTCCCAAAAGCTCGTCATCGGGTCCAAACTGACGTCACATGCAACCGGACCTCACTTATCCCCTTCACCCCTAAGCTGACATTGTGCAGGAAGCTACGCGCTTGCCGGACCAATCAGCCGCCTCCCTTTCATCACCTGCATTCATTCTCTGCAGCCACATTTGCCACGCTCACGTGACAAGTGTGGCTGGCCCAACGAGCACGTAGCTTCAACAGCACTGTCAGCTTCGGGATGAACGTAGTGGGGAAAGCAACTTTTGTCTGAATTTTGAACGACGGGCTAATCTTCTAGGGGGACAATGGCTCTGTCCGGCTACACAAACCAGATTCCGAGCGAGAGGGGCCTCTCTTCTTTTCGTCTTCTTTAACTGTTTGGTGGAATGGGCGATTTATGAGTTGAGGAGGAAAGCTAAAACAGGAAAAAGTTGGAAAAGCGTTTCATGACCCCTTTAATTGACCGCGCACAACATCAAATGCTACAAACGCCAGTGCCTTGTTAGGACCTCCAGTGCACGTGCGTTTCCGCACTCGAGGCGCGCTCCGAAGTAAAAGTCGCGTGCCCATACAGTTGCTTGTGCACACGCTCACGCTCTTCTCGTACACAATAGCCGCCTCGGCGGCTTCGAGGCAAGAGCGCCGGCCTCCGGATCCTCATGTGGCGGGTTCGAATCCCGGCCGAGGTGCCCGCAATCTGACGGGGGCTTATTGCGGAGAAGGCGCCGTGTATCCAAGCTTTTGGTTGCACGTCAAAATATCCCCAGGTGGTCGAAATTAATCCTCAGTCCTCCGCTGGGGCGTGCCGATTGCCAGTCGTTGGTTTGGCACGTAAAATTTAGGATAAGGAGGTTATAGGGGGCAGGGGGTGGCGTCCGTATTCTCCGTACATGGTGAAATGTCTTCCGGTCAATGAAACGATCCCTTTCCTGCGTCTTTTTTCTTCTGCTAAGTTTTGCCTCTTGTATACCGTAGTATTGGGTAATTTTCATAGCAATCGGGAAATTCAAGTAATGAACGTTGTCATACAAATGTTAGGCAAACATCCGCGTTGCCGTGGCATTGTCGTGGCCACGCTGTTGTTTGCCACATATTTGTATGGCGGCATCTAGTAAATCAGTGTCGAACAGGCGAGATTTGGAGTTCAACATTTGCCTGGGACCAAGGGGAAGTCGGCGTGTAGCAGACGCTCCCGACAGCGCGCTGGGTTCGTCCGTCTAGAGCTATCGTGCCTGCAATGCGTCTCCAACTGGTGTGTTTACCTCGTCCAAAAACGTGGTCTCTCGCGATTTTGCCTGATGACTTCATAGACGTCATGCTGTTGCCGGCTGCGACCCTGGCAGTGTCACGGCACAGATGGTGTGTGTGGCAGACGCCTGTTCTGCTACAGATCGCTCTCCACCGAGACAGTCCACGGAAGCTCCGGCAGCCACGAATTGAGACGCCGTGGCGACAGCGACACCTACTTCTGCTTGTGCTTTTTACCGGAACTATTACGACCAACCACCAGGATCGCGTCGTCCGACAGCGTGACACTCCGGTTTTTGTCACGTAATTTATTGCCACATTTGGGACCCCTTTCATTGCATGAACGGAAAAGGACGCTAAACACACCAGTCGGACCCGTGTTCCAGGCACCGTACTAGAGCGACTCGAGCGAGTCGTGATAGCGCGGCTTTGGGAGGCGAGCGTGTCAGTCGTCGTACGCACGAACGCAGAAGAATGGCACCGGGTGTTGAGACAGCTGTACAAGCCCTGCTCCCACTATATCTACGTTTCCGTCCGTGGTGATGAGAATGCGGGTTTGCATCGAAACCTCTTTTGGTGCCCCGATCATATCGTTGTTGTTGAAAACTTTGTTCAACTATAAATGGAAGCCAGCCGCGAAAGCGGGCAGACGAAGCATAGCAGATCGCAGGCACGGAGCAGACTAAATAAAGTAAGCAGACAACCGAGCGGCGAGCAGACTTGGATGAGCGCGCCGGTGGCATCGGTGGGCGAGGCTGTCTGGGATTGAGTTTTTTTTTTTTCCGCCGTCGCTTATCGTGACGTCATGCCGGGTTCTGCGCAGCGTCGTACCGTATTTAAACGTGCTTGGTTTGGGTGATGACAACCTTTGTAGTATAATAGCCTCCTCTATACTCACAAAGCCTGCCAGTTCGACGACAAGGTCATAGAGTGCCCGGTTGTCTGCTAGCCGATGCCTAAACATATGTGTTGACCAAAAACAAACGCAGTCTCAGTTATAACATTAAGCAATACAAGCGCGACATTTTGCATTGCTTAATGTCACAACTCTGAGTGCGTGTTTTGGTCTAAGCATATGTTCCGGCATCGTCATTCGCTGAGCGGCCTCCGTAAGTTTCGGTGATTGGCTTTCCAAGTGTTGTGCGGAAAAGTACACGCGCAGCGTTTTTTAGAGTGCAGCGCCAAAGACGCTTATATTGATGAGAAACGCTTACAGTAAGGTGATGCTTTTTCAACGATCTTTATGCGACTGGTTCAGTACGACCTTTTCGAAGCTTTAAATATTTAAAAGGGCCGTCATGGCGATTGCCATGGCAGGCAGGGAAGGCAACGGTACTGCTTTGCGAGGATCCAGTGGCTTTGGTTGCACGAGGTGCGCAGGAGGGATCGGTGGCCGAGTGTGTTAGCGCACCGCCACTGGTAGTACGTGGACCGAAAAGGTCGCGCAGCAAAACCCAGAGATGCTGGGTTCGATCACCAGCCTTGTATGTTTTGATCTGGATGAGAATCGTATACGGCGTGCGATCATGTACCACAAGAGTGTGGTGGTGCACGTTAAAAACTTCAGGCCACCAGTGGTCCTGCACTGGCTAAATTTCTTATGTGCAGCAGAGACACCAGATCCCCCGCTGGGGCTAACCTCCAAAGCGATTGATTTTTATGTGGCGTGCGACGCGCGATTAGACAATAACATATGCTCGTTGCTGAGGCAGTCTCGATAAAGTCCGAAGGCGTCGTAAAACTGAATGCGCGAACAAGGTTTTTTTTGTTATTTTGTTTTTTTTAGAATATGATTGTTGTCTTTTTTATTTTTCAAATTTAATAGTTTGGTGGGAAGTGATCATTTGGGGCTCTAAACTAAGCGTTATATATTGGAGACCGCCCATTACCCATTCCAACTAAAATGCATGTCGTTGACGCGCTAACAGTGTCTTGCCGTGTATATCAGAACCAGCCTTAATTGACCAATCGTTTATCACATTAAAATAAGAATTACATATTTGCTTCATAATTTCACTGCATGCGGAGGGAAACTATAAAGCAAAATAATCCCCTCTGGCAAGTAGATCTTGAGTAGCGATTTTGATTAGGGTTTCTCGATCGGGAACATTTTTATAACGAATGCTTATTTCACTGGCTTTGTCAATGCAGCGTCGGCCGAGACTGTCGCATTGCGTTAATTCTTGTGTGCCAAACACGTCGGAGCTGTAGCAGCTCACCTTCTTCGTGTAATCCGGTGCAGACGCACTTACGGTGAATATAGAGTCGAGCCTGCAGTGCGAACGGCCCAGAAGGTCTTTCTCCGCCAGATTTTCCGGCGGCTTACTCAGATAAGTATGTTCCTACAGAAGTTGGCATGCAACATGGAGAGGGTAAAGGAGGGGGGGGGGGGGGGGACTAGCCAATTTAGAAATGAATTCCCGGACGCACTCTCACTGCATAATCCACGGTGCGAGGAGCACGTCGAAGTTTTGACAGAAGTTCCGAAAATTCGAGACGACATCTCATTAGAGGATAGTTACATCCTGAAACACTCACTCAGAGCGGGAACTTAGGCAGGGATTAGGGGATCAAAACCTAAACGCTCGAGGTCGGGAAGAAAAAACAACTTTTTCATCTATTACAAGCACACAACTGAACCGATTTCATGCTATCTAAAATAAATTTATATATACCGTCTATATATTTGTCGTGTGGACGCAAACACGTCGTTCGAATGCAACAGAAAAAGAAAAAAACGACTTCAAAGTAAGCACCTAGGAGGAGTAAAGTTTGTTCTTCGAACCCCCCCCCCCCCCCCCCCCGCAAGTAACACCGTTGAATATTATACCTTAAGCGCTTGCACGGCTGTAAAGAAAAAGGGATCAACGTAGCTATATAAAATTGGAAATACAAAGAAACAAAAAGACACTGCTATACGAGCCAAAATGCACAACATTATGCAATAAGGAAGAAAAAATATTTTTTTTTTTAGAAATAATAATTAAATTATTGCTCGTGCAGAAAAATTAAACTAAATGTGGCGTTAGGAGGTGCTGTCAACGTGGTATTAGTGCTTTTCGTCACCATGTTATGTGGTGCATTACCGTCCGCTACTGTTAAGGTAAACATCAGTTACGAAAATATACAGATGTGGCCAAACTGCGGCATTTGTTACATATATTATGTGAAGGACAGAACGCATAATAAAATATTTCATTGATATTTTCTTTCACTTTAATACAGAGATTATATACAAACCGCAAAGGCTAAAAGCGCGAGCTGCAGATTGAAACCCGACTGAGGGAGACAAGAAAAAGACGCAAGGTGTGAGGGGGTCATAGTGAGGTCAAATACTTTACTAGGGGGAATACATTCCACTCCTCTCAAATGCGATAGCCTCGGCGCGGATAGGTTTTCTGGGCTTGGCGAGAGCCATCTATCGTTGGGGAGGTCTCGGCTATTGGGTGGTAAATGATGATGATGATGATAGTGGTTCTACATACCAAATTCATTGTTGTGGAAATGCTCGAGACATGTGCCGCGCGCCACCTTTAGGAAGAACATGGCGTCTAGAATCTAGCTCATTGCTGCCATAGTGCTGCGCCAAATACTTTGCTGCGCTGTGCCGCTATGATCTTCCCAAGGGTTGCACGTTACACGTGCCTCGTGCATCGACGCACCTTGCGCTACTTCTGAAACACAGAGGGGCTTAAAGGAGCGATGCAACAATTTTTGTACTGTGAACAAATACCGCTTAAAACGGATCCCTAACGTTAATGACCTATGAAACACGCGTTGGTTTTTCACCCCACGCAATAGAAGTCCCAGAAAAAAATTTAACAAAAACGAGCAGCGTTCACTCCCTCAACTTGCAGCCAGAACAAGCGGCCACGTGATCTGGAGCTGATTATATGCCGCCAGTGTTGATCATAGCCACGCGCTGGGGTTGGCAAAGCGCAGGACACGCGCTGAGTTCCAGACATTGTTATGGCTCGGCTGTTGTCGTCGTTGCAGCGATTGGACACGGGTCACAACCCGAATGCTTCTCGAGCTAGCAATTATCACGAGCCCAAGTCGAGTGCCTACGCAATGCTCGGGTCCAGTCTATGAACCGCATTCAAATATCGTCACTTGGGTGTAGTACGATCCCCGAGTTACGTCATCAAATTTTGCAAAGGAGAGATTGAATGAAAATGATCGCTTTTGTCCTTGAAATTACACCGCAACAAAGGAGTTTCTTGGCCAATGGCGTTCCGTGTGAGTATCCTTGAGTCCCAGGTGAGCCAGTAAGCTCGTGTAGAGAGAAAAACATTCCAATTGAATATCGTTGCACAGCTCCTTTAAGGTAGAATCGGAGACGACACCGCCCCGGCCACCGCGAACATCCAAGTGCACATGCACGTAACCTGACGCGGAGCTCCCCTGCGTCAGGGCTGGATTCGGTGCTGTAGGCGTTCTGTATAATGCAAATGAGCGGAGTGGAATGTATTCCCCCTAGTAAAGTATTTGGTGAGGTGCCGCGTAAATATGCCCTCGCAGCTCTGGAGCAGACGACGCATCGGCTGAGATTTCTTCGTTCGTTGGAACGCGTCTGCTAGTTGTCACTCAACAAAACAGTGTACCCTTCAGTGTATTTTCTCTCCTCTTTCTCAAAGCTAGGTCTTCGTCCGAAAGTGCTGGTGGATTTGCAAAAACTACAGAAAAGGTACACGGCAGCCGTTGCTTAGAGTAGATGAGGTATGACGCTTGCGTTCGGCGTTCTCACAGCAGACACTGACGCAACTGCTCCCTCTGCGCAAGGTGCAGATGACGGCCTTGGTCGTTCCTATGCGGAGCACAAGTTCGTCTCTTTCTCGTGCAGGGGTTGCGGTGACGCCAGGACGCCGGGCACTGATTGATTCCGATTGAGGAGTTAGTCGGTAGACCTCAAGGCAGCTAGCAGTGAGGCCTTCATCCTTCCATCAGAGACAATCAGAGCTCGACGGTATGACGTCACTGCAACCTCTTGCACAAGAAGCAGACCAACTTGCGCTCTGCGGTAGAGGGAGGCGGTAGGTAGGCAGACAAAAGTCAGCTACCTTTAGCGTCTACCCCCCATTCGGTCCAATCTGGGCTCGGCGCTTTGGCGTCACTACACCAATCCGCGAAAAGAGTATATACCACCATGTAACTTCAGCCGCTCTTAATAAATTTTGCTATGATCAGCTCCATATGAGCTGAAGAATCGGGTAACTAGAAAAGGTACTACTGTCTTCTAATGGTTCTAATTAACCTGATAATACGTATTTTCGGAAGCATATCAAATCCTCTAAAACGAACTCTTTAAAGCAATTGGCGAATCGGCTGGCAATCTCTACTCTGTGTGTGTCCTGTGGAGTGCGCTATTTTTGCCGAATCTTTAAACGAGCGGGTTTCGGAGATTTTAAATACCTTGTGAAACAGGGCGGCGATTGCATCACAACGCTGGAATGCAACGAGTGTCACGAAGGGAACCAGACAAAGGTCGTGTACTCGAATTAAAATTCAACAAGTTTAAATTACTCAATATTATTGTGACCCGATCGCTATTATGCACTCCGCCATTAATTGCAAGTTTTGCCTTGACCGGCAGATGTATCAGCTTTATGCCACGGCGAATCGGTTTCGAAAACCATAATGTAAGTTCACTTTCTTAATGTTAGGCAATGTTTTAGGTCCCGGATCAGTGGGTAATATAAGTTACATTACTTTATTTTATAACCTCAGAATGCACTCAACTTTAAAATGAATTATCATTTATGATTGTACGTTCCTTAGTGTGGGCAGGTTACTTCTGTTAGAGTATAAGCTTGAAAAGATTGATACACAGTTTTATGAGAGCATACTTGTCTGTTTTACATCAATAATTCCGCGAAAAACAAACACAAAACATCAAGTAATATTTTGTTCGCATTATATACATTTCGCTAGCCCTAGGATTTTCTCGTCGTGAATTTTGTGCACACACATCGCCGCCGTGTATAACTGTAGCTACCGCTAGGGCTTTTGAAATAAATAAAAAAAAATGAACCACTCAAATAGAGTTTTCTTCTTTTGTTCTTAGTAAATATGGAAAGGTACAAAGGCTCGCCGCCAGTTAATGATAGGTCATTCAAAGTACCTGATGGCAGACTTATACCTAGTGTGTTACAATTGGATAGACCATTTCACAAACTCAGTGCCATCTAGTGGTTAAAATATCAGTCCGAATTGTTGTATGCTAATGGCAGATAAAATCTGGTACCTATTCCTCAACGGTAGACGTACGAAAGTTAAAGTTTTCTTAGCTAAATAGTTATTTCTCTACTTGCTTTAGTTTCAATGGTGTAAAAAAAAAACTACCATTCTGTACGAGGTGAGCATCGTCGTAAGATTACCATTTTATTGTCATCAGTTGTCTGGGGCGTGCCGAAGCCGAGCATTTCAAGGACTTAGATGACACCGTCAAATGCGTAGCGCATAGAAGTTGATAAGTCTCGATGCTCAGGCTCCGTATCTGTTTTTGTCTTTAAGGACACAGGGTAAGGTAAAATTGAAAAAAAAAATCGATTTCAGTTTTTTTCGCAGTTTGAAAAGTTTAGTTCTTTCTGCATATTTTCCATTGTCCCAGTGTTTTTAGAAAGCTATATTTCGCGCTGAAAATCACTTCTTCCGAAAGCAAGTAGCAGGTGACCACGCCTCTTTTTGGGATACGCTCCCTGTTTATCGATTAATTCTCCAACAAAGCAAAGTCAACACAAGAACTAAGAGCTTGTCCAGTAACAGATAATCTCAAAAAATTATTTCGCAACTATTGCATAGCTTTTTTTTTCAACCAGGACAGTCACGAGACACTGTGCACGTTTTTCCCAGGTGTGTACGGTGTGTACATTCAAGCGTTTGTATTTTCGTAACGACAAAATGGCGCCATTGAATGCTGTTCCTTTATTCAATGCTGGCAGCATTGCACAAGCCAATGTTTTGAATTTTTTTGGATGGAACCCTGTTTGGAAAGCCGTCAAGTGGCTGAGGGAAGTTGACGTCACTCGAATATACTTTACGGACCAAGCGACATGGCAGGTCACAAAAGAGGCCCGGCAAGCAAGGCGATAAGCCTAAAGGCGAAGACATGACTTTAGCAATGCCTTTCAAGCTGGCGGCTATTGAAAAAATGACTCTGAGGCTGTTGGTGCCAATAGAAATTCGTTATTCACCAGTTTTTTTACTTTAATCTCAATTATCTCAAAACATGTTTTTTAGTACATAGGTACCATTTTTTCCTTAACCTGACATTATAGAGGGTTGATTTTTTATTCCTACCACATACATGGGTGTTCAAAAATACTGAACTAAAATTAAAAATGTGCACCTAGCAGTTTTTGAGTTACAAAGCTTTTAATAGATGAAAAAAACTAAAATTTCAGTACTAGAATAAAAAAATAAAAAAAAACTTAGTTTAGATTGGTTCAAATAATTCTAGTTCAGTGGATAAAACACAATATTTCGAACAAAATGATATATACATGATAGGAATACTACTAATAGTCACCGAGAAAAATGTTCCTCAACATCGCCTCAAATGCATGGGGAGTATAGGACTTACCCTGTGCCCTTAAATGCTTTCTTGTCCAGCCATAGAAAGGCCGCCATTCGCATGTACAGATTAGACACACATAAGTGATGATGGCCATCGATGTGGCCAGACTGAATTTCAGAAAGAGTGGTTCATATAGTTATTTTTCTTTATTCTGCAATGAAATAGCGACTTAGTTACTTTTACAGAGTGGAAATTAGTAACGGGTTTTGGTTACTTTTAGCTGTAAAAACGAGTAACGTTATTTAGTTACTTCTGGCAAAGAACGTGTACGACACATATTAGCCTATTTGTTTTTTACCCCAGCTCGCGCTTGTACCTTTCGCAACTAAAAACGCCAACAACTAAAAAAAAGAAAAAAAAAAAAGATGTCCATGAACGCGTCAAGAATTTAGGCATTATAAACGACACCAAATATTGGAAGGCGGCTACTGCTCCCGAAAAATACACACATCAAGAGTAACGCGGAAGTAACTGGTTCGTTTTCGTAACGATATTTAGTGATTTGTTGTTGCGCGAGTAACGAGTACCGGAATAGACTATTTGCTATATTACCCAAGTATCAAAGAGAATGCAGGGATTGGTTTTCTAAGCGCCACACGCGCACGCCTTCCCCGTCTAAAAGATCCGAAGTAAATACCCAAAAATAAAGCGTTGACGAACGGGCTTGCACGACACAATTTGTTTTAGGCTTTTGCTTTAGAAAAGTTACAACTGCTGACGCCAGCACGTGCGGCGCTTGGAACACCAATCCCTGCATTCTCCTTGATGCTTGTGTAATTTAGCAACAGGTCTGAGTTAGTTTCTAATGCGATAGCATTTTTTATCTAGTTCACCCGGTTTTCACCATACGCGATCTGGCCTCGAATGCGCCGTGCGTATGCGGAGCAGCGGTATGCACTCCTTCACATTCACACGCTCTTCAAAGAACCTGACGCCTTCGTTGGCTTATATCACGTTCTAGATATCGTTCTTGAAGTCGTCCAAGATGTCGTCTTTGACGTCGTCCTCTAGGATGTCTTCGACGTCGTTCTTCAGATCGTCCTAGAGGTCGTCCTTGAGATAGCAATAGAAGTCATTTAAGGGGGCCCTGTAATCATATTTAAGCGTCTACCTTTTTTCGCGGTTTCCACGTCTCTTGGGGTTCGTGCAAGCCAGCGGCACGAAGAAGGTGACTAAATATCAGTGCGTCATATTTTAACCGGACGACGCGGAAACCTTTTCCACCTACGAGGGCGACCCGCGACTCCGAAAGCGCGCGATATGTGACGTCTTTGGTCCTGGGCTTACTACTAGTCAAAACCGCTAAAAAAAATTTTTTTTTATTTTTTTAGTTGAGATACAAAATATAAATGTCGCGAACCGTTTCATTTATGTATGAAAGTAGTCTTTGTTCAGTATTTTAGCTCAAAAAGAAACAAATGCAGTTTATAAAGTACGGAAACAAGAAATGACCCGTCGACATACCCGCCACCAAGCGGCAGGAAAAAAGGCGCATACTAGAAAGGCCTAGTGGGATGAGGCGCCGACGAACGGCGAGCGTAGAAAGGTCTCGGATGTACGCGGCGGCGCTGCGGTCGTATACCGGTTCGAGGATCCGACCGGTTCCGAGCGTTCCGAAGGCTTTCGGCGCGGGCTTGGCTGGTGATTTTGCATTTGGCGGTATGGCAGCGCGAAGTGGCTTCCGTTCTGAACTGATATTTACCCCGTGTCTGCTTTCGTTTGTGGCCAATGAAGTGTTATGACGAATTAGTCTTTAATCGTGCAGCAAATGCAACGCGAGTCGCCTGGCCGCCCGCTTCATACAGCCTATCCAAAACGTGCTTTAGTGGCGCCCTCTCGAGCCGTCGACACAAAGTGCGGCAGCCTTGAGCGCTCGATGAGCTCACTATACCTCCTCTAGTTCACGGCCACTCAAGCCAGGACCTACGACGTCATGAAGGAGGTTATTTTTTTGCTTGTTTTTGTAATTCTAATTTGCCTATAACTTTTAAAATAAAGCGAAATTTGAGAAAAGAAAAGTTTCATTAAGTTCTAACGTTCAGTGCACTCAGGATCGGTGCAGATTAAAAACCAGTCAAAACGTTGTTGCAGGGCTTCTTTAATAGATCGTCCTAGACGTCTTCTTAGACGTCATCCTTCAGATCGTCCTTGAGATCCGCCTTGAAGTCGTCTTAGAGGTCGCCCTAGACGTTGTCTATGACGCCGTCCTCAAGGACGTCGGCTTCGACGTCGTCCTAGCAAGGAGATAAACCCGCGCCGCGCATACACGGAGCGGAACGTCAGCATGCACACATTCAGATTTCCGCCGAAGCTACGAAGCCATTATCGGTTTGAATTGAGCTAGTCGGTACATGGTCAATGATGGCGAAACAGCTTGAACGTTAAACGATTACACATAGACGAAGCAATCACTCAATTTCGAAGGGGCCTCTGCAGTCGCGCTGACGTCAGTGATAGCGTCGTAAACCACTCATTGAAAAAAAAAAAAACATTTACTCACATTCTGCGTTGTAGTATTTACGACGACCTGCGTCGTGAGTCTCGTGACGAATGCTATCGCAAATTCATTGACAACCAACAATAGTGGTTTCTGCAGCCATTCTTTTTTCGCAACGTGTACACGTCTACCCGACAGTGGCAAGGCAGTCTCGGTGTGCCGCTTTGTATTCATTATTCGTCTTCATAAAAGTTTTTATGCTCAATATAAGCTATAAAAATGTGCAACGTTTAACGTGAGCAAGGCAGTGATGTGGTGTTAATGTTTCGTCTAGTCCCATGCACTATGCCCAAGGAATGCGACGAAGTGTGGCAATAGACCCTCTTCAAAAGTCCATCAAGCAACAATGACAGTCGCCATTGCTTGGACACGAAGCACATGATTGGATCCGAGTCCTTCTAGAACGCTGACGCAACGCTCGTTTCCAGTACATGCTCAGAGTATGCAAACAAGCAATGGATGACAGGCGTTGGCGCGAACTTTTGAAAAGGGTCAATTAACGCTGTCTAATCTTCACACCACCAATATTCTTTTCACACTTTTGAAGTAGTAGTTTCTCAACAAAATAGCATACTTAATGGCGGTCAACATATCGTGCGAATTCCTTTCCGGAAGTAAACTTACTTGAGCTTTTTGTGTTTACAACTCTGCAAAAATAGCAATGGACATATCCACACACGTAAACGTTCACTCTGGGACGAAATTTTGAGTAAATATAGTGCAGCGCAACAAAACCTATGTTTCGCATTCTGGCTTCATAGTCATGGCCCTAACGTGTTGGCTCGGTTTGCATGCTGCACTCGTGAACGCGAAAATACAGTCCATGACGATCACGTACGAGGATAGCGAAAGCCGCGCGAAGGCTCGTCTCCCCGAACTGCGTAACATGCAACGCGTGCCCAGATGGAAGGCTCCTAGAAATTCGCAGCGAGTCGGCACGAAAGGAACGAGATGTTTTTGTATGCGCCGAAATGAAGTTTCCAAAAAAAAAAAAAAGAGCAAAACTTCATTTTGAGATTTCTCAGCTTCGAATGCTTCGTCAACACGAGAGAATTGCCACATGGCCTATTAGCCACTTCTGCGAAGTCGACGGCATTTAGAGGTTGGATCACAAGGCTCTTCAGATAGGTCTGCTTGCCAGAGCCATGTACAAATTCAGAATGAACTTCATGTCCGACCCTCTTTGCCGTAAGTGACTGTTCCTCAGCGATGCGCAAATAGACCGCTGCAGCGGTGCGCGGCGCTCCGAAGTCGCATGACTCGTCACGGCAACTGCCTCTCATGGTTGGCCCACCGAGTGATTCGATGCTGTGGCCGGTAGGTTGTCGTGTTGATCTGGTGCATTTTTAACGTGTATTCGACTATAGTACGCAGGAGCGCATAGTTTTTTTTTGTTTTGTTTTTTTTTGCTTCTCCTTCTTCGTCATTCAGAATGAACTCCTCTTTCTGGCTCTAAAAACCCGAGGCCTTAGAAGAAGGTTTATAACGAAGAATTAAAATGAACTGTTTGGCTAGTTGGGCAAATATCTTAATTACAAAAGCGTAAATGACAAGCGCAGAACAAAAACAAAGAAAGCGCTTGTCTTCTTCATATCTTTGTTCTGTCCTTGTTCTTTGTGCTTTTGTAATTTAGAAAGAAGTGCTAACAATCGTGCATAGGAGCCGGTGCACAAAAGCCAGAAGGCAAGAATATTCGAGCTCGCTCGTTTCAAAGGGAACAGTCACAGGATCATCATCATCAGCAGCAGCAGAACGTGACCCCGAGTTTTGGTGTGGCGCTTGAGGACACTAGCCTTGTATGAGTTTGCAATGGGGTGTCGTTTAGGACTGGTATAGCGATTCTCACTTCGGCATCAAAATTTGCTTTTTACACGTTGACTGCTAAATAGTGTCAGAGTGTCTAGAATCATGGGCCCTCACGTGTAATAACTTTTATTTTCAGCAATAGAACGAGCAAGAGTATCATCACCCTGGGTGACCTTGGAGAATGTGGTGACTGTCTCTGCTCGGAGCTACATCAAGAAAGGTAAGTTTTTCCAGCACTATCTCTCTACCTCAGCGATGCACAAGTGGGACGTAGTTTTATACTCTACGCATGCGGAAAGGTCAAGTGAAAAGTACAATGGGCCGGTGGAGACAGGAAAGTAGGCAGACTTCGTGTTGCTGTAAAGCTGACAATGTAGTCTAGTGGAGCGTAAAATCTACAGAAACTGTACCCCCAGCGGGAACGTTCTACCTTTGATAACACTTCGCTTCATGCGCAGCGGAAGCATGACTGAAGGCACCAAATACGTTCTGGAGGTGAAGCTTCTTTTGCAGATCTGAGGTTGCAACAGACCATAGTGGTTTGTTACCATTCCACACCCAACGTTGGCTGCACTAATGGGCCACCGTATGCACTCACGAGACGCGAGCACGGGATTGGTTTATGAAGGCGTCGCGAGTCTTGTACGCTTTCAAATCATTGAATATATATAACCTTAACTTGAGCAATAAGAACCTTTTAAACTTACAATAAACTTTTTTTTTTTGGGGGGGAGGGGGGGGGGGCGGTCAGTCGACGATCGTGTCGGGAAAGATACAGATAAAGCCATATGTTTCCAGCGCGTAAGAGTGAACAGGTGAAAAAAGAAAAAACGAAAAAAACTAGACGAGTACTCGGTCTATGTTTGCGCCATCTTTTCTTTATACTCTGTTTTAGCTTCAAAACTCTCTGGAGAACTACACTCTTAGAAAAAAGGGTATGGATAGTCCTCCTTTAGGGGAGGAACGGTCTTGTAACCTATGTTCCTTTAGAAAGAGAGAAACTTTCATCCCGGAAGCAGGGGAGCAAAGTTCCTCCGTCGCCTGCATCTCAATATGGCGGCCCCGAATCGAGCGAATCGAGCCCAATAAGGCTTGACGAGGACGCTACGTCTCTTGTACGGGACGAGAGAAGCAGCAAATAAAAGCGTAACACGAGCTTTCCGCGATCTGTGTTTATTTCCGAAGCCAGATTCTCCCCACAGGTACAGAAACTTGCGTTTCGAAAGCAGTTAACCAGTCTTCTCGTTGACAGCACTGCGATGTTAAACGGAGACAACCGATACCCAGTTACTTCGCGCACTTTGCGTTTTACCTTTGGTGTTCCTCGAGTCACAATTCCTTCGTCAACCGCACATCACGGAGAAGGGAAAACTCAATCCGCGAAACCAAAAGCCGCTCTCGAAAGAGCAAAATCGAAGCCGCTGTTTATCGCGTAGCGTGAAAGAAGGTTACATCGCTAGCCACCACAGGCAGGGTCAAGCAGAGTAATTCAGAGCCGTGTATTGGGAGAGTTTGGCCAACAGGCGGAGCAAAGGCCGCCGCCAGCGCCGAATATTCCCCCCGCGCTTAGAGCGTAAACTAAATTTGTGACACAGCGTCGACCAATCAGGAGACCGCGACGTCACAATATTGCAAACGGCATTCAAAGCTTGAAATAGAGGCGTTCAATCTCGGCCTCTCTGCTCCATCTCACAAATGTCGGCAGTGAAGACAAAAGTACAGGCGCGTGAACCTAGCTCAGCAAAACGCTTTTGTTTGTACGAGAACTCGTGCATAGGAGCCACTTTCCAAAGCCACGCGCTTGTGCCCATACCTTTCTCTGCACTGCTGATGTTGGCTTGTTAGAACAGCGTCCTGTGACTGGCGGAAAGAAAACAGTGCAAAGGGTGGGGCGCGCGAGCGTCTGGAGACGCGGAGTCCCGCTCGGCTCGTGCGCTGGCTTTGGCAGTGCTTTCTTTCACCGTCTCAGCTGAGACGCTGTTTCTAGCAAGTTGGCCCTGGTTTGGAGCGCACGTTCGTTTATTCTACACTTGAATATTGGCGTGACGAACACCTCGCACGCACAAAGTTTTCAGTCACTGAGAGTCACACCTTTTAACTCTAGCGACGCTAAAACGGCTTGAATTAGTCGTGTCACAAATTTAGAGCTCACGACCACCGCTAGGGGCTGTTTCGCGGCCTGTGGTTGGCCCCGAGATGCTCGCCTATTCAAACCAATGTATGGCCAAACTCTCTCGATAAACGGCTCTGGAGTAATTGCAAGTAGCTAGGCTAGGCAGCGCTAGGTACCGCCCAATTCATGTTCTACAAAATAGAATTTAATTTCCTCGGGCCACTATTTCGCTTGGAATCCTCTGCGATACACACATTACGCTTATTACAAGCACCAGGTGAACATACATTGAGCACGTACACGGCACACAGAAATATCAATACAACGGAACACCACACTAACCCGAACACTACACCCATGCTCTGCGTTTCAGTCTTTTATGCTGGTCGTTTTGAACGGACGGAATGTTTCGGTGACTGAATAAGCAATAAAAAATATTCCCAGCATGTTGATTTTTTTTCAGCAATGTCATACCTCTAAGAGTATTTTGAATGGCTCAGGGGATGAATCTCTTATTAAAAAGCAAACGCTCGATCATGCCCTTATTATTTGAAAGCCAATAAATCAAGCCGCTCCAATGCGGTTCGAAGTCATGAGTTTGTTCCCCGCACGGCACGCCGTAGCCTGTATTTCTATTGCTGTGTTTGTTTTTCTATTTGTGCTGTTCGCGCAAAGCTGCAATTGCTGTCTTGAATTAATCTCTGTAGAGCGGATATTCACTCATTTGGAATTGATGCTTCACGGGCTGAGAAATCGCTTTTCGATCAACTTGAATGCAGTAAAAGCCGCGACTTGCGGCAGGTGTAAAGTGTACGGAGCTACGCCGTGGCGAGCCCGAAAACTTCTAGCGCTCATCCCAGCGCGCCACTTGGAGGGCAGTTTCTCCAGGAACCGTAGTATATTTAAACAGCAAAATAAAAAGTAGCTTTTTTTTCTATTCTACCTACTATTATTTTTTAACGCTAAAATTCCACACTGTAAATATACGTAATTTCCGTCACGATTTCGTACTGTTGTCCTTGCCCCAGAGCGCAATCGCTCTCAGGGACGACAGAACCGACAGTCACATTGGCCACTGTACGGTAGGAGCTTATACTGTTCAGACCAGCGTTCCAACATGACTATCCGCACGTTGATCGATTGCATGTAACCCCTCAAGTGGTATTAAACTCTTTAATGTAAAGCGAAATGTCAACCTGCGACACCCAGCCCACTCCGATCACGGCCCGACCAGCGGCATCAATGCCCCACAATTTACGCCATCTCATCTTGTTGTTACACCACTGATACGCGAAGACACGGTCACGTCGGCGATAATTCCAGTCTTCTGTTCACAACCCACAACACTGCCATCACGATGTTGCAGCTCTTTTGCTGACACGCACAAATACAGAACCACGTTGAATGCCGGTTGCACTCGGCACCGGAAAACAGAACCGAACTCAGCACAGAAGGCACCCAGGCAGCCGGCAGCAAAACCTGCCTGTATTGGACGCAGTTCCTGCGGTTTCCATAACGTCGAAAACGACGACACAGTTCCGCGTGGTTTCGCTACTGTAGGACTGTAGTTCCGTGCCGCGTGAGTCCCGCAATCTGGAGACGGCCATCTTACGCAGTGTACGTGGCACTGCTGGCACTGCTCCGGAACTTCGCTGTTTCTAGCGGGTTCGTTTGCTCGTTTGATAAAATTAATGATAAAAGCGTCAATGCAACCGAAATGTTCTGCACGTTTAGACTAGAAGACGGAATTACAGGCGGCCTTCGCTGCCGCTGAAGCTCAATCAACTCAACAGCTATTTATTAAACAACGTGCGCGACCTGCTCGAAAAACGAAACCGAAAGAAGATGAGTCGGGAGGGCGAAAGCTTGTTCCCGTCTGCCTGGAGAGGGAGAAAAATGTTTCGTTCCTCCCCTTTTCTCGTGTCCGCTTGGGGGCGCGTCAGTAGAAGGGAGAAAGACGCGCCGTTGCTACTTTTTTCTCCCATTTTTTCTTAGACTGTACATTCAATGCATATTATAATACTGCCTTCTCGAGACACTTGGGCATACGAGCTTCCACTCGTTTTCACTCATAAGCGAACTCATGTTCCCTGAGTGTACGGGAACGACGAAATGGAACGTGAACGTCCCAATTTTAAAAACACTCGGAAGGAGATTGTGCAGACAGAGAGGCGAAAGAAGAAAAAAGGCGTCGCATCTTGGAAGCAAACGACAAGTTAAAGGACCCAGAATCGAAAACCGATACTCATGAAAGAGGGAACGGCTGGAGACTTAAAATTCAGCGACGATGTGGGACCAGTCGAAGGGTCAAGAGGCCATTAGGCTGGCCGTTGAGTAAGAAAAGGCACGAAAAGCCCCGAGTGAAAAACGGTTTCTTGATAGACGAGACGAGCTAGGAAAATGGTCTCCAATAGCTTGGATGACGAAAGCGTTGGTAAAATAGAAACTGAGGTTTGGATTTGCGCCATAGCCAAGTAAATACTTGCCCAACCAGATGTAATTGCACGAAGACGAAAGATTTGCTCCTTTCGAAAACAAACTGCCGTAGGCAATGAGTGTGATCAATTATGACGTAGTTAAATATAGAATAAACATATTTTGTTGTACTAAAGTGTTATGAAGGAACGGGCGAAATTGCATGCTTAGTTTTTCTTCTACTAAGATTCATCTTACATTGACTCCTCACACAAGAGCGATGGATCGCCTGAATTGTTTTCCTAACCAAAATAGTGATATTCTGACCGTTCGGTTTCGTTCGCGCTCTGATATTTTGACACATCTGCTAAAAGCCAATAGAATCAACATTTAAAATTTCGAAACAGCGGGTAGTTGAGCCGAAGATAAGGTACCATAGCGCACATTTCTTGGACTTGGAAAATCACCTCTTTCGACAGAAAGTCTGTAAGCTGTAATGGCATTTTAAAGGTTTGATAGTTGTACCATGAACAAAATATTTTAGTAGGGACTGTACTTTTTCTCACTCAACAAGCCTATGAATGTTGGATTTTTTTCCCTTTTCATTATTGAGTAATTTTTAAAACTAATTATAGGCTTAAATTCGGCTGTATTTTATTGTATAGTCTCCAAAAAAATCAATGAAAGGGAAACGCGAAAAGCTGACATATGGAGTTATCTTCCATGCGTAAGCTACAATATACAATTATCGTCTATGTCTTGTGAGCTTAAAAGGAAACTTTGACAAAACCGCGCGCTCTTTTACACGCACAGCAAATCCCCAACGTTGCGCTCAAAATGGTCGTATGGGTAATTTTTGTTTTTGTGTCAAAACTATAAATAGCCCCGTCCTCCTTGAAAACTAAAAAAAAAAAAATAAATAATAATATTGAAAAAATTAAGAAGTTTTGGCCAAACTCGCAGGTTCACCACAAAATTGCCACGACTGCACAACGCGGCTGTATTCAATGATTGAACCACGCAAAGAGCGAAAGATACCTACATATACACAAACACAATAAGAGAACCATTTTCGACCGTGCCAAATGCATTTGGCGCTTTATTTTTCTTACAGACCGCCTCATTTTGCTGCTGCTCGCGGAAACGGAACATTTTCAATCGCTTACCGGCTACACCGCGAACGTAAAACAAACCCAAAGAAAAACGAAACGTGGCAAGACCAGAACAGCAGCAAAAAGAAACCGGGAAGAAAACCTATTATTCCCACCGCTTATTTACGGTGCCGTGTCGATCCTTTCTGGCATTCATAGGAGCATGTGCTTCGGTTCCCCGCTCGCGCTCCCAGGGTCACACATGCGTGCGAACGGCGCTGGAAACAGAATGAATTCAATGCTAAGCCCGAGATTTGCGCCGTTGGTTGTCGCCAACTTCGATAGCTTCCATTATTTTCTTTTCTTTTTTAAATGAACTTTATTTCTGTGTGTGTATGCCATTTTACCGATGCATTTTATTTTTTTATATATATATATATATATATATTTTTTTTTTTTTCTAAAGAGACTTTTCGCGTTTTTGTATCCATTTTTATTCGGCGACGTGCCCGGTGCTTGCGTGCCAGCTAGAGTTCGTCGCCGCCGCGTTGCGAGCGCGTTTATAACGAAAATCGAATCCGCGCTTTGAAGTCAGCCCAGAAACACGATTGATTTTGCTAAGCTTTGCGGGTTAGTTTCTTCTGAGATTGGAAAACTAAACATAGCAAACCTTGTTCTTCGATCCGAATTAGAAAAAAAAAAAAAAAAAAGACGGAGACACAGAGAGAGAGAGAGAGAGGGGGGGGGGGGCGTAGCGTGGTTCATTCCTACCCAGTTTTAATCTGGGTCAGAATACCTAGTGACTGTTAGGAAATTGATTCGAGAGAGCTCCAGAACACGAAGTTACTTAGAAGCGTTTTTTTAGAAATGCACTTGTACATATATGTAGAAGAAGAAGAAAAAAAAGAAACCTGGGTTGACGAGGGCTACAATAAACGTGTTCATGTTCACTAAAGGTATGGTGCACTAACTTCGAGCAGAATATTTCTATGATGTATTTTATATGTTTCTATATAGTCACGGATAACTGAAAGGGAAGCTGAAAGGGGTTAAAAAATAAAGGAGCGAATTATTCTTTCCGGCGTATTTTCCCTGCATAACCTAAATTTCACCATCCCGATAACAAAACTAAATGTGAAAAAAAAATCGAGAAAACAAAATGCAGCCGCTCGACGGCGCCGACCGTGATTGGTTGGTCGAGCCGTGACACCATAAAAGGACCAGGAGCGATTCTAATTGCATATTTCGTACAACGATCAACTGGGAATCGTTACATGGTTTCGTCTCCGCTTTGCGTAAGCTCCTCTAACTCGCTAAAGTGCCTGCTTTTTTTCTACAATGATATTTGGGACAGCTGGGCTGCAAACCATTTACTAAAGATAAACATCATCTTCTTCCACACGCATTATAGTTCCGAGATATGAAACTAATGTCTGTGGAAAAAGAAGAGGCTTATCTTCAGTAAATGGTTGTTAGCACATCAGTGTGTTTGTTCTCTTCTCTTCTCTCCTTCTCTCTTCGTAAATCTTCCTACGTTCAGCTATACCTTTCAGAAGCATAAATCAACGACTACCTCACTCTCAAAGCATGAATCAACGACTACGTAAGCCACAAGCAATCGCAGCTAGTATCGACGATGTACGACGCTGGCTCTGCGAGCCGAGGAGCATGCGCGAGAGTCCTTTCGTGACATCCTGTTTTTCCTTTTCATTTTATTCCCCTCTCTCGCTGCCAAAGAGGGGCGTGGTTTCAACGGAACCTCAAATTTGTCTTTTTTGATAATAGGCACGTGAAATAGCCTGCTCGTTGTGATGTTCCCTGTCCTTTAGATCGGGCTAAAAATAATAGAATGTTTTTAATCGAATTGGAGACGGTTCCACGTCCCTTTAAGAGACACAGGCAGTGTCTTATAGACCCTTTCCGAAATTCAGTCTGGCCACTTTGATCACTATCATCACCATCTGAAAAATGGTATGTGTGCCATACGAATGGCGGCTTTCTAATTACTGATGAAGGAACATGTTGAAGATACTTCTAAGCTGAGGATTCGAGGCCTATACATTCTAGACGTTAGCACGTTGCGAAACCGGAATCGAATGCAAGCGCTGCGTAAGTGTTCATTTCTCTAATTCGAGCCCAGTGAACCTGTTAGTGGCACAAAATCGACTTCGAAACCCCTTGACTTGGCGCTTCGTTCTGACTGGTTGCATCGTTGTGGGAATCGACACTGGAAGAGATGATCCAGAAAAACCTGTATAGCAAAAAGTTTATTCTCGTCTGCCGTTGACATGCAAAAGTGACGGTGCCCGATAAAATAGTGCAGGCTACGGGTTCATTGCCGCCATTCGTATGGCAAAAGTTAAACCGCCATTTCAGCCTCCAGATGGCACTGAATTTCGGAAAGGGTCTATTGCAATCAGGGTTCTTGCAACGCGATTCGCTCTTTGGCAATTGTATTGGCTAATATCGCAAATAACATTGGCCGTGCACCGATCATTGAGATTCCCGGGACAACCACGCCCTGCGTTTCATAATCGGTCACTGGCTATAAAACAATAGGAGTATTAATGAGCGAAACGAATCATATAGTCAAAATTAAGCAAAAAACACCTGTGTTAGCTTTCTCTGTGGAACGAATTCATTTTTTCTGTTTTTACTCCGGGTATACCAACGTGCTCCCTATGCATGCTCACAATGACTACAGAGGGCAGATATTGCGAGCGAGGGTGTCCGTTATTTTTCTAGCAATCATTTAGTTACAGCTAAGCATTTAATAAACTTGGTGCGGTGAGCCGTTAAAGGTGATAACGGATCGATCACGAAGTAGAGTGCATCGATAAATTAAACCATACGCGCTCCCTTTCCAAAGAAGGCTTAAAATATTGTAAATCCCATTCACTGTATACGTGAAGATGGGGGACCAGCGAAGCTGTTATCTATACGACAAAAGCTACTAGTTTCCACTTGACATGGGCGGCGCGATCTTGGTCTGCCATTTTCGACTGGTGATGTCGTTCACACTTCCGCTTCTGTTGCCGCTGACGCTCCAGACGGGCACGTTCTTCGTCGGCGAGTGGAGGGTCTATTGAAGCCGATGGACCCGCACCATCGGCCGCACCATGGTGTGCCGCTGCGCGTTCGCGATTCTCGACGCTTTCGCACACATTCGCGCTGTTGAGAGCGCCGACAATCCTTGTAGACGCGCTCTTCCTCTTCAGAGCGAACAACACGCGGCCCACCCATGGCGAGTCCAGAGGGCAACTAATAACGTCGCTAGGAAATGTTACGTCAAGAGACAAAGGAACACAGCCATTAGTTTGTAGCTATTTTAGGTTTTACAGCGACGTTACAGCGAATTGCTATATTCATTGAATAAAGACACATACATACATAAAGGCGATGAGCTCTTTTAAACACGACGTTGCAAGTTCTAAACTACATTTTTTCAAGGCACACATCGAGGACAGTTTTTTCCGATTGAGCCCGAGTCTCTTTATCAGCATCGCGGAATCTAAAAAAAGGTTTGATCGGCCCGTTCTGCCCTCAGCCTCGTCACAGTGCCCTCTTAGCTGATATAAGTCGGCGACAGTAGATGATAACAAGGGATTAGGACGTCACTATGTAATAATGCCAAGGAAGGCTGACTCACGTGGATTGCCCCTCTTTTTGTTTATACTTGGCACGATCAGTCGGAACAAAGGAGCGAAGTTTAAACGAGTGTTTATTGTTAAGATCCACTGACGCGTTTTTTTCCAGATCCTAGCTTAGCTATGAAATTGTCCCCAGTTGTATTCTCTGCAACTGAAGTCACTTCAACGGTTTAATGAACAAAAAGTGCGAACGCAAACGAGCTCGTGTAAATTTAACATATTTACAAAGACGCCGAGACTGATGCGCGAGAAAAGGATGGACAGCGTAAACAGAAACTATTTGGTGTTTGCGCTGTCGTTCTGATAACGGTGGACCATAACGGCGATCAACTGTTATGGTCAGCGGTTAGTCGGCGGCACATCCACTCGCTGTAGGCCCGCGCAGAACCTCGTCTGTGCTCTTTACCACCTTTCGAGTGGTCGGGCCCAATAGACTTGTCCGACCGACACCTAGTTCTTCGACATGGTCGCGATGCGGTGTGCCATTCCAGGATTTTGCGACCACACCCGGTCGCTCACGTCGAAGTTTTAATCGACACAGTTGGCTCACGTATCACGTGTCCTATACATTGTGCCACTTGTAAGTCACAGCTCAGCCGACGCAACAAGCGGACGGAGCGAATAAACCAGCTCCGAAAAGGCGACACACCTTGCGTAAACAACTGACGCCATGGTGGCTCACCCAACTTATCGTTAACGTTGTATTACATTGATAGAGGAACGATGTCCACGGTGTAAAATAGAAAATCGCGTTTACTTAGGAGATATGTACAACGCTTACCGACTCCTCGATCGTCTCGATCCCCTTCGTCCTCGCGCCTTTTTTCTCAGCCCTCTTCGTCTTCAGTCCTTCGTCGCGTGCACATTCCTCCTCTTCTTCTACAGAATTTCAACAATCCTCGCATTTACAACCAAATTGCACGCTCAAGACCAATCGTGCAGTCTGTTGCAACAATCGACGAAGGGAACTCCGCTTCCGGAGGGAGACCTGCCAGAAAACTACGGCACACGCAGACAAACACGAGGGAAGAAAACAGGCGTGTGCAGCTGGTAGTAGAGCTTCCCCTGCAGACCTTACGTTGCGACACACCCAGGCAGTGCGCCAGAGAAACGGCTTACTTGGCCGAAGTTTGGCAATCCCAGAAGGTCTCATGTGACATTAATAAGGTTTTGCTCCAAGGCATTACTTAGTGCCTGAATACTTTTCTTCGGCTTTCCCGCGGCTTTTCCTCTGGTTCGCCGCATAATTGCTGAATTGCCAGACATGGGCCACGAATGTCTCGTATTAACCCTAGAGCCTAATTCTGGGCCTGGTTTCGCAATTTCAGCCCAAGGTTGCCAGACCTGAAGAAGACCGCTTGGTGCAAACGTCGTTCTCCTCCTTTTCATTCGCACTTCCTTTTCCTTCGTATCCCTACTTATATACTAACGGTGCCTGAGGGAACCGCGCATCTTCAAATGAAAGCCTAAGAACCCGAAGTGAACCCGAAGTGAACCCGAAGTGAACCCTAGTTTTGGCATTTCCTCGGGAACTGAGGCCAAAAGAAGCCACCTGACAACCCACCAAACTGGGCAGTGAAGCCTAACTCTGGCACTTCTTTGGCAATTCAGGGCCAAACTTCCCAGGCTCTGGCCAAAGTATATCAATTTAGGCTGCACTTTGACTTTTTGGGGCTTTTGTGGTCTCCAAATTGCCGGACAAAAGACATATTTTGGCCCAAAAAACATTGATACATGGGGACTATAATCTTGGAGCGCAGCTTTTAGGCGCCCATTTCCAGCTTGAGCGGCGTCGCCGTCGGCGTAATCACTCGCGTTGCATTATGGGAATAATGCAACGCTAGCGGTTACGCCGACGCTGCCAGGCGTTACCGCGCGTTGCATCATGAGAAAGTTTCCCGCTAAATATAACGGAAACATTCCCCCGCTAAATTCAGCGTGAACTTTTTTCGCTAAGTTTAGCGAGAAACTTAGCAAGAATTTCCCGCTAAATGGGAGGGGAGCAGGAGAGGAGGAGGAGGATGGGCATACCCTCCCCTCCTCCTCCCCCAGAGCTGCGCTCTAATTCGTCATTACAGAGATTCGTAAACTTTCAATTTTGGCAATTCCTTTTTGTATTGAACCTTTTCGGTGTTATGTTACTGTAGTCGGTGGCACGTGAATGACAACGTAGATCGTCCGCCTCGAAAGCAAGCTTGCTGCCTTTGACAACATTTCGTCGCAAGAGGAGGCAAAGCCCGGCGGGAGACAGAGAGCGCGTGCTAGAAGCGGAGCGCGCATTGGGTTCCTGTCTGACCTTATATCGTTTACGTGGTCGGTCATGGCCACCGTGGTCACGGCTTACCAGAAAAGAAAAACGGAGTCTAAGTTTTGTTTTGATAGCGGTAATCTGTGCTTCGTCTATAGTGAATCTAACAGCTACCAGTTTTAGTGAGTGATACAGACACAGATGGTGTATGGGTAGCTGTATCAAACCTGGTTCTAATTTGCGAACGGTCTTGTGCTTCTTGAAGCTTGTCATGCCTGTGGTTGTGACCCAGGAGCGTAAACACGGCCCACAAATTAGACAGATACCTATGTGTAATACGCATACCGGCCTCTATGCTGATCGCGCAAACCTGGTATTCGCAGCTTATCTCACACGTTGCCGGCAGATATATGAAGCGTGCAGTGCCCAAGGAGAATTCCTGAGTTTCTATTCTGTGCATGCCGGTTTCCAAATGTATGAGCATAATATAGGTGCGCGGTTGCGAGGCGACTTTTGCGTCATGGACGTTGACTTAAAGTGCGGAAGAAAGAAGCCGCTCTCCGGTGGCTGATTTGGCCATATACACACGAGACACCTGACGCAATATCAAAGCAGTAATTCCCCGCTGTCCGTGCATCCTATACGAATTTTAAACTTCCGATGCATGAATCGACGCCTCAGAAATAAAATGTCTGTTCGCGACCGCTTGCGCAGGAACAAAGTTTCTACAGTCATCCACTCAATCTCCTGCCTCTTACAACTTTTCAGGAAACGTTCCTGCTTCAATGCCAATCTCTAAAAAAAAAAAAAAAAAAAAAAAAATATATATATATATATATATATATATATATATATATATATATATATATATATATATATATATATATTATATGATCGCTTTCATTTTGCGTGTTATTAAATTCGGCGCATGATATGCTCTCCTGACAAAGCTCTAGGCGGTATTTAGTTTCTTCAGGGCAGCTCGGTTAATTGGAGTGTATATTTTATTGCCAACTTTTTCTCACCGTGTTCAAGAAGTCGTTTAGGTGAGGAACTGCGGCCTGCCTTCACGCATGTGCGCGCTTCCGACTCACAAATCACGTCGAAGGACGAAGCGATCAATATGACACGCGTATGACCGCAACCTCACCATCACGTAGCAAAATTACGCACATCTACTTGCTGTGTAGGCTTCACCGAGTTTCTAACTAATTCATTTGTGCGATTGTTAAGTTACACACAAGGAAGTGTACTGCAAAAAATTGTCAGTGGCACAAATCTAAGACGCAATAAAAGCAACCAACTTCATTGAAGAAACGCTATGCATGCTTTACGGAGAATATACGTATGCATTATGTTAAAACAAACAAACGAGAGAGAGCTTTTATAACAACAATGCAAAGACACACACATGTCAATTGGATATGTTTTTTTTCTGTTTTGTTTTAAAGGCGGAGGGGGGTATATATTGGAATGTGTCACATACACCACCTGCCTCAGGGCGTGATGCAGTCTCCGTAAGCATATATATTGCTCGATATATTCAGGTTCGGCTTTCATCGTTAACTCGCAAAACTACCCGTTTTCCGCTACAAGATATTTAATCAAAAGCTACAACCAAAACGACCAGTAGCAGAAATACGCAATCTTCAACGCGGACAGCCATCGGAACTGCACAAGGAGCGGCGTCTCACCGGCAAATCGAAGAACGCGGACTGGGCCGGTACGTGCACGGCCGCAGCGAAACACGCCTCTCTCGCTCGCGCCTCCGTCCGAAGCACCTCCGCTCACGCGAATCTCTGCGGCACAACAAAGACGGCCCAACGTAACGACACACCTAGATGCTATACGGACGAAGCATACCGCAAAAAGAAATAAAGCAACAAAAAGAAAAAGGGCTCCGAGGCGAGACCTGCGCACTATCGGGGTCATCGTTTTTCAAGCGCCGTAGTCTCGACGTAGCTCCCGCCGATCTGCTCCGCCATATTTTGCCCGGCACAACTCAATCGCCTCCTTCGGCATATGCGCAACGCCGTGAGTTTGTCTCTCTCGGCACGCCGGCAGCGGGCTCGAATTTTTGCGTTATACTTGCTTTCTTTCTTCCTTTTTCTCTCTCTTCCTTTCTACCTTTCTTTCTAGAAAGAAGCTTATGTGAAGCGTGGGCGTTTTCAGGATAAAGAAGGAAGTGCGGAAGACGACAGCTTTCCCTTTCCCTCCACAGCCGACCCACACGGACAAGGTGCTACAAGAGAAGAAAGGAGGATAGAACCAGAGGAGGGGAAAGAGTGGAAAGACGCACTCGATCGCAGCACCTGGACGGGCGTATAAATGTATGCAAATATCGCTTAGGGAAAATAGCCCTCTCGCTGCGAGTAAAAGACGTGTCTCGTGTCTGCTTCCCTGCCATGCGTCGCTCTTCCGCAAGACCCCGTGTTCTTACCGTTTTACCGCTGTTGTTCTGTCTCGCGTACATCGTCGTCGTCGTCGTCGGCGACTGAGAGGGCGGTCGGTCGGCGGCTCGGGAGGCCACACCCAGCAAGAAAAGAAAAGAAAAAGAAAAGAAGGGAACGGTGGAGAAATACGACGCACCGAAACGATGGCTCTTTCCTGCGCGGCGCCGCGCGTGCCCGGGACCATTATACTGTGGATCAGAGACGGAGACTGCATCGGGCGTGCTCGCCCTCTTGTTGCCCCCGCCCCCTTCTTCGCCGTGGCTTTCACGTTTTGGCTTTTAGAGCGAGACGTAACTAAAGGTTTCGCAACGTGTACAACCGTTCTTATTACCCACGTGTCTGTGTGTGCGCGTGTGTGCGTGCGTCGAGGCAACGGTTCCTTCAATTTGAGGCAACCGGCGGACCCTATGAAGTTGTGAAATCGTGATGAGGGTAGGATAGATTGGAGGCGTTAAAACTAAAAGCGAGAGTCGAGTTCTAGAGTATGTTTGGATGGGTGTCGCGGTGGACATAACTTTTCCGGGTTGAACTACTGCAGAAAAAAAAAGAGAAGAAAAAGGAGGGAGGGGTCTGCTGGAACCATTGTGCTTAACAGAGAGTGATTGGTACACTGGCGAAGTCGGCGTCTAAACGAGCACAGATTAATCATGATGCAAGGCTGAGAGGTGGGGAAATATTGCGAATGCAAGGAAAATACCGGGGCAAAACTGATATGAGGAAAGTGTAAACTGTCTCACCAATTACTGAAGGTTTTGCGGTGTCCTTATTTTTTTTTTCCCCCGTCCTCTGGTATATATCAACGAGATATTTATTTATTCGTTTATTTCTTGAAAATACCCTCAGGGCTATCGGAAGTACAGAGAGGAGTTTTGGTTCGTACAATGGAATAATTAGTCGGAAGAGTATAGATTATTGACGGCAGTTTGAAATTCATGATCAATGGCAACTGTGGCTATCGGTGCGAGAGGATGGCTCCAGTTTACAAATATTTTCAGGATAAACGACTCTCGAAATGTATTTGTGCCGCATTTTGGAATGTCTACGTTATATACCTGATCCATGCCTGATGAATTATAAAACGGATTATTCGGGAGTCGATTGTTAATAAATTATTTATTATGGTGTATCTTAAGAAAGAGACACAAGCGAGTTTTGTTTCGGCGTAAAGCAAGATTAGGCAATGATAGGGTGGCTTTCGGGGAGATTGCGCTGGCGGTTCGATGATATTTGTTAAGAATAAAACGACCAGAGTGATATCGTACTGATTCTAGAGGATTATTTCGTTTAGAATGACCAGGGTCCCAGATTGTAGAAGAATATTTTGATTTAGAGCGAAGAAGTGTTTTAAACAAAGCTTGCTTCAGCGATGAAGGAGCAAGAACGAAATGTCATAAAACTCAGCATGCGGTTAGCTTTAATAATTCCATAAGCAACATCTATCTGCCAGGAGATATCTGCAGATATATGAACATGTGCACCCAGTAATTTTTTGGAAGACACGTAAATTAAGGGGACTTTTTCAATAAAATAAGGGGAGCATTAGATATATGCGATAATCTAATGGCTTCAAATTTAGTCGTGTTAAGTTCAAACCCCCACAAGTCACACTAATTAGAGACCGATTTAATATCTTCTTGTAAATGTTTAATATCCCAAGTAGTACTAACCTCCAAGTAAATAACACTATCATCGGCGAATAAACAAATGGGACACGGCAAATCATTGATATATATGAGAAACGATAATGGACCCAAGGCAGAGATGTCTTGTCGTTAGCGGTTACGAGCTGACATCGGTGAGTGAGAAACCACGTACGTTATCTAGGACTAAACATTTGCCTCCATTTTACTGCTCAGTTTTAGCAAGAGCAGTTTGGGAGCAACTTAATTGAATGCTTTGGAAAAGTCCAGAAATATACAGTGTACCGGGACCCTCTGTAGAGAGCTAAGTGCAAATCCTGAATAAATGATAAAATCTCAGTTCCGCAAGAGAAGGATTTTCGAAATTCATGCTGAGCAGTGCTAAAGAGGGAGTTAGGCTCTAATAAATTAACTAGTTGAGAATAAATGACGCTCTAATTTCTTACACAAAATGCTAGGGGGAGAGATTGGTGGACAGTAATACGGGGAATGTTTAACGCCTCGTTTATGCAATGGCACCACCTTCTGTATTTTTCAATCACCACGCAACACTTTAAGCTCAAGCGACTGAGAAAAAAAGTTGCGATAATCTCAAGGATTGTTTTTTTTTTTAGCTTTGAGTAAATGTTGACAGGGCCAGCAGATCGAGATAGTTTTAGGCTATCAATTATTTTAACAACACAAATATGATCGACATGAATTGGCTTCATATTGGCAGAAAAACGCGCACTCATCAAATATACAAGTCGGCATATTAATGACATTTTAGACGGACTAAATAAAGACGTCGTTCCATACACAAGCACAATCATCAGTAGCAATATCATCCCCTGAATATTTGAGTGAAATTACCAATTTGTCTTCTTTATTGATGGCTTTACAAAACTGTTTAGAGCTAGTAGTTAACATGGAAGGTAATGTAAGGTTACAGTGCTGGTGTTTCGCATCTCGAATAGCACTTTTGTAAATTGCATTGGCATTGTGAAAACAAACCCACCGTACACGGGCATTAGAAGATTTAACAACACGAAACAACCTATTTTTCTTGTTTAATAAAGCTTTTAGCGATTTTTTTTTAAACCAGGATGAGTTAAAGTGAGGCGTTACAGATCGAAGTGGGATGTACTTGCTCATAGTGAAGAACACTTGACTTTTAAATATTGAGGCTGTTCTCAACAAAACGCTCAAAAAAGTTCATAAAATAACTATCGCCGAACTATTCAGGGCGTCGTTAATTGCATCAAAATTAGCTTTGCTGCAGTCTCGATTACGTTTTGACTCTTTGGTTGGATTGTACATCCGAATGTTTAGAGAGCAGTGGTCACTGAGTCTTGGTAGATAAGATATCAAGGATACCAGGTCGGGTGTTGAAGTTAGAACAATGTCAAGAATATTTTCTGACGTGGTAGTAATTCTTGTGGATTCGGTAACTAGCTGCCCTAGGTTAAAATCGAAACACATACTCAAGAAATCAAAACAATCCGATGAAAATGAACTACAAAATTGGTTCTCATGTGCACAAAAAATCAAATGTTTGGATAAGTCAAATCTCATAACTAAAATATTGGGGAGTTTGGAAATCTCATTATTAGCGTATTCATGGCATCATGCAGTTCACACTCTAAGGAATGCCTGCGCGTCTACGTACCGTACCTGCAAAATACTCGAAAAACCAATCTCTGCGATCTGCTTAATAGTTCAGCGAATGATTTGGTACAACATCTGTTTAGACCTCAAAATCAACTCTGCGCTGTGACATTGCGCAACGCAAGCATGACGCTTTGCATTGCGTAGTGCCACAGCGCAGGCTTCATTTTTAGGTCCGAAGGAATGTTCCGCCTCATCATTCGCTGAGCTGATTTCGTAGATCGCAGAGATTGGCTCTTTGAGCGTTTTGCGGCTAAGTAGACAAGCAGGTATTTCTTAGAGTGCACTTACAAAGCTAGCCGTAGATTTTGGCGGACGATAGAAAACAGAAAGAAAAACACAAACGAAGCCACAATTCCCAGGATGTCTAAGCACTTCTTATGAGTTGTGAATGCGAAAGCATGAATGTCGTTCTTCCGCTTCCTTAGTTCGTCTGCGGTGTACTGGCGTGGACTGCATGCCGCGTTCTGCCGAGGTTGCGGCCACCACCGATATAGATGCCTCAGGCGCCGCCATGTTCCTCGGCGCCGCTGTAACAGCTCCGGGGTCGTCCTTGTTGTCGGGCTCCGCTGGAGCCAGGCGCCAACCAGGACATCAGGCAGAAGGAGCTCGGAAGCAGGGCCTCTTTTGACAACGGGTTTACTTTACATTTGTACAGGGTCGAAAAGCAGCATCAGAAGACAGGAGTCCCGAAGAAGTCCGCTTCTTTTAACGGGACGCTCTTCCCTACATTCCCCACGTAGGGATTTCAGCTAGCTATGTCAGCTCCTCCCCCCCACACAGCGACACACCCCCGTCTCCGCCCACAGACGCCATCAACACCATGCAGATTAGCTGTCCCAAAGACGTGTCTGCTTGTCCCCCGAGGGGTCGGCGGGGTCGGCGCGGCGCGCATCCATGATTGCTGCTGCAGCGGCTTCCTCTGACGAAGGGAAGGTAATTGGGTGCGGGGCGCCCGACGGGTGGGGTCCACCTGGGAAGTTCGGGAAAGGATGCATTGATCTCGTGGGCCACTGTCGGATTCCTGGAAGGCCGAGTGGCTGGTCTTCCCACGTCGGCGGGCCTCTTGAAAGGTCGCTGACCAGCACTCTCGTCTCGCCGCCGCCGCTTGTCCTTGGGCTTTCGGGAGCCCAATGGGTTCTTGGAAGGTCGCTTGGACGCCTGTCGTTCTCCAAGACGGCGTTCGTTACACCGCGCAACAGTTCGTCTCCACGTGCATTTCATATCTTTTACACCGAGGGTCTTTATAGAGTCTGTAAACCAGCGCGTGCCGAGGGGCACCCGCAAAAATCGAGACTGCCCTCTTTCGCCAGTTCTCTAGATAGAGTTTTGGTCTGAATGAATTTCAAATGCCGATAAAACAGGTATATTAGTCAGGTTTAAATTACCTCCGCCTGGATTATTCAGTATCACTCTGAAGACTTCCCTACGAACGTCGCATTGTATTGTCAGTCAATTATAGTTACATTAAGTTGACACCCGGTCTATTTTCAGTTTCTGCGAGACTCAAGTTGGGGTAAAGATCGTGCGTTAATGTCTAAAAAGAACTGCACATAGAAAATATTTGTATATTAGAAACACTTAATGTTCCGAAGAGCCGGTGGCATTATGACGTATTGAGCGAAAAAGCTCACACAGCGTCTTCACTAAAAAGAAAAGGACAAAAACCTACAAAACGTGTTGACTAGATTGGTACTTTTTTTCCAGTGTAAAAAAGAAAACAAAAAGCTTTAATTGTTCTAAAATGCACGCAACTGCGTGTGAGGGTGGTATAATATATCGTGAAACATAGAGATTCTTTTTATGTCGCATTAGCTCGAAGGAAATTTGTTGCATACTATATAAAACAACCTGTAAATGCTGGGGCATCCCTTCCAACATACAGTTATTGAGAAATCGCTGGGAAGGTTGTCATTGAAATGCGATAGCAGGTCCCACTCATGTACCGCGTTGCTCCGAGAAAGACGGGGAACATTACCAGGGTAGAGGCTCCGCTTGTACGTTGCGTACACGACAAATCTGCCCACCGACTTCTCAGGGAGTGCCCGCTGGAAGAAAGATCCGCGAACCGTTCCTTCACAGCACTACTTCCCGCGCCTTCCGAAAACTGTATATGACGCTACTCTAAAGTTCAACAGGCAGAGTTATGGGCCGTAACCATTACTTGCGTACAATCTACTCGTTGTTGTGAGGGGATAAGTATCATTTGTTTTCGGCGAGATATATACGACGGTGAGTCCTAAGTTCAGATATGCTTAGCAATTATCAGAACCAAAGAAAAGCAAACAAAAGCACACAAAAGGAAGTTCCAATATTCTGTTATGATACTTTCTTCAGCAAGACAGCTGTTTCAAGAACTAAAAGGAAGATAACTTCAGAAAATACTCTTTAAAATGCGAATCTCGGCTGCCACGTAACGTCTTTATTCTAGGACAGATAATTGGCACACATTTTTCATCATTTGTTTCCTTTTTTCTTTTTCTCGTGATTTTTTATGAACGAAGCTAGAACGAAGTCCTCATCGGAATTGTCAACTAGGTCGGACTAAGATGTCGAGGTCCGAAGCGAAGATGTACGATCATGCAGATTGAAGGGAAAGTAAAACGTTCTAAAGTCCAAGTGATTAAAGCTCGTAAGAAAAAAAAAGGAAGTTCAATCGAGAGGAAAAAAAAAGTACCAAGTCTTGTGTACAACAAATGAGACAAAGGTCGAGCGCAAAGTTATAGCTTAAAACAAAAGGCCGAGGTTCCGCAATGCGCGCCAGGCTGTGTGCCAACTATACCAAGAAGAATCCCAAGACGGAAATTTAATTATGTCTCGAGAGACCTGGCGAGGCAATGAGCTGGGGAAGTCCCTTCATGCATGTCACTGCCGCGGCGGCGACTGCGCAAGGGCCCGAGTCCTGGACGCGAGGAAACGCAGTCAAAGCCCCCTTTCCCATAAAACGGACAGACAAGGGAGCGCTACACACGCTGCTCCCGCTCTTTTGGTCCTTTTTTAAATCTTGTACAACCCTTTTTTTTTTTCTTGTCGCTGTGCCTACGGAGAATAGAACTGAATAAAAAGGAAAGAAATGTTAATGCAAAAAATAACGAAGAAATTTGGAACAAGAAAAGACAAAATGCGGCGAAACTGGTGGACTTGAAAAAAATTATTCCTATTTTGTGTTCATTGGGTCTTAGCTTTGTTCAACGGGACGACTTCCTTCTCTTCGCTCGAGTGAAATAAGACGTAAGATACCGGGGGATAAAAAAAAAGAATGAGTGTACAATAAATGTATACTCTCGTTCGTCGTTCTTTTATTTAATTTTAGATCGTACAAAAAAAAAAAAGACAGTCGAGGAAGGGAGTTAAAAAAGTAATGATGGGCAACGACTGCTATAACGGTCGGACAGATAAAAAAAAAGACGAATAATTTTGTCTCTATTTCTTCTTGACAAGAAAGGGAACAGCCTCAACCAACGTTCAAATAATCTGTCCGTTCGTGTGTTTGGCCCCCTCGTTTTGTCAGTTTCGTTAGCTCAAAATACGAAAACCTTTCCGTTCCTCGCTCGCGCAATCTCTGGGAAAGTAAAAATGGAGGGCCACCAAATATCAAACGGAGAAAAATAAAAATAAAACAATTATCGTTAAAACGAGAACGCTGAAACCGGTGCCAGGACACACATGGCCGGCTTCTGATATTAATTCTCATACCAGCGATGAAATGAGCTCAAAATTAACTTTCTTTTTATTTTCTTTAAAATATTTGCCGGGGCGGCGTTATCAAATCGTGTCCTTGTGTGCTCTTGATGACTCTTTTTTTTCCCTCTGTTCGGAGGATTAATCCCCCGGATCATCATTATCTTGTTGTTCGCCACCGACAAAACATGTTCAATTCGTTCTTTTTATATTTTTAATGCGCGATTGATTGCAGGGGTATATATTATTATATAAATATATTCGATCGAATTAAAGAAATGCTTCAGAGCGTTGGTATAGGTAATGCAATTGTAATAAATTCGCCATATTAGGGGACCTTCATAAATCATCATCAAATTAGATATTGCGCTCAATTGCCGACTGCTTAAAACGCGGTGCCTGGCTCATTATGTTCACGAAATTTTGCAATTGGTTTCTTCGGCGTTATGACCTTCTAATGTCGTGATCTCATTGGCAGCGGAGCGGTAATGAGATTCACGTGGCTCGCCACGCACTGCGTTTCCCAAGTTGTATATATTAGGCAACTGAATGCACTATAGAGAAAATTAATCACTAACCTGCAGGGCTGAGCTTGTGGTCTGAGCCAATCTATATTAGCGAATATAAAATACGTTGTATGCCTGTACCTACCGGTTCAGCTCACTCAATTTATGTTCCTGCCTAAAAGTTCTACTGCTAAAATATAAGCAGCGTAATATTTCCTATCATTTTGCTCGCTTCCCTTAATTACTGTGGTAGCTGACAGGATTTTTTCGACCTTTTAAACAACGTGGTGCTCTTCTTCAACGGCGGCTTTGTGTGAGTTCCTTATTACGCAGAATAGTGGCTGGGTGTCTCGGTGAGACAATGTGGGACAACAGATGGTCAGTTTACGGTGTCACAAATATGGCGCGCGGGAGGAGGGTCAATAACGAGCAACGGAAATCCTCGGGCTGTGTTCCTTCAACATTCAGGCACGTATTCAGTTTGCGAACGTTTACCAATAACTTTGAATGCAACAATTCACGTGCGGTCGAACGAGAGAACGCACCTGAAATTTAGGACTGCAATAAAAAGAGATATGCGCATCTACTTTTCGTCCGCAGCACACTTTCCAAATCCGTCTCACTTAAGCGCATT
The DNA here is from genome assembly GCF_016920785.2 of Ixodes scapularis. Taxonomy (NCBI): domain Eukaryota; kingdom Metazoa; phylum Arthropoda; class Arachnida; order Ixodida; family Ixodidae; genus Ixodes; species Ixodes scapularis. The sequence continues at coordinate 119,756,510 of NW_024609835.1, forward strand.
TCTGCTCGTGTGCGAGACCGGTCAATCGACGTGTACTAAGTGCACTAAGAATACATTATACGCTCGAAAGTATAATGTAATTATTTTTTTTTTTCATGGGGCACTCGCTTTCGAGGTGCATAGTTTATGGAAATGTAAGCGTCGCATTGATTCAGTGCATCTAGCATAATCTCGCTATTTTGAGGTACGCGTCAAAATAATTCGCGCTGTTATCATTGCATGTAGCAGCCGTATATTCTTCGCACAATGAACCAAGATTTTTTTTTTTTTTTTAATGCGGAGAATTAGCTGTAACCGTAAAGCGGCAGCCAATATCTCTCTTAGAGTTATTTATCTTCCAAGTTAAGGAAAGAAACGGAACAGCGAGCCTAATTAAAGAAGGAAATCCAGGCCGCTCCTTCGTGTTCTTCTGCTCTATGCTCACGCGTCCACGCACGTACGATCAGACCTCGGAGTGTCCCAGAGCTGCGGAAATACACTCGAATTTGGCCAGAGGTTTGCACCCCCAATCCCCCCGAGGGCCCATCGCGAGTGCAACGGAAGAAGAGGCGTTTAATGAAGGAGCGCATTTCGCTTCCGTTTAGTCGAGTCGTTCACGGGCCGCGCGCTCCGCCGCTCCCGCGAGAGTCGTCAGGGAGGCGGCAGCAACGCCCGCGCTTCGTCCGTCGTGCTCGTGGACGACTCTCCACGCTGCTTCGAAAGCCGAAGTCGAACGCGCCACCGTCGCAGCCCGTTTGCGGGCATTTTTTGGGCGCGAGGTTCTGCCCGGGTGCGGGCTGGAGTTTAGGCCAACGCTGCCAGCCTCGTGTTTCCAGATTATGGCCGACTAACTATTCCCCACGCGACGGTGGCTAAAACGTATTGTGCATGCTTTCTTTTTTTTTGCTTCGAATGTGTTTGTGTTTCCTCCCGATTGTTTACGCCCGCCTCGACGGTGTGTGTAGCGAGCTTTTTCCCCGCGCTTGAATATTTAAAGCGGACCAGTTCGCGCGTGTGGGGATACGTCGTTTGACTTAGGTTTTGTTCGTTAGGAAGACTGCGAAATGCTGCGCACAGCGTTATAGCAATTGCTGGTATACGATATGGTAAGTGAAAGATGTTTGATAGAGTTGGGAGGGTATAGGCGTTTTACGCTTCCCAATGTACAAGGTACAAAAGTAAAACAAAAAAAAAAACGTGACAGGGAAAAAATTTAACGTGCAAGTAACTACTTTCTTTACGTTGCAATATAAGAATTTATTTTTGCCATTATTCGGTGTGTTCGTTCGAGTTATAAAAGTCGCAGGAGACGTCCTAATCTGGGTCTTATTTGTTACATGTAGTTTTGAACAACAGCATATGCGCTTAAGCTTCCTCCGCCTTGAGAAAATGAGCCGCAAATGTATAGTGGTGAGATAGATACTGATGCGCAGTTTCCTGCAGCAGCAAGAAACGGAGTTTGAATTCTAAATTCACACCTTGGTTTTACGGGAACGTAAAAGGCTTTTAGAACATACTCTTTTAAAGAATCAGCGAACCGTTTTTTTGCGAATGATTTCAAATGCACTTGATTCACTTAATGGACGCGGTACAAACCTATAAATTTAAGTATCTCTTTTGAATTCAATCACCTTGACGACAAAAAAATCAATGCACTCCACTTTACCTTTTATTAGTAACTCGAGATACTAACCTAAAGGCTTATTTGAAGGCAGGTGGGTCACGTGAACTGTGTGCAGCCACTAAATTGATTAGATAATGTTCCCGTAAATACTTAATCTCAGTATGTGTTGCTTTGTAGCCGTGCACTATTGAAGCAGTCGCTTTATTCGTTGAGTTGAGTTCAAAAACGTCTTTATTTAATGCCAGACATGGCTGCTCTTGCTTTAAAGCATCCGCCCCGGCAAAAAAAAAAAATAATTACACTTATGAAGGATGCACCAGGAACGTTAACTAATAGCCTGTGAGGTCCATAGTTTGCGCTACACTTGCAAATTGTTCGTCGCTGGCTACGTGCGCGACGATAGATTTTAAAGCGTTGGATATTTTTACAATATTCTAGTCTTGGTGCTGCTTTTTGTTCTTGCGAGAGCGGCAATATCGTGTTTCGTTGCCCAGTGCCACTGCGCGGCACTTGAAAGTTTGTTTCAACGTATTGTTTCCTTAACACTGACGTGAGGATGACACCGTGATCCCCATTAGGGCAGGGTCCTTTGTGTATCAGTTTATTTTCTGCTGTTCATCTCGAGTTATGACGTCACTCAGTGCAATAAAAAAAGCTCGTGCTAAATTACGTCAGAATTTAATGGGAGCAATTTAAAATGAGCGCGGGTCCAGATCATACATTTGGCAATAAAAAGAAAATGAAGAAAGAGACTCGAATAACGAGGCGCAAAGGTCCCCAAAACCCACCAATACATATCAACCTGTGTTTCATTCATTGCTTGAACCTCTAAAGATGATAAATTGTTTCAAAAAAACAAACAACTGTAATAGCTAGACAATATTAATATGATATAGGCAGCACCATGAAGAAAGTGGAAATTAAAATAAAACCCAATCGGCGAGAACTTATTTCTTCTGCTTTCTCACACGATTATAAAAAGTAAAATTGGCATAGTTACATGTTTTCTTTGTTCAAAAGTTAACACAAAAAAATCCGAGTTTATAGGTGGGCACTTGCAATACAATTTTGGAATTTAAATTTAAGATTAAAACGCACAACAGCCAAAATAACACTCAACCCGTAACACACGTATGCCACTAGACGATGCTTTAAAATGGATGAAAAAACGCGAGCCTTTTTTACAACCCAATCTAAATTGCCTAATAATGTTACATTCTAATCTCCTCGTCTTTCGACAATACCTTTACTAGAAGTGTATCTCACCACTCGCCCGCATTCTGAAACTTTATAATTCGTCGACTGCAGGGGATAAAATGAAGGTCCGAATTCTACGCTATGCAATTTATTCGTGGAAATATTTTTTTTTTTTTAACTGGTTAGTGTCCAACTGATATAATGTTTCGATTACCAGGTAATCGTTTCTCGTTTCGATTTATTTTTCGGTTATTGACAAAAACAAATCAAGGTTTCGTTCTGGTCACAGTTATCGAAAAAGGTTTGCTCTATAACGACCTTCGGGTCACATATCGTTTCCGGTTTGAGTCACTGCCGCCGAGACACATACAGGGAAATGTACATGGGAGTGTAGGGCGGCATCAGTAGCTTGTTCAAAAAACTAAATATTTTAGACAAAAAAAAATATACTAACATTACCGCGAACGGTTCTATCGTTTTTAAAAGCCCTTTCTGTAGTCGCGATACTTTTCACTTGCTCTTTTAAAGACGACATTTGATAAAACATATATAAACAACTTTTTATCATCCTGTGGACAATGGCGGTAAACTGCATGGTCCAAACGTAACATGTTAAAACAGTTGTAACCTTTGAACTTGGTTTTTTTAAAGAGCGTGTTTTTGTGGAGTGCAAAAGAAACTACAAGGAATAACAAATACATTTTTGACCAGTCTTTTGTTTTGAACTTAACACACACACACACACAAAAAGCCAGCAGCGGCAATTACTAGTGTCGCGCAGTGTACATAAGAAAATACAAAGATAACAAATGCGATGTTCACCAATGGAAATGGCATCACACTATTCTCAAATTAATTGAGGGTAGCATGTCGCACACAAAGCTGAGATGTTTAGTGGCGAAGAGATAAAACGTAGTTTCTAAATGCATCAGCACTACAGTCCTCGTTCCTGCAAATGTTTAGTTATTTATTTTGCTTTCGCTGCAAAAGAAATTAGGGCTATAAGCACGACCAAAAACAATTCCGCTTTCACACCAATGTTTAAAGCGATCTAGAGCGTTGTAAAACCGTCACAGAATAACATTACACAGATACACACACACACACACACCTGTTGTTTTTTTTTTCGTTATATTCGTGCAATTGAGCTCAAGCCTTGTGGCATCAATTTTTACTTTGATGTGAATCCTGTGTTTCGAAGTTACACTTCCTTATGGAGCTTGCAGTTCTAATGTAGAAAGAGATTAGGAAGTTAAGGTAGCTGTTATCACAGATCCGATATTACTCCATTTAAGCGCATGACAGCATGCTTCGGAAGGGTATATCAAGCTTCTTGTACCAATATCCCTCCAACAGGGGAGGGGGATCGTTGGCCGAGTGGGCTAACGCGCCTCAGCTCGGAGCGTGAGTGAAAGCTTGCTCTGCAGAACATCCTGAGTTCGATCCCCGCCCCGTACCCGTCTCGATATGAATAAGCTTCGTACTGGCACGCGTTCATGTAATCAGTACTGCTTGGTACACTTAGACCCCAGGTTAGCGGTTGTTCTGCAGTGGCTCTCATCTACAGCTAAGAGTCCGGTACCCGTTGAGGCGTACTCGCATCAAGGCTGTGTAAATGAACAAGCAAAACAATTTTATATTCCTACAACGTAATAGACTCTCCTGAAATTCCTGGAAAAAATGTTTTCGAAGGCCTCATCCAACTTCAAGCGCGCTCTTCAGAGCGTGATTTTCTCCGAAATTCCAATGTCAGATACCGATGCAAGGGGTCGCTGAAAAAAATAAAAAATATTTTTGCAAGCACGAAACACTTTTTGGCGTGCCCATCAAATCATGGCAGCGCGATCTACAGGTACAGTATTTTTCAAAAGTTTAGAGCCCACCACGCGCGTGGCCCGAGGGGGCTCACTCACGTGCAGCGGCGCTTTTATCGCCGGCGCTCCCTGGCTGCGAGATTTTTGAGAGAGAGAGAACTTCTCTCCCGCTATTTTGCGCCACTTCGTTATGAAGGCGAGCGCGACGCGAGAGCGAAGTTCCCCTCGCTCTAAAAATCTCGCAGCCAGCGGGAGCCGACGATAAGAGCGCCGTTGCACGGGGGCGGGGCTGCTCCGACCACGCACGCGGTTGGCTCTAAACTCTCGAAAAAGACTATACTTGTGCCTTTCTACGTAAGCACGGCTTACTAAATCGGCCCAATACCGTCTTAAGCACACAAGACCCGCCAAAGCTCCTCAATAATTTGAACTGGACAACTCTTACAATCCAACTGCTGGACAGCGGATAACGATTTACAAAAACCCCCTGATAATTTACGGCACCACATTTCACCCAGGTGGTTTAAACTCCATTAAATAAAATAACGCCTCCTTTTCTAGTTCAGTCGAATGCAACATCAATAATGGTTTCTGCAGTTTGCTGGAGAAATTCTCACATCTTCAAGTCTCCTTTTCTTATCCCTTTGCGTATATTTTTGAATCAATATATATATTTTTTTCTCTCTTGGTGTCAACGTCTTTTTAACGTTTACGACGTGCCATATCTTGCCCGTAAAACAGCAAAACACGCGGCCGGCGAGCTTGTTCTAGGCTCAGCTGCTTACGTATCGACCAGCGAAACGGCGAGCGGTTTTTTAGTTTTTTTTTTAGACTTTTGATTAAAGACCTTGGACACGCGGCACGCGTCTAGCCCCCTTGCTCTTCAGACTTTCTTTCCCGTCCGATCCATTATTTTCTGTTTTCATAATATATTGAAAAGTAAAAACCTACCGCCTAAATCAATTAATCAATGAGCCCAAAGCAGGAGATCCGGGCCCATCGCCTCACATTGTGTGGGGCCGAGCGGCGGTGAACAGTGAATTAGCCGCACACAGAGGGGCCAGTCATTACGAATAGATACGCCGAGTGAGCCACGAGTGCGGCCTACGGCTCGTCCCCTGTCATTACTGTCCATTGATCCGGGCGGCCGTAGATGGCACGCGCGTATTCCTTTATTCACGATGCGGTCCTTGAGGGCCTAATCGGTCGCGAAATGAAGCCGGCTCCGACCACTGTACCACAGAACAGGGCGCTTCCTCCTAGGGTTTCCCCGCGCTCTTGTCCACATTGAAGCGAAAAGTAACGTAGGCGGAAGCCCGCGGCCAGAACTGGTTCGAATTTTGGGTACGCGAAGATGCGGTTGATATTCTCCAAGGCTGTTCTGTCGAGGTCGTTTGCGCTGCCATCTCTGCTCAGAAAACAGTAACTTCCTAACTCGTGTTATGGATTAGATCGAACTATTTTAATACTCCCCATACATCGCTTGATTCCGCTGTATTTCCCACAAACATTGTGGAGTCTGTTTCGACCGGCAGGGGGTCAATTCTTTGATCTGAGTGTCCTAGGTTGCTCACTACCCATAGTTTTTTTTTTCTCTAATTAGACGGCAAAATGTTCTAGATTAATAGACCTTGCGCTATTTCTAGCGTTTGTGTTCGTCCATGTGATCGAGGAGGCTTCTGCAATTGTCGCCCTGCAAGTGACCGTCACAAGCAGGTGTGAACTTTTCATCAAAATAGAGTGCCCCCCCCCCCCCCCCCCCTTTCCCCCCGGCCACGTAGCACTACATCTCGAGGCAAAATGTAGTTCTTTGTCAAAAGATTTATGACCCTAAAATACCGAGGATGTTAAGGTATAACCAAACTTGATATTCTTTGGCCAGAGTTTGGGTATATCTCGGTCCTAAATCATCTGGCATGTGCCAAAGTTACGCTTCACTGCGTCGTTGTTCGGTCGTCATCTTACATCTTGGGGTAATGTCTGATTTTTTTTTTTTTTTTTTTGCTGATGTGACGATTTAGCGAGAAGCCAGACTTTGGCATTTCTCGGCTGGTTAGGGCCAAGGTAATTTAGAGTATTTAGATTTTAACAACCACATTGGAGTAAAACTTTAATAGAACCAACTTGGGACAAGCTAGGTTCTTTTCTGGAGTACTTCCTGGGGGCCATTTTGTTTTCATGGTAAGGAATACAGTTTCAGCGGTCTAGTTCCTAAAAAATCAGAGCAGTGACAAAACTTTTTTTTCTGTCACTTCGCTAACCTGATAAAGAGCAGTCTAAACTGTTGGGTGTTATACGTATCTGTTCACACAGCAAGTTGCTGAGCGGCCCTTCAGATTTTGGCAATACTCATTATACACTCTTCGAAACATAGTATTTGACCAGTATAACATGAATGCTCACTTGGAATCTGTAACATTAGTATGCCCTTTTGAAAGACTGACCCCACCACTATCCACCACAATGACTGCTCGTAAAAAATCGGCTTGAGTTTACCCCTGAATTTTAAAGTCAGTACTTGACCTTCATTTTACTAAAACCCGAAAAGCTGTCACAAGGCAGAGGCATCCACTGCCGTCAAGCATCAAGCAGTCAAGCGCCAATTCGGCATGGTCCATATAATTGCAGAAAGGAGCATAAGGAAAAGAAATGGCTGCGCTCGTGCAGTGCAAGCATCGTTTGGAGCTGCGTGAGGTTCGGCTTCGCTCGAACATAAAATAAAACTAACTACAAATCACACCGTTTTTTTTTGCGTAATCGTTATTGACGTATTTCCAAATGCTCAGACTCTCTCCAAATGTAACACTAACGGTCCAGACAAGACGCTAGAATTTCAAAATGAACCGTGATCTTATTAAAACCCTAACAACAATATTCAGAAACTTTCAATGGGAAAATAGAGGTCGATAGAGCCCACGAATACATGGGCTTTACTAGCGTCAATTATACTGGAAACGAGCCCCATTTTCCAGTTGAAAGCTCCACTAAATCACGTATAACTTTTGAATAAGAAAACGGTTAGTATCGAAACTTTGGCTTCGTGTCTGGACGGGTCTCTATCAAAACGCCGAAAGTCAAGAGCCCGAACCACGAAAAGACCGAACGTCAGAACGCCGAAAAGTTTAAATGGCGAAAAGTTGAAAGGCCGAAATATTAATACGCCGAAAGATCAAAATGCCGAAAAGTCATAGCGCCGAAAACTGCAAAATGCGAGAAAGAAATGACGCACTTTGTTTCTACCACGTTGTTCATTTTTCGTCAAATCACTTTCTATTGACACGAGCCTTTTAACTCCTTCTACAAAGGCACCAGTATCAATGTAGATTAAACTGATGTTAACTTTTTCTTTTTTTTTTGCTCACCGCCATTAAGTTAGGCATATCAGTCGGACGGGACAGCTCTTAATGGTTAGCAGAAGGAAAAAAAGCTCTGCCCAGTGTTTGGAGTACAAGAGCAGCAGTAATATGCGGTAGTAATCATTTCACTGATTTGAAGGGAAATGAACGAAGACGTAGTTGTAGTGTGTTCCCAGAAAAGAAAAGCAAAACGTAGCTGCAAAAACGGCTATGTCTAGATGTTTCACGAGAAAATGGGTTCTAGACACAATAGTAGGGGCGAGAGGTGAAACGAACGCGACGTTAGGCTGCTTACCGACCTTCCCGTAGTAGGTATCCACAAGATCATCTCGAAAGCAGAGACCCACGCAAGTCATGCTTTGGATACCTGCAGGGTTGTAGTTCTTCGTTTTCAATAACGGATCAACGCTCTGGCGGCAGCCTTGGGTGAGGCACCCGTGAAGATTGTGCAGCAGGTCACGGCAGATGTAGCAGCGTCTCCAAGACAACACCTTCCAAGCAGTGAAGCCTTGCGCCAGATGGTGAGATGAAAGAGGAAAGCGGACAGCACACACGGGGTCGTCTACTGTGCAGGCGCTCATCATCGAGGGCAAGTTCAGAACAGCTTCGGATGACAAGGGGTTTCTGCGACGCGACTCTACCAGCACAAAGGGAGCTGGGCTCGTAATTTGTTTTTGGCTGGCGAAAACTTGAGACAACACAACGACTCTCTGATGTGGCTCATGGACGAAACATTTGAGACTGAGTCGCCGCTCTTCGAACAGTTATGCACGATTCTCCGTTATCTTCATAGACATGTGTTCCCTTTTGTTTGCTGCCTCATGACTCGACGAATCAAGACGGCGTACGAGGTGTCGCTCGTCGAAGAAATGCTAAACTTCGCCGCGGATATTGAACGTGCACTAAATCCAAAAACCGTAAGTACAGACTTCGAATTGGTATCAATCTACGCTACTCGGTCGTTGCTCCCGTCATCGGAAGTGCATGGTTTTCTGTGCCACTAATGCAAATCAGTATGAAGGAGAATGCAGCGTCTAGGACGGGTTGTGCTCTACAAAACTTATGTAGCTGGCTTCGCCATCAAGGTCAGGCAGCTTGCAGCCCTTTCGTGCTTGGTCACCGAAGAAGTACGAGATGCCTACGCGTCCTCGAAACCACTCTTCCCGCAAGAAGCGTCTGATCTGCTGCGATGACGGAAGGGCAAATACCTGCTTGGGAAATCTCGCCGCCGTGTTGGCCGTGTCGCCAGAGGTATCTCCTGCGTGATCATGCGAAATCCACCAGTATTTCCGCCATCCCTCTGGAATGTGCTGGCCCTCGCTGATAACGGGTTTCAAAGGGGCAACAACTCCGTCGAGGCGTGGCGTTGACAATGGATTATATTCGTTGACGGACACCACGTAAACGTCTTCAGGCTCATCACCACTATGAAAACGGAGCAAGCAGCAGTCGAAGACGACATTGAAGGAGCGATCAGAGGGAAACCCCGCCGTCCACGAAGCAAGAAGCAAAAGGTGCACGAAAATCGTTTGGCAGCTGCTCTCGGCAACCGGGACAATACGGCCAGAAAGTGTTCCAAAAAGCGTATTCCACTCATCGGAACGCTTGGAGGAGCGTGCCAATGAGAGTGCAATGTAGAGAACGCGTGGAAAACGCGCGATGACGAAGCAGCCAAGCGCGCGCCGTCATTGCTTGAGGTAGGGGGAACAAAAGCACGTGGAGCGTTTGGGGGGTAAACTAACGCAAGAGGTGCGCAAAGAACAGGTGAAGTTGCACGCCGTACGTCGACGTTCTAAGCTGTCTTCAACGAACTGTACGCAACCTGTCCGTCTGAAAGGCAATAAGCAAGGAATCGCTCTACTATGCTACGAGATATGCAGAAATATATATATACTTTTTTTTTTTTTTACGGTTTGAACCATGGAAAGGGAAGCTAAATTCGGCGATAACTTTTCACGGCTATTAAAAAGTAAGACGAAAGCGCGTGCACATCGGTGGGCGCGCAACCTCTTCCGTAACTTTGATTACATTGCCAATGAAATGTATACCTCCTAGTATTCGCTCCTTCTCGCGTGAGTTGAAACGTGTTTGCGCCAGTGTGCAAATAGCCCAACGACTTTCTGCTCTGAACTAGACGTCGGGTTTCGCTATATTTAGGAAGTCAAATATACACGATATATTCTCGAAATGGCCATTTATAGTGCTGTCAGACTTCATTAACTCGTATTCTAATATAATGATCAGTACAAAATTAGAATATTTACGCGAAGCGGAAGTGTGCAGGGGCTACCCAATCGGTGGCACAACTGGGTTTTTTGCCAAACAAAGAAGGACCAATAGCTAGGTGTAATACCAGCATTTTAACGTTTCAGCATTTTGATGTTCTGGTGTTTTGACTCTTCGGCTTTTTGAATTTTCGGCTTTTTCAATGTTCGACTCTTTTTTTCAGTTTCGCGGTTTTGAATATCGGCATTCCGAAAATTCGCCATTTTGATTTTCGGCGTCTGGTTATTCTCGGTCTAGACCGCTTTGGCTACATTTGAGCGGGCACCGAGCGCTGGCAATGCGCAGTGTATTTTTCAAGTGGCCGAAACGCTGCAATATTTCTTCGGGAGACACGCTCTATTGTAGACCTGGCATGGCTTTGGACATTGCTAGAATTTGTCAGTTTTTGTTATAACAATCATTGCGTAGGAACACGAATTCATACTTTCGTAGACGGATTCATTCATGACGAGTGCATGCGTCTGAGCGACGAAGTACTTACGTCCAAAACGTGAGCAGAAATTGACAGACGTACTTTGGCACTGCCGATGCATCGCAGTACAAAGGCTGAGAAATATTTGATGAGAGGGGGCGAGAAATAGTGCGCTTTAAATTGTAATATTTCGTACAGAAAAGAAGGTTTTTGGCCCTGAACACTCGTGCCCTAGTTTCGTTTTGACCCACTAAACGATATGCAGTAAGTAATATACCAACACAAAATAATTTGTTTCAATCCAAAAATTATTTCATAGTTTCTTGAACGGTCGCTATTCTCAGAAGTCTAATCCCCCCCTATAAAAGTGCGTGAGAATCGTTCACAACGTGGCTTAATTGCGTTGCGTGTAAGTTTAGACAGCGGTTAGCTGGTCAGACTGAATAGACGTCTTTCTCCGCTGCCATAGAGAAAGTTCGCCAGTGCAGTACCGCTGTTGGCCTCGGACCTTTAATGTATTTCGCGCATTATTGATTACACGACCACACGCCGGTGCGATGGTCATCTTGATTGAGATGGGCAGGATTAGGAATTGAACCTATAGGATCTCTGGGGTCTTCAATGATGCTTTGAGCAAAAATACATTATTAAGAGACAAAGTTGGTGGTAAAGATAACCCTACAAATGTAAATAAATAAATAAATAAATATATATATATATGACACTCAGGCCGAACATATACCATGAATATATAATCATGGTATATAAATATATAGATATATAGTTATATATATACTCACGACTGAGAATTGATGAAGCGATGAAAACTGAAACGAACTCAACGCTGAATGGGGCGAACTTGTGCCCCAACATAAATAGAGAGAGGCTAGCGTCGTAGGCGTCGACAGCAGCGTGACAGCAGGATCGAGCGCTGGGGCGAGACTCACTCCGTCTCGCCACGCGGAGCCCCTTATGTGCACGCGTGGGCTTCTGGAAAAATCGGCGGAGAAGGTTCGGCCCGCAGAACATTCGGACCTCGAACAAGCGACACGGTTCTCAAATTTACCAGAACGCGACATTACAGAAACCACAAAAAGGTGTATCCGCGGCAGAGCATCGAACTCTGCTTTTCGCGTGGGAGGCAAGCACGATAACCGATAGGCCACCGGCGCGCTACCTAGGTGGTTGGCTGTGCGCGGCAATATACAGTGTATTCCACGTAAATTAATCGAGCCGAGGTTTAACAATGTTTTGGTTCATTTTAGGAAGACGAAACCAAATAAATAAGCATGTTCATTGTTTAGAGCAACTCAGGCTATTTTTTGTACTTTTCCCAATTAACTAATTAATTACAATCTATTAACGAACTTTTGAAAACTTTCATTTAGAGCAAAAGTTTCAAAGACAATGCTGTAGAGCGTCCGCGGAAACTTCCAATTCAGTGGTTTCTGTGAAGAAACCTCTAACACTGTTCGTTTTTCAGGGCTTCAAAAAGAGCTACCAAATCTTTTTTTTTTTTTTTTTTTAAGCGCAAAAACGCGAATATTTCAACAGCGTCCTGCCAACAGTGTTATATTCAGCATGCGGGTCTGGTTTATTCAAGCCACGGCTGAGAGCGCTGGAATACAAGGTTCTCCAGCGCAAAGTTACGTGTCGTTTCTTTTTTCGTAATTTGGGGGATTTTTTTTAATCCCAGAAAAACGTACAGTGTTAGAGGTTTCTTGATAAAAGCCGCTTAATCGGATGTTTTTGAAAGCGCTCTATACCTTTGTCATTGAAAGTTTAGCTCCAAATTGAATATTTCAAAAGTTCAGTGTTTGATCTTAATTAATTAGTTGATTCGACAAAGTACAGAAAAAAAATAGCCGGACTTCCTCTATATCAGTGGTTCTCAAATGGGGATCCGCGGACTCCTTGGGATCCGCGAAGGCATTCTAGTTGGTCCGCGAAGCCCTGCCTCATCAGTCGAGCCCGGCAACAATAGTTGTATTTTTTCAGGTCGAGAAGAAATGTTTTAGTTTTTGGGTGAGTTTTTTGTTGTGCATATCAATAAGAGAGGTCTACTTCACACTAACATTTAGTTATAGCCATTTATTAAATTGTCATTATATTTAACTTATACCTTTCCCCTCCCTTCACCACGAACAGGGTCCTCCATCATCTCCGCCGATCCACAAGGGGTCCGCGAAACATCGATGGTTGAGAACCACTGCTCTATAAAATGAACCTGCTTATGTCTTTGGTGTGGTCTTCCTAAAATGCACCAGAATATTTTTAAACCTTGGCTCAAATTACGGGGAACTTCCTGTGTATCTATATATGTTTGTTTTTTTTGCATGTGTATGCGTGTGAATTCCTTAGTTTTAGGGATCCTATGACCCTTCTTTATGCCTACAAGTCTGTTATTAAGATGAACATTAAGATGAACATAAATTAGAGTGAAAAAAGAGAGAGAGAAAGAGAAAGAGAGAAATTATAAAGGATGTGGAGCGTTTATGGACGGTATGGATTTCCTTTTGAGCAAGCCGTTTTTTTCCGGCGATGTGGTATAGTTTCCTTTGCTAGATCTACTGTCGTGTGTGCCAGTGGCGATCCATTAAACAAACTAAAATAAAAAAAATAAAAAACTGTTTAAGTGTCTTATTTGGGACACGTATTTAAATATTTCCACAAAAACATATTCCTTTTGCGCTATATTTGCGTCGCTAGACGCGATTTAGGTGGTGCTCCAGGAACGTAGTTAACTGCGCCTCATTTCTCGACCTTCATTGGTTGGAAAGATGATTGACGTGTAGAATGTTCGTTGTAAAATTGTTCCTCCGCGCTGTAACAGTACTTTTATCATCAATATTTTTTTTTATGTTCGAAAGGCAAACAACCTAGATAGGGCATTACGTTTTTTTTTCCGAAAATATCCGGAAATTGCTTTTCCGCTTCGGTTTCTAACGACAACAAACATGGCTCCCGGTGTTTGCTACGTGCTCAACGAGGGTAGCTCCTTGAACTGATTTATTTTTATGGTTACGAGTCGTTCTGCGTTCATCAAGGTGTTTAGGTGAAGATCTCCTCAACCGACCTAGGTGTCAGCAAAGAACTGTCGCAAGTACGTCCTTTCGGAAGCGCTGTGCGGATGCTTGTTTTCGTAGCGAGACTGGCCTAAGTCTAGGTCTCACGTCCACTCTTTTACTTGATATGGCTCCATTTGTTCGCTTGCTTGTGTTGATGCTGAGTAAAGAGGTGGGTTACCGTAAAAGCGGCCCCGGTGCCCTGTAGATTGTGCAACTGTCGTGTTTGCTACCATGGTTTCGATACCGAGAAAATACCTACACCCGTAAAGATGTTCTAGTCATTTGGCTGGAGGAAATTGGCCGTTCTGCTCTCATCAAATTTGTCTATGTATGTTACCGTCATTTCACTTCGAAAGGCAAGTAGCTGTCAAGTTTTGCAGTGCACTTGGCCTTCCAAAACAAATATTTTTAGTTCGCGTTTTAACTGCGCGTCATGACACTCACCCACCTTGCTTGCAGATGCCGTGCGAAGAACAAAATATCACCAGAAAAGTTGAAAGAATTGGATATTTATTTTGTTGAATTTTTAAGCCCTCTGGGTTGCTTTTTGGTTGCATATCGACAGACGCTGACAGGCGCTTGTATTGGACCATGGCTTGTGCATAATGGAACGCTAAAACGCCGCTTTCATTGTCGCGTCGTGCGAGCGTTGCAGAAGTTACTAAAGGGGGGCGGAATAGCAGACGGACGAAGGCGGCAGCGGCCGTTCACACGCAGCTTTCACGTCCGCGTCTTACTGGCATTGCAGACGACGATAGACGGCATTGGAATAACTGATGATGCAGGAAGCTTCCACTCGTCTGCTGGCGCGACTAACAGGCGGTGTCAGACGTCAGACTATCGACCAACACATTGTTTACAAACAAGCCCGCGTTTGCCCAACATGCGAGGGCACTACGCACGCGCAGAAACCAGATTCGGCTTATGTGAATCACCTGCGCAAGCCCAGTGCCGACAGCAGCGCCACCGCAACGGCGTGACGTCAGAGAGTTGGGTTGGTCAATACGCAGGGGGATGTCGGGAAAGGAAGACACTAGTCTTGTGAGCGTGGTCGGCCGAGCAGCGAGCCAACCCAGTAGTAATGGGTGGGACTACTGATTTGGGGCCGGGGCTTAGAGGGGGCGTGGCCACCACCTAAAATGCGTCTAGTGGTGTAAATGTTGCGCGAATTTCTTTTTGTTTCTGAAAAAAGCTATGCAAAAAGACAAAAAAAAAGGCATGTCCCATCTATACCGTTCAAAAAAAAAATTCTTTTCTCAGGTTAGTGTTTTTTCAGGATTACCGGAAGCTTCGGTGTCTTCAATATCGCATTAAGTTAGATGGTGCGTCATTCGGTTACTCCATTCCTGAGCGCGTAATTAATGTACGAATTTCAGTGGGCGCGGATCAAGCAGAGCGGTAGCATATTGATATTTTAATTTATTTCACCAAGGAAAAAAGAAAAGGAATATAATCCAATAAAACAATGAGCCGCACTCTCCTTTCCAGAGGAAAGGTTATACAACATTCTAGTGCGCCCGCTTCGCAGGCATCAGCAATCCTAAGCCGAACTTCTTCATTACGCGAAAAGATGAGAGCGCGGAAGCCAGAAAGAAAAGGAGGGGCTCCCTAAAAGGGAGGAACACACACCGAGGCCTTTTAGCCTGCCCCGTGTCAACGAGACGGTCCCGAGAGCTTCGTCAATTTCTTTTTTTCCTTTTACCGCAATTGAGTTTTTGTTTTTTATTCCCTACGTTTTCTTTTTTTTTTTTTGTATTGTACGTGCGTGCCTTGTGGGACAAAGGGGGCCCTGTGCCGGCCCCATAAGGCTGCTGATTCCGCAGCGGCGAAGGATCCCACGCGGCTTCGGGTTACATCTACTTACCCGGCGATTTTCGCTTCGCCAGAAGAACAAATACAGCACACCGAAGCGTCGGGGATTCCGTTAACGAACAACTGAATGTTTCACGAGAGCGGAGACAGGGTTGCATTTGCACATTAACGCTCGGTTTCATTATGAGAAAGAAGAATAAGCAGCCTCCCCCCTCCCATCTTCCCGCGAATCTGTCAGGGAGCCGCGGCGAGCGCCCCCCTGGCTTCGCAGTCAATGTTTTATGTACGAGTGACACGGTTTATCTGCCACGCTGGCTGCCGAGGCAAGGCGCTTGGAGTGAGGACGGGCCGTGGTTGCCGCGCTGCTATTGATATTCGCTTTCACGAGCTATTAGGGGATGCGAGGTTAGGGCCATCTGGGGAAAGGGGAGGGAAATGGGCTTCTGAGAATTACCTGGCCATTATGAAATTCACAGGCCTCGCGTGTAGGCGCAACGTGGAGTTCTATCGAGGGATAAGGGGGATTGACTGCGGAGAGTTAATAAAATACGAGTTGTCACGAGGGCGCATTAATTACTGTGACCAACGCGTCGACGGAGATAGGTTTTTTTTTTTTTTTTTTTTTTTTTTTTGTTACGTGAGAGCATTAGCATATTTATAAGAGAAATAGATAGGGGCAAAAGAGTATCTAAATAAAGTTCTATGGCATGAGCGGGTTTGTTGTTTGCGCCATAGATACACCAGATTTTTGAATATTCCTGTATATGTCAACGGCATTTAAAGTCAAATTACAATAATGATTGTTAGAAGTTGTAATTTTTAGATGCAGATATGTTGGTCACGATCGCGCAGAAGCCGCAGTTTGGTACCCATCCGAATAAGCCAAAAGAATTCAAAACTTTAACGAAGCAAAATTTATTTTTAATACGTACATAAATATGTTTATTGCACAATAAACGAGTACCTAAATTACCCAGGCTCGCGAAAGCGCCTGTGTGTTTGTGGGCGGAACACTGTTGGAATTGATAGACATAGAGTTATTGCGCTTGCACAAAAGAACGTACCAGCATGCCTCCGGTCTGGAAAAAAACAAAACTGGTTTCAGATTTTGAAAAGTTACGGACGGACAAAATCAAAATTACATGTTACAATACCCAACAAGTTAAAAATTTTGCAAATTTAAAGCTCAATTACGTCCGAATTAAAAAAGAAAAAGAGAAACAGAGGTGACAAATTTGGCTAGGCATCAAGGTTATTTCACCACTTTTTCAGGTTTCTCCTAACAATCCTAAGGGACTGCAAATATAAAAGTCCATGTATCGACATGTTATAATAAAGTGAAACATGAAAAAGCCTTACCCTTATGCCGTAGTTTGTGAAAACCATTGGCAGAAGAAAGTGTTCTATTTCCTTCAAGACCCTTTGCTTTTATAGTTCCTGCTTGAACCTCTATTTGTAGTAATTGTGTACTCGTATGGTACAGATATTCAATTTGACAACTGGCAATATCCGTAGCGACCACAATTTTACATCAGTTTTGAGTCCAGCAAGTTTAGTTCCACAAGCACTGTTCCTTGTGGTTTCACTAAACATCATCTAGGTTATTTTCTTTTTTTGTTATATAATAAGTGCATGTAAACCGCTATACCGTATCGTAGTCTAGATTCTCCGGAGTGCCTGATATGTCTTATATCTAGTACGCGCATCGGTCAGAAAACGTAGACGGTACATAGAGGCAGATACCGTTTGTAGGCATCTCGCCAGGTAGCCAACAAGCGCTCCCCATGACAGATGTTCATCGAAGAGTACACTCAGTTTACTTGTAAATGGCACGTATTCTAGACGTGCGCACCTGCAGTTTTTATAAGTAGATAAATGATGGACTAAGGGGGCCTAAAATTTTATGACTTTCTGCGTGTTATGAAAGCACATTAGTTTTGTTTCAATGAAGTTTACAAAAGTTCGGTTGCTAGTGAGCTGCGCCATTAGATGGAATCTGCCATTTGAAAGGTGATGTAGCTTCGAATTCGTCATTGCCTGAAAAAAATGAAGCGGTGTCCTCGGTGTACTAAAATTCTCGCGGGGACAAGTAAAGCTTCCCAATTTCAAAGATTTTTCTACTTTCGCAAAATACTACTTAGAATCACTCCCTAACGTTAATAACCGAACTCACTTACCTTAGTGTCTCTTTGTAGGCAATGGCAGTCATAAAAAAAAATGTTAAGATATATGAGCATCGTTCATCCCCTCAACTTTGTGCCACAACAAGAGGCCACGTGGTCTGGTGCCTATCCTATGCCGCCAACGTTAATTACAGCCACGCGCTGGGGTTGGCAAAGTAAACAACGCTGTCTGAGAACTAGGCGTTGTTAGGGTTTGGATATCCTCATAAACGCAGTGTTTGGACACGATCCACTCATGGAGTGTCCACCGAGGCATTGATTGTTACGAGCCGAAGTCAAATGCTCACGCATTTCTCGTGTTTAATATATGAGCCGCGCTCAACCGTCGTCAAGTGGGTGGATTCAATCCCACAATCACGTCACAAAGCTTTGCGCAGGCAAGACTGAAAGAAAAAGCGACCTTTTATACTCGCAATTTCAGCGCGACAAAGAAGGTTCGAAATCATTGGCGGACTGTGCCAGTATACTTGGCTCAGACTAGGACGAGTGCAAAATCATGAACATTCCAACCCATTATCGTTTCATGGCCGCTTTTACAGAGATGTTGAAAAGGAGAAGTTCTAAAAGAGATCTCTGGAGAACACCGCACCTAAGTGTCACTAATTTACTCTTAGCATCACCAATCTTTACTAGCCGTTGACGTCCTGAGAGGTAGTGAGTCAGGAAGTCAATGAACGGGTCTCTTAAACCCAAGTCTCGAATTTATGTACAAGCAACCTATTGTCACTAGTACACACTTAAAGTTTTAACACCCTTTTTGGTGTAAATGGCTTGTCCTATGGGGAGCACCCTTATTCGTGTAACAGAACACCCTAGGAAAGGGGTGTAATTCCTAGCACCTTAAGAAAGGGGTGTGATTTTTGGACACCCTAAAAAGGGTGTGATATTCTCACACCCTAGAATAAAGGTGTGATTTTTCTAACACCCTTAGGCATGGGTGTGATTTCTAACACCCTAAGAAGGGGTGTGAGTAATGTCTAACACCCTAAAAAGGGGTGTTACTTTCTAACCCCCCCCCCCCCCCCCCCCCCGGTAATGACCACCTCTCAGAAAATCCTGGGGAGAACCCTGCTTGCGACATTTATTCTTTCTAGCACTGGTGACGTAAGCAAAACTCGACAAGCTTGGAAAGACGGAACGACCGGACGTTACTTGGGACGCAAGCGGCAGTTCATGTTTTTAAGCATGCTTGCAAAGTACTTACAAATAAGAGAGCGACCTCATGTAATCCGTGATAGATGAATAATCCGATTCGGGCAGCACAGAACAATTCGCAAACACAATGCCGGGGATGAAGGCGGTCGCTCACATTCAACGGAAGCCTCGCGGTCACCGATGAGCAGCTCTCAGTCGTGATAGATGCACAATCCGATTGGGGCAGCACGAAGCACCGCAAACACAATGTCGAGGATGAAGGCGGTCGATCACATTCAACGGAAGTCTCGCGTCCGCCGATGAGCAGCTCTTTGTCGAAACTCGTCCAACAAACACAGCACACACAGCACAATAATTCCATAGACTCCGACGAAGTAAATGGCCAATAGATGAAAAAGTTTGCATAGATGTATTCTGGCCGTTCACGACGAAAAACCACGGTCGCGAAATGGAACTCGTCAGGACCTGCTTGCACGGAAAAGAGAACACTGACGGACGCTTTTTGGAAACCGGATTTACGTGGTCCCTACAGCTCACCATAAACTGGCAAACGGCGAAGGCTATGTATGACTCCAGTAAGCCATCAGCGCGTCAGAGCGAGTCGCGTGACAAATGTTCGTCCAAGCGTTTTTGTCCTACGGAGAGCGGTCACGTGTTTCGCTCCACACCTCTGATTCGCTAGAAGCGGCCTTCGCACTCGCTCACAGCCACGCGGACACAAAAGAAAGTGGGGAGGCTTATCAGAAGAAGAGGTCAAAGGGGGTGGACAAAGCTGCTAATCTCCCTCTGCTGCCTCCTGGGCTGCACAGGGAGGGTCGCCTTGTATGCGGGACCTTGAAGTTGTTGTTCGAGTGACGGTTCCCTTTCGAAAAGTGTGGAGCCGGGGAGTGGCTTATGCTTTCTGGGTAGAACGAACTCGTTGATCGTCGTCTTGTTTATGCGTTTGAATTCCTTCTTTCTCTTTCCTTTTTTCTTCATGTGTTTGGAAGTGTATTTATTGGTTCAGTCAGGTGAGTTTGTGCTACCCCAAAAAAAAAGGCGCCACTGTTTGTTCCAAGCTTCAGCGCAGTTAAAAAGAAAATGAATAAAAAGATTAAGCAAAGCGGAATTCGCTCGCTTTTTGCCCGGAAAAGACTTCTCGGGCTAAAAGCAAGCAGATTCCGTTTTGGCTACTCTTTTTTTTTTTTTTTTTTAACGCCGTATTTTAGGCGGCAAAGAAATAGAAATACCTCTCCGGCACAGCCGATTCACGGAGGATACTCTCAACACTCAACTAAAAACGGCGTCGCGTACGTTATGTCAGGATATCGTTGGAGCGACTCATCCCATTCGTTAAATATTGGCTAAACCAAAATGGTGTGCGCACAATCTTTTCGAATAGATCCAATATCGGCGACATGCGGTGTATTGCCTAGGCTGTATATTTACACGTCTTCGGTCACCTTTTGCGAGGGGAGGTGATTTTTTAAATCGAAGTTGAACTGATAAAACTGATGCACGCGCAACACGTAATTTTCGGCTCCTCTCGGACGAAGAGTTCGATGGGAGTTGCAAAAAACATTCTCTAGCACTTCCTAATCGTACGTGCATTTGTGTGGCGATTAATTATATTGGATGTTGGTACCGCCGTACATCAGCAACCGTTTCATCAAAGCAATAAACATGAACGGTTATAAAATCATGGGTGTAATCGACAGTATCAACATTACGCCCGTCTCACACCGTGTGGATGAAAAGTGTGTGGACGTCCGTTAAAAACCACTTGACCGGGGACGGAAGCATAGAGCACTGCTCATCGTCATTTGCGCCGGGTTGTCGGGCAAAAACCGGTACGAATAAATGGCCTCTCCTCTGGCGTGAAGAAAAACGGCGTCGATGACAATGATATTGACCGAACAGAGCGGAAAGCGGATTTGTGTAAGATTAATGTGACGCGCATTCTTGCACGTTCTCGTTGATGTCCTGAAGTTTTGACGGGACGCGGACCGATGCATCGCTACATAATTCCAAGCAATTTGAGCTACGTCTTGGTATTGCACAAAGTATAAAATCCACCGCTTAAAGCACATCTTAGATAAAAATTCAAGCTTGCTAATGCAGGCGACATTTTTTTTCCGACTCATTTCATAGCTTGCTCCTCGATTTGGGGCACATGCTGCTATAGCGCGATGACGATCAATCGATGTCACGATGTCTTTACCGGCTCCTCTCGTAGACAAGGGTTTCTTCGACGTGATTAACTCCGGCTCCTTGAAATAGTACAAGTCCATCACACCCTTTCTACACGTTATGACCGGGGGGTGTTGCGACGAGTGCCTACACCCTTCTAACACGATTTCCTGAGCATATTTCAAATTGTGGGTGTGATAGGGGTGTATGTAGGGTGAAAGCCTTCTCGTACACCCCTGTTACACCCACCAATACTCAAAATCGTGTAAAAAGGGTGTAGGAGGGGTGTAGGAAGGGTGTTGGTTAAAAAAAACACCCTTTTAACACGATTTTGGGTGTTAAAATATTTACTGTGTATCAAATACACTTTTTTTTTGTCTAGAAAACGAGTTAGCACAAAATTGTTACGATCAAGATTTTCGGGGATGTGCTCAGACAAGTCCTCGTGTAATGATTGTGTGCCTGTGTTTTAGTGAAATCCGTACAGGGAACTACACAATAAAGTGTAATTCTCACAGAAAGACGTAGTTATTCTCAAGACAAATGATTTTTATAATTAGAAGCACAACCGGTAAAACAGAAATGCTATTTTTACTTCTTTTTTTGAAGATAGGCGTTACAACTGAAACGTTTAGCCCCTGAGGTTCAAGTTTTCTCGCCCCCCCCCCCCCCCTTCACCACAATTTCGTTTGAACATAATGCAGTCTTCAGATATTTCAAGGATTAATGATTCGTCCTCTTAAAACTCGGCTATTGGACACCCTTGTCCGTGATATTTAGTAATGAACTGCAACCACCATCAGTTGGGGAACCACTAAACTTATAAAAGGTCTCTACTGGGTCAGTCCTTAAGGCTTCTTATAATCAAGTGCGTCTGTACGTTATACCACACGCAACCTGATCAGCTCACGTTACACATTTGGATCTTGTGAATTTCTGGGTCAAGCGTGACCTGACGCAGAAATTCAGAAACAAGGAGCGAGACATCGCGGGTAGGGGTCAGTAATTAAAAACAATTGTCAATTGAAACACGGAATCTTCGTAGGGGTAGAGCGAGCTTTTTAGCTTCGATAAAACTCCGGCGCACGCGCAGCAGACACCACAGAAGGCAACGAACGTCCGCTGCACGCCGATATTCTCCTGCAGGACTTCTGTTCCAGCAGCCGGTGTATAGAAGAGAAAGATACCAGTTGGAATCTAACACCAAATGGGACGCGAACTATTCATTTATTTATATTGCCTCATGACTGGAAACTGAATCATTCCCTCATGACTAGAAACATGCAAATGTTGTACCAGTACATAAATCTGGGGCCAGAAACACTGTTGAGAACTACAAACTAATATCGTCGACGAGTGTTTGGTGCGAGGTAGTGGAGCACACTATTCGGGCTGCGTTCTCTTTCGATACCCAATTGACTAAATTTGTCTATGAATTACCCCTATTGGTCGATAGTGGGAAGCAAGTTGACTGAATTTCTGTTTAATTTTAAAACGGCTTTGATACGGTTCCGCGCTGTTTTATTCTATAAAAACTGAAAAGGCTAAATATCATAATAACGTGTACAACTGGATTGTGAACTATTTGAGTGATTGTAAACAATCTGTGTTTCTAAATTGGGTGAAGTCACTACAAGTTGACGTAACTTTCGAAGTACCACAAGGCTCTGTGCTTGGGCCATTCCTTTTTCTAATACTCATGAATGACATAACGCAGGGAGGTACCTCGTCACGAAAATATGCGCTAACGACTACATCAGCCCTTAGTATCGGTTTCGATAGAATCTCTCTGGGATGTCTAAGTTGGGTATGACTCTCTGCATCCCAAAGTGTTGTCATGTAAGGTTTACAAGGAAACGTACCGTATGCCAATCAACATACGCCTTACACGGATAAACAGTAATGTTAAAAAGAAACAAAATACCTAAAAACACTTTTTTCTTACGGTTTTAAGCAAACGTTTTTCTTCTTGTCTGAAGCCCATTCTTGAGAATCGTATTCTATTCATCCCAGCAGTATACCATTAATAAAATTAAAAGACTTCAAAAGCCTGCCACGAGATTTGTCATATACAACTATAACTTTGATGGTAGTGTCTCCGCAATAAAAATTATCTGCAATGGAAATCGCTTACAGTAAGGCGAAAGTATTTTCGTCTCAAATGTTTTCATTCGATTTTTATGGTTTGTCAAAAATTGAAAAATCGCATTGCCCGTTTGAAACATTTTGTGTATCGCGCAGAGTATATCATGACCTAACAATTCGGTAATACATGTTAAATACAGATTTCTTTTTTGCGTGAACTACGAAAAGAATTGGAGTAGCCTGCCAAGCGATATTCTTATACCTAACAAAATCCTTTTTTTTTTTCAAACTTCAGCAATGTTTCTAGCAAACTATTTGATTCAAATATTGTACTTATGTTCTTTTCTTTGCGAACCGAGGTTGTTCTCTTTATGTGTGCTTATAACCGTGTATGAGCTTTTTCATACTACTTTTGTGTAGCTTACGTGCCTTGCTGATCTATGGTTGTTAAAATTTCAGTATTCTCTTTTTGATAGAGACTCACCTTTTACTGTAATACCCCCCGGGGCGCTGTAGGAAATAAAAAACAAACAAAAAATATTCCTCGTCCAGCGTAAAAGCTTTCGTTTTCGTTCCTTCGCCGTCTTCTCAATCTTATTTGTTGAACGTGATATATTCATTGGCAGCTTAAAGGGACCAGGAAATGATTTTCTAGCTTTTTTCCGAATTGAAGAACCCAATTCATCCTCAATATTTATAGAACCCCGAGCAGGAATCCGTTTTTGTTTTATTGCCTGCAGTTTTGAAGAAAAAAAAAAAGGAAATTTACGTTTTCTTTTTTTCTAGACTTAACCGGACTCGGCCACCAACATGTGCAATCACGTGGCCGTGCCGTAAAGTATGCCTAAGTTTCTACCGGAAACCGAAGTTGACCCAGCCGAGCGAAAGAGCCACGTTAGACACGAGCACTGCGTCGCACGGACGTAAGCGCTCGTCAGCAATCAATCCGTCCACAAATATTTGAATTCGCGTTTGTGGCCAATGAGTGCCGTGACGGCACTTATCATCGCTTGAGAATAACGAGCTCCATGGTGTGCTTAAGAGGAACGCTGGAAGCTTGGAGTCATCGTTCCGGGTCCCTTCACGGCCGCGTAATTTCTCATTTCGTTTTCTTTTTTTTCTTTTTTTTTTTTGAGGAGGAAAGTTAAGGAGGATAAAGATGAAAAATCATTTCACGGCCCCTGTAAGAAGTGCGGGACGCGGCGAGCCACAAGCATGTAATTATTCCTTTACAGCCTATAAGGTTCTGACATTAGCAGATAAGAACAGCGAACGACCAATCATAAAGACAGAAGTGGAAGCGTAATAAGACACGCTCGGCGTTCCTTACCGCCGAATTCAGAAACTTCACTCAAACTACACTCAAACTGAAGGGCCCCTCCACTTCTTCGAGGAAGGCGCGAGGGCCGGCGCTGGCCAATCGCGAGGACGGATGAATTCGGCGGTTAGTCTGCCACTACTAGAGTACAACAAATGAATATCCGACCGAAAGCCTACCGTACGGAACGCGGTTTACCGGACAAAACATTAGCGGGCTTTTTTTTTTTTTTTTTTTTACTCATAGAAGTTGGAGTTGGTGTACTAAACCCTAACAATAACGGTGTTGTATCACATAAACCTATTGCACTAAAAACTTCCAAAGCTTTAACAGTAAAGTCAATTCGTCTGGGCCCGCATCGCACCGGTGCAGTGCGGTTCGTGGTACACGGAAGGCTAGAGGGGAGAGGGGAGTTTTCTTCTCTCCCCGCCAACGGGCGGAGAGAGAAGAAAGAAAAGCTGGAGAAAAGCAAAATCAACTTTATACGACTATAAAAAAACAAGCACTTTAGTTTTTTTTTAAGTACCAGTAAATCCAGGCTTCTAAACGGGCAGTACCGCGTCTATGGGACGCGGAGGAAGCAGGTGGCATTATCATAGAAAAGTGGCAAGGCCCCTGATAATGATTTACGTAATTTCGTAAAGAGGAATTCAGAAGGAAGAATACAAGAGTCATGAGAAATGGGGGCCGTCTTTGGTCTACGCAGTTCATAATAATAATAATAATAATGTTAATTTTCCGTCGGAAAAAGTATGACGTATAATATGTCGTCACAGTAGCCCGGCCCATGTACTTTGATATTCAACCACGCAGGTAATATCGCTAGCAGGCTGCAGCTATTTTTTTTAAAGCAGACAGTAGTGAGTTTTAGCATTGCGTATACGTACAAACGCAAGCATTGGGCGTTTGCGTTAACGTTGCGTGTTGCACAGTGAGCGTGCGCGGAGCTTCAATCTGCGTATCGGATTGGCGAATGGCGACGACGCGCATGCGCAGGCTAGAGCACGCAACGCTAACGCAAACGCACAGCACTTGCGTTTGCTTCTTCGCAATACTAAAACTCTCTATTTAAGCGTTGCGTTAATACTGCGTTTTCCTTTAAGTTCGACCGCGTCCGACACTGCAAACTGACGGAGCCAATCAATTAAGCAGCGTAAAAAGTGCATCGTCACGTCGCTCGGTGTCTTTCTGCGTTTTCTATATCACTGGTCAAATCAACTTGCGCAAAAGTGAGGAGGTGCAGGATCATTGGGGCATTCACATAGGCGTGCGCACAGGGGGGGGGGGGGGGGGGGGGCAGGGGGGGGGGGACGCAAAGTTGGCCCGACTCGAGGCGCGACGGCGTCGGCGGTATAGGCCTCCTGCGCTGAAGCTTTGAGCAAACTACAGCGCCCTGATTTTGGGTAGTACAAGCTCACCTGATTGAGCATAACCCTATAGATATATATATATATATACTTATGGCACGTTGGTCGAGCTTTTTCAATTCTATGTGGTGCTAAAGAGCGAAAAAACAACTTTGGACGCCAGAAATCGGCCAAACTCAACGTTGCAAGAGAATCGAAAAGGCCAAATTCATGACACCACCACTAGGGCACGCGTCTCTTACCTCTGGGTGGTGACGTCACCACACCTGTGTCGCGACGCTTTAATTTTTTTTTTTTTTTTGATGTCTACTTTGGAACGCGTGAAATGGCATCTCTTGGCTCACGCTCTCAGCGTTTTAGCTTTGACGACGTTCGAATTTTTGTTCTGTCTTTGCATTTTCATCGTGATCTCGCCACAGAGTTATTATAATGTACGCTAGAGGTTCAAGTGGCGCTAGTGTGCTGACGCAAATTGAAGCAGACAGCAACCAGTCGAAAATTGACGTCCGGTAATGCATTTCTATGGGGAATAGTGAGTGCATTTTCTCCCTGCACTCGATCATAATAGCAAATATTCCAAATAATTCGTCCGTACTAGGTAGTTTGGAACATTTCTCAGTCAGGCCGACGAAAGAATTGGTCAGTTACGGCGTTTTTCTCTCGAATTCATCGCACTAAAAATGGTGCTAAAACGGTTTTGTACGTGTATTTATGTGCACTGTCGGACACTGTTAGCGCGAACGCGGCGTCGGCGATTTCCAGCATGGGGGAGATACATGCCAAACGAACGAAGGACATCTGAAAAATCAAGAGCGGCGGCAAGAACTACGCAGCAACACCGGACCAGTAACTCGCAGTGCATGTAGGATCAAAATAAATTGAAGGTCACGTAATCTATTCTGATTTTAATTGAGTACCGCTTTATTCTTTCTGTCATGAGCGAAGCTGCGTGTTCTACGTTCAAAATATCACCCGCGCGCTAGACATCTTTGAGAACAAGTGCGCGATAAAAGCTGCCCGGCAGAGAAAACCATACGAAGAGACACCTTTCATATCCCACGGACTTTATTCTCTACGTTGAAGGTTTTTATCCGCTCATGCACGACGGGATCATTTTCATATGGTGACAGGACTGTCATATTATCAATATACAAGCGTCGCCGGAATGCTGGCGAGCCTTGAACACACTCTATAATCGTTTCGAACGTAATTTTGCTTTGAATCGTCGCTTGTTTTTACACACCTGCTGAGGAACACACGTTTGGGACTGAAATGCAGCGAAGTTAAACATCGCTCACTGATGAAGAAAAATGCGCTAACTAAAGCAATTACACTTTTGCAATGTTAATTAAGACACATGCTATTCGGGACGACCGAAATAACGAAGGTGTTCCATGTTATTTTCCGGCGAAGAGACAAAATGCAAGCGCGTTTTCCCATAGGAATGCACAGGAGCACCGCAAAAGTAGACTGGTTGCTGTCTGCTTCAATTTGCGTCACGGAAGTCGCATAGACACTAGCGCCAGTTGAACCTCTAGCGTACATTAAAATAACTCTATGGATCTCGCGCTCCGCACCAGAGCAGGCACGCTTCTGCATGCGTGACAGTTTGAGACGCTAAAATTTGTACTACCCAAAACAAGTACTAATAAGCCTTACTCGCAGCACCCTCTGGGCAGCGCAGGAGGCCCATGGTTTCTTTTTCGACGGCATAAAACACCGACGCCAAAGTTCCCTCCTTGTAGTGCGCGCAACGAAAAAAAACAACCATAAAAACACGCCGCGACGCAGTCAGTCATCAAACAGTTCGCGAAAAAATCGCGTAGAATTTTGCTTTAGGCTTTTCACGATTAGTGAAAAGTACTATATCTCCCACGTGCTACACATTTTCAGTAATCTAGTGATAAAATATTTTTGCCACCACATAACATATCCATTAGTTTGTATAATGTTTGTTGAGCATGACATAATGAGTGCGTGTTATCTTGTTTCTATTAAATGTTTCTATCAAGCGCCAGAAAGTAAGATTATCAACTGTACATTTGGATGCTCAGAAGAAAAAAAATGGCATGTCATAGCGTTTATCTTCAATAATTACTAAATACTGTAACTTGCTGTTTCTCGTATTTTTATTCTGCGGTATATTCTCGTGTTTTTAAGCTTTGCTATTACGTTGTGTATTGGGTGGCGTTTTCCGTCCTCTGCATGAACGTCGCAGACGCCATATCACAGCTTTCGCCATGTGTAGGTGCACCCAGGCGTTTGCCCTGTATGTACACTATATTTTCCATACAAGCAGAGTCACGCTGAGGCAATATTTTTAAATATTCTGTGCTGTTAAAGATGGCATATGTGTCGTCTCTTTCTCTGGTTTAGAAAGAATTAAAAAAAATTGTATGCGCGTTGTGTCACTGACGCCTCAGCTGCGCAGGGACTGCCTTTCTTTGCGGACGTTTCACAAGAAAGTGAAACCTACTGCTTAATAATATTTTGTATATGTTACAATTCAATATTGTTGAAATAAACGTTCCGTAAACATATCTCGTCTCAGCACTACAATATGAGCATAAGGACATGAGTGGGAGTGCGTTGATACACCTTTTCCGTCTAACCTCGACCCAGCGCGTAACGTGCGTAGCCTCGACTCGGCGACTCGGCGCACAGCGGGAATAGTTCTTCCGGTTCTAACACTTCCGGTATGCGGGAGCAGGCCTAGCCGGCTGGCAAGATGCTGAAGTGGTGCGCGTTAAATCGGTTATGAAGTCCTTGACAGCGAAGTGAGTTGTAATAAGGTGGGTTAATACGTCGATGTATCTTGTCCGCGTATATTTGGTCATCGTGCTGCCACTGCGCAGTCGTTGGCTGCAGCAGCAATTTCCGAAAACGGAAGATAGCGCGCGACAAATTGTGCACCGAACACAAGAAGTCGCAAAGCGAATGCGGCTGTAACGTGTACACTTTGCATCGCTTCCCCGCTGATATCAGCGGGGAAGCGATGCAATATCAGCACATAAAAAAAAAGCAAATAGGCAGTATAGAAACCGACATTTACAAGTGCAGTAATAGGCCTCGACATGTCAAATGTAGAACGAATTTTGCAGCTTGTGGTGCAAATGTAAGACCCTGGGTGTAATGATTATTATTGGCTACTCAAGGTTTGTTTTTCATTCCGTTCATTCCTACGAGGATGTGCACTATAATTTTGTGGGTTGCTCGGTGGCGACGCCCGTTAAAATACGTTAATGGAAACAATACGAAAAGAGGGCGCAAAATATTCGTCGCCCCCCCCCCCCCCCCCCCCTTTCACCCCCACCTCCTGAATAGTTCAGACGCATCTGGGCGTCATACGAAGTAGAGATGTCCCGGTAACTAGCGATCGTAACTCGAGGGTGCACCAAAACAATAAACCGTTCGGCCCGCGTTGCCAACTCCCATTGTGAGTATTTCTGTTTTTCTACGATTAAACGATGATACTTCTATGCCCAGGGTCGCCCTCGCTCGCGCATAGAAACCCTCCGTTAGTCATTCGCAGAAGGCTGTCACTCTTCACAAACAACAACACACGAAGAGTAAACACTGGTAAACGTCCTCAGGAAAAGTGAACATGCCTCCGATTTCGATTACCGGCGACGCTGGAGACGAACCTCTCGGCGCTGTTGGCGCCATGAAGGCGAATAAACACGCCAGAACACAAGAATAATTCACACTTTCAATAACAAACAAATTAAGAACTCACTAAAGGTAAACAATGAAGATACGATGCACGGGGTCAATGGGGACAACGCGGGAGCTAGGAACAACGCTGCCCTCCGCATACCAAAATGGGCGCACAACAACCGTACGCCAGACGGCGCGGCTGTCGCTGCAACACGCAAGATGGCGACGACTACGCGGAAAAGGTGTATAGAAAGCGGGGGAAAAAGGGGGGGGGGGGGGGGGGCGGCGGGGGCGCTCTGGGGAAACCTCGCCCCCCCCCCCCCCCCCCCCTATTGAAAAATCCTGCGCACGCCTATGGGCATTCCCTCCGAATGCGAATGATTTGTTTAGTCGGTGATCGGAAAACGCACAAACACGACGAGCGTCGTGACTAGGCACTTTTTGGAGCGGCTTGATTGGTGCCGTCAGATCGTAGCGTTGCCTGCGGTTCGGCTTAGAGTGAGACGCCCGAGTGCAACCGTACATACTCATGCCTGTAAATCAACTTGACATTGTACATATCTCCCGCAGTTCTCAAGTTTGGTATCATGCAATAAAAATAAAAAGTATGCATAATGTTTTCAATTTAACGTCGGCTACCGTGTCTTGCGGAATGAGTGTGACAAAAAAAAAAAAGCAACTTGTACGCGTTAACAATAAGTGTCCTCCTGCCGTCGATTCCGCTTTTTTTTTTTTTTTTTTTGCGCATCTAATTGGTCACAAATTACGCGTAAATACTTCGCATGGTTTTACTGAATTCTTCATTCAGCCTTAAATTCGTGCCTCTGGGAGTGGTGTGTAGGATGCTGTATGGTGGAATCAATAATCGATGTTAATATTCTCTATACAATGTAAACTCGTACAACCCACGTAATGGTGATGTTCCTTGCCGAGTGCCCAAGGTAGGTCCGGTAGTCATTGATCAGCATTAATGGGTCGTAAACAAGAACGGAAAACTTTACTTCAGTAGGAGTTATTTTCATTTGTTCCGCCATAAAAAATACCGTTTGTTTTTCCCGCGTCACGAAATCCTCTAAATTTGTTTCTAATTAAGATGCTTTATGGGTACAACTTCACTTTTCAATATTATGCGTGCTTCTTGAACGTACGACGCCGACGGCGACAGACTCAACTTTGAAGTCTGTGGCCATGCGATATACCAAGTACCGGTTGTACGCGTATAACCTGATTCAGTTTCTAGCTGGATTAGTTCTAGATTAATGTGCCTTAAAGCGCGTTGCATATACCTTTAGCGATGCGCCCATACATCGACATAATTCTGTGGTTGCCCCGGTAATACCGCACCATCATTCAACGATTATCTCAAGTTATCCGCGTTCGTAACACCCTCCCGGTAGTTTATCACCAACAACCACAGCGCCTCCATCCCTGACGTAGCGGTCGGATGCTTTCATAGGCGTTATTTTCGATTTGTTTTTAATGAAAAAAAGACGATAAAGAAACACGCCATCGGTTTCATATCGGGCCTTTGCAGCACCGCTATACCTCCCTCTCACAGACGACCTCGAAAATACTATACACGCCTTTCCATCCCCGCACTATAGGGGGTAAAAGACTGCTTTGGCGCCCACCTCCCAACACGAACTAAATCTTTACCTTTTCTCCATTATAACACCCGCGAAAAAATCCCCCCGACAGGGCGGCTTTTTACGGAAAGAAGGAGAGAAAGGAGGAGCAGGAGGAGGAGGAAGGACCTCCCCACGTTGTTAACAGCCGCTCGTTAACAAGGCGATGGAGGCGGCGGCGAAAACGAGAATAGCGCCCGCTGCGTCCCCAAAAGAGCGTCTTGGAAACGCATAACGAGCTAGACGTCCGCGAGGATGTGGATGCATAACTCAGATACGCTGGCGTTGATCTGCCTCGAGGTTCCGTCTCGGACCGTCGTGTTCCCCGCCGGTCGGCGGAAAGCGTCACCGTGGAGACCCTTCACTCCGTTTGGGGTACTGGGCAACGACGGCAGCGGCGGCTATTCGGCAGCGAGCGGCCGGAAAGGGGTCCTCGGGGACGCTTAAAAGTGGGAACCGCACCAAATCGGCCGTACGGCTCTACGGGGAGCCATCGTACGTTTCGGAATGCCCGTCGCCTTCTTCTCTCTCGCTGGCTTTCCCGCGTGCACGCTCTTTCTGCTTGCGTTGCCCCTGCGAAAGAGAACTCGATCTTTGTCTGGGGTCGTTCGACTGAATGGTTGCCGACGCTGACTCAAAGCCCGGAACATCTTTTGCCTTTTTACTTGTGGATGGATAGTATGCTGGGCTTTTCTCATCGTCGAGAAGTAACTAAGAGGTGTACGTCCGAATGGCTTAGGGGTATTAAAGTCGCAAGAAGCTGAAGGTGATGTGGCTTCATCCATAGCTACATTTTGTTTCTGGGGCAAAGGGGGAAAAAAAGGGGGGGGGGGGGGGCTTGTAGGTAGATAGAAGCTTTCTCGGTGGCGGTTTCTTTTCATCTTGAATATCATTGTCTCTGGGGTGCCAGCATCACTTATTATTGTTTAAAAAAAAACACATTTCCAAATTGCATTGGTGCGCTTTAACTTGCTTCGCGTCTTGAAGCGAAAGGCCTATTTAGAATTGTGATGGAATAAAAGAGGGCGCGTGAATTTAGGGCGTCCGCTTCCATAAAAGTTTAAATATCGTGAGTCAGATGAGTTTTTTTTTTTTCTTTTCTTCAACGTAGCGTGATTGTTTTCATTCCCTTTGACGAAACGAAGTCAATCATTATCGCGAATTAAAATTGCAATATTCCCTTTCGAGTTTATGGGCATAGAAACGAATTGACTGCGGAGTACAACCTACGATGTGCAATCCTCAAAAGCCTGTCCAGTTTGAACCACACTTATAAATTAAGCTTGGACAAAGATCTTTATATATATGCTCACTTCATCACTTTTATTTTCGTAGTACGGTGATAAAGTTCAAGGTGTGCGTTTACAGTGTATCCAGGCACACTACTCAACACGCTACACACGTTTATACTGTACTGTAGAATCCACTAATAAGGTCAAAATTATACTCGTTACAAAAAAAAAAAAAAAAATACAAAAAACTACGCTAGTTAAGGAACTCTTCATTTAATCATGAAAGTATATTTTGTCTTGTAAATATGGAATTATTCTAACAATTTGTCTCATAAATAAAATTAAAAAGCATACCACACAAAAAAGTAGTTTGCCAGCATTATCACTAACTTACCGTAATAAATATGCTCCCAATGCCTACAAAAAACATTTACAAAAACATACTTACAGAAAACATTTATTTAGAAAGATTTTTTTTTTTCAATGACCAAGAGGACGACATGCCATTTATTTAATTTATTTGGAAGTTGGTGAGCATCATGAAGAACTGCTAAATAAACTGATCGAGTAACGCGTTTGGAGCTTACTTTTCGTCGCTCGTCAATGTAAAAAAGTGCAATTTGATTTTTTTTAATTTTTTTTTTTTTAATTTTGTTTACATTATTTTAACGCAATGCAGCAAATTCCTCCTCGGAGTTTGCTCCTCGGAGTTCGCAGAGTTTGCTTCTTAAAGTTCGCGGAATTCGCTCCTCGAAGTTCGCGAAGTTTGCCCCTCGAAGTTCGCAGAGTTCGCTCTTCGGAGATCGCGGAGTTTGCTCCTCCAATTTCGCGGAATTCGCTCATCGAAGTTCGCGGAGTTTGCTCCTCGAAGTTCGCGGAGTTTGCTCCTCGGAGTTCGCGGAGTTTGCTTCTTAAAGTTTGCGGAATTTGCTCCTCGACGTTCGCGGAGTTCGCCCCTCGAAGTTCGCAGAGTTTGCTCCTCCGATTTCGCGGAATTCGTTCATCGAAGTTCGCGGTGTTTGCTTCTCGAAGTCCGCGGAGTTTGCTCCTCGGAATTCTCGAAGCTTGCTCCTCGAAGTTCACAAGATTTTCTCCTTGGAGTTTGCGGAGTTCGCTCATATCAGACAAATTATTAAAGTAGCTAACATCCCGAAAACCACAATGCGTGGCTTGTTGTGTTTCCGCTTCATGCTTAGTGATTGGTTTTAAGGCGATCTTGTCGGATAATTACTTCATCTCATTGGCTGTAGACTGCTTATGAGATGCGGGGGGCTCGCCACGCCTCGCGTTTTTGAAGTTGTCTCTGACTACAGCTAGCGCAGCTCTCTCGTTTGATATCAGAAGCAAAACAAATTAAGCAGGCCGCGTAAGAATGTACAATCTTGGCCATGGCAAACACGATTGCGGGCTTAAACTTGCACCAACTAAGAATTAAAAAAAAAAAAAAATCCTTTCCCTACAGGGGTTTTTTTTTTGCGCAGAAAACAGAAGCACTTGTTCAGACCTGCAATCGGCAATTTGTTGGGATATTTATGATAGTTTCCGCTAAGTTTGCGTTTACATGTTTGCCACCATTTTAAAGTGATTTTTCTACAAATCAATTGCAGTTTTTTTGTTCTGTTTTTTCCAATGTTGGGCGTATACTTGGGGAAGTCAGGGTTTGGTAGGGAATAATGTAGCAGTTATTTTCACTTGAGATGTAAGGATTATTTTGTTTGTATTTTAAGACAGCCTAGGTGCTTTCCGTTTTATTTTCTTATGAAACACAAGACCTGTGTATGTTCCGCAGAGTTTTCAAATGTGTTTAAGAGGAGGGGGGTGGGGAAGGGGACGGAAACTAAGCATATGTTCTTAGATATCTGTACATTGGCCAAAATATTGAACTATAGAGGGGACGCTTTGTCCAGCTTGTTTCCCTCAGAATCTGGTGTCTACACAACACAAGTCCCGTGGACTGCATTTCAAAAGTTTTCTTCCCCGATCAAGTGTGGACCACAAAGCGGACCCAATTTCTGCATTAGCGTTCGGCTTTGGTCCACGCACACTGCGGAGCGCAAATCTGTTGGCTTTTTTCGCAGGAGTTGTGGAGACGTCAGAACGCTGAGCTCCGATTGGCTCTGACTGGAACTACAGTGGGTAAACCTCAAGGCAGCTACCATTCAGGTTTACCCACTATTCTTCCAATCATAGCCAATCAAAACTCGGCGTTCTGACGTCACAATCAAAACTTGGCGTTCTGACGTCACAATCAAAACTTGGCGTTCTGACGTCACCGCAACCCCTGTGCCAGAAGCAGGCGAACTTGTGCTCCCCATTGATGCTTCACCGACTGAGCACAAAAGCCCCAGACAAGCGCTGACGCAGCGTTCGGCTACGTCATCGAAGCGCTGCACGAGAAGCACAAACAATTCATTTATATTCTCAGACATGGTAACCCTGGAGCGAGGGGACAAAGAAGGACGGGCAGGCGCTCGCTTTAATTGTTATTGCTGTTGCCCGGGTTAGTTGTTAGCTTAGCCGCTAGGGGCGCCAGGGTTGCATCTCCTCCCGATAGAATAGCGGCTAGAAAAAATAAATTGTTTTGTCTGGAACGTTTTTTTATTTTCTGGGTTATAACGGCATCCACCCCAGTTAACTCAATCAGGTAACAATAACCCGAAAGCAAATTTCCGAAAAAAAACAAAAAACAACCAGAGCGAAGTAAAAAAAAGAAAGATAAACAAAACAATTTAGGCAAATATTTGAGTGTCCCCAAATATTGCTTCGACCGCACTGGTCATCCGCGTGTGCGTGTAGAAGAGTGTGTGTTCAATGACTGGCAAAGACATCCGAGATCTCCGAAGAGGGGCAGATGTGTGCGCAAGGCGTCTCTCGCGAGACGACGGGTATAAAGACGGAAGCACGACAGAAGGTGTAGCCCTCGGCAAACAGTGCGATTGCGTGCGGAAAAAAAAGAATAGTAAGAAAAAAAGGCATACCGAAGGCCAGAGGAACAGATTCAGACGTCAGGGACGTGCTCTGACTAGTGATGAGTGTCTCGCGATCGACAACGCGGTTTCACCTCTCAAGCTGGGACCTCAACTCTTCGCCAATCAATCGCGAGGATTTTCACTTATCGCGTGGCCTCATCTTTCGACGTTTCCCGGACACGCCACTACTAAGACATGTCCCTACACATCCCCCCAAAAGCGGCCATAGCCAGGGCAAGAGAGTGACTTCTCAATTGAAGAGACGTTATGATGTTCGCAGCGTAACACTGAAAACATAGCGAATCTCTATTTTTTCGTGTTTTTTTATATGCAAGTTTTTTTTTGTTTTTTTTTGTCATAACGTTAAAATAAATATTGTAAATATATATGCCTTTTAACGAATCTGGAGTACCTATTTCCCCGTAAAGCACTTGAAAGCGCCTCCCTCTAATCTACGCACTGACTGATGAAAATATGTTTATACGTCGAAAAAGATTCTCGTACTGTGGCACTGCGCAAGTCGTTGGTGCATCATGCTCAGTATGACAGCGCAGACTATTTTTGCTTCTAAACATATTTTCAGCTTCGTAACTCACCGAGCTCTCTCCGTAGATAGTAGAAATTTGCTTTCCCAAGTGTTTTGCGAGCAAGTAAACGTTCCAGATTTTCTGAGGATGTGACTTAACGTGTAATGCTAAATTGAAATTGGTAATAGGCGATTATGTACTCATATACGTAAACCTAATTTTGACAACAAATTTAAAAGTGCATGCAAGGGTCACTGAAACAGTTTTGAGACACTCGTCACCGATTGCAAACACATTGTGAAAAAGAATCTGGTCCTGGTCGATTTCATACTGCAAAGCTCGCAGCCACGAGTGACGTCAAACGCAGCTGTAACGTCATGACCCTATCGACTCGCTAAATTTGTCGTGAAACTTTTTCCTACTGAATTTAGCCGAAAATTACCCCGCCAAAATTAGCGGAAAGTTTTCTCCCCAAATTAAGCAGAAACTTTTCCCGCCACATATAATGGAAAATTTCCCCGCCAGATTTGGTGGAATAGTCTCAATGAAAACAGGTGACGTCACGTGGCACGTGACGCTGCTGTCTAAACCACGTACACACGCTTACACGGCTTAAGGACGAGCGCGGGTTTCTATGAGAAGGCTTTGCGAACGGGACCCGATAACGCTGTCGCGTTCCGCTCTTAAACGTAAAGCTTAAGCGTCCCGGAAGTTTTTAGAGAACAGCTCTTAGGGGCCCGTTTTCGAGACGAGCCCCGAGAGCGGGAAAATTCTCGTCACGTCCCGCCAACACCGATTCAATTTCCCGCTCAATTTAGCGGGGAATCGACGTCACGCGCCCTCAACAGCAATTAGGAAGTTTTCGTAAACCGCGTTTCCCCCTCCACTAAGCCATTCACAACGAAGCAGCCCCTACTGCGCCGGCGCGCCGATGGTCTTGAATGTAGAGTTCCGGCTAGCGTAGCCGATTGCGGAGAGCGTTGCGGGACAGCAGGAACGATCTACGAAACCTCCTTATAGACCTTTTCCACAAGGGCGCCGCCATCTTCAATCTTCGTCACTTCCAGTATGAGCGAAAACATTGTTTTGCCGTCGCCACGCCAATAGAAGGCATTTAGGATAAAAGCTTAACCGTCTCACATTTTTGTTTTGCATCCCCTCTATATTTTACCACTTGCAGGTTGAAGCGTTTTAATATTTTTTCGTCGCCCATACCGGATGCGCTTATTAGGTGGCTGGGGACGAGAGTACACGAAAAAGGTCTATAGACCATTCCATTTAGCGCTCTCTGGGCGGCACCATTTTGTTCGGCCGCAGCGCCCTCTCCACACATCCGGGAAGTTCAGCGGGTTCGGCGCGGTAAAACGAGAGAGAGGGCACGCGCCCGAGTTCGCTAGCAGACGACAAACCGGGAGGTTGCCGTTCTCCATCTTTGGGCTGTATCGGCGGGCTCTACCGAACATCGAACTCTCGCTCGTGGCTGCCGTTGTGAAGTGGTTCGCGTTCTTAGAATAGTTGTGGCTACTCCAAAATCAGCCTATAACTCTCTGTTGTTCTATTTTGCTAAATGATCAACTAGCATATCTTTTTTTCCGTTACTTAAATAGCAGTTGAGTCAGCCGGCAGCACTACCCTCAACTACTGCTTGTATTGCGGCAGGAAGGCACGTTTTATTTATTATTTCAGACTTCCACTCATGGTCGCTAAAGGCCTACACCAGTACGAACTTTTGTATAGTAAAAAAGGTACAGCAACCGGATTTACTTTTCGCCAAAGAGACCGGCCAATCTGACACAGTTTTCCCTATTTTTGCTTTTTATTTGCACGCAGCTAACAGCGCAATTCGACCCTGTGAGTCTTTTTATCTTGCATAGTATTACACGATAACTGGCATACCAAAATCTGCGCATCTGCGCTTGAAAGGTCTGAAATGACGCGATTTTAAACAGAGTTTGCACGCCAGCCGGACGCTAGCTACAGCCCACTCGGCGGAGCGGACGACGTTCGGGGTGAGAGGGGAAGTGCATTTTTTTCTCTTTTACCCACTCTGCTATGACCCTAATGGAACGGCCTATTGTCCTGCGAAATTTAGAAGGAAAATTGACGTCACGTGACCTCGACACCAATTCAGTTCCTCACTAAATTTAGCGGGAAAATAGACGTCACGTGACGTCAACAGCAATTCGATTCCCCGCTAAATATAGCGGTGAATTGAATTGCTGCTGAGGTCACATGATGACAATTTTTCCGCTAAATTTAGCGGGAAAACTGAATTTATTTTTTAGGTGACGTTACAAGAAGTCATGTGATGTCATTTTCCCCGCTAAATTTAGCGGGGAAGTTGAATTGGTGTTTGAAATCATCTGGCGTCTATTTTCCAGCTAAATATAGCTGGAGGAGGAGGAAAGGAGGAGAGGGTACGAAAGAGGAGGGGGGTATACCTTCCCCTCCGTACCCTCACCTCGTCCTCCTCAAGAGCTGCGCTCTAATTTCGCATTACAGAGAATTGCAAACGTCTTTCATTTTTGGTACCATTTTACCGGTGCCAGTTTTTGAGGATCCGTCAACTTGTGTGGCCCTTAACGAGAATTAACTTTTCTCGGGCAAAGGTAAACTCGTGTTGAATCTTTGAAACACTTGGAAAAGTAATCTCCAAGACTTACTCAACTGCAGCGAAACCTAATCGAAGGTCCTCTCTAGCCAGTGTCTGAGCAGAAACAATGTTTTCTTTATTCTCGGCTGTCGATGGCCTCTCAGTATTTAGATCATCTTTAATGCTCCATTCACACCGGCTTTCGCGCTCGATTTCATCATCCAATTCACGTCAATTTGTACTGCTTAACTATGCCACAACGTTTGCAACCGCTTTGCGAATGCGCCTCAGCTGCCAGTCTCAATATGGCGTTAGAGGGGTGCAGTGCGCGCAAATACACGAAATAAAGAAACATTTTGTTGCGTGTCACAGTGCAATGACCTCAAAAGCAGGGGACAGCTGTTCGATTACATTCCACTTTTTTAAACCTTATTTTAAATCGTAAAACTTTATCGCTTGAATAGCCGGTCTCTCAATGTCCATGGTCAATGACAAAAGGAAGCGAACGTTCGTAATCAGCTCGAGTTCGCGGCTGACTCTAGCAGGCGTTGTGGTAGCTTATGGAGGATACTACTGCCAGAAAATGATGTGACTCTGCTGTGATACACTTGTTCTCTGCCTCCATCTGCTCTGCTCCCCACATCTCGAAATTTGTCTAGTGACATACATGTTTTTAATTTGTTTTCGAGGAGAAGCAGTAGAGGACAAGGAGACACGGCATATAGTACGTGTCTTCTGTTTTTCGAGGACACGCCCTGTCTCCGAAAGTACATTAACACGACGTAAGCGCCGAGTTTAGTTTTTAAGACCGATAGCGAGTATATTCCTGCAGGGCTCTGTAGCGCCACTAAGCTATGTATTTTTATTTGCTGATCTCAACGCAACAGCAAACCAATGTTAGCCCACTTCTGTTTGTCACTCACTTCCTTGAGGAATAAGTCACGACATATGCGTGAGCCAGTGATTCTTTATCTGCCAGCTTCCACTTTGTTATTTCCACGAAGTTCACCTATTATTTTTTTTTTTTTTATATTTGTTTCTGATGTACGGCGATGGATTGCATTTCAGACCTCGCCTAACGTAAAAAAGAAAAAAAGATGGGCAGCCATAAAGGTTGAAAACCAGGGTAGAATGTAGGGGAACCAAGAGACGATCAAACATCTCCTTTTTAAAGGCGAGTGGCTCGATGCTAATGATAAAACCTTTATTCGAGAGGGCCCGCATCATACACGGGGCTTTACAAAGAGAGCGATCGGGTCGATGGGCAGAAAATGACACGCTCTTAAGAATACCAAAGAGTTCCGCTATTTGGCGTAAAAAAAAAGCTTTCCTCCTCTGAGTTTAACTCTTCTTTCGCTCGGTGAGGATTGCGAGCATTTTTGTTTCTAGGCCCTGGTCGATAACGTCCAACTTTTTTTATAAAGTTGAGAGTCGGGCTTTAACAAGGAAAAAAAAAACAACCTTTCCCGGCTTTCGCTCGAGTAAAAAAAACAAAAAACAAAAAAAAAAAATAAACATGGGAGGGGGCAAAATAATTAAGCAACAATTTTCTGAATACAAATTATGAATGTGTATTTTTCCGTGCATCTCTACTCGCTCAATTTCCTTGGTTTTACTTTGGGATTCCTTGGTTGTAGAGATCGAACAACAACGCGATATTAGGCAGTTTTAGCAGATCGTTTTTCTCCTCCTCTACGGTATCGGTAAAGCAAACGCCACAGCTGCGCATGCGCGCCGCCAGCCTCGACTGCATAGTTCAACGTCATGTGGCGGATTACGAAGCGGTATGCAGGTGTTTAGAGGGCTGCGGAAACGGTCTACTAAAACTCCCTATTGTCTGCGGCATTCCGCTGAAGTAATTAAAATCTGCAAAATAAAAAGCACACTTGAAGGATTGAAGGTGTCCCCAGGGAAAACGGTTACAAACAGTAATTTTTTTCTTTACTTTTTACAACGTTGCATTTAAAGCCTGGATTGCTCAAGCATTCAATGTCGGTATGCGACCTCATTTGTTTGTTTTAATAATTAATGCGTTTTTCGTTTTGCTTATGATATGCCACTCCTAGCTACTGTATGTCTTACAAGGAATGAAAGCATATGTAAATAAAGAAATAAATACATAAAAT
The DNA here is from genome assembly GCF_016920785.2 of Ixodes scapularis. Lineage (NCBI taxonomy): Eukaryota > Metazoa > Arthropoda > Arachnida > Ixodida > Ixodidae > Ixodes > Ixodes scapularis. The sequence continues at coordinate 119,797,064 of NW_024609835.1, forward strand.
AGAATGGACTAAGTGTAATAGATTGAATGTTCGAAAGAAAAAGTAAAACAGATAATTATGTGCTATATATGAAAACAATCTAATACGCTAGGAACGTTTTATTAAATACCTTAAGACTTTCACGGATAATATTAAGGTATTACGCCTATGTCTACATATATTTTCTAACCCAATATCAATCGTGTAAATTAAACTTGCCTAAAATCGAATGTTAAGCCTCTTGAAAACTAAACAGAGAGTAGTGACTAGGAATCGGAGAGAGTAAATTTAATAAGAGAGCAGACTCAAGCCCTGCTGACGCTAATGATATTTTTGGGTTTTTTTTATCAAAAATATTATTCAATATTGCCACAAGTAGACGCGCAATGTTGTGCTACCAAATAAGTTGGTCTGCGATGAACAGAAAATAACTTTGAGACGTTACGGGTATGCGCACTGTCTTGTCCTTGCCTGTGTTGCAGGTGTTTTTGTGGCTCTAATCAACCTACGCCAGTCTGTCCTCACTATTGCATATTGTGAATGAAAATGTACTTATCTTCAAATGCAGTTGCAACTTCAGAGCAGTCAATTCGTACCATCTTTATTTGTTACACATTTTCGGCACTGATTTGAAGTCCAGAGGGCTCGACCAATGACGTCGCGGACGTCCAATATATATTTGGTGTTCTTTGACGTAAACACGTTTTATTTTGGATGCCGCCGACAGCATTTTGAAACGTCGGTCGGTCGGCGAGTGTGTGCGCGTGGTCGGGTGCTCGGCGGTGTACTCGCTGGTGTGTGTCGACGTGCCGCCTGCGCTCGTCGCGTATCAATTGCCGACATCCAGAAACAGTGTTTTACAATTTCGTTCGCCCGGTGCCGTCGGTCACTCCTGTTGCAAAAGAAGATTCGAAGTGACTACAGTACCGTGACCGTCCGACGGCACTTTTGCAGAGCGTTCAAGTGCCGCCCGAGGGTACTCCACCGACGGCACTTCGCGTTAAGTGCCGTTCGAAAGTCTCGTGTAAAACGAATTGTCAAAACAAGATTTTCGAAGCTGTAGCATAGCTTAGTGGTTGAGATGTCTGCCTTATACGGAAGTGGTCGTGGGTTCGATCCGCGGTGGAGGCTTAGTTTTCTTTCTTTTTTATTTTCGAACATTTTGTTTTTTGGGGCATTTGGCGATATTTACGACATTTATTTCTTACGATTAAACCAAAAAAAAAAAAAAATATTGTTGTCGACGACAGTGCTAAAAGCGCGAGCTAGTTGCACCCTGGATTTCAAGTCGGTGCCGAAAATACGCAGCCTTCCTCCGCTTTACGTTTTTGCAGCGCATTTCGACAGACACGAGCTCCCGGTTTGGCAAAAAAGAAAAAAAAAAAGCATGTCTTTGTCGCCAGGTTTCGTCACCTCCTCCGGAATTGCAAATGTATAAATACTTCGTTTCGGCTCAAGTACAGACGCAGCCGACGCTACGAGCTAATGTGATCAACGAAAGAGCCTCCAAAATTGAAGTCACTATAGGCCTTCCCAGTACGTTGTTTGTACACCAACGATAGAAAACGTACATAAACGCGAAGAACACAATGAAGGTGAGCTCTTGACTCTGGCTGATTGGTCACATGAACACGTATTGCTTCGGCTGGGTCTGGATCTACTTAATGTGAAACGAAGTATAGAAAACCACTAACGAGGATCAGTAGCTATTGCTCACGTCGCCATCGCGTGGCGGGTCGCAGCGCACCCTGCACGCCACTCGATCTCGTCATTATAGCGTGCGAAATGCGCGGCTTCGTGGGCGATCGCTTGTGGGGCTTGATTCGCGCTTGGCGTGAGCGCAGCGCGAAGCGAGCGAGTGACGAATGACGATGCCCCCGGCACGCGTCTGGTCGGGGCGGTCGTGCATGCGTCGTTCCCGGCTTTCGAGTTTCGACAGCGTCACTCTCACTCGCGCGGTAGGCACGCCAACGGGCCATAATGAAGTGGCTAGAGGTTGCCGTCTAGACTGGCTCGCAATCGCGGGACCCGCAAGGTGAAACATAGATTGAAGCGCGTTATTTTATTTTCACGCGATGTTCGAACACACCGGTCATCAGTCGCCTTCCACTGGGGAAACCCATCCTCGTATGTGCCGCACGTACAATGCTTATCAATGCGATTTCTTTTTATTGGTTATTATTTGAATAATAGGGGTGTTTGCTACACTGTAGCAAGCTTTACATTTACCGTTCGTGTACGGTAGTTCTCCGCCGAATTCCATCGGTCCTCGGCGTTTGATACTTTTGTAAATGATTAATATAATACATTATTGTATATAGCATACTGGTTGTAGTTGCATTTCTAGCTACTGTTTCTTGTCCATGTACCAAACTGTATGTGATAAGTTACTTCTGTCGTTGTCGAACTTTTGTTTTCTGCCTTGGTGGTAATTTATTTTGGTAAACTATTTGACGTATATTTTTGTATTGATATATAGGGTGTACCAAGTCACCGGGCCTGATCTAAAATTGACCGTAAAAATTGACGCCTGCATGTAGAAATATAAACTTTTCGTGAAAGGTGTATTTCACAGGTCGGTTTTATTTTTTTGTAAAGTTAATATTAATAATAATAATAAATTTATTTACGCAAGGTGTATTCAGGACGGCACTAGGCAGGTTCGTCGAGCCAGCAGGGGCTTGTAGGACTGAACCTAAGTTGCAGTGGAAAAAAATAGAGTTTCGGGAAATAATAAAATAAAGCATAAAAACACCACATGGTTTCTTCAGTTGTGAAAACTACATAAAAATGTCAGACAGAAAGTTATTGTCAGAATCAAAGAAAAAAATATACAATACAAATATAAGCTATTTTTCTAGTAGAAGGAAAAAAAAGAGGTATGGCTAAGTTTCAGTCGTATCGTATAAGAGCTTGATGATAGAAGGAGTCATACACATGCACACACACGCAGATACGCGCACACACAAGTACACAGGCATTATTGCATTACACTACACAAAAAAATGTTTGTAAAAGATAGGACCCAGAAACTTGCCAGGGTCAACGGAAGGCGGCGACGAAGACGACCAAGTCGAGTTATGGGGTGTGTTTCGCGCGCGCATTCATAAATGGTATCGTGAGAAGCGTCCGAAGGTGTAACCAACTTCGAAAGTAAGCAGACGACACGCAGACGGAATCCGTCAGCAGCAGAAGCGCCGTCTTTATGTAAACTTGTTTTTTTTTTTTTTACTTTGAATTTTGATTTTATTGTCCGCAGTTATTGTTAAACCATAGGTACATTACAAAAAGATTATGCTCATTTTAATAAACCTTGGCTGTGTTCCAAAATTTACCCGATACGACTCCGGAGTAAAGGTTTTGTACCTTGGCGTTTCAAAACTTACTCGCTGACGTCAAAACTCGCGTTCCAGAAGCGGGTTGTTTACTCCGGAGTAATTACTCACGCTACCCTCCTCTATCGGGGGGTAACGTCGAATCAAACCGAGTAAATGCGTCACATGATCTCTTCGTCGTCTGCCTTCTGCGCCGACTGCAGTCAAAGCTGGTTTTCTCCGTTGGCTTTGGTGGCGAACATTCGGAATAACAAGGAATGAGGTGCAGCCATTTATGTGTGGTTATTGCAATTTGATGCTTTCAACGCAGGAATTGATTGCACCACATCCAGACCGTGCACCTTCCCTTAGGAAGGTATACTTGTTGCTATTATCAGAGTGCGAGCGTAAACAGGAGCTTCTCCGCATCCTCGCCCTCGGCGTTGGAGGAAACTCCGGATTCTCAGGTTAAAATATGAAAATGTTCGAACGCAATAGATAATGTGAAAATGTTTTTGTTTTTTTCCCCATAGTGCGTGTAATGAGAGGATAACGCTTGTAAAGCAGTGAAGACATCGATGACTTTATATATTGATCAGTTAACAACCGCACCACATCTCCCTCCCTAAGAAATCGCCTATAGCGGTTTCGAAGTTCTCTCTGTGATTTTAAAATCATATTCGCGTTACAGCGAACGTCGGTTACACATCACTGTTCAGACAGCCCCATACGCTCTCCGCTACACGGTATGGAAGCAATGTCCGCAAAACGTTATTGGTGCTAATTACGATGAGTGGAACATATTCGTTTATGGCACCTGGACTAGACTTACAGCGATCGCGTAGAATAATCAAAACAAAAATGTTGATGTCTAACTGAAAGGAGTAAGTAATTTTTATCTCAACATACAGCCCAAAAGAAAGGCGACCAAAAGGAGCTGGTGGAGTCATCTCAGAAAACACCGCGTCGTCACTGTCAAAGAAAAAGTTCGAAGCGGTTAACATCATCGTCTCTACGTGGTTTCTCTAAAATCAAAAGAGATCTGCTATTTTTTGCCACCGCTACTATGTCTTCTTTTTGCCGTAGCCCAACACGAAGCCAATCCGCGTAGTGTCCAGGTGATTATCCCGGCCGTGCGAAATTCAAGTCACGGGTCGTTTGCTCCTGATGTCACGTGGTATTACTCGCTGCACTTTAAAAAATAGCCTTGCGTTTTTCTTTCCCGCACACTTGGAGAGCCAATCCCCGCAACTTTTGGAGGCAGCTCAGCGAATGACGATGCCGAAACATGTGCTTGGACCAAAAACCGCACTCTGAGTTGTGACCTTATAAGCAATGCAAAACGTCAAGCTTGCATTGCTTAGGGCCGGTTGCACCAACGCCGCTTAACGCAAAGCGGAGCTTAGCCGGAAACTTAAGCTCAGTTTCGGTTTCGTTCGGTTGCACCAAACTCGCTTATCGCTAAACCTAGCACTAAACTACGCTTAACTTAAGCGCTCAACATTGGGCGCTTTGCTTCTGGTTGTTTCTTAATCCTGGATTAAAAACATGGCGGCTGGTTTGTCACGGTCGACGCGGTGGACGAAATTGGTTGTGCAAAGTGTTTTAGGCTACATCAGCGTGAAAGTCTCGACAAAATGACTTTCGATTGTGCCAAGGATGCAAAATATTGTCGCGTGAAGTGTTTATCGACCCCTGTTTTCAAGTTGGCCCTCCACTTTCAGGGCGTGTTAGCCCTAACCGAGAAACGTACGGAGCTGTGGGGCTCACGTCTGTATTCCTGTTGGTTCTTCTGTCAACGAGCTTATTCGTATGTACTTACTAATTTTCGCATAGCTGTAACGTATTGTTATTTACCACCTTGTTTATTTACACTTGCAGCGCGTATCCTTCAATCTGATCAGCGCGTTGAATAGTGGCAGTAAATGATCTCGGCGATCAGCTGATTGTCGACACCTCTGCCGTTTGCATCAGATTGCGGCGCTTTTAAGTAATAAAACAGCGAAAATTCAATTTCTTTCGTTTTCTGAGTTTTGAGACAATCTTCAGTGAATTTTCCTTATCTCGCGAGTAGAATCTTGGCTTCAGAAAACTGTATCGTTCCATAACTGTAACTTTTTTGGTGATCGCATTTTTTTTATATACTTTGCTTTATATCTTTCATTCGTTTCCCGAGAACGAGATACTGTTGTTTCCGAGTTGTGCTCTGTGATGGTGCTTTCCCTTTACTTTTGTCGTTTGTTGTCATTGTGACGATGGTTGAGACTATATACCGGAACACGTTTTCAATAAAATTCAGTTGAAAGTTGCGCCTTGTTGTGTCCTCCGTAACTTTTTGGTGATCGCGGTTTTTTAGGAATATTTTGCTTTATATCTTTCATTCGTGGCGACGACAAATCGTAACGACTACTATATTAGATTCGTTCATTGCTGTATCGGGGCAGGCTGGGGCAGGTGATGCGAAGAGACGACCGTTCTTATCGGCACGATGTAATGTACTAGTGGGAGTTTTTTGTTTTTTTTTCTGAACTCGACAGTGTGAAACTGAAGTCCGTTTGAGGCTGCAGCGGATGTTCAACGACGGTACAGTGCAGTTCTGTCGCCTTGCTGATAGCAACGAGTACCGTCGATGCAAGGTCTCGTGACCTGACCTCTCGACGACTTCTATTCGACGATTTCCGGGCATTTTCGCAACTGCCGTGGCGAGTTCGTCACTGTTTTGAACTTCGTCGGTCTCAGGCTTGACTTGGTTTTAGTAGTCATCTTACCTGCCTACTTATATCCATGATGTTTTGTCTTCAGCGATGTAGCGAGTAGAGTGTCCTTCCCGCGTTCGATGAGATTTGGGGCCCCCGATGGCTCCTTACCTCAAAATGTGAGCACGAAAACTACTACCACTGTCAAAATATCCTGTTATCAACCGATATTAAACACAATCACAGATGTAAAGAGCATTCGTGTTTATTTGAAGCTTTGACTTCTGTTATTGAAAGTTAAACAAAAAAATGATTGAATTTGGAGACCTTTAATTTGTTACTCACCGAAGAAATACAGCGAAAAGCAGACGCCGACGACGACTACTACGGCAGTTTTTTTATTGTTTTTTTTTACATCACGTGATTCCTCTCCGCCAATCGTATTCGTCGCTCTTAGCGTTCCCTAGTTTGCTCTGTTTGTCCCTAGATTCCCTACGCAAATCCAGCACTTAGCTAGGGGCGCGTCTGTAAAGCCGGCTTAATGTTGGTGCAACCGGAATTTAAAACCCGTGCTTACCTAAGCTCGGTTTAGGGCGCTAAGCCGGCTTAGGAAAGCGCCGCTTTGGGTTAAGATAAGCGACGTTGGTGCAACCGGCCCTTAATGTCACAACTCAGACTGCGATTTTGGTCTAAACATATGTTTCGGCATCGTCATTCGCTGAGCTGCCTCCGTACGTTGCGGTGATTGGCTCTCCGAGTATTGTGCGGGAAAGTAGGCGCTCGGGCATTTTTTAAAGTGTGACGTAAGAGCCAGGTTACTCGGGTAAGATTTGGAACATAGCCTGGGTGGTAGCCAGCAGTCTTGATAAAGAGGTAGCGCCATCCATGCATACGAGAGCCAAACGCGACCCGCCACTCGACTTGGTCGTCTGCGTCGCCGCCCACCGTTGACCCTGGCAAGTTTCTTGGCCTTATTTTTTTCAGAAAGGGAGCTCCGCTTTCTACCCTTACAGGAAAAAACCGACCTGTGAAATACATCTTTGACGAAAAGTTAGAATTTCTACTTGCAGGCGTCTATTTTTACGGTTTACTTTAGATCTAGTCTGGTGACTTGGGACACCCTCTCTCTCCCTTTCTCTCTCTCTCTCTCTCTCTATATATATATAGCGGGTGTTTTTGCGAAGACTTTCAAAAATTCTAAAAATTAGGGCGTTTGAAAAAAAAGAAACTGTTTTCGGGAGCAAACTACCAGCCACGGCGGACGTCAGGAATGGCCAAACGCATACTAATTAGCCAGCTAATAATTAAAATTTGTTAATTAACTTTTTAATTAGTGGAAATAGACATATGGTTCCCATTAGAAAGTGGCTGACTGTTATAAAAAACCAATAATTCAGTCATTTTCAGAAAGACTTTGAGCGCGTGAGAAGAGTAGTAGCGCACTAAAGTTACCACTCGTGGAGCAGGTACAAGGCTGGGGCTAGATAAGAGGAGGAAAAATCGCGCGGACGCCTTACCGCAACCGCTAGCCTTGTACCTATTAGTGACTATTAGTGGTTTTCGATAACGCTCAGCAACATTCTAATTTGAACCATATGTCCATTTCCACTAATTAAAAAGTTATTTAAGAAATATGAATTAATCAGTTGATTAATTAGTATGCTTTTGGCACTTCCCGACGTCCGCCGTGACTGGTAGTTTGTTCCCAAAGACAGCTTCTTTTCTTTTCTAGCGCCCTAATTTTAAGGACTTTTGAAAGTCTTCGCAGAAACACCAAATATATATATATATATATATATATATATGTGTGTGTGTGTGTGTGTGTGTGCGTGCGCGCGCGCGCGTGTGTGTGTGTGTGTGTGTGTGTGTGTGTGTGTGTGTGTGTGTGTGTGTGTGTGTGTGTGTGTGTGTGTGTGTGTGTGTGTGTGTGTGTGTTTAATCTTCGCCCTTTCTGTATTTTATCCTTACAATATTTAGAGAAGCAGGAAACATTGGTACGTGCATAGATTTCCTGTGCTGCACAATTTCCGCAGAACTGCGGCCCCAGCTGAAGAAACGTCCACGGGCTCCTGCCGCATGACGATGTCGGCTGCTATTAGCGGCGAGATGTTTCAGTGGCGCCCTCCTACGGTTCCCCCTTGTGACGTCATTACCTTGTAAACAACAAGTTCGATGGTGTTTGTAAATAGCATGGTGGAAGCTTGAAATCATTGCGCTCTCAAAGGAACACTGCCAACACCGTCAAAATTAAAGTTTTTCATTCCTCTTATTTCTGTGGATGATAAATTCTTCAACGATTGGCGTTCGGCCAATCGTGGAAGGCCGACTACAGCGACGCTTTCGGTCGCGCACGTCGCCAATAGAAGGGAAGGCCCGTGGCTCGGAGTCCGGCAGAGGCAAATGTGCAGCCCCCCGCGCCGCCATCTCCGAGGCGCATGTGCGGAATGACGTGCGATTGCTTAACGCTTCGCCGAGTCGCGCGAGAGTGTCTCGTGAACTGCCCGCGCCGCACAGCGCGCGTGCTCGGCCGTTGTTCAGAGCAATGAGAGAAGACCGTGGAGTCACGGCAGCCGGAGCGGCCTCTATCGATGTTGCAATCAGACAGGATCGCGTCGCGCATATGCAAACGAGCAGGCCAGCAGATAAGGAAGGACGCGCGTGCGTTCTGCGCGGCTCTCGGCAGCAGGCGGCAGTGTGACGTCACTTCCGTAACTAGCTTTTCGTGAGGTTAATCTCCCAACTTTGCACCCCCTTTCAAGTGGGAAAAAATGCGTAACTTTACGTCACAAAAAAACAATAAAAAAAAAAACACAGAAAAGCAAATTATTAAGCTAGAGTTCGTATTTATAGTGACGGACCGTATTTATTTCTTCGAGTATTTTCTCGGTTCTTATACACTGGGATTATGCGGTCCCTTCAGAATACATTGCGCGATTTTATAAACTCTGCGTGTTCGATGACACGCAAGAGTTTTATCGTATCCCCTTTTTCACGCGACAATGATATTGATATTTTTGTGAAAACGCTTACTTGTCTTTGTCGGAAGTTTCGCGATGATAAACAGTTTACGAACATAAGAAACTACCTTATACACAGCTGATTGTACGAACAGCCTAATTCGGAAGCTTTTATTTTTCTTGGTGTACACCGTTTTTCGTTAACTACAGTCCAGTGTCCTTTCTGTTTATGATATTCCTCAAATTGTAATAAAAACGGTGTGAGAGTTTTGTAAATGTAAATAGGTTTACTTTCTTCATTAAACGGAAATTTGCCAGGAACGTGCCATATTTTCTCGGGAACGGTGACGTCTTACAATGAAACTTCTGGCTTAGGCGAATTATCGTTCGAACGTTCACTTTTATTCTTTGAAAATCATTTATAAATTACAAGGAGGAGACATTTTAATGTTTTTGTCATGATCAAAGGTGTTCAATTCACTAATATAATATATAGTAATTATAAGATTTAGTGAATTTATGTTCATTTTACTATTAGTGTACATTCTCTATTTTTTTCTCTGGCACATTACGAATGAAATAGTCCAACGCTACCAATCACCAAGGAGTTAACAAACTACAAAACTAGCTGACAAACGAAATCCCGGGTGGACCAGACATCTTGAACCTTGTTTTCCGTACTGTCGTCTTTTGAGCAATTAGATTTATACAGGCTCGCGGCTTCTTTCTCCCATAAGACTCTCTTCCAAGTAAAAGTCAGAAACCCGTTTCCCCAGAAACAAATAAGCCGAAAAATAAAATAAACTGGGTCGCGGCTTCAGCTGGTCACCTTATCCCCTACAACGATAAACCCCCGTTGGCTCACAATTCGAAGGGGAAAAAAATCTCGTTTAAGAAGAGGCCCACAGGTCGACTCCATTCTCGGCGAAGTGGCGACGACCAACTGCCCCGAAGCCCGGCGACAACGCAGACGCCGCCTTTGAGCGATGCAGTTCGGCACATCTGCTACAGCCGCCCGGAACCCCCACTGGCGGATGACGGACGACGGTTCGCTCAACGACCCGCTGGAGAGAGCTTACGCAGAAATGGACCGTCCTAAGTGCACAGCCTTGTCCGAAAGCCCCGGACACACAGGCGACCCATGTTGCAGCGTAAAGACCCGGAAGGAAAGAAAGCAAGCGGGACGGAATCTCTTCGGTCGGGCCGGAAAGTGAGAGTTTGCCGAACCGCGTTGTCTAATGAAAGTTAACTCTGTTCCACCGACGGGAAGCCATTGGCTCGGGCCGCCCGTGTGGAATGAAGAGGGGCGACAGACAAATCGGGAGAGTCAGACGCTTATTATGAGTGCCGGTGTCGCTGCTTCTTCTTCTACGCGCTTCTGGAAACCGCGTGATAGGGGCGAGAATTGCGTTGGCTCGAAGAGCTAGTAGGCATAGAAATAATCTGGAACGCAGCGATGTAAGCAGCGGGAGCTTGTTAGCGCGAAGAAGCGATCGTCAGTGTGGACTATATCTGTCTTCAGAAGTAACTCACAGGCTGAAACACGCAGGGGCGTGGCTTATTGTTTTTTCGCTTTTTTCCGCGTGATTGGTTCCTGCGCGTTTGTATCGCCCAACGCCGTAATCTGATTGGTTCCGAAGCGACGATAAGATGCTGGGGACTTCGACACGCCCTGCGCTCTTGAAGCTGTCAGTGATTCCAGTATGGCGAAGAGAATAGGGCTTTTTATGAGCATCAACTGAGATGCATTAAAATGTTCCGCTCGCCGTTACCGTGTCTTACCGAAATGTGAGAAAGCGCGGATTTTGTGTTCACGCTAATTCTGTCGTGCAGTGTACTTCGCCGTTTCACAAAGCACAGCTGCGAGCGCGGTATACTAAATATTTGAGCACGGATGTTAAGGTTCTCTGCAGGGGGACACCCGAACGTTAAGGGACACCGTGATGTTACGGGATGCCAGAACCTTACCTAACGTGCGGCGTAATGTCACGTTACGCGAGACCGTGACGTCAAAGAGCCACGTGAGACTCGGGACACCTGACAGTTGGACGGACGCTGGACATTAACCTTTCGATCGGCATAAAGATCCTGTAACATCTATGCGCTGAGAAGCCGGGGACATTATAACACCAAACTCTGGTTCGATTGATTAGTGGGCAGACCTAAATTTAGCTGTTTATGTCTCCACTGCAGTCGTCGAACTCGCTGACATCACGCGGCTGGTGACCTTACGACGTCACGCTACGTCATGGCGGCACGCGACGTCACATAGTCACGTAAGACTATAGTACCTTAGGACGTCAGGTGACACACTGGCATCATAGTGTCGCACGATGTCAGTGTGTATCAGGTGACTTCACGGAAAGGTCATGACACCCATGGGGACGTCATGACTTCAAGACGTCCCTATGGTCCCTGTGAGCATTGTGTAAAATAAAACGCCGGATTGTGACGGTCTAACGTAACGCTTTCCGCATAGAAGACGACTGATAAAACGCTTCCTGCGTTAATCAATAGAGCATCATTCGTAAACCGTACCCCTTCACGTGAAGTCATTTTTTATAAAGGGCGACCAGTGCATATGAATAACTTGCGGATAGTTTCATTTTCCAGTGATGCCTTCCTTTGTGGGGGCAAATTGAATAAGGCTGCAAATGGATTCAACAGAGTGCACTCAAGTGTCGGGAAAACGTCTTTGAAAGAGTTTGCGCTCCGGCAATTTAGTAGCGCAAGAAATCGCACTGGCGCTCCATCACAAACGCTGTCTCCAAGAAAAAAAAAAGAAAAAAAAATGTTGCACTGATAACGAAGTCTTCGGACAAAAATTCATAGCGCTGCACTAAATGGCGCTGCTTTTGAATAGTATAGTTTTAGTTTGACTTGAACTTCTGCGAGGCATATCCAACATTTAATGGCGGCGCTAAACGACTAATGACTGGACATGGCTAGAGTAAAAGTCTGTTTTTTTACTTGCATATTTTTTTAGTTGTGTAACACGATGTTACATCTCAAAGGCAACACCTTACCGAAAAAAAAACAGTGTGTCTTACTCCCGCGGCATCCTTTCTCTTTACCAGAGATTTACAGATTTTAAAATTACACCTTACTAACAGTTTTCCCTTTAGCTACATTTTTCAATGCGTCCCCCCGTTTGATAGCAAGGCATAGCACAGCGTTTGCGGGGTATTGAATGATGTCACATGGTGTGATTTATTATAAGAGGCTAGTTTTGTCCTAGCAGTTAAGGGGTTTGGTGACTGAGGTTATGGTAATGGGAAACAATCGGATTGTGTTTAGCAGGGAAAACTTCACCTCAAGTAGGCAAAGAACGTTCACTTCGTCCTCTCCTAAAAACGTCGTCACACCACGTCGGAGCGAACTCAGAGATTGGGCGCGAGCACTACGCCGAGCGTCCGTCGACGCGTTGCCTGGACGCGTGAGTCAGCCAAACGCTGACACAGCTCTCGTGCCCACTGCGTGCCCCTACTCGGTCTTAGCCTGATGTCTTTAATATCCTAGATCACAGCCTTATTATTCTAGGTGGTTTCAGCTGAAACCGTTATTAGCATAATTTCAGCAGGAAAGAAGACGGAATACAAGCGATTGGTCCGATTCAACTCGATCCCATCTGCTGTCGCATTCCTATTATTGAATCGACAAACTAGCATCTAGGAAAGTTCACCTCCGTCACCTTTATTGCCACCGCCGAGACGCGCATATAGGGGGAAGTTTATATGAATCGCCTCCATTGGCACCGCCGAGAGAAGACGCACCCAAGGTGAAATAAATACGACCGATGGTGCTAACAGCCGCGAAGCGCGAGCATGTGTAAAGTTGCGTTAGGATTCTACTAGACCGCCTTCCCCCGTCACAGTTATAGCGCGCGACTGCGTAACAGTCAGAATGGACAGAAGAGTTTCACTCACATTATTAATTTTATTATAGGTGAATTAAAAAATTAGTCGCGCGCGTTCAATAGACACTTTTCTCAAGTTCATGAAGCAACAATGGTGGTTGTAATCTTAGTTTGTTTTCATGTAGATTTAGGATAGGTGGAGCAAGCTACCGCCCGTTACGAAGGGTATAGCCATCAACATCCATCTATTCATTCAGCTTGACCAGAAGCGTTGATTGGATCCAAGTCTTTGCCGAAAGCTCGCGCATCACTCGTTTTCGATACGAGCTGTGCCGCGTTCACGCCAAACGATGACGTGGCAGTCGTGTCCAATACATGCTCAGGGCACGTGCCAAAGAATGGCAGACTCGGATATTTGTCGCAGCAGCTACTAGGGCCCGCACTTTTGAAAAATGTCTATTGCGCGCACGCGTCGCAAAATACGACGGTAAAAAAAAAAAAAAAGCGTTGCAAACTTGCCGCGGCGACGGACACATGACACGGCGGCGGATTCACGCCCCCTCTATTTTCGCCCCCGGCGGTCTTTTCTGGGTGTAACAAACAAGGATTCTGACTCAAAACAAAAAGAGAACTTCCAGAGGTTCCTCGAGCGGAAGGCGAACCGAGACAGCCAGCGGAATCATTGCTCTTTCGGCCCTTATCTTTTCCCCATCCCACAATCGGACCCGCTGGGCGGGTCGAAGCGGTACAGAGCACCACAAAAGGAAAGAGACCCAAATAGGCCAACGGCGATTTCGCGGGCCGGTTGCTGGAGACGGTGGAAAATATATACATATATTCACGATACGACACACATCGTAGACATTATTTTATTCTGCATTGTATATTTATATGTATACATTTGGTTGTCGCGTCACCATACATCTAGATAACAAAGAAAGAGAAGCCGCAAAAGTTTGCACGCAGCGCTTTGCTCCTTTGGCGCGGTCCACGGATGCGCGTCCGGTTGTTGCTTGGTGGGGGAATATTGAGGAAAAGGAATCGCCGCGTAAAGACTGACGAACGAAACGTTTCCATGAAATAGTATTCTAATATTTTTCCCCCTTCGGATTGCATTACTGCCGGTATCATGGTATCATTTGTTTTTTCCTTCCTTTCATCGGGGATGCATTGTGCGTAAAGGTGCTAGCTCACAAGTTGGCAGACGAAGCAAAGAAGGCGCAGGTGTGATCCTCGTCTTCGTGATATTGCGAAACGTAATCTTATAGGCTTCCGAATTTCGAAACATTTATGAAATTAATGTACACGACAAAAAACGTAGTTCTTTTTTTTCCTCGAGCGAAAGATGAGTCGCGTAGTTACGCAAGAAACTTTTTTAACATTGACTGAGTCTGCTAACGCGCGTTACATATTTCAGTCGAGCATTTGAAATGTTGATTCCGGGCCATCAACTTTTATCTCGTCTGCACAATTTACGTTCGTTCACCATACCTTACTTTTCAGCTATGGTCACTGTCGTTGTGTATTCCCCTAAACTTGTACTTAAACAGACCAAACTCCTCTAAGTAGGACAGGAGTTCCATAAACGTTTATTCTTGCGTCCTAAATATTCTACGTTTCTACGTGTTAACATTTTATTTGATCATTGTTAACAAAATACAATGAGTGACTGTTGCGTCTGGCATAGAGGAGAGGATTCTTTATGATGTTGAAACCCCAAGCACATACTGAATTATTTGAGATCGGGCGTGTTTTCGGCGCTGAGTTGTCCTCAGTGCGTGTGTGACAGCGGAAATGAAACTCTCAAACTAATTTACACTTCAAAGCATGTTGTCTTTCAATCTGAAAAAAAAAAAAAAAAAGAATTAAACCCCTTTTTTTTTTTTTTTTTTTTCACGGTTTAAGGGTTCTCAAGCCGAAAAGATTTGAATAGGTTATCGTGAAATTTGATTTTGCATTGGTGCTGGTTTTCACTGAAGGGAATGAGGCAACCAGCCTTTGGTGCGTTGCGAGAGGACAGCGCAGCAGAGGTTTGTTGCACTATTTCTCCGCGAAGCGCAGTGCCGTTGGGGCCGAAATGCGCTCAGATTACAAACCGAAACTTAAAAACCAGTCGAATTAGTACGGTTTTTTCAGAAAGCCGTAAAATGCCGCGCGTGCCTTCTATCGTTCTGGAATTTGTTGATTTAGTGTTTTTTGATGATTCTGAGCAATTTTCTAATTCAAACCATGCCCTTAAAGGGGTACTGCACCGGTTTTTTCATTGTCTCCGATTTGCTTGAAATTTCGCTAAACTAACCAAGAAACATTGCTAAAATCGTATCCGAAATATTAGGTCAAAATATTGTTTTTTCGCGAAGTTATTGAATTTACAGTTTTGGTCTTCACCATGTTTTTCAAACTGAAAGTCTCTACTGGCAACAACAACAAAGTGACGTCAGTGGAAAGCAGGGGTTAACTTTTTGGACTGCAGAAGTTGTTCCCAACGGATTTGAAGCAGTTTCTTGGTGTCAAATGAGTGCTTTGGAAGCTCGCTCCCATATCCGCGCTTCAGCACGGAACCAATGATTGGCATATACTATTTTTAGACTACTTGCTCGACTGGCAAGCCTGCCTGCCACTGACGTCACGGCACTCAAAAATGCGCGAATATTTGAATAATGGTTTTGGCACCATTTTCATTTGCCAATTTCACAATACCTATTATGAATTTCGCGATGCTAAATAGTATACTGGGGAGTCAGAAAATATAGTTAGTTGAGGTAGCTCAAAAAGTCGGTGGAGTACCCCTTTAAACACAATATTGAAAAAGCTAATTACACAAAAATAATTAACAATCTAATTATCTTGGACTTTAATAATTTTCCTAAATAGGCCCCTGGTTCAGGACCAAAACGGCAGAAGCCTTTTTTTGTTGCGACGCGTAGTTTTCGCAATATCGAATTTGTCCACCTTTCGTGAAACACCCTGTAAATATTAAGCCGGTGGAGCAGTCGCTATGGGAGCATGACTCCTTTCTCGTGCGTGATGCGTTGCGTCTCTGTTTGTTGTTTCTGCACATGTGAGAACTGCACTTGGGCTCCTTGCTTCTAAACTTGTTGCTCGTAAAAGATGTCGCTATACTTAGTTCACCCTAAAATACAAGCTCCACCTTCAGCGCGAGCTTGCTGGCTTCCTCAGTGCTTTGATTGAATGTGCTTGCTCGTTCAGACTTCTGATAGCTAAGGCAGAAATCTCGCGCTGAAGGCGAAGCTACTAGTCTCAGCGTGAGGGTAAACGGAGTATAAGGAGTATTCACTGGCGGCCATAGTTGTGTGCGTGGCTGCTCAGCGCGTGTTGACGGCGAGCTTCCGGAGTTCCTTCGCAACGTGAATTCCGCGCCGTCAAGATTGCTGGTTTCAGCAGGCTTTTAATGCGACCTCGTTCTGAGCGTTGATTGATTTATTGAAACGTTTATTTGAAAGACCACGCTTCTGGCTTGTGGGCCTCATGTGGCGTGGGGTTCTGAGTATTCCCTCTAAATTTCGCCCTTAAATATGGCGTCGAGTAAATACCCCCTGTAGCAGGCTGCTCAGATTGCTACCATTCTATTTAGGGTGTTCACCGTCATCCTAAGGGTGTTGCTGCTGGGAACAATCTGATGTACACCCTTAAGGGTGTAAAAAGCTATAAAGTTGTTCCGGCTTATTTTACAAAGCCAAAACTACAGGCCACCATGTCCAACCGCGGGCCAGTTAGGTGCAACGTTGTATGCCGCTCCGACGTAGTAAGCCCCGTTCACACACGTGCGCTTGCTCAAGACCCAGATCGTGCGATCGCTTAGGACGAGGGGACACACTAGTACGCTGGCGCCATCTATGCGGTGACTCTGAAACTGAATTTTACTAAAACGAAGGGTTTTTTTGTTGTTTTTTTTAAAAACAAATGTAACTAGTATATCAGAAAAATTGTCGTTTACAACATTGTTAAAAGTTTTGTCAATTAAAAAAAAAGAAAGAAAGACTGAAGTCCTAAAAAAATGGGAGATAAACGGCATTGCCAAGTGTTCCTCTGCAACCCATTAGATGACGCAAGTGTTCTCTCGTCGTAAGAGGTTTAAGGGGGCTTAAACTTTAACGTACACTGTCGAAAGTGAAGTCGTAAGGAGCCGCAAGAGTATGAACTTGACTTTATTGCGCGCGTATGAACGCACTGCTACGCATGGCAGTACGTCCCCTTACAAAAATAACATATCTCGACTTATATATAAAAGGAAATATGGTGATATAAAATAAGACAACCTTTATATATATTGTTTTCTACAAATATCTACCAAACGTGACCTCATCTGTTTCAGAAAAATACCAATTGGATATTGAGCATGTACCAACTTTTATTAATATTTACATGAGCTGCGCTTTACGCCACTCCTGATTTCGCTCAACTTGGTTCCCAGGGAAAGCTGGATTATCGACATTCTCGTAACGAATGTCGATGAAACGTTAATGTCGACGAAACGTGTGTACATGAAACGTGTATTCACGAGAAGGTGGCCGTGGATCGTGTTATCACGAAACGCAGGGAGAATGAAATAATCAGTGTTCTATCTGCAGTTGTGACATGATTTCAAACGGCCAATGGCAGGTGACTGCTGCTAGAATTTCGGGGAAATTATTCTTCCGGCTGCCAGGAGATAGACAAGGCCTAATTCTAGAGGTAATCTGGAAGATTACCTGTAGGAAAACGATCAATTGTCATGGAGTGGGTAGCAGCGTACGTACGTTGACGATACCGGACATGAAAGGTGTAATCCGAGATATACGTCGACACGGGCATGACAACCACTAAAACGCGAAAACGACAAGGAAGGTGTCCGTGAGGATTCAACACGATGTAGCGCAAGCTGCCATTTGTAGAACCGAACACTAAACGCATCACAAAAAAATTCTTTGGCTTCTTTGAAGAAATCGCTTGTTGCAGACATACTGGTAGGACTTTTCGAACGAGATACCATCTACCAGGCACGTAGCCACGGGGGGGGGGGGGGGGGGGGGGGGGGGGGGGGCAAGGAGCCCGGCCCCCCCTCTTCCCCCTCCCGCTCATACAGAATTTTGTCATGGGCGGCCCCCCCCCCGCTTCCCCCCCCTCCCCCGAAACAAAATCCTGGCTACGTTCCTGCCATTTACTACAGAAGCAGAATTCACAGCAGCCACGCAGGGTGCACCATACGCCAAACTAGGTCAAGGTTCGCAAGCAGGATATTGCCAACAGCTAATGTGTCATCCGTCACACCACGCGGCCACGTTGCTGCCATTTCCTCCGCACAGAGAGTGGAGTCAAGCGATAAAAAGTCTTCGGCTGATTGGTTCGGCAAGTGCTTACCTTTTACAGCGCTTTCAGCTTAGGGAGAGAGAAAAAGAGAGAAGGAAAGGCCAAAACGAAGTGCACACACAAAAGGATTATCTTCTGGAACATCCCAACAATGACCACAACGAGACGATTTGTCACTTGTACCTAAGGTTGAAAGTGCAGCGAATGCTATGTGTGGCCTTGGGCTTCAGGCAGATGCCGTGTTCTGCCTTATCACCAGCTTTTAGACTGTAGTCACGTGACCCTAATAGGAGACACGATTGGCCTAAAACAAGCATAGCGTCTACCCGGCTGTCAATACCGAATGAACAGGACAGCCTTATGAATTCCAGCTTTTGAATTACCGAAAAAGCTGTCCAGCCGAAAAGTGACCCAAAATGATGCAAGTTTGAACATACTATCATTTACGTCGTATAAGCCACAATATTATTGTAAATGAAAAGCTAAGCT
Organism: Ixodes scapularis; assembly: GCF_016920785.2. Classification (NCBI taxonomy): domain Eukaryota; kingdom Metazoa; phylum Arthropoda; class Arachnida; order Ixodida; family Ixodidae; genus Ixodes; species Ixodes scapularis. The sequence continues at coordinate 119,815,665 of NW_024609835.1, forward strand.
CGACTATGTTTTGCGCACGATGTCCACAAATAAATAGATAAATGAATATATATGTATATTTTTACCAATACATTTAAAATTATGTGGACACTGTTAGATTCGCGTTTTTAAACTTCAGATGGACCTCTTGTAGAAACATCGGTTCGAGAATAAATGATTTCAGTACCCTCTCTTTATTCCTTCTGGCCGAGCAGAGAGGAAAGATGGTTTCGTTGTGTCGACTTCGGGGCAGAAGATTACGCACGACGGGGACAAAGGCGAGTTTGGGGTAGCCGTATCTAGGTCACAGCGCCTCAATGGCTGAACAGGATGTAGCTGACGTTTTGGGTGTGGAACGGGTGGGAGAAGCCTTGTACGCGCGTTGTTTTCTCGCCATTTAGCTTCGAACCCAGTCGTGTGTCTAGGTGGCAGCACATATTCGCCAAGAGGTCCATTGATGTACGAAAGAGTTACACATAAAAGACACCACGGACAGCACATCTCCCTGCTTTCAACACACGATGAGTCGCCGACACTCGGAAACGCAAGGTTGCGATGCTGCGCGAACGGATTTTGAAAGATGCTGCGTAGGTTACTCCGGGCGCAACGGCTTCGCAGCCGTTCGAAGGGGAAAGTATTCCTGACGTCGAAGTAGCGCCTCGCATCTTCAGTAAGCTAAGGGTTCGTGTTTCGCCGGTAAATTTAGCGGGGAAACATGAACAAAATTAGCTTCACTGCTAGATATCGAGGAAAAATTGACGTCACGTGACATAAGTACCAATTCAATTTCCCGCTAAATTTAGCAAAGCAATTGCACCGATGCCGACGGCGACGCCAACACCGCTCAACGCAAAAATGGGCGCCTAAGAGCTGCGATCTAAAACTCCTTATTAATTAACTCGTTTTGCACTGTTATGCACTTCGTCATATTTTAGACGTCAAACACTCAACCAAATTTCATTTGTCTTTCAATATTCAAGATGAACACTTGATTAATTGGTCCAAATATGCAAAATAAGCTCACTTTAGTATGTTAACAATAGTTCACCAATTACATGAGACTCATGCAATATAGATAAATCAATTAGTGCCTTCGCTAGTACATATGACTTTTTGCTTGCACGACCGAAACGTTCAATATCATTATCAGGACGTATATGTTTACCCATATATGTCGTGAACGGGCTGTATAGGGCAGTATTTGAAATTTTGTACCGCGATATGTGGCCGTATTTGCACGGGTATATGGCGTAAGGAGCGTGCGTTCCCACAGCACCGAACGTGCCTCATATGGCCTTAGAGATGGGAAAAGACGAAGAAGTAGAGGAACGCCAGCCAGCCGTGACGAGCCATCAGCCTCTACTCAGAGATCTCTTTATTACTGCCTTCATTTTCATTCATTAAACATTTTTCTCTTTCCCAAAGTCTCACAATGGTGATATATGGCCGTATTTATGCATTCTATGGTCATGTATGGCAGTATTTGCCCACTTATATGGCAATATCTGGCCGTATTTTCTCCCATATGCCGTGGTATATGGCCGTACTTGACTCCTTATATTATCATATATCGCAATATATAAAATATATCACGGCCATATATATGACATTTTTCTATGGGTTAAGCCACGGGGTCCATAACTGGCACATACTTGAACCATGTAGCGTTTCGCTTTCGCAGTAGTCGATGATTCAGAGGGACGAGGTACAATAGGATAAAATGAATCTTTCCGAACAAAAGAAACGTACCTCTAATCGGTAGTTAACAAAAATAAACAGAAAACAACTACCACGTAGAGTTCTTTTTTTTTATGCACTTTTTGACATTCTGAATGTCGCAACTTCCGGGATGCGGAAAAACATCGTTTTGCAGTCGCCAGGCCATTCGAACGTGTTTGCGCATCATCCGCACTGCCACTTATACCCCATGCACACGGTCAACATAAAGGTGCCTTTAACATAGGTCCCTTTGCTATCCGCGAATCAGCCCGTGCTCTTGGGTTGCGAGCACACGCCATGCGCGAAAGATCGTTAATTGATTGGAAGCAGAGAATAAAGGTCCCTTAGCTAAAAGTACCTTTACGGTTGTGTGAAGGGGGTATTATTAATGTTTTTACGCTTATATATTTTGTTACTTGTTCTGGGTCGTTCATGTCGCGTTTTTGTTTTCTACCAGAGTGCTTTTTATTCGTGTTTTGCGACTCCTATGATATGTTACTCGTTGTAGGTTATAGTATGTCTTTTTTTTTGTCCCGCGTACCAGATATCCGAATTACCTAGCTGGTCACGAGGGTACACCTAAAATCTCTGTACTGTAAAGCGGGAATATCGAAAGTCACGCCCCCTCCCCCCCCTTATATTATTCGACAATACTTAATAAAACACACTATATACTCGAGTAAGTCCGACTTGAGCCAAAGTCATGCTCCGATAAAGCCAATCAATGAACTGCCAAAAGTGCATCGTCATGGCGCTCGCGGTCTTTGTGCGTTTCCTTTCACCGGCTCAACCAATCACGCACAATGAATGCGGAGTCATCCTCCTGGGAATTTTTTTTCTGCGCGTGATAGGACTAGCCTCTGATAGAAAACGCACAAAGACGACGAGCGTAGCGTCATGACGATGCGCTTCTGGCGCTGTCTGATTTGTCCCACGAGCTCGTAGCGTCGGCTGCGTCTCGAGAGAACGTGAGGCGAAGTGAAGGAGGAACGCATTGTGTAACAGCGTCGTGAAAGCGCGCCCCCCTACGAGCACACGTGGAACGAAGCCTCCAACGAAACGTGTGTGCGCCGTCGGAGGACGTCGTCGCCACTTGAACGATCCGCGCGACGAATGACTCAACGACCCCAACGACTTGGCCATTCCGACCGCAGCATTCCTTCCTGCTTCCCCCACTCTTGCTTCGGTCGCGTCATCGTGTGCCACGTGTCGCACTTTACGGCGCTCCGAATAGTGTGACCATGAAGTACGGCGCCCATTTTCCCGCGCCCACGTTCCTATATGTTTCTTTCGAAAGGCGTTTTTATTGCGCGTCGGGTTCAAATGCCAGGCACATAAACGAGGCTGCCTGCGGTGAAAGTGGCAAAGCAAAACGGCGACTTTTGTAATAAATGGGGCTTCTGTTCTATGCTGTTTAGGGGAAGGATCTTTTTTTGTTTGTCTTTTGTTTTCGCCTCGTGACAAGGAGTGCGCAACCGGTATTTACGTTTATTTCGCAAATCCCATATACCGTGCACGCGAGGCGAAAAACACATGCGAGAGAGCGTCCGACCCGCGAGAGAAGACGCCGCAGATATATGTAGTTATACAAAAAAATGGGTACAAAAATGCGGAAGAAAAAAATACACTTTTAGTAAGGCGGCATTTTTGCGGATATAAGGTGCGAAAGATACAAGTTTAGGGTGTCGCCGCGAATGCCGCGTGTTATGTGTTTGCGAATTTTGGGCCGTTTTTGTAGCGTCCGTAGTGTTTTTGTTTGGTGTGTTTCCGGCGTAATAACGAAACACAACCTGCTTCATATATACTATATATACATATCAGGTTTTCTACGTTTCTGTTTATGGGCTCTTCTTTTTTTTTTTCCTTTTCTTTGGGGGGGGGGGGGGGGGGGGGCGGGAGGGGAGACATTCTTTTTCTTTGAAGTAACCTATTTTCAAAATCGTTTTTGTTTAGAGGAAGGGGCAGAGGTAAAATGCCGTTTATATTGCGTGGCCTTATCCATTTTAAAAGCGGCTCTTTTCAGCACGTGTACAGACGAAGGGTGAAAATGCGTTTTAGCGGGCTCGGACAAAATAAATAAAATAAACAGAAGAGGATTTGAAATTCTCGATGATCGTAAATTACGGAACCATTCTGTAATTTACATCCTAATTGTGACGTCACGGAAAAGAACCATGAGGGGGCGCACCGAAACGTCTCATCGCTAATATGGCTGCCAAAGGGTTTACTGTTCGATAAGTAAAGCAGCATTCAATAGGTTGTGTCTTGCTTGTTCAACGGAATTTTCGGCACACTTCTGCGCGTGTTTTAAAGCATGAAATGTTTTTTTAACGCTACCCCCAATCCCAATATTTTATCCGGCCGTCCGTCCCTCCGTGCATTGTCCGCTAAATTTGGCGAGAAAAATGCCATCACGTGACGCCACGTGCCGTCACCTGACGTCACTTTGGGGAAATTGAATGAACGTGATTTATACGTCAACTCAGCTTCCCGGAAAAATTAAGTGGGGAAATTCGCGTCTTTTGGCTAAAATATCAATTCAGTTTTCCCGCTAAATTTTGCGGGGTAATATACGTCACACATTCCTCGCCTTTCTAGCAACAACGTTGTTGTTAGGTGTTACTCCTCATTTCATCTGGAATACGACTTTGAAGGTAAAAGTCGTTGCCAATTTTTCCTCGGAAACTGTGCTTCTGGAAACTCCAGGTATAATGACATATTTTATATGAAACAAACATTCTTGTCATATATTTTTAACATTCGAGATTTATCTATAAGATATTTGCTACCGATTGCGAGCAAGAATCGCCAATTGCCCTAATCTCCATAAGCTACGGCCATCGACAGAGTTCACCGTCGACTGCAGCCCACCCAACTTACTAACCCTGTCTCAGCACGGGCAAGGGGAGGCAAACTATCGTAGCCTAAATGATCTCGCAAAAAACGGTTCCAAACAGAAATATTCTCCGAGATGTATCTGTATGATCGGATTCGGCCATATTTCCAATGCGTCAGTCGATTTCGTCGTGCATGTAACTCCTTTCGCATGCTAAAAAAAAAAAAAAAAAATCGCGGTGCGGTGTTACATTTTTTTTATCGACCCCTTATAGCTCTCGATGCGCGTTTGACTGAATGCGCATTGTAATGGCTTGCACTCTTGTGTCGTGGTGCTTTCGCCACGTCGCCGCATCGAGAGCGCACTGCCGTGCGCTCTCGATGCGGTGTCCCGTCCGGAAGTCTACCTACTTTCTCGCGGAGCATTCTGGGGGCTAATCGCTAGCTTCAAGGGACTAGAATAGATAGTAGAACATGCCAGAGAAACATTCTCTGCTAAATTCACGCAAATTGCTTTTCAGACATTGTACATCGAGTTTCACTCTTTAGTTCTCAAACCCCTATAACAACAATATATCGGCAGGCATATCTGTACCTCTATAAGCATTCGGTAGACAAGCATTCCCTGCAAGCATTGCTGCGCAGGGAAGCCGACGCCCCGGCAGGTATAGAAACGAAAGTTTGCGTAACCGAACACGCAGCCATAATGATACACTGACGTGTCGCCGCTGAGTAGGACATCATCGTTGACGCGTGGAAAGGGGTGATACCTCAGAGCGCACCGAATCGGTTTGACCAAAAAGTGCGAAAAATTAAGGTTAAGAAACATCGGGGCGTGGCTTGTTACGTTTATCACGTTGCTTGCTTCGTCAGTGGCTCTTCGGCGATCTTATCTGCCAATGCCGCAGTCTCATTGGCTGCGGTGTGAAAATGAGATGCAGGAGACGCGCCACGCCCGGCGTTTTTTAAGCTGTCGCCGGTTATAGATGCCAGAAAACACTGCGTAAACATGAAAACATGCGTGGCCGACCGGGGAGGCACCGAACTTTCCGCCCTTTTTTGTTCATTTTCCTCCCTCCAATGAGAACGAAAGCTCGTTTGTCTTCCTCCTGTTTGTCGTCATACCGACCCGCCCCCTCCGTCTTCTACCGCCTAATTAGAGATCGATATTCTCGTAATCAACATTCCGAGCGCTCAAATCAATCTCGAAAAATGTACACAGCGCCCAAGTACCGACGGGCCATGTATACATACGTATAGTCCGTTCACCCTCAGCTGACAGCGCGGGGAAAGCTTAGAGGCGCTCGTTTGACTAGCCGTGCATGTATCCACGGCCGGACTTGAAGCGCGCACTCTTTTTCTCTTCTTACGGCCTTTGCAATCGCCCGGGAGTCAATGGCATTTTTTCTCCGTATGTAGTTCGCTTGCTTGCCGCCAGAGGCGCAACCACCTCACCCTCTTTCACCTCGCTCGGAGAGTCCCTTCGAGCTGCTTTGCGCTGGTGTTCGAGCTTCGTAGGTTGTTGTATTGGCAACGGTTCCTGAGAATACTTCTGATTAACCATGCAAAGACGGTCACGGACAGAAACAAAAAATCAGCTGGATATGTGCACAAGCCCTGAAGGAACCACTTTAGGCGGTAATAAGCACTGTGCGAAAATTGTACAGACTACTACACCCTCGTCTAGAGCAGCTGACCGACTTCATGAGAGGCCTATGAAATGATGATGGAGACCACGGCAATAGATAGATTGGGCGTGCTTACGATTGTGGGAGCCACTGGTTCCCCTCCCCCGAGAAGGCGTAAGCCGCGGACGTTCCGCCCGGAGTTGTCTGGCTTCGAGCCGGCTCGTTCTGTACCGCGTCGGGGAGAGCATGCCACCATGCTGGCCTACTCTCTCGCACTCCTCCGCGCGACTCCCTGATTTCGGGGGAACAGCGAGATCGCGCGAGGGAGAGTCGGGCCTGCCCTCCGAGTGGACGACCGTGTCGTCGAGGAGTCCTGGATTGAACTCCGGGCAACGGGTCGAGACGCGGCGTGTGCTCGTCCGACCGGCGATGACTCCGCTCGCAATTACCCCTTTGGCTCTCAGGTCGGCGGGCGCTGCGGGCACACTGTGCCCGCGGCGGCTCGCTTGACCGCAGTGTCTTGTTGGGGACCCCTGATACTCAATAAACGCTGTTGGATACCGGGATCATCGTTGTTGGCATGGCATTGGCCGAACCCGGCGCGGCGACCGCCCTCGCTGGTAGCCGTCGGCCGCGCGGTGGGACGGGCATCGGAATCCCTTTTTAGCACCGGTTCCCGGACGTAAAAGGTGCGTAATCCTCCCTCCTTCATTCCCACACGTTTCACGAGAGTGTATGAATTATTTATCATTTAAAGTTCCTCCACGTAAGAGGGGTCTGTCGCCTCCTGTTCTTGAGCTGCAACAGAAGTCCTGGAGGTAAAGACGAGTACAGTTTTTTCCGTAATTGCATTCACTGTCTCTCCTTACTACTTTTACTCCCGAATATCTAGGAGATGTGCGTCAAATATTCACTGTTTTGGGCTCATCAGAAGCGCATTAGAGAGTGGCTGAGGGTCTAAACCTAAGGATCAAGTGTCAAAGGCTATAAAAATCTCGGCCGCAAGTTGCGACAGCGTTCTTTCCTCCCCAACCTTTATCACAACGCTTCTCTCTCTCCAGTCCGTTCGTGATCTATCCTTCGCCACGTGATCGCGCTTCCTTCCGATACCCACGTGCAGAGAGCGGAGTCGAGAGGCCAAAGGGAGGTGTTGGTCGGTCCGACGAGCCTGTATAGCTCCCGTTGCACTGTCAGCCTAGGGGTGAACGGAGTAATCCTCTTCTTGTATTGCACAATTCTCATTAAGTCACTCGCATTTCGGTTGTTCCAGGCCGGCCGATATAGGGGTCGCGGAGTAGGGGGCGTCTCGGACCGATCGGTGACGGCTTCGCTGTTCACCGTTCGCCCCTCAACTGACAGTGCGGTGGAAGCTACGTGACCCGTTGGGCCAGTCGTAGTGCATCTTTCGTCACGGGATTACGCCCCTCGCCCATACATAGGCGAGAGAACGTACTCGAGCGATGAAAGGGAGACGGTGCGTTGGTCCGGCGAGGGCGCAGTCAGCTTAAGGGTAAATGAAGTATAAACAGCGAAACCTTTTTTTTTTATTGCTCTGCACGCAGGATGCGTACACCATATACACGTCGAAGACGGCGTCTGGAACGTTGGTTGCGGCGGCGGCAGCAGTTTAGCATGTACCGACAGGCACATTCTTCCTTTTGTCCCTCGGCCTCAACGTAATTGCCCCTGGTGCCGGATTTCAGAGCCTTCTCGGTGCGCGCTCTCCCCCTTTTCCTTCCTTTTTTTCTTTCTCGTTACCCGCGGTCGGGAACAAGTCCAGAGACCTCATTAAAGCGACAGCTGCAGCGGCGGGTCGGGACTCGGGAGCCAATAAAATGCCCCCAATTGCTCGAGCGGGCCGCGCAATGTGCGCGCTCGCGAGCGCACGTGGGCTTGATGGCGTTTAACTTAGTATGCAGCTCCGGTGCTTCTTTAGAAACCGGCCGCAGGGCGCGTTTTTGGCGAGAAGAAATCGGGAAAAGACGAGGAGAAAAAGGGGAGCACGGGATGGGCGAAGGAATGTGGAAAAATGAGAGGCGCACACGACGTGGTGAAGTTGCTCGTATCGTTTAATGTTCTGCTGAGTCAACCGTCTGAACTACGCTAGGTTGCATGCGGGTCATGAGCGCTTATGTGCGTTTGGGGGTGCTGTCAGTGCGGAGGATGCCCAGTGACGCTAGCTTCACCGACGGAACTTTACAAATAAACAAATATTTTGAATGTGGTTATAGAGCGCAAGCGCGGGGAGAGGTTGACTTAATCATAAACGACTGTTCCGCTGCTCCTGCCTCGATAGCGTGTGAAATCGTTAGTGAAATGGATACCTCTATTCCCCCCGGCAGCCTACGGAAATTCCGTTGCAGTATGTAGTGGAGAGATGGCTGTGATGTCATGCAGGGACGATGTGAGCGGTTGACGCTTATCGCTGAAATAATAAGCTTGAAGATTCTGCTGGCTGCCGTGTTAAGGCATCGAACGACCAAGTCACGGGTTCAGTGAGAAATATTTTTTTTTGGCGTCATCGGAAAAAAAAAGAAAACATCAGGTATCCTCGAAGGTGCGTCCAGACTAAATATAATTTACTTAATTGTGACTCAGGGATAATTAAGTTATAATTCCAGTGTACTCAAACATTTTACCCCTTATTGCCTGTTTACTGGTGGTGTGTACAATCATATATTATAGTAGCCAGAGATGCTTGTGGGGATCACTCTTAGGCGCTCCAAACAAGATTATATTACAAATCTAAGGTGTTTTACTTCGTGTACGTAGCGCAAAACTCGAAACGTGTCTCTCACCTAAAAAAAGAAAAAAAAAAGAAAGAAAAGAAACAGATTTAATCTGCAAACACAAAACTTGGGAATATTTTATAAACTTCTGTTTTAGTTAAAGCCCTGAGGACGTTTGTGAGTTCAGGCCCCGAGGAGGAGGGTCCTGAGGAGGTTTCTGAGTTCTCCAAAATGTGGCGATAGCTACCCTGCTGGCTCTAAGCATCCTAGAAATCTCTAATTATGAAGGTACGCAGCCGATTTCTCATTAAAAAAGCAATCAAAGATCTCAGCACACCGAGGTCCTCTCAGGTGATGGTAGGAGCATGTTCCGAAACCAGGGCCAGAGTGAGCGAATAGCAAGCGAAGGACCCTCGCACCTCCTACCGGTGGATGAGTGGAGTGATATCTCGAATGCGCGCGACTCGTCGCCCGTAAAGCCCCTTAATTAACGCTTTGCTAAGTAGTCACAGTCATTGATGTATCCACGCACTCTCCCATTGGTCTGTGCCCGGGTTCCGTTTTACGGTTAGGATGAACATGGCGGATTTGGGTGGACCCAACGTTACTACCAACTCAGTTGGGAAACTGCCATAGAGCCTGTTTTGAAAACGTGGCTCCAATCCGTACTCGAGAATTGAACTAATGCCGCGTTCACTCTGGAAACGGATCCGCAAGCGCGAAGCGGATCCGCGCGTTCTCAACCGCATAGCGGCTTGGTACCTTTACGCTGCCGTGTGGAATGGGTATTAGCTAAGGTACCTTTAGCTTAGGTCCCTTTCCTGAAGGTACCTGTAGTAAACGGCGTGCTTGATCACACGATAAATAAATGGAGCAGTTTAAGCTGATGTGGATTGCATTCCTGTTAAATCGCAAGAGGAGCACGTGATACACAATTATTCCTGGAAATCGGTTTGACGCTCAGTTTTTCAATATTGCGTGTAAAATATCACATTTAAAACTTAAATGTTATTCGCATTTGCTTTTGTGGCACTTCATTTTTTTCCCAAAAGTCTAAGGGTGCACCTAAATGAGTCTTACTCTAAAACATCCGACCCGTCTGGCCACACTAGCTCTAAATCATCTGCGTTTACGAGTTTCCATGCGAGGTGAGCGATCTTTTTCTGTTTAGAAGCTCCATTTTTCCGCAGAGTTATCACTGAAGTAGCTAAATAGTGCCCGGCAGAAAAAAAAAAAAAAAAAAACCGTCGGAGGCTCACGGTTACACCAGTCACGCCATCGAAAGGGATGGACGACGATGAGGATAAAGGGTCTTGGGCGGGAGAGTTGGACGACTGGTCTACAACCTCGAAAAAAAGCTCGCAGTGGTTCATCGCGTCCGGGTTCGTAGGAGACATTGATTTCCACGTTCCGCCGCTGCTGCCTGGTAGCCGGAGTAAGCGTTCCTCGGTAATGTATTATTTCCTCACATTTGTCTTCACAATCATATCGTAATTTGCCACTTATATATAATCAATTTCTTATAATCCAATAAACAATATATATTTGTATATTTGTGATTTTTATATTGAGTTCGGGGGTCTGAGTCCTACACCCTTTAACTGTAAAGGGAGCTGGGCGAGCTCCGTTTAACGCAGGACCTCCCTTACCGAAAGGGACCTTCATGCGCCGTGTGATCATGATCTCCCGCTCCCTTTACTACAGGTACCTGTGCGAAAGGTACCTTTATGCTGCCGTGTGAATTGGGTATTAGATTGGAATCTTACTAACCGCATATCGTCTAATGGACCAGAAGCAAGGGGTGGAATGGTAAAAGCCTCCTATTTGGCACGAAAATTCGAACGTGCATCGGACTAATTCGTTCCTCCTTTCCTTCGAAAGCTTTCCGCCTTTTTACTGTGATACATGCGCGGTACCGAAAGCACGTCAGTTTACTCCAGCTCACGCAACGGACACGAGCCCTGCCTCACTCAAAATTCTATTATTATAGTTTACATATTATTATTTGGGAAATGTTCGAGACTAGCTTGAGCCACGGGCCTTAAGGCCGCCTGCCTGCAGGGACTTAAGCAAGAGACTTCTTCTTCGTCGTCTTCTCAAAAAACAAATTTCCACAAACAAGCGATCTACTTATCGTAAGCCAAAGGTATTAAAATCGCTGCACTACAGTTGTTTTATACGAGTTCATTGACACACAGTTTCCATCACGGTGGTCGGAACAGTTGTTCAGGGTGGTTCAGGCAGTATTTGGATGGGTGGCGTTATCGCGCCTCCACGCGGCGGAAAAACTTCAGTCGCTGCTAAATCGAGAGAAAAGTCCCTATGGAATACCGATGTCTAGTCCGGCCGTAGCCACTTCATTAAAAAAAGTTGATGTGGGTTTCAACCCCTCTGAAGGCAGTTATAATTTCTTTGTGCTAGAACACTTTCATTCGCTCTCGTTTTTCTAATCCGCATTAAAGAATTAAGTCAAATTCAGTGCGTGAAACGAACATTAAAATGGCGAATAACTGAAAGATTAAGATACCTAATGTTTAGTATTGTCCAGACCTATGTGTCGGTTTCACTGCAACTTAAGTGGCAACGGCTGCAAGAGCGTGGGGACATCGAAGTTAAGTTTGTTAACGCTATGATTTTTATGGATAGTCAATTTCTTTATTGCTCTTTGCTTTTCTTGGTATCACCATGTACCATTTTGTTTATGCGCCACCAAAACGTCGCATCTGCGGTACATTCAGACTTCCCGGCGCTGAGTGAAAGTATGATTGAAAAACAAAATTGAGAGAGAATTATGAGAACACGGTTTTATTTTCTACAGATAATCTCATTTTTGTTTGTACACAATGTGCGCGTCATTGGCATTTTTTTTTTTTGATAAATAAGGACACCCAAATTTTGTTTTAAAATATCGACTGCTTCTAAATTCAAAACCAAATAGAACACAGTGCTGTTGAAACAGCACGAAGATGACCTCACAGAAAATAAGGTGACCGACACGAGGTTACTGACAGCTTAAAAACCGCAGGGCACTGCTTTTTATGTGCACGCTTCTGGCTTCATAATTTGTTCTTTGGTCTTTTTATCAACCAAGGCTGCGATCTTACTGACTGCAGAACAATAATAAGATGTTCGGCACTTGTTGCGCACCGCGTGTCTCACGTTGTGAGCGACCATCGTTTTTCAGCTGTAAAAACAAAATCTATCAAGTGTGGTACAACTGCAAAGCCGTTTCTTTTTTAAACTACGGTCATCACGCACTGGAATTATATGACCGCGCGCCAGTACAATGCCTGTTCATGTTGACACGATCGGGAACAAAATTCAACGCAGGATTCCCGATTTATGCAGCGGCAGAGTGGAGTCTTTCAAAATGTGAATAGGTAGAAAGAGAACATTTTTTGGCTTACCACTCAAAAGTGCTGCGTGTTTTTGACGGGGTTATACTGAGCGTTTGATTCAGCGACAATTGCAGTCACTCGTTACCTTTCTTCAAAGCGCCCTCACTTCCCTACACGGCTGCGTAGACACCATAGCATTTCTCCCCACCGCGGAGTCGACTTCATCGTCGTTCCTTATTTCCCGGAGGCGTTGTGCCGCCATGCCGGGCAGATAAAACACAAGCCGGAACGCAAGTTATTCAAATGAGGGCCCGTCAATTCTCCGAGGACCGCGAGGAAAGAACAAGCGGGAACCGTAAAGGCAGGCTGCATCGTCACGGGAAACAGTGCGAACTCGAAAAGAAATGCAGCCGTCAATAATGAAGTAAGCTTAGGAATGCAAAATGCGGGAAGCCGACTCGGGGGAAAAAATGAACAAAGAAAGCAGCGGAAAGAAGAGGCTCATCTAAGTAGACCCATTGGAACGGAAGGCAAGATAGACAAAAAATACCCTGGAGATCCTGCTGTCTAAAATGTGAGAGTTTTTCGTGTAGAGTCGCTGTGGGAGACAGCAGTCTTGCATGCCCCCCCACCCTCTTTCCCCCTCTCCCATCCATATTGGTTCGTAAATTATTCTAAGATTGTCTCTTAAGGGGGACATGGCTCTTTGGAGCAAAACACGTCCTAAAACTGCATTCTTTTCAAAATGGCAATGGCTGTTGTTCTTCTGAATTTACCTAGCTTCTAATTTCGTAAATGAATATTTGGGCTATAAATCAATAATTAATGTCTATACGGGCTGAATGGGCATTGAAGTTGACTCTAAAACATTGACTTCACAAAGCACAATTTTTGGACTCGTTGAAAATTCGCAGAAGGGAAATATCAGCCTCCAGAGCAGATAGAAATATAACCTTTTCTGAAATGTGTAGTTAAATGTGTGAAGCATACAATGTTCAGAGCAGATTTTCTAATATAAGCCTAGAAAATTTTTTTATTTTATTTTTTTGTTTCATTACTTGTTAGCCGTGCATTGAGCACTGAACTTCAATGTGTGGTAAAATCACCAATAGTGGGTTTTTCTAAAAAGTACTTCCAACACTGTATGCTATTCACTTTGTAGTATCTAAAGCCATATGGTCAAGAGGATATTTTGTTGAATAGTGTTTTTCCTATCGTTCCTCCAAACAAAGGCAGGCAAGTTTTAATTACCTTGGGGATAATTCTACTGACAAAGAAAATGATCAGGTATGTGAAATCATCACAAAAAGCTGAACAAGCTTGCGCAGTTTCAATGTGTTTGGTCATAGAATAAGAAAAAAAGCTCCAAGACACGTGTTCCCCCTTAATCTAAATGTCCCTTTGTTCCTATTGATCACCTCTTTGAGACGTAAGGCTGCAGTACGTGGGCCGACTTCAATAAAATGAACGTCTTCTTGCTGCCATTAATTATGCGACTTTGAAACCGATTTAATACTCTGCCGTTTAGTGAGAGTGTTTTTGTTGTGCCGCATATCTTGCTATGTCGTTCAATATTTAATGAAGCGGTGCGTTGATTTCTTTTTCGTTCCGTTGGTTCTTGGTTGCTTCTGCTGCGGTAGTGTGTAAAGAGATGGGGCTTCCGCAGTCGATTCCAGTCGCCGCTTGCTTCTTCCTTCTAGACATTTGTTCTACAGCATATTCACGTGTGCGTACTACCTCCGAGTTTTACAAGTTCCATATTGAGGTGCGTGACACATGTCCACTAGGATATAAGAGCAATGAGCCAGACGTTTCGTTGTCGTGAATATTAAAAAAAATGATTTTTGTGGGGGGGCCAACGGGTTATTGATTTGATCGCGAATCCTTTAATGCCTTGACGGCCCTATGCCGGACTAAACAGTGAGGATAACTCCGACTTACAGTGTGTTTTACAACGTGACCACCTTTTTCTCCTCCACCTCCTTCTTTGAGTCCTAGATGACGCACTCATTGCCACACGGAGCAGCTGGTCAACTTAACACGATCCTGTACGCCCTAAAAAATGCCTGCGCGTCCACTTACCCGCAAAACACTCAAAGAGCCAAAGTCTACGATATACGAACTCGGCTAAGCGAATGATGAGGCGGAACATCCGTTTAGACCTAAAAATGAAGTCTGCGCTCTGGCATTTTGTAGTTCAAGGCGTCATACTTGCACTGCGTAATGTCACAGCGCAGACTTAATTTTGATGTCTAAATAGATTTTCCGCCTCATCATTTGCTGAGCTGATTTCGTAAATCGCAGAGATTGGCGCCTGGAGTGTTTTACGGGCAAGTAGTCGCGCAGACATTTTAAGAGAGTACATTCAATTGCGGCGTCAATACACCGCAGTCAAATGCAATTTACAATTTTCTCACAGGCCCTGCGACGCCCTTCGACATTTCCTTGGATTCAATAAATGCACAATCAAAATGTCCTGATTTTTTTATTTACTTGTGTTTTTTTTTTTGAAGGGGGAAAAGGGGGGGGTGGAGTGAGAGGCAATGTGTTCAGTGACCCAAGTCTTTAAACTTTAACAATCTCCAGGACACACTGCGCTCTATGAGCGCTGTCAAACTGAGCGCGTGGCTGCAACGTTACACGGCCACTGGCCCTGACCGCGAGCTGTAGAAATTAACTCTCGCCAATTTTTTTTTCTTTTTTTGTACTTTTCTGTCGCAGTTCGTGCCTGAAGAGGTACAGTCAACTAATTGTGTTGTGTGTCCGTCTAGACGGTGGGGAGTTAGTCATCCCCAGCGGGCGTCTGGACTCTGCACTGTAGATGAGATATTTTGCCACTACTGTATACTACTAGCCGGGGGCTTGAACACGCATCGCGCAGTAGTGACACATGATCGCACGGCGGTACAACGCTCATTCAGGTCGAAACAGGCAGGGGTAGGCTATGAATTAGGGGTCCCTGTGACTCCTTTCACTCCACGTGCTCCGAGCCGCTGTGCGCTCACCTATTCAGCCACCGATCCCCCTAACACAATAAGAATTCTTGATGAATACGATTCAGCGAAAGTTTGTCTGTTCAACTGTCCAGCCACGTTTTAGTCGAACGGTTCGGTAGTCTAGTGTTACCGCAGAAAAACCCGAGAGTGTTTCATTAGGTATGCTGCACGTTCTACAAAGTTTGAGCCGTATTACGTATAACTTTCCCCCGCGAAAGTTAGGCGTTCTGCAGATTATTCAACTGCTCGGTGTATAAAACTTATATTTGTGAATATGACAACTTATGAGGGCGTTGCTTATTCTGCGGAAACGCATTCTGTAGTTATGTGAAAACTATGTTTGGGGAATCGTTGTGTCTCATTTCGCCAACACATGATGCTCATGTGTGATCAAACCAGCTACGAAAACAAAATGTTTTGTTTCAGTTCATATGCTATTGGGTCCTACTTAGAAACGTGAGCGAAGTACTTACTTACTTTGTTCTACTTTTTTTATTTCTAAACGACAAAGGTGACGGTTTTTCGTGTAATTCAGGTTTACCAGAGAAGTTTGTTCACTTCTGCAACAATAGCAGTGCGAGCACAAGCCCGGAAGGTGAAACCTCGACATCTGTAGATGCTAAATTCGGAATCAATGCGGGATATTAAAAATTGTCTGTGTTTTATGACCCTTATATCAATGCTGTTCAAAAATGTACAGTTCGTAAATTTCCCACTTTTATAAATTTATTTGATGCCTCGCTATGCTTTGGGCAATATCACACACGTTGTATCCTTCCTAGGTAAAGACCAGAGGATTATGAAATATTTCCTCGGGGATTTGTTAAATAATTTTTAAACACAATCCCTATATGTAATTTTTTTTTTTTTTTTTTAACCCCACACGCCGGAGGCTTGAGAAAGAGACGGAGAAATGATCAAGCAGCAAGAGTGAGAGATGGGAGTTGGTGCATCGTTCCTTTTGACTAAAGTGCCACAAGACAAGAACATGAAGTAAGAGGCGCAGCACACGCGTTTGTGCTCTGTCTCTTCCTTTATGTCCTTGGTTTGTGGCGCTTTTGTTAAAAAGTGTGATCTAGCTGCTTTAACAGAATAACTCGAAACATTAACGTTCCTTGCCGATCCGTGCCATCATGCGTTCCAGCCATGCGTCGCGTCCGAGCAGTGGCTGAGAGCACGAATATTGGGTTCCGAACCATGCCAGAGTTTGGAAATTTACTGCACCGCACTAACGGACCACGAACGTAAACTCAAATATTCTCCGAGAAATTAATAAATTTCGTCTGCCGAGTTACTGGAGATTTTATTGCCAAAAAGACGTGAAATCTTGTTTCTTTTCTCTTGTGTGCTCGTTCTCTAGGGCCGCACCACGCGAGATGCAGTCAGTGAAATTCCAACCGAACAAAACTTTTTTGGTCACATTAAAGGGCGCCGCCAATCTTTACTCATTGTTCAAAGCCCGCAGGCACCCACTTTGCCGAAAGTCAATTGAGTGAAGACCATTCAACGTTATTAGATTAGCTCAGTTACGGAACTGCCCATAGACGCTGCATGCACGAGCAGTACCCCCCCCCCCCCCCCCCCCCCCCTCACTACCACGGCTCGCCTGCCGACGCAAGACGCGCAGGACGGCTGCTTTGGTAACTGCAGTGTATTCTATGGGATACGTACGTTTCGAAGCGCGGCGTATAGATGGCGTTTCAGCTCTGCTTTATGGAACACACAGGTATGAAACGAAAATCTAGATGGCGCTTCGAACGACGGCAGGCGGATTGAAGTGAATGAGGGGGGAGGGGGGGGGGGGGGGAGGGGGGGGAGGGGGGTAGTCCCATCCGCGGAAGTTCAACTGCTGAGGTAATCTAGTAACGTTTACATCGTTTTAGCATCAGCTGTTCCTCTTACCTCCTTTATTTAAGTTTGCAACAAAACCGCGCATCGAAAGCTAGGCTGGCCCTTTTGAACCATGGTCAAAAGTGCTATAGAAGACGAACACTTGCCTTCGTCTTCTTAGCGGTTTTTATCATGGTTCGAAAGGTTCATCACCAACTATAACCCGACAATATTTTTTTCTATTTTTTTTTTTTTACTTTGGTTGTTGTGGACGGAAAAAGCTTTGTTTGGGCGCCAGTCTGGAAACCGTGGGTACGCCTCAGCAATGGGCTAGAAGCGCCGTGATGATGCACTTTTAGGACTGCTTGATTGGGTTCATCAAATGGTTGCGCGTGCTACGGTCGGTCTTATTGCAAAGCAGAATAAAACTAAAAAAAAAAAATAGAAATTGACGAAGGTAGTTTTTTACCCGAAATATCTGGAAATACACCCTTCTTACCTGAGGTATGTTGTGCCAATCGCAAAGCCTTTTGTTTTCGCGTGAAGTGATTTTCTATCCTTTTTGTCTTCTGATAGCAGCGATAAGATATTTTGTTGTATCATTGATCCTGGCTGGCAACGGCATTTCATAAATCAAGGTTATTTCGCGATACGAGTTACTCATTAAGACGTCGCCCGATCTAACCCCGTCATCTGGTCATATGTTTGAATGTCTAGCCTCGAGCAGATTCGATGCATAGTCAAAATAGGACATCAATGAAAATTTACGGCGTCTTAGAACGAAAGTATAGTCCGAGCTTCTTCGGGGAGTCTAAGATGTCTTTAAAGAACGCGACTGAAGGGTTTTCTTTTTTTTATTGGTCACGCGTGTTTTTTTTTTTTTTTTTAGTTGCTATGTAGGATGTACTTCTCTACGCCGGTGTCCCATTCTCCTGAGCTTACCGCTTTGCCAAGTTGCAAAACTGAGTCGTTTGGTGATCCCTTTTAGACATTCAGTCTTCTAAGGCACCCTGTCTCGAGCAACAGTGTAAAAGGTAATCACAATGTATTTTTCATTTATTTTTTTTTAATAAGAAAAAGGACTAGCTCTCCAGGAAGGAGAACTCAAAACGGATCACGTCCGGTCTCAGAATTTTAGATGGTTCGCGCGGTGCGCCGCTAAGCGGCTTAGAACATTTGATATTTTTGTTTAGTTTTACTATCAAATAAGCACATTTTCCTACACACTGAATTCTTAACAACGTGAACCCGTAATAAAACCAAAATAGATTGTTTTTTTTTTTCCATTTTGCTGAAGACAATTTTTTTTTTTTTTTGTAGCAATGGTAATTTGTGTCGCAACTCTAACGCCCTACGGATGACGAGATGGTAGTCGCAAGATGGCAAAAAAGACGGGGACAGAAACTCTTGAATTTCCCGTCCGCTTGCTCGCTGACGCTGCTTGGTGTGCTAAAAATAAATATTTACCTAGAGATACGCAGCGGTCAGTGTAGGAGCATATGACAGACTACGAAGAAGTTGACGTGCGTTAAGAAAATGAACATGGTGATTTTTAGAAGTCGCGGAGCGGAAGAAATTAATTCCTATTTTATCGCACTCGCTTTTTTTCCGTTAAGACTCTATGACGCACACGCACACTGATAAGAACCACGACATAAAGGTAGCACCAATGCCGACAATCCCTGCCACCGTATCTACTGCCGCTCACACTCCTCTGGTTCCTTCTTCGTCCGCGAGAGGGCGAGCAACGGACTCGAGTTGCGAATAGCTCTCGCTCGCAATATAATATATCAAATGACGATATAGTCTTCATTTCAAAATATCACAATAAATTGGTTTACAAAATTCAGTATCAAACAACTGTATTTCAACTAAGCGTCTCGTAAAAAAAAATTTCACTGGGTATTTATTGTTTTATGGCCTGAATGAAGACTCGGGACGAACTATATATTCTGTTGAGCAAACGGTTTCGATTCCTTAAATTTACTAACTATATATATATATATCTGTGTTTTTGTTTTAGCTTTAGCTGATACGTTTCAATTGCAATCGTTTAAGTGCAGTCCAATAGTGAGAATAGCAGACTGTATCACCGCAAGGCCGAAAACGGCTTATTTTACGTCAGGTTTCGCAGTTTTCGAACACGATGTTGCGTAGTGTGAACGATACTGACTTCAGGATTAGGGCCCTATATCGCGTGAATATGATGAACATCTGCGTCATGTTTTATGTTCCACATCACGAGGCTGCTTGTTCTACAGGCTTGTCTACTTTTATTTTTTCCCCACATAACCCAGGCAATTTAGGTTCAGTCCCCGCCAGTGCCCGGCTCAATCTGCATGAGATTAGCACTGATATCGATCGCTTATCACTAAGTGATGCACATTGAAGACCCCCATGCTAACAATGGCACTACACCGGCTAGATTACTCATCTACAGGGGGGGAATGAAACGCCCTTTGAGGCAGGCTGATATACCACACTTTAAACGCACCATAAATTCAGTATTTTTTGTATTTTATTTTGTACTTTTTGCGTTGAACCAAAAAAAAAAATTGGCCCCTAAAGCCGGGGTGTCATTTAAATGTTAATAATCAAAATGGGTAGTGGACATTTCGTCGAACGCCGTTTCATTGAACGCCATTTAATCGAATGAACGTACATTTCATCGAACGCCGTTTCATCGAATGCCGTTTCATCAAATCGCTAAGGGCCGTTTCATCGAATTTCTATGTTATGGCTCTGTACCGAGTTTCGGGGCATAACAGTGCTTTATAGATGTTCCACTTCGCATTTGTTAAGACTAAGGTAGTCACCTGTGAAATTGTTTTGAAGGTATTGTCAAATTACTAGGAATAAAAACAATCGGCATAAAAAGAAATAAAAACAAGTGTGTATGCGACTTATTGAAAAGCTTTACTCATGTACATGACTGAAACCACGACACTGCAAATAAAGGACTTACACTTAACACACTTTTAAGTGTCTGTGCTTTCTGTTTTTGTCTCATTTTAATTGTTCCATGTGACATGGAGAGAAGTCATTGTTCCATGGAGGCTTTCTTCTCGAAGAAGGATATGTTCACGGTGGAACTTACCTCGTCACTGTACCCATGATATCAAAACAGAATTAAAGTAAATTGCAAAAAATTACAGACTGCAACATAGTTCGATGAAAAGGCGTTCGATCAAACGGCGTTCGAGGAAACGGCGTTCGAGGAAACGGCGTTCGAGGAAACGGCGTTCGATGAAACGGTGTTCGATGGAACGGCATTCGATGAAACGGCGTTCGATGAAATGTCCGGACTCACATCAAAATCATACATGACCTTTTTAACTGGTTTTATGCTTATTACTACAATAATTCAAACAATAGACAGCAATTGTGAGCAAGGCCCATGTGTCTATTTTCCTAAAGAGCGCACATACAGCCAATCATTCCGTTCTGCGCAAGATATATCAAGAATAAGGAAGTACAGAACACGATTCTCCCGTAAAAGATGCCATCTACGCAGATGCCATTTTCATGTGAAGACGTTATATCGGCCCATAAATCGCTGGCTCCTCTCTCTTGGTTCCGGTAATTGTCTATCGCCGTACTCTGTGGAAAAGTGGACCCACGGCCTTTGTTTTTAAACAGTGCGTCTATTACTGGAGTAATTACGGTATCTCTGAAACTAGCGAGTAGCGGAGCTTATTTCTAACAGGTGGTGACATCCATAAAAAAAAAGTGAAAGCCGTTTACAACTTCCTGTAACGCCGAAATGGAGCGCAGTTCTTGAGGAGGAGGAGGGAAGGGTACTGAGGGGAGGGTATATTCCTCCTCCTCCCTCGCGATCATGCCTGCTAGTCCTCCTCCCCTCCTCCTCCTCCACCTTCTCCCTCTCCTTCACCGCCTCCTCGTCCTTCAAGCTCCTCCCCTCCCCTCGCCTCCGCCTCCCCCTCCTCCTCCCCCTCCGCCTTCTCCCCCCTCCTCCTCCTCCTCGCCCCCAAGGTCATGTGACCCCCTCCCCCCGAGGTCACATGACCCCCCCGGATTATACTAGACAATAAGGGGAGGAGGATGAGAAGGAGGGAGAGGAGGAGGAGGGGGAGGGGCGCGGTTACGCCGACGCCGCACAGGCTGGAAACGGGTCATGTGACCCCCTCCCCCGAGGTCACGTGACCCCCTTGGACCATACTAGATAATGACGGGAAGAGGGGAGGAGGAGGGGGAGGAGGAGGAGGGGGAGGGGCGTGGTTACGCCGACGCCGCACAGGCTGGAAACGGGTCATGTGACCCCCCCCCCAAGGTCACGTGTCCCCCCTCGGACCATACTAGATAATGAGGGGAGGAGGGGAGGAGGAGGGGGAGGGGCGCGGTTACGCCGACGCCGACGCCAACGGCGACGCCGACGCCGACGGCGACGCCGACGCCGACGCCGACGCCGACGCCGACGCCGACGCCGCTCAGGCTGGAAACGGGCCCCTAAGAGCTGCGCTCTAAAACAAAAACAAGAATATAAATTTCCCGTCTGTATTATTGTAAGCCTAAAGAACCGATACCCTTTTTATGTGACAAAAGTTGGACATAGAGCCTGGAAACGATTCAAAGATCACACTTTCGTGATGCATATTTTACTCGATCGCCTTCTTTTCTTTTCTCGTCGACTAACGTTGTTCACGGTGTAAACGCTAATTTCCGTAACTCTGACCTCGGTTTATCGTTTGTGTTTTCTACCCCTTGTGCTCTGCACTTCCGTTTTAGAGCGCAGCTCTTAGGGGCCCGTTCCCGGCTTGAGCGGCGTCGCCGTCGGCGTTGGCGTCGCCGTCGCCGTCGGCGTTGGCGTCGCCGTCGCCGTCGGCGTCGGCGTAACCAAGGTCATCCCAAGGTCACGTGACCCCCCAAGGTCACGTGACCCCTCCCAAGGTCATCTCAAGGTCACGTGACCCCACGTGACCCCCTGAAGGTCACGTGACCCCTTCCAAGGTCATCTCAAGGTCACGTGACCCCAAGTTGACCCCACGTGACCCTTTGAAGGTCACGTGACCCCCAAGTCACGTGACCCCTCTGAGGTCACGTGACCCCCGAGGTCACGTGACCCCCGAGGTCACGTGGTCGCCTCCCCAAGGTCACGTGACCCCCGAGGTCACGTGATCCCCAAGGTCACGTGACCCCTTCCAAGGTCATCCCAAGGTCACGTGACCCCACGTGACCCCCAGGTCACGTGACCCCTCTGAGGTCACGTGACCCCCCGAGGTCACGTGACCCCTCCAGGTCACGTGACCCCCAAGGTCACGTGGGGGTCACCTTTGGGGTCACGTGGCCTTGAGGTCACCCCCAGGTCACGCCTCCCCGAGGTCACGTGACCCCCCTCCCCGAAGTCACGTGACACCCCCCCCGGAGCATATTAAAGAATGAGGGGAGGAGGAGGAGAAGGGTGAGGGGTCTACCCTCCCCTCAGTACCCTTCACTCCTCCTCCTCAAGAGCTGCGCTCCAATTCGGCGTTACAGGGATTTGTAAACGGCTTTCACTTTTTTTTTTTTGTTTGTTTGTTTTACTTCCGCATTTTACTTCCGCCCCGCGGGGAAATGAGCGAACGAAGCGCCGCTGTCAGTCTTATCTGACTGTTCTCTGCCATCATCGTAATGAGCAGGAAGTAGTAAAATAAAGTAATGAAAGCAAGGGGGAAAAAAAGAGCAAAACGAGAATGTATGTCACACAGTGAGCGAGGAGAACACATATAATACTGCTGTAAAAATTACAATAACACGGGCCGAGATATGTAGTAGTCTCGCGCAGTCATGCGCGCAAGAAGAAAACACACAAGGATTGAGTTTACGAATGTGTGACTTTTTTTTTTTCTTTGGATTTGAGTTTTTTAGAAGTATCCCTTCTGGGGTTTGTGTTAATTTGATCCTCTTGGATTTGTTGGATGTTTCTTGAGGCCATGAAAATGAAGAGCGCGAGTAATCAGGTATACGCTGACAAAGTAAGGGGGGGGGGAATGTTTCATAGAGGAGGTGGGCTCTCTTACAACATAATTTATTCTATTACTTTCTCTGGTGTCCCTAGAGAAGCGATAACAGGGTGTGTGAGTGCGCATGAATGTAACTTAACTTCACTAGCTGACTAATTGGTCGTTTCAATTTTGCTGCGATAGAATTATTTTTTATATGACAAAGACGGTTTTGCTGTTTATTATTGCATTTCAGACCGGACAGACAGAAAATGACCGAGAATTATGATGCGAAAGATGTAGTGCACCATTATAAGAACAATTGCGCCTTCGAGGTTAAAGTAAGACATTAGAAGAACTTAATATTCGGTCTCATCTGTATTCCTCGTATACCGCTGTCTCCCTAGAGAAAATTGTGATTTTTTAATATTATTATAAAAATTTCTTGGGTATAAATTTTAATTCAATTAATTTCACCACTAATGCGGTGATGTCCCCAGCGTACTGTGCAACCTGCTACTAAAAAATATTTATATAGATATTATAAAAATATATCATTATTAAATATATATATATATGTATATATATATATATATATATATGTATATATATATATATATATATATATATATATATATATATCCCACTCCGAGTCAGCGCAGTCAACCGAGGCTCCCAGCCCGGCGCTGACCTGCTCTACATGTTCTACAGGCGTTCCCCCTACGGTCCGACATCTACTGTGGGAGTGTGCGGGGCTTCAAACTGAACGGAGTTGTTTTCTAGACCCCAATGTGCGTGGCTACGAGGACTGGATTAACCCCAAGAGTAGTGCCTGTGCCAAAGAGAAGCTGCTGTCCCTCTGGGACTTTGCGCGCGCGACGGGCATTGACCGAAGGATATAACTAAGGTTCCGCGTTTTCGGTTTTTATTTTTTGGAAATTCGGCATACTTTTTCGGTGTTTATTTTAAAATTCGATTTTCGGTTTTTTTCGGTGTATATTTATTCCATAATAAGTTTACCAATTTTTTAAGTGAATATATATAAAAAAAAGCACCATCGGACATTGGATCAGATGATCCTAGTAGCTGTGATATTTGTGATCACTCAAAGATATAAGACACATATACGTACGTGGTCTTCGCTACAAGTTCCGTCAGGACAAACCTCAAAATTGACGAATTCGAAGCAATAATCTTCAGCGCGCTTCTTTTTCCTTTCTATTCTGACAACGCGACCAATTGAGGTGATGACCGTACAGAAACCAGCGGAATGGCAAAAAAAAAATCCATTGTATTTATGTTTTTAACCAAAAAGAGGGTGTTAAGAAAGGTGTTGACGGCTTTCCTCGATGACCTCTGAAGTGAATGAAGCGAAAAACCTTATACTAGCCCACATCAGAATTATTTTTTTTTGGGGGGGGTGAGGGGGGGAACCGGGAACGTGACACTCTAAGCCCGATCACAGAAAGACACAGATGTCCCGTGAAGGCCAATCCAAGACCTCTTTTGTTGCATGTTGAACCACGAAGACGTCACACAATGTCAAATCATGCAACGCCCTCTCTCCCTCCCCTCCCCCCTCTCCCCCCCCCCCCCCCTCGACGCGGCCCTAAAAACTGACCTTTTTTGGTTGAAACCGGATTTTAGAAAACGGATTAGACATACTTTTATCGGCTTTTAACGATTTAAATCAAAAACGCCGAACCTACAAACTGACCGTTTTCGGTTAAAACCGAATTTCCGGAAATGAATTCGGCGTACTTTTATCGGTTTTTATCGGTTTAAACCGAAAACTCCGAACCCTAGATATAACCTTAATTTTCGTTTTCTTTGATCCCCCCTGTAAACCGTCCCCTCCAGGCCGTCGCGCCATCCATATCTTAATAAAGTGTAACAACAACAACAATATATACATATATATATATATATATATGCCTTATCTAATAATTTTCGCGAAGCACAATGGAAGGCACATGAGTCGGAGCGCTCTGCAAGATGCATTAATTTCACGTTTCGCGCTTTAAAAACGTCCCCTAGTTCCACCATTTCTCTCTCGGGCGTCCCATAGGGCTTTTTCGGATCTCCTGAGGAGCTTAAAACCACCATCTTTATCAAGCCGTTCCCCTCGATTGGAGCTATGTGCCCAACTTGCGAATAATTTAATGAAGAGTTTCGGAATAAGTGACCCCCAATGCTTTGGACAACCCGAGCAGCTCGGGCCGTCGCCGAGAGCATGAGCATGACTTCCGCGCATGTGCAGTGCGAGGCCCCAATCTGCTCGGGGACCCCCAAGCGGCGGAACCCCACATTCTTCAACTTTCGGAATATTTTTCCAAATGCCCGTAATAGACGTATATATATATATAAACCAGAGTACGCGTCAGAATTGAAGAGATTTTCAAAACATAGTAAAATGCTCGGCATGCTGTATACTTGTCTAAAAAGGGTTTATATAGGGGTTATTGAAAATGCCCAGTAAGTTTCTAATTGAAACTGTGGCCTTAAAATGCACAAATAAAATGTTACTTTCTAAAAAACTTAAGAATTTTTTTTTAAACGTTATTCTTTTTTCTAAATGGGCTCTTTGGCAGACACCAACACGGCATCAATCTTTTTTTTTGTGCGATGCTTTGTTTTCGCAGGAGCGATTTGTCCCGCGTGTTTTGAAACACCCTATATATATATATATATATATATATATATATATATATATATATATATATATATATATATATATATATATATATATATATATATATATATATAAATATATATATATATATACCGGCAGAAATATTTGCGGTCTCCGTTTTTTTTAGGTAAAAAAAACAACAAAAAACAAAACAAAGCTTTGTTCCTTTCAAAGTACCTCCTGAAGTTACTGGAGATACCACCCGTGGCTTCCAAATAATGACCTCGCAATATTTCGTTGTACACATGTAGTATGCCTCAGACTTCCCCGCCTACTGAAGTGTTTCGAGATATTAAGAGTATTTTACGGCTTTCACGCGTCTCTTCCTTGCCGAGCCACTGCCCTCAACGCTTCCACTCCTCCACTTCGAACGAAGGCTAGCGGCGCCAGCGACCCGACGAGTCTGCTCCCCTTCAAACGCCGTATGCTTTTTCACTTAGGACCGCTCGGGGCAACGACAACACGTAAAAAGTAGAGCATTAACCGAATGAAGCTCCTCAGCGAGACAAGCCAGAAATGCCGAGGACCTTTCAAGAGTCTCCTGCGAGACGACGACGACGACGACCAGGACAACGACGAAGACCGGAGACCAGCCGAGGCTAACTAATGAAGGAACCTCGTGGAATGCCGACACCGCACGGAATTAGCGCTGCCTTTATCTCCGCACGCGTGGAACGATCAGAAAAGAGGGGAAGGGCTGTTATTCTCGTCTTTTTTTCCCCCGGGCCGGGGTATGGCGGGGGCTGCGAGACCGACCCCGTCTCCATTTGCTTCCCCGCCGCTTCCTCGGTGGGCCACCGTTAGCCGTAAAACAGAAGCGGGGCCCATGTGCTTCGGGAGTTCCGGCGCCATTTAGGGCGAGATGTATCGGCCGGGCCTTCTCCGGTCAACCTAAGACCCCTTGGAGGGCCCACGTCGCGCAGAAGGAGGAGACATTGTTTGGGCTCCCCGCAAGGAACGGTAATTAACCGGTGTCCGCTGGGATCGATCAAGGCGGTTTGGCTTTCGCCTCCTCCTCCTCCTGGCTTCCATGCGCCGAGACAGCGTACTACAGTAGGGCTGGCGCGCGTGGCTGTTACTTGTCTACGGGAAACTTGGCGCTTATCGCTGTTTTCTGCCGTCAGGCGATTTCGAGTGCTATTTGAGACCTTTTTTTCCTTGCAAAGGGGGGAGAGGTGCTTTGAAAGGCGGAGTTCCTTACTATGCCAATGACGCCGTGCATCCCGCTGCGGGATCAGCGTCGTTTATTTCCTTTTTGGCTAATACTGCTGGACGAGGTCAACCTGCTCCGGTGATTCTTACCACGCGTTGAGTCGGTAATTGCCGAGTTCTGTTGCCCGTTAACAGCTTGACGATTAATAGAATGATTGTTTTTTTCATGAAATCAGCTCTTTCCTCCCATCTTATCTTAATGCGTAAGACAGCCCCTAATACATATACGCAACTTACTTGCTTGCATTGTCAATCCAGGCAGGTTACACCAACTGAAGAATAAGTAAACGACTTCGTTTCAGCTTAAGTCTAGACGCAGCCGACGCTACGAGTTAATGGGACCAATCAAGGAGCTTCAAAAGCGCAAGTCACCTGGCCTTTTCTGCTTACGACTGGTTCAGCGATAATATAATATAGAAACTCCATGATGATGCGCTTTTGGTGCTTTCTGATTGGTCCGACCAGCTCGCACCGTCGGCTGCGTCTGGTCTTAATGTGAAACGGTGTGTAGAACGCCGATTAGACTATATTTCGCATCGCCTTAGCATGAACCAAAGAGAGCAGTTTGCGTGCCATCGGAGCCAATCCAATGTCGCCCGAGTGTCACGTGACCTTCTGGTGGGCACAGCGATCCGCGGGGCGCGCAGTCACGTGATGCGTACGCAGCGATGGATTGACTGAAATGGCTCGTAAGGACCCCTGCGGTCCAGTATAAGGTGGAAAGGACTACCGAACCTACGAGGAAAGTTCGGTATCCTTGGACATAGCTGACCAATCGGACGGTAAGCGGAAAGTAACAATGACTGGATTTGGGTCTTTTAGACAGGCCCCCAAGGTACATTTTTCTTTCCTGGCAAAGTTTGGAACGAGGCAGAATCGTAAGATAAAAAAGAAAAGGAGGAGGACACGATGAAGCTGGAGCAGAAAGTGGAGTGGCAGACGAGCAAACGTGATGCACTGAATGGACCATCTGTGGCTCTGCCTGGCTTCCTACACAGATCGTTTTCTTTGTTGTTGCATGCTTTTTCGTTCTCTGGATGCGATTCAAAATCAATATTTTGGCGAGGTATGGGAGCTGTTTTGTGAGTCTGATCCGGGAAAAAGAGCCAGACTCGATTTTCGCGTCTAGACGCCTCGACAGCGAACGGATGACCTCGCATCTGGAAGCTCCATTGTTAATGGTGTGGACTGATGTTCCTCTCAAGAAGCATGATTGAAATAAATGGCTCTCAAAATACTTTAGTAGACGGCCTTAATAATAATTAGTACATGATTGATTAGCGTGGAAGCTGGGAGTCAGATCTCAGAGTCAGGCGGAAGATATGAAGCCAAACATGTAAAATGAATAGCGCAAATTAATTCAATAAACTTAAATGAGTACGGAGAATTCTTTTGAGATTTGAGAAGGGGGAGGATAGGGGTGGGGGGGGGGGCGGCAAATGCCCTAATTTGCTGTCAATGTTCTTTGGACGCAGATCTTTGTTTTTCAAACACGTTGCGCTTAGTTTAAAACCTTCTGATGAGAAGTCGTGCTGTGTAGTATACAAGCTAGTAAAATTTAGATGCCTGAAAATGATCGTTGATGCTCTGAAGCATATCTTGAAGCAACTACGTTCCTAAACTATTCGGAAGGAGATCGAAGAGTGACGCCTCTAGCGGTGCACTTCAGCAGTGGGGACAACAAACAGTATTTTCTAGTTTGTTTTTGATCAGAGAAATCGAAGATGAAGATTCGAAGGACGCTCCTCGCGCAACCAAAGTACTGGTCAAAGTGAAGGGCTCGTTCCCAGACCGTGCTAGGCGAGGTTCAATTTCTTTGTTATGCTGCGTTAGTAAACACAGGACTGTGAAAACAACAAACTCGATAAAGCGCCTCCCGTAGTTGGACCTTCTGCCCAATAGGTTATACAAACCTTATATATTATGTAATGTCTTCACATGGTCTTCTCCCAGCGTTAAGCCGGGGCCAGACTGCCTATACATTATACAAACGAGAGTATGCATGCAGATTCGAAGGCGAGTCACCTGCAGATCGTGCTTCAGACACCACGTGGCAGTGGGCTCAAGGAGAAAGCTTTGCACGCGGTATGTGAACCACGGATATTGCGGTGACCTATGTTTGTAGACAGTCCTTTGCATAATGTATGAGCAGTGTGAATATTTGAGTAAAAACACTCAAATCGTCTTCATTCTGCCTCCAGGATTTCGAACATCGAGATTATTTTTCAATTTGGTGCATGAAGGCTGCAGAAAATCATTTTCCGATGAAGCCTGCCTTTCCGGAGCGTTACGCCAGAAGAAAGAGTTATCGGAATCTCCGCTCTTGCGCATGTTCAGCGCCTGTTAACGTTATGCACGCGCACTCTTCCCATTTTCAAGAAGGTCAGAAAAAGGCGATTGCAAGCAAGGCGCAACTTTACTAGATTACCTCAGTTGTGGAACTCCCGCGGAAGTGTGTACCCCCCCCCCCCCCCCCCCCACCCCCCCGTCGCTCGCTTCAGTCCGCCTCCCGTCGTTTGAAGCGCCATCTAGATTTTCGTTTCATAATTGTGCATTCCATAGAGCAGAGCTGGAATGCCATAGACACTGTGCTTTGAGCCATACGTATTCTATAAAATATACTGAAGTAGAAGACCTTGGTGCTGTAACGCTTGATCAGCTGAATCTTTTTTTTAATGAGGGTCACAAAACTAAGATCAGTTTTTTTCATCTAAACGTGCAATCTGCTAGGATTAAAGGAGACAGCCTACTCTTACTTTTTTTATTCTTTTCAAACTTCATTTAATAATATTATGCTAACGGAAACATGGTATATTGATGACTGTGATTTTTTTGTACTACCTGGATAAAATAATTTTTATTTAAATCGAGATTATGGACGAGGTGGAGGTGTCTCGTTACAAAGTAATCTTTCTGACCTTGAGGTTGTTCCGGATTACACCATCATAACTCGCGCCTAAGAGATGCTCTGCGTCAGAAGAAAAGACTGCATTTACTCGGTTTTTTATCGTCCACCTGCAGGTGGGAATGTTTCAATCTTTTTCAACTTTTAGAAGAACTTTTTTGTTTTGCAAAGGAGGAGAGATGTAAAATTTTTCTTGGTGGATTCCTAAATATAAACTTACTCGAAGAATCGCGTGTCAAAGACGACTTTCTTATTCTACTTACATCAAATAACTTTTGTAATTTTATAAATTCTCCCACTCGTGTCACCTCCTCATCGTCCACATTGCTTGATGTTTTTGTGACGAATCAAGTAGTAAGCTCGGTTAGTGCTGGTGCTCCGGGATATAGTTTAAGTGATCATCTACCCATATTCATGTTGATAAATAACATGACGAACCAGAAAATCGAGTATGAGAATGAAAAAAGAAGGACTATTAGGATCTGAAGCATAAATTCTGCCACTTTAGAAAAATCTCGTGAAACTATTTCAAATACAAATTGGGACTCGATTTCTTCCGCTACATCTGCTGGTGAGGCGTATCATGAATTTTTAGATATTTTTAAGAAGATATACGAAAACTCTTTTCCTTATAGGCAGTTAAAACAAATTAAAAAGAACCGCAAGCCGTGGGTAACTAGAAAATGCTTAGAATGGATTAATAAAAAAAAATGTATAGTTTATAGTACGTTTCTTAAAACAAGGACTCCAGAAGATCTTGCTTTTTTCAATAAATGCAGAAATACAGTGAATAAGCTTCTTCGCCAGTCTAAACAAACATATTTTCATAATTTATTTAATGAGAAATGCATGAAAAGAACAGATCTTGTATGGAAGCAGTTAAACCAACTGTTAAAACATGGCCCCTTTGAGTCAGCTGTGCAAGAAATAACTAAAGAAGGTGTAACATTACAAGGAAAAGCTTTCGCAGAAGCTTTTAATATGTATATAATAAATCTTGTAAGTAGCATATATAGTCCGTTACAAATGGCCTTTATGAAACCTATAAATCAACACAATGCCTTTTTGTTTCCAATAGACAAACAAGAAGTATTTTCCACAATGTTATCATTTAGAAACAGTAACTCCTCTGATATAGATGATTTCCAGATCAAACCAATTAAGTATGTATTAGATGTCTTGGCACCGGTTTTAACACGTATTAAGAATGCCTCATTGTATAGTGGTGTATTTCCAACAAAAAATGCAGAGTGCAAAAGTTATTGTTTTGTTTAAAGTTAGAAACAAAAAGGAATTTTCAAATTATAGACCTATATCAATATTACCTGTGTTTTCTAAATGCCTTGAAAAAATCGCTCATAATAAATTAACAAGCTTCTTTAAACAATTTGCAATAATTACAGACTTTCAGTTCGGTTTTCGCAAAGGCCGATCAACGGAATTGGCATTGTTACCACAGAAGGAGCTAGTTTTGAAGTCTTTCGAAGAAAAAAAATAATTTTAGGTGTTTTTATAGATTATTCTAAAGCGTTTGATCGCATCGATCCTATTACTCTCATAAAAAAGCTCGAATGTTATAGAATCCGTGACGTAACACTCGATATTATAAAATCGTATCTTAATTTTCGGCGGCAATGTGTTGTAATAAATGGTCAAAATTCTACTGTTCAGCCTATCAGATCAAGAATACCACAAGGTAGCATCTTAGGTCCTCTTTTATGTAACTTGTATATAAATGATACCGTTAACATCAGTAGAACCCCCTCTTTCATCATTTATGCTGATGATACTGGCTTGTTTTTTTCAGGCACTGAAATACAGGAACTGGTGTATGAAACTAACACCACACTACAGAAGCTATTTGAATGGAGTGTAGTAAACTCGTTAGAAATTAATATGAGCAAAAGTAAGGTGTTCCTTTTCCGACCTAAGAATAGAAATGTTAGTTCCAATTTTAATATTGTTCTTGGCCTCTCTCAAATTGAACTCGTTCAAAATGTAAAAACGCTTGTAGTTTATATTAACAACCACATGTCTTGGAATGATTATGTTATCAATATAGCTTGAAAACTTTCAAAAGTGTTGGGAAAATTGTACCAGTTTAAAAATATACTGCCTGGTCGTTTAAAATTGCTTATATATAAAGTTCTTTTTGAACCTTTTTTTAAATTAATGTAGCTTGGTGTGGAGCACCACAAGCCATTCCAACCTAAATAAATTACACATTCTTAAAAAAAAGCTGTCCGTATAACACGAAATGTGTCTCTTGAGACAAACACTCCTCTATTTAGAAAGCTGCATCTAACATCCATTCTTGATTCATATGCGTTTACTCTCCTCACACGATATAGATCCACCCTCCGGTGCAGTGAACCATTTTTTACTTGCATTTCAAATTTAACTTCTATTTCTAAACCTTATGACGTTAGGGATAGAGAGCGCTAGAAAATTCCATTAAATCGCACGAACTATAGGTTTCAAATGTTAAGCTATAATCTTCCGCTTGTATTAAATAAAGTTGAAAAACAAAATTTGTCAAACATTGAAAAGCTACATCTAAATGAAATTCGAGAACTTTGTTTTCACAAATAAAAAGTAAATTGTCTTTGTGAGCTGTAAATACGTCCGTTTTTTTATATTTTTGTTTCCTGTGAACATCTAGTCACTAGATGCTGTCGTTCTTTGTGTAAGAGGTCAAATCCTTCCTCTAGCAGCGAATAGAGTGTATAAATGTTTTCTTCTTTCTTTTTTTCTTCTTTTTTCCCATGTCGCTGTTTGCTTGTTTTTCCCTGGTTGGTGTTGTTTGTTACTGTATGCCAGTTGTAAGGCTGCAGAGGCCTTGTCAAGTCAAAACTGTTTTAATTTTTGCCTCTGCAGCCCACATCACTATCTGATGATGATGTAAACAAAATTGATTGATTCATTGATAGATACTGTAGTTACCATAGCAGCCGTCCGGCGTGTCAAAAGACGGGAGGCGAGTCGTGTTTAGTGAGGGGGGGGGGAAGTATACTGCTCGTGCATACTGTGTTTATGAACAGTTTCGCAATTAAGCTATTCTAATAACATTGGCAAGCCATGTTTCTGCTCATGCGGTCCAGCCCGTGCAAGGTATACAAGCTGGCCAAATGTATATGTCCACGCGCAAGCTGCACGCACTTGCACACATGTAGCACAAGTCGGGCGCCATGCTTGCTTGTCTGTACCTCGCAAGCTTGCAATTGTACGCGCTGTCCACACGAGCAACACGCGCTTGGCGGCCGAAAGATTCTTTAATGGCTTAAGGGCTAATTGGTGGTTTCTCATGTTTGTTTGTTTTTGTTTTCGTTTTGCATTTAGTTGCATCTTTGTGGAAAGCGAATTCAGATTTACGGTAAATAAATACTACTGAATTCACATCTAATTTATCTGTATTCAAGAACCTCTCCTGCTTCCCTTGAAGGGCAGGAATTCCTCAAGGCAAATGAAATGATTTTACTTTAATAAAAATCTTACTTATTAGTGGCCAAGATCTTAGGTAAATTGCGTCGAAAACGTCCCAATCACAACCAGCCGCTGACTATTTAAACGACGAACTCTCTACACCTTGAAACAAGCATCAAGTGCGCTTTTCATATATTGAATGATAGAGTAAGCGCAATCATAAATAAAATAAATATGAACGGTGAGGTTTCGATCGGTCAAGGCTTGCATAGCCACATATTGAGGCGCTGCGGTGAGATTAATGTGGGCATGTTACGCTGGGATTTGTCTCGGCCCCTGTCCACGGAAGACATCAACAAACGAGACCGTCAGCGATTGCTTGGACAGCGACAGCACGCGTGCATCACCCTCTTCACGTAAAGCGTTCAAGATGAAGATACTCTGGGATCCTTATTGGCGGCGTTATTGTGATCTCAACTCATGTTTTATGTTCCCCCTGTCGTGGCACAGAGAAAGCGAAGCCACCTCGTCAAGCGATCATACATTGAGATAAAATGAGCGGCGTGAAACGGACAGGAATGAACTGGTCCCTTCATTTAACATTTACCTTTCTTTCAACTCACTTGCACCAAACGCTTTACCAAGGAGAATGCGCTACATTTCTCTCATTTGCATTAGACAGGGCACAGCGTCAAATCCTTCCCAAGCGGTGTGGGCACTTCGCGTCGCAGAGAACGCATGCGCACCAGGCGGTCCATGCTGTCGCGCTCTCGTGCTGCGCTGAGGGAGAGGACTGCCACCGGCGCTCCGAGATTCCGGATTCACCTAGGCAGCGGAGACTGGAGTGCCTATGGCGATAGATGGTGGCAGCCAATCCCCCCATTTCAAAGAGGAAAACACACATGTATTTCAAAAAGGGAAATCTCGACGCTTTGCAGGCACTATACTATAATACTTCGTAAATATATTTTGCTGGACCTTTCTCTTTTCAGAATTTACCTTCTTTTTTGTACAAGGCTATTTTTTCTTCATACTTCCCTCTGTAATGTTTTCCAGGGACTTGACGCTGACACCTGAAACAAAGGAGCCGGCATTAGATGTTAAAGTACAGTACCGGAGGCATTTTCCAAACAGGGCGCCGTTGCGGCATAACTTTTCTTTCGAAATCAGCTGATCGTAAAACACAGGCTGTGAAATGAAACGTGAGGAGCCAGCACTCTCAACTTCTGATTTAAGCATAGACAAGCGCGCACAGGGTTTGCGTCGTTGTATTAAAATCATTGTGTCTTAGAAATGACGTGAAACAGGTCTAGATCCACATTGTTGGCGTACGTTTCGCTCTTCATGTATGCGTGCGTCAGGCACATTTCACGTTGTCATGGTTGCCACTTGAAACGCTTCGTCCTTCTCGAGCGGCGTATGCCATTGTATTGTTTTGGTCAAAGCCGGAGTCTCGTATCATTGTCGACTAAGGTTTCTATGGTTCTGTCTATCTCGAAGAGAGACATGAGCCTGATGGCCGACTCTCTCGAAACTAAGCGTGTCTTGACGGAGGTGGTGGGCGTGCAGTAGAGGGTGAGGTGGGCCAACGGTCCTACGCTCTCCAGGAGTAGCATCGGTTACCCATTACTTCCTCCCGGCGATGTTGACTGCAGCACGTACAAGTTCCGCAACCCGCCCTAGGCGGTTCGATACTTCACTAGGAGTGGACGATCCCCCGAAGAATTCCCTAATGAAGCGTTCTTACGATCGTCGTGAGGTCGATACGGTGACAAGAAAATGTCATCTAAGAGCTTGCATGGCATCGCTTCCTACTTGTTTTTTGTTTTACTTGTGGTTTTTATCTTTATTGTCTCTCTCTCTTTCTCTCTCTTTTGGGCATACGCGGCCGCTTCTTTATTCTGATAAGTGCGCTGACTGGTCAGTGACGCAATCTATTTAATTGGGGTCGCGAATTATGTGGTTACTGTCGTCAAAGCGAAATCTTTTTTTTTCTTTCTCTTTTTAATACAGGATTGGAAACAGCCTTTCTTTACGAGCTGCTATCGGTAGATGAACAATGCGGCGACATTATCTACGGCCAGGAATGGCAAATTTTGAATCGATAGTTTCGGAGCGGTCGTGCGCTTCGGCCGGCTTCGGATGGCTTTTTGTTTTCTCTGGTCACAATGGCGAATTTGGGTTTGTCGTTTCCTCGCATACACAGGGAAGACAAGTTTGTTCGCGCTCATCAGGAATGAATTTAAAATCTGCATAGTATGGAGATTACATGAAGATAGTGAAAAACAAAAGGACGCGATAATTTTGAAGACTGGCAGATGTGCAAAGTTCATACACGTACTACTTTATATTGGTGAGAGGTAAAACTTAAAACAAAACTCAAGCGTTCGATTTATTGTTATTGTAGCACACTCATACATGACAAAATACGGTTTGACATTCTGTCAATCAATAATTCAGTGCTACATACCAATTTTGTGTGACGTTTTCAACCAAACTACGAGTACTTTTGTCTGAAAGCATACTAACGCATGTTAAGCGAGTAAATACAATACGGTCATTTCGTTAATGCGGCCCATACTCCAAGCTGTAAGGGAAACAATAATATTGCAGCAATTAGCATGACATGAATGTACCGGGGAGGGGAAAGCTTTTGTAAGCTCTAAGTCGAGCTACACAGATCTCCTTCTCAAAAAAAAAAAAAAAACCGTGCGCCGCGCGACGAATAATGGGAGTCCTCGGTAAGCCCCGCCCAACGTCTCTCCCGCTCGCACGTGGCATACGCGACCAGGCGCAGGTTACCACGGCGACAACGCTTGAGCAGCCGAGTCGGACGAGCCAACGGCTGCCCCTCTCTCATCCCTCTCCTTTGTAACGGCTCTGTCGTCTGCTGCACCAACGCTTTGCGAAGCTGGTCGAAACCTGCCACGGTTGCGGTGCAAAATAAGTGGATTTGGTGACACTTTAATACGTGAAGGTAAGTTACCACAAATAACGTATTCAAATAAGTTCACCTGTCTCGATGCCTTTACGCTGCCACAGATACGGTACGCCGCCAACGACGTACGACTCAGCGGATCGGATGGGCGGGATAGCGGATGGCTGCAACGGCTGCTGGCGGTAGCTGCCTGGACGTACCCGCAGTCGCGGAGGCGCAACGAGAAAGCGCGTGATCTGTACCGGAGTTCCCAAAATTCGCTACCGTCGTGGCGCTGTACGTTTTGCAACAGGTCTATTGGCTTTAGCCCTCAATGCACTTGGTAAATATACGGCAAAATGGCACTGGCTTTAGTCTATAGCTCTTAGGAGTCTTATCTGAATTAAAACCTCGGACTGCTCTTAATCCAAGGACATGTTATAAAAAGACGTCATGCTGCTCAGAATGCTGTTAGGGTGAGAAACAATTTAAAAATGACCGAGTTGGCGTGGGAAGCCTCCACTTTATTTTCGCCATCATCGCTCATTCTGAACAACTGCCGGCATTACAATTTTGGTCAAGCTGTCAATGTGCTCCGGTAGCTTGTGGCGCTTCCGGGTGTTGTGAAACGACCTAAGCTAATACGCAATTTACACGCAGTTAAAAAAAAAAAAAGAAAACACGATGCAGTGCTTTAATCAATTACTTGTTGTAAAGTCGTCTCGTTATGTTTATTATAGTATAATCAGATAGCCCCGCTTCGTTTTATTCGAAGCATGCTATACAATATACATGCTATACATGCTATACATTAAGGCTATGCGTGAAAAGGAGACAAGATGTGGCCTAGTGTGTTAAACGTGGGGTTATGATTTTTCTTTTATTGCAGTTCAAAGTGAACTTGCATTGACGGCAAAGCTCGAAAATCAATATCTTTGGACATTGGTGGAGCCAATAGCTAGTGGCACATGTACTGCAGACAAAATGAAAGAATTACCCGTGAACATGCCTCAGGCATGTTAGAAGAATGTTTTCTTCATACTTATGTATGCTCCAAGCATGTCTGCAGAGACCTTTTTTTGCATGACCGATGTGACAAGACTGTCATTGTCATGTAACAGCCGTGTGACAGCCGCTTAAATGTTTTCATAGTTTACCTTATTTATATAGTTGAGGTTATTAGCTCTGTATAAGCTACATTTAACAGAGTAATAAGCAATAAAATTGTAAAGTGTAAGTGTGAACACTGATTACTTGTATAGGCCCAACACTTCTTTGGCGCGAGTGTTGCATCAGCAGGAATTCAGAAACATGGTTCAAAAGCACAACATCGTTAAGGCACACGTGGCACCAGAAAGGTGACTTGTGCCCTCGTAAATTTTCAGCGCACCACCGCACCGCTTTTACCGGCGGCCGAGCCGCAATGCGCGCTGCGCCGCCATGGAGATGGCTTCTCGCTGGTGGCATTTTTTGGAACTACGCGGCAAAAGAGCCAATGGGAGCCTAATCCATCAGAAATCGGCTTTACTTCGCTCCATTGGGAAGGGGGATGTTAGGTGCCGTTTGGCCAACGTTTGGCGTGGTTTCAAAGCTGATAACGTCGGTTCGCTCAATGGGACAAGTAATCCTTTCAATAAAAAAATAAAAAAAAAGAAACGTTTCTGCTACTACGCTTTGCGGGTTATTGCCGTTTCCTCGCGCAAATATTCGAATACAAATAACGTAGAGAGGGAGAGAGATTTTGTGAATCGGCTTATGCTCGCTCATACTACTGTGCTTGGAACGCGTCTCATACTCTTGTGTTTACCGTGTCCAAAACGCGCTCCTTCGATTTCTGTCTTATGACGTCATAAAAGTGTCACGCTGTTGCCGGCCGCGTTCTTAACGGTGCCACTGCAGCAGTCGTTGACGTCGCGGACGCCGGTTCCGCTGCAGGTTTCTCTCCGGCTTGAGAGTCCACGGAAGCTTCTGCAATCAGGAGCTGGGACGCCACGACGGCAGCGACGCTCGCGCCCGCTCGCACTTTTCGCAAGAACTTTTACGACCATCCGCAAGTATCGCGACATCTGACAGCGTGACATTCTTGCTCTTGTGACGTCCTTTGTTTTCATATTGGGACCGCTTTCGATGCACGGGCGGAATAGGACGCTAAACGCACCAGTCGGAGACGCGTTCAGGGCAACGTACTCGTACTGGTTCAGTTAGTCTGGCGTGCGCGACACAGTTATCCTTTGTGTTTGATCGGAGCTGCTCATTGCGTCAGCAATATATGTAATGAATCTACCGTCTGCTAATGCTATTATACCACACGCACTCTCCAAACCCCTACAACGTTTAACAGAAATGCCCATCAGACGTATTCGGAGGAACGTTCGCGTGCTAGAGTCACTGTTTCCGCTTACATGTATACGACCGGCACGATTATACTCCGATATCATATTTATAGGGATACCTACACGTATAACGTACGCCATTCAAAAGTCAATGTTTCTCCCGCGTTGCGAAATCAGATGCGCATAAATTATGGGTCTGCGACTGTGCAATCAATGCATCGACGGCACTCCATGTATAACGCGGAGGGTTCGCCAATACTGTCCAAAGAAAACAAAGTTAAGCCTTCCATATTCAAGAGCAAAAAGAAACATGACAGAAGGGGCCAATATTTTTACGCCATCTCCGTCGTGCCGCTTCAATAAATAAAGATCAGTCTAGGACAGCGTATATTCCGTGACTTATACATCAAGCTTAGAGTGTTAGTGCTTGTAAAGATACAACCTCACCGAGAGTTTGACCGGTAGATTTCGTGCTCTGCGAATCTCTGTGTAACGAGGATATTGGTTCGGTGGTCCGAAAATTGCCAGTTGTGTGCGAATGACTCGGTTTTACCATTTCGCAGGCCTCAAGCTGAAGTGAGACCGTATGCTTGTTCCGTAGCATGACTGGAGTTCTTTTATATATTGGTTAGGCGGGTTTATAAGTCCTTCTAAGCGCTCCTTACTCTCCAGGCAGAGCATACGAGTTTTTATTGCAATGAAGGCTCGTATGCTCTGCCTGGAGGGTTAATTTAGACCAGCTGTAAATCTTTTGACATGCAAGGATAAAAATGATCAGACTTTTTTTTTATCAATGCTATACCGTGATTGTTTGTGTTTTCAATGTAAGTGGCAACCGCTGTGCACTATTGTATATTTCGGGGAAATGTAGCGCACATTTTTTTTTGTTACCGTTCTATATATTTTCTTAAAACCCGAAGAGGCAACCTGACTCGATGTTTTTTCTTAGTGCGTATTTTTCTCGTGCAACGATTGAAATATATATATTTTTACCAAATATGCTCTGCTTCTATTGCATAGAAACTTTCTGTCAAGGCTTTGATGTTTTTTTTGTTAAGACCTGCCTATATTCTATTTGTGGCAGCTCATAAAAAAGAATCCTCCTCTAGAGTATATTTTTTTGTAAGAAATCGATATATTCCGTCGCTTTCTTTAGGTGTCGTTCTTTTTATCCCTAAGAAAAATGAGTAAAGATCTAGAAAGCAAGCTACGTGTATTACATAATACAATATGTGAAACAAAATCATTCTTTAATACGTAGCGGGGATATTATAATCTGCGTTCTTGTAGGCGGAGTTTTTCAACTGCCACTAATCACCTAGGGGGTGCGAGTGGCTCTCCACTTACTGTGTAAGTCGATAAATAACTACGTACCTTGCTGCACCTTGGGGAGTTTCCCCAAATCCTTCTGTCTGCCTCGAAAAACAGAATTGACTGTAGCTCACGACGAGCTCTAGACTTACGCGGAGCAATACTGCGTATGGGCGGTCGGAAGTTGAACGCATGAAACAGCAGCTCGCTGAACGTACTGTATATAAGGCGCGGGTATCTCCGCCCGGCCCTTCATCGGAGAAATCGGAAACTGCGGCGACGCTATATTACCGGAACAAACGAAAACGGAACGGGGCAAAAACAAACAAATATAATTGCCGAGGAGGATTTAGATAGCGGGGGAAGCCGCGGATATATAGGGCATTGCAGTCCCTGTTCTATCCAGTCCATTGCACAGGGACACTATTTCGGGAGAACTCATGTTCCATTCGCCGTTTCCTTCCCCTTTTCTAACCCTCGCAAGTGCCTTTTCGTCTCCCCGGAGATACAACGCTTCTGCTTCATTTTCTTTCGGTTGTCTCTTCGCCTATTCTTGATGTTGGGCCGCCGGCGGCATCGCGTTGGTCTCTTCGGTTTCGTCTCCACCCTGCGGCTTCGTCGTTCTGCGCGTACGTACACTGCGTTTCAAGATATGCCCCTGACATCACGCGACGAGACGGGACGACTCGCTTGGTCGATTCCACGTCGAACTCGGCTCTGTGCGATTGACCTTTTGGTATTTCGGGACAACCATAGACCCGGGCTTTTTTGTCGGCCCCCTTTCGTTGGCCGAAGCGTTTTGCGTCATTGCCATGTAACGATTTTTGTATTGTTCGTTGCCTATTTTAATGAGGTAATACGTATTCCCGAGTACAATATATCAATCCATTTATCGAGCCGATGACGCGGTTAGGTAACTTGCTTTTCTATCTTGTTTTATGTTTCTTTAGACGATGACGTAGTTGAGACATATTTAGAGAACTGCTTTATACCGTTAGATATAGCGTGCTACATGCTACTTACAAATCGTTTCGTAGTCGCTACATATTGACTCTTGTCGTTTTAGATTGGGTTGCCAAGAAGATGACGACTGCTGTCGGTGATCGAGGAAATGATCATCGTGGGGGACTATAAACCGAACAAGACACGCAGAAAAGATATGCTGTGCAGTGAACATTTTCTGCATAAAAACAGCACCAAATGGCCGGTGCACAGACTACGCTTGGTGGGATCGGGTGAATGAACTGATGAATACCTAATTGGGCGGCGACTGGGGCTAGAATTTATCTCCGCGGGGACAAGGCAAACTAAATTCCAGCTGTTATTCTCGTTTCACCACACGTTTTAAATGGGAAAAGTTAGGATAAAATAATTGCTGCGAATAACTGTATTAAGAGTGAAATGCTTTTCGTGACTCATTTCACCCTAATTTCTGCCTTTCACGCTTTCATCGGAGAGTTGAGTTTCAATTTTTAG
This sequence comes from Ixodes scapularis, assembly GCF_016920785.2. Classification (NCBI taxonomy): domain Eukaryota; kingdom Metazoa; phylum Arthropoda; class Arachnida; order Ixodida; family Ixodidae; genus Ixodes; species Ixodes scapularis. The sequence continues at coordinate 119,856,927 of NW_024609835.1, forward strand.
GTTGAAGCGACGCAATCGAGAACGGACTGCCGCAACGCCGTTTGTCAATAATACCGGGTTTTGGTACGCCTGTATTGGCCTTGCCCTAAAATTCTCTAGTATTTAGTGGGACAAGCTTTCCTACCCGAGAAGACTGCGTAACAACCCAAACTCTCGTTCATACACTTGAGCTTAGTTGCAACCGAGCGCATGCTGTCCTCTTGTGATCACGTGACGACGTGACGTTAGACGCGTCATATGGTCACGTGACTAAGTGAGGTGACACCAAGATTATCTGATAGACTCAGTTATAAAATTTCCCCATAGACCCCGCTTCCAGAAGCACTCCCCCCCCCCGAAGTCCACCTCTCGTCGTTCGACGCGCCACCGTTTTTTGGGGGACGGCTGCTATGGCAACTACAGCTACACAGGTTTTGAAGCGGAGCGTCTCGATGGCACTTCACCGTAGCACCTCCGAAGGATAGTTTTGAAATGTAGCCTTCACACTGAGCTTCCAACGACGGGTGGTAGGCTTGAAGGGTAGAGGAGGACACCCCCTGGGTGGGACTTCCACAACAGTGTTGAATATTGTGTGATAATGTAACGCCATGTGGTCTCGGAAGCACGCTCTGTCCCTAATGTTAGATAGCTGTTTTCAATAACATCTTGGAGCAAGAAAAAAAAAAGGAATCTTTTTTTACAGGTGCTGTAGCTACAAGTGTAGTATACAGTTGCCATTCACTTAACTACAGGCATGTCTTTTTTATAAATTGTAAGAGAAGGTGTCCAGCCTTCCTTATACATAAATTGTACCCATTGTATTCAGAATTCAAATTCTGGAGCGCAAATGAAAGAAACCGTTCGTAACATGATATTTAAGGTCACCCGCGCGTAAAACAGCTCGGTCTTGTTTCTTCTCTCCGGGCGTAAATCTCTACGAAAATTTCGAGTTGGTCAATTCAGCATTTGCATATACCCGAGCACTTTTTTTTTTCTACTCGTTTTTTTTTTAACACGTGGTGAAGCTAAATGCAGGCGTTGGGATAGAAATTTTAACAATTCGACCTTATCCCCAATTGAAACGATCGTTTCTATAGATAAATTAGTTCTACTTGTTTCTCGGTGCCGAAACGCTTGTTTCTACACTTGAGTCACAGGTTTGGTACTGCAGGAGTGACGCTTGTACCGGGCTAAAGAGAGATCATGTACCCTCCTATGGTGTTGTTGGCCAGTTAGCCAATCCATCCGTCAACTGCAAGCAACAGCGGCGGTACTCGCCTTTTGCGACGGCGCACTTTGCCGGGTTGTTTTCGTTTGCACTGTGGTTCCCCCGAAACCCTTTCCCAGGTCTACTTCTTTATTTTTTTTAAGGGGAAGGGCGTTTTCTATACGTGCTCGTCAAAGTTCCTAAATTGGATCCCAAGACAATTTTTTTTTTCGAGAGCCACGTCGGGCCGGGAGAATCCTATCGTGCATTTCCATTTGAATCGAAGAAGACAGGACTTTCCGATTTCGTGTCGCGGCTCGAGCGGTGACGGCGGCAAGCGAAAAGAGCGGCGCGGAGCATTCGGAGTGTGAAAGGCTTTTCCCCTCGCACTTCTCTCCTCTTCCCAACCTTTTCTTCTTTTTTTTTTGTATTTTGCCTCCTTCTTTATTCCCGCACAGATGACTCTTGCTCGTCTGCATTTTCAAGCTGTGCTCTTCCGCTGTAGCTGCTGACGACGAAACTGTGTGTTTCTGTGTGTGCGTGCACGGATCAGAAGCCTCATCCACGCGCTTTCTTTTTTTTGCTTTGTTGTTATCTATGTTGTCTCCACAGTGCCTTCAGATCATAGTGTTCATTCACACCCCTTCCCCCTGGCTTTCGTTTCGGGATTTTTTTTCCCCCTTCAGCGTTTGTACGTGTTGTGTGTCGCACTTCATTTCGTACCTCGCCGTATTTCGGCTTAGAATTCTATAGGAGCCGTGTCGACTTTAGAATAAAATGTGGGGCTTTATTATAATTTTTTTTTTTTTGTTAGCTCCCTACTTTTTTGTTTTTCTTTCCTTTGAGCCTTCGATCCGCTTGGCTTTTGACGGGTGGGTGGTCGGGACAAAGGATCGCTTTAGAGGAATGTAAATTTGTAGGGCGCTCAATTGATTTGGAGCTTTAGCACTTGGCCGGTGGAGTATTACTCGAGCTCTTGAAATCAGTCGCTTCAATGCTGATTGATCGAACGAACCCGCTTTAGGTGGATTATGCCTTTCGACGGGAATTGGTTGTAGAAGTATAAAGGAACCCATTGAAACCTTCGGAGGTTGTCGTGTTCTGGACACGTGTCTTTGGTACGGCTCATTCAAAACGGCAATACAGTTAGTGCATGAACTTGGAGAAGCGTTTTTTTTGCGTGATGCAATCAACGATGCATGCAAAATTAAAGTCAGGTCATTAATAAATAGTTTTTTGTCGACCGATGACCCTACATTATTTATTTGCATGCAAATCCTGCGCGGCCTTTGTTCCCTGTTGTGCACTGCCTCTAAGCAAAACGGGCTTTGTTAACGGTTTTTGTTGTCTTGCTGAACAAAAAACAAAAGTTATTAGAATTAAAAAAGTTATATGCGCATTTTATATCGTACTTTAAATGACTAAAATCAAATTATCACAAAAAAGCGACTGTCATGCTAAAATAGAAAATAGTTGACACCCTGTTGTCTTCTTTTTCTTGGAACGCGGAGTTAGTTTTTATTTTATGACTTCATTTTCCTTCCAACGGACAGACGAATCATGCGGTCATATATTCGGGGATAGAAACTTTCAAGCAAAACAATATTTCCGAATACTGTTGTACTTTGTACCGATACCCCCCCCCCCCCCCCCCCCCCTTTAATATCGACGACAAGACAAACTTTCCCTCAACGCGTACTGAACCGCATATGCAGTGGTCATTCCTTTCCAAAATAGATACTTTTAGCGAACCGTTACCGTGTTCCACGTACCGCACTACCGGAGCCTTTAAAGCACGCTTTTAAACGCGCGCCAGGGGGATCCCGTGACTGCGGGACGCGCTCCTAAAGACAGGCTTCGAAGGCTCCGGTAGTGCGGCACGCGGAACACGGTAACGGTTTGCTAAAAGTCCCTATTGCGCGTGCATTTCGTGAGTCTCTAATGTCAGAAAAGACGGAATATTGTTGTTTTATTATTGGCTGAGCACGGATTGATTCGTAGTATGAAAAAATAAATTGCTGCATTGATAAAAAAAAAAAAAGATGTACCGGAAATGCGTAAAGAAATATATTGTCCCCTCAAGATGAACACCGTCACAAAAAACCAATGGAGGGAACCGCGTCTTTCCGTAGCTCAAAAACAAGCTACGCATCGCTGAATGCTCAACCTATACTCTACCATGAATCGAGCGCGTGAAATTAGATTATATAGTTTTATAAATCACCCTTACTCGATCTGAAATATAGAAACAACTTTCAGATAATATCAAAGAGAAAACCCAGCTCGGATTTGACCCCAGAATAATGTAATATTCGAGGGACCCGAGGTTGGTTATTTTCTCGTTGAAAATAATCTCGAATTGCTTTTATAATCGGCACTGGGCGTGGCGAGTGTCGACCTGCTTTTTCTCGCTCCACAGTCAATGTGAGTGCGGTGTAGTCGTTAAGAACTCGGGAAAACATTTCGCAAAGCAAATAGTAAGAACATAATGTGATTCTTAAATATGACGATAGAAACATAAAAAATGCAAAATCTCCAAATGAAATGACTTGCAATGACAAATGTTTGTCCGTCCGTCCGTCCGTTCATACATTTTCCAGTGGAGAGAGTCATTTGGCCTATGCACATTGGGGAAATTAATGGCACGCGACCTAAACGTCCACTAAATTTTCCCGCGAAACGTATCACGAAAATGCACGTCTTGTCCCCCAAACAAATTAACTTCTCCCTCTAAATTTAGCGGGATATTGACGTCACGTGACCTATACACCAATTCCGTTAACTGCTTAAATTAGAGGGAAAATGTGCATCTTGTGACCCAGACACCTGTCCTTGCTTCCCCGCTAAATGTAGCGGGGGAAACCGACGTCACGTGACCTGACGCGACGTGCCCTATACAACCATTCAGTTTCCCCAGTAAATTTGCGGGAAAATATACGGCGCGTGACTCACCAATTCCCTCACCAAGTCCCTCACCAGCTCTCTATAAGGCATTATGCATTATAGGACTTTGAACGTAAAGGTTGGTCTTAATGTTGGAATTGGGGGGTAGCGTTGAAAAGCGTTCCGTGCTCAAGCTACACAATAGCCACACTAAATTACTTCCAATGTCAGATTTTAGAAGCTCAGAGTTCGTGGCGGTGGCAGCTGACCCGGAATCGTGGTTCTACTCGTGGGATGTACTGAAACGAGAGATGTGTGAAATGTTGGTGTTATTCAGCTTGCAATATCAACATCAAACTTATCTTCTGGACGAGAATAAACATAAAGAGGCGGTTAGACAAGTCAGATAAATATATTAAAGTTTACCGAATAAAGGAAACAGAGTTTTGTTTTCGGCCCAGGGATTGGAATAGTGATGAACGAGTATATTTTGTTAAAGCCAAACTCTCAGTGCAGTGGTAGTTGGTCAAAATAATATGAGTGATTCTGTTCTGAAGCATCTCCAGTGCAGTAATGTGGGTTCCTAACCCGAGGTCTCAAACAAGAAATACAAATTTCAAACTAAAAAAAAAATCTTGGAAAAAAAACACTTCAGCGGAGCAAGTGCTAAGAAAAAATTACGTTAGAAATAACCTCATTCACAATTAGCATTAGAGGATATATACTGAATATAGTTTTTCGTGAATGGCCAGACATTATGTGCGCTGTTAGATATTCTCATAAATGATGAGTATGACTAAATATATATTTAGAATTACCAAATTATTTCCGAGGCGCACGCATAGAATTGCTCGTTTTAAGCTTCATAATTCATAAGCTACAGAATCGGTAGGTACGAAGGTAGGCAGGCAGGAGTACGCAGGCGTCATAATGATCAAGAATTTCATGGTGAATCGCATTGTCGAAACCAAGAGACAAATAGCTGAGAATATAATAATGAGATGAGCGTTAAAATGCATTTTAAATAGAAAAGTATTTAAAACAGACCTTTGAACAACCCTGGACGCAAAAAAAAATGCAATGGAAGAGTTTTAATAATTGACGGAAATAAACTGTGACCCATGAGACAAGAAAAATTAAACCCATGCAAAAACATCGGTTTTCATATTTAGTGTGGAACAATTTAGGAACAAAGATCTGTGAGGGACTTCATCAGACGCCTTGGCGAAACTCAGAAGTATGCAGTCCGTCTGAGATTCCGGTCTAGAATGCAGTGCAGATCACGAGCGAATGAAAGACGCTTTGTCTCACAGGAAAGTAATCTTCAAAATTTGTGCTGGATAGAACTAGGGAAGTTGGTTGATTCTAACAACTTGACAGTGTGAGAGAAGATTATACGTTCGAAAAATATACAAAAGCACTGGTTATTAAGATTGAGCAATAATTATGAGGGAGGTGTTTGTGATCAGTCTTTTATATAGCTAACACCTTCTATATTTCCTAGCTTGAATAAAAAAAACACCATTTCAATTCGACCGTCTGACCAATTTAAATGAAAAGCTAAAACAATAAAAACATGTTAAAAATTGGATATATTATTCATTCCCGCTAAAAATGACAATCAGAGTATCCTTATTATTAATATACACCAAACCAATTATTAATTAAAATGCAACATAAAATACTCTCAACTCAGAGGTAGGGAATCTACCTTGCTACCTCTAAAGAATGTTTAAACGAGAGAAATATTAAATACATTTCGACTCACTTTGCTGGACATTCTACCGCCTTTTAAGTTTGTAGTCTAACTGAATAATATGATTGTTTGTTCAGTCTTTTGCAAAAAAATTGCTTTGGGGGTGTTTTTCAACGGTGCTGGTAGGCTGTGTGTGAAAAAGATATCCTCGCTTGCCACCATCAATTGACTTTTTGTACACCTCAGCAACCGTGCGATACCTCGCACTGCTGCTGCTAAAGACACAGTTTGCTTGCGCTGGCTGACATTCTCTACTTCCTGTTCTCAGAAAAGAAACTGTGCGTTGGTCACACACTGGCCAAGAAATCCAAGATTATAAAAATTTACTTCGTCTGCTCAAGCAGAAGAAAGTCAGCAGAAGGCAACGTCGGCAGCTGATGTCAGGGTGCGAGTTTTACTTTGTCTGCAAATGTCGCAGAGCTTTGCACAAAAATAAAGTACAGTAATCTTTAACGTGCTAAACTCTGGGGTTTCTGTGCGATCAGTCTCATTTATTGTTATTTTCCTGCAAAAACCTTCACGCAAAAAATAAATAAATAATATTCGTTTTGTGCTTTTATGTATGTGTAGCCACGGACAGAATGAATTCGTGTTTCCGTGTCATTTCCTATTTACACGGACAAAACGATGCTTAGAGAATCCTATACTTAACTAGGTTGCTATACTTCATATAATAAATGTCAGCAGTAAAGAGAAAGGCATAGGAGCGTGAGTCTTGCTCAGCAAAATGCTTTTGTTTGTACGTGAACTCCTGGATAGGAGGCACTTGTGAGATGGAGTATAAGTATGGCTTTAGACGAATTCCTTTGCTGTGATATTTTAACGTGAACTTGCAAAATAGTTTATGTTCATAGGTAATAAACTGCAAGAAATTCTTAATTTTTTAAATATTTCTAAGACATACTATCGTACAAGGGCCGGCGCCGCAAGCACGCCCTCAAAATAAACGTAATGAGGTTCTCCTACTGTATGAGTAATAGTAGTACCTTTCTTACGTTTTTGCATATAATGTATATAAACAGGTTGATACCCTTATACCTAGAATGATCTGTGAAGGGTTATGCGTAAGCACTTCAAGGACTTAAAATATAAGAAAGCGCCTTTGCCTTCCTGTCGCCCTCTAGTAATTGTTTCTTCAATTTAGTCTATTCTGAACAGTGCTGTGGCATCATTCATAAAATACAGGTAGAAAACTCTTTTCTTTTTCACCGGTGTTGTAGTAATACGGCTCGTTTAGATATATAAATGAGCACGGCAGTATAATTGTAAAGGTGGGATTGTTCATCTCTTTAGCTGTAACTTGATATGCAACCCGGACTCTAGAAGGCCTGATAGGTTTCGGTGGTTGACGTTGATTTGAAAGATAAATTGAACTTCGCAAGAAGTATATAGATATCCTAACAGCAATACTTTGCACAATATACATGTATTTCATAATCCCTGTATTATGTTCTTTGAAGGGCACTAAAATTTTAATTACTAGTTAGGTGGTGTTCCAGAGTATCGACGTGCGCTCGAGGTGTTACAGTGCATTTGTGCAATTGACATCATTTTAACGCTCTAGCGTGAAGTTTGGTAGAAATCACAAATATGAGCGCAAAAGAAATTAACGCAAGTGCAGAAAAACACATTAGTATTATACAAAAACAGTATGTTCCTGGGCTATATGCACAGGGCTAAAAACGCAGCAATGAAGTTGGCTGTCTTAAAAGTTTATTATAAAGAACACCAAACGTAATCAGTTAATTACTTGTTCATGTCGGCTGAAGCGGGACTCATTTACAAGATAAAGTTGGACCGAAGAAGAAAAAGTGGCCAGTAGTTTTTTTTTCATATATTTGGCCTCAATTTAAAATAAAAACAATTAACGTGTTATAGATGTTTCTCTCGAGGCTAGGTAGAAAATAACCAAAACAGGCCAGTACCGTTGATGAAGAAAATACCTCAATTTCTGTCTCCCTGCACTCATAACAACAAATTCGCTTTCAACGGATGTCTAACTCACTCTTGCCCTTTCATAGGCTACCCCAAATTCTGCTTGTGGCCATTTAGCAATTTCGCGCCGTCTTCTTTCTAAAATCCGTGCTAAGTAAAACACTGAATAAGCCCGTCGTCCCACGCACCCACGCATACACATCTCTCTCTTTCTTTCAATCTCTTTCTGTATCTTTTTTTCTTTTTTTTCTTTTTCTCTGGAATACGCATTGAGAAAGCGCGCAAAAATACTAAGCACATTAAAGCAGGTGCGGACATTTTTCTTGTTCCGACATCAACAGACCATTTCAGCGCACCCCAGAATTTCCCGCGGTGGCGAGAAAAAGCTCGTTCTTCGCTAAAACAGGGAACGGTGGGAGCCTGAGCAGCGGCAGCAGCAGCAGCAACGCGCGGCGGCTAAAAACGAGCACGAAGATATCCGTTGGTCCGTGTTCGCATGGGCGTATTCATAACGGAACCGCAGAGACCATAAATCAGGTCTCGCTGAAACCCCCCACACATACACACATCGGTTTAGCCGTCGTTTGCCTTTTTGGTGTTCTTTCTTTTCTTTTTTTTTTCAATACGTCCGCGAGCGGACTTGGAATTCAAAGTTGTCGGGTTGAGCAGCGTGCTAGCCGCAGCTTCGAAGCCGTGCTTTTGTGTTCACTGAAAATCATTCCTGGCTGGCGGTCGTGTCAGGCGCCTGTAATCATGCCTGTGACTGCGAATGCTCTGTGCATTTGGGTAAAGCAAATTCCCACCGTTGTAGGTGTTTTTGTTTTCTTTTGTTGTTGCTTTTTTTGTATATTTGGTGCCGCATTCCTCGTGGGGTGAAAGGTGGTTATACTTTCTTGTCACGAAAACCTATTTTTCTAGCGCCATTCTATTTTTTGTTTCTATATTTTTATTTGCTTCGTTGGTGTTTTCTTGCCAGCGCCTTAAGTTTTTCCTGAGTTTGCCCAGGAACACTTAAAATAATATTTTATGGTGCTTGGTGTATTCATTTATCGCCATCCGTACGGAGACTGGGTCAATTTAAATTAGTTTCATCTGGCTTTAGACATGGTGAAATCGGCCTACGATAAAAGCGCGTCAGGTGCCTCCACTGTGCATGGGCAATTCATACAGCGCAATACAACTGCCAATGTGTTTTATTTTACGTACTTTAGGCCCAAGACTATTTTCACCCTTGAAGCTGAGACTGCAGCCAGTTCCACAAGCACGGGAGCTCGAGGTCGTTGCTTTGAAGCGCTTTTCCCCAGGACGAGCCCTCGCGCTAGAAATGCAAGTCTCAAAGCCAGGAGTCCGGGCTAGGTCGCGCTTGTAGCTTTGGCTGCAGTCTCAGCTTAAGGGTGAACGGAGTATAGGACTACTCGGCCGCACGCCGATACGATGCTCACCCAGATAGAAACCTGCTGAAGCGGAGCTTGAAATCAGAATATATCTGGGTTTTGCACCGTGAGCATTCGTTCCTCGTGTTTCGAGCTGTGGAGCGGATTTCCAGTCAAATGTGTGAATTGGTGTATTGAGTAATAGAGTTTACTGCTCACCACAGAAGGTCTTATATTGTTCTCTTCTATAGGATGTCCCAAGCAGACCTACCGCTGTAAAACGAGCCGGAAAAATCGCCGGCTACATATAGAAAGCTCAAACTTTCACCGAATGTGCACTGAACCAGTCACTCTTAAGGCCCGTTCACACATACAGCGGAGCGCTAAGTTAGCGCTCCAAGGAGCGCTCATGTGGCGCTTCCTGGCGCGTGACTTAGTTCTAACACAGCGCGCGATTAGCGCTTCTGTAGCGCCTTGTTAGCGCTCCAGTAGCGCTTTGTTAGCGCTCCAGTAGCGCCTTGTTAGCGCTTCTGTAGCGCCTTGTTAGCGCTCCAGTAGCGCTTTGTTAGCGCTCCAGTAGCGCCTTGTTAGCGCTCCAGTAGCGCCTTGTTAGCGCTCCAGTAGCGCCTTGTTAGCGCTCCAGTAGCGCTTTGTTAGCGCTCCAGTAGCGCCTTGTTAGCGCTTCTGTAGCGCCTTGTTAGCGCTCCAGTAGCGCTTTGTTAGCGCTCCAGTAGCGCCTTGTTAGCGCTCCAGTAGCGCCTTGTTAGCGCTCCAGTAGCGCCTTGTTAGCGCTCCAGTAGCGCCTTGTTAGCGCTCCAGTAGCGCTTTGTTAGCGCTCCAGTAGCGCCTTGTTAGCGCTTCTGTAGCGCCTTGTTAGCGCTCCAGTAGCGCTTTGTTAGCGCTCCAGTAGCGCCTTGTTAGCGCTCCAGTAGCGCCTTGTTAGCGCTCCAGTAGCGCCTTGTTAGCGCTCCAGTAGCGCCTTGTTAGCGCTCCAGTAGCGCTTTGTTAGCGCTCCAGTAGCGCCTTGTTAGCGCTTCTGTAGCGCCTTGTTAGCGCTCCAGTAGCGCTTTGTTAGCGCTCCAGTAGCGCCTTGTTAGCGCTCCAGTAGCGCCTTGTTAGCGCTCCAGTAGCGCCTTGTTAGCGCTCCAGTAGCGCCTTGTTAGCGCTCCAGTAGCGCTTTGTTAGCGCTCCAGTAGCGCCTTGTTAGCGCTTCTGTAGCGCCTTGTTAGCGCTCCAGTAGCGCTTTGTTAGCGCTCCAGTAGCGCCTTGTTAGCGCTCCAGTAGCGCCTTGTTAGCGCTCCAGTAGCGCCTTGTTAGCGCTCCAGTAGCGCCTTGTTAGCGCTTCTTTAGCGCCGTGTTAGCGCTTCAGTAGCGCTTCTTCTACCGCGGTGCTGCGGATTTGCGCGTGCACTGCGGTTTCTGTTCCTGTGGATTGGTGTGCTTTAGCAGCCCCATGGCGGACATGTGGGATGCTGAAATAGAAATGCGACAAATGCTCTCACATATGCGATTAGCGCATAAGTGTGTGGACGGCTTAACGCCCAGAAGAGCCTTCTGGGTGCGCGAAATATTTCTCCACCGAGATACCGACGGGTACCTGGTGAACCTTGTTCCTAGGCTGAGGGTCCGAGACACAGAGCTTTTTCGAAGGTGGTTATCTTTAACTGCGTGTGTCAGAAACCAGGGCCGCACATATCGAATAGAGAGCGATGATGTCGTACCAAATCAATTAGTCGCTCAAAGTCCATGACTCTGGGTCGCCTGCCCGACCCTTCGCTTGGGGAGCGGCTGCTTTACTTGTTATTTCAATGCCAAAGGAAAAACAACATCAAAAGAATTGCCATCACGCGCTGTTCCGCAGCAGCAAGCACGGCACAAGGGGCGTGAGAGCGTTAACAGAGCGCTTCTGTAGCGCTAACAGAGCGCTAACAAAGCGCTTCTGAAGCGCTAAGAGAGCTCTACATCACGCGCCAGGAAGCGCCACATGAACGCTCCTTGAAGCGCTCACGTAGCGCTAACTTCGCGCTTCGCTGTATGTGTGAACCGGCCTTTACTGTGTGCAATCTCAGCGAGTAGTTATCTCCCTGCAAAAGAAAAATATATATATATAGAAAAAAATTTCCCTTAACTTTACGTTAGGCCTGTTTGCAGACGTCCGAGTTTCCGACGCTATTCACTTGTGGCGCCATCTCCCGGTAGGTGCAGCGAGCAGACGACGCACTCTATTGTATGCTTCCTTTGCCTATCGGGAGATGACGCCATAAGTGAATATATATCGGCCGTCTGCGAACGGGCCCAACGATGACTTTGACGAAGATTTTGCTCTCAGTTCTTTGTTGTTTTTTGTTTATTTTTTTGCAGAAAAAGAGTTACGTTTTGAGGTTTCAGACGGTAATGTTCATAGAGTTATTTTAATGTACGCTAGAGGTTCAACTGGCGCTAGTGTCTATGCGACATCCGGGAGGCAAATTGAAGCAGACAGCAACCAGTCTACTTTTGCGGTGCTCCTGTGCATTCCTATGGGAAAACGCGCTTGAATTTTGTCTCTTCACCGGAAAATGACACGAATAACTTTTGTTATTTCGGTTGTACCGGATAGTATGCACCTTTATTAATATTGTGAAAGTGTAGTTGTTTTAGTCACAGCATTTTTCATTACCACTGAACGACGTTAAACTTCGCTATATTTCAGGCCCAACCCTATGTTCCACGGCAGGTATGTAAAAATGAGCGACGATTCTAAGCAAAATAACAATCGAAAGGAATGTAGAGTGCGTTCAAGGTTCGATAGCCTTCCAAAGCGCTTATATATTGCTAATATGCCCGTTCTCTTACTATATGAAAATGACTCCTTCGTGCATCTTTACTATCTGTTAAAAAAAATAAAGTATGTGGGCTACGAAAGGTGTCGTTTTATTATTTCCTATGTCGGGGCAGTTTTATTCGGGCACCTGTTCTCTGGCTTCTCCCTATTTGTAAAAAATTGGAGCGTGCGGGTGATGATTTGAACCTGCAGAACACGCACATTCGCACACATTCGGGAGCAGTAAGAATAAAGCCGTACTTATTTATTGCAAATCTGACTATATTACGTGGCTTTCCATTTATTTTTGATTGTCTGCATGCACAATGAGTTACTTATCCAGTGTTACTGCGTAGTTCTTGCCGTCTCTCTTGGTTTTCCACATGTCCCTCGTTCGTTTGGCACGCATATCCCCCACGCTGGAAAGCGCCGACGCCGTGTTCGCACTAACAGTGTCCGACAGTGCACATAAATACACGTACGAAGCGGTTTGAGCGCCATTTTTCTCGCCACGAATTTCAAATAAAAACGCTGTCACTGACCAATTATTTCGTCTGCGTGACTGAGCAATGTTCCAAGCTACCTAGAGCGCACGAATTGTTCGTGATATTTGTTGTTATAATCGAGCGCAGAAAAAAAAACACACTAGCTTTTTCCCATAGAAATGCATTACCGGAAGTCTATTTCGGACTGGTTGCTGTCTGCTTCAATTTGCAGCAGCAGACTAGCGCCAGTTGAACCTCTAGCGTACATTATAATAACTCAATGGTAATATTGACCTTTTACAGCGGAAGGTCTGCTTGAGACACCTTATAGTTCTGGGTTCCGAAGTCCGAACGACCAACATTTGAGTGAGTTGAGATGGCCAGCAGCTTTGCCAGGTGCCTGATTAATTAACTAAAAGACGGAAAGATGCATATCTATGTTGCACCCTGGTAAATGTGCCGATTTCGCCACCTTCTTAAGTGCGCCACTTTTAGAGCGCAGATCTTAGGCGCCCGTTTCCGGATTGAGCGGCGTCGCCGTCGGCGTTGGCGCCGGCGTCGGCGTCGGCGTAACCGCGCGTGTTGCATTATGGGGAATTTTCCCGTTAAACTTAGTGGAGAAATTTTTTCGCTAATGTTAGGGGAAAAAATTTCCCGCTAAATTTAGCAGGAAAATTTTCCCGCTAAATTTAGCTGGGAAATTTTCCCTAGATTTAGCGTGAAATGTTTTGCTAAATTTGGCGTTGAAATTATTGCTAAGTTCCTGCTAAATTTAGCAGAGAAATTTCCGCTAAATTTATCGAGAAATTCAGCGAAAATTTCCCGATAAATGGGAGCGCAGCAGGCAAGTATGAGGGGAGGTACGGAGGGCCGGGGGGGGGGGGGGGGGGGGGGGGCAGGGGCATAACCTCCTCTTTTCCTCCTCAAGAGCTGCGCTCTAATTCGGCATTGTAGAGAATTGTAAACGTATTTAATTTTTTAAGCAGTCTCTAAATTACCCAGAAAGATGCAGGTATTCACGTCTATACGGCATGCTTGTTCACCTGCTTCTTGCTCACCTCGCGCGTTTGTTTTACTCCCTTTAACGCGCCTACGTGCTTTTGTTTACCCCTGATTTCAACCAATGACGTTGCGCGCTCGGCTGCCTCGTAATCGCGCGTTCCCTGCGTTTCCTCTATTTTGCTCTTTGGTCTGCTCCCCCTGGCGTTTCGATAAATCACAGACGCATATTGGCACACTCGTTCGCCGTATAGCCGTTGACAGCCTTTCTTGCTTTGTAACTCCCTCTACGGCATTCTTGTCGGCTAAACCTCATTGGCTACGGAGAGATAATGATATACTCTAGAGTCATCACGCCCTGCGTTCTATAACTTGTCAGTTACTGTACGTATATATCAAGAAACGCCTGCAATCCCACGACAACATGCCTCTCAACTACAAAAAGAATATAATACCGCAATAACAGGCTCAGCTAAGTTGAGCTTCGCATGTCAATACAAGGAGGTCAGCCTGAACATTAGACAAAGAGAGAAAACAAACATGCACAGCGTTGTGTATGTTCGCTCCCTCTCTTTGTGTTTGTCTAATGTTCAAGCTGACCTTTCATCATTTCGCTTACATTACAGTAAAAAAAAAAACGGCGTTTCCTGTGGTGTCGGTTTGGCCTTACTCGTATTTAAACAATTAACATCATTATATTGCAAAAGGAGCTTATTCTTAGAGGGTCATGAGGATACCGGTGCAAAGACAATAGAATGCCGGCTTTTCATCGATATTTTGACCGGAAAGTGACCCGAGGACTGGTCAACGTGCACGCTCGTTCACTGAGGAGGGAGGGAACAAATATACAATCCGTATAATGTTTATTTTATCAGCGTCTGCATACATGCGGCCTTTGCAAATAATAACTGACAAGGAACTGCCCTCATGATGGATTAGATCCGGTCGTCATTTGGTATTCAAATAGATTCATCAGACTTCCGCAAGCTAGGCGTTTACGGCGAACCATAGATCGAACTGCAGCGCTTGGTAGCCGGCAATTATTTATACACCTTTCCAAAAATCGCTCCTAGGCCGCCGCCATGTTGCTGATGCTGATGCGGCCGGTGCGACTCTCGCGCCCTCTATCAACTAGAAATTTTCTGCCACTCTTTGGGACTGTGAAGACCCGCTCAGCGCAATTCTCTACATACGTTTTTGCGGTTTTACATTCCACGTTTTCTCACCCCTCTTGAAAGCTTCCACTTACTTTTTTTTTCATGCGTGCTGCGTACCCTTTTTGTGCTATCTTCCATTGTGAGAAATAAGGCTGCTAAGTGCCTGCCATCCAAGCTTTTCTGCTCAACATTCACTGGAAACGAAGGAGGCGAAGGACGTCGAACGACCCTCGACGCGATTTTGCGAACATTGTTCTCCCCTCTCCCACAGATAATCCGCGTAGAATCCTCAGTCATCTCCAAAAATAGTTGTCCGGGTTGGGGTGAGAAACGGGTCAGTCGCGTTTGTTTCTCTGCCTTGGTGCGGTTGTGAAATAAGGAAGCTCTCTCCAAAACGTGCCCCAAAACGAAGTCAGCTCGGATTCCGTCCGATCGTTAAGATGTGACTGTCGTCGACTGTAACTGTGTTATTTGAGATCTTTGTCAAATAAATTCTTTTCGGATAACGCTGCATCGTGTGCTACGTACGATATATTGTTCGAATGTTAACACTTCCTGAATCGTATGTCCGTGACCTGTCCATCGGTAAGCACGTCATTTGTGAGCGTGAAAAATGCGTGCCTTTCGGCCCTCTTCTGTTGCAATTTATTTTTGACAGCAAAGCGCTTTGTCGTTTAACATCCGGCGAATCCCGCGGCGCCGTCGAAACTTATCGTAAGAAAAAAAAAAGAAACAACTAGAACTATACATTCTAGTCGCATTCGTTCTGTCGCGCGCGTACCCAACAAAAAAGTTTACAGATTTTTTTTTTTTTTCAAATGTTGCGCAATGCTTTTTTAATGTCCTAGGGAACATACATGCACCATGAAACACAAAATATAGCGGGAAAAGACAAGAATTTAGCCGCCAGCAGCGTTTGAAACTGCGCCTACGCAGGCTGCGCCTATCGAAATCAGTCCACTCGGTTAGGGTTAGGAGGGACGCCGGTGAGAGTCTAGCCTCAAACTCAGTGACTGGGCCCGAAAACGGTTTGTTGCCCCTGGGGTCGAGTGTTTTTTGGAAAGGTGTATAAGGAAATGACAATCCGAAAAAAAAAAAACAACAACAACAACAGTGAAATTCCTGCTATTTATTTTACCTCTGCGCATTTTTTCAAATGACTATGTTGAGCAAAAGATTTTTTTTTAGCCGTATCAACTTAAGCAATTAGACAAATGTCATTTACTATGGTTCCCGGACATTTCATCGAACGCCGTTTCGTCGAACGCCGTTTCATCGAAAAAATGGTCGTTTCATCGAACGCCGTTTCATCGAATCGCTGACGGCCGTTTCATCGAATGTCCTTTAAATGAAAAGTGTGAAAGATGCTGATTTATGTACGGATCGAGTGCATCTTCGTGTCATTCACCCATTTCATCGTCAGGTTTTTTTAATGTCCAGACTTGTAGCTGCTACAATTTATTTTGATGCAAGTAACCCATGAGGATATTTGTACCGATTTTTATGTTTGTTTCGCACATTGTGCTTATCTGTTCACTCCCTCTTAATTACCCGATGGGCCTTGAGGGCATTGTAAAAATTATATAAAAACTCGCACTCCCGGTAAGAGCGCACTAAAACTCATGGAGGTCAGAAGGCGACTTAGGTTTTGCGCAGGCGCAACAACTTTAGCCATGTGAGTCTCCTAGCCTGTCATGTCTTTCTATTGATACTTTTTTACTGCCCGAAGCTTGCAGTAGCTAAAGCTGAGGTGCTATTTATAAAACAACAACAAATCATTTTTTTTTTTTAGATTCAGTGAAGTCAAAAGTAAGTACGTCACTTCAAATTTTATCTGAAAACTTTCCGGGCCATTCACCGTTTCAAATGATGAGCAATTGCTCTCAAAAAGTCCCCCACAGCCATGGCCCGTCGGTTCTCATAAAAAGGGCGCACCTTCTCATTTCTTGCCGCTCTGGCCTTCTCCTGTCGAGGAGGCTCTTGGGAACTCAGCGTCGCCTCCAGCTCGTCTTCCGTCAGTTCATGTTCTGCGGCGATGCGAGTCAAAAACTTCCGGAACCCGGGATGGGCACCTCCGACCAGCTTCAGGAAGCGGGAATGCCACCCTGGCGTTCGATAAGACGGCGATCGATAAAACGGCGTTCGATGAAACGGCGTTCGATGAAACGGCTTCGATGAAACGGTGTTCGATGAAACGGCGTTCGATGAAATGGCATTCGATGAAACGGCTTCGATGAAACGGCGTTCGACGAAACGGCGTTCGATGAAATGTCCGGTCCCAATTTACTATAAACTTCAAGAAAATATACTCTTTAGCAAGGTTAAACGTAAAGTTTTTTTTTTTTTTTTTTTTAACTTTTCTAGGCCGTATTTACTGGCAGCCATAGCTATGTACTCAACTGCTGAGCGCGTGTGGAAGGCGCGGTTCGACAGCTCTTTTGCAACGTTCATTCCAAATCATCAAGATGGCCGATCTTTGCAGCCTATCAATGTGAGCTCGCTCTGAGCATGCGCACTAAACAGCGCCTTCAAATCTGGCGTCCAGTGAATACCTCCTATAATATATATCTTCGAAAAGGAAGAGCCCCCTGCTTGGCAAATGATTCACGTAACCTCTCCGAAATTTGTGAAAAACATTCGCGCCTGTGGACGCGAGTGTTTTCTATCTGGTATGCTCTGCTCTCCTTAAAGGCAGGTTCACACATACAGCGGATCGCTCAGCTAGCACTTCATCAGCGCTGAAAGCAGCGCTCATGTGGCACCGACTTGCGCTTGATGTACCGCTCTGGTAAACGCGTCAGAGGCACTCCAGTAGGCGCTCAGTAAGCGCTATTCACACGAGGGAGAAATCCCGGGGATTTCTCCCCGGCACGCGCGCATCACGAGACGAAAACGCGTGGGTTTTGCACATCCCAAAGCCTGACGTTTTTGTCGCGGGATGCGCGTGCCGTGGAGAGATCCCCGGGATTTCTCCCTGCTGTGAGTATCCCTGTAGGCGCTTGGTTAGCGCTTCAGCAGCGCAGTGTAAACGCTCTCACGCTCCTTGTGCCGTGCTTGTTGCTGCGGAGCTGCGCGTGCACGGCGATTTTGTTGTTGTTGTTTTTCCTTTAGTTTAAAAGAAGAGAAAGTAAAAGAGCCGCTCTTCAAGCAAAGAATCGGGTAGATGATCCAGAGTTAAGATCTCTGAGCGACTAATTGATTACGTACGACCTCATCGCTTTCTATGCGATATGCGTGATCCTGGTTTCAAAGAGACGCAGTCAAAAGATATTTGCCTTTGAAAGAACTCCGTGTCTCGGTCCTTCAGCCTGAGAACCAGGTTCGGCGGATACCCGTTGGTATGTCGGTGGCGAAAGATTTCGCGCACCCAGAAGGCTCTTCTGAGTGTTGCGTCGTCCACAAACATATGCGCTAATTGCGTATGTAACAGCATTTGCCGCATTTCTATTTCAACGGCTAACATTTCCGCCATGATACTGTTTATGCCCACCCAACCACGGCAACCGGAACCGCAGTGCACGCGCTAATCCGCAGCAATAACCGCCGTACAAGAAGCGCTAACAAGGCGCTACTGAAGCGCTAACAAGGTGCTACTGAAGTGATAACAAGCCACTAAAGCGCTAAAAAAGCGCTATACTCCGTTTCACCTTATGTTGTACCGCAGCGAAGGCTAGAAGCACGAGCCCATAGTGTTGGCAGCGGCCCCTAATGCACGAGAGCTTGTGCCGCCGAGATGTGCCCCAGAGCAAAGAGCTTGCGCTTGTAGCCTTTCCTGTGGTCGTGAGGTGAAAAAGAGTATACAAAAGCGCTAATCGCGCGTTATATTAGAACTAAGTCACGCGCTAGAAAGTGCCACATGAGCGCTCTTTGGAGTGCTCACGTAGCGCTAACTTAGCGCTCCGCTGTATGTGTGAACGGTTTTTTAAGCTGAGACTACAGCCAAAGCTATGCGCGCCAGCTAGCCTGCGCTTCTAGTTTTGAATCGTGCATTTCTGCCACGAGCGCTCGTTCTGCGGAAGAATGCTTCAAATGAGTGACCTTGAGCTCTCGTGCTTCTTCCATTGGCTGCAGGCTAAAGCCTGGTTCAGACAGTTGCGTATGACTGCGTTTGACTGCGTTGCGGCTGCGAGAAACCAGGAGATCTTTGCTGCTTACATCGCGTGCCAAGACGATTCCTTGAATTGGTTTCCACACTTCACACGAAGCACAGATGTGTCGGTGACTCGCTTTCGGTTCTCGACGCAACGCAGTCAAACGCAATCAAACGCAAGTGTCTGAACCGGCCTTCAGCATAAAGACCGACGACCAGTTCGCGCTTTCCACTTTTCCCCCGCTTCCTTGTCGCCCCCTTCTACCCTGTCCACCGTTGCCTGTTTTCTCCTCCCTTAGGGTGAAGAGGATCTTCTACCTTACAGAATCTCGAGTCTGGTCGTCGGCCTTTCAGTGTGAACGGAGTGCTTCTTTAGAGGCCACGCAATTAGACCGATCTCACGAAGCGTTTGACGCATGCGTGCCTGCGAAGGCTCGTACCGTATTGTGCTCCACACGCGCGGAGACCTTGCTGGGGTTATCGCACGTGCAGAGACGCTAAAGTTCCCTCGATTTATTGCGGCAGCGGTGACGTTGTCAGATCGGCTGGTGGGATCCGTCTATTGAAGACGAGATATTTATGTTGCGCCCTCTAATGGTTCTTATCCCTGACGTCACGGCCGAGATTATTATAGTATCGAGAGACAATTTGGATGGTGCGTAAAAAGCGCGGTAGAAGCCGAGTTGCCCCGTTTCTAAGTCAATACCGTCAGAGTTGAGAGTCTGATTTTGCTCTTATTCTCGTCGATTAGACCAGAAACAATCCTACTTTAGATGTCCAAGGGAGCGTTGGGTCAATCGTACATGACAGAGCCGTGCATTGGGAGAGTTTGGCCATTCATTGGTTTGAACAGGCGAGCATCTCGTGGCCAACTAAAGGCCGCGAAACAGATTCTAACAGTAGTCGTGAGCTCTAAAAATGCGACTCGACTAATTTAAGCCGTTTTAGCGTCGCTAGAGTAAAAATCTATAACTCTTGGTGACTGAAAACTTGGCGCATGTGAGGTTTTCGTCACGCCCATGTTCAACGTTAATAAACGAATGTGCGCTCCAAAGCAGAGCGAACTGCATATGCAGTTGCGATTATTTCTGCTGATTTGCTATTGGCGCTATTGACGCCGAGACTTAACGCTTCTAATTCACGCTTTAAATGTAGTTTCCAATATTGTGACGCCGCGGTCTGCTGATTGGCCGACACTGTGTTGCACTTTTAGTTTACGCTCTAACCGCGGGGGGAATATTTGGCGCTGGCGGCGGCCTTTGATCCGCCCGTTGGCCAAACTCTCCCAATATGCGGCTCTGGTTGAAGGCCGATTAAAGGGACGCTTTTGGTCATGGACGTTGCCAATAGACACTCACTCGTATTCACCAGGCGCTAGTAGCGCCTGTTTAACCACTGACTAGCGACGTTATCGGTTAAAGTCATCACGTGGAGAGCGATGGCCGCCGCAAAGTGAGCGCTTGGTATTCACCGGTCGTGTTTAGGGCCTAGTCGCCCCGCGCCACTAAGAATTTGACTAACAAATCTTAGTCATGGGGTAGGGCTAGTTTAGCCGGTATTTAGGGGGTGACCAGCGGCTCAGAAACATGGCCGACTCGTATCACCGCTGACCGCCAGCGCAAACAAAACACTTACTGCCTCGGAACTCTGGGGGACACATGGAGAAAGAATTGGAGGAGCAAATACTGTGTAAATAGCCATGTTCAACGGTCAAAGATACCGCTAAGGAGATCTCAGCAGGGCGCTGGACGGCAAGAAAAAAAAAGAAGAAAAAAACAACATTAACGGGCGCTTCCATATTTGTTTATGTCGCTGGCAATGCGGCGTCCGTGTTTCTCTCTAGCGTTTTTTTTTTTTTTTGTGTGTGTAAAACTTTGTTTTCGACAATTAGTTTCTCATTGTAACTTTTTTTTCTGATAAACAGTTAAATATTAGTTTTTACGCGATGAAATACTCATTTACGTAGCGGCGTTTAAGTACGCGTATGTGTGACCTATCTTTGTTATGTCACTTCCTCTTGTTAGTTCTGACTAGATAGTCACCCCCCTGACTTCGCGCTCATGAATAGCGCAGAACTAGTCGATCCTTAGTCGCTGATTTCTTCTCTTAGTTCGTGACTACCTAGACGCGATACTAACTTTAAAACAGAGCTAGTTAGCCACGACTGGTGAATACGGGTGACGGTATTTCACTGAACACAGTCCGAACTTTACCTGCGGAAGCTGCGCACAGCAGAGAAAACAAATATGGACGCAACTATTAGGTCACCGTGCCCCGGTGTATTAAGAGATGCATAGGGTGTGAGTTAAATAGTTATTTATTCAACTTTAAAAATTCACTTTTATATAGTCGAAATAAAATTATGATTTTATTATAGACTTGCTGGGCATCATCGATTATGGAGGCTCGTAGAAAAAGCCAGCTTAAACGTAAGGGCAAGTGCACCGAAGACTCGACCGTTACAAAAGGGGTTGTGCGCAGCAATATTGATCTACTAAATTTTAAAGAATTCTAGATTTTATGTTGCCCAATGCATATTTATAACAGGAACGTCGAACAAATCTCTTTTATATACGGTCAAGATTGAGAGCGCCAAAGCACACGCCACCGATATCCAATCTTCAACGCTTTAATAAAGACATGACCGCCAAGACGTACCTGCAGTCCGTATGCGCCCCAGTATTCTGCAGAGCAGGTGAGGGTATTCACCACTCCATGGGCTCGTCCCCGGGGGCTCCGTCGCTAAACCGCAGCATGTGTCTCCAGCGTCGTGTCGGCTATCGATCAGCATTTTTGAATCGCGCAGATGGACAGCCTCGCCGTCCTCCCAAAAACAGCGAGCGGAAAAGGCACCGCGACAATAGAGAGTTATAGTAGACCGTTTTCGTGCGCCCGGTCCGCTCTGCGGAGAGCGGAGTCGCCACTGCGCATGCGCGGCCCGCTCTGAGTTGGAGCGTAGTTACCGCAGGGAGCGTACGTTCCGCTCTCGACGGCGCAGAGCGGGGTGGGAAGCCAGTTCCGCTCTTCCGCTCTCCACGACAAGATGGCTGCGTCCGATGCCCCCGCGAAACAACGGACCATGCCGGCAACCCAGAGGCTGCGGTTCACAGTCGACGAAGACCTCTGCCTTCTCCGCGAGGTTCGAGCTGCGAACCCTTTTGCGTCACCCGAAGGCTGGACTCTTGTCTATAGCAATCTTCTAGTGGCCCTAACACGGGTCTTCACAATTCGGGCAATCCGGGACCGTGTGGACCTGCTGCTGGGCTATTTCCGACAACAGGACACAGCCAATTTGCGAAAGTAAGTGTTGCATTTTTGTCTCTCCTTTTCAGTGCACGCTAGAAGGTGCCTGTGCGCTTGCGTGTGCGCTTGCGTTAGTGCGTGCGGCGGGCCTGTGTGTGTCGGCATGGGCGCTGGATTACACGTGTACGCGCGTGCCGTTCGCGCGGGCCGTTCGCGCGTAAGAAAAGCCTTCCTCGCAAATATTTCAGAGCATAGACCACCAAGCCCGGCTGGAAAAGTGCGGCATGGTTTTGGGTAACCCAGCTGTAAGGAAGAGCACATAAAAAGATCGAATGAGAGAGCTGCCTAACTTGTAGCAAATGTTTTCATCATATCACCCACTTCCCTACATGCAGGCAAGCACGGGCAACCGTTTATATTTGTTCAGTACTATGACAAGGGTGTCAGCTTTCCTAATACCCTGTGAGCGACATAGCCTGCATCTTAACTTTGGTTGAATTTTAATGATCAAATGCACCAGGTGCAACTAAAATATGAATTGGAATCAAGAAGTGTAAGCTATCTAAAAAGAAAAGGGGAGTAGGAGGGTACACAAATCGTACAATTATGCTTTCTTGAGAGATTTTGAACATGGGGCATGTTCCTCCGTGGAAGGCACAAGCATCATTCAATTCAATGCATAAGAAATCTTGATGTTAAACTTAAGATTTCTTATGCATTGCATTCCTTCAACAAATGTGGGCTTACTGAATACACATTTGATAGATATTTTCAAAAATTTTATTACACCCAAATGAAACCCAATCACTCCTAAGTTCCATTATTGTCGGGGTGAATAGCTGACGGAATCAGCTTTACTTAGCTGAGAGTTTCATTTTTTTTTTTTTGTGCGGATTATTCTTTAGTGATTCAACCCGGTACAGTGAGAGTGACAATGCTGAGTAACACAGAAGAAATCAATATTTTAAATCATCCATTTCATTAGGTCTGGGACGGAGGAGCAGTATGCAGAAAAAGACCGGCTGCTCCAGGAGATATCCGACCTTGCACGGGAGTTTGGACATAGACCGAAGACTGCACCAAGGAAGGGGCGCTCAGGAGCAGCCGCCTGCAAGCGCAGGCCACAATCTTCAGCTGCTGCCCAGGTGCGAGCAGCGAAGG
The DNA here is from genome assembly GCF_016920785.2 of Ixodes scapularis. NCBI lineage: Eukaryota > Metazoa > Arthropoda > Arachnida > Ixodida > Ixodidae > Ixodes > Ixodes scapularis. The sequence continues at coordinate 119,879,998 of NW_024609835.1, forward strand.
CAGCAAGGGATGCAGCCGTGGCCCGCACCGCCCCCTTGCCAGTGCCGTCAATGTTGACGGTCGATGCAGATGAAGAACCAGAACAGTATGGTAATAACACACCTTATTCTAGCAGGAAATGAAAGTTGATTGCAACTCATTCCTGTCTTTACTTAGTAGCGCATTTCAGAGAGTGAACTTTAGCAGAATGAAGCAGGTGCAAACATAACACAAATGGGGTTAAGAAAGTACTTCTCCTAGAAGCTTCTGGATGGCAGCCAACGTTTCCTGAAAAGGTGGTGAAGAAGCAAAGCCTCTTAGCAAACTATTAATGGTCACACTGAGGTTTCTGGGAAGCCATTTGGATGAGGACGACACAACAGGCACGTAGCCAAGATTTTATTTCGAGGGGGGGGGGGGGGGGGGGCGCCTGCCCATGACAAAATGCTGTATGATGGGGAGGGGGGAGAGGCAGTCCCAGCAAAATGCTTGAGCTCCCACTTCACTCTTGCTCGCTCCTTCTTCAGTTATTTACCAGCCTATACAGCCGAGATACTCAAATATATTTTAAGCCCTCGCCTTACAACACCTCTCCTGAGTGGCCGAGAGGCAGCCTTACTTGGCCGGCTATATAAAATATGAAGCAGAAATGCTACAGATTTATTTCATTTTACTGTTTTCTTTCTAGCATCCCCAGATCTTGGTGAGGAGGGTTCGCCAGCACTGAACCTCCTCATGCAGGCTTACATGGAAAATCCAGAGAGAGAGGAAGAAGAGGACTTCGTAGCTCCTTCCCAGCCTGTCAGGAGCCCTGATAATGCCCCAAATGGTGCAGGTACTGATGAGAACGTGCCACCTACACCGGCGTCCAGATCTTCAGGTGCCAGGCGTAAGTGAGGAAACAGAGTTCAAACTACAGTGCGTAATGTCACCAGTAGCTTTAGTATCATGAAAGGGACCAAAAAGCCACTTATACATGTCATTGGCTAGCATACCTTCCCATATTGCTTGTTAAACTAGCAATAGCAATAAAAAACTGAAGATACAAAGCCAGGCTTTCTACCTCCAGCTTAGAAATGGCATTTCTGGTGGCATCGCAAAGCAGTGACAACTACACAGTAGAATATACCCCTGTATAATATTGTTGACACAGTATTTTTTAACACAGGAAAAAGAAGGCAGCAATCGTCCGAGATGGACTTTCTTGAGCGCCGGTCAGAGCAGGAGCTCGCAAGAGAAGATAGGCGTTTCGCCCTTGAAGAAAGGGACATGGCGCTGAGAGAGATGCAAATGTCGTTGGAGCAACTCAAGTACCAAGAAGATGCAAAAGACCGCGCTGAAGCACGGCAGGCTCTGGCGGAAGAAAAACGGGCACAGGCCGAGGAGCGGCAGTTCCAGGCAGAAGAGCGAAAGATTCAGATGGAGGAAAGGAGGGCAGCAACAGAAGAAAGGCGGTTGCTGATTGCTCAGCAGGAGCTGCAAATTCAGCTCCTGACTAGACAAATTCAGAAGTAAAGTTGGAGATTTAAAGTATTACAGGCTGCTAAAAATGAAGCCTGAATTGGAACACAGTACGCTAAACATAAATATGTGCCTTAACACGACATTGTACTCATTGACAAAAAAAAAATTATACAAGATCACTTTATTATTGCACTCGCCATCACACTGAACTACACTGCAATATATATTTAATTCACTCCTTTGCACTCACCATCACACTGAACTACACTGAAATATATATAATTCACTCCTTTTTATCACAGCTGTGAGAAAACAAACAGCTACTACAAGATAGCATCCTCAGTATGTATGACTAAGTAAGATCACATTTTCTAAATACATAACTGGTTATCACTAGGGTTCAGCGTTTTCGGTTTCTATTTTTTCAAAATTCGGCATACCTTTTTCGGTGTTTATTTTCAAATACAATTTTCGTTTCTTTTAGGCATATATTTATGTCCACAAAAGTTTATCGGCTTTTTTCGGTGAATATAAAATAAACACTAACGGACACCGGATCAGATGATCCTTGTACGTAGCTCTGATATTTGTGATCACTCAGAGTAACGGCACAGATACATTGAAAAAGAAATGACACTTCATTTGGCAAATCTGTGAAACTAAAAGAAACAAGAAAAAAACCTAGAAGTACAAACAAGTCAGATATGAAGCCTATGCGCAATAAAGATAGAACTTCACCTTCTGTTCATCAGGATTACGTGATTTCATTACAGTACACACACATGTACAGTGCGCTGCAATATGAAAGACCCACTGGGAGCGTGTGTCCGAGGCGGTGGCTGGCGGGGGCGCTGCGAGCGCTTCGGACAATTCCATTCTGTTTCGAGGGGAGGACTTTACTCGGGGCTCAGCTAAAGCGCAACGCGCTTATCAGTTTGTGCTGAGCCCCGAGTGAGCGTCCTCCTTTCGATGCAGAATGGAATTGCCCAGAGCGCTTGCAGCGCCTACGCCAGCCACCGCTTCGGCCACGCGCTTCCAGTGGGTCCTTCATATTGCAGCGAACTGTACTTGCCCAGGTTCTCCTCCTTGATCCGCATTCTTTCTTTCCTGTTAATATGGCCCTGGGCTTCGAGAATTGCCTCTCAACCCTAACACTGGACACTGACAGGCTGAGGAAATGAGGCGCTGCCTGAGCCAACATCGGCCAATCAGCCAATTGTGACCGCCGAAAGAGACATGGTGCGATGTTTTAAAGCTCAACACAACATGCAGAGCTTGCATCAAGTCCGTCTTCCTTACAACGGGCTTGAAAACACGCTCGTACATGGCGAAGTCGTGGGGCGTTTCAGATTTCACTTTCCAATCGATGATGCACAGATTAAACCAAAACGTAGTGATGGCATCTGTGTGTTCCATACATTCGGACATGTTTCAATAGACACTGTCGTTCCACTTTTTCGCCACAGCTCAGCTGTACGACTGGAAGGTCAAAGTGACCTTTTCCGGTTAAAACTGAATTTTAAAAAATGGACTCGACAAACTTTTATTGGTTTAAATTGAAAATGCCGAACCTAAAAACTGAGCTTTTTTGGTTAAAACCGAATTTCCGACAATGGATGCGGCATACTTTTATCGGTTTAAACCGAAAACTCCGAACCCTAGTTATAACTTATCACCAGTGCCTGCAATATCACACATTGGACAAATGGGAACAACCAAGGCTATAGTTATTTTTTTATAGTGCTTATTGGTTGAAATCATTGCGCTACCAGTCTTTATTTAACGAGTGTTATTTATATATTGCACCAACACAGAAATAGTATACCGACAGTGATGCTGCAGGCTCACGCCCAGCCTACATGCAGCATGACCAAGATGTTAAATAATGACATGCTTTTCAGTAAATAAGAAAAACCGAATATCCTTTCCACGATCATCACATTTCATAGCATACAGACTGCAAACACAGGTAGAACTTCATAAACGACTGACCACTCCAACCAGAGTTTAGCACTTTTTCTTTCTACAGATGTTATAAAAAAGTCTTCAAAATTTTATTGCCATTATTGACATCAGAAGCTACCTGTTTAGCTACATACATCGAAGATGCATGTAGCTGTACTCTACTAGCATGGCTCCGTTCGGAGAAGCAGTTTATGGTGGGTTAACTTCCCACTGCCTGAACCTTCACACAACAGATAAAACTCTTCAGAAATTTTTACAATTCTGCTTCCTAGACTTGCACATTCCACAATCCTGCTTCCTATCTACAAGAAGCAGGATTGTGAAAAGTGAAAAAGTTGTGTCAGTTATATGAAGGTTCAGGCAGCACGAAGTACAGGAAGCAGGAATGTGAAAAGTGCAAATATCTGGAAAGTTTTATCTGTTGTATGAAGGTACATGCAGCGGAAAGTTAACCAACCATAAACCGCTTCTCCGACCGGTGCTATGTTAGTACAGTACAACTTTAACCTGGTACCTTCGAAGCAATTAAACGGGCAGCATTGGATGACAATAATGACATTAAAGTTTGAAGACCTGTTTATAACTTAACTGCCAAGATATATTACATTCTCCCTCTAGGCTGCAGGTATTCCTCCAGTGAAGGTGCGTCAACATGAAAATATGACGTGACCTGACTGCCATACAAGCATGTATGGCAGTTGGCGAGGAGGGTTGCAACTTTATACATCTGCGGCACCCGCTGCAGAAGCATTTTTTGATTTTTTTTGAAGTCTACAAAAGCAAACTCTGTGACCACTTTACCGAAGCCCCACTCGACAGCTTGACGCACAGAGCTCATAGCCTTATTAAAATCAACTTGTGGCTGCTGGAGCGTGGCCCCTCCATACGGCTTGAGGAGGTGACGTCTGAGGGGGTATGCAGGGTCACCATAAATGACGTACGACTGGTCTTGGCAGAGTGCCTCCATCTTCTCGTAAAGACCGCTGACGTGCAGCATACCTGCAAAAAAAAATAAATATCAAACTTTCGTGCAACACATCCACGCACATGTTGTCGTCTAGTTGGTCCTGGCAAGTGGGTGCAACGATTTTAAGATTAAAATAATTTGAATCTCATCATTTTTACATTGTTTATCGTGTCCCAGAGGATAAAAAAAACCATCTCCTTCATTTAAAAAAATGTTGCGATGCATAATCGCAAAGCAAAAATCTAGCTTTTCCCCCCACCTGCAGCCGTGCGTGGCAGCCAAGGGAACTACAGTGAAAAGATTGCGTGACCTCGCTCGGCTCTAAGCTGTAGCATAACACCTGCTAATGTCACCAAAGAGAGGGAGAGTAGGCGTCCTCCAAGAGAATACTCCGGAAGCTACACGGCACCCCTAATTACGTCACCAGGTGGGACCCTGAAGATGGAGTGAGTTGAGGGGTGCCAAAAATGCCAATATTTATCTTTTTTTTTTACACAACTAGGACACACAGGCGAAATCGGTTTTCTGTTCTTTACTTCACAAGTGTCAGAGGGCAACTTCTACAAATGTTTGACCGGAGTCCGGAAATCGTTGCACGGCGGCCTCGGCCACAGTAGAATGGGTATGTTGGCTAGTTTGTACATACTTTTAATCTAAAATGCGAAGCACAAGGACGATGGAAGTAGACAAACAAGGTGCTGCTAAGAACTGAAGTTTATTCGAAGAACATGTAACGTATATGCTGGTTCTTGAAGTGCTGATGCAATAAATTTAAATTTCTTCTCTAAAAAGAGCAGTCAGTGATTGTGCACTGCACTTTTCGGATAAGACTTCCGCTACTGACAGGATATTGCTTATGCTTTTCTCTATCAGCGGGGCATGGGAGAAGGCGTCTGCCATGGCAATTAGTTTGCCCAGAACAAACACGACCTTGCACCGATACCGCATGAGTCTCATGTGAAACCTTTGTATGCGAGGTGGCAAAACTTCAACTGCCGTTTGTCACCGTGTCGTGGTAGGGGCATAGCAGTAAGAACTTTCGACACACACGTCTCTCTCGAGTGGAAGCTACCTCCATTTATTCTCGTAGCGTCCTTTATATAGCTGTCTCGCCGGACAAGATGGTGCAGCGACACGGAGGCGATTAGATATCTCTTCATTGTTAGTTCCAGACCACTGACATTGTCAAGACATTCAAAAAGTACCTGACATATTATATTAATTGTGCCAAGACGACGCCCTGCCGTGCCAAAGGTAGCACTGGAGCGAGAGTGGATAAAGAAGTTTACATCTCTTGCGGTCGCACACCCCAGCATTGATCCTCTTACTTGGTGTCTCCCCGTTCTTTCCCAGGCTTTTCCCTTGCCTCCTGTACATGCTCTTGCCATACAACACAATCTGGAGTCGGTGCAGGGCACAGATTAGACATAAGTGCTACATCAGATTCCAGCTGGGATTCACGTTCATTTGAAGAGAATACGAGTCGCAGCCAAATGCTGCAGCAGCAGCTGCTTTCGATCTGTACCCCGCACCGGTGCTTTTATCAACTGAAAAATGTTTGTTTCAGATGAAAGAAAGGTACCAAAAGACGTTTCTAAAGAAAGAACCAAATAAGCTGCTTTCTGAAAGCATTGAGTGCTGCAGAAGTTAAAGGAATTGCATATCATTTTGATTTTTTTTTTATATGTTTTGAGGTCACTAACGTTTCAGTCAGCATTTCTAGTTTAGAGTTGCAAATTTGCATCTTTTTTTTCTTTTTTTTACAGGATAGGGATGCCAGGGCCACACCCCAAAGAAAAAGTGATGTGGAGAATGTAATGTTAATATACCTAGAAAAGGCGGTACCAAAAAGGAAGAATGTGGATTTAGTTTGCACTTAGATGTGCATACCACAACCTAATTACAAACTTTGTGGCGTACATATTTGACAAATAAATGTGAAATGGTTTTCCATTCCCCCTTATCAGTTTGCTTTATGCCCATTAAATTAGTAATAGCTACTAATTTTTGTTTTCGAGTAGATGTCGAAAAAATAAGCCGAATCGGAAAAAATGAAAAAACCGAAACCTCTAGAGTGTAATTATACTGTACTGGTATCAATTTATACTCACTGACCCTCAAACTCCTCAATGTACAAGTCAACTTTGTTCTGAATTTTATCTTAAAGTGCTTTGGGAAAGACTTGGATCTGGTTACAAGTTGAAACATTCCAATAGTAACCTAAACAAAAAAAAAAAAAAGATTTAACAATGCCAAATTTACCTGCGTCATGCCTGTTGCCTTCAAAAGGTCCATCCAATTGGCATATCATGCCATTAGCACACATCAAGGCCTGGTATTTCAGGACGTGCACCCGCTTGTGTCCAGAAAAATACTTCCTTTGGTCTTCTGATGGACGGCATATGGGGCGTGCCGTGCCGTCCAGAAAGCCCCAACAGTTGTCCAAAGGGGCTCCTTTCTCATGGACTGCCTAATAAAGACAACATATATTACTGTTATGTACATTGGAGCATTTAAACACCACCAAAAACTGTGAAGACGTGCGACACATTACCCATAAAGAAATAATGTGTTTATGCACTGTTTAAAAAAATTTAACTGTGTTGTTAATGCTTGCTACTTTCTACATAATGACACAGGTCCAGGGTTGTAAAGTACCTAGATACAAATAACTGGAAATCGGTACCTAGGTATTTCTGTTGTACCTGAAGTACAAACCTAGTTACTTTAATTTCTCAGTTTTCCTTCTTTCTCGCATTGACACCAATAAAGCACATTTATTGAAATCCTTTTTGTATATATCCTTAGTATAAAAAGCTTTACTTCCAATATATTCTCACGGGTGGAGACCAAAAGAACCTAAAAATAAACAGGATGGAGAAACGTTTAATGGGGCGAACTTGTGCCCCCAACAAAAGGGTAAAAGAAGAGGTGTCGTAAGTGAGCAACGATGTCAGCGAAGGGGCGGAATCCGGCGCTAACGTAAGTCTGACTGCAGCTTGCCACGAGGAGCCCCTTTTGTACACGCATGGGTTTCTGGAAGTAGAACATTCTAACCTCGAATCAGCAACATGGTTCTCGAATTTACCAGAAAATCACATTAGAGTCAACAAAAATGTGTACCTGCAGCCAGGCATCAAACCTTGGCTTTTTGCGTGGAAGGCAAGCGCGATAACCGTAAGGCCACGAGCGCGCTGGCTACTTGGTCAGCTGCGCGCGCGGCACTACTTCCCCTTTTAGAAAAGCACATCGTCCCGATGCAGCACAAAACGAAAACACAAATCCACAACAAAAGGACAGCAGAATCGTGAGCCACAGTCACTCTTTGGCGGGGTTACAAAGTTCTATCATTCGTAATACGGCTTGAGCCGGACGACGAGCAACACCTCGGGTCGTGGCTGGCGTCTTGCAGATGGGCACATTCCGTCGGGAAGAACTTCGTATTTCGGATCGTCGAGGCATTGGATGATCTTGTAGGGTCCGAAATAGCGTTTCAGAGGCTTCTTGCTGAGACTGCGGTGCTGTATAGGTGTCCACACCCATACCCGGTATCCGGGTTGAAAGTGGACGTCCCGGCGACAAAGGTTGTAACGGCGTGCATCGACTCACTGTTGCTCCTGAATCTTGATTCTTGCCAGTTGACGAGCTTCCTCCGTGCGTTGAGAGATCACTTGAGCTTCGTCGTTGCCATCGTCTGTTGGCACGTGAGGCAGCATGGCGTCGAGCATCGTGGTAACTGTCCGGCCGTGTGCCAGTTCGAATGGCGTCATTCCTGTGGTTTCTTGAACCGCTGTGCAAATATGTTCCAAAAGCCAGGGGTAGTTATAATGAAATAAGTTTGCAGTGCCTTAACACAACAACAAAAAATATAACAACAACACAGACGTTTCGCCACCTATCCAGGTGACATCATCAGTATGAACTGAAGTGTACCGTAAACCGTGTGACAGCGGAAATGTTTTGCGTTTTGATTCCCATCACCCGTCAAAACACAAGCGCGCCGTGGCACGGACACTGTTGTCGCGTTACGATGTGTTGTCTTCGAACAACGACCTTTGGTCCCAAGAACTGACAAGGATCTCCACTTCCTTGAGCAGGCGCAATTATCCAGGATCCTTCATAAGTGACACGCGTAAGTGCCTGCAACTGTGCAGAGTAGCAGTGGAGGCAAAAGGAAGCCGATAGTGTGTATTCCCTATGTCCGGGGAACCTCGGACTCGATTAGAAGAGCTTTGACACCTTTGGGCATCCCGACTGTGTTCAAGCCTGCGTACACTTTAGCGAACGCGTTTTCTAAGCCGAAAGACATTACCCCCGCCAATGCCTAGACGGGTGTGGTGTACAAGGTGAACTGTGTCGACTGCGACGCCATGTACATTGGAGAAACCGGCAGACGGAGGAGCACTCGGCTTAAGGAGCACAAAAGGGATGTGGTGAAGGCCACGCATGCCACGAGAAATAAGTCTGAGCTCGTCGACCACAGCAGGACGACTGGGCATATGTTTGACTTGGATAATGTGGCGACCTTGGCTTGTGAGCAGCGTTGGGGCCCGAGGAAGTTGTGGAATCGTGGTTTATCCGCCGTGACCCCAAGGCGTGCAACATAAACCGGGGCCCCCTACCGGACGTTTACGGGAACTTGTTAGATTAGAGTCGACTGGTTTGACTCTCCCAACCACCGGGCCAGTTCATACCGATGATGCCACCCGGGTAGGTGGCGAAACGTCTGTGTTGTTTTATTTTTTGTTGTTGTGTTAAGCCAACGTAAACTTATTTCGTTATGAACCGCTGTGTTGTACGCAAATGTAACGTACGGCAACACCTCGTCCCACGTCTTTGCTCTACATCAACGTACATGGAGATCATGTCAACGATCGTCTTGTTGAGCCGCTCCCTTAGCCTATTGGTCTCCGGATGATAAGCGGTAGTAATAGTAGTAATTTTTATTGGCTCAGGAGAGCCGTGGCACCGGAGAAAGGCGACAGCCCGTACCATGGAGGCCCGCGGTGCCACGTCTAGTGATGATGATTATGAGATGGTATCTACAAGGAAAGGACAATGACATATGTTTTGTCGATGGCTGGTGTGACTCAGCCGAAGAACCTCTTGAGTCAGCTGTGCCAGGAAAGATGACCCTCGACCTGTGATCAGCACATCAGGTACGCAGTGTCGAAGGAGAATGGACTCGACGAAAAATTTGGCGCCTTCCACTGCTGTTCTTGACACAAGGGCTTTTGTCTCGGCGTATCGTGCAAGATAATTGGTCGCTACGATAATCCACCAGTTACCTTGCGTCGATGTTGGAATTGGCCCAAGTAAATCCATTCCGACCCGCTGGGAGGGCGTAGTTGGGGCAGATATCGGCTGCAGGAGTCCTGCTGGCTTCGTCGGGGGCTTGTTACGTTGTTGGCACTCATGGCACAACCGTGTGTACAAATGGACGCTTTTCGGGAGTCTCGGCCGTAGTAGTTGTCACAAATGTGGACGAGCGTACTGCTGTAGCCATGATGTCCAGCCGTCGGGTCGTCATGGCATGCTTGAAAGATTCCTTCTCGCAGGCTGGCAGGAACAGCCAGCAGCCAGGAAAGGTTGCTGGTTCCAAAATTCTTCTTGAAGAGCACACCTCGCCGCAGAACGAAGCTTGACATGTCTCGGGCCAAGACTTGCGGAACTGAACTCCCATGACCTTCAAGGCAGTCGATCACGGCGCGAAGTTCCGGTTCGTCTCGTTGAAGTGTCACTATCTGTAACTATGCCAAGAAAATGGGCGTCATCTTCGTCGTCGGTGCTGTCGGGAGGAGATTAGACCGGGGCCCTAGACAAACAGTCGGTGTCATTATGCTTGCGGCCAGACTCATGCTCAATGGTTACGTCGAAGTCCTGCAGTCGATGACTCCACCGAGCGAGGCGTCCCGACGGGTCCTTGAGGTTGGCGAGCCAACAGAGAGCGCGGTGGTCCATGACAACGCAGAATGGGATCCCGTGCAGGTATAGGCGGCACTTGGTTAACGCCAAAACGACAGCAAGACATTCCTTGTTGGTCGTTGAATAATTCTGCTCTGCCTTGAGCAGTACTTGGCTTGCATAAGCGATCACCCTCTCTGCTCCGTCTTGTCTTTGGACAAGTACCACGCCGAGTCCGGTGTTGCTGGCGTCCGTGTGAACTTCCGTTTCCACTGATAAATCGAAGTGTGCGAGAATAGGGGCCGACTGGAGTCTTTCCTTCAGTTCATTGAACACTTGTTCTTGCTCCTCCCCCCCACTGGAAGTTCCCATTGTCCTGTGTCAGATGCGTGAGCAGTGCAGAAATCTTGGCAAAATCGCGACCCAAACGTCTGTAGTAAGCGCACAGCCCAAGAAATCTTTAGACGGCTTTCTTGTCTGATAGCTTCGCAAATTCAGCAATAGCGGTTGTTTTTGCAGGGTCAGGGCTTACACCTTGAGCACTCACGACATGGCCGAGAAATATGAGCTTGTTGTAAGCGGACGGCTTTAGTGTCGGTCCAGCATTCTGGAGAGCCTGTAGCATGGCTCGCAGACGTCTCAGGTGCACGTCAAAGTCGCTTGCGAATACCATGACGTCGTCGAGGTAGACGACACAGCTTTGCTACTCGAAGCCTGCTTGGGGGTTTTCCGTCTGCTGGGTTGTGGAGTTCATCGTGAGCTTCGGTAGCTTCTGCGTCTTGTCCGGCAGTGGTCCAAGCTCAGGGGGTTGTCCTCGGAGACGCTGGCTTGCCCGGGGCCCTGTCTCTTCTACAAATGGTCGCTGTAAGGATCAGAGCGTATGTTTTCCTTAATTAGTATTGTTTTGTCTTCCACCGCTTGCCAGCATTGCCGAGAGTGTCACCTCTTCGAGGGGAAGGGGTGCTGGCGGTGCGCGAGAGCGAGCAAATGGCCCCTCCGCGAGCGCGCGCGGCGCCGCCGCGCGGAAGGAATGTGTCCCCTTGGGGGACGTAGGCGGACCCCCGGAGGAGCGGGGTCTGGGGAGTTGGAGCGGGAGAGGTCCCGGAGTCGGTCGCGGACGTGTGTCGTCCGCAGGCCCTTTGTTCTTTGTTAATAAATGTATAGTTAAAAAGCATCAAATCGTCGTCGCTGCCACTGCCTCGCCATCGAAGTTACCAGCCGCGATCGGGGAGAGGATCTTCGACAGCTGACGTCTCTCCCCACCACAACAAGAACTTTACTGTCGCCTTGAAGTGGGGCTTGCCAAACGGGTCCTCGGAGGGGTGCGGTGAAGAGACATAAGGCACTACCCCGTACTTCCACCGGAATGTCACGGGTGGTGACTAAAACAAAGGGGTAAACGAACAGGTGTCGTAAGCGAGAGACGATGTTGGCAAAGAGGCAGAATCTGGCGCTAGCGTCAGACCGACTGCAGCTTGCCACGCAGAGCCCCTTTTGTACATGCGTGGGCCTGGAACAATGACGTAGAAGGTTCGGCGCATAGAACATTCTAACCTCGAATCAGCAACACGGTTCTCGAATTTACCAGAACATCACATTACAGAGTCAACAAAAATGTGTACCCGCGGGCAGGCATCAAAGCTTGTCTTTGCGTGGATGGCAAGCGCGATAACCGTTAGGCCATGAGCGAGCTGTCTGCTTGGTCAGCTGCACGTGCGGAAATATTCTGACAAATTTGGGGAAAATAAATAAAGCAAATATCTTTGAAGTAACTGTACCTGTACCCAGATACTTTTTTTAAGTGAATACCTAGGTACCTTTTCATATGAGTAAATGCAACTGTATCTTAGGTACATTTTTGAAGTAACTTTTACAACCCTGCACAGGTCCATAGAGAGGTCACAAATAAATGCAGAGAAGGGCTCAGCAGCACTTCCTTTGATTTCCTTACTCTCAAAACTCTGACTGACTGAATGCAGAGAAGTGTGGTAGTACCACACGACTACGTTTACAAATCTTAGATGGAATCTGAAGAATGACCTCACGGGCACTTTCATTGGCCAAGCATTTACAGCACCCTAGTGGAAATATTGCGTAGCTAGCATTGATGAACACTTACGTTACGTGCAGTCAGAGAGTACAAGCATATGTAAGCTAACATGGTAGGAAAACAAAACCACAGCGACAAGACAGCTTCAGCGCTGTGTTTGCGTACTTCTCATTTCTGGTCCTCCGTCTTCTTCAACATGCCTATAGGTAGTTCGCATCTGGCTAGTCAAGGCCAAACAAAAACGATGTAAATTGTAATGGCCTAGAAAACGGTTCCGTGACATCAAACAGTGCAACGGACCGTGGCAATGCGAAATTTACACGAAAGGCGCAGGCGCAGGGTCTTACCTGTGAGAAGAGCTCCAGATTCGCCAGCGACAGCCAGCTGTGGTTATTCATATCGGACAGCAAGTGGCCAAACTTCTCAAGGACGTGGCTCATGACCAGGTTTGCAATACTGGAGATGGTTGATGAGTGGCGACCAAACACCCTCTCGAGGTCGAAGAGCCGGTTGGGGTAGGCGAGACGCCGCAGCATGATGCACAGTGCTTCAGCACCCGGCACAACAACACCTTGCGCCGATGTGAAAGATTCGGGCACCTCCAACGACGACAGGAGGGCACCCAGGTCGGCTTTTTCGAAGCGGAACTGTCTTCGGAAATCTTCGTCCCTCATGTGGGGAATGTCAAGCAGCCCGTGCCTAGAGCGAAAATCGCGGCGCTTCTTCGCGTTTCTTAAACAAATTAAATCTTCTATTTCTCGCCATTTTAAGTGAGACAGTAGGAGTCGTCTCTGCAACGTACTTCGCCGCTTCATCTTGAGGAAAGGCGGGAAAGGCGGCGACGCGGAGGGGGACCAACAGAAGACAGCAAGCGTAGCAGCGGCGATCAGCTTCGGCTTGCCTTGCCTACGAAAGCATCACACTTGGCCAGCTATCTTAGGTTTTCTAACTCACTTTTTTTCTAAATATAATTGCTGATTACAATAAGTGCACGTTTATTTGTAAAAGGACAGCTTTGCATACAAAAAGGATAAACTAGAGTGTTTGGATTGAAATGTTTCGTCTAACTAGTACCACAAATGTCCGCTTTCGGGGCTGCGTACGCCGCCGTTCCGTACGCTCTAGCTGCGCTATGTGGTGAGCGGAAAACGGTCTACTAAAACTCGTTTTGGAAGCTCCGCTCTGCACCCATGCATAGCGGGCCGCGCATGCGCAGTTTGACGCGCTCAGAGCGGAGGGGAAAATGAAAACGGTCTACTATAACTCGCTATTGGCGAGAGAAGCGGCAGCAGACGCAGCAGCGGCGCCCGCAGCCGCTAGCCGACAAAAGAGCCCGGTAAAGAAATGACCCTTCAGCAGCGCACCCAATCACTGAAGAAAAAAAAAAAAAAGGAAAGAAAGCTTGTAGAAAGTAAAAGAAGCTTTCCCAAAACGAAACTGCCACCAACGAAACACTGCAGAGGCCGCAGACGACGGAAGGAGCGCGGCCACCACGGACGCGTATACCCAGTGCGGAAGGGGGGTTCCGGGAAGTTGAGGGGAGCGTTATGGATGTCTAACGGGCATGGCACGTGAACTGCAGGGTGGGTGGACCAAGTTTTCTGTTTGATCCGACGTTTCGGCCGATGCACGGAAGCGTCGCTCCAAGATGCCATACTCCATTCCGGACCTGGTCTGCGAAGAACGCCTGGTGTGCTCGGGAACGGAACAACGGAAGCGGAAATGACGAGGGGAGGAGGCAAAGGAAGAAGTGCCCGAGAAGCGCTCCCTGAATTATTGCCGCACTCCGGAGCTGCGGTCTTACATCAAGCCCGGCCCCGAGGGAAGGACCATAGCCAGACTCACTCGTGGACGACGATTCTGCTGGCGAGGGTCGCGGTGCTGCGCTTTGACAACCGCTGCCGGCGAGTTTGACACGACGGCTGACGCGATCGTGGTTGGCGGATTGGAAACGAATCTGTCCACTTTCTTCTTTTCTCTTTCCTGTCTTTGCGATACCTCTGAGAGATCGGCAGAGGAAATGGCCCCCCTATGTACACATGCTGCTATTCTAGCAGGATAGAAAACGGGAGATGGAACAGACGCGCCTCGAGTGGTAGGCTTGAGCTGTGGGGGTTCCAAAATATGAAGCGAAAGCACGTAAGACCTCCCATGCTTAGACGACGAAATTTCGTCTACCGCGGTACAGTGATCGTGGTAGGCCATAGATAATACGTTTAGCTAGTGCAATCCCACTGCTTGACTGAGGTCTTTGAAACGTGCATCACGCAGCAGTGAGTCGCGAACGCACGCCGGTCGGACACATAACCAGACCGGAAGTGGCGTGGGTGGGGATTTAACCCAGTATAAGTGGGTCTTGCAGCGCTAGCTTTTGCTCCCCATGCTCCAAGCTGTGGTGCGCTAACATATTCGGCCTCCACGTAAGATGATGCTAGGTTTTATTTAAAATAAATCTAGAAAATAACAATTTAGGGTTAGCGAGTATGCAAATTTTGTTGTGTACAAGCACCCCAGCGACCGAAAGAATGGTCGGAGTAACAAGCATATGCCCGCACAATCGGCAATGACACCTTGCTGTGTGGATAAGTCGAAAAAAGCCCCCTTTAACTTTCTATCAGGTTAGAAAATCTAAACAGAGTGTAAGATTACTTTATTAGGCCCGCTTTCAACGAAAGAACATTTCTTGAAGTCTTAATATCCTGATAGATGCAACGCACGTTTTGTACATCCCAATCAAACAGCCAATGCGGTGTGCGTCTTTTACCTCATAATTAACGCGTAGGTTTTTCGCGAATTCGGACACAATCTTTCCTATAGGCAACTCCCTTTTATATTCATTTTTTGTCGATAATATATAAAACCCCGAGGGAAGCTAGAAGTTTATGAAAACAAACTGTTACAAACCACAACAAAGTCCAACTCTTAGTTCAGTTATAACCATCACCACTATTGCGAATACAACGAGTCCCTCATTTATTTTTACCGCCTAAAACGGCGTCCGAGGCGATCATTTGTTGTTTTGATCCGGTTCGATCCCAGCAATTCGTGTCGCAGCACCAGTGTCTAGTTAGAGCCTCGTCGGCAGCCCCGACATTTCAGAAGACATTGCCCCTGTCTGAAAGATGCCTATATCCCATTTGCATTGTCATAGACGTCCCTTAAAGACCGACGACCAGTTCGCGCTTTCCACTCTTTCCCCGCTTCCCCCTCTCCCCCCCTTCTACCCTGTCCATCGCTGCCTGTTTCTTCCTCCCCCAGGGTAAGGAGGATATTCTTCCTTGCAGAATCTCATATCTGGTCGTCGACCTTTAAACCGAGGGACTTTTAACGGTCGGCGACAAATCTGTTCGCCATCTTCCGCTTGCGGCAAGTTTCTTGCGGGAGCTAAGAGCGTGAACTGAATGGCTGATTACAAGGGGAGCTATGTTAAATAAACCTTTATGCCGGATGTATGAATCGGAGTCACTATGAGCCTGTAATCTCGGCTTACTCCGAACGCACGCATGTTTAATATCGTTTTGTCAGAGGCAGCAAGAGTAAACTCAGTCGAAACTACGGTTCGATAGAGTCGATCGCCGTGATCATGCCCTTTTTTTCGAAACCTGAATGGTTCAGCCAGTGAAAAGGCACGTATAAAACTTGCGAGCACCGTGACGATGCAGTTCTGGCGTGGTTTGATTGGCTCCATCGGCTCATAGCGTGGTCTGCGTTTGGACTTGGAATGGCGTCGCCTGGAAAGGGTGCATAACGGTGAATGAGTTGCGAGGATAATCGAACGCTCTACAGGGAAATACATTTTACTCCATCCAAATCCAATGGGGTTGGAGCCGACCACTTTTGCGTAGGTAGAACGGCTGGACACAGAGCAGGGTTCTTTCCCCTCTAAATTTAGAGGGGTGGCTGACGCCGTCTACCGTCGTGGTGAATCTGCGAGGCAGTGGCTGACGCCGTCTACCGTCGTGGTGAATCTGCGAGGCAGTGGAGACGACAGTTTCTGCTGTTTTGTTGAATACGGAATATCTGCGCGTCGGAGGCTAGCCCTCTCCATCGGCGCAGCATGAAAGCGAGACAGCGTAGACCACAGCGCGATGCGCAAGCATTCCCTCAGAAGTGGGCTCTTCGCGCCTATAGGGAGGATCGAAGATGTAGCCGCGCTCTCTAATACACGTGCCACACGGACAACTCGAATAACATTTACAACGAATGACATTGGTGTGATCGACGAATCGGCTTGCGATCTGTCGCGCATGGAATGCGCCACGCCCGGAGCGTCGCACGCTGACTGGCCCATCGTTCAAATGCCATTCGTTGTTAACAGCATTCGAGTTGCCCGTGTGGGGGGTAGCACGATTGCCCCGCGTGCAGAATCTCCCTCGCAAAAGCCCCGCGTCATTAGCCCCACGTTTCAAAAACCCTGTCTTCAATTACCCCCCCGTTCCGTATTCCCCCCGTGCCAAAAGCCCCGACCTCACTGCCCCCGTCCCATCCTCTTCGCGCTTCAACCAGCATTGTTCAATGTCTATAAATTCGCTGAAGTTGTACAAAGGCTCTTTTAAGTGAAAGAAACTTGAACCGCAGAAAAACATAAAATGACGTCCTACAAGTGGCTAATTGCATAAATCTGCATAACCAGCCAAACACCCTGCTGTCATAGAGGTATACTCAGACGTAGAATTATATACTTCATCTACCTAGATAAATGCAAATATATTTAGAACGACGTAAGAATAGAAATGGTGTTTGGGGCTGCATATGTAATAAGTAACGCGCCATGATCTGGCGGGTGAACAGTTTCGACAGAACCGTCGCCACAGGATGTGAATATGTAGAGCGTGCAAACGGATGAAGGGCAAGCTTTATCCATTTATTCCTTATTTGAGTTCCGGGTACGGCATGACACAGCTCGGGTGCGCACTTACTGTCGCTTAGTTAAAAGGAGAATACTCTGCCCTCGCGCTGAGGACCCGGCCACCTGACACGGGGCATTAGCAACATGGGCTTTTGAAACTGGGGCATTTTGAAAGCGGGGCATAAGGCCGGGGCGTTCGCCGCGGGGCATTTGATACGGGGTTTTTGACATCGGGTGCTTTCGTGCACCACCCCCCGTGTGGCACGGGTGTCAGGAAAATGAGCGGAGTGCGATGTTTTTTAGTAAAGTTTGCGTGGTAATAGTGGTGTGTCTCTCTAAGGATTGAGGGCATAGTTATCAACTCCCATGACAACTGGAAGTCACCGCGTCTGAAGCACAAAGCAGCAGGTGCTTGTGCTTCAGAGGTGGGAGGAAAAAGGAAGAACAGAACCGTGGTTGACCAGCCTATGGCTCCGTCCGTCCTTTTCCGCAATCTAGCTTAGCAACGATAAGCTAAATATTGAGACCGATGACGGCAAAAATCCCCCGTCTACATTCTGAAAAAGACGCTAGGAATACACATTTCGTACATGTCAAACTGCGGATAATTTGGAATCTCGTCAATTCAGCGGTACACAAATGATGCTCACATTTTATTGGCTCGTCTCTTTGTCGTCTGGCAGAACGTTTCAAGGTTGCTGGATATCCTCAGGAACGTATTTTAAGGCAGTTGGTGTATATGATATTTCCAAAAAAGTTAATTCAGAAAACTTCTTGACCTTCAGAGCCAGTATTCCTTCCATATTTTCATAAACTTTCTTACGTCAAAGCGTTAGCCAGCAGGTTTAATGTTGCCACTGCCTTTTCTACAGATTATAGATTTAGCCGTTTACCCTCTTTTGCTTCGACTGTTTCAGGTTGCGCGATAAAACACCGAGATAGGGATGTGGAATGTTCGTCGGGTGTCATTTACAAGATACCCTTTGATTTTGGTCTTTGTTATACTGGACAAACTAAACAGTGTATAAATGAGCGGTTGACGGAACACAAACGTTGTATAAAGAAAAAAGCCCCGTACTCCGAAGTGTCAAACATCTGGTCAGATGTAGGAACTGTGTACCGTTGTGGCATTTAACTTCAGTAGAGTTGCGGTAAAAAAAGACGACCATAAGTGGTTGATAAAAGAGTCATTAACAATATTAGGTCACGGGAACGCAGTTAATAAGGCGTCATTTGGGTTGAACAATGAACTTCGGCGTTTTCTTAGGCTGTGAGAAGTTCTGACCTTCAAGGTTTATGTCTGTAGGTTTACGGGTAGAGGGGCGATGGGTCGTTCTTTTCTTTGTGTATGTGTGTTACTGGGCTTGGGGTTACCAGTGTGTTTGACGGTCGGGAAGTGACGGGTCAAAGATAAGAGAAGTGCATGACGCAGAGTCCATACGTTGTCCTTGTTGCTTAGTCAGTGGTTACGTTGGTGGAAAGTGGCATGCTTCGGCGTTCTCACCCTCTCCCCTTTTTTCTTTTGTAACAAAGTACCTATATTACCAGGTTTCGGAAAAAGTAAAAATTTTAGCTGTCTTATAGACTTTTTAGTGTTGTGCTGTTTACCCGCAGTTTCAGGGTTTTTTCAACCATGTGCAATGTACAAAAGCTCGTTTGCGCCTTTACATTTTGTACATTTCGTAATTTCGCATACTCTATATTACGAATATTAACAGTAATATTGACTGCTTTCGTGTATAGAGCTTTTTAATGACACGGCCCACTGACATAAGTCCCACAGCATTGAACGCTCTCGCAGCTCGTGAGATTTTTTTAGAAGAATGCTAGAGTGCATGCTCGGAGCGCGATATATGGGTTTCAACTAACAATAAACGACAGCAAAAAGAAAGTCAAAACTAGATCACTGATCAAAGTGATTGATTCAGAATTTGATAACAGACTCGCACTTCAGCGTTCCACTAAATTTGTTGAAGGGGGATAATAACCTCAGCTAATTATCGTTTTAATTGTGTGAAACTCCGAGTATTTTTTAAATTAAACTCGGTCGTTTTACTTTTTTTGTTGCAGAACGTCGCGATTGAACAAAAAAAGGACACAGCCGTCACCATTTGGTAAGTGCTGACTTTCTATTGTTTTTTTTTTTTTTTTTGTTTTTTTTCAGAATCATGAAGTGGTTGTATTTAAACTCGATGAATCATTTTCGAACCGACTCACCTTCCAGCCAAAACTTTGCTCAACATTTTGTACCTCAGTATTCCTACTAAAACACTCTTTAATACGACTATCTTGCAACTCATCTACGGACGCTGATGTTATAAGATTGCGAAAGAGCATTCTTTGTAGGACTCGGCTCACATTGAAGGTTTGGTGGAGAAAGTGTGGTAAGCGCTAGTCTCGCCGAGCGGAAACGCCTGTCACATCTACAAACCTCCGCATGTGGCAAAGGTTGCACTGCTCCTTTAAAGAAAAAAAAAAACGCTAAATGGAAAATTACATGTTTTCTTGTGAACGTGTTTCGGGATTGACAAAATTCTCTGGAAGCGATAAGGTATTTCAATAACAAACTTTTTACCCGTGTGCTTTTTCTCTTTCTTTCTTTTTGGCAAAAGGTGGTTTTCATAGGAAAGACACACACTGACACGACTCCGCCGAGTGCATGTTGAAAGAAAAAATATAACTGATGGTTGAAGGCTGTCGTGCCAGTCTGTGTCTTTACGTTCGTAGACATAAGCCAGGGCTATTATTTTTTTCATTTTCAAATCTGTTGTCAAACAACAGTCACCTTCTCCCCATACTTAGGTACATTTGTTGGGACTGTTTTATTTCGTTCCGTCGATGAAAAACATGTCTTGGATTTTCGACTGTATCATCACCACTGGTGTGATATACCATAAGCAAATGTCCATTATTCAGTACAAACTCCAATTTATTTCCATGGGCATTTAAGGTATACCGCTCATTGCTCTTGTTATTAGACATATGAACTATGCACGTTGTTAATACAATAAGATAAAGAAAAAAAGCCCTTTAAAGATAAACAGTGTTCCAGTGCGATTCAAAATAGTTAATTACTAAAAAAAAACATTCTCACTCTCTTGCCCGGCAGCCAAAAGAGAAAACCTTAATAATCAATATAATATACGGTTAATTATTCTTTAAAAAATACATTTAAATAACCCGGAAAACAAATGTCTCTGCCATCTCTACGCTTCATCAAAACGTTTCGTTTTGACATGAGCCATGGAGGCTTTCTATTGTTAAAAATGTCGCACACATTACTGCAATAGAGTGTGTTAGTGACGAAATGCTAAAAAGGCAGTGTCTGAAAAGTCTAATAGATAAATAAGAATTATTGGCCATCAATTATTTTTTAAGTAAAGGTGAGCCCACAGGTTGCAGTAAATACAAACAAACTTGAAAAAAGTAGTTTAAACAATTCTGAACTGTTACAAATTCTATAACTTTTCGAACGCGTTGTTTACAGTGATAACTTATAACCAAAACTGTAGGTTGTATTCAAGGAAACATCTCTGAAGCCTATGAGCACCCGTTCGCAACAGTGCTTTAATATGACCATATACTCTTTTTCAGTGAATTTTTCAAAAATAAATACTTAAGAGAAAATGTAACAAAATTAAAGCTAACAAGATATCTCAAGAACTTTGCTGTACTTCCTGCATTATCTGGGCGATTTAGAATCACATCGTACAGTTACAACGAGTGCTATGGGCAGTTTGATCTTCCGGAATTGTGATTCTTCGTAAACCATACAAAGTATAAACAAAAGTCACCCACGTAGTACGTAAGATATATAATAAATTTGAGCTGAAATGCTCCAGAATCGTTGAACATCTCCCCTGCTTCTCTGGAGATGGTGCGCAGTGGCGTTCAGAACAACAAAAATTAAAGCTAATAACAGAGTTTGAAAAACAGGTCTAAGCATTGTAGGGTGCTCTAGTTTGAGTTTTCTCCTCTTCTTCGACAGAGCCATTATCCCAACTAATGTATTCTCGCGAGATGCGCATCCGTGAGTCAACTCCGCTAAGTGTTCCATTAGCGAAATGATAGAATCCGGACGGCAGTCCGTGCCTACCGAAGCAGTTCGCTTGAAATCTTCGATAGAGGCACGAAAACCAGACAGTCCTTTCTAGCCCCGCCGCTCGCGTTGCCCCTGACGCACTTTTTTCAGAAATGGAAGTTATCGTTCCTACGTCAAAACGAGGGCAACTCGAAATTGCTGGTGCATTACGCTCTTGGCACTGTTCGGTACTACTAGTTGTTTTTCTGCCTTTCCAGCCAAAGTGAACCGGTATAATAATAATAATCGTTATTTAAATGGCCCCAAAAAACACAATTTTTCTGATTTGCGCACATCCACAAGAATGCTATAAGTAAGAAATAAAAATACACATGATAAAATTCAAGACACGTTCAGACAAACGTGATTCAAATTAATATTAGTAGAAAGCTATTTATTCAGAACCTTTGAAACTATGGAATGCTGATAATGGCTGTGAAAAAAATTAAAGACCTTTACAACTCCTCGTAATGCCAAATTAGAGCGCAGCTCTTGAGGAGGAGGAGGGGAGGGTACGGAAAGGAAAGTATGCCCCTTCTCCTCCTCCGTTACCTCTTCTTCTCTCCTTCTCCTCCTCTTTTCCTTCTGCCCCTCCTACTCTCCGCCTCCCATCCCTCCCTCCCTCGTGACGTCACTCGTGACCCTCGTGACGTCATTGTGAACCTCGTGACGTCACTCGTGCAGGCCTCGTGAAAGTCGTGACTTTCAATACAAAGGGCGTGACTTTCGTCTTGACCTCCAAGAGTGATGGTCACGTGAAGGTCGTGACCTTCACGAATGACCTTCGTGACGTCACTCGGAGCCCAGTGACTTTTGTGACGTCACACGTAAGGTCATGTGTGGCGTCATTGTGGAAACGTCCCATAATACAACGCGCATTTATAAGCGACGTCACTCGTGACCCTCGTGACGTCACGTGTGACGTCATTATAGGAAACGTCTCATAATGCAACGCGCAGTTACGCTGACGGTGACGGCGACGGCGACGGTACTCAAGACGAAAACGGGCGAATAAGAGCTGCACTATAAAATAAGAAAACCCGCCACCTACTGGGAACTACTCCGGAAACATAAATAGTGAATAATATGTCGACTTTCAACGTCTCAGTGTAAGCACTATACAATTAATTTGATGAACTCACATGGAGTGGTACACGAGGAAAATGCTTTATTTTAACTCCTAAGTACTGAAGAGCGCGCGCGCATAGTACAGATAAGCCCCCAAGATACATGAGCCCAACAGCTAGTTATCATAAATTTCTCAATGTTTTCTTTGGTATCGTGATCTACATATCAATAAGAATGTAGCCGCGAGTTAACGTAGATCTTAAAATTATTTATAAATTTACTTTTTTTCTCATTGGGCTTTGAACGTCACATTTTTAATGAGCGAAGTTATTCATTTGTGCTACACCGACTGGAACATTTCGACATATTTCCTGATGAACATTCTGACCCTGCAAAACTTGAAGCGACGGGATCAAGTATCATCTTAAAATATTTTTCCTTCGCAATAATTAGCAACAAACATTTTAAGCTAAACACTTGGTGACTCAAATTGCAGTATTTTAATGTCAACTAATGAACGCACCTCGGATTATTTAAATTTAGTATTTTTGTAGTGTGACCATTTGCACGTCTCTAGGCAACTTGGCAATTAAAAATCGCTTGTCGTCAGAGCGAAAGTACTTTCAAAACCGCAGTGTTGAAAGTCAACCAGCTCACCAGGTTTTTTTTTTTAATTATTATTTCTGTTAGCACTTGTTTATTTATAATTAGGTTACACGTGTTTCGGGCAAAGAGCCTGGCGTTTATATTCCCCAAAATAAAGTCGAATTGCATTTTTTTTTATTTACCGTTGCACCACCAGCAGGTGCACTCGATGAAAGTTTGCCAAAGTGCGACGGAATAATTAAAAACAAAACAAAAAAATATTTGCTTTTTTAATGTTTTATTTCTAGCGCATCTTCTCTTAAAGACAGCGTTTTAGTGAACTAGCCACTATATCATGCACAAACGGCAATCGTGAATTTTGGTAAATACAAATCTTAGCACCCTACCTGTTATGTCGAAAGAGGTTTATATGTAGTATATTCCTACATGGTAAACGGAAATATATTTCAGCACATGGACGGAGCCAATATGAAATTCAGTATAGAACTGGAGACGATAGTAAAATTAAACACACTAATACTGCACATACTCGCCTCGTGGCACTTGTGTGGTATTTATCTATTTACTCTTGAATCATTCACAGTCATCCAAAGGTTCCTCATTATTGTTTGTACTTATTTGGAATAATTAAATGATACAGAGATACCGATACCCCTTGAGTTTACGAGCGTCTTTTCATGACGTTACGTTTTGCAATAACATCAAATTGTGTTAAGATGACAGGGCAAGATTTGCTGGCCATTTTCCTATAGATCTTTGAATACGTCTCATACTTGTTACCTTAATCCCCAGTTTGTCCTTGAAGATAGTCTTTAAAACAAAATCTTTGAGCGAAGCCATTGTTTCATTATCTCTTTCCTCCAGCCGCACACAATAACATTGTTGCCTCTACTGCGGCTTTAAAATCATCTAACGTATGTGTCATCCCCCATAATTGCCGTTTCATATCCTTTATTACTTGGTCACGAGTTTAACCTTTCCCACACTTTTTGAAAGCAACTCCATTTTTAGTTCAACATATATTATTTATGTTCCATACAGGCAACGTAAATGGAATCCATAAAATATTGGATGTTCTTAATCACAAGATACTATCCCTTTTGATTGGTGGCGGTTGATGGATATCCAATGCAAACTATTTTAAATGTTTTTTTTTCAATATTTTTAGCAGAACTCCAACTCTGAGTGTAATCATGTGATGAATGTCTATAAGAAGTTTAAAAGAGAAAACACGCATAGCACTGCCGCCCGCATGGTCGAGAATGCAACGCTCGGTCACGGACTTCTAGAAGATTCAAGATTCGCGTTTATTCTTGCTCAGGACGTAACTTTTATCACTTCGTTCTGCTTTCTTGTTCTCGAAAGTGCCTGTTCATTCTCGCCCCGAGCGTGCGACGCTGGAATCTTTTTTGCTGAATTTTCAAGATAGTGACGCACAGTAGATAAGAAGCTGTCCGCGACCTTGTAGAGTCAGTCACGCTCTTACTTGCTGCTACGCCGCCAAATTGCCGTCCGCTTTTCTGCTGCCCCAGCGCTCGGCCTATTTTTCTTTGGTACAAGTTCGCCGATTAACCCTTTATTTTCAGTTCACTGTTCATCCTTTGGTCGCCTTCATTAGTGACAATAAATATAGCTTTATTAATTTCTGGAATTTATGTAATTGTTTTAAGCAGTTAAGTATTTTCTTTTGTTTCTGATATATCCACTTCTGTCAACTTGTAAGGGCACTCAAGTGGATGTTGAAATGGTGTATTTATGGTTATAACTCATTTTAAGGGCTGTAAGCACCCCAAAAACCTGAAATTACAGTCATGGGCAGCCGATTTCTTTATTCAACATCTAATTATATGTCTTGAAATGTCTCTTTTTCTGCACCTTAAAACAGACACCGGGGGGCGCTCTTTGACGGCGTTTTTAAACAAAAATTGGTATATTGCGTCTCCCACACCCATAGAATTGACGTTTGTATCAAAATATAATGCACAAGGAGCCTAAGAAGAGCAAGAATAGTAACGTTCGAAAATCTCCACGCAATTTACTATTTTCATTGGACAAATTCGATGGTTGTAATGGTTGCCTGAGTATGCGCTGCCCCCCCCCCCCTTTTTTTTTTACTCAGAGAAGATAATGCCTATGTATTTCTATTGCTGTGAGTTTACTCTGTGGTACCTTGTCATCAAGAACAAGGTTCTACAAAAAGCACTTGAGTGCACCTTTGGACGGCATTAAAATATTGAATTTTTATTGCATACTCTTGCCCAGGCTTGTACGTAACGCGTTAAAAGTATCGCGTTACTTGTAACTAGTTACTTTTTCACGAACGAAATAATGACCTAGTTATTTTTTAAGAGAAGGAACGAGTAACGTATTCTGTTAATTTTTGATGAAATAACGAGTAACGGTATTTTGTTACTTCCGCAAGGGAGCGTGTACGACACAAATACCCAACACAGGTGTTGAGTATTTGTGTTGCGCCCAGCTCGGCGCCTGAAATTTAAACGACTAAAAACACTAGATTGAACGTTACAAAAATATTCATAAGATTTGTCAGTATAGCCACAGTTATTTCTGAAGGAACGCGCTGATAAGAAAAATAAAATATTAACGACGACGAATGTTGGGGTGCGGCCACTGCTTTATAAAGATGTTCCAAATAACCAGAAAAGAACCCGCTACATCCAAACTGAGCTAACGTGCTCCTTTTGAGTCGCAGTAATAATTAGGGTACCTAGTTATCTTTCGATTGACTTACGAGTGACTTTATATCAGCAACGGTTACATATCTGCTGTGACCTTACTGAATAATATATATATATACAGGGTGGTTTTTGTTTTTATTCTTTCAGATTCGTTTTAAAAAAGCCGTGAAAGCTACACTTATGCGGTTTGTGCAGATGGGTTACACTGCCAGGGGGACATAATGTGGGGTACAAATCTTTGCAATAAGTCGGCTAATTAATTAAAATTTGTTAATTAACTTTTTAACGCAGAATACCATATGTATATTATATATATATATATATATATAAAATGCTTTCGGCTGTTCTAGACTCTAGCCAGCGTATTGATCTTTTTTCTTTTTCTTTAGGTTTTGTAAGGCCATTTTGCAGAACTCCTCAGAGGCATGTTAGTGTTCTATTTTCGTTTATCTTGAGACCGGCGAAACCAAGATTCGACATCCAGCTCCCCGACCTATCAACATTCCTATGGCACTTCGAGTAGTGATATCTTTTTTGTTTTCTTTCACGTTTTGAGAGAACCGCAGTTTTACGTTATGTTTCCTGGTTGCCTTGTTTTTGTTTTATGAGGAAATTTCTTTTCTATATCCTCCTTTTCATTTATTTCGCAAAGTAGGTCCGATTAGCTGCACTCGATTCCCGTTTCTAAATAGCCAGTTCATTTTTTTTTTTTTTTAGAGCTGCTCTTATTTTTAGTTTTCTCGTTTTGTCGTCTTTTTGTTTCCTTCTGCTTCGCGAGTGGTTAAATATAAAACTCGTTGCCGGCACAGTATCATCATCATTGTCGTGTCATGAGCATTTTCTTCGCTTCAAACCGAGAGACAGGAGCATCATCAGAAGAACGGGGAGAGGCAAAGAGTAAAAGCGAAAAAGTGACGGTGAAGATTACGGCTCGATATTTGTATGCATTTTTGGACACTTTCTTTCGGACAAATCTTTTATTAACGAGCAAAGCCTCGAACTCTACAAGTACGTTTTTATTCTTATTTTTATTTAAAGATTGTCCTTTCATCGAAATTGCTCAACTTGGTTTATTTTTGTGTATCTCTAGACCGTAGGGGAAGGACATGTTGTGAAACAAATCACGATGAACGTGCGAAGATTTGTTACTGCTTCCTGCGTCATCTTGTCGTGGTGCATTGTGATATAAATTTCTGATATATCTGCCTTCAAAATGAATTCGCGTCTCTCTCCGCTGTCATGAGGCAGTTTGGTTGGTGCTGCGCAACTGCTTAGTTGGGGCTATTGGACTATTTTTAGCAGATCGTTCTCTTACCCCTGGTAACGATGCCCGATAACGATACGGCACAGGCGCAAATCCGTTGGCGAAGTATTGGGTATCGTTATCGTAGGTAACAGAACAATATATTAAAATTCCCCCTTAACGTGCATTCTGGAGTGGAACTTCACGAATGCACGTAGATCCAACGCGTGTTGGTTTCTAGACTAATGGAAGTAAAATAAAGCTTTTCTTATTCGGGTATGCAGCTCGAGTGGTTGCTCGAGTTGCATACTCGATAAGCAGATTCGCTTCATACTAAAAGTGCAGTTCCACTTCACGGAGCGCTTGCTTCACGTAAAGCGGAGCTGCAGTTTGTACATTCGGATTCCCTTACCTTTAGCCCCTGGACCATCAGCATAGTTGAGGCAAATATAACCGTTGCTATGGACGCCGCCTACATCCCTCTCTCTTTGCCCTTCACGCGCGAGAAGACTAACCAGTTGAAGCAGTTTGATGTGGTTCACGTTCCCGCGTTTTTCAGAAAATATAGTTAAAAAAAGTCACTTTCTCTTTCGCTGAAATGAGGCAAAACTAAGAAACAATCAGCTAAAATTTCTAAATTTGCAAAAAGAAAAAAAAACGAAAATAAAACGTAGGTGATGCAATATTTTTTTTTTTTTCTTTTGGAGAAGCATTGTTTTTTGTGCGGAATTCGTGTTTTCGTTTTTTTTTATTTTTTTTGGTTTCGCCTGTTTCATTTTATTACATTGTGTTCATTAGCCATCAGGCGGGGTGGCAGGGACAACAAGTAAATCAAAACATATGCTGAAGGTCCCATACCCTATAGACCTTTTCATTTCAGTAGCTGCCTGACCGGCGGGTAGAGGGCGCTGGCGCGCTCGCCGCCATTAGGTTGCTTCATTTTGGTCGGTTTCGGTTTCAACGTGCACGCGATTGTGATGCTGTTTCATGCTACTTTCGATTAATTTTGCGATATAAATTTTTTTCTTGTAGCACACAGCGAATGAAACAATACTGTTGAGCCACTTGGCAAGCCACGAAGGGGTTTCGAGCCTAAATTGCGATCTTTTTTTACGAACACTATGTGCGTCTGATTCCGTCCATCGTTAACTTCGGCCAGGTTCGGCGGTGAAACAACTGCGCTGATGCACAGGGAGGAGCACCATTGTCCACGGCCATACCCGCGGACCAAGTCTTCAGAAGAAAAAAAAAAAATAAAGAGCAGGACAAGCTCCGCCTGCAGCGTGCGCTCGTTGCCTGCAGCTGTGCCTTGGCTGTGCGTGCACCGAGCGGTACGGAAGGTAGATAGCTCGCGCTCAAGTCAGATATTGAATTGATCATCTTATATTGCAACAGACTATATTGCATTGGTGCTTAGTGAAAAAGCAGGTCGACAACATGATTAACAATCTGCTGAATCACCAAAAACAGATGAACTGACGAGTTTATACTTTTCGATGTTTGGTTTCCGTACACCAACCTTTTCTGACTTCGAGACTGAAAACGTCTTTTATAATGGCTAGAAAAGTTTCATATAATCAGGTAGATAATATAAAAAAGTGATATTGTCCCTGCCTGTATTATTTAAAGAAATTAAGCGCTCGAGAAATATTTTGATAGACCAGCGTAGGCTGAATAGAAAATTTCTTTAACTAAAGTACTCATTAACAGCATTTCAAGATATTGGCCATATGAAATAATCTATTTGTTATATGGACATTTGCTTACGACGTTCTCAAGGTATGAGAATGGTGAGATAAGTGAATGCCAGACTTCAAATAAAGTCTGATATTCATCTTCCATAAAATTTTCCGAATGAATTGAAGAGCGCAAAAGAAATGATCTCCGATAAGTTTCGCTGAAGTCGAACGCCAGGCGCCAACCAATGGACCTTTGTCGAAGGCTGTTCACTGATTTGAAACGATGCGCTTTGCACATTTTGACGTCGACAGCTACTGAAACTAAGCCCTATTCGCCGTCGACAACCGGCTGCACTCAGGTGATTTTCATGCAGGATTGTTTTCAGCGTCACATTTTGTGAATCATAGGCACTATCAAGTTGTCTGTGACAGTTTCTTCCGCGGGGAGTCCAAATATTTGTGTTGAAATAAATTAGTTCAAACTGCATGGTTATATTGAAAAATGACTTAAACAACTGAAAGAGTATTGACATGGGACTAAGCACGATATCCTATTCCGTGGAATTCATAGATATACCGATAAAGCGAATGCTTATATCACACACGCGATTAAGAACGTAAAACAGATATAGGTGTGATATTGCGAACAAACAAGTTGCCTAATGTTAAGGTACCATTATTTATAGCATAAAAAAAATTCAAACTAAACGTTTCTTCCCGCGTCTTGTCCACAAGTTCCCTAGTGTAATCAAAAGAAACTGTTTTCGATCTGTTGTAACTACAAAACACCATGCTTTCAGGAAAAACACGTGGCTAATTACGCTGAGTGTTTTTGCTTTCTTCCTTGACACCATGCGCACTAATATATATAATAACATTGGACTTCCTATTGCAAATGTTCCGCCCTTATTAGTAACCAACCTCAGTTCTCGCAAGTTATTGGTATTTGAACCCTCGAGGCTCTCTTCAAGTCATACATGTAGTCAATCTGCGCAACTGCTAACGCTGATTCCTGTTCCTATGAAGCCTTTTCACACGTATCCCGCACGCCGACGGTAAAAAAATATCCAAAACGTGTTACAAAATTAACTACAGAAGTTGCGCGCACAATGATGTAATGCAATTGCATGGTAAGTTTAAGTATCGGACGACACCTTACGGAGTAAGGCAAGAGACGCGGTGAAGCGCGACGAAAAACACGAATTCAACGCATCCACCAAGGCGCGGACGGGAAAGCGGAGTAACAAGTTGAAGCAACCTAATGGCGGCTGCATCACGTGATTCCAAGATGGCAGCGCCCATGTGGCGGAGGGTGAAAAAGTCTATACACGTTTGAGGGATGCACAACTCAACAAAATGCTCGAAGCAAGGAAAAAATTATATCCCTGACTCATTTTCACTCGGTGTATGTTTTCTCCTGTTTTGTGTTGTTTGTCTTTTCAGATATTTGCAAACTTTGTGGAGAAAATGTTAGAAGCAATCATTTCTTAACGAGACCACGTAAATTCTTTTAAATTGATGTTGAATAAAACTGCAGTGCATAACAACACTCTGTTTTTGGGAATATTTACACCGAAGCAGCATTCTACGTCTGTGCGTAAAAAACTAAATGAAATAACGTTATATATAAGCTTCCACTGTGTGGCTTGATTTAGACATAGGCATAGCAAGTTTTTACCGAGCGATTATAATCATTGCAAGCTTAACAAACGCTAGATATGGCTTAGTATATCAACACTTCTTGCATCGTGATTCGCTCTTTGGTGTTCTAATAAAAAAATGCCGCAATCTTATTGGCTAAGGAGCGCTAAGAGTCTGCTTGGAAATCGCCACGTACATCGTTTCTGAACTTGTCACTTACTATAACCTCCCATACGCCAAGGTAGCTCCCTGTTGCGTATATATTTTAATGTTTTAATGAGCTGCGCCGATTATCGCGGAATATAATGGAGTCTGTACTCCGCGTCAGCCATTTCGTGCTACCTTGTCAAGACCAGCGTAGCTTCTTGAGTGCTACAACTCTGTCAGCTAGTTGCCCGAGCGAATGCGAACCAGACACAAGACGAAGCGTCGATTATGTGCTATCACAGCAGAGTCGTGCTGGAGCTCTGCGAAAGCTACGCCAGCCTTGACGATGTTGCACACAATAGTGGACGCCGGGTATAGGTTGCTTAAATTCTTATTTCATGAAAATCAAGTAACATTCCCATAGCTGCCAGGTATAATGCCGCCAGTCAGCAGCACTTTCGCATAGTTATATTAGAATAATTTCTTCAGTGGCTCATTAAATGTGCCCTCATAATGTTTCTGGAATCGCTTAAAGGTGACAATAACTCATTTTGCTGGCTCTAAGCGTCCCCGAAATCTCTAAATCATAAAAATACGTGGCCGATATTTCTGCTAAAAAAAAAAAAAAACCAACGATCGCAACATCCTGAAATATCTCCGGTAATGGGAGGAACATGTTTCGAAATCAGGAAGACTGTCAGCCAATAGCGAGCGAAGGATCCTCGCACCTCCGACCGCTGGAAACGCGAAGTGATATCGCGAATCCGTACGGCTCATTGCCCATGCAGCCCTGAATACAATTCAACCCAGTGAGCGTGCTCTCGAACGCTGACAACCGGATACATCACTCCCGCGGAAAAAAAAAAAAAAAGCAATAAAGCAGTGTGTTGTTTTTGAGACCATGATTACAAAATTATCTTTCATCTCTGCGAAAAATTAAAATTTTTTTGACTACTCTTATTTGCTCTTATCATCCACAAAAACATCCACATTTTGTAATAACTCCGTTTGCATAATCAACGAAATGTCGCGTTTTCATTGGTCACACGTCGTGCTGACTGCTGGAACAATGCTGCGACCATCGCCGGAGATATACATCGTTTTTTTTTTTGTTAATCTTTGATTGCTTTTTTAATAACCAAATCGGCCGCATGTCGTTATGATTTACGGATTTATAGACCTTTTCATTTCAGTAGTTGCCTGGCTAGCGGGTAGAGGGCGCTGGCGCACTCGCCGCCATTAGGTTGCTTCAATTTGGTCGGTTTCGGTTTCAACGTGCACGGGATTGTGATGCTGTTTCATGCCACTCTCGATTAATTTTGCGATATGAATCTTTCTAGTAGCACACAGCGATTGAAACAATAGTATTGAGCCACTTGGCAAACCACGAAGGGGTTTCGAGCCTAAATTGCGATCTTTTTTTACGAACACTATATGCGTCTGATTCCGTCCATCGTTAACTTCGGCCAGGTTCGGCAATGAAACAACTGCGCTGATGCATAGGGAGGAGTACCATTGTCCACGGCCGTACCCGTGGACACTGATTTCCAGAAGAAAAAAAAAATAAAGAGCACGACAAGCTCCGCTTGCAGCGTGCGCTCGTTGCCTGCCGCCGTGCTTTGGCTGTGCGTGCACCGAGCGATACGGAAGGTAGATAGCTCACGCTCAAGTCAGATATTAAACAGATCATCTTATATTGCAATATAACTATATTGCATGAGTGTTTAGTGAAAAAGCAGGTCGACAACAAAATTACCAATCTGCTGAATCACCAAGAACAGATGAACTGACAAGTTTACTGTTCGATGTTTGGTTTCCATACACCAACGTTTTCTAACTTCGACACTGGAGACGTCTTTTATAATGACTAGAAAAGTTTCATATAATCACGTAGATAATAGAAAAAAGTGATATTGTCTCGGCCTGTTTTATTAAAAGAAATTAAGCGCTCGAGAAATATTTTGATAGACCAGCCTAGGCTGACTAGAAAATTTCTTTAACTAAGGTACTCATTTACAGCCTTTCAAAATGTTAGCCTTATGAAATAAACTTTTTTTTTTTATATGGACATTTGCTTACGACGTTCTCAAGGTATGAGAATGGTAAGATAAGTGAATGGTCAGACTTCAAATAAAGTTTGATATCCATCTTCCCTAAAATTTGCCGAATGAAATTGAAGAGCGTAAAAGAAATGATCTCCGATAAGTTTGGCTGAAGTCGAACGCGAGGCGCCACCAAATGGACCTTCGTTCACTGATTTAAAACGATGCGCTTTGCACATTTTGACGTCACCAGCTACAGAAAGTAACTCCCTATTCGCCGTCGGCAACCGGCTGCACTCGGGTGATTGTCATGCAGAAGGATTCTTTTCGGCGTCACATTTTATGAATCATAGGCATTATCAAGCTACCTGTGGCAGTTTCTTACGCGGGGAGTTGAAATATTTGTGTTGAAATAAATTAATTGGAACTGCATGGTTATATTAAAAAATGACTTAAGCAACTGAAAGACTATGGACATGGGATCAAGCACGATATACAATTCCGTGGAAGAAGAAGAAGAAAATAAATGGTGCTATGGATAATTCCGTGGAATTCATAAATAAACCGATAAAGCGAATGCTTATATCACACACGCGATTAAGAACGTAAAACAGATATAGGTGTGATATTGCGAACAAACAAGTTGCCTAATATTGACGTATCATTATTTCTAGCATAAAAAATAATTCAAACTAAATGTTTGTTTCCGAGTCTTGTATACAAGTTCCCTAGAGTAATCAAAAGAAACTGTTTTCGATCTGTTGTAACTACAAAACACCATGTTTCCAGGAAAAACACGTGGCTAATTACGCCGAGTGTTTTTGTTTCCTTCCCTGACACCAATGCGCACTCATATATATATAATAACATTGGGCGTCCTATTGCAAATGTTCCGCCCTTATTAGTAACCAAACCTCAGTTCTCATAAGTTATTGGTATTTGAACCCTCGAGGCTCTCTTCTAGTGGTATATGTATTCAATGTGCGCAAGTGCTAACGCTAATTCCTGTTCCCATAAAACCTTTTCACACGTATCCCGCACGCCAACGGTAAAAAAAATATTCAATCAACTACAGAAGTTGCGCGCATAATGATGTTATGCAATTGCATGGTAAGTACAAGTATTGGACGACACTTTACGGAGTAAGGCAAGAGACGCGGTGAAACGTGACGAAAAACACGAATTCAACGCATCCGCCAAGTCGCGGACGGGAGAGCGGAGCAACAAGTTGAAGCA
Source organism: Ixodes scapularis (assembly GCF_016920785.2). Classification (NCBI taxonomy): domain Eukaryota; kingdom Metazoa; phylum Arthropoda; class Arachnida; order Ixodida; family Ixodidae; genus Ixodes; species Ixodes scapularis. The sequence continues at coordinate 119,913,618 of NW_024609835.1, forward strand.
ACCTAATGGCGGCCGCATCACGTGATTACAAGATGGCAGCGCCCATGCGGCGGAGGGTGAAAAGGTCTATAGGATGCTTAGAGCCCGCAGAGTGAGAAATCGCCATTTTTAAGCCACCTCAAGAACCTCCTCAGGGCACCTGTAAGCGGTAAAAAACGCTGATGTCACTCGACAGAAGTGCACCGAGCTGGCATGGGCTGTTCTGTTCAGGAGCGGATCAATGAGAAAAGTGCAGATGCATCCTGTTTTAGGTGATCTCTGTACCTTTTGGCCTCATACGGCAGGCCAGAGAACAAAAGGCTCTGGCGTGCAATGTTTGAGCGAAGGCCTCTGTGCGCATTTGCTGAGCAAAACAGAAGAGGTATTAACTGCATTTAGTCACAACATTCTAGAGGTGGTATAGTACATGCAAGAATTCCAATGGATCATATAATAGAAACGCGCTCCTATGAATGAAGCATAGTAGGGGAGATATCCTTATAAATCTGGTCATCCGCTGTCATCCAAATAAAGAGCTGCTGTCTGAACCGATATTATTACAGCGATACTAATTATACAAGGTGAATCTCTAAAACATATTATCTCTGTGCAAAAATAGGACCTTTTTTTTTTTCTTCCTAGCTTTATTATTTTTGTATTAAGCGTATTTATAGAGAAGACCTGATTCCCTCAGACCAGACCGCAGAAGGCGCTAGTCCACAGTTTTATGCCTTACCTCTAAATGTGCAATGTACAAAATAGTAATTAATCAAAACCAAAAAATAAAAGGTGGTTACTTTTCCGTTTCTAAATACAAAATAGAAACTGCACAACCCTATAGAACTAAATTTCTTATCTCTGCAATCATACTGCTCTATGCACCAGCTTTTTATTTTAATGACATCGGATTTGCTCATGCAACCGTACATTTCACATAATGAGTTTGTTTCTCATGAACGTGTCTTTATTTATCGATTTATTTTATGGCGATTTTCGCATATATATTAGATCTTGAGCCCCGTGGCTAAGTGTGTTCAATACCACTTTGTTGTGTACAGAAAATACGCAGAGAGAAGTGACCATTTCCACCGAGGACTTCCAGGGTAGCTCGTTTCTGTTTTACCCCACTAAAAAAGTCAGGAGCGACTCCTATAAGTAATAGAGTGCATCCATAGTTGCACGCTTGCAGTGGCTTTGAGACTAGATTGTTTCTTTTCCATCTACTTCTCTTGTAAGACCTGTCGCGCGATGTTTCGGCAGGCAGCCGTACCCCGAGGTCACTAAAAAAACATGACTTGGTGGCTTCCGTCGAGCCGTGGGACCGTACTTCAAAGGAAGCTATTTCGTAGTGAAGCGAAATGTGCCACGTACTCTTTACGTTGTCGGTTTTCTATACTTTGGTTTCGCACGTGATTCACGCTTGCGAATTTGTTGCTTCTTGACTGAATCGGTTCGCGCGGGCCGCACCGAGCGTGTCTATACGAAAGCAACGCCGAGACGCTTTTTGTTATTTTAGGATTAAAAACAAGAACAAAAAACTTGTTTTTCTCTGAAGAATCGTAACGGTATTATCTAGCTCACCAATGGAGTGGCGGCGTGCTGAAAGCCCCGGCGGTCGAAACCAAAGAACCACAGTCGAGAGCGTTTTATTCTCCAGGAAGAGCCAATGAAGTAACTGTCTGTTCGCGTACAGCATCTCAACTTTCGAGGCGTAACACAATGAAGGCCAACACTCAACGGTATTGCGCCTTACTCGCCCTGCTTTCTGCTCTCTTCGTGGCGCGGGAAGTCGGGCTGTCGCTTTTACTTGTCCGTTCTGGTTTTTGTGTTTCGCTTAATGATGTATTTTGGTCTTCGCGAACTTCTAGAGCGAATGCGATATTGTCCTTAGTGCTTGTCAGCAATTGTGTACTTCAGGGACCGGTCATGACAGCATCGCCTTGACGTTTCTTTGTTTGCGTATTGTTATCTTTGCAGAACCAATAAAAACAAATATCTTTGTGACTGCACGACAGTCACACCGTCGCTCCACCAAAAATTTTTACCAAATACGCATAATTCAGAGGAGCATGTTTTGTATTAAAAATCGGGTTGTGTTCACCACATCTGAAATTAAGGCTAACTCGAATTTTAAGAATCGCATTAAGAAAGCTTTTGCGGTCTGCTAAGCGATGAGGTTGTAGCAAACTGTAAAAGTGTGTTGCTTGGCTAGTTAATGCTAAACTTTGAAAAACAGCATGAAATAGTGGAAAATAAACAAGCATAAGAGTGTAGACAGGACAGTGCTTGTCCTGGCTTTCCTCTTGTCCTCTTCACTTTTGCGCTTTTTTAATTTATACCTTTTGAAACTCAATAAAAGAATGTTTTTGTCCATTTACTTATTTTATTAGAACATCTGGAAGTTTAATTTTATTAACTATGCCAGGCGCATATTTGACAAAGGAAGTCCATCGTTCTCGTCACTGAAAATAAGACTTGTCGGAAAAGAATATGATTTTTCCATTATATAGCGCTTAATTACATCTTTATTGTTTAAACGTGTGCTCACGGACAACGTATTTTATTAAAAGGGTTTCTATCTGTATACTTATAGAGCAGGTGTTCTGATTTTTTCATTAAAATACGTTATCTGGTCAAAATATTTCCCGCTACGTCGAACTGTTGAAGTATTTTGTTTCAACACTTAACCTGTTCACTTGTTTCCCAAAGCAATACACTCTACGCCTATTGTGTTTTTTTTCTGTCTTCCGATGTAAGTTTTCCAATTCGTTCGAAACAAGGCTTTCAATATTGTGTTATGTTTACGAAACCCACAATTAATTATTAATGTATGAAACAAATGTGTTTTTTTTTCTCAATTATACGATTTTACGTCAAAACGTTCACTAGTGAAGAAAATCAATAATGTTGAGTTTATAACGTTTTGTTATTTTTCAAAACAAACGTCAAAACAAAGTTATTCCCGTTTCCGAAATAACCTTTACCGTGCGCAATTTTAACTTAAGGAATCTTTCGTAAACCTGGTCACAACTTTCGTTTTCGATGCAAAATGACCTATACCTTTTTTTTTTTTTTGAACCTGTGCGCGAGTTATACATTTATGAAACAAAAATCAACCACCCGTTAAAAACGTTGCATCGAAAATTTATTGCTCCTGCGCCCTCTTGCAACGGGCTTGTTTTTACGCAGAAGTGTTCATTTTCACTTGCGATATCTTCGTTTGACTTGGTCCACTAGCGCACGAGGTAGGACATGTAGAGGCTCCCGGGTCCGAAATGTGAAGCCAAATTAGCCACCGCCGGCAAGTTTTTTTGTTTTTTTTTTGCACCGCTGCCCGTCTACCACCGTTTGCCAAACGCAACGTTCGCGTGCCAAACAGCAGGATCGAGCGCTGGGACGAGACTGACTCCGGACCAGGGTGTAAGATAGACAGGTGGGGAAACGGCCCTTTTCCGGGACATGATAGAGAATGCCAGTTTTTATGACGTTTATAATGAAGAAAACCCAAATTTGTGTTACGACATATTTTTGCATAAAATAAAGCACATTTACAATGAAGCGTTTCCTCTTCGACCTATAATAAATCACAAGAAGTCTAGGAAGCCGTGGGTTACTCGCGAGCTGTATAAAAGGATTAATGAACGTAACAAACTCTACGATAAATTTATTCGACTAAGGGACCAGACAATATTAATTAAATATAAACAAATAAGAAATAAATTAAATAAGGACCTCAAGAAAGCACGCGTTGAGTACTATAAAAACAAGTTTGCATCTATTTCGAATGAACCAAAAAAACTTTGGGGATGCAGTAGGAAGTCTAATTGGAAAACACAAGAGTAAGATTCCCGATACATTAACTCTAAATGGTATTGAGTATAACGATGCCTTACTGGCAGACAAATTTAACTTCCGTTTTTTAAACGCAGGTGTGTCATTGCAGCGCCACATGGTCGGAACGAAAGCTTAGACAAATATATTTTATCTGTAGCTGTCGACACTATTTTCTTGGTTCCAAGCAATGAACAAGAAATATACTCAATCCTTAAATCTTTATCTACAAACACCGCAGCTGGAGAGGATGACATCAAGGCTATAGCAATTATAGCTGTCGCAGACCTCTTGTGTTTTCCTCTGCAGCATATATCCAATAACGCATTAGCGACGGGCATTTTTCCTGATGGCATGAAAATTGCAAGAGTGGCTGTTCTACACAAAGGAGGCTCCTTTGACAACATTAACAACTATAGGCCTATTTCTGTACTTCCTTTGTTTTCAAAGGTTCTAGAATTTCTTATAAAAAACCGGTTTTCAAAGTTTCTTAGTGAAAGAAATGCTTTTGTTACTCAGCAATACGGTTTTACGGAGAATAAGTCAACCGAAATGGCTCTACTTAGCATCAAAGAAAAAATACTTAATAATTTTGAAAACAAACATTTCACTATTGGAATGTTTCTGGATTTCAGAAAGGCCTTTGATTCCATTAAACATGATATTTTGTTCTATAAATTACCGTTTTATGGAATAAGAGGTGTTGCTTTAGATTTAGTTCGTAGCTACTTATCTTGTCGACTACAATATACTAGTCTTAATGGCTACAGGTCCAAGTTAGAACAAATTTCGTACGGTGTCCCACAAGGGTCTATTTTAGGTCCTCTCGTTTTTATTATTTATACTAATGATATCGTACGTATACCTAAAACTCCTGAAATAGTTTTGTATGCCGACGACACTAGCTTATTTTTCTCTGGCCCATGTCTGCGTGATCTTGAAATTTCTGCTAATACATGACTGAGCGAGTTACCGTCCTGGCTAGACTCCGATCAGCTTCAGTTAAATGTTACAAAAACTAAATATATAATTTTTAAGCCGCGAAGTAAACCGGATGACTGCGAAATTATTTTAAAATTCCAAGACTCTCCGATAGAGCATGTCACTATCTACAAATTTTTGGGAATTCTCTTCGAAGAAAATTTAAGCTGGACTCCACATGTAAATAAAATTCATGCGAGCATCTCTAGATCTATTGGCATTTTATACAAAATAAAAACACTTGTCCCAGGCTGGTTAAGACGTCAGTAGTATTATTCACTAGTTCATTCCCACCTTCATTAGTGTCTACTAGTCTGGGGTTCAACGACTAAGACAAATATTGATAGACTGTTTGTTTTGCAAAAAAGAGAAGTACGTTGTATTGAAAATCTTCAGCGCACCGACCACACAACGCCGTTTTTTCTAAAACATAGCTTCCTTAATATTAGTCAGTTATTCCAGCTTAAACTTTCAATCCACATTTTTAATGAGTTCAATCGTGACCAGTCCACTTTGTTTTACGCATTCCTTCCTAGAAATATACAATACAATCTTCGGTATGACTCTTATAGAATACCTTGGTCAAGGACGAATTACGGACATACTCAATTAGCGTACTTAATTCCTGATTTCTTAAATAAACATCCGGCCGTAAGAGAAATGATTCATGAATGCGGCTCAAAGCTTACCTTTAAAAGAAATATAAAACGGTACCTTCCATCATGTCCCATTGAATGAATGTTTTTAAAAAGTGTTTGTATCCAACGGTTAAGCTTCATTTATTCCAGTGCATCCTATGTCCCGAAAATTGTTATGACATGACTACTGTATAAGTTATGTTGTTTTAATCTTTATAAGTGGGCTGTTCTGTTTTCCCGTGGTTTCTGTGTTTATATTACAACGTGTCGTACAATACGCTGAGCGATGTAAACTGGTGATAGGGCCAAGTCAGGCAGAACCCATCTGCCTTTTGCCTTGTCATCCGAGACCTTGTGTCTGAATAAAACCAATTCAATTCGATTCAATAGAAGCCTACCGCAGCGCCATGACCGGATTGTGTACTCGTCTGCTTGCGGGTACCGCCGATTTGCGACAGATGGCGCAGCGGCGAGAAGAAAAAAATCGGAATCGGATTTGCAGGGAACTCTATGGGAGTTTCCACAAAATAAACCAAGAGCACGACAGTCCTCCATTGAAAATCCACGATAAACAATCTCCGTCAGTTTAGCCGACCTCCAGCGGTCGCCCACCCGGAGTAAGAGTTCGCATAGATGGCGCCACAGAAAAAGAGAAAACCGAGGGGGACACAATCCGGTCGCTCATTTGGCTCTCGTTTCCCCACCTGTCTATCTTACACCCTGCTCCGGACCGCCACGCGGAGCACCTTTCGTACCCGCGTGGCTTTCTGGAACATTCGGCGTAGAACGTTCGGTGCGTAGAACACTCGTAACTCGATCAGACAAGGTTTTCGAACCTACGAGAATGTCGAGTTGAAAGAATAAACAAAAGAAGAGTCCGCTTTCTGGAATCGAACCCGGGGGTTCCGCGCGAGAGCCAAGCGCGGCAACCATCCAGCCACACGCTCGCTCGGCGACGAACGTGGCAATGTCACTGATACATGTTACAAAACATTTTTGGGATAGAAATAAAGAGATGGCTTTAGCAATAGTGATATCGCTGAATATTACTTCCTGCGGCGCACCTTAGACTCATCGCTCACAATAAACGAACTTGGGATACGAATATGAGTGAATGGATATCTAGGAGAACCCACATACTAGCCACAGCAGTGGTCGCACATTCTTCAAGTAGGTTGCGTTCAGAAAGGATCTCAACGTAGGGGGACGCTTGGTTGGGATTTTGAGAGGTCATCCAGCTTTCAGGTCGTTTCCTGTCCTGTTCTCTGCTTATCAGTGTTCGCTTACAAACTGTGGTCGCGAGAAAAATAAGTGAAAAACTGACGACAAAAGGAAAATAAAAAAAAAAAAAAATCCTGTACGCCTTGACGTATTGGGGTGAAATTTATACAAGTAAAACAAAACAAAAATGTTTGCGTGTGTGCATTTCATATTTTCTTCAATTTGTTATTGTCTTAAGACTCAAGTCTGCACTGATGTCGTAGGTAATTTCTCGGTCTCCGTGTCGCCTCAGTGTGGCAATCTTTACTTCCGTAAAAACACCCCTCTTGTTTGAGGATTTTTCGGGGGAAAATCTAGAAAACAAAGGGCGCCTTTGGGAAGGCGAGGGGAAAACCTTCATTGTACGAACTTCGGGCTAAAATAGGACTCACAATCGGAAAAAAAGCGATGCTTTTCTCATGAGCTCAATAAAAGTCACCGTAGCTAATCGGAACTATCAACAGGATTTGGTTGCTCGAAAGAATGTTCACGTTTGCTCGTGCCACGCCCACGCCTCTTCATACTGAAAAACTCGGAAAATGGCGGAATGTAAAAAATGTATTTGAGATAATGACTACAAGATACTCAGGAATGTAATTAAATTAGAGTATCAAATACCGTCGATCAAAAGTATTTGCAAGATACTAAGATGCTTCAAAACGTATTTGACAAACAGTATCTTGAGTAGAGTATTTGAGATAGGCACAAGTCTAGCAGCCCACTATCGTGATTAGTTCCGGAGTCGCATCATCTGCTTGTCTAGGAGATGGATACGCTGATTCCCTGGAAGCAGTGGCGGCAGGACTTCGACAATTTTCTACAAGCGACGGAACTGGACGCAGCACCGCCTGCCCGACAAAAGGTGATACTACTGCAGTGCCTGGGGGTTGAAGGGCGCCGGGTTTTTCGCACGTTTGTCCCGGAGGTTGCTACCACGGCATTCACTACTGCAGTAACAGAGGCAAGTAGATCAGCCGTTTACACGGAGGCACTCGACCTTCTGGAGCGTCACTTTACAAGCATCGTGAAACGTGTCCGTCGACCGACGTCGGTTCACATTACGATGACAACTTCCCGCCAGGCCAGCATGGGCGCACATGAGTGCTCTCCGACAGCTGACGAAGACGTGTGACCACGGTGACTTACTTCTTGGAGACGGTAATGCGGGACAAGCTCGTGGACAGAATTCGAGTTGTGTATATGCGGCAAAATCCTCATCTGTAGGGGTTGTAGCTTACTCTAGCCCAGGCTGTTGAAATTCTGCAAATATTTGATCAAGCAGCGGAAGGTGTACGAATCTACGAGGAGGAGCCTGAAGCCATCAACGTCCAGCAGGTCGAGAGGCCCTGATGTTGTCCAGCGAGTGATGGTTTTCGGCAGTTCCGACACACAAGTGTTACCGGTGCGGTTCCTCTGGGCATTTAGCCAACGACCTAGAATGCAGAGCACGAGGAAAGCATTGCGCGAAGTGACACAAAATCAGACACTTTCAAGCGGTCTGCACGGGTTCTGGCCGTCCTGGGCTGCCTGCGGTGCGAGCCGTTCAAAATGAAGACGGCGACAAGAAAGGACTGAGTGTTCTGGCCCTTTTGCTACCATCAAGACGCACGCCCTTGGTTGTCGACGTTCACGCCGGGGGCAGTGTTGCGAAGTCGTGAGACATTTCTCACAAACATAGCTCCACGGGACAACGGGAAACTAAACTCGAACGCATGTAAAATAAGATATATATTTGGTTTCACAAATTCATATTTTAAGTGCATTCAACTTAAGTTTATATTTACCCCTTGGCGTCCGGCTTTCCACACAAGGTGAGAAATTTCCCACGATTCGGCAACTCTGATCGGGGGCGAGTTGCTTCAGCTGGTGGTTGACACGGGCTCATCGGTGTCTGTATTGCCTGAGCACATATATCAAGCAAAGTTCGCCAATCATTTCATCTTGACACCAGCTACAGTTATTTTGTAAGATTTCAAGAAAATATTCAAGTCGTAGGGTGTTTTGTTGCCCAAACCGAGAGCTGTGGCGTCGCGGCATGCATCTCCTTCTACGTGATTCCACGAGGCATGACGATGTTGGGACTGCATGGCGTGCAGCAACTGCGGCTACACATTGACGGTCTGTCACTCTCGTGCCTACGGACAACTGCAAGTCCCGAGTTTCTTCCTCCTGACCTGTGTGAGTTCTCTTATTTTTTTTTTTCGAAAATTGTGGCCAGCAATAAAGTACTCCACGAAGTGAAGCTGCGTGCCAATGTGAACCCAGTGTCAGGCAAAGTCCGGCGTTTACCTTTGATGCTAAGACAACAAGTCTCAGCCGTAAAGATTGGAACACAAAGGCCTAATTGATTGCGCAAATGAATTGGAGTGGGTGTCTCCGATATTTGCCGTAAAGAAGAAGGATGGAGCAATTCGTTTTTGTGTAGATTTACTGGAGCCAAACGAAGCAGTCGTCCTCGTCGGATTTTCTTTTCCTCACACGGAGGAACTCTTGCATGAGCTTATTGGGGCAGCAAGGTTTTCCAAACTGGGCTTCGCATCAGCCTATCAACAGGTGGAATTGGCAGAGGATAGCCGACCAATCACGACGTTTGTTACGTATGAAAGGTTGTTCAGTTTCGCCGCGTCTGTTTCGGACTTGTATCGTCGCCCGCCACGTTTCAGCGGGTGATGCAGAATATTCTGAAGAGTTCCAATGCGTCCTAGTTTACATGGATGATATCATTTTTTCTAAAGACTAAGGAAGAACACATTTATCACTGTACGGATTGCCAATGCGGGCCTTCAGCTAAACAAGAAGTGCCTTTTTGTTGTTGAAGAGCTTTCAGTTTTGGGGCACCACGTCAGTTCAAGTGGCCTTGCACCACTCAAGTCAAAATTAGAGGCCATCCTCAATGCAACAGCACCAACTAACTCGGTTGAATTAAGTTCCTTTCTCAGACCCATTCGATATTTCCATTTTCATCCTCATTATGCAGAGGTAGTGGAGCCACTCCGGCGGCCTTTTCGCAAGGATCAGGAGTTCGTCTGGGATCACGAGGCCAATTATAGTTTCTGCAAGGCGAAGACACTGATCGCCTCATGCGGGTAGGTGTAAATGTTTGATTAATCCCTGCCAGTACAAGTGACGACTGGTGCATCTGCCTATGTGCTAGGAGCCGTGCTGCAGCAAGTAGTCAATGGAGAAACACGCACTGTGGCATTTGCATCGAGAACTTTGACACCGCAGGAACGCAAGTACTCTACGGGGGAACGAGAGACACTCGCGTGCTTATGGGCCTGCAAACATTGGCATACGAACCTGTGGGACAGTGCCTTCGCATTACTAATCGACCATCAGGCATTGATGACGCTTATTTCTAGGAATATTAGTGGAAGGTGTCCACGTCGGATCGAGCAGTGGTGCGCCCGGTTGTTGCGGTACAACTTTACTGTGCAGTACTCTAAAAAAACTCGAACTACTTTCAATCTGTACGCGTCAAAAGCAGTTCAACTGTACGTAAAGTAGCAGTAGCACAAGACTCCTAAACCACAACCTGTCTTTCGATTTAAAACGCGTTTTATTTCTTTTTTTTTTTTGGGGGGGGGGGGGGGGAAGTGCTCGTGTGACCGGGAGGGAGGTGGGGAAGTGTGTGTGTGTGTCTGTAGGGGGGGGGGGTAGTTAGGATAGGGGAGGGAGCGGCGAGCCGGACTTTAACACGCGAAGAGCCGCATGCGGCTCGCGAGCCACAGCTTGGCCACCCCTGGTCAAGCAGGACGCCGGCCCATCGCTACGCAACAAACTCCAGGGGACGAGAAGAATGCCGCAAAGGCATGAAGACTACGTCCTGAGTCGATTGTAAATATTTCGTGTAGACGTTTTCGACTTTTTTGTTAATACTAAAAATCTGGTGATTGCATTTGTTAGCTGCATACCTAATTACCGTGTTGTTGTTCTTTTTCTAATGGGGGAATAAGTTGTATAAAAAGAGCGCTGGTTATCATGCCAACATCTGTATATAAAACATCATCATAACATTAAAGATGGTTCAGCGTCCATCCAACGCGCATGTTGCTACTTGATTTGTTAGCCGGGCCTCGTCATCGCCCGGCGCCACAACACGCTTCTTCATTTGTCTTGTTGTTTTTTAATCTTTCGCAGCAGGCAAAGTATTCTCGAAGAGCCCCGGAGTCTTCCCTCCATGCTTGTTATGTTTCTTTTTTTTCTTCTCGCTTTTTGTCCCCATAAGTATTTTCTGGCGTAGGTGTCTGGTGGCCGGTCGCGCTTCCCTAAATTGGTTCAAGGCTAAATCGGAGTTAGCTTTAGTAATATTGCAATGTTGTCTAAACACGGCAATTTTGAAAGGAACGCCGGGAACCGCTTATGTGGCAACCTCTCGGAGACGCCGCTCAATAAACGTTGTAATCTCGTTTTGTCCAAGCGAGAAATACTTCCATTCCTAACATTATCAATATATCAGTAGAGCCCTTCTGTAACTCTTGAATCATAGCCATCCTATATGGTATTTAATAGTAAACTCTTTCGTTCTTCTTCTCCGGGATTATTAGGCCATATTTCTTATTTAACGCGGATCAAAAAGCGCTCTATTAATCGCCCTTGGAGTCGAATGTTCAGTCATAGCCTCCGTATCTTACCGTTGAAGGTCGCATTCATGCAGAAGCAAGTCGCTTCATATTTAATTCCTTCAAATACAGATACACTTTAACAGCGATCCACGTAGTAAACTCAAAACGAGAAATGGGATATAAGGCCTAGCGGAAATTTTTCTAATTTTTTTTTTTTTTTTGGTAATCCCGCGTCGGGTTGTGTTTTTGTCATGGCAGCCTCATTATGTGCCATTGAATTGCGAGAACGGCCAGCGTTCCCAAAGGACTCCTGAATGGGGCCAATGGTTGGTGGGGTCGATTCCTCTTGGCGCCGTGGCCCAGCGGTCCGACCACAAAGCGTACTTTACGGAAGCGTAGCGGCGTCGACGACCAGTCCCGAAGAACCGCCAAGTGAGAGCAACGCAAAACAAAAAGAAAGAAATGAAAGAAATCCGTTTGAGCATTGATCACGGGTCGCGCTCTTGAGAAGGACGCCTGGCTCTGATGTGCGGCGCATTGTCCTCGCTGAGACCGCGGCGGTTTCCTACTGAGAGAAGATCTCCTGCGGCCATAGACCCGCCCCGGTCCTTCTGCCCCCTTTTCCGTGGACTCTATTTTTCTATCACTATTATTTTGTTTTTTGTTTGCGCCAGTTTTATTGCGCATGGACATCCGCGCTTGAGAAACGTGAGTCGCGCGCGGTTTGTTCAATCAATGCAGGGCCCGGCACAATGACGATCTACTGCCTTGCTTGGGCGTTGCCTGCGTCTGCGCTGTGCTTACGTATGGATTTCCGTTTTTTTGTCACCTGTGTGTGTGTGTGTTTTTTTTATATTATTGTGCCGACTCTAATGCATCTTGGTATTTGTCGGGAAATCACCGTACGCAATGCAATATGCATGCATTAGACACACGACGTTTAACGTGCATATCATACAATCCGTTTCAATTTAAAAGTCTGAGCCCCTAGCCGATGTTACACTGCACTCTAAAAAAAAACGTGCGTCTTCCTTACCGAAAAACACGTGATGAGCCAATCACTGCTACTTGCGGAATCAGCTCAGCGAATGACAATGCCTAAACATATGTTTAGACCAAAAAGCAGAGTCTGCGATGTAACATCAAGCAATGCATGCGTGACGTTTCGCATTGCTTAAAGGGGCACTGACACATCAAAATCATATTTTTTTTTTATTATCCGAAACGGTCGAAAACGATGCCGGGACATTACCCTCAAAATTTGAAGTTTGGGAATTCAGTATTCGTGAAGTAAAAAAACAATTTCCAAATGCCGAATTCGAAGTTCCCGCGCGATCGGCGCCGGTGCCTTGACGTCAAAAATTGCGGAGACCTGAGAGTCCCCTTTCCTGTCACCACTCCCTGCTGTTGCCATGGCGACCCAAAGCGAGGAGGAAAGGAGCGAGCGCCGGCTAGCGCGGGCGTTGCGGCGGACCGGTTTTGAGCGGTGTCGCCTGTTTTCCGTTGGAGGATACAAATCCAGGAGACGGCACCACAACGAACTCCCGATTTTTGGTATTTCAAAAAGAAGGGCCGTAGTGCGTTCGCAATTGCGTTAAAAAACATGTTTTAGGATTGCCGTCATTAAATGTTATAAAGATGCCGCCTACAAAGCTTCTAAATTTCCTGATTTTTGACGTCACCGATCAAAAGAAGCGAGAAGGCGAGAGGCGGGAAAATCAAACACCAAAAATAAAAAGGCGCGCGTGCGCGCGGGAAAATTTTTTTTTCGCGATGAGGTTTTTTTTGCGTGTCTATGGCTGCAACTTGCATCGTTTTAGACAATAAAAATAAATACGACCTTTGGGGTGTCAGTGCCCCTTTAATGCTACATCGCAGACTTCGCTATTTTGGTCTAGACATATGTTTCGGCATTGTCATTCGAATACCGCGTTCATCGTTTTTGCGCGCTCGCTATATAACCGACTGAACCAATAACGCACCAAAAATTCTCCCCTGCGGTTTTTTTCTTTTTGTGCTTGATTGGTCTAGGAGGTGGTAACGAATCCACAGATGCTATACGAGCGCGATAACGGTGCGATTTTGGCGTTGATTGGTTGACTCCATGAGACCGTGCACTATAGCGTCGGCTGGGGTCGGCCGTAACTAAAATGAAGTATATTCGCCTTGATTTCCTACTGGCAAGTGTGCAATAGACCTTTTTTGAAAAGTGCGTAGAGTTGCCTGTCCGCCATTGTTTTCAGCACGTGCTACACTCAGCATTTAATGGACACAAATGCTGCGTCTCAGCTCGTATCGAAGACAAGCACTACGTCAGCGATAGTCCAGGACTCGGATCCAATCACCCGCTTCGTGGTGCCTAGAAATGGCGACCGCCAATGTTGCTCGATGGCAGTTTTTGAAAAGGATATATTACTGGAGAAAGGTATAAAAAAGTGATTGAGTCAAAATGGTTTGCTTCCGCTCACACAATCAAATATATGCAACTCTAAAATATTAACCAAATGAGGGCGCATTTATTTCATATGAAATACCGATAACCTTTAATAGTTGAAAATGTTTTTATTTCTTTTTTTACATTCCGGTTGGTCATCGCCACATAAAAAAGTAGTCCCCATGCCAGCATCGTTTGCTAGTGTGTCGTCAATATGGTTGGGTTGCCATCTCGTAAAACTTGGAATGATTGATATGATAATGTTTGCAAAACACCTAACCCGGTACAGCCACTTGATTTTTTAATATTTATATTACGAAAGAAATGTCCCAGTTTTGACGCTTGTCTCGCGTAATTGAAACCTTAAAACATGTCCTATCAAAGATTGTCTTACGGGAATAAAAATACGCGTGTTTTAGTTTTATATTCATTCCTTGTGGTGCGCTCTTTTAAAAGACTCGAATACCCAGCGCCATTCGGCAATGTGAAGTTACCCAACTACATATTTTACTTTTAGAAAGCAATTTACGGTGTGTGTTTTCTGGTGAAAACGGCATTCTTGATTAGGCTCCTGCTCTCTCGTACTTTTGTATCCGTTTTCTGCAGGCCCGGTTAGGAGAGCTAGATTGTCATCTTATATTTTCGTGTTTCAGCGGCTTCACTATTCCTTTAATAGCCTGCTCAAATAAAAACCGCAGCGTGCGGTTAGGGCTCATCCACCAGGAGGGGGTGCGGGTGCGAAAATATAGAGGTGAAATTCTACTAACGAAACGCAGCGTAATAACCTGGATGCATGCTTCTACTTGATATTCAGGTAATACATGCGCGCATGTGCATACGCACGCGCTCGCGAAGACACGTGCGCACAGACATGTACATGGGTGCACACGCACGCACGCGCACACACACGCCAACACGTCCACACACAAACAGGTAAAACGTATTGTTACCTGCGCTCTAACATATTGGGCTGATCGCTCGCTCATCACAGAGAAGCGCTATCGTGGTAACGCCGAATATTTGTTTTAATAACGTCAAAATTGACTCGTTTTTTAAAGCGAGAAATTTCGCTTTTGATGTCTAGACAGCATGGGGCAATTATATATAAGTGCGGGTAGGTCCCGGACAATATGACGCTTTACTGAGCGTCAATTATTGAAAATATTTATGTGAAATTTATTTTCCACGAGCCATAGGCCAATTACGTGGCACACAGAAGTCTTGTGTAACGATGAATCCCGTCTTTGACGTAGAACTACGTCTTTCTCCGCGCTTGGAAGGGGGTGCAAAGTCGGGAGACTGATGTCACGCAAATTTGGTCACGGAAGTGACGTCACACAGATAAAATCGGAGCGTCGAACAATTTGCATCGCCGCGTTCCCTGGCGATGCGCCGTGCCCCGCATTGCTTGAGGCACCCACACGAAATTTAACTTAAATTTACGCAGTATAGTACACCTATGCACCGACCAATTTGTTCACAAAATTAACAAACCCTATTATTGAAGTAAAGGAAAAGTGAAATAAAAGGTCGATGTGATGGCGCCGGCCGTAAAATGTAACACAATTTTTAATGATTATGCCTACATTTATGATTATGCCTACATATTTTATAATTATGCTCACATTCTTAGAAGTCTGAACTTACAATTTTTATCAAGCTGAAGAGTGGTCCGAGACGTATTGTTTTCTGAATAATATGATTTGCTAGTTAATTGTGCTAGTTAAGTTCTGTGATTTCCAGGCCTGGCCATTCTATCCGTTTCACCAGGAGAAGCTATCTCCCTTTACTTGCATGCCACTTACATTTAATGACATCTCCACAATCTCTGTAGATATCTTATTTTAATTACAAGCTGTTTAAGCGCGAAGTTGAGTCAAGCTACCATATTATTTGTAAACCTTTTCTATGAGATTGTAAGCGCCGACGTATGCATGTTCTGAATGTATAGCTGTTTGTAAGCATACTGTATTTTGTACTTATAAGTGTGCCATACCAAAACTTTGGTTATTTTGAGGCACGAAAAACTACACAAATTAAAATAAATAAAGTGCATAGCGTTAAGGAGCTCGTGAAGCACAAAAGCCTGCGTCGGTGGCGTGACGAGAAAATCGTGGACTCGAAAATCCTCATTGGTCGATAGGGTCATGACGTCATAGCCACACGACCTAGCGGGAGAATTTCAAAGAACCCACAACGTTCACGTAAAACGTGCCGTCACGCGTGGAATAAAAGTGATTAAACTATGACATGTATTGCAAATTAATGGTAGCCGAAGGTCGCCAGTAATTTCACTTTATAAAACAATTCATTTGCCTTAAAGAAACAATTTAAAATTTGTGGTGGGATTCGAACCATGAACCTTCGGTTGCGAGTCAGACAAGCTACTGTGGCTGGAAGAGAATAAGTGAATGAGAAGGCGTTCCGCTCTTAAATATGAAGCTTAAGCGTCCACTACTTTTTTTTGCTATTCAGGCGACACTGGAATAGAACAGTATTTTATTCTGAAACTGGAGCGCTCGCCATAACGACTTACAGATTGAAAATCAATGCTTTTAATTAAATATATTACATAATGTTTTCAAGGAAAGAATTTTTGTGAGTAAAATGAATACTTGAGACACATCGCGAAAGATTAATCACGCGAATATACCACCCCATAGTTGTGAATGCATAGCATGCCACTCCCATTTGAGAAATATTCCCCAAACCCATACTATGCAATATTTGAGAAATAATGAGTCCAGCAAAATAATGTCGTTTGCAGGTATCTGCTTTCCCTTAAATTTTCTTCCCAAAAACAACACGAATACTATTCAGTTTCGTGTGGGTTAAATAATTAAAACTGCGTGAATTTTCCCCACTTTTATTATTTTCAGAGTTGGCGCCCCCTGCTAACATTGAGAAGCCCCAAAGACAGTTATTCTAAACCTAGTTCTCCAGAGATACAAGTTAGCAATGTGTTGTTTGTCGGTTTTATCCCTGATTCGCATGGTGCGACTTTCGCTTGTGCTTTACCAGTCGCGACATCGAGTGCTGTGCGTTTCTTGCCACACGAGCGACATCGCAACGGCGAAATCGCAAGCAAAATCGTACCATGTGAATCAGGCATTACTCTCACAATTTCGACATTGCGCTTCCATATTTTTCGCCTCTGATCTTCTCATGGTCTTCAAATTTATTATTTTACGTTCAAGAGCGCTGTATTTCTGCTTTCCGTTGGTCCCGGTCCTGGCCACGTTTTGCCATTCCGCCAGACGTAACAACCACTTGACTCGATAGCTTTACGAGGCGAAGCGAGCCCAGCTACTTCACGATCCCTCTGTCTAGTTCTCTTTTTTTCTCTTTATCAAGCGTTCTTCTTGCCGTTCTCTTAAGAGTTCTTTTCCGCTTCCTTCTCGGGATCTTTCTCAGTATAAAAATAAAACTTTCAGCAAGCCCCAATAAGAAGAGTTTCGCGAAGAAATAAAACGAGCTCCCTCCTTGGAGTGAGCCACTCAAGGAAACAGTTTATCTTTATTGCGAATGAAGCTTTTTTTTACTTCCCGGGCGCATCCGCAGACAGTGGTGTCTTTCACTTCATTATTGTAGCTCCCGGTGCTGCTTCCGCTGTGACCATGTCGCCTGTCCGGACAAAAGACCTGACGCTCCGCCGGTCGGTGGAGGCAACCCCTTCAGGTCCACCGCCGATTGATGTTACGCAGGCTCACCTGAAAACGAAATTGTGGATCATTTGTTCATTACCGTGTACTTATAGGTACGAATGAATGTCCTACTTGCCTCCACGTTGCGTAACATGTAGCGAAGGCCAGGGCTGACAACGCAAGCTTTTTTTTATCTATACTCATTTCAGGCATCCGAGGGAATTTCGCATCGAAATGAGGGTGAATGTCTGCTCATCGCGCTTTTACCTGCAACTTTATTGTTATACAAACCTAAGCCAGCAGAAGAGTGGCAAGCTTCTTTCGTAGCACTTCCTCTTTCTTATGATTCGATACGGCATAAAAGCATCACTAAAAGAAAAAAGTAAAAAAAAAAAATAGATCCCACAACTTCCGTAACCATTGTACGTTGCTTCCACGAAGTAGATTATAATAGAAGATTATGAACGTGAAGGCGGTCTGGCTTTCATCTATAGTCACTTACTGCTTAAGAAATGCAGGACGCGGCAATTTTCCTGCATCACATTATCTCTCCAAAGCCAATGAGACAGCGACCTTAGCAGGTAAAAACACCGAAAACCAATCAGGGAGCAAAAAGCGCGAATTAACGAAATGAGCCACGCCCTGCATTTCTTAATGTAAAAGCGACTATAGTCTGTTTCGTGTTTGCATAAAAAGGTTAATTTAGCCAGGGTTGAATTAGTGCCATCGCAGAATTTTGAGTGTGCACAATGAAGTATAGGGACTACGTAACGTCACATCGATACGACGCCTGTCTTCATAAATACCGACGAAAGGAATCAAACCCTGAAACAAGTTGTTTCTTCTTTTCTTTTTTAACAAAAGGCTAAATAAGGTGAAAATATAAATTATGAAATTCAAGATTAGATACTCACAGAAATAGATAATATATTAACCGCGGTAATTTATTCCTATTTAAAGCGTGCTAGCCTCGCAGAGTGTCATCACCTTGGCGAGAAACTAGCCTCCTACTATGTACGTCTGTCATTTGAAAGTGTTTTCATAGTTCCCATTTACCCGCCGCCGACTGGGGCAGCCGACAGTGAGTGACTGATGCCGCCATATCTTCTTAGTTCTCACCATAGTACGTTGGACTCTTAGTTCGACCGCAGACGGCGCCACGATCCGACTGAGTAAATCGAGCGACGCCAAAAGTCTATCCTCACTCACGAAGCTCGTTGGGTCTCTGATCTTGCTACCACCGGAACTGTGTTCAGAACCTTACCCAAACGGATCCGAAATACTCCAGCCGGTTGTGTAATGTGACAACACATATCGAACAACGCTGGACTAGGGTAGCTTTTAAAAGTCCAAATACAAAACCCTTGCCCTGGAGTAAGATCGAGCAAAGTTTGGAACGTGGCCCGGCTAAACCAATCACGCATAGAGAATGAGCCGCGATCCTTCGCCTTTTGTTATGCGCGTAATTGGTGGGCCGTGACGATACACGTTTGGTGCTGCTTGATTGGCTCCGTAGAATTGTGACGTCTGGTGCAGTCGGACTTAAATTGAAAAGGAGTATAATTTGAACCTATGGGCAGACTTGTACACGTTACTGAAAAATAGTAAGGAATTACATTTACAATTACGCAAGGCTAAATTGTAATTTATTACTATTACAATTACCCTCCCATGAAAGTAACTGACCGTTACCCCAAAAAGTAATCCGCTACTTTCGTGGCGTTACTTTTAACATTATTGTCCTCAAGTCAGAAACAAAGGGAAGAGCGTTATTCAAGTTCTTATTCTTAATTGCCACCTGTTCCATTTAATGACCTTGAGTATTTTGAGCAACAGCTGGGTCTCGAATGTCTCGTCAGACATTTTGCATAATTTTTTACTCATATGTCGACTGCTACGCTGAACACCATTTGAGCTGAGGCACTGGATAGGAGTGCCATATTGTTTTTCACGAATGCTTCATGCTCTGCATTGAGCTTTTTCAGCGAAGCAAGGGAAGTACTATTTACCTCGAATGAAGGGCAAAGCTTCGTCGTTGCAGCCGTTGCCTGCTATTTGAGAGTTTTAGCAGATCCTTCCGATACCTCCGATACCCGCGATAAAGGTACCCGATAACGATATGATGCATACGCAAAGACGGCCGCGAAGTATCGGATATTGTTATCGGAGTCATCAGACAGATCTACTAAAATTCTCCCTTCTCTAAATCGCGAAGCTGTAGAAGTCATCAATAGCAAAACACAGTTGTAACAGTAAGGTGATAATTAAATAATAAATAATGTTTGGCTCGACATTCTTCTTCCTTTGGTTCTGAACAGCTCGAGCCTCACTTGAGACGTTGGTGAATAAAAAAATGTTTCCACTATATAAATATAAGTAATAAAAGAAAAAGAAGGACACTGATAACAATAATTAATTAGAACATCGGTTAAAACAGGGAAATGTAAACGCACGTTCGCCGTGTGTACCTTTCTTGGTGCCGTTCAAAAACGCACGGAGCACGAAGCGACTACAGTTTACTCCGGTGTTCTCCAGATAGACGTCCACTGATGCCACGGGCAGCAAACTCTAGAGTACAAAGTAAGCCGCGCCATGGCCCCACTCACGAATTTCACTCTTTCCTCAAGCCCAGAATATCAAGCCTACGTCAGCCACCCATTATGTTTTAATTGTAAAAATATCTGCTTGAGATAGGATGCGTGCTGCTGGGGCAAAACAGGAAGGAGAAAAAAGGAAGACTATTACCATTTTCTAAATGCTTGCAAAAAGCTGACTCAAAAAAAAGGTAGGGTAGACGGAGCGTTGTCTCCTGTTGTGACTTATGGAAATGGTCGTAGTCACGATATCCGAGAAGGACATCGTTAATTCTTTTCAGTGCTCTTACCTCCTCGAGCTTCTCGAAGAGGCGCACAATCACTTGGTGTCCACCTCTCCTCGTCTTCGGTCGCAAAGAAAAAACAAAGGGACTAAAAAAAAAAGCGGAAATAAGTTGCCTCCCTCCCCCCCTTTTTTTTTGTGAATTATTTATTTGAATTTTTGGTCATTGACCCTAACATTGACATGTTAGGGTCTAAAAACATTATAGATTCAGGGGCTTGGTGTTGCAAAAAAAGGCTTTGCGGAACGGAAGTGTGCCAAGCGCCCCTTTGCGCTGGTCGATTGGCGTGACAGTGTCACTGCGCTCAACTTTAAAAAAAGAAAGAAAAAAAAAACTTTATTTAGATTGGGGGCGGGGGGGAGGGTTAGTTCTGACAAAAAAATGTAACGGATTACAAGGAATCCGTTACGTCAAAAATGTAAGGGATTTACATTAAGATTACTCTAGAAAATATTTAATTACTCCGTTACAAAATTACTGATAAATGTAAGGGATTATAAGTAATTTCGTTACTTGTAACATATTACGTACAAGTCTGCCTAGTGGGACCTAATCTACACGGCTGGGTTAAGCGGGATCAAGGACCCGCGGGACATCGCCGCCTGCTCTGATTGGTCATCGGTGCGGAGTTGGTCATTCGCAGCAGACGGCGATGTCCCGTCACCCCATCCCGCTTGGTCCCACCGTGTAGATTAGGGCCCCTGTAATCAGTCCCCCCCCCCCCCCCCCCCGGCCTTCCTCCACGAGACGGAGTCCCTCCGTTCACACCTGTCTGCTTACATTACAGAGTCCGTCTGATCTAGCACTACAAATGGAAAGTCCTAATGATTGGTTATCAGTTGACATTATCTGGAAAATTAAACGACACCATCTCTCCAAAGTAAATTTAAAAAAGTGTGCATTTAACTGTGCTGAAACTGTGGTACAATATAAAGAGCATTCAACTTTTCTCCTGACGGTAACTAGACCCTTTTCAGAGAGATTCTAAGAAATCACATTGTTTTCCCCGCAATGTAATGCTGTTAAAAAGGCACAAATTCACAAATATTGTTAGGATTAGAGTTAAAACATAAATATAAGACAAATTCGCCACCGCCGTACGTTAATTCATTGTATGCACGAAGGAGATGGAACCTGTTTTATGTGGACTGGTGCACCCTGTCCCGATTTGAAAGGTTTTAAGCTTGAGCGTTTTCTTCTTCCTTTTGTTGGCATGTCTTCCCATCTGCCTTTCTCTTTCTTCTACTTTCTCTCTCTCTCTCTTTCTTTTTTTAGTATATAAAGTGCTTCATTAACGACAAAATTAAAAAAGGACATTCGAAGTAATCAAATATTTCCTTCGGTATAACTTCGTCATATTGATGGACGTCAGTGTCGGAATGAAAAGCAATCACTAGCGATGTATTTTTTTTTATATAAATGAATAATACAATATTTTTCCTTTTTACTGCCCGCAAAAGCATGGGTATGCTTGTATACGGTACCTGGCGTACAACAGGCTGCTTGCATAGCTATAACAAAGAATGCATTATTTGGATACAACTAAACAAAACAAAACATTGAGAAATATACCTGACAAGAGAACAAGCGAAGAACATGGTCATTTTCAGTCACCTATCGACTAATAGAACCATTTTCTCAGGTTTTGTTTTAGACTTTTTAGAGAATTCAGGTTATGAAGCTCTCTTGATAACTTATTGAAATAAAACAGAATATAGAACGAACTTGCATTCTTTCCATGTTGAGTATAAATTCTAGAAAAAATAAACCTTTTTCTCCGCCTCAGAATTCGTGCTTTAAAGGAATTTTAAAATAACTATTGAAGTAATGTTTTACTAAAATTACATAACAGTGCAACCTCGCAGTAGTTAAAGGCACCATGAAATGGCTTTTTTACCTTTTCCAGATAACTTTTACATTAAACCGTCAATGTTCACTGAATGCCGAACAGGCATCCGTTTTCGTCTCGGTTTATTAACTTCAGCACAAAAAATTAATGAAATAACGACTTTTTCTTTCTCTCCAACTGACCGCAAAACAAGCCGTGACGTACGCTGTTTCCGGGACCGGAAGTTTTCTCGGCAGTAGGAGAATGGGAGCGTTAGCGGCGACGAGTTGGGGTGCGCCGGTAGGTTTTACTGCCCTGATGTCACCGACGTATTTTCTGAATCGGCGCCTCTCATGGCCGCGTCGCAGCTGAGCGAAATTCAATGAGATATGTTGCGCCACAGTGACAGCATGGGACTAGTCCCATACGCCGGTATGCCTGTTGGGAGGTGCAGCGAGTCTTCCGGTGAAGACTCCAGAAGTCAGCCCAACTGTGATTGTAGGTAAAAGGCGGCCCGTGTCAGTCGTTTGCAAAGCGACGTAGATGGAAACAAATTGCCGCGGCGTTTTTCGCGGCCTCAGAGATGCAGGAGCGAGCCGACGTTAAGAAAGATACGTTTGAACCACGAGTGTCAGCAAGAGCCACATAAATACCTGTTCACACTCGGAGCGGACGCGCGCGTTTGATGGAAGTGCTGTATTCGCGCTGTTGGTAAGCGCTTCGGGACCGATCTTTTACGATTGAAACTCGATACTGACGAGACACTCGGCAAAGAAAGGTTGGACCGGCATTGCATGTATACCTCCCGGAAACTGCTATAGCTCGACAGTGACGTGCAGTCTGTCAGAATAAAAATGGCATACCAATAACAAAGTGTACATACCGTGTTACGAAGGTAATCCATACGGCGTTTATTTCAGCTCTATATCACACAAAACAAGAAGATAGAATCGACGAGAGTCCTTTTTCGACGAGTGTTCGTCAACACTGCCACGGAAAACAAGGGGAAGAGATTGACCTCACCTCTTAATCTAAGATTGAGGTCAGCGATCAAACTATAATACGGGAAGGGTCCACAAGGGTAGCGCGGGCATATTCCATTCAGCACGCGTGCCGGTCGTAGGCAGACGGTCTTGCGACGAAGCAACGCTGCGCCGAGTCGGAGTGCCTGCTAGGCCTATATTCTGAGCAGCTCGCTTCGTCGGAGTCGGTGGATTTGTGGCCGTTGTCTCTTTTCTCGGGTGTTTGTGGATCCAGCGTTCTTGTTCGTCGTGGTCTGTTTTAAGTATTTTTTTCTTGCTGCTTGAAGTCGGCACGCGCGAGAAGAACACGTAGAAAAATAAACGTTCAGTCAATCAGTTTTGAGAGGAAGGAGATAAAATTAAATAAACGTTCGTCGGTCGTCGCGACCCGAGCGACCAAAGTAACTGAAGTCTGCCCTGCCCTACTGCGCACGCGCAGTAGTTGCTTCGTTTACCACACGATAGATGGCGCTTGGCTCTCAGCATCATCGAATTTGGCAATTTTCGCCACACATCTCTAATTATGCTGCAAAATGTGGATGTGAATATTATTTAACAAAACTTTTAGGAAACATTCGCCGGCTATTTATTGTTTACGATCGCGGTGCTGGTGAGGTAGGCTCTTACCCAATAGGCAACGTGGATTCGGCTGACGTGCTACGTTTCCGCGGATGCATCGTAGTGAAAAGGCAGAGAGCTTTCGAAGGAAAGAAGGCGCAAAAGAGTCTAGTTTTCTTTTAAAAGTTCTATAGCAACTAATTTTTTTTTTTGGCTCCCTATTTTTGTGGTTTTGAGTTTCTTTTCACACCTTTTACGACGTGCGGTGGATGAAATTCGATTTTAAAAACATTTCATGGTCCCTTTAACACCCTCGCGGCATTCATTCTCTGATCTTTCTCTACTCCTTCGTACATGTTCCCCTATGTAGCGTAACGTCCAATTTTACACAGTACATTATCATTTTTTTTTTCATAGTTGGAACAAATTGCGTATAACGATATTCCATAACGTAGGATCGACTCACCCACGGTGCGTTATATAGCCCTTTTCTCAAAGAAACGTTCGCCACACTACGCAACCTGTTCAAATATGCCGAGGCGGCTCTAATTTGTTTGATGATATATTTAACATGATCATTCCATAAACGATTTACATCCAAATGAGTCCTCAAATATTTGGTTGTTGGAACATAATCTAAAGGTGCGCAGCTGCAGGTTTTGCAAGTATCCGAATGAAGGAACAGTGGAGTTGACAAGTTCAAATTGTTGTACAGACTACGGAAGCACACCTTAACTTAAATTTACTAGAATTAACAAAAATATGATTGTCAGAACCAACTTTTCTAAATACTCGCCTTATCCAGCCTATTTTATATGGAGTGTTCATGCCCATCCTCCACATAGCCGATGGTGTGATTACAAGTCAAAAGACTAAATTCTATGCTCTATTCAATTGCGAAATAGGGCTGTTTATACTTCGTTTCACCTTAAGCCCAGACGTAGCCGATTCTACGAGCTAATGCGAGCAAACATACACCATAAAAGCGCACCCCATGGTGTTTGTCATGTTTCTTTACCTGTTCTATCATCGCTGGTCCAATCAATCATGCACATGGAAGGCCCGGTCACTTGCGCTTTGAAGCTCTCTGATTGGTCCAAACAGCTCCTAACTTTAGATGCGTCCGGTGTAAGATAAAAAGGGTGCCTGAAATGCCGAGGCTCAATCTAATACAGAGCGTAAAAATCGGCGCCTGCACGTAGTAATCTAAACCTGTCGTCAAAGGTGTATCTCACAGCTGCCTTTTGGCTTGTGAAATCACAAAGCGTAGCTCCACTTCTCTAAGAAATAAGACCATAAAATTTGCCGGGGTCAACGCGGACGGTCTCGCAGGCGACCGAGTCGAGTGATGGGGCGCGTTTAGGGCTCGCTTTTTTTTATATATGCGGTTATGGTGAGGTCTGTTTTCGATGCACACTGTTTCCTTACATACACCCCTACGGGCGGGACGGAAAAACTGTCTCGTTCCTATGAAGCCCAGGTGCTCGCTTTTTATGCTCCAAGCGTCTGCCCCCTAACCTAGGCGGGCGCTGGCTTGAACACCGCGCCAAAGGTCTCTCCCCTTCAATGCTTTCATAAATCCGTTACTGCCGCCTCTCAGGCACGAGGCTAGAGTCATTGGCAAAGCAGTGTCTAAGCAAATCGCGTACCGCAAGTGCCAAGTTCTACTTGACGTGTCGCACCCAAAGAAAAAAAAAGACTTTAAAAACAAGCATGTCTCCCACAGAGAAGCATGAGAAACGGGACCCGCGACAGGCTCTCGTTAGCCGCATCTCGAGGAGACATCTAGTAGCGCCTCTCGTAATCAATGCAAAGAGAGGATTTTATCTGACAGCTGCGACGCGCGCGGTGTTCGCAACTATATGGTACATCTTACGCCGTGGTCCGGACAAGTGGGAGGAAATATAGAATTATAGAGTACACCATACTGAAACTAAAAGGAAATATTCACAGGGTATCTTATGTTGACAGGGAACATACTAAGACAGCGCTCTCTCTGACGACGCAATTCTGGCGCCGTTTCATTGGCTGACACGGATCGTGGCGTCGGCTGTGGTCCCGGTGATGGCGAACCTCCGAAGACATAGTTCTCTCTGACGATGCACTTTTGGCGCTGTTTCATTGGTACCTTTCGTTTTGGTGCCTTTAGAGTCAACGACGTGTTTTCGTACTATTTGTGTCGCCGACGCGCTTTCACTCAAAGACTTCGAAGGTCGACTGAACGATAAGATATATAAGGTTATGGCCTTAATAAAATCGCCACAATATGTTTGTGGAAGGATAGATCAGAGTGTGACACGGTTTTTTACGCTACCATATATGACCATTAGATAGCGTGACGCTATCGGATCGGCACGTGCACTCTGCGGAGGCTGATGTCGCTTTGGGGTGGCCCTTCCGTTACCGTTTTCAGGCTTAGCTTCGGCCTCGCAGTATCATCACCGCTTAAAGTTATTAGAGAACTTCGCCTAGCAGAATTTAGTTATCTGAATACTAACAAGAGCCGTAACATATTTGGGGCGACGCGCCACAATTTTGTTCGTCAGAATTTTGACTGAACTTTTTAAAGGTATTTACCGGATTAGCTAAATAATTATAAATTTATAACTCAATGCTCCACACATAGTATCAATTTCTGAAGATTACGTCATATGAAAGAAGTAAAATATTTTTTTTTTATTACAAGCGCCCTTTTCCTTAGTTCATATTTGCTTTTGTGGCACACCTTGTGTATACGAAGTTACGTATAATTAATATAATCATCTCAATTCCCTTCAAACACGGTAAATACTGTGAGTTGTTCATAATAAAGAAATAAAAATGCATGTATTTTCTAGGTACCTCCCCAAAAATGTTGTTTAAATAGCAGGGTATTCATATTCATTGGGTCAACATTAGCAAGACGTCACTGCACTGTATGATAGATATTTTTAGAGAGGGGCGGCGACGGAATTAACCTCTCAATAGCTTTAGCTTTTGCCTTTCCTCAGTCATGCGGAACTATTTATTCGCCGGGAGGCGAGTTCACGATCTTGTCGCATGTTGTAAGCAATTAAACGCTATGCGGAGCGCAATCGCTGTTCGGAGATTGAACACGCGAATGCGTAAACGAACGAGGCCGGATGAAATTCCGGATATGAATAGGAGCCTTTGCAGGTTTCCCCGGATGTAAATACGGGACAGTAGGGAATTTCAATGGACGGGAAAAAGATGGAAACAAACACAAATGCTGGTTCTCTTTATAATACACCCACCCCCCCCCGGTCCCCGCGCGCGGCATGCATCGGCACGGCGTATTTACGCAAGTTACTTCTTACGAAGGAAGCGAACTACGTTTGATCGTTCACAATGGAATGCGCTCCAGCTGACAGTAATCGCACATCTCATCGTACATAACGGGCTATATTTAGCTGCGTTTTGAAGTCTTAGAATTGTAAACAAGTGTAGAAAAACAAACAATATGCTCTCTAGTTTCTGCCAGTATTTGGAAATCCAGGCTAAGGAATGTGCGTCTTCACGCGTGGCGATATAAAATCTATTTGTAAAACGTATTTCGAAAAGTTAAAGAATTTTTTTAAGCGGACCTGCATTTGGGCAGCCCTGGGGCTCTGTTGGTGACAAATGAGGGCCACCAGACAAGTGAAAACACTGGTTAATTAATTATCTAATTACTAAAATGATTTGACAAATATGTGAAGAAGAAAAAAATGAAAGCCGTTTACAACTCCCTGTAACGCCGAATTAGAGCGCAGCTCTTGAGGAGGAGGAGGGAAGGGTACTGAGGTTCACGTGTTTTCGGGGGGGGGGGGGGGGGGGTAGTCACGGGACCTTGGAGGGGTCACATGACCCCCTCGCCAAGGTCACGTGAGGGTCACGTGACCTGGGGGTGTCACGTGACCACGGGGGTCACCTGACCTCGGGGGGTCACCTGACCTCGAGAGAAATGTTTCCTCTAGATTTAGCGGGGAAAGTTTTCCGCTAGAAATTTTTTCGCTAGATTTAGCGGGGAAATGTTTCCGCTAGATCTAGCAGGGAAATTTTTCCGCTAGATTTAGCGGGGAAATTTTTCCGCTAAATTTAGCGGGGAAATTTTTCCGCTAGATTTAGCGGGGAAATTTTCCGCTAGATTTAGCGGGGAAATTTTCCGCTAAATTTAGCGGGGAAATTTTTCCGCTAAATTTAGCGGGGAAATTTTTCCGCTAGATTTAGCGGGGAAATTTACCCATAATGCACCGCGCGGTTACGCCGACGGCGACAGCGACGGCGACGCCGACGCCGCTCAAGCCGGAAACGGGCGCCTAAGAGCTGCGCTCTAAAAAAAATGAGGGAAGGGGAGAGGGCATATTATCGTTGGAAAATTGACGCTCGACCTCATTACAGTCAAGCCGTAATGTTAATTTCTTATTAAAATATTGTTTTAAGCGCTATAAAGCGACAGAATGTAATGCTGACGCACTGATTCCAACCTACACTTACTGGCGGAAGCGCGCCTGTGGCGTCGCTCCCTTCGTCACCTGTCTGCTCTGCAACTTAAGTATCAGCGCATCGGCTGACGTCAGCGGAGTACTGCGCAAGCGCAGAGCGGAAGGTTCGACGTCCCGGGAGTGCTTCGTCACCAAGTTTCGGTTGGTAACCTTGTGCGAAGATTATATTTCGCCGCCCCATAGCAACCACTACTTGTTTCTTTTTTTTTTTTTGTTTCTTTTAAAGTAAAACTTTCACGTCGCGGTTCGACTAACTAAGATCACGCGTTCAATCTCCAACTACGTTTCTCTTTGATATTCAAATCTAAAACGTTAACGAAAACAATTTTGTTGACAGCAAACTAATTCACCAAATTTAACTATCTTGTAGTATCTTCGATTCCACCAGATTTGCGCCAAACTCATAATTCTTTTTTTTTAATTTTGGTAATTTTCTGAAAGCAAAAGCACTCTAAATATAAATACGAAAGATAATTATAAAAACATTCCACCGCATTAAATACGTCAGAAATACCATGTCGTTAAGTTTTTAGAACGACTGGAAACGAATGACGAATTCATGTACGGATTACTCAATATCACAATAATCACGTGGACACTTTTCCAGTGCTTAGTTTCCCACAACGCTGGGGAGGAGTAACCTGGCCAGTGGAGTATGACTTAAATTGTCGTCTTTAGCGTGGCTCACGCCGGTCTGACAAAAAGGGGTAGCTGAAGACAGGGTGTTGAACCGGAACCGAACCGAACCGAAAAACGAAACTGAACCAAACCAAAACCTTCGCCGACATCTTGGAACTGAACCAGAGCTGAAACGAAAACCGGTTCAAAAAGGCCCACGGTAATTGCGTTGTTGTTGTTCTTAATATGCATCACAAAATGAATAGTTGAGAACGAAATATTGGCAGCTGTATTTCTATGTATTGGTCAAATCGTCAGACAGAAAATTGAAGTGTAGAGAAATTGTGGGTTTTCCGTGGCACGTTTGTATTCACACTAGGATCATCCATGTGTCACGTGGTCACGTCACGGCATGGTTTCCTGACATGCGGTCAAGTAATGTCGAATCGTGTGGCCCCGTGACGTCACTTGACGTTGTCACTCACTCACTTTAGCATGGCCCCCGAAACAACAACTTTGTCTGCAAATACATTCTTGACAGGAAGCGCGTTTTCGTGGTGCCAGAAGCTGCCGTTCCTGACGGCGCTGCGCCAAGCAAGAATAATTGGTATTTCTCAGATACATGGCTTGCAGTGAGCGCGACCATCCGCGGTGTGCATTTTCCACCACCAGATTAGATTTCTTCAGCAACAATAAATCACAAAGACCACCAGCATATAGTGGGATGACGACACCGGTAGACCATCCGCAGTTCAGTTTCCTCGTGAAATTTGATGTCCGCAACACTAGCAGAAGTTTACGTCCAAATTGTAAAGTTGGGCATTGTATATAGCAGACTGGCGATAATAAACAGCAGCCTTATGAAATGTTAGAGCGCATGGCTAATAAAAAACAAAGTTGCAAAGCCAGCGCCCTAGACAAGTGCACGTAAAGCCGAATAGAACATTAGCCTCCCGAGGCAGTATTTCGCGGAATTTCGAGCTCGCACAAACCGATACACAAATGTTGATTTATGTCGAAATTATAAGAATGTTCGTCTGTTCTTCGCGCTATTTATGTGTAATTATAAATATCCTTACATGTCTAGGCATTTTTGTTTTTCAGTAAGGCACTGCCTCGTATTCTTGTGAAAAAAAAAAACAATTTATTATCTTTCTCTTTGTGTGTATTTCGTATATTTGCCTTTCGATCTATCATTTGAGCACAGAGTACTTTTCGGCCTACCCCGCGACCCGATGTTTTATACTGCCAAACAGCGGGGAAAAAACACACGTTTTTGTAGACTAAACAGTTGCCGTATTTTCGAGTAGCGTCCTCGCGTGTGGGTCTCAACCTATTAAGTGAACTTCATACACCCATATTTAATGAGGATAATACACATATATATAATTACTGACAAAAGACCTTACAACATAAATAAATCGCCGATCATCTTAAATACATACATCATAAGTAAATGAACCCCCTCATTATCTTAAAGATGCTCTGCAATCCTTTTCCGGCGTTTCGACCCTCGATAGGCACGTTTATAAGTGGTTTGGGAGAGCCTTAAACAAATTTCTAATTTCGAATCTGATTTATATAATTATGTATTCCTGACAGATATATAACTCCTCAAACATATAGGTCTGGTATTGCTTATTTTAAGTGATGAACAGCAATTTTATGTCTCTGTGGACTGAGAATATCACATACAGACCGCCAGGAGGCGACCAATTGAGTAGCTGCCATTTTGAGTACAGCATAAATACTACTTTGTTCTATTTAACGAAACATCATCTATTAGCAAGGGTGATGCTTATTTTCAAATTGAATTGACCGGCATCTTGTCAAGGAAATACTTCAACAACCAGGCTATACTACTTTATCCTGTATATGAAAATGTTTCCATTGGGCACAGGCTATTTTAGGCCAGATTCGAGCTGAGTACCAAGGCGCGAATAGACTAGAATGAACGGTTTCGATCACTTCTTTTTGCATGATTGTTCGCCAGTATCACGGTGCTGAGTGTAAACAATGTTGGTTAGGAAACCAAGATTGTGATTGCCGCTCAGTGTATCTATAAAAGGTGATATGAAAGGATTGTTCTAAAACTTTCTTGGCATTTTGAATATATTATAGCTTTCAGCTCAGTTCCGTCGTCATCATATATATGTAAAACATATTTCATAAACTATAGTTCACTTAAATATGACGAGGTGACCCTTCCACGATTGCATGCCCTGTAATTAATATCCTGCTTCAGGAGCTCAACTAGGACTCAACCTTTAACACTGCAACACAAAGTTACGAATCACGAGTATTTTAGGTGACCACCGCACTTTGTAACAACCTTTCGATCCAGGTAAAATGTGTCACTGAGGTAAACAAATAGATGTTGAGTCCGTTGAGTCGTATAAACACGGTGTTTTGTTTATTAATCTAGATTTTTTTTCACTTTTGTGTCGAAGCGAATTTTCTTATTTTTGTTACCTGAAAATAAGAGTGGACTTTACGAACGATAAAAAGAAAACTGTATAGTTACGCGTTTCACGGCGGAAATAGTGCCTATTGCCGAAACAGCGGGGAAAATTTCTTCCCAAATTAGCGGTTCAAACTGGTTCGAACCGGTTGGAATAAGAACCTTTATTTTTGCTCCGTGGAACTGAGCCGGAACTGAACCGAAAACCGTGAACCCGAACCCGAACCGAACCCAAAATTTTTGAGTGCCAAAAGCACAGATAATTGTAACACGCTTCCCACATATCTCTGTATGAATCGATCAAATGTGAAAATTCTCGTGCTTTCACTAAACCAACGCGTTTTTTGTTTTTTAAATATTGAGGTTTAGGATATATACCGTAGAGTTTTCTTACAAGAGATTGCAAGCCTTGGCACGTTCGTTAGCATTTGTTAAGGTTCCTATTAATGTAAGTGACGGCACTTTTAGAGTGCAGCTCTTAGGCGCCCGTTTCTGCTTTGAGCGGGGTCGCCGTCAGCTAACCGCCCTGCAAAATGTAGCATGAAATTGAATTGGTCTTAAGGTCACGTGGCGTAAATTTTCCCGCTAAATCTAGCGGCGAAACTGAATTTGTTTATGAGTGACGTGACACGAAGTCATGTGATGTCATTTTCCCGGCTAAATTTAACGGGGAAACTGAATTGGTGTTGAGGTCACGTGACGCCGATTTTCCCACTAAATCTTGGGCAGAAATTGAATTTATTCATGGGTGACGTGATACAAAGTCATGTGACGTCATTTTCCCCATTAAGTTTTGGCGGGGAAATTTAGCCCGCTAAATTTAGCGGGGAAGTTTTCGCTAAATTTAGAGGAACATTTAGCGGGGCAATTTTAAGGAAGGAGGAGAGGAGGAGGAAAGGAAGAGGAGGAGGGGAGGAAGAAGAATGGAGGAGGATGAGGAGGGTGGGAGGAGGGGAAGATGAGGAGCAGGAGGGGACAGTACGAAGGAGGAAGAGGGGCATACCCTCCCCTCCGTGCCCTCCCCTCCGTACCCTCCCAACCTACTCCTCAGGAGCAGCGCTCCAGTTTCGCATGGTAGAGATTTGTAAACATCCTTCATTTTTATGCAATATCTTCCTCGAGGAAACCCTCGATAATCTGATGAGCCTTACAAGCAGCACGTATGAATAGAACACTAAAGGGGCGCCTGTAAAATGCCTTACGTCTCACTCTTCACGCTGGTGCTGTCAATAACTTAAACAGTTCCCATCAAGCTATTATACAAAGGAGAATATCATGAGCAAGTGAAGGCAACTGTCAAAGGCTCAAAAACTGGCCACAAGGAACGAACGAACAATTATGACTCACAGAGAGTGCTCCCGATAAGAGCCGTATATCTAGAGAGTTTGGCCATTCGTTGGGAAGTATACGTGACAAATGAGGAGGCGCCATTGGCCGAAAACGGGCTGGGCGTGTTCCAGGGCGTCTTCACAAATCCGAGCGTCGCCAACCAGAGGCCGGAAATAATACCCTGGCGGTGGACGCGAGAACAAACTTAATAAGTTTTGCAAACTTAAACTTTCTAGACTAACCTTCATCCATAACATCTATTACAATAACCCACTCCTCAATCTTGAAATTTTAAAGCCGCCACACCGTATTTTTCCTCGATTTTATCATCAGCATAAGATACTATTACAAACATCACATACTAAACTTTTCCAGACATCACCCTTACAGTTGGCCATTTCCGACTGGAACAAACTTCCAGCTAACATTGTGTCTCAAGTAAATGTTGACGAATTTAAAAGTGCCGGTGCTCAATACTGCGTGAATTGATATGTATGTTTTCCACGTGTTTTCATTATATTGTATTTTTGCATTATGTATGTTCATATTTCACTGTTCTAATTTCTTTGTATACTGATGAATTTACCCCCTCATGTATGCCCCCTTGGGGCATACATGAGGGGGTAAATGAAATAAAATGAAATGAAATGAAAGTGCGTCAGAGTAACTCTCGGTGACTGAAAATATGCTGCACGTGATTTTTCAATCGCGGTCATCGAAAATCATGGTGGAAGAGTACGGCTAGCGAACGATCGATATAATCCGAACGCCAAGCGCCATGGGCCGATAATCTGCCGTCCGAGCGGTCACACTCTGTCCGAGCAAAACAGAGTTGAGCGCCGCATTTGTTTCTTGCAACATCCTCCATGATCATGATCTAAACATCACGTGCACCCTATTTTCAATCATGAAGGGTAACTACATTTTAACCTTACAGGCTTATTAAAACAATAGAGCAACATATAACTACGATTAAAACGGTTTCTCTCTACCACAGCTAAAGGATTCTTTTCGGCTTCTGGTTTGCAGAAGAGCATGTCAAGCACTTTTTCTGCGTCTGATGCCCTGGTTCTGCCTGCGCCTCCCATTAACCATACTCTCTCTATACACGGCTCTGATCCCAATTTTCCATTTCCAACTATATTATATCATTTTAAAAGTATTTGTGTTGCTTGTATGTTCATACAGCCGGAAGTTCGTCAGCCCCACTGGGGGTCTGGTGTCGCCGCTGCAGATGAGAAATTTAACCAGTGTAGTAAGTAGCTCTAGCCTGCGGTATCCTTAGAGTGCTGTCAACATTACTCATGACAGGAAAAAAAAAGGTACAAAAGAAGTGCGTTTCCGTGCACCATCAGAGAAAGGCTTCTCGAACATGCGACTTCGCGTCTCTCTAACGTCTTAGCACCCTTCGGTCGCGTGAACGCGCCCTTATTTGTGCGCAAGAAATCAACGGGTTCGCCTGCCTTCCCCCCTCCTTACGCTCGACAACCCGTCCTCGCGCCTCTTCTCGACGATAGCCAAATCGCCTTCCGTGGGCATCTTCATTTCGTGGGCCATTCGCCACCGCCGCGTACGCACCGCGCGTTCCCAACAGCGACGCCCATTTCCTCGAGCACAAAAGCAAACGGCGGCGAAGACTCTCCCCCCACCCGGAAAGCTGTCTACCGTGAGACAAAAGAAAGAATGGCATCTGGTTGAGCTAAAGCAGGGAGAGAAGACAGTCGCTATCCTTCCGCCTTCTCTTTTCTCGGCTTGTTCTTCTTGTAACGTTAGGGCGAGCAGACAGCCTTATGGCTCGAAGCCGCTCCCTAGAACGCGCATCCCAATTGGGGTCGTCACTAGAGTGTGCCTAGATTGCACAGTGTTCTCAACTGCTCCGTCGAGGTCACGTGGTTTATGGAGCCCGTTTACGTGACAAGCTGCAAGGGAGAGGAGATTTAAAAAAAAAAAAATCGGTATGCGTCGTTCGCTTTGTTCGGCACATTGGTAAGAGCTAGACTTGAGTTTTGCAGCACAGCGTGTAATTTGCTGACGACACCTGATGGAGCACATATCGAAAGAGTTCCGAAGCCTTTTATTCGCATTCTGGACGATAGGTAGCTTGATATGAGGTGCTTTTACGACTAGGAACGCACGCTGTGTGAACTCTCGTTGTAATACTTGTCAGAAAGAGTGATTGGATGTGAAGTTTTACCCTCGCACAAAGTAGTTCGCGGACACTTGGTTTGTGATTTGGTGTCATCATTGTAGTTTCATGCGCCAGCCTCGTGTGTCGAGAGGCCCATGTACATTTTACCGATCTATTCAACCTAACCCATCACCACTGGCAAGGATTTAGATTTTCTTAAAT
Organism: Ixodes scapularis; assembly: GCF_016920785.2. NCBI lineage: Eukaryota > Metazoa > Arthropoda > Arachnida > Ixodida > Ixodidae > Ixodes > Ixodes scapularis. The sequence goes on from NW_024609835.1 coordinate 119,948,478, forward strand.
AACCTAATGGCCCATGTTAAAGTATTTTAAAATTATTGTATTTTCAAACTTGTGTTGGTATTTTCTGGTATTTTCTTGTATATTCCGTTTTTTAACTTGTGTTTTTAAAAAGAGCTTGTCGTATATCTGTTTTAATTGAGCTATCGTCAGGAATCGCGGTGCGTTGATACACATTGTTCTGGTGTCGTGTTTTGTTTTGTTTGTGTCACTCTACTGTGGTTATCTGGCTGGTTGTTCTTGGGAACGAATCAAAAAGCATAATTATTATAACTATTATTACTACTACTACTACTACTACTAAAGGTAAAATGAATCACTTTTCAAGAAATCTGAGTTAAAAGCGGACTCCTTTAGCGTTGTTTCTGATCTTTAAGTTGGGCAAAAGTAAACGCAAGTCACATTTATTTTGTAAAATAGGCGCTACGATTGCCGCAGGGCATGCGGCGAGCCTCTCTGCCGCCTGTTCTGTCCAAAGCGTCGCGTTGGCATCCCCGAACCAGCTCAGTGGCGATCAAGAGTCGTCTGACCCCGCCGACACCGTCACTTTTGCTAACGTTTTTTTTTTTTTTCTTCTTTTTTTTTTTTTTGCATTTTTGAATTTTTTTATTTTTGGCACGCCCTAAAGGGCGGGGGTTGCGTCGAAATCTTAATTGGCGATTACGACGCTCCTACTAATAAGATCAAAAAGATAACTAAAGACACGTAATTAACGTGTCTACATGAAAAAATTGTATTTTTTTTCTTCTTTTTCTTTATTTCATTTATTTAGTCTTTCTTTAAAGTGTTTCTCGTGAACAAGCTTCTTCCAGCTTGACTCAGCGTCTCCACCCGCCATCCTCCTCGCCCTTCGGCAACTCACGGACGCAAGCGTTCGCCATTAAGTGACGAACGCTTTCCCCAATGTTCGAGTTGGTTCCTCTCTCGCATCCAGGCTCCTCAGGCCGTCCCCATTAGCGTCCCTCTTTCTTCGGAGTCCCGCGCCTTTTTGCCATTACGGCGGAAGGGGGGGAGAGACTGCGCGTGCCCGGGGTAAATTATCCCGCGAAGATTCTAAAGGTCGAGTGACCGCCTTCTCTTTTCGCGTCCTCTTAATGGTTCGTTATGCCGAGTTAAATTAACGGGCGGAGGTACCGGACTCGGGTCTCAGTCGGAGAATGGGGCAGGGACGTCTTTTCGTCAACGCGAATGTATTTCGCTTTCCTAATATTACTTCTTTTTTTTTTTAACTCGTTGAAGCTCTCAGAGCAATATTTTTTATGCGTGCTTGCTAAGCAGAGGACAAACTTATAAAATATTGATTTTATATTTAATTGACTTCGTATGAAAGGGCTTACCCTAATTATGTGGTGGGAGTTACTTATAGTTAGCGGGAATTATTTAGAAGCCTCAAACTAGCTAAAAATTAGATCCCGACCCATCGCGGTTTAAGAGTGTTCTTAGTTCGCACACGAATATATATATGTTATCGTTGTTTTGAATTTCGTTTGAGCTGCTGAACTGTCTACAGCAGTGATCTCAAACTCATTTGGGGATGGGGGCCAGATAGCCCACACCGGGAAGGTCGAGGGCCAACTTAAGACGGGGGGGGGGGGGAGTTCAAAAGATTTGAAACAAAAGAGACCTCGTGCTCTATGCTTCTTGTAAACTCACAGTTTTATCAGTCACATCTGTAGATTTGTTTATATGACTACTTTCGACCGTGACCTGCTGTGATAAAGGAATTAAAATGACACCGCCCTGCCAACGTTCTGCCATTTTTATAGAACAAGGGAGCAAGTAAACCCGTGAGCGATATGAAGGTGAACAGCCCTCTTCTTGTTTCTGACGCTCCAGCAAGTTTTGGAACAAGCTCTGGTTCCAGAAGAGGGCTAGAACGCAAAGTTTAGACCCCCAAGCCACGTACCATTTAAGACGTTGAGAGTTAAAATAGCTTTAGGGAGCCGTAAAACTGGCAAGAAACCAGGTAACGTATTCACCTTCATATCGCCGGCGGGTGAACACCGTCGTTCCTCTTGCTCAAGTCACTCAGGGATTATAAAGCTCAACATCACTTTAAAAACAAATTTTGGCTGTTATTGCTTTCCTGGAGATTTTTATTACAACACTCCGAATACACACTTGTCTGTCAATGATGTTTTTTCTTGTTTTTTTTCAGGTAAGATGCTTGAGTTCCTAGCTTTATCTATGGCAGTTGCTCCTGCTGATCGAGAGTTTGCGCAGCCGAGATTCATCCTTCAACGAATAGCTTGCGCTTGCAGCCCACCTGCGGAATTGTTGTACATGACAAAAACCTGGGAGGCAAGAAATCAAGCGAAACAAAGGGCAAATGAACACAGAGAAGTGTAAACGATTAGAATGCGTTAAAAAAGCAGAGCTACTTTTCGATTGAAAAGTAATCGACAAGATGAGATCACTATGGCGAATGCCAATTCTAGTGCTCGGGGCATGGGAACCGGGACTCGTAGCCGGTTGGGCCGGCGGGCCACGTCCAAGCGAGTCGCGGGCCGCGTGTTTGAGACCCCAGCGGCCGTAACTCGTCAAACCCAAAGTTGGAGCCGAAAGTTCGCGGAGCGCGCAGATTGGACGTCGGCGAAAAATGTGCGAAGTCATCGTCGTGATAGGCCAATCAGCGCGATCGGTGAACTTTCGGCTCCAACTTTGGGTTTGACGAGTTTAGAGGCCCTGCTCATGAGACCTGCCGTTGTGCGATGGGTTCTATACCTTAAACTGACACGAAATCAGACTCGAAGCTAAGGCGAGTAAACGCGTTTTGGAACTGCGTACAAATTAAAGAAGTGCACACATATAGTAGTAGAGTTCTTGAAGACTGTATTTTGATTTTTTCTTATCATCTAAATAAACTTGTATACAATTTTGTGGTTCATTTGCCTTTCGATTCAACGGAGCAGAGGAAAGATTACCACAAAAATCTAGATAGCCAGCGACGGCTGCACAGACTTCTCCAGGAACACTGCGCTTATGTAGGCGGTCCGTGGGTTAATTTCAGCCGACTTCTGTTGTTACCAGGACATTCCTTAAAAAATGCCAGCAACAGTACGCCTCGAAGTGTGTTTTTTTTTTTCGTCTTCACTGTAGCTTGCCAGTGCGGCCTGTGAGCCATTATGCAGAATTGCCTTCATTGTAGTGACCGCCTTTACTGTACCTGCAATGCATCTTACACGACTGTACATGTAGTAGTGAGAAAACGGCCTGTAAAAAAAGGTAAAAAGAACACATTTATTTGGACGGCACCCCGTGCACCCTGTAAACGCTCCGCGATATCGTCGATAGCGGCAGAGAAGAGATTCAAGTTAGCTTACCCCTGAGCCGAAGCAGTGCAGTTCCGCAACCCATTAAAAACTGCACAGCACAATAAAAAGAATATACTGTAATCTTTGTTATTCTAAAACTTTTGTTCATTTACTATTGATCGTGCAAAAGCAATCTAAAAGCATCTTTCTTTCGAATTCCCAATCTCATCAACCGCTTTTAAGCTGGTGTTCGGTGGCGCATTCAGGCGGTAACTCGCTTGAGAAATGTTAAGTCCCGCTATTCGAACAAAGTGCAGGAAAGCGGGGTTAACCCTCTTTTTGCGTTACGAATCTTATGGATGACTCAAACGTCTAAATATATAACTAAGAAAACCACAACGAAAAACAGTGTTGCGAAAGGAACAGAAAACGTGCCAATGGAAGATCCGTTTTCTTTTTTTTTTTTTTTTGTGAGGACAACAGTTGTCCCGAAGTTTAGACGTTTAGCGAAAGTCTTGGCCTGAGTGGGTGCTTCTCTTGAACAAAGATTAAGTGTGTGGATTATACCACTTTTTTCATATTGTAAAACAGTGGTTCTCAAATGGGGGTCCGCGGACCCCCAGGGGTCCGCGAAGCCCTGCCTCATCAGTCATGCCCGGCAATAGAAATGGTATTTGTTTTCAGATAGAAAATAACTTCTTTACATTTTTGGGCTAGTTTTCTCCTGTGTATATCAATAAGAGAAGTCTACTTCACACTAGCCATTAGTTAAATCCATTTATTATGTCATTATTATATTTAACTTATACATTCACCCCCCCCCCCCCCCCCTTACCTTAGAAAGGGGTCCTCCATCATCTCCGCCGGTCCACAAGGGGTCCGCGAAATATCGATGGTTGAGAACCACTGTTGTAAAAGAAAGTGAGGCATTATAATTAGGGTGTATACTTTGCTGTGTTTATTTATGGCAAAAATCTGCGGATGTTTATCGGTGTTTATTTATTTCACTATTACCGGTGCTTTTCGATGAATTCTCTCGTCCAGACGATAAAAAGGGTGATTATCGTGGCGAAAATTGTGAATGTAAACTACCACTGAAGACGAAAAACAGTCCAAAATTTATTTACATCTTTCATAGAGTCTCTTTCACACTTGTTTATTGTAGTATATGCATGCATACATTCCTAGGCTCGTGTCTGTCACTGACGCCCGCTCCTTCCTGTTGACGACGTGCGATTTCAAGAATGCTCGCTCAACATTTGCGCTGGACACGGGAAGCCCCAAGACGTCCGACGAGGCTTGGGACAGTAGTGGTCAGTTGTTACTGGCCTCTCAGGCCAGTGATAGTGATCTTCAAGCTCGGCGGCCCTGGACGACCGCTGACCTTGGAGAACAGTGGAACAAAGCTACTGTTCTCCAAGAGTCCAAGACAATGTAGGTCACAAAAGAAAAGCAGGCAAAGTGCATGATTCCGGGTGAAATAATATGTTTGACGGCAGTTTTCGAAGGAGTTTTTAAGTGGAAAAAACATTGCTAGAGAAAAAATATTTACAAAGCGTCGTTTTTTTTTTGTTGTTTTTTTTTTGTTTTTTTTTTTTTTAGTCTGAACGATTTTTATTTCCGACACCAGCGTATGTTTATTGGCGTTTTGGGATTGAAATTGTGAAGTACACAGAACTTTTTTGGTGAAAAAAATAAATAAATAAAGCAGCGCTTGCTCGAGAATATGAAAAAATCCGTGTTTCTCGGTTTTTACCGATTTTGTATTTTCGACACTGGCCGATGTTTATCGGCGTTTTTGGTTAAAACCGGAAAGTATACAGCCTACTTATAATACAGCTCAGCTTGCTTCGGAATATTTTCGAGCTTATTCACGAAAGCTTCGAACAGCTCCTCGAGAAGTAAGGAAGCTTTCCACGGAATTCGGCATCGGAGCACGAAAGATTGAATTGCGAGGACTGCTAAGGTGATAAATAGCTTGGAAGGAAGCATAATAGAACTCCGCGAAAACTGAATACCGGACAAAAGCTCACCGGACAAAAGCTCACGCATTTTTTCACAGACCCGGACAAGAGCTCACCAGGAAAAAAAAAATTATGTTGATCTTAACACGAGTGCGGAGAACTTAGGTGCATGCGTGTGACACTAAAATACAACAATAAATTAAATCTGGCAGGCGCCTGGTTTGTTAATTAGAGTAAAAACAAGTTCATATATATATTGATTAGAAGCAAATGCAGTCCCTTACTAGCTCCAGCAGTCTCTGTAGGTTTGGGTGTACCTGGAACCCCTTGAAAATATTTTTCAGACAATTCTACAGGCGCAGAGTGGTTTTTCGCACTCGCTTCTCCGGGGCTTCAGCCCTCCGGGCTTGTGTCAATGTGGTGACAACGAGCGCCTAATTTGCTTGTAGGCATTCACCAGTCAAACTCCGGACGCTTGGATAGGCGTGGCAGAGAAATTTCTGGGACCCGGTATTTGATCCTTCGCAGGTGTTGTTCGTCCGGCCTTTATTTTGAAGAGTTGCGTCGTACATATTCTACCGTTCCGGAGGAAACTCCGGTCGTCGTCGGCCCACTGTCATGCAAAGAGAAAAATTCGCTCTGGGTGCCGCCGCAGAAAGAGCAGAAGCATAACAGAAGGGGCCGTTGACATACGTGCAATCAAAGTAGTTGAGCAGGTTGCCGATGTCACCGGTAGAGTTTTCAATGATGTAGCTTAGTCCGTCGGGCACAAGTTGTGGTGGAAGGAACTCCAGCCTATCCAAAGTCTCGCACAGCTTTCGAAATTGGTCATCTCTCTCGTACTTGTCCCAAAAGGCCCCAACTCCCTTTCCTTCAAAATATTAAAATAAAAATAGCAACTCAATGGTTTTTATATTACAATTTTGCTTCAGTTTCTCTTTCACATCAGCCTGAGATAATCCTTGATTGCAAATACATTTACGACGCTAACTGACGGAAATAATGAAATTTTCCTAGCCATTCCTTTTAAATATTAACCTGAACCCTAAGAAAACCCATGCATTAGTAATCAAGAGACTTTGTGCCTAACATTTTGTGCGCGTTTAGCGTGACATGAGCACTGTGAAACATTGAGGTCACCGAAGGGTGAGTTCGCTTCTTCGGTCACTCTTCGTTTTCAAAAACTTCGGTTCACGAAGTTTCTTGGGCGTGGCACAAAGGTTCTCCGGCATGCTTTGAGTCAAACAAGCTTGATCTTATCAGCTCCACTCAATTTCAATGACCTAAATTTTGGTCCCAAATCGTTGCTTTTCTGCCTGTTATGTCTTATCGTTCGCCACCTTTCCATGAGTAGGATGCGAATTCTCCTTAAAATGGTGCTATGTCCATCGCCTCCGCACTTTTTTCCAGCCCGTGTTTCACCCGACTAACAAAAAAAAAATAAGGTCAGCTTTGGTCCGGGTCTGTGAAAAGCGGGTGGGCTTTTGTCCGGTGAGCTTTTGTCCGGTGAGCTTTTGTCCGGTGAGCTTTTGTCCCGTGAACTTTTGTCCGGTTACCGCGAAAACTGACGTCAAGCCACATCGTAATTTTGATATTCGTAATCCTGCAACGCAAAAAAAAACAAAAAAAAAACATGTGTTTTTTTTTTTTTTTAGATAGAATATAAATTTAGCTACTTCTTATTCAATTACTATTGTTGTCGGGGGCCTCTAATACGGTGTCGAGATTGCTTTAGCGATAAATCACAGAAACAAATGACGTCCATCCGTTTTTTCGTGTACTAATAAATGTTCCGTTATTGCAGATTCTCTGGCATGGTTCATTGAACTTTCATTATTTTTTTTAATGTTTTCTAAGGAATATATTTATTGTGCTCTCACCGCTCCAATCGCTTGAGCAGTTACCGCCCAGGGTCTCTTCATTCTCGACAAATTGCACAAGTAGGAATTTAAGTGTTGCCAGCGCTCGATGACATAACGAAAGAAGAACGTCCGTCATCTTTGTAGTTTATAACAATCTCTATCATTTTAAACAAGCAAACAAAAGCTTTGAAAATTCATGAAGTCTAGTTATCCGCTTTCGCGGATAAATTTCACACATTTAGATTGAACTCCTTTAATGCAATATAGAAATTAAAAAGCGCAAAAAAAAAAAAAAAAAAACACACGGCCGAAGAAGAGACACATACAACACGGACTTGCGCCAGTCCGTGTCGTATGTCTTCTTCGTTCGTGTTTTTTGCGCTTTTTAATGCTCTATATCACAACGAAACAACTAGCCATATTCAAAGTTTCAATTATTTAAAGCGTATGCACGGGCAGGGCCATTTTGAATTGCCCGTGAAACAGCTGTATAACCCACTATTAACATCCTATTTTGAATCATATTCTAATTTGACAAATCTCGATGATGTCAGGCTGTGCGTTTTTGACGCCGTACACAATGCATGCGTTGACTGCATTGAAATATTTCTTGCCAACGCCCTTTTTTGTCCCGTTTGTTTATTTTATAATCTTTTATTTTTGTAAATATTATTGTTTTACGCTACGAATGATTTATGCTTAATGAACAACGATGACTTGACACAACCGACTTATTTCATCTACCTTCCTGTCTTTGGAACTTAATGGAATATTTTTTTTGTCTTACGCACATCGAGCCAGTCGAGTGAAGTTCACCATTTCAAAAACCTGTTTTTATCAAAATGGATTTAAGCTTTCTGAAGCGATTCAAAGTTTGATATGTTTTTTTTCTTCTTTGTATTAAACTTAACATAATTGAGATAAGGTGTTTTATGAGCACACACTTTTTTTTTTTTTAGATATTACTCGCCAGATTTATCGAAAGATCAGGTCGAATCAATAAATTAAATCTGAGTGAAAGAATTACCATGTCTTTGAGCAGTTTTCCCATGTAACTTTCTCTATAAAAATATATTGCGAATAGTCTTGTCTGAAACAATATATGAATGATACAGACACCATTAAACGAAATCAGCCATGGCGTGGTGTGGGCAAGCCGGTGAAAATTCATCACAAATAACTGAAGCTATAAAAATAAATAAGGAACAAAACATTAAAAAAAAGATGTCGATTACAAGGTGTAGCAATACGCCCCCCGCCCACCCCAAAAAAAAGAATATATATATATATATCTATAAAAAATATAAAATACGCACAAAAAACACGATTTTTTAATTCTGTGTCTCATGAATCGTAATTGAGCTTTTCATTATGAGACAATGGAACTGCAGTAACTAACAGCCTAAAAAACGCAGAACGTTTCTTGTCTAAACATATGTTTCGGCATTCCCATTCGCTGAGCTGCTTCCGTAAGTTGAGGTCATTGCCTCTCCAAGTGTTGTGCGTGAAATTAGGCGCACAAACTTTTTTTAGAGTGTGGCGACTTGCAAGCATTTCAACATCGCTCCTTAGTCAATTAGATTACGGCATTAGTCTAAAATTAACGCTAAACAACCAATTACGAAGCATGAAGGTGAACATGATAGGTCACACCCTTAGCCTTTTCACCTGTCAAATAATATATTATATTAAAGTAGATTCGTAAGTGATTATTGGAAGAAGGGTACGTTGTTGCGCTAGTTGGTTCATCTTAGTAAAACATAAAATAGCGCAAAAAAGACAAGGACAAGAAGTATACAGGACGGCCCTGTCCTGTATAGTTCTTGTCCTTGTCTGTTTTGCGATATTTTATATGTTTTACTATGATTATTGGAAGTCTGAGCCGACGCTGCATTTGTACCACAAAGCTCCGTATATGCAGAGGCTCTTTTCCCAGTGTCTGGCGCCCTTTTCGGTGCCGAACGAATCCGCGTCGTCGGAGCGGGCCCAAGATGGAACGTGCGGTCTCCTCCGGTACTCGGAGAAACTCATTATGGGGAAGCCCATTGAGCCGTGTTGGAACGCGAGATGATCTCTCTCCCATGTCACGGCGTGTAGCGATGGCCGCTGTCACAACGCCACCGATGCCGTTGCCGCCGTACGTCGACGCTTGGCCGCACGGTTCCCTTACCGTCATTCCGGCAGCAGCCACTCCGGGCTTGCCGTTGAAGCGGCTTCATTTATCAGAGTCATCCCCGAGCTTCTTTAACGGATCCCCTTAGCTCCGCCTCTTCTATCTTGGCTCTTTCTTTTTATTTATTTTCTTGCCCCCGCATCGTTGCTTGTTGCGGCCGTCGCCCGTTGCTGCGCTTTCGCGCGGCCAACGGCGCGCCGGTGTGCGAGATAAAGGCTGCGTGGTCTACGTGCTCGCTTCCCTTTCGCTATCGGAGCAGCGCACCTGGCGTAGACCTTGCGCCAGAAACGCCGCCGCTGCCAGGGATTGAACAATGGGGCTGCTTGTTTCAATCCCGGTTGCTCTTCCTCTTCTTCCACTTGTTCCCCACGTAGCAGTCCCTCGTACAGGCGTTCTTTTCTTCTTTTACGTTTTTTAGCGGTAGGTATATAGCACTTGAGTTTGTTGCGTTGATCGTGTTTGGCTTCGCGAGTGATGCCGTTAATCTTTTTTTTTTCTCTCTTTTGTTTTCTGTTCGTACCTGGGCAGGAATGTTTTGTTGTGACGGACGTTTTTGGCCCTTTCCCGTGTCTGCGCCGTGATATTGGCCACTAGTATAGCTCTTCCTTGGGGAGAGCCGAGGCTCCCTCCGGGACTTGAGCGCGCTGGTTGGCTGGCCGAATGGGGAGACGAATTTTGACGGTCCAATAGTTTTCGGAAAGAGGTTTTCCTGCAAATGCTCCTTCTTGTCTCTTTGTGTCGGTGGATCTTGAGCCCTCTCACGGCGACGTACGGCGATGGACGCGGAATTCCTAGGGGTACTGAAGGCGCAAGGGTGGATTTATCTTTTATTTATACCTGCAAGAGCTGCAACAGGACCGGTCGCAGAGGTTTGGCGTGAGATTAAGTATTCGTGCTGACGCGCCTCTTTACGCGCGCGCGACTTCATTGCAGCCAAAAGGAAATGTTTTAACATATATCTTGACGCGTAAAATTTTAATGAACATTTGTAAAGATAAAATCCATCTTTGGACCCATTCTTGCGACGGACTGCGATGTCTCGTTAAGATGCACACCTCCGTTGCCCCCAGAAAAATCTTCCATAATGTGAGTCGTCCGTAAAAGCGAGCCGAAAAGCCGTGTACTCGTGCAGTTCGCCCCACGAATGTTGTACAGTCAAACCAGTTCATAACGAACAGCAGGCAACGCTACGATCAGTTCGATATAGCTAAAAAGCATTTACAACGAACTTCCGCGATGAGTTCGTTGTAAGGCGAGAGCCTTTTTTTTTCTTTCTCATCTCTTAACTTCTGCCTTTTAACAACGCGCTAAAAAGTTTGTCTTTGTTGTTTCTTTTTTTGCATTCCTGCGCATGTTTTTTTTAGCTTATCTTTCTTTCTGAATTGTTTCTCTTCGTGGGCAACCGCTTGGGATGATTTTTTTTTTTTTCTGTACGTGACGTTTAGGGTGTCTTTCTTAGCTTTCTCTCCTTCTGAGTCACTTCTCTTCGCTCAATTTTGTTCGCCACACAGAGCTTTTGGAATTTTTCCTTTCCTACTTTATTTTTGGGGGACGGGACAGGCAAGAAGACGATTGTTTGCGCGTTTTTGGAAGCCTTCCCGGGGAGAAAAAGTTAGATATAGCCAATATGTTGTTCGTTATAAAACGTACTTTTTACATGCATTTTTATTTAAATTTTCTCTGAGTTCCATATCGACAATAATTCGCTGTACGTGGGTTCGTTCTTAACGGGTTTCACTGTATCAATAGCGGGATATCACTCAATCACTTTATTTCCTTGGAGACCACAAGGGGTATTACATAATAAGTGGGTATACCGAGTGAAAAAGTATTAATGCCACAGATCAGGCACGTAGCCAGGATTTTGTTTCGGGGGGGGGGGGGGGGGGGCGCCCATGAGGAAATGCTGTACGAGGGGGAGGGGGGAGAGGAGGCCCCAGCAAAATGGAAGATTTAGGAGGGAAGGGGGGCAAGCCCCATGCGCCCCCCCCCCCTCCCTTGGCTACGTGCCTGGCACAGATCATTGTAATAGATGATGGGTTACGTGATCCATGAATGCTGATGGGTAGGTGATGGCAGCAATCTGATAGGAAAGGCTTTTTCAGTCCGAAGCTGTACGGGGAAGAAACGAGCTGAGGAAGGTTGTGGTGCAGGTGCGTGGACAAGAAACTTTAAGTATATGGCTGGTGCGTTGTAATATACGTGCAAGGGGTACAATGCACTGTGCATCGGCAAGCGAAACTTAAAAGAGCTCATGAAATAAACAGGTGACGACACAAAATACTGTGTAATCCTGATTCACGTTTCAATGTTGATATGGTGATATAATATACGAATATGAATAATGAACGACTCGTGTAGCGCGATTCCGTGCGGCTTTGATGACGTTACTAAGATAGACTCGATGCCGGCTCCAGATAGAGGATGCGTATTCTAGCTTTCGTCTAACGAGCGATTTGTAGGCAAGTTGATTTACATGTTGGGAAGTGGACGCTAGGTGACACTTCAGGAACCCGAGTGTTCTACTTGCCAATGCTGTAATGTTGCTAATATGCGTACTCCATGAGAAATCGCTACAAAGGGTGACACCGAAATACTTTTAGGATTCCACTAGAATAACAGGAATGTTAGCGATAGCATAGGATAATACATGAGGGTCGCTGCGGCGGATATTTATATTAACTGGATGGGTATTAACCAGACATAACTGCATATAGGTCTGGAACTTGAGGGAGTTTCGAGCGGCTCTCCGTCGAAATGTAATCTATACTGCTGTTCAACCTCAATCTGAGCGCAGGGGACGCTAGGAGCCATCCCAGCGAATCCAGCGTGAAGAGAGTGTCATGTGACCTTGAGCTCCATGCGTCGCTCTGCCCAACCGGCAGGTCACGCGATTTTCTCCGGGTGCTGGATCGGCTGGGATAGCTCGTGACGTCCAGTGCGATTGGACTGAAGGCGGAACGGAGTATAGTTAAATCTAATAAATGTATGTCTCTCGAATTGTTATTGTTTCTTCTACATATAAGATCTAAACTTTGTGGCTATAAAAAAAAAAAAAGAACGCCCGCACTTTTCGCTTTCACCGCGTTTGACAAGAACAACTTGAGGGAAAGCCGCCTCATTCTGACCTCAATATTAATGAAGCCCTGAATAAGATAATTTTCTCCTTTCTTTCCTCTTCGTCATCGATTGCTCAGAATAGGGCTCCGCTTAAAATGCATACCGAAACTCATCGAAAAGTTGTTCAGCTGCCACAATTGCATTTATTTTAAATTAAGTACGTAACTTTACACAGTCGTAGCTAGCTACAATGAAATTGCTTGGAAGTGAAGGTCACTGTTCTTAATACGCAATATTTCAACAGATGTTCCTTTTCACCTATCAATATTTTTACGTGTTACTAGATAATGTTTATAAATATGGCCTTATGCGAGAAACAAATTATGAAAATCAAAATAAGTCATGTTTATATGAGGATACCAATAGTGATGCGAATAGAAGCCCCACTTAACGCAGTTTATACACCTGCTGCATCATAGGTGACAATTTTATATTGGCCGTCACAGTTTTGACAACTACTGGTAGGTGCTTACTTTCAAACAGTTCCGGAGGAAATAACTAAACAGTATGCTCCACAAGTACTTGCTTTACAAAATTTAATCCTAGTATGTGAATTTAGCCACATCTATATTTAGGTTTTAAATGTCATGAATATAAGTTTAAGTTGGGCACAGTTATTTAGGAGCTTGTCGTTAAACACAATTAATAATAATAATTTTATTGACAGTCTTGAGATACAAATCAGTGGTAACAGGTGCGTCAAAGCCTGTAATGGCTTGTGGGACGTGACCCGGCAACAGCGTAAAAGAAAAACAACATAGGAATTCGGAATATAAACATGCATGACTACAACAACAACAAAAACTACAACTCACATCGAATGCACAAAAAAAAAACACGTAAACATTTCTACACTGGCAACGCAGCAGAAAAGAGCCAATATAATAAAACGCGGTAGCACAGTAACGATGCCTAACAGTTAGTACTCAAAAATTTTTTTAACTGTTGTTTTGAGTTTATATTACGAAGTGGTACTGTCAATTTGTTAAATATATCAGGAACATAAAATGACCGCTTTTTTTTTCCATATTTAGTGTATACTCTGGGGATCGCAAAATGTTCGCTGTCCCTCAGTGAACGCCGAGTTGTACGTGAAATTTTAAAAGGACTATTCCAGTAATATTTTTCTATGACACATCTCTCGAAGAGTGCTGCAAAACGAGGGAGATGAAGAAAAGGGAAGAGATTTTCAGATGGGCTGTTGGTACCGTATGCTACAGCTTTCAAATTCTTTTTGAAATGCTGTCAATTTTGTTTTTCCAAGCCAAGGAACAGTTAGCATGAAGAGTAATACCGTAGCGCAGAACACCATATGCCAGAGCATTTGCTACCATTTTTCGGACTGTGAAAGGCAAAAACATTTTTGTTGAATAAAGCAAACATGAAACACTACGTAGTTTTTTAGCAACATGACGAAGATGGGAATTCCAGGAAAGATCACTATCAATTATAATGCAATTAAATGCAAAGGTGCAAGCGAGCTGGACAAGAATGACGAACGTAATCCCTGGAGAAGGGGAACAAGAGGGACAAAGGACAAACATAAATCTCCAAACACAGCTAGGTGACTGGTGAGCGACCGAAAAAATCCGCCTGGTCCGGGTATCGAACCCGGGACCTCTCCATTACAAGTGGAGCGCTCTACCAACTGAGCTAACCAGGGGTTAGACGTCAGTCCCCTGACGTCTAACCCCTGGTTAGCTCAGTTGGTAGACGTCAGTCCCCTGACGTCTAACCCCTGGTTAGCTCAGTTGGTAGAGCGCTCCACTTGTAATGGAGAGGTCCCGGGTTCGATACCCGGACCAGGCGGATTTTTTCGGTCGCTCACCAGTCACTTAGCTGTGTTTGGAGATTTATGTTTGTCCTTTGTCCCTCTTGTTCCCCTTCTCCAAGGATTACTTTCGTCATTCTTGTCCAGCTCGCTTGCACCTTTGCATTTAATTGCATTATAACAATAACTTTAAATTGCAAGCTTCACCCTCGTTGGTGTTCGACTGGTGGCAGCTGATAAAACCCGTTTGCTCTACTGACGTCTAACCCCTGGTTAGCTCAGTTGGTAGAGCGCTCCACTTGTAATGGAGAGGTCCCGGGTTCGATACCCGGACCAGGTGGATTTTTTCGGTCGCTCACCAGTCACCTAGCTGTGTTTGGAGATTTATGTTTGTCCTTTGTCCCTCTTGTTCCCCTTCTCCAGGGATTACTTTCATCACTATCAAACAGTATTCCCAAATACTTGGTTGTGCTAACATAGTTTTTGGGTATACATGTACAATCAACACAGTTCGATGAATGTAGAAGAAAAGGAGTATCAAGAACCTTGCGTTTAAGGGGACTACAGAAACACACAAGTTTTGTTTTATCTGTGTTTACTTTTATAAAGTTAAAATTGAACCAGTCCATCAACCGTGTAGCGTTTGTATGTAACGCAGTCATCGCACTGGTACAATTTAAGTGACGCGATACCAAAAAAGTATCATCGGCGTACTGATACAGTTCACATCCCAACACCGCCTTTGCTTGATCAATGAGATACAGGTTAAAAAGTAACGGTGCTAAGACGGAGCCTTGCGGTACGCCCGATTTTAAAGTGACATATGTGCTTCTAGTGTTACAAATAAAAACTTGTTCAGTTCTCTTTGACAAAAAGCTGCTGAGTAACGAAAAAAAGGGTCCACAAAAACCGTAGTCAAATAGTTTCTTCAATAGAATTTTGTGACAGATAGAGTCAAAAGATTTTGATATGTCTAAAAACAATGCGCAAGGAAATTTGTGGTTATCAAATGAGGCGTACAACGTATCAACAAGATCCTCAAGTAAGGAATCGGTGCCACGCCCTGCAGTAAAACCGTATTGTCGTTCTGACAACAGATTAAACTTATCTAGAAATGAGGTCATTGTTTTTAGTAAATGTTTTTCAAGTATTAGTGCTAAACACGGAAGGATAGATATTGGTCTGTAGCTTGCAACGTCATTGCGCTTACCTCCCTTGTAAAGCGGCCTTACAATAGCGGCTTTAAGACAGTCTGGAATAACCCCAGATTTTATAATTCCATTGAATATATACAGCAGTGCATTGCCCAGAGTATCAAAATTGCTAAGCAAATCACACAAGCGAATATTATCAGCCCCTGGGGCCTTATTAAGTTTAAAAGATGATATGAGAATACAAAGATCTTGCAGAGTCATTTCAGGCAAATGCGCAGAACATTTAAAAGAAGGGTCTAGGTTCGAGGGCACTGCATCGTCATCGCGCGAGCTATCAGACACCGAAGCGAAAAAACAGTTAAAACTTTCGGCGATTGATTTTGAGTCTGATCCAAAATTTCGAATAGTCCCGTCATCGAGAGACAACTTAGAAGCGCAACCCTTGACCTCATTCACCAGAGACCACGTCCTGGCCCCGTCAAAACGTGACTGATAAAATTTATCGTGCATGTGTTTACGTTTTCGCGACCGAACAATTGCATTGACTTGGTTTCTTTTACTTTGATGAGCTACTTTGAAGTCCTTATTTCCCGAATAACGACGGCAGCGTGCCCACAGGACATCCTTTTCTTTTATAATCGAAAGAGTGTCTAAATAAATATTACTGAAATATTGTGGATTACCCTTCTAGTTAACCAGTTTCCTCCACTGTTTAAACCCGTACCTAATATGAAAACCTCGATAATTCGTGTCAAAATGAAACAAAATTATGTCTTTTTTTCTACAGGTGTAATTCAATGCAAATTTTATCTATGGGCCTCACTTGCCTTTTTGCCAGGTCTAAATTTAGAAAACGCTCTTTATTCATATCCCAATATCATCGTGACTGCCCTGGAATGACAGCTTCTTAGTTGTAAAGAAACTAGAATAATGGATTTCGCTTTATTGGAAAACAGGTAGGCCATGACCGTTCCAAAAGTGCGGAATTTGATATAGTGGGTAGTACCTGAACGCTGCCACCAAGGAAGTGGAACATTCATTATTAACATGTCATAAAAACTGGATATATTCACTGCGTAACCACATTACCTCACATTAGTTATTCCGAAATATTCAACAACGAAAGTACTATCAAAATTATTGACTTCAAGATGACTCAGGTTCTGTGAAAATAGGCATCAAAAAACCATAGTATGAGGTAAACACACTTCCAGTAAAATAATTAGAAGTCCACGCATTTAGATTTTGTCACAATATGCTCGTAATGCTTACGTAATCGTACCTTTCCTAAGCTTGATAATATTTCCATCTATGGAAGTATTCAAGGAACGCTATATTATTAGTCGTTGTTCGTCGGGCATGTTCATAGCCAGTTGTCATTTTTCGCCATGCAATAACGATCCGACTTGGGAACAATGCACGTTGAATCTGCATAGCCGTGCATGCCTTTAAATCGAGGAGTTAATTCGTTGTAGCCTTTAAATGAGATATGAAAATAATCCTTGGAGAATGGGAACTAGGGGAACAAAGAACAAACACAAATCTCCAACACAGCAAGGTGACTGCGCGCGACCGAAAAAATCCGCCTGGTCCTGGTATCAAACCAGTCACCTAGATGTGTTTGAAGATTAGCGTTTGTCATGTGTCTCTCTTGCTCCCCTTCTCCAGGGAGTATTTTCGTCATTCTTGACCAGCTCGCTTGCCCCTTGCATTTGTTGTATTATCATATAAATGGGAGGTTTTCGCAACTCCAGCAAAACGGACGGCTCCCAGTGGAAAAGCACTGGAATGAACAAAACAGGACCTCTCATGATTTCGCCTCGTCCATTGTTGCTTCAGTGATTACATCTTATTGGCGGTTGGCACGACGAAACAGTTGTTCTGGTGACCTTTTTGTTACTGTCGTATGAGCATATTACCAAGGAAACGCAACTTACGCTACCGCGTAAACCGGGCGTACGTTTATCAACGTTCATCAGCACAGCAGTGCTTTCATTTCTTCCCCGAAGAAAGTCAAGCTTCTGAAAGCTTGGTTACGTCAACACATAGCCGCCGGTTTGAAATGTATTTAATATAAATTGGGGCAAACCGTTTTGAGCATAATATTTTCCTTCTGAAACCTGAGCGTTGTGCGTTGAGCTGGCACATGGCACGGCACAACCAGTTTATTGGAGAATTTTATGGGTAGATCCGGATCGGTTTTCGAAATCTGCGAGTTGGAAGAAAAACCGTTCCGCGGCACTCGCTCCAAATCAACGAACGGAAGATAGAGTCGCATTTGTGAAGCGATTTGCCGGGAACCGTTTGTCGTTCAAAATGGTCGCTGCTTGAATTTGCCTAAGCCTAAACTTGACGAGCTGAATAAGACCTCCGATGACCAATCAATAATGTTGCTGTTCGCCAGCAGAAGAAATACCCGACATAAGTCGAGCACCGAAACACGGGGTCCATGTCACGAATAAACTAGTATAGAATAGAACCGCGTTCGCCAACCGGGAACGGCGGGGCACGCAATGATTGCCATCGTAGGAGCTCAGATCGCTGATAAGACATTAATAAACAAATGGAGGAAGCAAACCATCACTTGCACGGTCCCTGCCTAGTTTGTCTTTGGTTTATTGCGCACGAAGACACCGGCGTTTCACAGTGTACAAAGGTAAACAATCAGTTGCTGCAAAATGAGCACGCCTACCCTTGCGTTTGCTTCGAGCTTGGATTTTCTGTCGTCCTCTTTTTCGTTCTTCCCCTCGGGATCACAGACGTTAGGTTTCACAATTTGCCTCGTTGCAGTCCCGGTTCTGCACCCCCTAAGTCATGCGAGGCACCAGCGTACGAGACGCATTGCACACACCGCACGCACTGCCCGTCCCCACCCGCGTGAACAACCGACAGACCGGACGCGCTGCTGCCGACTTCCGGGGAGATCTCCCGAAGTTGACGGAGCGGTTGTGGCACGGTCAAAAGCGCTCCACGGTACTTGCGCTCTGACAGAAATCTGTGAGCGGAAGATGACCCTCTTGAACCAGAACTGCGAGTGGAGAAGGCGCGTTCCAAAAGAGGCGCTTTCGAAGAGCCACAGATCCGCGCGTGGAATTCACTGTAAGACCGTTATATTTGCCCTCCGATAGTTGCGCCCCAATAGGTCGCTCCAGTCGTGAACAGTCACTCAAAAGGGCAGAGCGTGGCGAGTCTTGTGCATCTTATCATGGCTCCACAGCCAATAGGCCACTTTGAAAACTCCCTCCATGCAACACTGCGCGCGTTGCACGCTGGGAACCAGTTGGCCACGGAGCGGAGTGGAATCGTATTGGTTTCGATTAGACAGCCGCTGTCTGTACTCCTGCAGTCGTGCACGTGAACTTCCAAGCCTGCATAACTTTTCGTCACGCGCATGCAAACGTGCTTGCAGGACAGTGGCAGGATCAGAGACGTTGCAATCTATCTTTGTTTATTTAGCTACCTTTGCCCAAAATCCGGCAGATCAGAAACCACAAAAATGTTGCCAAGGTTTCTTGCTTGCTTTTTCACTGAAACTGTTTAGGGCTAATGTTGCGTGGATTTTTCGTGTGCAGTGACTAAACACTTTACGCTCGCACCACTGTACGCGCCGCACGCGTAGGCCTTCCATGTATAAAAGATTCGAGGTAAATAACCAAAATAAAGCGTTGACGAACGCGTATGCAAGGTGCCATTTGTTTTATGATTATGCTTTAGAACGGTTACTGCTGCAGACGCCGGTACGGGCGGCGCGTGAAACACAATTTCCTGCATTCTCCTTGATGCTTGGGTCATTGAGCAATATGTCTATTTAGTATATTAGTTATCAATAGGCCCCATTTTCAAGATCAGTAGTCTCTCGGGTAGACAATAAAAGTTTCTCAACGATTTGCCTTTGTGCGACCCGCGTCAGCCTAAGCTGGCACCGCCCTCTCTTTGTCGTCGTTCCAAACGCCTGAGTGCCTAGTTTCCTCTCCTTCCGCTCTTCCGGGATGGCGTTCCTGTCGCGAGTGTCTACTTTCCGCCGGCTCCTCGGGGCGGGTCTGTGTCGTGTGCTAAACCACTTCGCTGGTCAGGCACGTTCACAGAGTAGAATGGATCATGATTTTTTTTGTATCTCTCGGCAACGCCTAAAGGATTGTACACTTGTAGGAAGTCGATGCAATGAGAACGCAAGCAGAGGGTTCCGTCACTTCACGATCATCAGAAAAAATCTGAAACTGAAACCAAAACTAAGTGGCCAACTGCTACCCAGACTTCATTTCGTGCTACCGTGACACCAAGGGCGCATCAATTCTGGAAAAGATCTATTGGGTGGCGGCACCAGCCAGTTTGAACGTCCAAGGAAGAGTCATACAAGCGTTAATATAATAAGACACGCCCGCCCGTTCTTAGGTTGTCAGTGACTATAATTCCGAACGTCCGCTATGAGCAACGTCCAGCAATACGGCGTCCCTCGAATAGCCCGTATATTCTTGCCTATCTTTCAACAAAAGAATCTCGTTGTATGAGCACCGTTCCCGTATTATTCTGGAAACAATGAAACTGAAATGGGACTAATATGTGATTTCTGACAACAATCGGAACAAGAAAAGACGCGCGCGAGCAACGAAACCAAGGCGGTCCCCAGCCGGGCTGCGGGCAGACGAACGAGTTGCCGATTTAGCGTGGCTATCGATTGCCCTCCCTCTAACCATTAGTTTCAGGTTACCTGCGGCGAGCTCTATTTATCATCGATACTGTGTCGGCCTGTCATTACTCCCCCCCAAGAGAAGAATGTTCTTCTGTCTCCAGGCTCGCCGGGCTTGGCAGTCGGCATCATTAGTCGCGTCTCGGACGCGTCCATCATTCGGCGTCCGTACTACATCATCGCCCTCTCCGGTGGCCTACTTGCAATGGCTACGCAGCTGCAATTCTTTTCGGTCGCGGAATGCTAAGTTTGTTCCCTTGCTAGCCATTTCTTAGCCTGCGTCGTTGCCTCCACTCGCTTCAACGATGACGGCGTTCCTTAAGACGTCCTCTCGGCGATTTCTAATTGAATGCTCTGACATGACTATGTAGAGTATATGGTGCCCACAATGGATCCTAGCGTGATGAAACAAACCGGAAGCATCGGCGGCAAAATGCACCCCCTAATTGCACCTTCGGTGAAAGTTTGAACTTCTTAAGTGCAGGTTTCAATTTTAGTCAGTTAGTTGTACAGCGTTAGGATTCACTGTCGAGAACCTATGTTGTTCGTGGCAGAAATGCGAGAATATACAATGGAAGCGGCACATTACTTCTCTGAGCATAATGAGATGTCGCAGTAGATAGTTCGTGGTTTATAAAGCTTCGGTACTCTCTCTATTAAGTTTGAGTGGCACGGGCTGATCTACCCAAACTCGCAGAAGGTTGGTATACAGTGGTCGTTTCGGTAGACTGCTCTTTTTGATTCGTTTAAATATCTCCCTTGGTACCTTTCTTAGGGAGCGCGCTTAAATGACTTAATGGTTCGGGTTTGGTTTTAAGTTTAAAAAAACTGGCTAGGTGGCGATAGCTTCCACCCAATTTAAAGTGTTCAGCAGTATTCATTCCTCCATCCATTCATTGTTACTGAACTCACATTATCACGACAGTCTGTGAAGTGGCGAGTTTAAATGAAGGTTGTGTTACTGGAATCGATTCGTACGTAGGTGTAATGAGTGTAAAAATACTGATTGCGGTATAGAAATTTATCGCGCGATCATTGACTGCTGTTTCCTGCGGTATCGTGAGGTATATTTTTTCTATGCAAAAATATTTGCCATTTGTCTTCCCACGCCCTCTAGCAACTTGACGGTATTTGGAACATTGCGCTCATCTTGATTACAGTCTAGCTTTGAAGGTGTTGCATAGTAACTCCAAGCTACCTTTAGAACTTGAAGGTGGCATTGGTGCAGTCGCGACGTTGTTGAATAAACCAAACTGAGTATGCCCCCCCCCCCCCCCCCAACGCCGAAAAAAGCCCTTCTTATTGCAGTCTATAAAGTATACAACTACACTTTTTATTGCTTCCGTTTTTGTACTTTCTCTCAAAACTCTAGGAATATTCAATCGCTACAATCTACAGAAAAGGCGCGGCGAAAGACAAGACTGAAAATATGTTAGACCTAAAAAATAAAAAAACAGTCACCTCTGTGACACTCACAATGACGTTTCACGTGATTACGGCATCCTCAGTGTCAAATTACAGAATGTCGTTTTCAGGTCAATACATATTTTAAGCCTTGCCACACGCAAAGTTCTTACCGTAGACTGCAGAAATTGGCTCTGCCAAGCGCTATGCGAGAATGTGGACGCCCTGGATTTCTTTTATAAAGTGTAGTATTGCACAGAGAGGCAGTTCAGGAGAGCGCTGAATACCGGTACTTATGGGAGAAGAGCAACTCCCGCCCGGGAAGCATACAAGGTTAACGAGGCAAAGTTAGACGACGGACGCCGAGGAAAGACCAAAGACGTCAGAGATAAACAAGAACGCGCCCAAAGTCAGATTGCTGCCGTGAGCCACGCTGCGTCGCGTGAACGTAGCAGTAAATCCCGGCCGGCAGCCTCCACTCGACTATTGATCACGAGCAGCCGGGAATACAAATGTGATTATTACTTTCCGCTCTTTTTTAATACTCTCCTTCGGGCTTTCAACCTAATTATACACGGGTACGAGTAGACGTGATCGCGGCGCGCGCATTCGAAGACGTGTTCCGCTAACGCGTCGTTCCGCTGCACGCCGGCAGAGCGTGATCTTTAAGCCCACAGGGCCTATAATCTCGTTTGCGCGAATTATTGAAACGCGGCAAACCTGGCCAAACTCAATTTGCACTCGTTAGACGCGCAGGACCTCGCGTCCACCAGCCTTGGGCCGCGCAAGAAAAGAAGTCATCCGTTCGGCGGGAGCCGCTAAAGACCGTACACGTTCAAGCAACGTCGGGACGGCGTTCATCAGCAGGGGTACCGAAGCTGTAGTTGCGCGCTTTTGCTTGCAAGTTTTCGCCAGAGGGATTTACCTCTTTGATGGTGCTCAAATGGCTTCTCTAACTCTGCCCTGGTCTCCGTATCCGATTATAGAAATAACAATATTACGCGTACTATTATTTGCGCTTATTTGTTTTCACAAACAGGAAAACATATGAAAATCAAGGGATACAAAAGAAAAAAGAACTTTTTCCTAGTTTCTCAAGTTTGCTCGAGCGTCAACGGCTAATGCAAGTTTGAATACCGTTGATGTTAACATGTGAGTGACTATAAGACAACGTAAGAACGAAACAATAAATCGGGATAACCTAACACATTGAACAAATTAACAACACCAAACTCCGCCTAAAAAAAAACCTCAGCGATTATTACGAAGAATTAAAGCCAAACATCGGGTGTGAGTGCATTCTTGGACAATGTGAGCTCATATAGCCGTTTGTAGTCATGATTTTTCAGGTTTTTGAAAAAACAACATGCTAAAGAAAGGGAGCTTCACGTCGCGATTTGAAGCGGCCCAGTCACGCAAAGAATGTGTTAGCCGGCGCCGCTACCTCCCGCGGAGATATAACCAAGTCAGCATCATGCGCGTATAGGCTGCAGCAAAAAAGTTGAACAACTTGTTTTTCGTAAAACATCGCTTTGGAAAAACGAATGTTTACCAGAGTAAGAGGATAACCGGCGCCAGATGCTGACAACGCCAATCATGCAAAGCCAATAGCTAAACGGCACAGCAATCTTCGGTGTTGTGTGCTTGTGCTATTGCCGAGTAAAGCAATAAAATACATCGACTGCGCCTTTTCTTGTCTCTACTATTTGGCGTGTTATTGTCCGCGTATTTTTCATCTTTCACTCTGCAGTGACGGATGGTTAAACGCTCTATAGACCCTCGCTGTTTAGGCAGCGTGAGCTTGGTTTACCACGGTATGGCAACTCCAGTTCAAGCCATAAATTAGACATCTAGCCAATTGTGCGGGTCTATTGACATTGCAAGCTTGTCGTGCATCACGCAGTAGGGATACACTTCCGAAAGCCGGCACGGTGGCCGTAGAGATCTAAACAGCTAGGCAATGGTGGGGATTAATCCGAGGCTTCTTGAGTTCTGTATCATGTGCTTCCGCTCTACGTCCTCCGAGCTACAAAGCCTTAAAACCCCGACTTACTGATTCCTCTAAGTGCATCCCGGAACACACGAAAAGACGCGCTGAGTCACAGTGGCACTGTACCCTTGTCCCACTTCCTTTCTAGCTCTAGCTCGCCCTTGAGTTATTGGGCGGGGCTGCTGGTACTTCTTGGTCAGCGCTCGGTGCCTTCAGTTTTCGTTGTACGATACTTCAATATCACGTTGCATTGCGCTGCAAATCTCGCTGCTTCATATTACAGCATCATGTCAGACACAACAAGCGCCGGATTAGCTCGAATGTCTACGAATTGTTTAGGCTATTTGTTTTCCCATAAACAGATGTCTGTATTAAAACAGTAACTAACTTCCTCGCTTGCTAGAGATGCTTTTAGCAGCGCAGTATAACTGCGGTGTCTAGAACGTGTCTCCGACTGGTGTTTTTATCCCGTAAAAAGAAATGGTCTCTCGATTTTTGTTTGATTACGTCATAAAAGTGTCATGCTGTCGCCGGCCGCAATCCTGGCGGTGTCACAGTGGTGGTGGTAGACGTGGCGGACGCCTGTTCTGATGCAGGTCGCTCTCCAGCTTACTGGCCCGCGGCGCGGAAGCTTTGACTTCCAAGAGTTGGGACTCCGCGGCAACAGCCGCAATTATGTTCGCTGGTATTTTTTTTTCGGGGACTTGTGAAACAAACCGCTAGAAACGAGACATGCGACAACAGGACAGGCCGGCTTCTGTGTCGTGATTAGTTGCCACTTCGTGGCCACTTTTGATGTATGAGCGGAATGGGACACTAAGCACGCCAGTCGCAGACGCGTTGCAGGCACACTAGTAAGCTAGATATCCAACGAATTTCATGCGCGAGGGGTCGTTCGACAGCGGGTCAACGCACGACAACTCGGAATCACGACCGGGCGGAGATCGGGCCCGGATCTGCGAATGGGGCAGTGAGAATTCTCAATACCCGTACTGCGATCCGTGGCCTTCGAACACATCTCTGGCACAGCTCACTCGAGCTCTGTGTTTCTGAATGGCATTAAGTTCTGGAGGGTTTATTATAATACCGATTAATACGAGCTTTTGCAATCAAAATTCAACGTGTCCGCTTATTTCAGTTAGTGCCGAGTATAATTTATTACAACTATTTTTTACCTCAACTATCTTTCAATGCTCGCTGCCAGATTAAGGAACACACGGCGCGGCTTATCAAGATGACGCTCCTTTCTTCGTGCTCGGGTGATCTTGTCGGCTAATCTTGGAACCCCATTGGCTAAGGAGCAACAATATTATTTGGAGGACGTTTAAGCTTCGCCTTTAAGAGTGGAACGCGAAAGCGCTATCGGGCCTCGTTAGTGTCGCCTTTTCATTCGCCGCGAAAGCGTGTCTTACGTGGCCTAGACAGTAGCCTGTCTGACTCGCAACCGAAGGGTTGTGGTCCCAATACCGCCTATAATTATTCGCATTGTTCTTTAAGGCAAATAAATTACTTTATAAAGTGAAACAGTTTGAGACATGTGGCGACCTTTAATTCGCATTACCATGTCGTGCCTTAATCAGTTTCATTCCACGAGCGACGTCACGCTTCACGTGAGCATTGTGGGTTAGAAATTCCCTCGCCAGGTCATATGGCTGCCACGTCATGACCCCATCGACCAATCCGGATTTTCCCGTGAAGCCACCGGCTCCGAATTTTCTGCGACACGAGCTCCTTAACTCTGTCGCGTTAAAAGGCTCGGGGACTCGCCACTACGCTCGTTTCTTTCGCAACTCCAGGGCGCCGCTCGCCCTCTCGCGGACAACCGAAGAACCAGAGGAGCGGGGACAGTGGAGGTGGCGCGGAGAAGATGGCGAGGACTGTCGGCTTTGGTGCCTTTGTGCTGCTATATTACCGCATGATTCTGATCGACGTGTTCGGGCGTGAAGCAGTTTTAACTAAAAAATGAAAGCCGTTTACAACTCCATGTAACGCCGAATTAGAGAGGAGCTCTTAAGGAGGAATGAGTAGTGAAGGGTACTGAGGGGGGAGGAGGAGGGAAGGGTATTGAAGGGAGGATAGACCCCTCCTCCTTCTCATCCTCCTCCACTCATTCTTGAATATGCTCCGGGGGGTCACCTGACCTCGGGGGAGGGGGGTCACGTGGCCTCGGGGGAAGGGGGGGGGCGGGAGGGGGGGGTCACGTGACCCGGGGAGGGGGAGTCACGTGACCTCGGGGGAGTGGGTCGCGTGACCCTGGGGGAGGGGTCACGTGACCTTGGGGGGTCACGTGACCTTGGGGGGGTCACGCGACCTCTGGGGGGTCACGTGACCTTGGGGGTCACGTGACCTTGGGGTGACCTTGGGGGTGATCTTGGGGGTCCCGTGACCTCGCGGTTACGCCGACGGCGACGGCGACGCCGCTCAAGCCGGAAACGGGCCCCTAAAAGCTGCGCTCTAAAACAAGAGCGCGTTAAAATAGGAATTCTTGTGTTCCGCCTCACAACAGCGTTGCATGAAAGAACCGGGATATCTAATTTCCATAGAGACGTTTCGCATATCGCATACGCTGCGGATTACTGGTCTTGCGGTCGCCAGCTCAATTTGTGCTCAACGTGACGGCGAACGCTCCCTCTTGTAATCTGCAAAATTTGAACAAATTATTCCCTGCAGTAGACTACGAAAAATCTATATTTTGCCCCGGGAAGGAAAAAAACTGTTCGCTCAACAGTATGTTCAGTCAGAGACATCGGGAATCGGTTCAGGCGTTCAGGCCGTTACAAGGAGCCTGACCATTTGCTCTAAGCACTTTGAAGAGACACAATACGCGTAGTTACTTTCAGGTGATGGCAAAGACAAATATAAAACTGCTCGAAGCGTTTTAAGCGCGTCTGCTCTAGCCAGCCGTTCGTGACGAGAGCTTTTAACGGGCCATTTTGGCGAGGCGGTTCGTAACGTTTCAAATAAAACTGTACACAAATGTAAGGTATATTAAAATATCTCGTTTTGACAGAACAATAAATAAAACTCCTAAACACGCTAATCTTAATACGCAGTTTTAGTATAGCGTTGCCGCAGGCTGACGTGAGCCCGGCAACGCTCCTGGCGCGCGCCGAAAATTATGCTTGAACGGCGCAGTGCGATCTTCCGGTTGCAATGCTGCACAGTGCGGTAGTCTGCGGTCACGCTACCCTAAAACTCCCTATCAATAATCATAGCGCATTATGATCACGGGTTGCAGTACACTAAAACCGTGACTCTGAGCAGCGAATTGTGAGCGTGCGACACTAAGACATTAATACTGTGGACGTTGCTTTTCCGGAGCTTGACGGTTTTCCTTCGCGGCTAACTTTATAGAGCACTATTGGCCAGACAGAGCGTAAATACCAAGATATCTTCAGCACACTGAAAAATATTATGACATCAAAGCTCGATCCGTAGGTTGATAGTTTCCGCAACTTTTAAATATCAGCATGCTCGTTTTTCGAACGCACATTAACACCTCCGTCACCTGTAATATGCTTCTGCCCTGACGGCTTCGCATTTTAGACAAATATGTTGTTTTAGATCACTGAGCAGCTTCAGTGAGCAGGCGCACGGGAAATCATGGGGAATCTATCCCCGACTCTTCCGCCATCTTGGTACCACCTTCCCGCCACCTATAGGGCGTTGGAGTTGCGAATAGGGGGGAAGGGATCCCTTTATTCAAGCCGGAAACCGGCGTCACCTCCTCGAAGCGTGCTTCACTGCGACGTGAGTGTTTATGTGGAGAAGTCAACGCATGAGCGTTCTTTTGCTTACCGTTCTCGGATTATATTTCAAATTCGAGAGCATTTATTTCGGCACACCACTCAGGAAACTTCGAATTGGTAACACGAAACAAATTCACACGCGGCGAAGTATCATACATTATTAATTTCGGAAGTAAGGTGAAAATTTCGAACGTCCTTCAAGAGGAATCGAACCCACTAGACCCCAGGATTCTGAGTCCGACTTGAGCCACTGCGCCGATTCGGTGAACTTGCGCGATGGTGATTATTAATGCGAAAGCATTCACTAACTTATAGAGAGAACTGACGTCGTCAGCTTTGAAACCACGCCAAACGTTGGCCAAACGGCACGTAAAATCCCCTTTCCCAAGTGGAGTCGATTTCTGATGGATTATGCTCCCATTGGCTGGCGCGCGTCATCAAGGAACGAGGCTCCCATTGGCTCTTGTGCGGCGTAGTTGCAAAAAAGACAAGAAAAAAGAAACAGCACAGAAGCCCTCTTCTTGGCGGCGCGGCGCACGCAGCGGCACATCCGCTGGTAAGAAGAGGGAGCGGTGGTAGCACAGCCAGAGCCCGTCCGGGCAAACTCCAGAGGGGCCGCACGGCCAAGCTCAGCGTGGCGTGGCCACTTCACGTTAGCGCGCGCTCGGCCGTCCGCCGGCGAAACGTGGCCGTCCACGCCATTAGGCCGCAGACGAACTAAGCAGAAGAGCGACATTCATGTTTCGCGTTCACAACTCATAGAAAGTGTTTAGGTGTCCTCTGACTTTCTTTTTTACTTTTAATTATGAGGATATAGCACGAAAGATTTTTAGTTTTTGTATTTCAATTACGAGGAGTAATCTTGGTGATTAATTCAGTTACCTTCCGAGGAACTTAAACTACTTGGAGCACTTCTCGCCTCTTTTTGTTGAGCTTTCTTATTGTGTCTACAACAAGTTCATGAACAAATAAAACAAACGTGCGTCCTTTACTTCACAAAAACAGTCTTTAAAATAAACAAAATGATATCTTATCTCAGACTGACAACATTGCACTACTGCCGGGATAGCAAGAACGGGAAAACATTTAAGGGAGTAAAGAATATGTAAATTGGATACCGATTGTTGCATTCTCCTTAAATTGCGGCCTCTTTGAATCGAATACAACTCTGAGATGTAGATATATAGGTTAGAGACCTACACATCTACGCTTTCGATTAAGCCAAAAATATTTGAAAGAATATCTTCACCCATCCCTTGTCTCCAATTATTCTCAGTAGGGATAGATTTTAAAAAGGGGTGTAGTACTTTTATCTCTCGAATAAGGTGTCGTGGAATCGCCTAGAGAGTCGTTCAGGACGTTATATGCAAAATCAGATAACCCACATTTTATTCATTTTTTATCTTTTTTTTTGGGGGGGGGGGGGGAAGGGGGGGGGGGGGGCGGGGGGGGCACGTATTGCCACGTGCATAACGAATTTGGCAACACATGCGGCTGCCACACGAATGATGGAGGTGAAATACCGCTCGGCATCGTTCTTCCTTCGAAATTTTTTTTTTTTTTTTGTTTATGTTCTAGCTTATTATTGATTGTCATCACGTGCTCTGGGTCAGAACCTTTCCGGAAGAACCGAGTGTATAAATGCAACTGTCATTCGCTGTTTTTTTTATGAGATTATGCCCCCACCTTGCGCACTTTCATACCGAAAGCAAAAGTCACTGTCTTAAACAACTCGCGCACTGTGCTCGAGCTCAAAAACCATAGAGTTACGTCGTTGATTTCTTTCTTTTGGTGTAATTGAGCTATATTTAATATATGTCCGGACCGGGCCGCAGAATCAATAGTAACGGTGAAATTGTGTGCACAGAACTGATAGAAAAAAATATTGGCAGGAAGGAGGGAGTTGTTTTCTCGGGGTTTTTATATATACTTCGGAAATCTTAAGTATTACAGCAAATAAAAATAAAATAAAAAATAACCAAACAAATCAAGCTTTTTTTGTTTAGTGTGATGTAATTTATATCAAGAAAAAAGTTTTGGAGTAAATTGCACTTTACGATGTAAATATATTTACAGTGCATTTTTTCTTTTACGCTGTTTTTAGTGATTGTGCGGATCGAAAAATATTTTTTCGTGTTTCAATAGACTAGTGAAAAACAAATGTATTTTTTTTAGGTAAGCCGTGCCGATTCAGTGGCAGCTATGGTCGGGAGACCAAATTTCTTGCGTCGTACTCCGCGGGTTCATCATTGTCGCTGCCCCACAAAACAGCAACACGTTGAAGAACTATGAAACTTTGTCTCCACAAGACACGACGCATAACGATTGGAGCACTTAATGACGCAGCTGTTCATACTGTCAACCCAGCAGAACCGCACCGCGCCGACTTCAATTTCTACCATTGTACGCGGCGTGGTTTTGTTTCGCTTGCGTTCTCAAAGCCTACCTTCGGTAACGGCCGTGGGGTGACGCGCCGGTCGCGTCCCACGTAAAACCCCTCTATTCTGGAAAAAGTGGCGCCATTCATTACAGTGGAAATGCTCGAGACACGTGCCGCACGCCAATTCTGGGTAGAACATGGCGTCTGAAATCTAGCTCAGTGCTGCACTGTGCCGCCATGATCTTCCGAAGGGCTGCACGTTGCACATGCCTCGTGCATCGACGCACTTTCCGCTACTTTTGAAACATGAAGGGGCTGTAGTCCCACGGAGTCTATACCTCCGTCCGAAAGACAATAAACTGAAGCAAACATATATTTTATGAACTAATCATTGATGCAATATTTATTACAATATAGTTAGCAATTACCCTTCGATAACTATTTGCATGGACACCTTCTGTTCGTGCCACTCGGGCGCTTTAGTGGTCAATGAAGTGAATTCTAGCATTTGGCGAATATTTATATCTTCGGAAAGACTTGCCCGACGTCCAGTCTTAAAAAGTCTTTTATTTTAGCCGTCTCGCACAAGGCGAGAATAAGGCGTCGGCGTATAAACAAAAACAAATCGTAGACAATATTTTCTCTTGCCTCCATTTTCCTCGAATCGTGTTCGGGAGTCTCTAAGTCGACTCCAACGTACCGCTAAGCAAACTGCATCTCTCTGTTGTTATTTTTTTTTTTAGCACAGCGCTGATCCTTGTTTCAAAAGGACTATCTTCCATTAATCTTGGGTTCTGCGACAAGGCTAACAAGATTTCCGACAGTAAGGATTTCTTTTTTTTTATGTCGTTTTTGTTAATCTTTTGGGACTTTTGCACATAGTCATTTATTAAACCAAGGCAAGCTTATTTCTTTATGTATTTTTACTTACCGTTTATTCAATTTTGTGTCCGTTTATTCAGGTGTGTACAATGACGCATCGACGTAGTCTTGCCCTTTTTCACACTGTTGGATATATTTTTGTTGACTTTTATTCGCCAAATGGTCCTCGCTCTACAATGTTTTCTTGCGACAGAATAGAGAGGGTTCGTTATATTTCAAAAATAAAATTTGTCCGCCCGACACTTGCGAGTAAACACTTGGTATACAATATATGTATGCAATGTCAAATATATACTATACATTTAGTATAGTATACTTCATCATAAAAAAAAAATATTTCAAAGGCACAGGCTTAATATAAATTTCTGAAACTTTTTTTCAAATATTTTTCCTACTAATTAAGCGAATGATCTACGTCGGTTCTTTTTTATGACCCAACACCTTGACATTTTTATGCGGTGTCAAAAAGGGACAAAAACGGCCCTATTTTTCGCCGCCATTGGCTGCAGTTATTTTTGTGTTATCTTTGGACGCAGAAGTGCGTATATCTAATATACATATTTATATACGTCAGGTGGTTCACATGCTATTAGCGAAGCAACTTCTATTCATTAATCCCAAAGTGTTTAGCGACAATAACGACGCATACACCCGTGTCCTGGTCTCGCGTGCGTACACGCCACACGCGAGGACAGGAGCTAAATCAGTTCCGTCCCAGCGGAGAATCAAAAAGCGGGAAGCGATATTGGAGTACCCAAAAGTCTATCTCACACCCCCTCATCGCCGCTCAAAGCACACAGCATGGAAGAGGCCATCATTACCGTATAGTTTGCGCAGGAGTGCGCCCCCCCCCCCCCCCCCTTTCCCCGCGATGTCGATCTTTGAAAAAAGAAAAGAAAAAAAGAAGGTATGCGTAAGTTTAGAGTACGAGAAAAACAACACCAAAAGACAATCTTTGTGTTCACCAGAAACACGATATAACGAGTTGAAACAAACCTCACATTCACGGACAAGAGGAGCGAGATAGATATATTAAGCTGGTAGTAAATGAGGGCTCGTTAAAGTAATATCAAGAGAATAAACTCGCTAGCTGTTTTTATTTTCTTTTTTTTTTATCCGAGCCTGCAGGGAATGAGGTAATTAGTGCGCCAACACCTAATCAAGGACAAAAGCGGATCTCGCGCTCCCACCGACTCTGAAAGAAGAAAAAGAGGAAAGAAAAAAAAAGCAGCCGGGTGTTATACCCTCGTTTACATCAAAAGCTCCGGTTCCGGGCCTCATCTAGAGACGATGTTTTGAAGGGAGCAAACTAATGAAGCAAGCGCTGTTTGCCGTTCGAGTGGCCTTATCCCCCCTCCCTCCAAGAAAGTCGCACCGCGTTCAAAGTGAGCTGGGGGATATTAATAGTACGAAGACTGAATACAGGATACCGCGAGCTCAACAGTGACTTATTTAAAGGACGTCGTGTGAAAGATGAAACATGCATAGAGAGGAGCAGCGCACCTCTTTATGAGGCACCGCCAGGTCTAAGTGCGTACAAGATCGTTGGTACCGCTTCAAAAATGTATTTCTTTCTTTTTCTCCACCAATGCAGCACGTAGTTCGTGCCACTACTGGGTCCTTTGTTGTGCAATACCCTTGTACAGGGTGTCCCCCAAAAAAAAATTTACACGTTTTTTTCTTAACCGGAAAAATAAACTAGGCATCGCTGAACCCTCATTCTCCATTCAAAGGTAGCGCTACAGGTCACAACCAAATGCCGAAGTTTCAGCCCGATCCGATACTTTATTCAAAAGTTATAAGTGATTTTCTGAAAATTTCAATGGGAAAATGGCGGCCGACGGAGTTTTCAAATACATGGGGCTCTATGGCGCCAGAAACCGGAAACGGGCGAAAATGCGCTCCATTTTCCCATTGAAATTTTCAGAAAATCACATAACTTTTGAATAAGGCATCGGATCGGGCTGAAACTTTGGCATCTGGTTGCGAACTCTGGCGCTACGTTTGAGCGGAGAATGAGCGTTCGGCGATACCTAGTTAACTTTTGCGGTAACGAAAACCCTGGAAATTCTTTTATAGCGCAGCTCTTAGGCGCCCGTTTCCGGCTTGGGCGGCGTCGCCGTCGGCGTAACCAAGGTCCTCCCAAGGTCATGTGACCCGCAAGGTCACTTGACCCTCAGGTCATGTGACCCCCCAAGGTCACGCGACCCCCAGGTCATGGACCCCCAAGCTCACGTGACACCTCCCAAGGTCACGTGACCCCCCAGGTCACGTGGCCCCCGGAGGTCACGTGGCCCCCGGAGGTCGCGTGGCCCCCGGAGGTAACGTGACTCCCCCCGAGGTCACGTGACTCCCGCCGAGGTCACGTGACCCCCCCGATGACGTCATCGTCACTGATGACGTCACCGGCATCCGCATCGTCATCATTACTGATGACGTCACCGGCATCCGCATTGTCATCGTCATCATCACCGATGACATCATCAGTGACGTCACTGATGACGTCACCGGCATCCGCATCGTCATCGTAATCATCACTGATGACGTCACCGACATCCACATCGTCATCGTCATCATCACTGATGACGTCATCAGTGACGTCACTGATGTCGTCACCGGCATCCGCATCGTCATCGTCACTGATGACGTCACCGACATCCGCATCGTCATCGTCATCATCAATGGTGACGTCATCAGTGACGTCACTAATGACGTCATCGGTATCCGCATCGTCATCGTAACTGACGTCATCAGTGACGTCACTGATGACATCATCGGCATTGTCATGGTCACGTGACTCCCATGTCACGTGACCCCCCTCCGGTCAGGTAACGCCCCCCCCCCCCCCCCCCCAGTACTCGTCCCTCCTCCTCCTGAAGAGCTGCGCTCTAATTCGGCGCTACATGGAGTTGTAAACGGCTTTCACTTTTTCTGAGACCCTGTATATATATATATATATATATATATATATATATATATATATATATATATACATATATATATATATATATATATATATATATATATATATATATATACCGAAGAAAACGCACTCGGGACGGTTATTAGAGTTTTTAAAACATATTATTGGTAAGGTTGGTCAACGTTTCGACAAAGACAGACCTTTTTCGAGGTCTCGCAGAAGGTCTGTCTCAAGCCGAAAAAAGTCTGTCTCAGTCACGAAAGAGACCAACCTTAGGAATAATATGTTTTAAGAACTCCAACAAACCTCTCAAGTGCGTTTTCTTCCGTATATACTTTTCTCTCTCTCTGTATATATATATATATATATATATAATAAGCGCAAAAGGTGCACATGCAACAGTGGAAGCCTTATCGTATATAGCAACTTAGAGCTTAAGAAACTCAGGGCGTGGCGAGCCCCGTGCATCTCATTATCTCCCCGCAGCCAATCAGATTGCGGACTTAGAGATTGGCCAGAGATCAATCACGAAGCAAGAATTGTAAACAATTTTGGCCACGCCCCGCGTTTTTGCAGATGTCAGTGAATATGGCTGTCTGCTTCCTCATTTTGTACTCGGTGAACCCGTACTGGACATATCAACATCCCGGAACTAGGTGCAGTTAGCAGTTTTGGTACTTTTTACGTTTTAAGTGCCAAAACGTACGTCGGGAGATTTGCACATTCTCCGGAATTAAAATCGATCTCCGCCTAATGACGTACGAGTGCGATTATTCTGTTTCGCGAAACCAGGCGTAAACGCGGGTTAATCGAACGCAAGGACGAATAGAGGCGTCCGCACGTATGTCACTGTCCACAAGTTGTTCTCAATGCCATGTTAGACACCGCGAGGCACGATATGCCATTCAATTCCGGGGATGAGTTTTCAAAAACAAATTATATATGCGGCTGGATGAACACGCCGTGAAACTGAAGGTTAGAAGTTAGAGCACAGACTGACGACACGTACTCCAGCATCTGCCCTTTTCCGATTATCCTAAAAGTTTCCGAATATTTAATTCACAAAACACTGTCCATCGACTTCAGCATATCATGGTTTTTGTTGTTTTTTAAACAGGGTAACATTTTAGTAAATCCTCCGAAACAGTCGCGCCCACCAACCGGCAATTTCTTATACTAGACAACACTGAAAACCGCCAAAGTTTGGGTAAAAATCCGGCATATTGTCAACACCGCTGAAGAGTTTCTTCGATGGTCCAGTGGAGAGCGGAGACTGACCTTCGACAAGCTGCGAGTGTTCCGTTTATTCATATGCCATCTAGATAAGAAAAAAAAAAAAGAATCCTCACCCGCGTAAAAAATTATGTACTTTTGTTTTGTGTTTGTTTAAATCGCGGTAAGTGAGTTATTCGCAAAGGACATCTGGTGTTTGTGCTGTTTACGAGGAATTATGCCGGAGTAGTACAACTGTTAATTAGCCTGGGGATTTTAACAAGTATCACGCAGTACTGATACACGACCGAACGCCGGTACGATGCTCATCCAGATTGAGTCCAGGATCTCTGGCTTTTCCACCGCGAGCTTTCGCTCCACGAGCACCGAGCTTGGGCACGTCCACACATTTGGCCATCTTTTACCCGGGAGGAACTGAAGGTGTAGCGCCACTTTGTGAAGATCAACCGAAGTTTGTTTACGCAGAACTGTCTTCGGCGAGTATGGGGTAGATGTGGTAGTAACTTAAGAGCTGGGGTTTCTGTCATGGATGAAACGTTGCATGTAGCCGCTCAACGTCTATACAGGAGAGGGCGCTGCGGTCAAATGCGTATATACCTAATCGCGTTAAACTTTGCATGCATTGGCTCAACGTTTATAGACGAGAGGGCGCTGCGGTCAAATGCTCAAATGCGTATATAACCACGTTCCATACCACACATTCTCTTTCTGACATGGACCGTTGACTTAAGCGGTGGAGATGCGTTCCCACGGCTTCTAGCGGATCCAAGCTGATCCGCTAGAAGAACCACTGGCTCTGCATTTCACCGACTATAAAGCAGTAATAATGAAGTCGAAACGCAACCCGGAACTCAGCAATACCTATGAGCGACAAAAAACAAATCAGCACTATCAGCACTACCTATGAACAATAAAATCAGTATCATCAGCACCACCAGAGCTTCGCCTCAATCAACATCATTCACCACGTGGAGAGTCGGTCATTTTTTTCTTTGTTCTAGTTCTGATATTTATAAGGTATACTGTATTTACTCGAGTAATAGCCGCACTGTTTATGAGAAAAAAACCTGAGCGTTCGCTTTTTCGCTTAGCACGCGAATTGCCAACCACCGCAGTCGACAGCACGATTCCAGCGGTTTACAGGACGAAGAGAACGTCTGCGCGTGAAGGTACCATCTGTGAAGATTGAATTTAAATGGAGAATCGTGTGCTCGATCTAGTTATTCGCTATGTGATTTATGCTCAACGCGATGATTGAGGGTATATGTGTTTTGCGGGAAAGCAGACGCAAGGGCCCTGTTCATAAATAGTGCGGCTATTACTCGAGTAATTACGGTATATTTCTGAAATTGTAGTGTGCATCAGTATTTGTATATACAGAAAGGAATAGTTCGCGGTCGGCTTTAATTTGGTAGAATATACCCTCAGATAATCGTTAATTATACTGTGCCTCCATATTTAGTTATCGATGTTGTTCAAAGTATTGGGATGTCTGATCGCGGCTTGATAGGTTTTGAATAAACCGTATGCTTTTTTTCTGCATTAAGTACAAACTAGTCATATTACATTTAGATGTAACCCCCTAGACAAGTAAACAATATTGCAGTCGCGAATGAACAGTACTGAAGTAGAGCTTACGCATTAGCCATAGTGGTAGTAAGGCACGAAATCTATTCAGCATACCAATAGACTGTGCAATGTTACGCTTCACAAAATTTACATGACATGTCCAGCGAAGCTCTTCATGAAAATGTGTGCCTAAGTATTTGCATTCGTTAACCCTTTGTAGTGAACGTGACTGAAATACTATTTCGGTAGTAAGGTTTGCTGGTTAACTGAAGAAAAGACAATATATTTTGTTTTGTTAACATTTAGAAGCAGTTGATTCGCATCGGGCCACTTCGATGTTTTTTAGTCATCCGTTTGTGACAAGAATAAGAGATTTTATGTCCCTGAATGAAAAAAAAAATACTCGTGTCATCGGCGTAAAGTACTATATGTCTGGGGAAGGGGGGTAGCAAGAATGTCATTGATATAAAGAAGAAATAGTATAGGGCCTAATATAGATCCTTGCGGAAGACCAAATTTTATATATTCAGTGTCTGATGCTATACTATTAGCTACCACAAACTCTATATAATTTGACAGATAACTGCGCAACAGAATAATCGAATGGCCTCTAATCCCGTAGTGGGGCAGTTTATCAAATAGAATATTATCTTTGATAGAGTCAAAAGCTTTGTTAAAATCTAAGAAGATGCATATAGTGTCGGATTGATTTTCTATATTGCTGATAAGTTTTTCTCGGGTGTTAAGTAAAGCTGACTCAGTCGACTTACCTCTCTGAAATCCATATTGGTTTGCAGAGATTAGTTGGTGTTTATGAAGATGATTAATTATCCTGTAATTTACTACTTACTCTACTATTTTTGAAAAAGTGAGATTATTGACATTGAGAATGTAATTGTTGATACTATCAACAGAACCACCTTTGTGTAAAACAGAATTTCTAGATCTTTTTTTTTTAAGATTCCAGTAGATAAGACCAAGTTCGTAATGTGGCAGACTACGTCAGATATTAAATCTGAAACAGCTTTAATTGGCACGGCTTTTATTTCATCATAACTGCTGGAAGAACTATTTTTTTAGATCATTTATTAGACTGACAATTTCTGTGGGGGTAGTAGAGTGAAGAAACATAGTATGCGTGAGGTTGTGCTTTATGTACTTTTCAAAATTTTCAGTGATCGTTTGATCGGAGTCTACAAAGGTAAAAAAAAAAAAACGATTAAACTCGTTAGCAATTGCTTTCAACTTAAAAATTTATCGCCTATTTTTATTTTGGTTGGTACACTGTTCCGTGTTCTCTGCAATAAGTCTTTGATGGTACACCAAGTTTTCTGAGGATCATAGCAAATGACTGCGAATTTATCAGTATAGTAGTGAATGCGAGACTATTTAATATAAGCACCTAATTTGTTTCTAACTTTTTTTAATTCTCGCAAAATAGATAAGTCTCTGCTTAATATAATTGCATGATATAGTTTGTTTCGTACCTTAATTCTCTGCAATAGGTCTTATATTATCCACGACTTTCTTTTTTTTTACTTTTTTATCATTATGATAGAGAATGCACAATCATAGAAGCTCGAAAATTTTGTTCAGGAACAAATCGTACACATTATTGGGATTTACCATCTGTAATATTTTACTCCAGTCCACTGAAGCTACAAGTTGACGAAAGTGCTAATTTTTTTTCTCGGTAATGATTCGCGCGGAAGTCTTTGTATTCATTTGTCTGGCGATATGCGACAAACTTTTTGGAATCAAACAAAACAGTGATAAATGATCACTTCTATTACTTGTGAGTACACCTGCTTCAATATCGTTTTCATAACAGCTCGTTTAACATATGTCGATTAACCTTTCTCTAGAATCTGTAATGTCAGTCGGTATATCAATTATATTTGAGACACCATTTGAGTATATAATATCAATAAATTCATTAACTGCATTAGATTTTTGCAAAATGTTAATATTGAAGTCGCCCATAACTACGACAAGCATTTTGAACGTCGAAAATAATTGTAGCATAGGTTCAACAAAACGGAAGAACTCATCTAATGACCCAGAGGGGGGCCGGTAGAAAACACCAAACACGAACGCGCCTGAATTCACAAAAAGTGATTCAAAGTTTCGATTAATAATGGTGTACTCGGGGATGACCTCGTAAACAAGATTGCACTTTATCTGAAGGGCAACACCACCACCTTCTTTATTCGTTCAATATGCGGCTTCGCATCGGTAACCTTCGAATTGTACCCCCATCACCAATACTATTAAACCACGTCTCACTATAAGCCATTACATCAAATTCATGGTTGACGTCATTTTCTTTGTTTTTTTAGGCTACACGTATTTAAGTGATAAAAGGAAAAGGGGGCATGCTGATTATGCCTCACATACCTGAAGCTACGAAAAGAACTGGCATCATAGTAGCGACAGTGATTCACCAGGTCCACCATTTAGAGCAAAAAACAAGGCGTCTAACTTATACTGACGGGCAACATATTTTATCTATGTCAGCTTCACACCCGATAGCGATTGCACGCTTGCCCGGGGCTTTGCGCACGAACAACTGGCCGTTCTTTCGCCAAACAAATTGGTATTGTTTTTCTTCAGCCTTCACCCTCATCATCCAGAGTAGCTGCGTGTTGTGTGGTGTCAGATTGTCCATAACGTGCACGCTGGATTCAACGTCCTTTAGATGCTGGTTTTTTGCCATCCACTGGTCATGTGTAATGCGTAACATGAAGCGAACGAGTACGGCGGGTGCCTTGCATGGTTTTGAAAACATTATGTGAAGTCCTTCTACCTCGTTTTGGGATAGTTCTGGCAGTTCCAGTTCGCCCGCTAGCCCACTTAGTTTACGGAAAACATTTTCATTGTCACTTTGTGACAGACCGTGTATTTCCAGGTTTTGTCGCCTGCTGTATTGCTTGAGATTGTTAACTTGCTGTCTTAGCGTCCGAAACTCTTGGCTAGCATTGTCAGCCTCAATTTATTTCCATTTTTTTCTTTAATGTTGCAATTTCAACGGATTGACGTTTCATCTCTTTTAGTACCTCATCGTACTGATCAGACATATGCTGAACGGATTGTTCAAGCTTGTCAGTATCAATACGTCTACTTTGCACCTGATCGCCGGAACTTCTGCTAATTCCTTGTTGATTTCTGTCAGCACCTTCTCAAATGCAGTTTCTTGTTCGAGTTTTTGCCTTACGGTTGCGATAAGGCTGGGCACTTCGGTTCCACGAGCATTCGAGATTTCGCAGGTTTGAAATTTCCATTTACACTTTTCCAAGTCTCCCTTAGCCTTGTAAGCTGTCTTAGTAACGCCTAAGTGATAACCGTACTCACATACAGAACATGTTAGACACGCTCCATTTTCAGGCAATGACTTATTACAGCCTAAACACAGATCGGTTTCGTTCATTTCAGAAAAGAATAGAAGCACAACACTTCAACACCAACAGTAACAGGTACTCAGCAGATATCTCATTCCAGATGTGCCTTTATCTTTACTAACTACATTACTGAATCAACAAGACTAGACTCACAGTTCGATCAGGCAAGCACTGTGCATACCTGCGTTAATTTTATATTTTGAATGTAAAGTGTACGGCCTTAATATGTCACTTTGATTACACAAATTCTGCTGGCTTATTATTTTTTTCTAAACACTCTTCTTGCGGCTTGTCTAGTAGACATATAAAGTAAAGTCCGATAATTTAAACCTACTGAAACGGATTTCGGCGAAGTTAGTGTTATAAAACTTTTCTGAAATACTTTAATATATGGCTAGTGTAAGTGCGAATTAAAGCTTTAAAAGTTTACATGACCTCCATGATTCTTATTTTAACCACACACCCGCGTGCAAAAATAATTATAATAACATGTACCTTCTCAATTTCGCTCCTCTAAATATAAGAATCCCATTCATCGAGATGTCAAAAAACGCTGCCAATAAGTTACTCTTAAGATGAAACCAAATAGATTCTTACCCAGGTAGCACGCCAGAGAAACGCCTAACTGTGCAAAGGCTTGCAAATCTTAGAAGTCTAACTTAAGCTTAATCATTTCGTCGTTTACCCTGAGACTGGGTTTTTTTTTTCTGTTTCTTCTGCTCTTCAAAAAAAAATCCCCAGTCTCAGGGTAAACGACGAAATGGTTGACTTCCACCAGCTAGCCTGTACTTTGACTCTTTTCTCGTTAAGCTTAATATCGTTTTGCTTCAATGCATTAGTTAGAGTTAGAGTGCGTCCATATCTCGTTTCTATAGATATTTTCTCGTTCGCTGCATAGTTGCTAAAGTGCCAGACTGCTTTAAGATGCTACGTGTAAACCGAAGAACCACACTCTAAAAAAAAGTCTGTGCGTTTACTTTCACGCACAACACTCGGAGAGCCAATCACAGCAACTCACTGAGGAAGGTCAGCAAATGACGATGGCGAAACATATGTTTAGACCAAAAAACGCAGTTTGAGTTGTGACATTAAGCAATGCAAAACGTCAGGCTTGCATTGCTTAATGTCACAACTTAGTCTGCGTTTTTTGGTCTAAACAGATGTTTCGGCATCGTCATTCGTTGAGCTGCCTCCGTAAGTTGTGCGGACTGGTTCTCCGAGTGTTGTGCGTGAAAGTAGACGCACAGACTTTTTTTAGAGTGCATAAGCGAAGCCTAGATCTGGCACTTGTATCGCAATTCAGACCCAAAGATGCCATATGAAAACCAGAAGCAAATCCTAACCCTGGTCTTGTTCGGCCATTCAGGCCCAAAGAGGCCAGATGACTGCCTACCACCAGTGAAGCCTAATACTCAGTTGTTTTTTTTTTTAATGTATTAGGGCCACGATATCAACCTCTGGCCAAAGAAGGTAAAGTTTGATCCTACCTTAGTTTTTTCGGTTTTTTTTTAATGCTCTAAGTTCTCTATCCAAAGAACTGTGCTACGCGTGAATATTTTTCAACAACGACGTCGTTTGCAAAAGTTGCACAAAAAGCGAATGTACAATAACCGAATGTTTTCTTGAATTGGCTTTCAGAGTATATCAAGATAGAGTGTTAATTACAAAGTAAGACATTGTGTTACATTTGCATCCATCTCAGTGCAACTTATATAAAAAAAAATAAAAGACTTGTTATTTCCATTTATATGCAAAGTGCCAGGTTCTTAAACTCTTACCTTCATTTTTGTAGATCACGGGGTCGTTTATACGTGGTCGCTTTTATGCTTCGTTTTACGTGTACATTTCTAAGCTTGTCGGAGAGAAATTTTCAGAGCAGAGCCAAGACATCGTGATGGTCGGCCTTTCTTCTGCACAATTTTCTCGCTAAAAAAATCCTTTTATACGCGTGTGAATTTTAACCCTAGTTGTATACCTGGTTTGCATGTACGGTCTCCAACATTATAAAAAAAAAACATTCGCCGAATCAGTTTAGCAAGCCCACTTTGGTTAGAGGAACATTATTAAAACAATATTTAAAATGAAACACAGCTTTTTTTTTTATTTTCTTGACTCAAAAAGAGTGGGATTGGCAAAAGTGAATCCAGAGCAGACGCCTATAACGACCTCGTCAAATGGGTCTTTTCAATTGCGAGAGACTGTACATGGTTTAGGAGAAACAATAAAATACAACAGGCGAACAATATAAAGTTGCAGCCCCAGTACCCTTTTTAAGCCTTTGTGTATGCTTCACTAGTGATTTTATTGTGATACTTTAGAGGCACCTTTTACCTTTAATAAAGTTATGCTAACCCAAATCTATTTGTTGCTCGATTAAACTGTAGTGAAACATCGCATAAGGAATGTTAAAGCAGCAAACAAACTCGATCCATCCGCCCTTTTAATATGTTTTGTGTTGCCTTTTATGCTATGGCGTCATTAGTAAAATTTGTGCTCTAAACTTTAACACATAAGGTCAAAAATATGATCGTAGAGGCTCAATATTTAACGAACCAACCTGGGTCTCTCGCGAATGCATCGCAGGCCTTAGACGTAAACGTTTTATACGTCCTTGAGCCTGGTTCGACGATTTCAAAACTTTGAATTCCTCCGCTACGAGCCTAATAATTCCCGAAGTCGAAGTCATCGAGCGAGCACCAACGTTCACAAAAGACATCGAGTTCACGGGTCGATTAATTCCTCTAAGAATACTTCACTTTCTGAGACGCTCGACAATCCCCACGCGCTCGCCAAACAATTCGAACCGGTGCTAATCACGAGCTCCATCTCCAACTCTTCGTTGTCTCCGCGCCGGCTCCAAACAAACGGAGTTCCAATGCCTCGGAGAATTTTAAAAAAGATGCGCACGCAGGGGGCTTCTTCAAAGCCCGACTTCGGCGCCCCGAGCGATACGCGCGCTTTGCCCCGACATGGGAACTCAGAAACGCAGTCAGTGCGACGGGCGACGACGCCGGCGTCCGAGCCGCGGCATTCAGCGCTCAAAACATTTATCGGCTCGCAGACGGTTCCGCATGACCGACTTTCCTGCAAGGATATCGAATGCTCGGATGGCCCGACAAACCGGCTGCCAAGCGACGCCGCGAGCGCGCCGCGAGGGACCCCGGTGCTTCTTCCCTGCCTCCTTCCTCTGCCCACGCGACGAGCTCGTGGGCCTTGCCTTCCTCCCTCGGGTGTCCGAGGTGCAATCGGCGAGCGTTCATTCGGGCGTAACGAGCATTTTCTGGGACGTCGGGTACTTTTAACGCCGACGTTACTGCGAAGGCCTTATCGGTTCATCGCTGAATTCCCGGACTTCAATGCAAGCGAGCTCGAGGCTGGAGCGGCTCTGGGAGCCTAACGAGATGCCGGGTTCGCACGTTCGTGCCGACTCTCGGCGTATGCGGCTAATCAGACACCGAATTACGTTTTCACTGTGCCTCGGGCTGTCACTGGAGATCACTTATTCCTAATATGCTGATTGCCTTTAGCACAAAACAGCGTCAAAAAAACAACGTAAGGCAAATCGCTTCGCACCCACGCAATGTCTTTTTCTTTTTTTGCCGGTTGTATTTAGCGTGAACGAGAGTGTCATACGTTTTTCAAATGTTCCCTATCCGTTTTTTCTCCACACTTTTTGTACTTCTTTCCTTTCGGCGAATATCTTTTTATGGATCGAAAAATGGACCTCAATCTAGATAAAAGTATCGGCTGCGTTCAGGTATGGCGAGTGGAAGTTGGACCACGGACGCGAGCGATATCCTTAATGGCGCTGCTGCCGCAGCCTGCTTAATCATGCTGCTCCGACGCCGGTTTTTTGACAGAGTAAGCGTCTCACGTACTGCACGCCATAAAAAAAAACTCGGCCAACCGCTACCGGCACACGACTCTTCGACGGTAGTAGACGGGAGATGGAAAGAAAAACTGAAGTTGAGATATGGCTAATTATTTCCTAAGTGCCACCCAGGAACGATTCGCTCCATCGAGTCGAGAAAGAACTTGGGTGCACACACACAAAGAAAACACGGGGCAGTATTTCAAATGGATGCCCATCCGCCGAATATTTAGTCTTCCTACGTGGTGCGCTTTCGAGATGTGACGTCTTCATTGACCGTGAACAAAGGGTTCGTTGACTAGGACGCGATCCAACAAAGTGGTTTCCCGTGGGGCCCGTTTTTACGACGTTCTTATCGACGAGTTTTTTGCAACGCTTGGTATGTTACGCAAGCGAGAGCGCGTGGGCCACTCTACACACACGAAGAAACTACAAAGATCGTTATCGTTAGA
Source organism: Ixodes scapularis (assembly GCF_016920785.2). NCBI lineage: Eukaryota > Metazoa > Arthropoda > Arachnida > Ixodida > Ixodidae > Ixodes > Ixodes scapularis. The sequence continues at coordinate 119,992,311 of NW_024609835.1, forward strand.
AATGACGACGACTGCCTCCGTCGTAGTTTGTTTCAATGGGGCTATGTCGAAAGGCAACGTGTACCGGACGATTGCGATCGAAAGAACAATGCCGGCCATGTGTGGACACAACGACTTTTAGTCGCGCACTGCTGCGCAAGGTGTAGCAATCCTTCGTCGCTTCTATACTGGGGTCGTGATGCTATCTGCATATCGTCGGGAAAGAAATAATCAATTGTATGTCTCGTTCTGCGCCGGCTGCTCCCCCAGACCACGCGATACTCCATTCAAACGCATGGCGAAGGGGAAAGGGAGAGACGCAAGGGAAGAAGACACCCAAATAAAGGGGCTGTAAAAAGTACTAATCGTGAAGACGTGTGGTCAACACGCGGAGAAGACAGCAATGAAAAAGCGGGACTTTTTGGGAGGGTACAGGTACAGCTTTAGATCACGAGCCTCTCGGCGAATCACGGGATTCGCCGAGAGGCTCGCCTTCGTCAGGAGATGCCATCCCCTGACGAAGCCGAGCCTCTCGGCGAAAATGTGGTAATACATACAATAAACTCCTGGCATAACAACTCCGCAAGTACGGATCTCTGACTTAATATATATATATATATCTGATTTTAACCTTTAATTAATGCTGAAATCAAAGAAGAACCTCGGCGTTGTAGTTTTTCAGCGAGCCTAACACTAAACAGAACGGATAGTCGTAGTCCTTTGAGATCTTAAATTCAAACATCCTTGTTAGTTACAAAACTGTAATTAAAGTGTTTTTTTTTTTTTTTATCTTGAGAAGCACTGAAAGAAATAACACATCTTCCTTAAGAACACGTACAGTCTCCGGCAATATGAAAGACCCACTGGGTGGCTGGCGGGGGTGCTGTGAGCGCTCCGGGCAATTTCATTCTGCTTCGAGGGGAGGACGCTCACTCGTGGCTCAGCGCAATCTGATAAGCGCGTTTCGCTTTAGCTGAGCCCGAGTGAGCGTCGTCCCCTCGGAGCAGAATGGAATTGCCCGGAGCGCTCGCAGCGCCCCCACCATCCACCGCCTCGGCCACGCGCTCCCAGTGGGTCTTTCATATTGCCGGAGAGTGTACAGTTTAAGCCAGCTTTCAAGCTGCTAAAATGCTCCTGATATATTTACCTCTCAAAATAAAAAAGAAATGTTAGGGCTTTATGGCAAAACGCGACTCAGATTATGAACAACGCTTCGAAGATTCCCGGGGAAGGAACTACAATCTACATTGGTTTAAACATCAATGTGACTGAAGCGGTTCATTAAAAGATTAATACGACAATTGAAGGGTAACTGCAAAGAAAGAAAAAGTGTATTTTTAAACAGCCTAATTGGGACAAGCATGTCACAAAGCTATTTTTCCAACAAGAACAAACATTTTTACAGCAATATTTATTGCGCGGGACTGATTTTAGTTTGCGGCTATTTCGTCCGTTTTAAATCGCGCGCCACAAAGTTGGTATTTATACGTCACAGAGTGGCTGCTATAAGTCGCGGAGTGACGTATAATAGCCACTCCGCGCGCGTTGAAAGAGCGGGAGTTTTAAATGTGGAGAGGTTGTGGCTCCGACTAAATTACGTCCTGTGGCGTAAATATTGCAAAAAAAAAAATTGTTTTTTCGCGGAAGTTTTGTTTTGTGACATGCTTGTCCCAATTAAGCTGTTTAAAAAACACTTTTTTTTCAGTTATCCTTTAATAGAATCACGAAAGTTCCCCTCCTTGAATGGAGCAGATCAGCTGATGAAGTATACAACCGGACAGGAAAGATAACGAGCTCGTCAAGTAATATTCCCTGGTAGGATCGATATCTCAGATAAGTGCCATCAATATTTCGAAAGATACTTACGACTCAAATCTTGGAAAGGACGCAGTAGCCTCAACACTTAAATTTAAAGCAATACATACGACACAAGCCGTGCCGTCTGTAGTGTCGTGTCTTTCTTGTTTATGTAACAATGAATGTGGGATCGCTAGTCTAAGCAAGAGTTAAAGAAAATATCTTGCAGGGCATGTTTTCTCAGACAAGCTCTTTCAAAATGGAATCGAACATTTTTTACCAACATTTATTACTTATATATAAAAAAAAGTAACTAAGAACTTTCTGTTATACGCTTTGCTGTATTTCCAACGACAAAATAAAAAAAAGCAAGAGTTAAGACACTTGTAATTTAACATGCATAAACCAGTAAACGTGAAAACATGCAAGGCGAAGTTGCGCTTAGCCACAGCAAACATCAGAAGGTGCTGGTTCGTTGTTACATTTGAGCTATTACTGTCTCCTCTCTCTCTCGGTTTTTTTACGTTGTAAGTGTTCATGTGACCCTACCCAATATGTACACATCGCGACACTGTTAGCGCGAACACGACATCTGCGTATTTTCGCATTTTACTTCTAAATAGTATTAGCGCGCACGAAATTTTATAGCTTACATTATAAATCTAAATGAGCTCTTTCCGTAGCAATAATAACTTGGATGACATCTCTTGCTTTCTAAGAGACAAACTGGGAAAACCGGCGATCGCTTGTTCGCGCTAACAGTGTCACGCTCTGTACCAAATAGCTCAAGTCAAACCTATACTCAGTTTCAGTGTGACTCTTTGTGACGTCGAATGCAGTCAGCGCGGACCAAAGCACACATTGGACGGTAAAACCGGGGTAGCGCACTGTCAGAAGCAAATGCGCTCTGAATCCTGGAGACGCCGAAACGCATGCTTTCAATAAAAGAAACGCATGATATTAAATGCATTATTGTTGAAATTATGCCGAGTTATCATCAAGCTACCAAAGTCGCGCGCATTTAAACAAAAACTAGGTGCCATTGCCATATTTTGTGTGTAGGGTCACGGAGTTTTCCTATGTCCTCGGAAGTGTAATTAAAAGCACGTGGCAGCGTCCGGCGTCTGGCTATCGCATTCGAACGCGTTCAACGAGTGCAGTGGAGACATAAGCGGGTAGCTTTATGTGTACCCACTAATCGTTCGAACCCGAGCTCGGCATTCTTACGTCCCCTCGCTCTATCGTCTCCTCACTACCCTCAGGTTCTTGGCGCATGAAGACCTACGTGAACGCTCATACCCTTTTGATACAAAGAATTGCGGGAGTATTACTGGAATATACACAAATGCTACTGAACAATTGTTTACTTTCCTCTAAAAGGACTCGAGAATTAATCTTACTTCACCTTTGCAGAATAAAGCTTATTTCTGGCTTAGTTATTTTTGTCGTCTTGCCTTTGACGAGGCGTTAGTTACGGTCTGAGATATTACGAAGTTGTAACGACCAGTTAAAATTGTGGTGATTGAGATATACGTTTCCACGGCAAAAAAGAAAAAAAAATTATACAACATTGGCCATATTGACTCATTTCATTATAAAAGAGTCAGAACCCACTGTTTCGGATGTTAGCATAGTGGAGCGGTTTTGGGCAGTGGCGCGACTACAACCTCGTAACAAAATAGAACGGACTGTTCCATTTTTATTTTATTTATCGTGCACCTTTCCCACGACCCAGATTCAACCCAAGGGACAAACAACAACAAATAAAGCGTTTATTTGTTCATTCATTCTAACATGTAGTTAGTCGAGCGAGACCACAACTTGTGCGAAGTATACCTGAATACTTAAACACGAAAGAATGAAAACATTAAGGACGTACACAGATGACCACACTCACAGATTCTGATCGTCCGTGTATGTCCTTAATGTTTTTATTCTACCGTTTTCAAATATTCACTTTAACAACGCGCTCGAATTCACTAATACCTGGACGTGAGAACACATTACAGACCACTTCAACATCGGAGCTTACACACACGAAGTGTGTACGCTCATAACAATTGACCGGCAGGCGTCGCTATAGATTTTAATCACAAACCTGCTATCTGCATATATGAAAAAAGCCGAATGGCAAGCCTCGCATAATTTTGATAAAAGTCTATATTTCCTGAGAGCTTAAGAAGCAGCAGGACGTGGTTAATTATTTTGTCCGTTCTCGCTTAGTGTTTTAGTCTTCGGCATTGTTAGGTACCTATGCCGTAACCTTGGTTGCCGCGGAGCGATGACAGGACGCCCGGGGCCCAACACGCCTTCCGTTTCTGACTGGGACTCTCTAATACTCGTCACCGAACGCCGCAGTGAGCCAAAGGAACCTGGTATGAGATTGCCGAGTAATTCAATCGCCATTTTTCAGCCGACTGATTCCGAACTTTGAAATGTATGTCAGCAACGCGTCGTCACAATCAATCAGCCATTCCCAAATGCATGCCCTTGCCAAGCACCCCAGGTGAGCAGGATGCGCGGGACCCGATTCATTTGCCTCACGAATACGGCGAGCGGTAACAAATTGGACGGAGTGATTTTTTTTTTCTGTTTCTTTTTATTTTCTGTTTTTGCGTTCAGCGTCAGAAAAAATACACGACGGCGCAGGTGGAGACTTTTCCCGGTAACGGCATTTGTCCCGGCTTGTCAACCACGAGGTGTCGCTCGTTAGGAGGCCGCGTAATGGCGATGACGAATGGGCCGCGGCGCCCCGACCCCGGCCGAGTGGCTGCCGCCGCGCTTTACAGCGGCTCGTGACGACGCCAGCGAGCCAAAATGTTGCAGTTGGGAGGGAAAGGAACCGGCACCGCCTAAGTGTGGCGCGGCAACTTCATAAATTCAGAATGTCTCGGCGTGGTGCTCGACCGGGTAGGCACCGCCTCGCATAGACTACAGTTGCGGTCTTGACAGTTGGAACTTTAAAACATTGGATTCGTCTTTCGCGCGTGCGTGTGCACGGCGAGGAAGTTAGAATTCTTAATTGTGCGGCGACTTCCCGGCACGCACTCCGTGCATTGCTAAGTTCTGCGTAAACGCGTGGTGAATAAATGGGGAAATAATTAATGCTACGAGCAGAAACCCGAGCGTTCTCCGCGTTTGTAACGATTTTTGCTTGAAATATTCGTTCACAACTACCGTTTCGTGCAAAGCTCGTATGCTATATCGATGCAACGCTCTTAAAGGGCAACTTGGCTTCATTTTTCTTCTTTAAAAACAACCAAGTTCTCTTCAGTATCATCTAGGAAGACCACACTTTAAATATTATGACATAGTTTTGTCTAAATCTTTCTTAAACGACCCGGAAAACTTAGAAACGCGGCAAGTTGCCGAAATCGGCGGACTCTAGCGGGGGAATCGAGCAGCCAACTTCGCAGTCAAGACTACGGTGTTGGCGTAGCCAACATTGAGCTAAACTTTATCAAAACTGCCCCTTTTTGTTTATTTTCTTTGCTTCTCCGGGCAAGCGTAACGGGTGACGTCAGAAATGTTTCCTCTGGGCGTTCTGTGGTGTCTACGTGATTGGCGTAACGCGCCTGTGCAGTGCGCTTTTTGGGGGCTGTTCGGCCGTCCCACCATTACCGGCGTCTCCCGTGTCACAACCGCCGTCCTTGTCTCACCGTTTGTGATTATTGTCTCTCGAAGTTTGGTTTACGCTACGTGCGCCGACCGAGGCCTCAGTTGTGCGGACGTCGTCGAATGACCTAAACGCGGTGAAGAACGCGGCGCAGACGACATTTCCGCCTTGCCCGCCGGCGCGCCCCAAAGGTGGCCCGCCGGCATGCCCCAATTCCGCCCGTTGTTGCGTAGAGGATCACGGGACATCTCGTAACACCCATGCATTTGGTGGTCCTATGCCAATGTCGCCAGACGGAGCCGAAGTTGCGGTTTCAATTTCTGCTCATGTTTAAAGTAAGATTTAACAATATATATCCGATTTTTCCCGAAGCAAACGACGTAGTGCCTTTTATTAGTCCTTTTTTTAATTCTGAATTTACTCATTATCGGAAAATTTTCCAAATTGAGCGGTGTTTCTTTTTAAAAATTCGAACCTAAAATGAAATTATGTACTTACAACTTGTAAACTTGTAAAGCGAGAAGACAGACACGAAATGCAAAAAGTCACATTTAGCAACATAAATTAAACGTATTGAATTGAACACTCTCGTGTTTTTTGGTCAAGTTAATAAGGATTTTTATAACGTAATCTGCATACAAAAATATTAAAATAAACCACAAATAGAGTGACCTTTTTGTTGCAGGAAGATCACCGTTGAAAAGCGAAACGCGAAGAAAAGCGCTTGAGCAACACAAAAAGCGAGGTACTCCACGTGACGTAAAACGAACTGGAGGGCGGCTCTGCTGCGGCAGTGTCGGGTGCTAATGACGGCCTTAATCAAGTGAAAGACGAGCTTTCGATTGCCCGCGACTAATGAAGTCGTAATGTGGGCCTCGTTTCCGCTAATGAGGACATGAAGCCAGCTTATTAAACACGACGGTCGCCTGGTATGCGTGTCCTCGCGTTGCTCTTCCACGGCACGTCCGAGCTCTTGCCCGGTTCCCACGCTTCCTGAAACGGACAGCGGGGCAACCTGAAAGCTACAGAAATTTGGGTACGGATCAAGATATCATGAAACATTTCTGCATCATGTTTATGACATGCACAATGTAGACCATATTTATAGAAATCCGACGTCATTCATTCCATATGTTTTTCTAAAAAAAATTCTCTCTTCTTATGATAATAAAATCAATGTTTAGTATGAAAATATTTTGTATTATTAACCTCTTTTGTACCCCCGCGCTTCCAATACAAACTTAGCGGAAAGGGCAGTAAAATGCGGATTATATAGCAACAAATAGAGTATACAAAAAGCGAGACTGTACTGGATACTTTGAACTTAGAACTTTTACATTTAATAAACTGTCCGCGCCAACAGATGGTCTCTTAAACAAATAACGAAAAGACCGGGGGCGTAATTATATAAGCAACAAATGTTTTGGATTCAAAGATGTGTATTGGCATTCAATAAAGGTAACATATGATGCACCGTCTGGCGCCTGTCAGATGTGAATTGACATGAGACGTTATGCACAGCGAAAACTGTTCGCCTCGCACGGCAACAGCTACTGTATTGATTTCGATTTGTATCTAACTTTACATTTCTTCTGAACCTTCTTTAAGGCCGAATATATATTAAATACTAAATGTTTGCCTACTTTTTTGTGTCATCTAAACGAGATAAAGGCAGCACTAATATTGTAGCTGGAACTTAGGGATATTTGCTGCCGCTCAAGTGGAAGCAATTGTCTCGCGCATGAATACCAAAACGGGTTCCATCTTCAGCCGAACAAAGCAACCTTCCTTACCTCAAAGACACTTTGAGGTAAGGAACCTAGTAAGATGGGGTACACTTTTATTTCTTACCACAAAAGAGCGAGCGGTACAAAATTATACGGCAGAGGGTGACCCGCATTTGGACCCTCCTGCAATGCGCATTAATTAATGCATTGCAAGGCAAAACTGCGCAGCAGCAAGCGTTCTCGGCCTGCGATAGTTTAGAACTAGAAAATTAGTCACTCACAAATTAAGAAACAACATCAATTCGTGGCGCATCCTGAGCGCCTTCTAAGTGCTCCGTAGTGAATGAAATTGAGGCACTAGCCGTCAAGAGCTCCAGAGGACGAAGTACGAAGCAAAAATAGTGAACATGACAAGTCATGCCTTACATTTCTTAAGGCTGGTTCAGACATCTGCAACGAGCGAGTTATCGGAAACTACGTCTGTTGTGACCGGAGTGACAGGAGCGACCGCTCTGCGCCGCGAGCACACACTCCTGTGACCACTGTAACAGGCGCAGCGGGTCGTAAGAACAGTGACCACTTCTACACTGCCGTCAGCTGTTCCAACGGTGCCTCTAAAAAGAAGGGGACACTCTGCCACTCACTGGAGTAACAGAAATTAGACAATGAGTTTTCTATAACTAGAAGCTTTATTTTTTTTTTTTCTTGAGGATAGGCACAAAGGGTAGAGTGGATGAAAAAAAGAAAAGAAAAAGATGCAGTACGCCATCTCGGACGATCACGACTTTAACACACGACTTTGTGAATAGTACAAATCTTGCCACATGCCTTTTTTTAGGATTACAAAAGACGATGTAATCTTAGTAGCGATATAGGAACGTTGAAATATAATTTCGTGGTCACGTAAACGTTGCGTGTGCTCACGATTGCTAAGACTAATAAATTATCTCGGGTGACAAAAACGCGTGAAAATTCGCATCCTTTATACGCTACGCACCAGTAATACCTTGAACTTGAGCACACGTATGGAATACGCAAAACATAAAATCCGGGCAATATTCGAGGACGCAAATGCTAAGAAAGCACCACTGTAGTCGAAGTAAACAAACACGACGACATTAACGTTTCTGCTGTCTTGAAACCGCCGCCACGCCATTGCTGCACGAGCAGATGGATCTTCCCTTCTAGTACGTGCTGGGTTATTATAGCGACGCACGACGAGAATTCACAGTCAAGAATAGCGCTTCACGCGGAACGACGAGCTTCAACCACGCCGGCCACGTCGTCGATCACCACCGACGCCATGTTTTTCATCAGGCAGAAGGAACCGCGACCTGCATGCAGCGCGCGCGGTCGGGCCCTCATCGACTTGTCATTGGTTTGCCGGTGTGGTCGCTCCGTTCGTTCCCGAACGTAGCCAAAAAAGTTCTGCCCGGCTCAACTCCTTGCGTTGCGTACGGACACGAAAGAAACGGCCGTTTGGCGCTTCGTTGCTTAACAGCTCGTTCCAAACGGTAGCATTCGTTCGTAAACCTTGCGGCCGCTCCCAACAAAAGTGTATGAACGGGCCTTTAGAGTGTCGGCGACTATAGTTTCACATAGGTCAGCTGTTCGTGCAAGTAGAGTAGTAGTTACTCTTGGAGTTAAGGCAAGAATAACGTTAGAGCTACATAGGTCAGCTATTCGTACAAGTAGAGTAGTAGCTACGGAGTTAAGACAAGAATAACGTTAAAGCTACAGTGGTGGTTTGAATCTCCAATATTGGATGTCTATACCCATGGTGATTAATCACGGTCACTCAACACTATTCAACACGCAGAAAGCAGAAATGCAACTTCGCACATTAACAAAAAAGACTCTTACGATGCAAGTAGGTGTGATGTCATTGGTCGTCTCTTGCTGTCCTCATGCTGGCAGTATTTACAGTGGCAACGGTAAAAATGCATATGACAAGGAAGCAGTAGATGTATGTTGCTCGACCTATGAGTCATATTTTATATACGCAGGTAAGGGTTACTTTAGGTAGACATATTACTTATAAATTGGAGCACCGTATATTATTGTCACTCCGACCAACAATGAGTTAATGTAAGTCTAGATGACATTTTTCATAACAATTTCGTGCTTCCTTTTTAATAATTGCCTGTCACGAACTTGTCAGTGCTGCGTACTTTACCCGAAACTTTTATCATTATTTTTGTCAGTCATATATTCTGCAGATGGCGACTAAAATAAAAATGAATAAAAAGCAGAGTCCTGAATATTCAACAATGAGAACGATCTGTTGTGAGCACGTTGACAAATAGTGAATATGTTGTATTTTAAACCTTTTTGTGTTGCTCAATCACTCTTCCTCAAGTTTCGCATTTTAGAAATTAATTTCCTGCAGAAAAAAAAATCATTCGTTATCATGGGTGCCTCTCTCCAACTTGGAGAGTGTACCTCAGCCACGCAGAGTTCAACTAGACTTTCTATTCCCGTGGCAGAGTCCTTTAAAGCATCTCATCTGCAAACCAACGTTGTCATTTGCGCTAAGGCGATCAAACAAAGCAGAAGGCACGCAACACCGCAGATGGTTGCGAGCACTCTTCTATACTTTTTTTCCCGTAAGGCAACGTTGCTAAGAGCTACGCGCCGGCCGGACCATTTGACCGCCTCCCTTGTACTACGTTTCCCTACAGCCTGCGCAGTGGCATGGACGGGAGCGTGGTGACGTGTTAAAGATAGATATATGAAAGGTTCAACGAGCACACATAGCTTCTACCGCACTGGCAGCTAAGGGTAAGCGGTGTGCAGGTTGCTCTAGTGAAAGACAAACCTAAGGAAATTCAACTCAGCCGGCCTCCAATCAGTCTTTGTTCGAGGGAAAACCATTGTCGTAACGCCCTGGCCTGTCCTCTGCGACAGTGGCCATCTTCCATTCGCACGGCTGCCTACACCAAAATACGAAGCGAATAACTTTTTTTTCTGATTAGCCAGTGAATCTCCCCCTCCCCCCCCCCCCCCCCCCCTCCCTTCCGCGGACTGCGCAGATGACAACGAACCAATTTTCCCGTTGTTCCTTGTCGGCACCGGGACTCCTCATTGGAGAGTGTGCCAGTGGGCTTGAAGATGGGTAGCGCCAGCCGTGGCTCTCCTATTTTCTCACCATGTTTACACGAAGCGCACAACTTTCATTTCCAAAGTGCAATTGCCTTCATTTTTACTTTTTCTCTAAGAACAACAACAAAGGAAAGGCAGAGAACGCCGGCCAATCTATTTGTTACAGAAAGCCGTAGGGGCATAAGAGCTTATATATATCTGCGCTGTTTGTGGCAAAGAGACGCCGATGCTCCGCAGAAAAAATTTCCTGGTCGAGTCAGTAAATGGTTGACTTAATAATTTCAGAACGTGCCTGAATTGTTAAGGCGTATGTCACATCATTCGGTCCTTTAGCGAAAACATGTCGGCGACCGGAAAGGTACCAAAACCAACGGTTCGCCGCGGGACCAGGAGATGGCCTTACTTGTGCCATAATCGGCGGAGGCGCTCTTGGCGCAAACCCAACCGCAGAAGAGCACACTCTCGCTTAGGCAGGGGTGAAGAGCGGGCGTGCGACATGCCGTGAGATTAACGGTGGCAACAGTGCATCGTCAGAGAGCGCGCTGTCTTTAGACGTTCGCTATCACCGGGATCGGTGCTTGGGCTTTCGCCTTCAAGTTGTGTTAGGGATGACATAAGAGACCCTGTGTTGTAAAAGCCACTGGATGTCTCAATCTACGCCGCGTGTTAATGAGCAATACTCTGTGCCCCGTCTAAGGTTTAACCTGAGAATAGCTCCCGCATGTTTCTTTGTTCTCATCGCATACGCAACAGCAGTAAATAGTTCTACTAAAATGCAACATAATTACTAAACCATGAAAACAGTGCTGATGTATGACACAAACTCACTCTTCAAAAAATATACAGTATTAAACGCGACTGACATATTTTACTTCAATATCACTTCAGATGATACACAAGGAGAACCTGCATCAATACCCAAAGAGTATCATTCGGAGCGAACGCCGAAAAATGGCACTAAGAAAACACTCGAAATAAAAATCAACTACGGAAAGCAAATTCGAATGTCATTTCTTATATTAAATACAACGTAAGATTATAAAAGCTTTCAATGGTCCTTTCCCATTTTTAAGAAAAAAAGACAAGATAGTTCCTGGTGACCACTTATATTCGTTCAAGTAAAGTAAAACTTATAACGTCCTTATTATTTTAGTGTTTCTTTTAAACAATCTACCGTAGTACAAGGTATTGATAATCTGATTCAATATCGCAAATTAATGTTCTTGGTGTCCTCATGCATCGCTGACCTGCAAGGCGAGGTAGGGCCTCTTCAAGCTGCAGCAGCAGCATTTTTCACTATGTCTCTTGCTCCTCTTTTAGTAAAACAACCCTTGAAACTTTAAAAAAAAGTAATGTAAGTCAGTTTGAATTCATATGCATCCAATTTGTTTTATCTATGCTATAATAAAAAATAGAAATGATAGCAGATTCCCGTGCGTGTACCGTTTTATTAGGAAAAACGCTCGCTCTGAGATATGAACCGCGAAGTTCAGGAAACGTACAAAAAACCCTGAAAGGAGAGCATCTAAGTCTTATTTTCCTCTGATACCTCACTTCACAGGTGGCTTGTATTGGCGCAGAACCACCACTAAAATTCTGTCTTCATGCTTCTATGTTACGAAGTGTCAATATTAGGGCCCATAATACAGAAATTATTAAATTCATATTTTACATTTTCATTATTTGGTAGACTATGCCGGATGTGAAAGTTAATCCTATAAAGATAAATTATTGAAAGATGACTGAAATTAAGTTTCTATGCTTCACTGCATTGTCATGAAGATAATACAGTGACGTGCTTCAATTGACGCCATAGCGCTAGCACTGAACACCTGAATAAGTTACTAGATTTAGACAGCGTCATTCAAAAATAACATTTAATGTATACTAAAATATTCAAGAAAACCAAAGATGCACCCTAATTCTCGTAGAGATAGGGCTCGCCGCTCCTAGCAGCCGGCTTTTTCATTTTTGTTCGGGTAGGAATAGCACCTGCTACTTCCAGCTGGAATAAATCTACGCCCAAGGCAACATCACATGTAGAACAAACAAAATCGCCGCAGACAGGATGAAGGGGTCGCTTTGAGAATAGATAAAATAACAAGAGTTCCACGCAGGCAACGTGAATATAAGATATTCATACGCTGTAAATAGAAATATTCCTCGTGGCTGACGCAAAACCAAAACAAACAAAAAAGAGCAGAGAGCTCCCGATCTCCAGAAGAACGAAGGCTTTATTAGGAGCTCTGCTGATGCATCACTGAGCAGCAGAGTGAGAAACTTGCTCCGAGACATCGATTCGCTTTTCCCAAGGGTGAGAGCTGGCACTCTGTCGACAGCGCGGCTGGAGGTTGAGGCGTTCGCATTGCCCTGAGCTGGGCAAAAGCGAACCTGAAATGTGAGATCAGGACTGTAAAACATGTCGCGTTGGGTTCATTCTAGATATTTTGAAGGATACAATACTTCCGAACTTTACGTGCAGTTCCTGATAGATTAAGGAACGATGGAACCATGGTGGTGACATCTTTATCAAAAAAGAATTTTGTCCTTTCAACTTATCTCGGTAACCGTGAAAGAGCTGTGCATTTTTAACTGCTACCCGGTATTGATATACGGGGTAGGCTATGCGTAAAATGCTAAAAGTCAAAATGCGACGCTCTTTTTCTTTAAAACGTATTATCTACAGGCGTAGTGTGCGTGTCGAACTGTACTGCGCCTGGGCCTCGGAGGCACAGCCAATTCATAATAATTAGTGGAAGCGCCAGTGATACATTTACCTTTATATCAGCGACACGACAATGCGTAAGTACACGGTTCTAAAACACTAGGTCTGCTGTTGTCAACTTAAACTAGCTTCGGAGTAACTGGTTACGGTCATGTAAGTGAAATGTTTGAATGACTGGAATGAAATGGGGGGGAGGTAGTATAGCATGACAAAACTCTGCAAATGAATATGCCAAGTTTGATTTCCGTCTAACCTGAATTGATCTCAAAGGCGACGCGCGTCAAACATTATCAAATAATGTGTAGAAAAATATGTTTATCAGTGTAAATAGGTAAAGTTAAATGGCGAGCTTTTTAATTTGTAAGCAATATGATTGCACAATTTCACTGCTCAAATCTTTGACGAGATACCTACGACCATCCAATAATTTTTTTTAATAACGGCCACAGATTCCTTTATTATCAGAGTTGTTGCACATAAACCTCGAAATACTACCTTTGTGATCCCTGGGTATTGCAACCAGGTACTCTAATTAAAAAAAAAAAAAAACTAACTCACAAATTAACAGCATTTGTTTCTTAACTGGCACATAGGCACAGTCATACCTATGAGAGTTGTGATTTACATTTTTATTCGCACACACGTCCTTTCTTTCACGTTATTTACAGTCTGCCACAAAACTATAACACAATGCCACGAAAAAGAAGAAAAAAAACTTGCAGATTTAATATTTGTTGCTGGCATTAGCAGATCAGGTGGTGCTCGCTTCGCTCTCAACTGTCCATGACACTCCCCTTCACCTGCATTTTAAATAGAGTTTGAACATAAAGCAATGTAACGGCCACGCGGAGCGATAATTACAAGTGGTTATTTATGACGTTTACGATTTAAGAACGAGGCTTCTTGGATAAAGGTTTATTTGTTGTAATGTCTTTAGTCCCATCGAACGTGCAATGTGAATTTATGGTACACAAGGCACTCTATTCGACAGAAACTTAAAGTACGGAGTCAGCGTGGAGATCCTTGCTGAATAGATTCAGGAGGTCAGATAAACATTGGTGCCGAAAATGTATCAGCTCGCCCTGAGGATGATTGATTCGAGGCACCCGAGTATTCTGTCTTCCGTTAGGGCGCGGCCTCTTTTAGTTTAAGCTACCAATCGAATTGCATTCGCTCTTCTCTGAGATCACACTGGCAGGAGCATGTCCGTTTTAGGCTTGCGTTTAACTAGACTGTTTGCAGCGCCAAACGTATACCGTCATGGCGCTTGTGGTCTATGCGCGCTTGCCATAACCGGTTGAATCAACCACGCACGATGATCGCAGCATATACATAGCTTTTTTTTTCTCTTTTGTGTGCCCGCGCCTGTGATTGCAAAGGCACAACGACGACGAGCGTTACGACGAAGCACTAATGGCGTCACCTGATTTTCTCCTATGGGTCACAGCGTTTGCTGCGGTTGGAGCTGACGTGAAACGGAGGTACAGTCTTGGGGTCTGTGTGGAAAAACGCACACACAACCACCGCTACTTTCTTTTTTTTTTCTTTTTTGCACAACCACTGCTGCTTTTTTTTTCTTCCCATTTTTCGTGAAAAGGAGTGCATCACTTGTAGGTCATCGACTGGCCACTCGCGTAGTCTGTTTGCTTTGTAATGTTTCGCACGCTTGGTCTTCGTCACTATCTCGTCGTAACATGGCGTGAGCGTCGGACCGATGATCGTTGAACGTCAGTCTCGACCCAGTACTCCTACCGAAAACCTGATTATGCTTCAATTTGCTGCCTTAAATATTATCAAGGGTGGCCAAATTGCGGCTCGCGAGCCGCATGTGGCTCTTCGCGGTTTCAAGTGCGGCTCGCGGCTTCTTCCTGTGTCCCGAGACAAAATAGTTCGTGGCTTCCCCTCCTGTGTCCCAAAGCAAACACTGTTCTGAAAAAAAAAAAAAAAAAACTCACAGTTTAGGCAGTTTTGTACCACACTACGCATATACAGCTGGACTGCTTTTTGACGCATAGATGTGTCCAGTGACCCTGTTTTCTTTGTTGTTCTTAAAATAAGTCCTAACAGTGAACACGTAACAGGCGCCAGGGGCGTGGCTGACATGCAAACCCATTCATTTTTGCTTAGCGGTTGAATAAATATTCTGCTGCCTGGTGTTACTTGTTGTAATAAAATTACACTTGTCCCCTTTGGAAGGGACTGTTCTCTCCAGGGTGTTGAACCAAAATGTTTTTCGTTCCGGTTTTGTTCCGGTTCAGGGAAAACGGTTCTGCTCCGGTTGAGCTCCGGAGTGAAAAAATAAAGGTTTAAACTGGTTCGAACCGGTTCGTATTCATATTCTTCAAGAACAATTCCCGACGGCAAAAGATAAACTATGCATATTTTATGAAAGTGTTACATATAGAATGCAGAGGCTCACATTACTGTGTGGAACGAGCGAGCTAGTGCTGGGCCACCTCGGGACGTGCGTGAAAGCGCAGTTTAACGTCAGGCAGCTGATCGAAGAAGCAGGAAGTCGTAATGCATATCTGGGGAAACACGGCACCTCTGAGATGATAGCATAAACTTAAGTGCAGAAAAGGCTCGCTCACGCTGACCTGGGTCGCAGGCACTCCCAGAACTACTTGCGAGAATGCGTAAAGTTCTGGATAGCGTTCCCTTCTCTCCTCCCAAAAGTGCAACACGTTAGCGTCCCTTGAAAGCCGCGGCTCCTTGTCTAACAATGTTTAGAAGAGTTGTGCTTCTTGATGTTTGTGTTTCTCAGGAGAACACGCTTTGGTCCTTGGTGTTTCTGCTACCAGATATCGAAGCTGTTTTGTTGTTTTCTGTAACTATAACTGTTGATTGAATCCCCCTTCCCTTCGCGGTGATAGACTTTAATTTCTGACAGATTATTAAATCCACTGAGTTATTTTAAAAGCATATTGGATGCGCCACAGTATGGCAACTAGTGCAGGTTCAAAAATATCCATCGCCCTTTGTATCGCTTTCTTATCCGATCAGTTGTATAATGAAATCAAGGCGTTTAAAGTAAAATCACACAACTCTACAAAGTTGAAGAAAAGAAACACCACACACCTCGGACTAAACGGCAAAACAAACAAGAACAAAGAAAGTTATAGACAACACTAAGCGTGTTGTCTATACCTCTCTTTGACCGTGTCTTTTTGTTAAACCAGCTCAACTCACTGTTTTGCCACCAAACAGGCTCATTAATTGGTCCTATTATTGGCGTACGAATTGGGCATGTTCTATGGATAAATTTCCTTTGATCAGCCATTTCTGGTCCCAAAGAAAATGTTGGGACTAATGTGGACATTTGGTAAAGTGATACTTGAGACCAGAAATTCCGGAGAATTTATAGTTACTGTGCTCATTCCGTTTGAGTTCTCGACTTTATAAATGATAAAGACGACCGTTGTGTGAAAACTTGATAATGGAACGTTACAGAGCTTTCCGCTACATATTTTCTCGCTTTCTGACTTCTCATGTGAACAAAACACTGCAAAAAACAATTCATCAGTTTCGCCCAGGGAAGAAAAAATAATTATTTCGGTCCAGATCAACTCCGGCTTGCGCGAAAATATTTTTTTTTTCGGTGTACTTTTTAGGGTGTGTTTTTCGCCACGCCTTTTTCACGCATCCTGAGTTCGCGCGAAAATAACGGTCTTCTCCAGTTTTCGGTTCAAGGTTCGGGTTCGGTTCAATACCCTGGTTCCCTCCATATTGTTTCTTGTAAAGAATAGACCCCCCCCCCCCCTCCTTTTTTTTTCTTTCTCTGCGGCTCCCTGAATCTTGGTAGTTTGGCCAGCGGCTCTAACCCAATGTCACTCTCGCCACCCCTGTATTATGTTATAGACGTTATTGCATGAATCATTTTTCTGACGACGTCTTCAAACGATGCAATCTTTGATGCTCTAATTGTTTAAAAGAAGTACGAAAACGCCACGAAGAGACGCTTCTTCTGCCTAAGACGCCGTAGCTAACCGTCGGCTGCCAACTGAAACCTAGCCAAGGGTACCTTTTAAGAAATTTGAAGCCTCTCTCACTTGCACTTGTAACACTGCGACTGTGATGGAAGTTCGAACTGGGATACAGTTGCGTGCTTGTACTTTGAGATTAAGGTTTCGTCATTTTTTTATTGTAGCTTTCGTAAATTTTGAGGTTTTATTGAGGACTCGTCAGTGTTTTCGTGTATTTTTGCTTAAATGAGCTATGGTACCCCGATACTGACATTTTGAAAGGTTCCCAGATAGGAATAGCTTTTTGTGTCGCTTAACCGGTTTCTAAATTTATAACTACGCAGCTTTAAATAAAACATTAAAAACAAACACGCCGATTGCAGGAAAGTGATAAGTCAATTTTCATGCTTTTGTAGTTTTTTTTTTTTGTCACTCATTAAGGTTTTGTGGGCTTTATATAAACTAAAACTAAATCCGGGATTTAGTTCGTCAAAAGCATTGTACTATGTAAAATGATAAACTCAAACTTTTAAAAGCTCTCAAAGCTTTTTTTTTTATAGGCATCGAAGATTTGATACATTATGGCAAAATGTCATTTGAGCAGTCCAAATATACCCAAGTGGGCTCTATCTTCTATTCTTGCTAGGCCACGCTCTTTCTTTTTAATAATCTTAAAAGTTCGAAATAATTTCAAAGTACTAACATAAATCTGGAAACTCAGTCTACTTTCACATATACCTATTCCTTCTGTACATCGTGACATGTAGTTGATGAAAACATAGAAATGGCGATTCGGAGTAGAAGTCGCCGACATTTTAAAGAAGATTTTGCGCGTGAAAAAAAAAAAAAAGATCTTTCATGTGAAGTTTGTGTCTGGTTATATAAAACTCTTTCCACGTATTAGAAAACAAAATCGCGTATTTATTATTGTATGAAATGCTATTATGAAGCACCAGCAGAGCAAGCAAGCTTAATGCGTCTGTTTAAACCTTATTTTTAGATCCATAATAATACTGACCATCTGTTATTCTGTTTCTGACTAAATACGTTACGCCAATGACTGCAGAGCCATAATCAGCAAAAGACACATCGTAAAGCCAACACAAAAAGATGATAAGAAAAAAAAAGTAAATAAAAATATTACTGAAAAGTATTAAGAAATAGTTTGTTATCAAGATTAGCCGTTAAATTTTTAGCCTCATAAATATGCTTTCCTAAGTTATTAATAGTATCCTGAGAATGCAGATTGCGCGTTCAAGTTTTTTAATCATAGTAATGTTAGACAGAGACGTCTCAATAAGACATGCACTTAAAAAACTGATGGTACTCGACCCGCCCTAAAATTGTGTTGTTTTATTTTAACCTCATTCGTTAATATTTTGAATTTTAGAATGTGGCTACGCGGTAAATAATTGTCTAAGCTATATAAAATGCATGCTGTACTATATCTCATGACTAATTATGCACACAAGTTAACTTAAAATAGAAAAGTATAGACTTTTATTTGTACATTGAATTTTATTTTGCAATAATCTATTACCTAGTATGCTCATAACTTATTTTATATTCAGTCTTGATCACAGGTATATTTGAGAATGTAATGCAAAGTATTAAACGTTTTCACCACCATCAAGGTGTGTTATGGTATTTTCACCTAATAGAAAATTCTACTGGTCGTTTTTGGACCAATTGCCTAAATCGTCAATTCAGCACACAGTTTATGGGCTGTACTAATACGAGTTGAAAAACAAAGGTTCCTCGGTCTCTGGTTTTTAAGATGTTCAAAGTCCACCAGCTGGCCATTTATGCATATATCCGATCAATAATTAGTCTCTAAACAGGCCATTGATCATTCGTCGAAAGTACACATAATGCCATCTTTAAGGGTCATAAAATGATGTTCAAAATTTCTTGCGTTTCTTGAAGTGGACGGCTCTGTTCCAGAAGTTTTTAACGGCTTTCGAATATGAAACCCCCCCCCCCCCCTCTTTCCCAAAGGGGCGTAACAGGGCTCGGTGGCATCCGAGCGAATGGAAGTGATCACGCCGTTAAAAGTCCTCTCACTCTAAGCATAAGACGAGAGTGTGGTGGTGGCATCCTAACGTGGCAAAAACTCAAAACAAGACAAGACCAAAAGTTAGAGCGAAATATCAAGGATCAGTGCAGGGAAGCCGCACTATCAGTTGGAAGAGCCTGGAATAGGCAGGCGAAGCAGGACTAGCCGGGAGATTGATTGCCCAAGCAGCCGGCAGACGCTGCCGAGGCGGCCGGTGAAAGTAACATGTTGTACGACAAGGCGGAAATTGAATTGTAAAGTGCGAGGAATCGGCCGCTCCGGGCCGCACTCACCGCCAACCTTGGCTCCTGAGGGGGAGCATTCCAAGATGAATGCCTCCCGTTTGACGCGTTCGTGTCCGAGGGCTTGGCGCAACTGACGGCGACAAAAGAGCGAAGCCATCTTCTCTGCCCCGCGAGACGAACGGAGGACAGCTAAAAAGAAGAACGAGCGCCGCAGCTAAAAGTTTTGGGGGAGGAGCGCAGGAACCAATCGATAGATTTTATTTTGAAACCCGTTCCATTTCAAAAATTCCCCTATGCTCTCTCGGTCCCCCTTTTTCGATTTCTTTGGCTATTGCTCGTTGTCGCCTCTGCGCGGAGAGCGATAGATCAAGCCCGGCTTTTTGGAAAGTTTGTGTGCTCTCGAAAGCTACTCAATTTTTACCACCTTTTGTTTTTGTTGTTTTTGTGCGTTGCAAGATTACGCGATTAGAAAATTATCGATTTCTATTTAGTTGACTCTCGTAAATCTATCAAAAGGTGCTTTATAAGAAGCAATTACAACTAGAAGTAATTTATACATCTTTATAGATTTATTTACAGTGCAATTCGGATTCACCTTTATATCTTAAAAAGGTAGACACAACAAAACGACACGTCCATCGTCTGCGATAAAACCTTCCAGTATACCAGAGGGCGCAGTTTACAAATATATCTTAATAGTCAAGTGCAAAATATATTTCTCCTCTTTTACGGCCAAGTTTACTTTCGCCGCCTTCACTGACTGGACACCTTTCAAGAGTTACTGGCATTAGTATACAGAATCCTCTTAAAAATCGGTGGCCTAAACCAACACCTTTTAAATTTGGTCTTAGAATCATTAAGACAACGGATGCTGATACGACGCCCTCCAAACAGCTTGAATAAAAAGAAAAATAAAGCGTTTTTTTTTTGTTTTTTAAAGCGTCTGTCTCGAGTGATTACACTTCGTCTTGACTTACGTCCAGTCGCAGCATACGCTACGAGCCACCCCAGCCAATCTGGATTTCGCTAACCTGGCAAGTGACTACGCTTTCCCGCGCGTCACTGCGCTTCCTCTCGAAAGTCACGGGTAACTCGCATGGCCTTGGATTAGCTACGATGCCTCGTAGCATCCGCTCCCGTTGGACGTTAGGTGAAACAAATTACAAGCTTCTTTTTAAATTGGGGAGAAGAGACTAAAGAATGTGTATGACGTTAACCCTTTGCTGAATTTACGAGTCATAAAATTATTCATTGATATGCGTGGATGCGGCCATAAGTTAGCCTCCCTTATTGCCTTTTTTTTTTACTTGACGTTACACTTTGCTATACGTATACTCCGTGATACTGTTAGCACAAACAAGACGGCGCTGACTTTTTGTCTTCTTTCTCCATATAGAAGAAGTGTCATCAAGACTATAGTGGTTGAAAGCATCCCGTTGGGGTACTAGCTGAATTAAGTGGTATGTTATTATACCCGCCAGTAACATTTGGAAACAAAATCCGAAAAAGTGCCAAAGGCGTGTTTGCGCCTACGGTATCGGGCAGTATCACCACCATCTAGAATAATGAAAGCCTCCGAAAGCCCCACTCTTCCTCCGTGGAACGCCATGGCAGTCGGATGGCGTCAACTCGGCATCTGGACCCGAGCCCGATGCCGAGCGTCCTTCGACGCGTTCATTGGATACAAGGACCAGCCGAACGCTGACGCAGCGCTCGTGCGCTATCAGCGTCTGCGCTCGACCTTACTGTGATGACCTCAAGATTATAGTGCACGATCTTTGACTATTCTTGGTCGTGATGTCAGTATACAGCAAGTAAATTGCCTTCTAAGACACCGTTATCTTCTTGAAATCAACGCTGGTTCATGTGGATTTATCAGGATCACTTTCATGCCCTTTCATGGAACACGCGAAGTTCACTAAGAGTGACTCTAATTCAGTGCGCGAGTAAAACGAAAAACATCTTTATTCGTCACTTGTACATCGGTTTGAGGGCGAAGCTTCTAGTCCTTGTAGAATGCGCTGAAGCATGCCAAATACTAACTGAATGGACTGCTTTGACGCAAGTGTTTGAAGTTGTAATCACTAATATATCGATAATTTTTTTTAGGGGCGAAGCTCCTCAGGGTTTAGCCTTGTCCGTCTGGCGTCCGTGCTCACATCGATTGCCATCCCATCTGACTTCTTAAAAAAACTGAAAATGTTTGCGCAGTCGACAGGATTCGAACCTGTGCGGGGAGACCCCAACGGATTTCTAGTCCATCGCCTTAACCACTCGGCCACGACTGCGGGACGAGTAGGGGGCTCTGAGATGTGGTAGTAACTCAAGAGCTGGGGATGTCATGGATGAAACGTTGCATGAAACGAGCAATAAAAAAATAAGCACCATCAGCACTACCTATAAACAGAATCAGTATCATCAGCACCACCAGAGCTTCGCCCCAATCAACATCATTCACGACGTGGAGATGCGATCTTTTTTACTACTGGTTTAACCGATAGAAAAATGTTTTTTTTTTCCTCTGGTCCATCAATATCGTAAAAATATTCCCAGCCATCCACAATTTGTTTTATGAAGTGGGATAATCATCGAATACAAGGGTCACTAGAAAAGTATCGAGACACTAGTAACTGAGCGAAGATATATTTCTTCACAATATTACATTTCTTTAAGCGTTCTTCCTTACACTGTACAAAGCGACTCCACCCCCCCCCCCCCCCTCTCCCGAAATCTTCCTAAACGCAAATAATAGGAAGAAGCATTAAGATAGCAAGTCATTGTTTTTTTTGTTTTTTTTTGTTTTGTTTCGTATCAATCAGCTTTTTCGTCCCCAAAACAGCTAAAATGACTTAGTAGAACTCCGCACAAATTCACTTATATTTTAATTTTCATGCGGTTTACAAAAATTAGTGAATTTAAAAAGAGAAGCTTCGAACGGTCATATTTCAACAAACCTTAAAACAAAACGTCTCATGCTCCAAACTTTTTTTTTAATATATATATTTTTTTTCTTTTAATGCTTAGTTTTGTTCTTTATTCTATCACACCAACTGAATGTAATAAAACATTGGCCAAGAGAACGGTACACAAGTAACTCATAGGCTGTAAAAAATGAAGCCCTTCACACTAAGCCGATCACCGCGAGAACGCGCCGTAAGAAGAACAATCGTGTCCTAGTTGGATCATATGACCATTACTGAGCAGCCTATGTCATCGCAAAAGCAAATTGTACGAAGAAAGAGAATACACTTTATCTTTAGCCACTCAATTCCGAGTTGTCGTACTGTACAGAACTCGGCTGGCCGTTCGTTCGACAGATTTATGGAATTTAATACCTGCAGTTAGGCGGGTAAGCAGAAACTGTAACGTTCACGCTTCCTGCCTCGTCATTAGTTCTTCTATGTTTTTATCGGCCGATGCCGCATTCTGATTGGCTGCGGACCGATAATAAGATGTAGGGAACTTGCATCGCCCTGCGCATCATAATCTCCCTGTGGCTTTGAGATGGGAGGTTCACCCGATATACCGCAGGACCCACTATTTTGTTTACAAATACTTTTTTCTCGGGTTGTAATGACAATCAGGAGTCTTCCCGTTCGCATTTATATTTGCGTTAGACAATATTTGAAATTTCGTTAGCGGCATATTGCCTGATTTCAACGTTCACCTTCCTTGTATATCACTGTGTGTGTGAGTGCTTACGGGTTCTTCTTATTGTTATATTTGAATACCGGATATATTTATTATGTTGACGTATCATACCGTACAGACCCTCTCATTTGCCTACGCCACCAGGCGGTGCTCCAGTCCTTTGACGTACCAGCGAACTTCCCGTTTATAAAAAAAAAAAAAACAATGCACAAAGCTTCTCTGAACACAGTTCCTTGAAACGCTAATAAAGCATTTTACCACTAATTATCCAGGTGAACGCCAATAGAACCAAGAAGCGCGAGATCTGTTCAAAATGTCCGAATATTCTTGTGAACCGGGTTGTCTCCTCCAAGACGTTAAATCGTACGACCCAAGGCCCTCGCTAGATCTCGGACTTTGTTTTCCGTGTAGCATTGATGCTTTCAACCATTGGCGACATACTCAAGCTCGACAGGCGCGCAAAAACGGGGCGACAGGACGTCACTCGTGACGAAAGCAGCGGTTCATGTTTTTTTTGTTTTTTTTAAGCAGGAGGGTTTATTGCACAAACGAAGCACGAATTGTCAACCTCTGTTTCTGTTCAAGTTTGGAGAAAAACACATATCTTCAGACCTGTCGTTGTCTCTGTTGAAGCCCCTTCAGACTGATCACCTAAGAAAATTGGTGCGTCTTATGGTTTAATCCAGTTAACAAAAAAAAAAAAAAAAACTGCACTTCAAGTTTAACAAAAATACTATTGTTGTTATAAGTCAATAAAAATAATTGTTAGATACATTGTTATAGTTATATTGTTATGATTATTATAACTATTCTGGATGTTACAAACGTGAATCTAATCCTTTAGAGATCCGAGAAAAAAACTTGTTGAAAGTAATCTGCAAGAAAAGAGTTTCAACCAATGCTCATTTACAAAATTAAAGTGCATAGATAATATTAAATATCCAGGAATGCAAACCCACAATCTTCTTGAATAAAATATTTATATGAAGCAGGTTGGTAAAACCTAAAAAGAGTAATGCCACATATGTATCGCGTTCAAAACCTTAATTAGTCCACGTTCAATAATAATAATAATAATAATAATCTTTATTTTTCGGGTGCCCTAAAACGGCCGAGCGGCCTTCTCTTAGGTACACCAACTCGTACAATAAAAACTCTTAAACAAAAATCCTACTCATTAAAAAGAAATAGATATGCATATACACTGACGCGCTATGAAGTGACGAAAAGTTCGTCCAACTGATAGCGAAATGTAGGCAGGGGTGTGGTGATGTCAACTTGAGGTGGCACAATGCTGTTATACAATGTCTGTAAACGAGAAAGAGGTGACACACGGCACGGTGAGCAAATATCTAAACAGGTGAGCTGTCTCGTCGCACGGAAAGGAACATGGAAATGGATTTTACTAATAAGCCATGAAGAATCAATGGCACCATTAATGATCTTATGCAGGAATACCAAGTCAAGGACTGTTCTTCTGTGTGATAAAAGCTTCAGCGAAAATCTATTCAGTAAGCATTCATAGTCATAATACACGCGTCGTCCAATCCATCTATCATAAACAATTCGAACAAATCTTTTTTGCACACGTTCTATGATCAAAGCCTGTGTTACAGAAATTGAATTTCAAATCACAGAAGCAAACTCAAGCCTTGAAACCACTAAGGATTGAAAAAGATGTATTGAACAATGGGGCTTTTTAAAATGCTTGGTCAAACGCGATATAACTCCTAGAACTTTCATTGCAGAGCTGACAACAAAAGAGAAATGATTTTTAAAAGTTAATCCGCAGTCAATGAACACACCAAGATCCCTTACAATTGACACTCGTTCAATCGGATTTCCCTCAAGATGATAAGTGTTACTTATGATCGCGCGGCGTCTGCACAAGGATATCACTTTTGTTTTTAAAGGATTAAGAAATAACTGATTTCGTTTACACCACTGTGCTATATTAGACACATCATGTTGTATCAGATCACAATCTAAATGACAGTGAACACTCTTAAACAACTTGATATCGTCAGCAAACAAAAGCAGTTCAACGTTCTTTACACATGACGCTATAACATTTATAAAAAATTGAAAACAGTAGAGGACCCAAAATTGAACCCTGGGGCACGCCTGATATTGAAAAAAACTCTTTGGAATAACTGTCAGCGACCCGAACACTATTTGATTGAAAAGACAAATAACTCTTAAACCAGTTACACAATTCTGTACAGACACCATACAGATGCAACTTGGACAAAAGCAACACGTGACTCACTTTATCGAAGGCTTTTGACAAATCAAGGTATATTGCATCTACTTGTTCTCTGTTTAAAACAAACGGCACACAGTAATCTAAAAAGGTACACAAATTTGTTTCCACAGACCTACTCTTTAAAAAACCGTGCTGCAAGGGCGTTATTTTTTGACGGAAATAAAAAGTCATCCTGCTATGCACAACAATCTCAAAAACCTTGGAAAAAGCACAAAGCAGAGAAGAGTATTTTTTATTTAGAATAATCTATGACTTGTTAGGAAACTCAAAGCTGCATTATGGTTAAACAGTTTATGGACACTGTGCAAAATATCTACAGCAAGAAATAGAAGCTATTCAAAAAAGTATCAAAAGAAATTTTGGCTACTAGAGTGGAAAGATTGAACAGAGCATTGCAGAATATATGCGCAAAAACCTGGGAAATCTCTTGTTTAGGGATCAAGCGAAATAGGACATATTTGCAAGAAAATTCTTATTCTAACAGAAAACTGTCATTATCAAGAAAACGATGCTAAGACCATATAGAAAGTACCTTGAACTTTTTATAAACACAGAGTGTGGTGAAGCGCAAAAAATGATTCTATGCCAAAGAAATTCAATGATTTCCACTAGATTGTTAAAATAAAATATCCAATAACCATCGAAATGTTGACAAACAAATAGATAATCGAAAAAAGAAAAGAGTAAGAGTAACAAATTATGCTAGGGAGAAAATCACCTTAAGGGTACTTTACTATTTTGTTTTCTTAGTGGATCAAAGACACTAGCTATTAAAATCTGCTATGATTTTACCAAATAGTTGGTAGATGGAGACAACGGCAACACTGGTGTTCATGCACTGGTCATTGCAAATGTAAAATATTATAAAAATATTGTTTCGTTTATTTTTTCTACCATACAAAATGTGTTCTCGTTATATTACTTATCCCTGCTCCGCAGTTCCCGCTTCCCACGCACAAGCCTCCTAGGCTTATGTGTGAATTAAACTGTAAAATACAAAAAGGGCGTAATAAATTTTATTGTATTACATTGTTAAAACGGTATCCGTTCTATAAAGTATGCTTTATAGTTATGCTATCTTGTAATAATCATTGTTCTGATTGTTACTTTCTTCTTGTAAACAAGCAATAGAACTTGCCCCCTCTGGCGAACAAGCGTCATTGGCTCATGAGGACTATGAATTATACCGTATGCAAATGTTAGACGTAAGTGCTGAATTTTTTGTGATTGAGAGTCGCCAACTAAAAAAAAAGCATTTTAAAACAAAATGTGCAACGGAAAAAAAAAGAAATAAAAAAGCTACAGACAGCAGAACGTTGTTTTTCAAAAAATCAGCAAAAAGATTTTTTTTTTTCACTTTGCGCGAATAGGATTATACTGACGCTGTACACTGTTTTTATTTCTCCTCTAGGGCGGGATTGTGCGTCTGGTTCCTGACTTCTGTTCGGAGTTTCCTGATCTGAAGTGGTGTCTGTCCGGGTGAGTCACTCGTAAGTTGCTTTTTATCGAACGCAACGAATCGCATTGCGAGCGTGAGTTCGCGCCGTCCCTCTGGGGCAAGTGGCTGTGCAAATGTCTGCAGGGCACGTGATCAGCAGCGTACGCTATACTAAAACTCTCCTCTGTCTGGTTGCCCCTTGATAGGCACCGGCCACACCCATAAGTAGGATTCATCGTTTTCTGTTTTTATTTTTTCGAAATTCGGTGTAATTTTTTCGGGGTTTATTTTAAAATTTAGTTTTCTTTTGTTTTTGGTGTATATAAATTCCCGAAAACGTTTACCGTTTTTTTTTTTTTTGTGAATATGAAAGAAAAAAGTTAAAGCCGCTTACAACTCCATGTAACGCCGAATTAGAGCGCAGCTTTTGAGGAGGAGGAGGGAAGGGTACTGGGGGGGGTTCAACTAACCAGGGTGGTCACGTGACCTTGGGGGGTCACGTGACCTTCAGGGTCACGTGGCCCCCCCCCCAGTGCCGAAGATGTCATCACTGACGACGTCATCAGTGACGATGACGATGCGGATACCGATGACGTCATTAGTGACGTCACTGATGACTTCACCAGTGATGATGACGATGCGAATGTCGGTGACGTCATCAGTGACGTCACTGATGACGTCATCAGTGATGATGACGATGGCGATGCGGATGCCGGTGACATCAGTGACGTCACTGATGACGTCATCAGTGATGATGACGATGACGATGCGGATGTCGGTAACGTCATCAATGATGATGACGATGACGATGCGGATGCCGGTGACGTCATCAGTGATGATGACGATGACGATGTGGATGCCGGTGACGTCATCAGTGACGTCACTAATGACGTCATTAGTGATGATGACGTCATCAGGGATGATGACGATGACGATGTGGATGCCGGTGACGTCATCATTGACGATGATGTCATCGGGGGTCACGCGACATCGGCGGGGGTCACGTGACCTCGGGGGGTCACGTGACCCCCTCGAGGTCACGTGACCTCAGGGGAGTCATGTGACTTCGGGGGGTCACGTGACCTCAGGGGGTCACGTGCCCCCCACGAGGTCACGTGACCCCGGTGGGGGCTCGCGCGGTGCATTATGGGACATTTCCCATAATGCACCGCGCGGTTACGCCGACGGCGACGGTGACGGCGACGGCGACGGTGACGGCGACGGCGACGCCGACGCCGCTCAAGCCGGAAACGGGCCCCTAAGAGCTGCGCTCTAAAACAATTGGACACCTGATCAGATGATCCTTGTAGCTGTGACATTTGTGATCACTCAAAGAATAACGGCACATAAACATACGTTGTCTTCGCTACAACTTCCCTCAGGACACACCTCAAAATCGCGGAATTTGCGGGCATAATCTTCAGCGTGCTTCATTTTCCTTCCCATTCTGACGACGTGACTGTCTGAGGTGATGACCGTACAAAAATCAACAAAATGAAAAAAAAAAAAAAAAAATTTATTGAATTTATGCTTTTAACCTTAGGGAAGTTTGAGAGAGCGTGTTAGGAAAGGTATTAACGGCTTGTCTCGATGTCCTCTGAAGTGCCAGAAGCAAAAAACCTTATACTATCCCAAACCAAAACTTTCTTTTTACGACCGGGAACTTGACACACTAAGCCCGATCACGGACACAGATGTCCCACAAAGGCCAACCCAATACCTCTTTTGTTGCATGTTGAACGTTGGAAGAGGGCAATCACGAAGACGTCACACAATGTCGAACCTTGCAAAGCCCCCTAAAAAACTGCAGCCTCTTTTGATTAAAACCGAATTTTAGAAAACAGATTAGACGTACTTTTATCGGTTTAAACCGCAAAACGCCGAACCTCCATACTGACCTTTTTCGGTTAAAACCGAATTTCCGAAAATGGATTTGGCTTACTTTTATCGCTTTTTATCGGTTTAAACCGAAAACTCCGAACTCTACCTATAAGCCATCCTTGTAATGCGAGGTTAACATTCACAACACGCATAATATGTTGAAGGAGAGTATGAACAGATTGAATAGATTGTGTGACCCAGCTATTGTTATACCAGTGCGACAGTCTAAGGGAGAAAAGCTTAAGTGTATGATGAATGGACAAATTTGATGAGGGACATGACAGGAGAAAGAGGGGTTGGAGTCACTGCGTCAGTACTTCACCCCATGACACTCTAAAAAAGTCTGTGCGTCTACTTTCACCCACAACACCCGGAGAGCCAATCACCACAACTTACAGAGGCAGCTCAGCGAATGACGATGCGGAAACATATGTTTAGACCAAAAAACGAATTCTGAGTTGTGATATTAAGCAATGCAAAACGTCACGCTTGAATTGCTTAATGTCACAACTCAGACTGCGTTTTTTGGCCTAAAGATATGTTTCGGCATCGTTATTCACTAAGCTGCCTTCGTAAGTTGCGGTGATTGGCTATTCGAGTGCTGTGCGTGAAAGTAGACGCACAGACTTTTTTTAGAGTGCAAGTATAATACTTCCTAGGCTCAGGCTTGGGCCAGACTGGCGCGAGCCAGAGCCAACTTGGCTCAGGCCAAGTTGGCTCTGGCTAGTATGAGCCGGGCAAATGTGCTTTTAGCGACTCTCGCTATTTTTCTGTGGCTACGTTCTTTTTCAAGGACAAATAACTAGCACTTTTTTGAGAAATGAGAGATACATCTAGCTGAAGGTGATAGATGGATACATAGATTGATGTAAACGGTCGAACTCTTCAAATTGGGCGGCGAGTTCCGCCCCCTACCCAATGAAAGCAAACAGCCGACGACAAAAGAACGTGTTTCGGTTAATCGGAACATCCTATGATTAGGTCACCCGAATTGATATTTTGTTGTTGTTTTCTGCATTGACGAGCTGTGCTAAATTTTTTCGTTAGTATGAGTATGAGGAAACTACCGAAGTTAAAGCAAATCCAAAACGATATATTTGAGCATCCTAATTCTAAAATCTTTAAAGTAGACACGAGTAATATAAATTATGCGCAATAACAATTAATAAAATCGTAAGATTAATAATATAACTAAACAAGCCACGTGATATTTTTATTTAAGAAATATTTACGCCTCAAGACGGGTGCCATTTGATATACACCTGCTTTTTTAGTGAATTCCGTCAGTTCCATAGAAATATGCACCACCGATGACAAAATGTGTACTTTATGCAGCTCATTAATCAATTACTCGGGAAAGGTTCTCTTTAGAGCGCTTTGCACAGAAATATTAAGCTTTGAATTCAGACATTTCATAAAATAAAATAAAATAAAATTCAAGCTTTCAGAAGTTAAAATCTGCACTTTATGTCATACTTAAACTAACTTCAACATGTCATTATAGCAGCGCAATAGTTCGCAAAAATAATTGCTTTTCGTTGAGTTTAACTATATACGCGACAAGGGAATAGTTGCAATTTATATTGCTTTCATTGAGGTAAAATGGCCGGGGATTTCTCTAGTAGTTATCACTAAAACATTATCTCTTTAGTTACGAAAATTATGGTTACAAAATCATTCTATAGCTTTGACATTAGAATTTGTGCGCGAGGTATAAACCACGCAGGTGAGGGTGGCTTATTATCAAAGCTTACATGTTAAATATTATTGTTGTTTACATGACTTATATATTTACATGTTACGTTTTTTTATGCTAGCACTAAGACACAAAAGTTACCAGTAGATGCACAAGAGGGCGTCAATGATGGGGAAAAGTGTGAGCCTCTGTATAGGCTCCCTACGGGAGCCAGAGTTGAGCGTTAATCCATGTATCGCCGGCTTTCCTGCACGGCATTCGGAGTCTGCTCCTCGCGTGACTGAATTCGGCGAATAGCGGCGCCACGCGTTCGAGGCGCGCGGCGCGCTCGACACAGGGAACGTACGCCGGGGCTCGTGCAACGTCTACTTTTCTGCATGGCATTTGATCCGGCTCTTTACGTGATCAGATCTCGGCGAATAGCGGCGCGGCGGCACATGAAAAACAGACGCGTAACTCTGGATCCCGCAGGGAGCTTATACATGAACTCTAAGAAAAATAGCGTACAGTACGCGACACACTTAGCGCAATCGCGTCATTGGCGCCTTCTCGCTTCTTGTTGGTATAAATTTATGCCGCACGCCAAAAAAAACAATCGTTTAGCCATTACAGTCATAAAGACAATTAATCGATTTTTAGAGCTGCGTTTGTCCCTCTCTAAACATATGAGTGACGACAAGCTGACAATGAACAACCCCAAAATCAGCAGTTTAAAAGAAAAAAGCATTAAGGAGATTCTTAATAGCGTACGCAAAAGCTTTGCGTATGTAAATAGTATTGTCGCCACTCTGAACGCGCGGACCCCGAACCAAGTTCTGGATGGGCACATGGCGAAGACGCGATTTGTTTTGCGTACGTAACGCTTTTGAGTGCGCTATTGTGATACTCGCTATTACTCTCGCCAATATTCACGGTGTGGTGACTGCTATTTGCTAACCAAAATTTTCACCGCTTCAAATATAAAGCAAACTTTTTTTTCTAAACTTCTGACTCGTTCTAAACCCCTAGACATTGTTTCTGCATTTCATAAAGAGTAATATTGTTTAGCTTTTTACATACTAGCAGTTGTGTTAAGGATTTTGATAAAGGTTGTTGCTTTAAAACTTACAGTTTTAAAGCAAAAAAAAAAAAGAAGTAGCACGGCAATAAAGCACAACGCTGGAAAACGAAAAATAATGCAAATCAAGTATATTAGTTAGCTTGCGTCAAGCTGGGAAAGGAATACCGTATTTACTCGAGTAATAGCCGCAATATTTATGAACAGGGCCCTTGCGCCTACTTCCCCACATAATGCATATACAGCCAATCATTACGTTGCGCATAAATAACATAGCGAATAACCAGACCGAGAACACGGCTCTCCATACAAATGCAATCTTCACAGATGGTATCTTCGCACGAAGACGTTATCTCTGTCCTGTAAACAGCTGGAATCATGCTGTCAATCGCGGTTATTGGCAACCTGCGTGCTC
Source organism: Ixodes scapularis (assembly GCF_016920785.2). NCBI lineage: Eukaryota > Metazoa > Arthropoda > Arachnida > Ixodida > Ixodidae > Ixodes > Ixodes scapularis. The sequence continues at coordinate 120,023,924 of NW_024609835.1, forward strand.
CACGGAAAAGCGAACCGTCAGGTTGTCCTTTTAAACAGTGCGGCAATTACTCGAGTAAATACGGTATTTCATGATCACGGGAGAGATACAGGTCCTGGCAAAAGATTTCAATCCCGCTTTGTACGGGGGAAGAAGGAGTACTTAAAACTATCTTTATTAAACAAATATTCCTGTAAGGAACGCGAACGTTTGTTAGGAGTGATACGCGGTTGATGCGTGGCGAGATAACACGATTGGTCAATCATCAATGAACCAGAAAGTACAGTGAATGAAACCTTTAGCCGTTTATTTTGCAGTCCACCTTGTGGCAACTGTGGGTTACACAGTGCATACAGCTCTGTCAGCGAATCTAATCTGTGATAACTAGAATAGATAAAACGCAGGGCCTGTCTTTGTACACCTTACACGGCAAGGATGAAGCTCTTTCGTGTACAGGTCCCATACTTCCGACGCGTATTGAAGCGGGGGGCGAACCAATATTTTGCGAGCGAGCAGTCTAGTTTCTGTGAAGGCTAGTTCCAAGAACTGTCGTAAAAGTACTGTCGTAAACTTGACGACCGATGTCTTGCCTCCAAATGCGCCAAATTCGTTCACTGATGACTGTAGTCAGCCTTAGGTTTCTCGGCGTAAGCTAAGGCGTGGAAGCAAAGAAAGTAGCTGAGTTAAAAACGTCACTCTTTTTGTGTGTTTTTTTTCGACGAGATGTTTTTCTGTTTGTACCGCAGCCTCGGGCACTGAACAAATAATTAATGTCCACTAGTTCTTTTTCACACGAATGTTACCACGTAAGGACCACACAAAATAAGCCCTAAGATAAGTAACCATAAAGAAAACGAGATCCTGCTCGTCATAAATATATTGCTCTTATACTTTCAAAATTTCCCTCTTAGATATAAAATAAAAATTACGCCGATGGAAAAACAAAAGGCCAGGCCGTTCTTTCCGTTCCAGTAAAAATATAACCAGTTCCGATTCCTGTTACACCGATGCAAAATGAAATGGCGGTGTTCTTTCCTTCATCCTAAAAGGAACGCGTTCCAGGAACGCCGTTCCGTACAACACTGCGACAGAGCCACCGCAGCCACCGGTGCTACGGTTATCAAGCGGTAGATACCCGGATGTATTTGAAACTAAACACGAATCGCAATCACGTGATGCATTATCGTGGAAATCACAGAAGCGTCAATAAACGATTATTTATTTTTAATCATTTTTAATTTGTTGTTTGAACATTAAATGAAGTTTAATGTCTGTTTTACTTTATATCTTTCTTATGATGACGTTTTGTTGCCTCTGGTTGCCACACAGTGCCGTATAGGCCTCCTGCGCTGAAGCTTTGAACACACTGTGGAGCCGTTGTTTTGGGTAGTACAAACTCACCTGATTTGACCTCGCACTACTTATGGCACATTAGCTGGGCCCTTTTATTTCTGTATCGTGCTGAGGAAAGGAACTACACCTTTGGAGGTCTGAAATCGGCTAAACTCAATGCCGCGAGACAATCGAAAGTGGCAGATTCGTGTCATCACTGCTAGGTGACGCGTCTCTTATCTCTGAGTGGTGACGTCAAAACATCCGGCGTCCAGACGCTTTTTTATTTTTATTTTTACTTTGGGAACGCGTGAAACGGCGTCTCTTGGCTCACGTTCTTAACTTGTTAGCTCCGACCATAGAGTTAACATAATGAACGCTAGAGGTTCAAGTGGCGCTAGTGTGCTACTGCAAATTGAAGCAGACAGCAACCAGTCGGAAATTGATGTCCAGTAATGCATTTCTATGGGAAAAAGCGATTGAATTTTCTCTCTGCGCTCGATTATAAGAGCAAATATCACGAATAATTCGTATGTACTGGGCACATTGGAACATTTCTCAGTCACGCGGACGAAATAATTGATCATTTACGGCGTTTTTATTTGAAATTCGTGGCATAAAAGTCTGGTACTAAAACCGCATCGTACGTGTATTTATGTGCACTGTCGGACATTGTTAGCAGAAAATCGGCGTCGGCGCTTTCCAGCATGGGTGATATACGTGCCAAACGAACGAAGGACATCTGGAAAACCAAGAGAGACGGTAAGAACTACACAGTAACACTGGATGAGTCACTCCTTGTGCATGCTGACGATCAAAATAAATTGAAAGCCAGGTAATATACTCCGATTTGCAATAAATAAGTACGGCTTTATTCTTTCTGCTCATGAATAAGTGCGACGATGCATGTTCTGGGTTCATATCATCACCCGCACGCTGCAAATTTTTGCAGATAGGGAGAAGCCAGAGAACAGGTGCCCGATAAAAACTGCGCGACCTAGGAAATAATAAAAATACACACCTTTCGTAGCCGACGTACATTATTTTTTACGTTCGAATGTCTTTTTAACCGACCGCAAGGATGCACGGCGGAATCCTTTTCATTTAGTGACAGGATGGGCATAGTAGCAGTATATAAGCGCCACCAAAATGCTAGCGAACTTTGAACAGACTCTACAATCCTTTGGCTCGTTATTTTGCTTAGAATCGTCGCTCGTTTTTGCATACCTGCCATGGAACAGAGGTTTGAGCCTGAAAATAGCGAAGTTTAACATCTTTCAGTGCAAAGAAAAATGCTGTAACTAAAGGAATTACACTTTCACAATATTAATGAAGGTATACATACTATCCGGTACAACCGAAATAACGAAAGTTATTCATGTTATTTTCCGGCGAAGAGACAAAATGGCTGTCTGCTTTAATGGGGGCTGTCTGCTTCAATTTGCCTCCCGGAAGTTGCATAGACACTAGCGCCAGTTGAACTTCTAGCGTACATTAAAATAACTCTATGGCTCCGACCTCTGCTTTTACGGCGTACGAGTCTTCTTTGTTTCTGTCTGTTTTTCTTGTTATCTCGCGTTCGGCACCAGAGCAGGCACGCTTCTACGTGCGTGAAAGTTTGAGACGACGCTCAAGTTTGTACTACCCAAAACAAGTCCTAACAAGTCCTTTCTAGCTGCGCCCCACGGCCAAAGCAGGAAGCCTCGTTTCAGAATCTGCAAAGCATATGAAGTTTAAACGCGGTTTGTGAAATCCAGGGGAAATATTTGGCGTAAATCTTAGGAAACATCCTTGGGCTTTAATGAATATAAAAAAATTAAGTTGAGGTCGATAGATTTTTTTTTCGTGATTCATTTAACGTTATAGCCCACGACGTTGTTTTTGCTTATCGATCGCGGAGCAGCGGATAATTTACCTAGCATTGGTGTAGTGTGCGTGTTCGGTGAATGGTAGATTCAGCTGAAAGTAATTTATATTGCAGCATCAATATTAAGACTAATTAATATATGCTTCACATACAATGGCGGACGCAGTCATTACTGAAGTCACTGTAGTCAGGCTTGGTGCGTTTGTAATGTGTCGCTACCGTCTTCATTATGGGCACGCTACTAATATTCATACATTGCTATACTTATGATGTTTGCCATGGCGTATTTATTTGTGTGCTGATGAAAATCCAGATATCCGGTTGCACAAATTGTTTTCGCGTCAGAAATGCTGAGAATAATTACTCGTTCAACTTTGTGGCGCTTGTGTAAAACACAAACTATATTAAATCTCAACTGTATAACGAATTGTATTCACCCACATTACAAGAAACATTACATCGCGAGCCTTTATAATTGCCTCGACCTTCTGTTGTTTTCTTTTTTGTACATCGGCTGTTTACTTAATAAGAGTTTGCACCCAACAATCCTTTCAGACGTTCCTCACATCAAATGGCTAAACTAAATTCGCGAGGATATTAAAACCATTTCGGTAGCTCTCATTTTATGGTGTCGCAACCAGAGAGTGATAACCGGACCGGAAAATCCTAGTGGCGTTCACGCGCCGCACACACACACATGCACACACACAAACACACTCAGACACACACACACACACACACCAGAGTCTCGACTGGTCCCAGTAAAATCCCAAAGGTTCTAATTATGGTACTTATACGTTTCGGGGTAATTAAGCGCGGATAAATAACCCGCTTCCCAGTCATGAAAGACGCAGGCCTTGCCGTCTTCTTGTTCATTCTGGAGCGCTAAAACTCGCGGCTTGATACACCCGTAGCCGCCCCAAGTCTACCGGTTTCCACCGCGCACTCGCAAAGCCGCGACATGACGCGTGCCTGCTTGCGCCCAGCGCCTTCCTGGTGCAAAACAAACGAACAAAAAAATGAAAGAAAAACAGACGTATCGGTCCGCGAACCACGTAACGACGTCGGAAGTGGGCTAGCTGAGCTTCGGAAGAACTGCGGCACTGCCGGGTGGCGTACGAGAGAAAGCTTTCCGCACACTCGCCGTTAGCTTACGACGGACCGCAGAAGCCGCTACAAGCTATCCGGGCCAATCCAATGCTCTGTGTGCGTCACGTGACAATCGGAAAGGGGGCACAGCGGAGCGAGGGACGCGCAGTAAGGTGACTTTTTTACACGCGCTACGTGCGGTCTCAGCCAATACGTCATTGAGAATGTATGACGTGTACGAGCCCCGTGCGTCGTTGCAACCTGCCTGAAGGTCACGCAGCATCCACGCGGACGTTGGGTTGGTAGCTATGATTCCTAGCGTCGGCCGTGCTTCGTCGTTAGGAGAAACGAACTGTGGGGCCTGGTTCGGAACTTCGGCACTCCAAAGTCGAGAGAGAGAGAGAGAGGGAAACAAACAACGGAGCTTTGCTCCTTGGAAACATAATGGTCGCTCAGTCAGTCGTGTATGAAGGGTCGCAAATTGCGACATGACACGAGCGCGCTGCTCGGTGTGTGCTTTCTGGATTGGTGATCAGCGCGGCGTGAAGGTGTGAAGTGTGGTTTTTACTAACGAAGAATAATGTAGGCGTTTATTGTCCCGAAACTCATTTTATTATTTTATTCGTCATCTATTTATTCGCCTACCGTTTTTGTTCGCTAGTGAGGACGCGGTCAAAGGTTCCCCGTTTCCGGTTCGTTTGTTCGATCCTCGAATGAGCGCATGCGCGAGCTATTTGGAAAGGATTCGACCGAACGTAGACACGAAATAGTTGTTCCGTAATTCCCTTCAATGTAAACGTGCTGAAGCTAATTTACAGGCTAAAACAACCGTTCCGTCTATTTTCTCGTGAAGCATTTGCGGAACTCAGCCGCGCTAACCTACGGAAGAACACTCGGCGAATGACAAGACTAAAATATGACGTCCTAAAAAAATCAAGTTTTCGCTTTGACACCGAGCATGATGCTTTACCATGCTCCAAATAAAAGCGTAGACGGTTTTTCTTCTTTTGGTTTTGTTTTAGGCTTAGGCATGCGTCTATCCTCGCTATTCGCCGAGCTCCCCCGGCATATTGCAACGGTTGGCTTTTCCAAGTCCCTTGCGAGAAAATTAAACTTGCATATTTCTTGGAGTTTGTTTCCGAGCTCAAATGGATGTATCGATACAAATGATTGTACCCTTTATAACGGGCGGTAGCTTGTGCCACCTAGCCTAAAAACCAAACGTATTATTAATTCCCCCCCCTTTTAAGCCAATTTGCTCCACCTCTGCATTCTTCCAACTATCACCAGGCAGTGTGGGATATCGACAAGATGATCTTTGGGGGATCGGGGAAAAAAAACTAAAAACATCACAACCCTCCTCTTCTCCCCGGCGAGGGCGTGGCCAATTTTAATCTGGTCAAACCTAATTGGCGTCACCCCAACACTGGGCCCCCTGGGAGACAGTGTTAATTGATTGTATACATCTACATTGTTCTAATTATTTTCACGAAACAGTTAGGGGCTAATTAATGTAGACGGTGCAGATTAAAATGTGTCGAGAGAAGTGACGTGTCTAAAAAATCCTGGTTATAACAGATGTATTGATATCCTGAGGATGAAATATAAATCCATCGTCCCGATCGAACGCCCCATAAAAACTGTGAAGATCATCATCGCGCCGGTTGAGCTAACATAAGTGCCCGCTCTTTCGCGCTGGCGACTTAACAGTGGTGAGGATAAAATATTTTGGCCTGTCCCAGCCTGCTTCTCCTAATCTTCCTCACAGCATGGATATATAAAATTATCTGGAAGTATCTAGATGGTATGAAGACTCGCGATACATCGCACTACTCGGGGATAGGATGAATAAAATGTAATTAATGACTGTTGAACAGCTTTTTTTTTTTAACTACATACGGAGTACAAAAGCTCCTCTCCTTCGTCATTCCCCTTTTGTGCTCACTACTTACTTTCACTTCTGCTTTGACTAAGCCTGCATAGGACGTTTTCATTGCGCTAGAAAGACAAGCATTGAGCCTTGCTTTACAAATCTCGAATACGCAGGGACACCGATTAGAGTTTCACTAACTTACCCTTTTTGCGTATGTTCATTTTATGTTTTGTTTCTGTGACGTTCTTTTTTCTTTAATTTTTTTTTTTTTTTTTATTTTTTGCTTTAAAACAGTCTAGAACGCCGACTCGAAAAACCAGAGTACCGCACGTCAGCTTAACTGAAAAGAAAGATCCAATTCTTTTTGCCCGACAAATATTTTCTGTGTAGCTTCTTTTATCACCTGCATTGTTCGTTTGACTCGGCGTATCGTACAAAAGATAGTTTCTTATATCGATCATGGCCCGGGGTCTCGCATCACGTATCAGCAAAAGGAACGTACAGTACTATTTTTTGTTATGAAGAATCTAGGATCGCATTGCTCCGGCTTGCGTTATATAAATCCGTTCCTTTCTTCATTTCTATAGCTTCTGTTCCCACGGAATTCGTTTGCATCAGCCAGTTTTACTGAATCCGTTTCAAGTCGGTGGCCGCGGGGCAAGGCGCATATCGGATAAAGCTTTGTGCCACCGTCATCAAACGTTATTAATAAAATGATATTTTGTAAAACACGGAGGTTTACTTGATTCGCGACATGTCGGCTATTCTAAAGGGAGAGAATTGAATATAGTAGAATAAAGCCTGGGATCCATCTCGCAAAATTTTTTGCTAACCCGGCGGCAAAACAAAAAAAAAAAAACGCGGGACGAGTTGAGATTTTAATTTTTTTATGTCCTTCATTCCTCGCATGCTGGGGTCCCAAAGGCCTGCCGGCGCAAGAGCCGTCTTTGAGTTTGCGTAAAATAGATTGCCGAAGGCTGGGAAATATTACATTCAAAACGATGGTATGCATGCCGTTGGCATTAAGACTAGGAGAAGATCTAGAAGTAGATAAAAACAAATACCCCCCCCCCAAAAAAAAAAATAAATAAATTGGATGTAACTTATTACACGTTCATATCAACGTTGTGTTATATTGATTTATGTATTTTCTTGGGTTATAAGGTATGCCCAAAATTTGAAATAGGAATGCGTTGCTGTCGCCTAAACAAAGAGTCATGACGCATTCTGAAGCAACCCTCTAAGAAATCTTGGGGAGACAAATGTATCCATTGAAAGAATAGACACTGCTTGGATGACAGTCGATTTGTATCTCCTTCACATTCAGATGTATCGTCTGATCATGATGGGTTATCATGTTCGTTTAAATACGCGTATTCTTGTTACTGGCGCCTTAAAGATCTCAAGGCGTGACGAGTTACAAACATCTCATCATTTTTCGACAAACTAGAGACAGGACAATACATCGTCCTTCCTTTGAGCTTTATGTCGCTCTTCTTTTATTCCTATATCTTAATATTGAGCTGCATACAATAAACTTTCGGCATCAGAGAAAGTCGAAGAACAATCATAAAGTAAAAAGCGTACCCCTAATGAAAGTTGTGCCCTGCGTTCTTTAATCTGCCGGTTCCTATAACTTAGTGTGTTGTGCCATGTTTTTCATCATCAAACTAAAAGCAAGTCGTCATTAGCGCATAAAGAGAATTGTGATAAATTTATAGTTCATCTCGATTATTTTTAACTCCTTCTTGTTGGTAAAGGTTGCGAATGTAAGAATGGTCCAGCGACAAAATGTTCAGTTGAGCTACTTTACTTAGAGCCAAGTTAAATTTAAGCCCACTAAAAGCAGTCGAGTGAACCGAAGCCAATGAAACGCAACTACGTTCGGGCGTTTTCGTTTGGGCTTTAAATATTTTGTCAATGTCCAGCAGAATCTGCACTGTTCCGTATTCATTAGGAGGAGAAGCTTACCAAGAGAAACATAAAGCCGATTGGAATGGGCCACGTGCGTTGCCTTAGCAGAGCTCATGTCACAAACTCCTTTTGTATTCGCTCTTCCTCGCGTGAGTTGAAACGTGCGGTGGCGACAGCGTGCAAATAGCCCCCGACCACTTTCGGTTCTGAACAGACGGCGCGTTGGCGAGTATTTCCGAAATCAACTATGTACTGTCAACACCGGTTGTAACAAAGTCCGTTATAACGAAATAGCGGCTACAGCGAACCGATCAGGATTTCCCATTCCCGTTCGCACTTTTTCAATGCATTTCTGTCTGTTTTTAGCGAAGAAAACTGAGCGGCTTCCGCGGATATAGCGAAGATAAATTTTGTGATAATTAAAACAAAAAACATTACAAAAATGTGGACAGTTTTTCTAGTCTTGGATTGCCGCACTTTGCTGCCGCGGCCAAGAGGCCACCCAGAAAAGGCTCCAGAAGATATGGAAATGCCTCCGGCGGCAGTCTCAGCAACCTCGTGTGCTCCCCGCTCCTCATTTGGGAAGCGTCTTGACCGCATCTCACGCGAAGAAGCCGTCGTGGCATGCCGATAGGGACGTTGGGAGCGCCAGCGACAGTTGAGATGACGGAGAGAGCCTAGATTTAAGAAAGGGAGTTGTAAGTACGCCTGCATTTCATTGTCGCGTGGCCATTGTAGCGAGGAAACTGGGCGCAGAGGCGGACATGCTTGCAGAAGGTGAACGAGTTTGAGTTTTGGCTCTTTGCATGCTGCAGCTCGTTTTGCCAACGTAGTCCTCAAACCACGTGATCCCGATCGAGCAGTTGCCCCGTCTTTTAAATCAAGGCTCTCTTTACCGACGACAGACAAGCTTGAGCGCGAACTCTAAGCCGGGCACGCTTCTTTGTTTTCTTCGTGACTCGTGCCGGCGTCTGGTCGGTGAGGTCGCTTCTGCGCGAAAGTCTCCTGCGCTCAAGCACCGATTAGGCGAATCATCGCCACTCAACGACGGAGAGTCCCGGTACCGTCGGCACTTTGACAGAGAAAACAAAGGCAATCTCCTGGAATCTAAGGCGTGCCATCTTCGACAGAGTGCGCATAAACGTAAAGAATGCCGTCCACCACCTGCGTCCTCCGCGGCGGCCGTCGCAGCTATCGACACGGTCCGTACGTAGCAAGATCTCTTTTCGATCGCAGTTTCTCGCAGTTGGCAAGAAGCGGCTTCGATCTAGCAGAGGGTTCGTGCAGGGAAGCCTCTGCTAGCTTTCTGCAGGCTTGATGAACATATACCCTTGACAACTCCATGTTATCTTTTTTTCTTATGTTATTTGTATGAGTACATATGTAACGAAGAAACGGATATAGTGAAGCGATTTCCCATTCCCGTTTACTTGGTTATAACCGGTTTCGACAGTACCCTATCTTTTGGAAATGGGCAGTTATAGCACTCTCCGACTTAATTCACTTTTGTTAATAAAAAGTGATCAGTAAGAGGTTTGGAAATATACGTGAACCGGAAGTGCGATGGGGACACCCAATGGATGGTGCCACTGAGTTTGTTGCCAAACAGAAACGGGCGAATATCAAACAAACAAGTGCTTCACTGGGCACGCACACGGGGTAGTAGCTGACGTTGAGAAAGGCTCCTCCTTTTGACACTTCGCACAGCCCTCGAATGCATGTACATGAGCTCCAAAATTCAGAGATACAATGATTCATCTAAAATTCCGCTATAAAGCAACCATTAAATTAAAAAAAACACATTAAAGATCAGGTAATAATGCCATAAATACGTTAGCGAGGCATATCTCGCTCATCCTATTAAAACAGTTTTATTTTATGACTTCAAGCGGCGAATGCGCCTTGTGTGAAATCTTCCCCCATGTTCCGGATTTTGCTTTTGGTGCATATTCGAAGAACCCTATTAAAATGGCAGCCGTTAATTAGCAACGTGCTAACGGTTTTAAGGTGTCACTTACCAGACATCCCATTAGGCTTAATGCTCTCGTCCCATGGCAGCCGGCCTCAGGAGCCGGCCTGAAATATTCATTTGTATTTTTTTTTTAATGTACACAATTAGCTTCTATGATATATTATAATTTACTTTTCGGACATCTGGGTACAAAAGTGTAAGTCACAAATATATTATAAATGTGAAAAGAAACTCTTTAGAAAAGCAACCGCATCGTATCCTTACGATTTCCAAGTTGGTATATATAGGAACAAAGCCGCTCCCTTTGAATTCTGACTAACGAGCGTTACTATGCTGAAGTATTTTAGACCAGTGTATTTTTTTTACCGAATTGGAATTGAAAACACGAAGAAGTGGTTTCACAGAGTATTTCAGAAGGTTGGTGGCCGAGCGGGCTAGCGCACACCAGCTCGGAGCACGAGGATCGAAAGTTCGCGCTGAGGATCCTGGGCTCAATCCCCAACCCTGCCCGTTTCCATCTGGATGAGTATCGTACCGGCGTGCGGTCGTGTATCACTACTGCGTGGTGCACGTTGGAGACCCGAGGCTAGCGTTTGTACTGCACTGGCTATATTGCTCATCTATAGCTGAGAGATAAGCTGTATAAACATACCCACAACCCATTTTTCAGGAAAAAAGAGTATTTCACAGTCACCGCAACTATTTTAATAAAACTATGGTGGGAGTAGTTTTCTGATGGTCTACACCACCATTTATGAGTTACCGGTAAGAAGAAAATCTCGGGAACTGAACAAGAATGCTATATCGCACGGGATATCTTTTTAAAGATCTACCCCTGGAATTTGTTTCATCTAATCCCCCTTATCATTTTTTCAATATAGAAAAACTGTAATAGAGAGTATCTTCTAACTTTATCAATCTTGCGTTACTTCTTATCAACCTGGCACAGGTAAAATGAAACAATTGGACTGTCCCCATCGTCACTGTAAATATTATAGTCATAATTGCAAAACTATTCGGGAAATATATACTTTAAATATTTACGCTATAATCACTAACATTACAAGAAACGGAGGGTGTGTCGAGTCCCGAGCTTTATATCATTAATCTGCAACCTATACGGAGCGCAAGTTCGTCTGCTTCTTGCGGAGGGGCTGCGTTGACGTCAGAACGTCGAGCTCTGGTTGGCTCTGATTGAAGGATAAGGAGTAGACCTCAATGCTAGATGCCTTGACGTCTACCCTATAGTTGTTTCAATCAGCGAATAAGCGTTCGGCGTTCTGACATCAACGCAACACCAGTGCGAAAAGCAGACGAACTTGAGCTCCACATAGGATCGCGGCAATGGCGAATTAAAACGCGAAAAAAACTAATTACGAAAAAAAAAAAACGCGGGACGATAACATGCAAGAAAAGCTGATAACTATATAAGATGTCACAGCATGAAAGAACCATATGCGCGAAGACTATATCCAGTGCCGATTTATAGGGACCGCTTTTGCCCTTCAGCATCAGCATATATTCAAGAGGTGGCCATACTCACATAAGAAAAGAGCCGTGAAAACACCAATTTTTAGTGAAGAGCTACGGTGAAAAAGGAGGCGCGGCTGTTTCTGATTTTTTTTCAACTTTACTTTGCTGAGAAAAGCGAAATCTACAGGTAAAGCAAGTTCTTACTTTCTTTCTTGTGCTACCCTATTCCTGAAAGGAGGGTACCTTGAAGTTTGGCTTAAATGACGTCGTTAAAGTTTTGAGCAGCTAATTGTTTGTCCATCAGCGTCGCGCTCTGTTTTGATTTCACCTCGTTCGATTTTGTGAAGAGTGCTTCGGAGCAGTACGTTGATTCAAATATCAACGGAAGTATCTGGCTCGCAATCTGCACATCGAGGGGCTTTGATTTTGGGGGGCAAGCTTACCAGGGAGCAGTCGTATGCACGTTACTGAAAAAAGGTGATCTATTAGAATACTCTTGGTTCAATAATATTGAATTAGATTACTGGATTACTTGAAAGGCAAAGTAATAGACCGTTATATAAAACAGGTTGGTGTGTTTTTTAGCGGAATACATCGTTCAAGACCGTTCAACGGTAACAAACCACTTATTTACTGAGCGAGATATTTACTTATGAACAATACAGTCAGGGGAAGCGCTGATCATGCAGTTCAACAGCCGAGCTCCGTCTCGCGCCACCGACCCTTTCCTCTCGTGCCTCTGCCGATCTCGGATCTTCCTTTTTTTCTTCCTTGCACTACCAGTGGTCTTTTGTAATTCACAACACTCTCCTCCCGCAATGAGCGGATTCAGAAACGCTCATTCATCTTACGAGTTCTATGTGGTATAAAAGTTGCACTGGTCGCTTGGGCATTATTCATTCGGTAAATTCACAGAGCATGATATTGCGATTTTATCCCTGCCATAAAAGAGTTCTTCAGCAGTTCCAGTTCGCCAGATGAGTAGCGGAGTCTTGCATTCTTCAACAAGCACCAAGTCTGCTCCTCGTAGTGTGCTCAGCTGGCGGCTTGGATACTCGTGCGTAGATCGCAACTGGAGGAGGCATTCGTGACGCCACGTTCTTTAAAAGTGATCAAGACGCCACCTTCTTTAAAAGTGATCAAGATTCAATTGATGATTTTTCCACAGGCACGTGACATCCTCTTTGGTGCGGACCTGTGAACTCGATTCATGTGATATATGAAGTGAAGTGAGTATGTTTCTTGTCAGCAAGTCTGTATGAGCGGCCTTCTAGACGACCGGCTGTAGGATGGAGTCTGTGAAGGGCCAGGCGCGGAGTCCGGGGTCAGTCTGAAGCTCTGCCAGCGTGTTCCAGCCCTGTTCCGCGATCGCATCTTTCTGAAGACTTTCCTTGTACAATTTCCGCGCCGTAATCAGCTCCGGGTATTTTTCTTCTGATTTGATGACAAAAACCAGCCCTTCTATCAGGTCGTCTTGTAATGTAGTCGCCGGGCAGACCGGTAACTTGAGATGCTTGCGGACAAACTTGTAGAAATTGCGGCACACGCGACGGAAATAGTTCCGTCCGAGAATTTTTAGAAACATTCGCCCTCTGATCAAGCAACGTGCATCCCTGCGTCTTGTGGGTGTAGCATACCGAAAGCTGGGATCTTCTTTCATAGCCTTCACGTTGGAATGGTTGAAGACGAGATGGTGTTCCATTCCTGACCCATGTATCTCTCGACTGCTCAGGGCGACGACCAGCATAAGTGAGACGACGGCAACTACCACCACCACGGAGTAAGCGAAGATCTCTTTGTCGGCCATTCTTTGGTTTGTTCCCTTTCTTTTGAACAACTTACTCGTCGAAGCCTGATTGCAATGCACCATGTCGGACTGCAAAATGCGCTCGTCGTTGTTTTCATCTTCGCCGACACTCGCCTTCTCGAAATCATTGTGAGCGTACGACACAATCATGTTCGGAGCCTGCCACGCGTCGGAGGCTCTCGACTTTAGTTTCGAGCGGCTCTTGGACATCTCATCCAGTCGGGTTTGAAGCTCGGGCCCGACACTGTCAGATTCGCCTGCTGATACTGCCGGTCGTTCCTCTGATCGGTTAATTTCAGGGAGTGCTGCGAATGCTGCGAGTGACTAAACACGGGGCTGCCGCCTATATCCCCGTAAGTGTACTTTTCGACGGAAGTGATGTCTCCTTGCATTTGTTCTTCGTACTCGTGGCCGTTCTCTTGCCACTGCAGGTTTACAGAAATCGGGTGTCCGACGGAACGTTTATGCTTCGTCTTGGGAGAGGCTTTCTCGGTGTCGTCGTCTTTTATAATAGAGCCCTCCTTGGTTGTACTGCAGGGTAACAAACTTTGAAGTGACGTAGGACCTTGAAAAGTCCACCCAAAAGTTGTGTTGAGTGCTATCATTCTTTCCTGGCTGGGGCATCGATGTACCTGGTCTTTTGTGATCTTCCAAAGTTGGTCAGACCCGACCAGCATACCGATGCCAGGTACTGACGGTACACCTGGGAACCATAACTCGTCTGCTACATGCCCTCCCTTTTCTTTCACGCTAATTAGAAATTCGTTGTCGGTTGGTACTTGCGGAATATCCTTGCAAATAAAGGGAACTTATACTGCTTCAAGTGAGCACTCTGTGCTGTCAAACTGACTGCGAAGGCGCACTTGGACCAATGGTAGTTGCTGAGGTTGGGCGTTTGCGTTCCCGAACGTGTTCAAACGGAGGCTGATCTCTCCAAGAACTTGGAGATTGAGTAGGCGGGACATATCTGTGCGAATAAATGTCCGCTGGTTCCCTCCGTCGATGACGGCTCGGAAGTAGCAGCATTGGTCCTCTGAGACAGCCCAGGCCCGGAACGTTTGGAGGAGGACCTCGTTGTCAAGGTTACATTTTTCCAGATTTCCGGAGATGGCGTTCTGTACACTGGTAATCACTGTTTCTTGGCCAGGACTCTTTGAACACGGCTTCCAGTTCGGGTCACACATTGACGTGACGTGTCTTCCTGAACACGTAGAGCATGAAACCTTTCCTCTACAGTCTTTTGCTTAATGTCCTTTTTTAGTGCATCGAAAACACCGCATGTCACCCGACAGTCGCTTTCTTTTTTCCTCATATGGTAAGTCATTAGAGCAGGTGTCAGTTGAGTGCCTACTCGATTTGCAACAGAAGCAACCGGGTTCTGTGTTTGTCTTTAACACTGCAGCTGCAGAGTTCGCCTATAGTCGTGTGTGGTCGGTCTAATGTTTTCTAGCTTCTGTGCTCGTCGTCTCAGTCTATCCCAGCTCTTTCTTTATTTTCGACCTCGGCCCGAGGGAAGCTCAGGATCCGCGAAAGTTCCCCATCAACAAGCGGAGCTGTTGGAATGGTGCTGACCGAGATAGCGGAGCTGTGGCTTGAAGCGTGTGTTGCTTCACGTCTCTGCTGGACGGCTTCAGTCTACGTTGTTGGGTATGTGGAGCTAGTTCGTCGGTAGTAATCGACGACTAGGTCTTTCGGTAGTGCTCTCAGTATAATGTCAGCCATCGTCGTGGAATACGTGTCTGACCAAACCCCAAGAGCCATCAGTCCGCGGATGTTGATCTGTAGGTGGTCGTACATCCGTCGTAGACCTCTGGTGTCGTTTGATGAACTGACAGAGGGCCACGTCCGCAGTTTTGCCAGATGGTCTTGTTCGATCTGTCGTCTATCTCCGAATCGACCAGAAAGAATCTCTATGGCGTCATCGTAGCAGGCATCAGTGGCTTGTAGCCCTGCGATAGCTGCAGCCGCTGATCCGGTGACAAGAGTCCGCAGATAGTGAAACTTCCGGCAGCGCGGGACTTTCTCGTTATCCATGGATTGCACTAGAGAACTGCTTTCAGGAAGTCTGCCACTCACAGATGTCGCCGTTGAACGTCTGTAGCTGTAGCTTTGGAAGCTTGATGCCAGTGCGGTTATTTTGGGCTCTTTCTCGTTCCGATGTTGTTGACTGCGACGACACCGGTGGTGGCGGCGGTTGGACTTCGTTTTGCCGGAGGAATGACGCTTTGCTACCCAGCAAAGAGATCATTTTGGTAGCCAAGTCGTCGTACTCGACTACGGTGGTGTATTCTGCAACGAGGTCACCATCGGTAATGCAGTCTTCAATCTCGGAGTTTATTTGACGTAGCTCGCTGTTGCTTGACGTCAGTTGTTCCAGCAGCGACGTTAGCGTAGCGGAATCTGCAGTTTCGAGAATTGCAGTTGCCTCGTTGATGATGCGGGTGTTCTGCGATCTTCGGACGGCTCGCTTCCCCTTCAGAGGCTCCATGTATCGGTCTGGTATCCCGCAGCAGTAGTCTGGGCGTTAGGCAATGATCTGAATTCCGCTTACGTTCTGCTGTCTTCAGTTCCCGGGTTTCGGCACCATGTGGTGTTTTTAGCGGAATACGTCGTTCAAGACCGTTTAAACGGTAACAAACCACTTATTTACTGAGCAAGATATTTACATATGTACAATGGCAGTCAAGGGAAGCACTGATCATGCAGTTCAACAGCCGAGCTACAGTGCCGAGCTCCGTCTCGCGCCACCGCCCCGCTCCCTTCGTGCCTCTTCCGATCTCGGATCTTCCTTTTTTTCTTCCTTACACTACCAGTGGTCTTTTGCAATTCACTACACAGGTAACCGTTACTTCGCCGATTACTTCGGATTTTCAAAATAACACACCTTTCTGCGGGTTTGAAGAACGGCCTCTCGTGCTGTCCACTATTGGATTGAAATCACCGAATTACAAATAACTCATCTTCTAAATCCACCACTTTTGGTAGACCGTCTCCCGTCAGAGACGTGGTTCCAGGATTCTTTGATAGAAGGGTGGTGCAAACAGATGGCGCAGTTAGGAAGGGGAGGGGAACATAGTAACAGTTACAATCAATCTTATTACTTTCAGATATAATCAAATTGCTCTTTTGATTACCTTCTAATAAAGACAATCAAGTTATTATAAAATTACTCCAAATAGTAATCGATTACAAGTAGTTTGATTACTTGCGATGAGTACAGCGTAAGTCTGCCAGGAAGACGCGAGTCGCACTTAGGCCCACGGGAGCCCCAGTTTGGCTACCCCCGTATAATTTAGTTGCGTACACACGCCATTCTCGCGGCGTGTTGAGCAACCGCCGCCTCCGCCGCGTGGGCAGACTTCCACGTCAGCTGCACCAACGACATCGAAGGATGCCCGGGGAGAAGAACGCCGAGGCCCAGAGCGTTTAATGTCGCTCGCTTGATCAAGGGGGCCGTCACGTGGGACATGCAACAGCCGAGAGGGGCACGCTCCTCAGAGACGGCTGCCGGCTTCTTCTCGCCTCATCCAAATGGCCCGGCCGAGTGGCCTCCCGGGAAATAACGAGTCCGCCGCGGAAACCGAAGGGTTTACGGCGCTGCCGATCTCCGGCTTAGGGGCCCGAGCCTCGGGCTGACCGGCGTTTCCTCCCGTTGATTGGCCCTCGGCTCGGACAGCGCGCAGCGAGAGCTCCTTCTCCTTCACGCAAAGTCCCAGCAAGCCTTGCGTGTCCCTCCCGCCGTTTTCACTGTTTCTCCTAAAGTTGTTCTTTCTTTCGTTGTGTTTTTTATTTGACTTGTGTGTTTGGACACTTTTGTTGTTGTTGTTTTTTCTCGTTCTGCGCCCTCTGTTGCAACATAAGAGAGTTCTGGAACAAAGTTTGCGGTGAAAGGATCAATAAAAAAAAAAAAAAAAAAAAACTCCCCGTGGTTTGCGATTGGTAGTGGCAAAGGGTCCTTAGGCCGTAAGTAACGTTAGCCTCCTCCCCCTTTTCCCCACTAATTGATAGAAACAATTTCCGCTCCCTCAGTACGAAACAAGTCCAGACGCGAGCGTACGGTGCGACACAGAAAGGGCAGCAAAAAGAAATAACGCGAGCTTCTTACGCAAACAGCAGGCTCACGAGTTACCCAAACAAAACCGCACGGCAAAAATCTACGGCAATCAAGTGGCATACTAATACCCTAGAGATAACGTAAGATCCGTGCTATTTTCTCTGCGCACTCACCACATGTCAGCGCCCTTTGGTGAGTACCGCAGCAGCTCAACTCAATGTTTTAACTACAGAACCCACAGCCAATGATGAATCAGCGTTTGCGTCCAATCATTGGTACTACAGTGACCACTGTGCGCTTATATGTTATTTAAAAGGGGGGGGGGGGGGGGGGGGCGGGTCTCTATAATTATGTTGCACGCATTCGATTGGTGAAATGTTTTAAAATATTAGAGACATACTTTTAAACTATGCACAACATAATTTCGCCAAACGAATTTATTTGGTGAGATGCTAGTAAACGGTCTGCATAACGCCGAGGAAATAAATCTTGCTATTTATAGTTGAAGCCTATTAAACACTACAGCAGTGCGCGTTTTTTTTAATTGATTAATGTTTTGAACGATACTCCAAGACATGCTAATCACCATCTTAAAACTTAGCTATTTGTTTTCGACGCTGAGTGTTAATATCAAAGCTTGAATAATAGGTTTTGTTTCGCAACTTGTAGCTATTGAACATGAATCGCTCGCAAAACTGCTGCAACACGAGAAGTCCATGAACCTCAGCTTCGAACACGAAAAGCCAAGTTTTGAAATGGTGACTAACACATCTTCAGTATTTTTTGGAACTTCACATGTAGTTTTGAAATGTTGCATTGCAAATTGTATGTAATATTGGATTCGACGAACCCTTTGAATTATATCACAAAATTCATCAACTATACGAATGACCACACAGGGGAAAACAGAAAAAGCAAATGTGCAAAATCACCACCCTATTAGTCCTTCCTTGATGTGAGGCATACTCGTGCTACGTGTGTGGTACTTCACAAGGGTGTAAAATATCGTAATTTACGAAGTCAAATAAATCAGGTTTATTTAATTTAACTCAAATTTATATCTTGCAAATTGGATCACTATGATTTAAATCACCTTAGCGGTTAGAAAATAGTAATCCTTTACCACTATATGTATTTTTGACATGGCAGATTGATTGATCAGTTTGTCCGATCACTGATAACCATGCGGAAGAAAGAATTACACTAAATCTAAAGTTTACTAACAACTCCTACTGCCTTAATCCCCGTCACACTAGAACAAAAACCAGCCAGATTTTTTTACTTACACACAAATATTTATTTGATTTCTTTTCCCTTGCGTTCTCACCTATTTTCAATAGAACATAACCTTTCTAGTTTTTTTCTTTTTTTTTTTCTTTTTGCGTTTTTATTTTGTTGCAATGGGACATTACGCTGTCGAGGAACGAAATGGAACGTGGAAATCAAGCTCAACGCTTCGAACTGCTGACAACATCGCTTTTTGCTCATGTTAAGCTTTATATAAATCTTTCTTGCTTGATGTACCTGATTTAAATACAAAACAAATGCACATTGAAAATAACAAAGGATACACAAAGGTACGTACATATTATTTTAGGGCTTTGTTTTGAGGGGGAGGGAGATGTTTGATGTAAATTATATTAGTAGAACTCACTAACATTGAATTATGGTTTAAATCACTATTTAAATCACAATTTAAACCATTAATTTTTATTCTCTGCCCCTTCACGCTCATAAATATGTATATTTACTGGAACAGACGTTACCCCGCACTCAATAGGTTGAGCTACCAAGCGAGGGTCGACTAATTGCTGAGTGTTAAAGTAAATGCTTCGAGCTTGTGAAAGAAATATAAGTCTTCTTGGGGTGTGGATTTACATGACGTGAACCGTTGTTCCAATCAGCAGAGTGCGGGTTTTAATTCAGCTGTTCGACACTCATACTCACAGCAAGCAACCTTAAGAGATTGATCATTCAATGAACAAATGAGATAGCTTTTAATTGCTTTCTTTAGGTGCGTTTTTCTGAGAGCTAAGAAATCGGCTCTTGTGAAAAGTTCGACACTGTTTCACATTTTTAAATGCTGGAAAGGCCACATCACACTATTTTCTTTATATGCGTTGATATGTAAAACATTTAGTGCTATAGATTCCTATGTACTTACAAAGCCTGGCAGATCGCAACGAGAAGCAGCCGCCGAAATGGAAAAGGAGGAGCGGCAGACGACGGATGAAAGGAGAGCCACGTGACCGGCGCCCCGCTGCGGCGAGGCGCGGAAACACACTTCTCCCAAGCGGACAAGTGTGTTCCGGGTCCTCGCCGCTGCAAAAGCTGTGCGCTGACGTCCAGGTTCTCCGAAAAATGGCTGTTTTATGCTCTGTCCTACCAGATCCTCGCACACCGTATCTGCGACCAGGCACTATATGGCTCCGCTGTCGAACTGCCAAGCATTGGTATTATAAAGGAGCCTCTGCTAGTGCATATCAACTTTCGCGCAGGTCACTCGTGTGAGCCAATTTCTGCAATCTAGAGAGAGAGAGCTGGAAGATTGACGTGGGAAAACAAATTTTCGGACCTATAGAAACAGTCTTTGTTGTGACACTGAGCCTGACGTGTCACCGTGCTTATATCATGTTCACTGTTGTAGCACTATTCGGGGTAGTATGAGGGATGAGTCCGCCCCTCATACCACCGGGGTTTAGATATTAAGCATTCTGCGTCAGTACAAAGGGCGCACAGTGATGCAACTTTAAACGACTTTAACGAGCGAATATGGTCCGAATTGTCCTCCAGACCTCAAAAGCCTAATTTATAAAGGTATAAAAAGAAACACATCAACTATGGTTAGCTCACTGCAATGCGTGGAGTCAGCATTGTGAAGCATGCATTTCAACATTAGTTATTTGAATTAAATATAAAGCGTTCTCACTTTATTATGGGACGAGGAAGTGGGGGGGGGGGGGGGGGGGGGGGAGGTAGGATTCTGGTGTCGTCAGCGCCAGGCGTGGGAAAAGCGAGGTACTGTCGGGTATAATTCAGTCAAAGTATTTATTGTCGACGGCGCCAAAACAAATCTGGGAAACGCCCACTTTCAACACGCGTTTTACCAGAAAATCAATTAATACTTGTTATATAACATTAATCAATCTTTAGTGTGAAACACAAAAAGTTTTATCGATACCAACAGTATATATAAATTGGTTTTATTTTAAATATTCTTTTTTGTAAATTTTACTCGTTTTACGCTTGTCATAGTCTGACTTAAAAGGTTTATAAAAAAATAGAAATGCTCCCATCTAGCGTTTCACATCTACTATTATGTACAAACAAATGTGCATTTAACGCAATGCGTTCAGCAAGTGTAAATTTCATTCCAAATTCTCAGTCTGAAAAGGAACTCAGGCTTACGCCAGCTACGCTGTAGTTCTTCGCCTTATTGAGAGCACGCTGAATGCTGGTCAACCTTTTCGCAGAGTTATGAGTGTCACGTTGTGCTTCATCTCAGCCTTATTATACGCTTAATAGTTGTCTTCTTGAATCAGTTTTTGTTTACAAGTACCTAGGAGATCATTTTACATGTAACTAGTCATGGAACACGCGCATCAACTATATCGCTAAAAATGCCACTAGCATGCTAGGAATCCTTTAAAAAATGCAGCGTTTTACTTTTTTTAATATTAATTCTCTACAACACCATGAACGATCCAAGCTAGAGTATGCTTCGTCGGTTTGGGACCGTAGTAAACAAATATAATTTGATATACTCAAAGTTCTACAACACCGATCTGTTAGCTTTATATTTTGAAATCATCATCGAACAGCCAGTGTTACCACTACAAAATTTAATCTCTCTCCCTTGACTTATCAACCCGCATTGAAACTAACCCGTCTAAGTATGTTTGATAAAATTCATTACACCAACGTCACGCTTCGGAGTAGGCTTATCCCACCTCCTCTTTATGTTTAGCCTAGGCTCCACCATCAGAACAAAGGTGGCATCTCATATGCTCACATCATTCTCTTTCCTCACTCATTCAGATACTCCACAGCCTGTGACTGGAATCCTCATCCTGCTCCAATATAATCTCAATTACAGATCATGATTTGTTTTAAACGCTTTAGTGCTTATAATGTTCTCGCATGTGTTATGGTATGCTTCAATTTATGTTTAGTCACTTTCCCACTTGGCTACGTCTTGAGGGCAAATACAATAAATAAATAAATAAATCTCACCGGGGCATTGCAAACATGAAAGGCGGGGCTCGACCGCAGTGTTTGAAGAAAACAGGATTCACTTTCTAAAAGCGCTTCCCATTATCGAAATGTTTCATCGCCCTTCAAAACAAACAGGAATAAGGACAAGACAAAAAAAAATAATCCAACATTTGCTCACCCGTGCAGAGGAACAGAAGAAGCAGCCAGGATAAAGCCATCAAGCGGTCCCCGTTTCCCAAACAAAGAAAACACGAAAAGGACTCTTTAGCCGAACAAATATATATACGAGGCAGAGAAACACCTCGACGCGCGAACACATCGTACCCTCAACTCGCCGACGTCGATACTGTCTTGAAGACAAACAAGAGACAAGAGGAACTAAAGCTAAAACATTTTCAAGATAAAAAAAAAAAAAGAGTCTTGGGGCTCGCTGTTTTCGCTAAAAGCTTTCCCCCGGACTGACGCCTCGTGGGCCCGGACCTGCGTGCCCCCCTTTGGCGATGTAATATATGCGTCGTTCGTCGCTTTTAATATAAGTGTCAAGCGAAAAAGGAAGGCCAAGAACAAGCGAGGAGGCAAGGGCCAACACAATGCTCGATCAGGCGCCGGTATAATGGAGCTTCACCTCCGCCTTTCGCGCTCCGTCACTGTCTAACCTCCCCCTTCCCTCCTAGTCCAGGTCGCGCTTTGACACGTACTTGTTGAGGCGGCTCTCTTCACTTTTCGGTGTATGACACCACCCGTAAATATTAATTACACGCTCGCTGCTGGCAGCTCACCACAGCCACCCGACGTCGGAGGATCGAGGAAGGCTGGCCCCCTGGTTGCAGATGCGCGTATATCGGTGTATTGCGCCTGCTATCGGATTAAGTTTCTGACACGTTAAGTTTCATCGCTGCGTCGCATTTGCTCGGTTTGTCTTAACGCTCGACGGAGACACGACGTCTCGGTCGTCCACTTGAGGGTTATCGGTCTCGAGTGTTTGGCTCATCGTAACATGAGGGCAGTAAGCGTGAGTTTGGCGGATCAAGAATGAATTACTGGTATCTGAAGCCATTGTAAAGAGGGTGTCGCCCTGAATCCAAGTGTAGGCGGCTGCAGGTTTGCGCAGTTAGACGGACCAAGCTGGCATCAGCTGTCTTTTATTAGGACAAAATGTTTAACCGCTTTTATCTACGGGACGTGTTCGGGCGTGGAATTCGATTGGTAGTGTTGTAAAATTAGGGTAAAAGCGAAAGGAAGGCTTTTTGAAGTCCGACTGAAAACCTATTTGTATGGAAAGAAGGTCAAAACAGGCAGTGAAAATTACAACGCATAAAGGGTGAGGATCAATACCTTATCAGAAATGGAGACCCGGCAACTGGCACATAGTCGAGATGTCAAAGCTGTTTCACACGTTGATTTGTTGTCTCCCGTACATAATACTCGGGTCATTAAGGTTTTCTGAGCTGTGAACTGCGTATTCTGGCTGCAAAAGTGCTCGTCATAAAAAAAAAATCCTACTCAGCGAGTTTTTGCCATGTACAGAGTTATAAGAACGTCTTGTTCGCTGCTGCAGATTGTGTTTCTCAGAGGTTTAGTTCAACGCTGTGGCAAGCGTTACGTCCGGACGGAGCACTGAAACGCGTATACCTAAACCTCCCCCCCGCCCTCCTCTCCCTCCCCCGTGAACCTAGAGAAGGCGGAGATTTGGACATAACTTGGGTCACGTCGGACGTAACGCTAGACACTTCGTTAGTTTTCAATGGGGGAAACTCCCTGTAATGTCATTTCACCATGGAAAGGGAATCGTGCCCTGATTGGTAGAATTTGTTTAGTTTTGTTCTACAGCAAATGTTTTCCTGTTAAAGAATGCAGACGATCTAAGTGTCTCGGGTTTTATTTGTTAAGTAGGTAAAACATGTCTGTATACCGTCCTGAGAGGTTTCGCTCTTAGTTTCTGTCCTTGCCTTGTGTTCGCTTTCTTGGTGTCCCATTAGGACACTCTGGACAATCATATTGAATTAAAACATTTGTGGGAGCTGACTTCGAACATCACCGCAAAACCAAAAGATCTAGCTTTTCTAATAAACTAGACTTATTACTGATGTCGACCATAACGCGTCCTTCTATAAATGAATTGTGGAATTCGATCGTGCTTGCATTTTTCCCCTAAAAAGATCATAACTACAATGAACATTCTTGAATCACCACTACTTTGAGTCTTGTGGATTGAAAGAAAAAAGGAAATAAAGAGAAGGAGATATTCAGATTGATAAGTGCATTTCATTAATCATGAACTCTACACCAGTATATTCTCTTGGAACATACTGTTGCCAATCTACATTCTAATTAACAGGCTGTTATGCTAATCATTTTTGTATTGGTTGTATAAATATATCTTGAGGGGCTTATACTACTCCGCGTAAAACTCTCGCTGTTCTCCCTTCCTGAAGTCATGAGGAATCTGTTTTAAATAAAAACCAAAAGTATTTTAGCTTACAACAAGATTATGGTGTAGTTTTTGTTTTGAACAAATTCTAAGTTGTACGAATCTGTTGCTCAACTAAACCCATCAGTGATGTTGTTCACATTTATTTTCCAGTTACATTTATATAATGATAATTCCTGGATAGTGACTTCTCTGTGTAAAGTGTCGGCGTAAAGTCAGTCGTTATGGCAGGTAAATCATATTGAGCAAGTTACATTTTTTTTTCGCATCTTCTCCCATGGTTTTTAGGCATTTATTAGACAGTTTTAGTGGACCGTACGCTATAGCTTTGCGTACGCAAGGAAATTGCGGGTCGTGAGTGCGCGTGCGCAGAACGCAAAGAAGGGCTAACGTATTGCGTACGCACGCAACGCTACGGATTTTGCGTGGCGGGCTAGCGGGCTTTGCGGGAGGCTCTCGAGAGATCTCGGACCCAACGAGAGCGCCAGTTTCAAGATGGCGGTTACCTCGACTGGCACAGCATGGGCGACGTGGTATTTTCGAAGTTCTGTGTTACGTGAAATTGCGTGGTGTTCAGCTCGGCCATTGTTTCTGGGACCTACCGCGGTCGAATCAGATCGCCGTGCAGCTGAAGGTGTGCTCAGTGAAAATGTTTGCCACACGGGATGTGCGCCAACGCTCCGATCTGCTCAACGCTGAGCCTATTCGCACAGTTCATCGCCGACGGACGAACGACTCTAAAAAAAATTGCCGAAGTTCTCGCTATGCACTGGGCATCAGTAGGTCATGAATTTCATTCCGCGGAGCCTCCCGGAGCCTGAATGAAATTCACGGGGGCTCCGTGGATTTTATTCACGGAGCCTCCGTGAATGAAATTCAGTCGTCCCGTTTCCACGGACGACTGACGGAGGCTCCGTGTTCAAATTTGGCTACACACTCGTACTCGTAACCACTGTACCCCACAGAAGAGGGCGCTTGACGAGGCAGCTGTGGCTTGGTTAGATTTGAAATAAAATGATTGGACACGTTTTCATTTTCAATATTTCTTTCCAGGAGCATGGTGGCGCTATAAACACGCGGAATTCTACGGCTCTAGCAAATTTAACCAAGATCATGCGCGGTGTTCACTCGAAAACGTAACGCACAACTAAATTCGGTCCGAGCAGGCCATTATTAGCGTACGCTATACTATTGCGTATTGCGTACGTAAGAGCCAGCAACGCTATACTAAAACTGTCTATTACTGGGTTATAAGGGAGGTTATAAATAAGAAAATGCATTATATGAGGAGCCCTGTATAAATAAACAAAGCGAATTACCATTTGTTTATTATGGTTAGATCAAGAGATTATTCTCTTTAAAGCCTGCCTTGCTTTTTTTTATATTTTACTCAAACATTTACTGTATCTTAATATGTCATACGAACTGACGCGTTTTTTTTTTTTTTTTGCCTTATATAATCGCAGCAGCTCATGTTTCTGCCAACGTAGATAATATGAACTTAGGAGCGCTGCTTGAAACACTGTCCCTTAGACGTTAACAGTCCCGCATTTGGACACATATTACACATCGCTCGACATACTCGCCCCTAACTCGCGCATTTCAGGATGTTGCACACAGTACTCTTTCAACAAGCTCCACTCTCATCTATGGTATGAGAGGAACATTTGTTGGAGCCTCTGACAACACTAACCGCATAAGGAGTGCAAGATAATTTTACGGGGAAATATATGTCTGGCTGGTGTTTTGCACCTGTTATAAATCTATAGTCGGTACTTGGGTGCGAAAAATGAAAGCTGTAAACTGAAGACCGGAAATTATCATTCGTGAAGATGAAAATAAAAAGCGCTGGGAAAAAAAAGCTCGAACGTGGATTTTTCGCTCTTGCTCTTGTGATGCTCTGCTGTTTCGGCGCCGTACTTTATGTCGCGTGCTGTTTTGGCGCGTGCTGTTTTGTCGCTGTGCTCTTTTGACGGGTGCTGTTTTGTCGTGTGCTATCCTGTCGCGCTGCCGGGGAGGACACCCTAGGAGCAACACCACTTAGGGCTATCTAGATGTTATTAGGGGGGATGGGGAGTGATGGAGTGAAAGGGACGAGGAAGGGAGGAGAGGGAGGGGGAAAGGAATTGATGTGTCCGGTGGAGTAATTTTCCCCGCTAAATTTAGCGGGAAAACTGAATTGTTGTATAGGTCACGTGACACTAGGTCACGGGATGTCAATTTCTTCCGCTAACTTTTGTGTGGAAACATAATTAGTGTTAAGGTCTTGTGACATCAATTTACACACAGTGCGTTGTTGACGGTGACACGTTACTAGTAACGGTGTTACTAAAACGCCATTATCAAACTTCTAGGCGTCATGTCATTAGATTAATTCCTTCACTCATCTAACCAATAGGTTAAAAATCAGAACCGTAAAAAAGAAAGCGCAATTACGTAAATATTTTCAATAACATAATTTTTACTTTAAATATGGCACTTACGCTCACCTTTCACGTCAAAACAGTAAAACATTTTCATTCATAAATTACCAAAAAAATAAGCAACTTGCCTTACTTTTTCTATGGAAGTGTAAATGGAATGCGTTCCTTTTATTTTTACGTACGCATGTCTTCATTTAAACGTACGCGTTCGTTTTATTTTGAAAGTAACGAGTAACGTATTTTGTTACATTTTCCATAAGGCATACAACACTGCCTAAAGGGTATAGGTCACGTGACGTTGTCACATTGTATCGATTTCCAGTCAATTTTAGGGGAAGAAGTACACGAACGGGCGGATGGACATTTTGGCATGGCGGAAAGGAGGGGTGGGGGTTCCGTCGAGAAGTATTTCAGGTCTTAAGTTCGAGTAAACATGAAAACATAGCAGCCAATGGAGAACCTTGCAAGAAACATTCCGCAACACCAACGGCAAGGAAGCTTTCGGTCAAATGTTTCATAAGAACTTGAACGCCACTAAGTACCCTATGTGCTAATGTTAGCTATCTTTCATTTTGCTACATGCCATGCTTCATAAAAGGTATTTTATGTTTCTGGTCAAGTTTGAAACAAACTAGCAGCCTGGTGCTGTCCAACTTATTGCGCACTACCTGAAAGTAGTCGGTGATGCCAGACTCCGGCTCCTCTTCCTTCTCTCCCATGGCACCCTAGTAGTCATTCAACTGTTTCTGCTTTCCAGTAGATATGTGGAATTGAACCTAGATTTCCTAGCAGCTCGAGAAACGTGGGGTGTGGCTTAATATGTTTGTGCATCATAAGCTGCGATTTCTTTATGGAAGTTTATTTCTTGGATAATGCCGTAATTTCGCTGGCTTCGAAGTGATAATAAAACTTTCAAGACTTACCACTACCGCAGTTTCTTGACGTTTCAGTCACAATTACAGAATCTTGGAAAATGACGCAAGAAGATGGCCGTACAAGCATAGAAACCATTACGCGATGGTTATGTTTAAGCAATAACGATACACGATAAGAAACTGTATGCTTGGGAACACCTTAATCGACCTTGCAGTTTTCCTCAGATGACCAACCTTTGTTCCAAGTATAAAATTTAATTTATTGCATAAAAAAAGTATTTTAAGAAAACTGCATGTGTGCATTGTGTTTGCACGTTCGTAATGCGCTGCCGCATATATATCAATCGTAACTTCTTTTTACATAAACAATTTCAGAATAGCTTGCCTATATACTTTAATAGCCCCGGGGTTACTTTCCAGTTGTAATCTTCTTCATTGAAGCGGAACGTTGATCACGAACTACCTGGTGATTCAAGGAGACGGCAGGCTCTTTAAATCGACCGCAAAATTCGGTTTCCTAACCTATCGCGCTATGACTTTGTGTAGCGTTACCCACAGATGGTGCATTTTTTTTTTTTTTTTTTTTTGTAAAATTTGCAAAGAGCGAACTTACCTGAGGAAAAAGTAAAGAAGGAAAACGGCTTAGCTCCTGTGGAAACGCAGCGAAGCCACCGGTCTTCAAACAACACGGCGCCGTTTCGCGCGGGAGACAAAAGATGGCGCAGGCGGTCGCGACGCCAACTGCCGCCAACGAACGAGCAGACGACGCCGAGAGCCGCCGTTTTAGCAGACAAGGAACTGCAGTTCCTTGTTGTTACCGCGCCTGTTCTTGTTTCTGCGACTGCCGCCCTTTGCGGAACGCGCGCCGCTTTTGATTGAAAAGATCGTCTGCTAAAAACGCCGGCTCTCGGCGCCATATGCTCGTTCGTTGGCGGCGTTCGTTGCGCCATCCCTTGTCTCCCGTGCGAAACAGCGCCGTGTTGTTTGAAGACCGGTGGCTTCGCTGAGTTTCTATAGGAGCTAAGCCTTTTTCTTTCTTTACTTTTTCCTCAGGTAAGTTCGCTCTTTGCAAATTTTACGAAAAAAAAGGCACCATCTGTGGGCAACGCTGCACAAGGTCGTAGCGCGATGGGTTAAAGCGCCGTTCACACTCTTGCGACCGAGTAAGACCGAGAGAGACCGGACCGGTTTTTAAGCCTTTTGCGACTTCTTAGGACCGGATGCGCCGCAGCGGAGCTGGTCCTAAGAGATCGTATGAGGCTTAAAAACCGGTCTGGTCTCTCTCGGTCGTACTCGGTTGCAAGAGTGTGAACGGGCCTTAAGAAACCGAATTTTGCAGGCGATTTAAAGAGCCTGCCGTCTCCTTGAACCACCCGGTATAATGAAGGTTGTATCTATAAAGGACAACTTTACAATTCATCGTCACTCTGAATTGAGATGTTTACACTTTATATCTATCTTTTTAGTTCTTGTGATTGTATTTCTTGAGCAAAATCAGATGTAATGATGAGGCTGACACCTATGCTGAGCGTTTGAATATTTTGTTGATGTTCTCAACGGCCCGCTGTATGACCTGTCGCCAAATACTTTACAAGGGAATGCATCTTACTGCGCGAAAATTCTCCGCGCCAACAGACTTTGCGTAGTTGGAACGGCTGCACGCTCGCAGTCTCGGGGCTCTCTTCCATGAATTGAGAGAAGTGAGTGTCGCCATATGTATCATGGTGGAAACCCCTCTAGACAGTGTAGACAGCAGTCTCTGCAGCCCTGGTGACTCTGATATTTTGGTGCGCCGGCGGCAACCCTCTCCCTCGACGCAGCGCTGAAGCGTGACAGCGTAAACAGCGCGTTTCGCATGGGTTGAAGTACACGGTTAGAAAACAAGGTCTCGATAGACCTCCCTAAGGAAGAAACGCTCCTGTGACCTATGTTCCTTTAGAAAGGAAGAAGTTTTCGTCCTGAAAGCAGGGTGGTAAAGTTCCTCCGTCACCTGCATCTTATTATGGCGGCCCCTAATCGGGCAAATCAAGCTCAATAAGGCATAGCGAGGACGCTACGTCTATTGTACGGGGCGAGAGGAACAGCAAATAAAAGCGTACACGAGCTTTCCGCGAACTGTATTTATTTCCGAAGCAAGGTTCCCTTTGCAAACAAACAAACTTGCGTTTCGAAAGCAGGTACTCAATCTTCTCGTCGTCAGCACTGTGGTGTTAAATGAAGACAACCGATGCCCAAGTACTTCGCGCACTTTACGTTTTACCTTTGGTATTCCTCGAGCCACAATTCCTTGCTCACCCGCACATCACAGAGGAATATCAAACCAATCCGCGAAACCAAAAGCCGCTCTTGAAAGAACAATTTCGAAGCAGCGGATGCGCGGTAACCAGAAATTATCGCGACATGTGAAAAAAGGTTAAGTCGCTTGCCGCCAGATGGCGGTATTAAGCAGAGTAATTGCAAGTACCTACGCTAGGTGGCGCTAAATGCCGCCCAATTGTTGTTTTACAAAAAAAAAAATGTATTTGCACACGCCACCATTGCGCTTCGGGTACCGTTATTATCACTGATCACTATGACAATTGCTGGTTCGCGCATGTCCGCTCCGCGATGTCGGCCACCGGACGGTCATCTTGCATGCAGAAAATTTTCGTTTTGCTAGCGTTGCCGAGGCCGGCGGCAGCGTGCTAAAGACACGTTTTCTACTCGTTCGCCGTCATTCGCCGAACAAGCTTTTTAGAACCCTGTGTAAGCTTGCAAACTTACCATTGAGAACACGCGGAAAATTTTTACGAAAGTGCAGTGCCGCAGGAAAAAGTGGCACAACTCGTTGAAAGCAAGTTTCTCCAGCCTTGCGGCGTGTTCAAAGCTTCCTTGGCACGCCAAAGTGCTGTGTCTCTGTTCCTTCGCATGCTTGGATACCGATCTAGAATCGCCGCATCGCGAACGTTTTGAGGGTGTGTCGCGCGTAGATGTCTTTAGATCATAAATATATATGTATATATATATATAATGGCCACCCGGTTCTTTATCCTCGTGCTGCTCCGGTGAGTTGCTATGAACAGAAGGGGGGAGGGGGTGTGTGATCTGTACGTGCTCTTATGTACTATTGACCATGGCTATATTCCAAATCTATACTATAATGGATCACATGAGAGCACAAGTAGACCAACGCTATGGAGGATTGAGGGTTTTCTACGGCAAAAGTACAAGACGGTGAGAATGAATATCTTTGAAGCGGGGCCCATATGGTCGTGAGCAATTCGCTGACAAATCACAATTAAGCAAGCCGCGCTCAAACGTCAAGTGGAACTAAGTAGATTGATAATGGGCCAGCACTGATCAGTGATGAGGAGCTGTTGTTGGCGGTATCCTGTAAATCGTCTAGCAACGCAAGAAAGACGTACCTCCCCCCCCCCCCCCCCCCCTCTTCCGTCGCTACCGGATGCTGGATCAATCTCGTTTCTTGACCGCGAGTGCCGCAAGTTACAAATACAGTCGTCAGAATAAAGTAAGACGCTTATCCAGAGCCGCATCATTCGGCTCCGCGCACATTGCATTCGCGAAACAAATTTACACGGAGTCAATTCTTTGTCAGTATCCAAACGTGCAAAGGCACACAGACGCAGCATTTCGGCGTGCCAATGAAGCTTTGATCGCGCCGCGAGACCGGCGGAACTTTCTTTCGAAGAGTTGTGGCTTTTTCCTGCGGTACACTGCGCTTTCGTAAAAAGTTCAACGTATTCTCAACGGCAAGTCTCACCGGTTTGGAAAAGAAAAACTTCTTTGGCGAATGACGGCGAACGAGTAGAAAACGTGTCTTTAGCACGCTGCTGCCGGCCTCTGCAACGCTAGCAAAGCGAAAATGTTCTGCATGCAAGATGGCCGTCCGGTGGACGCACTCGCGCCGCAGCGAACAAATGGGGATGCGCGATCGCGTAATTGTCGTAAAGACCAGTGGTTATTATACACACATGCAGGTAGTATCGGGTGCGTGTTTTCGGCACCGATTTGAAGTGCAGGGGGCGCGGCCAATGACGTCACGGAAGATCCATTGCGTTCTATTTGATGTTCTTTGACGTAAACACGTTTTATTCTGGATGCCGCCGACTGCATTTTGAAATGTCGGTCGGTCGGCGAGTGTGTACGCGTGGTCGGGTGCTCGATGGCTTGGCGGTGTACTCGCTGCTCTGTGTCGACGTGCCGCCTGTGCTCGTCGCCTGGTGCCGTCGGTCACTCCTGTTGTAAAAGAAGATTTTACTTACTACAGTACCGTCCGGCGGCACTTTTGCAGAGCGGTCAAGTGCCGTCCGACGGTACTTCCCGTTAAGAAAGTGTTGTATAAGACGAATTATCAAAACAAGCTTTCCGTTGCTGTAGCGTAGCTTAGCGGTTAAGATGTCTGCCGCAAGCGGTCGTGGGTTCCATCCGCGGTGGAGGCTTATTTTTCGAACATATTATTTTGTTGGGGAATTTGGCGATATTTACGACATTTCCTTTTTTACAATTAAAACTGCGAAAAAAAGAAAAAGAACGTTGTCGACGACAGTGCTAAAAGCGCGAGCTACTTGCTTTGAATCACGCGGCACGAGCGCTCCTGCAGCGGGTGCAGTCATGCTAGTCCAGGCTACTCGCTCGCCGCTTGCACGGCCTTCACAGCTATTCTATGCAAGGGTGATAATCCGTCGTATTACACGCAAGTGCAGCTTCAGAAAAATGAGTACAAAATTGCTGCGGCTGGGCTCTGTCGCCTCCGGTACACGTAATCTTGATTTGCTACGGGAGAGACGGATGGCACCGGGCGAAGTTTGAAAATGGAGAACGCTTATTTTGATGTTCCTGAGAACGCGACGAGTACAGGCGGCAACGTCGACAACACACACCACCGCGGACACCGCCCAGCCGCCGAGCACCCGGCCACACACACGCCGAGTGACCGAAATTTCAAAATGCACTCAACGGCATCCAAAGAAAACGTGTTGTTGACGTCAAAACAACTAAGACGTTAAAATAAAAGCTGCCATTTTGACGTCCGTGACGTCATTCACCACGTTCCCTGGACTTCAAATCGGTGCCGAAAATACGCAGCCGGTACTATCGGGGAAAAATGAAATTCGAAAAGAGGAGCGCGTGGCTCGCGGTACAGGCTGCGCCGCCTGGAAGTGAGCCTAGGGGCGTGGGTGCGTGGCCTACTCTGATGTGTTCACGCCCTTCGCTCCGCGCGCGCTTTAGCTGCTACTAGCGGCGAGCTTCCTCGCGCCGCACGCACCGAGCGGCCCAAGATAGCGGTGATAGCTTTCTCTCACCGTGAAGCGATGCTTGACGGGCAGAGATTGCTTTTCGACCAACTTTAATGCAGTCAAAGCCGCGACTTGCGGCAGGTGTTAAGTGTAGGGAGCTACGCCGTGGTGTGCTCGAAAACGTCTAGCGCTCATCCCAGCGCTCCACTTGGATGGCAGTTTCTCTTGAAACCTAGTATATTTAAACAGCAAAATAAAGGATAGCTTCGTTTGGTCGATTTTACCTACCATCCTCCCTCAATACTAAAATTCCAAACAGTAAATATACGTATTCTCCGTCATACTTCTATACTATTCAGTCCGAGCGCAATCGCTCTCGGGGTGGAGACAGCAGGACATCGCAGACGACACTCACATTAATCACTGTACGATAGGAGCTACGGTTCAGACCAGCGTTCCAACTTGACTATCCACAGGTCGATCGATTACACCGTAATCCCTCAAGCGGTCTTAAACTCTTTCATGTAAAGCGGAATGTCAACCTGCGACACCCTGCCCCCTCCGATCACGGCCCTACCAGCGGCATCAATGCCCGACAGTTTACGTCATCTCATATTGTTGTTACACCACCGATACGCGAACACACGGTCACATCGGCGATGATTCCAGTCCTCCATTCACCACGCACGACACTGCCATAGCGATGTTGCGGCTCTGTTGCTGACAGGCAGAAATACAGAACCACGTCGATTGCCGGCTAGCATTCGGCAGCGGAAAACAGAACCGAACTCAGCACAGGAGGCACCCAGGCACCCGGCAGCGAAACCTGCCTATCTTGGACGCAGTTTTCGCGATTTCCATAACGTCGTCAACGTCGACACATTGCTCCGCTGGCTCCGCTTGGGTTCTGCGATCCAAAGATGGCCACCTTAGCCCAGTGTACGTAGCGCTGCTGGCGCTGCTCCGGAACGTCGCTGTTTCTAGAGGCCACGTTTGCTGGTTTGATAGAATTAGTGGTAAAAACGTTAGTGCAACCGAAAGGTTCTGCGCGCGTGGACTGGGAAACAAAATTACAGTAGGCCTTCGTTGCCGCTGAAGCTCAATCAACTCAACAGCATTGATTGAACAACGCACGCGACGTGCTCGAAAAACGAAACCGAAAGTAGATAAGGCGGGAGGGCGGTACCTTTTGCCAGTCTGCCAGTAGAAGGAGAAAAACGTTTTGTTCCTCCCTTCTTCTCGTGTCCGCTGGGGGCGCGTCAGTAAAAGAGAGGAAAACGCGCCGTTGCTACCTTTTTCTTCAATTTTGTCTTAGAGTCTACCCGCACCACTAAGGGAGGATTTGGCGCTGCAGGCGCTTTGTCTAATGCTAGTGAGTGGAGTAGAATGTATTCTCCTAGTTAAATATTTGCTGCCGCTTTTGCTTTAGATGTCCCGGCCAGTAGCTTGGGAATCACCGAAAACTCTTAACATAACATAATCAAACCAGGAATGGGCAAAATACATGCAAGTATGTATCGAAATACAAATACAAAATACTTTGTCAAAACTGTATTTAATTACAAATCTAATTACATTTCCAAAAAAAGCCTTTAAGTACAAGATACAAGTACAACCAAATGTATTTGGTCTCCTCCAAATACTTTTCCAAATACATTCCTCAAAATTTGCGTCAGCGACTTCAGGGCACCTGCAACGGCTTTCTGTGTATCTCATTTTAATTTTGTATCGCACACTCGGGAGTTAGTGTGCGAGGCTCTAGTAACGTAATAGAAACATAATTACAAAAAAATGTAATCAGCTTGGACGTAATAGGTGAAAAAGGTACAGAGCTTCAAGCAGCTTTTATTTTTTTTTTTGTCGATTACATTTTGGTATAGACCAACAAAGAGCAAAGACGTCCAACACGCGCAGCACTACTTAGAGATTTTTTTATTGTTGCAACTCGCACCAGTGACAAAAATCTGGACTACCCGCGCGTCTAGAATGTTCAAGGCGAAAATATGGATGGAATCCAGGCTGGAAAGCATCACAAGTTGTCACAGACACTTATTTAGCCAGCCTGCCTGTGAACGTCAATTTCATCACTATTCTTGCCCTGGACTAGCACCGTAATCACAAAGTCACTAAACACTTGTGCTTGATTGAGATACCCTGCATTCAGTGCAGAACGTAGTTTTCCTCCTGCTCTGGACATGGACAATAAATTTGAGGGATGTATTTTCGCCCACAGAATTGTATTTAATTACAATTGTATTTGAAATACTCACGTTTTAGTATTTAAATACACACGTCAAATACATTACCCAATTTTTAAATAAATACAAATGCAAAATACAGACAGTATTTGAAATATGTATTTCAAATACTTGTATTTGAAATACTGCCCATCCCTGAATCAAACTATCCGCAGAAATTGTGTCCGTACTAAACAGTGAGAAAGGAAATACATAAGAGCGACGACTTAGACGACACTCACTTCGATTTGCAACTGTCTAGCGATCCTTCATTATTCACAGAAACTATCCAGAAAAAAAAAAGGAAAAAAGAAAAGTCGTCTTTTTTGCAGGAACGGTTTTCACGGAAGATAGACAATTTATTTTGCGGTTATTGAGAGGTATATATTTGTCTCTAAAGCAATGACAACAATTAACCCTGAAACTGAGGGGCACACAATTTTTTTAATGTTCTTCATGTGCAGTTTTGTTTTATTTTTATAGTTGGCGGGCTGGTAAAAAAACTGACATAATTTCAAAGTTACCACCAAAAAACAACGATATTCCTCGATATCACTTTATGGCAAAAGGTCGTTCTCCCATATTTCTTTTTCTTAAAAGTGCTCATTTTCGATAAAGCATGCGCACAAAAAAGAAAGACCCCAGGCAAAGTCCGAACATCGCCCTTATCAAAGCCTCGTGCGGTCCACAGCGTAACTGGAGTGTCCCCACACACTCTCCAAGCACACCGTTTCTTTCTCATTTTTTTTTTTATCAATTCTAGCTTTATCGAGGCTAGCGCGCGACAACGGGCCAAGAAATCTCGAACGTCTTTTAAAGCAGATACGAAACGCCGCGGCTGCAAGCCACCATTCAAAACCGCGTTCTTCAATAACCGGCCATGCACAAACCAAACACGATAAGAGAAAGCCTAGCCTTCCACCTCTTCTTGCATGATTTTTTGCTTGTCTGCTTTTCCGTTCAGCGGCCGCTTTCCCCGAGTTTTTCCATTTTGGTGAAAAAAAATAAGAAAAAGAATCAAGTAACACGGGCACAAAGCCGACGTATAGTCCCATTCCAGGACCGATTTATTTTCGCGCCCCTCTTGGCCGCTTTTCCTTTCGCATCTCGGGAAGTCCTTTAAAGGGAAGAGCTATCTTGAGAGTACACTTCCTTCACTGCGACGTGTCTGTCTGTCTGTATGTGTGTACGCGTGTGTGTGTGCGTGTTTCTCAGCACGGTGCTGCGCGAAGGCTCGGCTTTTGCCGCGGCATCGGCCATTCGAGCTTGCCGGACCGTGAACAACTTATAACACCGCTTCTTTTCGTACATAAACCGCGGCTCTCCTCTGCTTTAGTCCTTATTGCAACTTCTCCGGGCGTGCATCTTCCCTTTCTCTAGTTCTCTCTCCGCGTCAGGGTGCGGTCTCAACGTTTATTTATTTATTTATTTTTATGGGCGGGGGGAGGGAAGGGGGAGAGGGCACTTTAAACGTTTGCTTCTCCTTCTTCACACGCGTCCGCGTGCTAAGCCTGCTGAGCCCACAGAGAGTTGACTAGAGTCTCCTGCCGTTGAGTTTGCCCGTTATCTCATCATATGTTCATGTTGCGCGTATGATAATCAGATATTATTATCTCGCGTTTTATCCTCGATAGCGAGCGCTAATTTAGAATCTCGGTTGACTGCCACGAACAGATAAGTACTGTGAGGCTTGGACTAAGGCCGAATGAGCAAGAGGTATTTGTGTCAAAGGTACGACGATCCCACAGACATAATTTTATAGCCGGTAACATATTCGAGCAGCTAATGAACTCCGTGAAATGACTTGAGATACACACTGTCATAGTATCGGCTAAAGGTAAGCTAAATAAAATTGTGCAAGTATTTAGCGTGCATTTTGTTATGATGCACGGCATATTTTTGTTTTTTTACGATGCGGCGTAATAATTGACATCCACTCCTTTTAAGTTGCTGTATAGTACAACAAACGCAACGCTTAAACTATATATTTAGGAAAACAAAACAAGAAAAGTGAGGCGTAGTTCGTTTAGTTTCATGGTTTATACCTATGCTAAATTCATTTAAGCGTGAAGGCCCGTTCACACACTCGTGTTTCAGTACGACCGACTGAGATAAGACCGCTTTTTAAGCTTCTGAGGACGGCTTACGACCCGATGCGCAGCAATGCAGCCGGTCATAAGCCGTCACAAAAGGCTTAAAAACCGGTCTTGTCTCAGTCGGTCAAAGTCGAGCGCAAGTGGGTGAACGGTCGTTTATAATGCAGATCGTATCGGTGAGTACAATTTACTGAAGCAGTTCGGAGATGTGCTGAGTTCTCATTGGTGCAAGTTGACCGACGTCGTTTATTCTATGTATTCACAAGTAGGGATTTAGTACACGTAAAAATTATTTATGAAGAACGATTTGCGCATTTTCATGGTGTTTTACCGAATATCAGCAAAAGCTTTCCTTCGAAAACTGCGCATCCTACGAAAACATACTGGCGGCGCTTTGGTGTCTGTCGAAGGATCAGCTTGCTGATGTATGTATATTTTTCTATATATATATATATATATATATATATATATATATATATATATATATATATATATATATATATATATATATATATATATATATATATATATATATATATATGTCCTAATAATAAAGCCCTTATTCAATCCGATTTGAAAAAAATCGAGAATGCCTAGTTTTTCGCAGAGCACTCGGGAAATCCAATCGCTGCAATCTACGGAGGAAGCCCAGCACATGGCAAGAATAAAGCTATGTTAAGACGTAAAAAATCATTGTCTGTGCAGCGACACTGAGCATGTTCAGATGAGACAAATCGCAGCCCACTTATTTTTTTTTATAGATGTATATATATTCTTAAAGGTCGTCATTTTCCGACCTTTTTCAGTAGATTGCGGGCTTTGGTTCTCCCGATTACATTCCGGGAAAGTAAACGCTCCACTGTTTTAAGGGCGTTTCGCCTAAGTAACTTTTTAATTATCAAAAAAAATGATTTCAATTACATATCCGCTGATCGTCATCGAAAACCACACAATCAGCAAATTTTTAGATACTTGGAGCCCGTAGGAAACGTGGTAGTGTGAACAAGGTAGTCACTACTCCCTATAAATGTGGAAGGCTGGCGGAGCCAAAATAGGGGTAGGAAACAGAATAATTGCGTAAGATGTCCAAGGGGGATGCTTCTTTTCGACTCCCAGGAAAGCAAGCAAGCCTTCAATATATTTTTTTTTATAATATTGGCTGATGTAATTGTTTCCTACTACATCCATCACATTTCGACTTGGAACATTTACTAAATTCAAAGTAACATTTATAAATGTAATTATCAAATTACCTAATTAGCCTAGACATTATGAACAGAAATAAATAGCTCCCTTAACGATGACTAACACGATATCAAATTTATTTCTCTGCGAAGTGCAGTTTTTTACACATAACGTTTTGCCAATGCTCTCTGAAACTCCCGATATAACGAAATGGTCAATAATGGTGGCGATCTTTCAATGGAGTGAGAAGCGTGAAATGTTTCCAACAAAATATACGGGTAGAAGTTGAGGGAAAGCAGGAGATGAGAGGTTACGAGGACTTTGGAGCACCGAGCTCTTGCTGGAATGATGAAGGCGTAGACGCCAAACTAGTTGCCTTTGTCTCTACTTCCTGTTGAAACGCGTTCGAATCCCACTCCGCGTTTCTTAAGCCGTCAGCTGAACAGCAGTTTTCAAAAGCAGTTTTGATCCTTAAAAAACCCTGGGAGTCTAAAATAAATGTAGCCATTTTATGGCTCGCGTTTCACCAAAATAGTTTCGCTATTTTGGTTTCGCTCGCAAAAGCAATTGACTTTCAAAGTTCTTGATAGGAGAGTTTTTGCTTTTTCCTCTTAAAGACGTCCCCATTAAGCTAAAAAGCCGTTCCACCGACGCGCTGGATGGAAAGGCAGCGTTTAATTTGAGGAACATGCTGTGCAGGGTCGGGTAAGCGAGTGTCAGCATTTTAGGTGTCCATGACGAAACATGTGAGCTTTGCATCGGCTAGAGGGTCTTTTGTAACAAACTCTCCTTTTTTTTTTTTCTTTGGCAAGTCCAGATTGTTTTGACTGGCCCCTCTTTATTCCCACGACGTTCGGAGAGTACGCTGAGTGAGTGCATCTGACCGTCAAGTGAAAGCACTAGCATTGCAAGTCTCGTTGCAATGCTAGTGCTACGCTACTGGAAAGAAAAAAAGATTTCGATTTAACAGAAAATAAAACGAAGTATACTTCGCCGCTGACGCCGGGTCCAACAAAAGGACCTCCCAAGGGTGACTCGCAATACTCTCCAAGGGCGACTACGGTATCTTGACGCGCCTGACACGCCTGAAAAAGAAATCGTTTTCAACAAAGAGGAGGTCTCCCCGGTGTAGAAGGTCGGAAGGACGCGAAGGATTACATGAATAAGCTTCATCGCTCTTACAGTTGCAGCTGGAAGAGGGAACTTGCTCCCATGAACGGATTATCCGCGACTGCGTTTGTGCGCGGGAGTGTCCAGCTTTGCAAGGGAGTATGAGCTGACGACGATGCGACCATGGCAAGAGGCGCCCAGCTGCCAGGTCATTCCAGTGGTGCTTCCCGTGGAACCCCCCAACCGCCTGAGGCAGAACTCACTGAAGGCAGACCACATGAGAACAACAACAACCCTCGGAGTGTCCCCGTCTTTCACGGTTTCAGCTGGAGGCGCGGCGCCCGCGTGCAGTACCGGACTAGGTCAATACATAACCAAGGCTTGTTAAGCATCTCTTCCTGCGTTCGTGCGCGCCGGTGTTATGCTTTGGCTGCTCGTTGCCACCTTGGCCCAAGGATGTCTGTGATGCAGTTTCTACGGCTGCCGAGTATAAGTGCGTGGGAACGGAATGTGAGGGGGCCCCTGGTTCGGGAATGCCACTTTATCTGCCGGCGTCTTATTTATTTCTGCGCTCAAACTTTTGTGATGCACAAAATTAGCACCCGATTTCCAAAGTAGTTAGTAATTTGAGTCGAGGGTACCTGAAAAGGTAGTTAAATTAAACTACTAATTACCCAAACAAAGTTGTAATTGAAAATTACCAAGTTATTCGAAAAAGTAGTTAAACTTCAGTAGTTTGAGTAGGGTAGTTGAACTACGTCCAAGTCTGCTTTGGACAACATAAAGAAGACGAGTTATTTTTTTAAACTTTGCAGCGCGAAAGGTGAAACAGACGACATGGACAAAACAAAATGCAGGTGCGGGGGGAAAAGAAAAGGCGGATTATCGGATTACCGTTGGCGCCGAGTCCCGCCAGTGGAATCCGTAAGGAGGATGAAGCAGACACTCTCCAAGAAAAGCAAAACACAATTAAAACACTACAACACAATTCGTCGTTAAAGCGTCTGATAATTGGTTCGAGCACACCATCGCGCTCGCCGTCACCCTTCTTTTTCTTCTTTTTCCCCTGTTTTAAGATTATTCTTACTTGCCCAGTTTTTTCTTTTTTAAAAGAGATGAAGACTTACACCTTTTTCGGTCTCGTATTTTGTGCCACCGGTGACAGAACAATAACGGACCACCGCGCCGCGTCCGAAAGCAGGCGATCACGCCATACTGCTATGACGCGCGCGATGCAAACAACCTCGAAACCCTTATATTCCGGGTATAACGTGACATTCACGTGCAACTTAGGGGCTCCCTCTAGCGTGATTCTCGCCGGAAATGGTTAGCTTAAGCTTAAGCTGGGTGTAGTTTATTAGCTCCCCGCTTCCTGTTCTGTGATTCGTGCTTCGTCATTGGTTATTGCTAATGCCGTATTCTCATTGACTCCGGAGGGATAATAATTAAGGAGCCCGTGACTTGCCATGCCCTCCGCTTTTAGACTTTCAATGGCTATAGTACAAAACAACAATAAAAAAGTTGCACTTTTTGTTTGCAAGTATAATGTAAACATTACCGAACGCCCATTCTCCTCCCGCATGTAGCGCTAGCGGTCGGAACCAGGTACCATAGTTTAAAAACTGACGGTTACGTAATTTATGGGTTATAAGTGATATTTTAAACTTTTCGATGGGAAGATGGCGGCCGACAGGGTTCTCGGGTACGTAGTGCTGAATAGCGAAAGCTATCGAATATGGGCAAAAACTGTCCCATTTTTCCATTAAAATCTTAAAAAAACCATTTGTAAGTTTTTTTTTTTTTTTTTACGGTGGAAACAAAAAACAAAAAAACAAAAAAACGACGAAACGTCAGTGTTTTGGGGGAGACGCTGTATATAAATTTGCA
Organism: Ixodes scapularis; assembly: GCF_016920785.2. Classification (NCBI taxonomy): domain Eukaryota; kingdom Metazoa; phylum Arthropoda; class Arachnida; order Ixodida; family Ixodidae; genus Ixodes; species Ixodes scapularis. Next base: position 120,064,980 of record NW_024609835.1, read on the forward strand.
AGTGTCTCCAAAGCAGCGAAACGCCCTCGCGAACGAAAGATACAAACAATATTAATTTGCCAAACCAGAAACTGTTACAAATCTAAAATGCGTCATTAAAAAAAAAAAGCGCTCAGAAACATACTTAAGATTTTTTATTTATTTATTTATTGATTTGAGCATACTATCAGTCCCTTACGGGACCAAGATAGGGTGGGATACAATGAACAGCCCAACAATCACAGTCTGCGCTATCCTGCACCGACACAATCACAAGAGAAAGTGTAGCACAACAAAAGCAACGATAGTAAAGTAATAGTAACCCAAAAAATAGTCTGAGGCGCGACCGAGAGTTAAGAAAAATACGATGCGAACTCCAACCGGCCGCGTGCATCAGCAACACTTTCTGGCAACTGGTTCCAATCCCGCGTTGTCTGCAAGAAAAACGAGTATCTAAAACATTCCTTATTAAAACTTCTTTCACATGCCGTCCATGCTTATTCCTGGTTACTCGTGACGTGTCTTCGTCTATATACCGACGCTTGTTAACAAGAACCAAATTGATTTTACTGTAAAAAAGCTTTAACCTTTTTTTTTCTGCGGAGTTGAAGTAGTGTTAAACGGCTCTGTCATAAAGGGGGAAACCGAATCCTGTCTGCGGTAACGGGAGTAAATAAAACGCAACGCGCGTCGCTGTACACTTTCCAGTTTTAACTGCAGTGTTTTCACATACGGGTCCCAGACTTCGCAAGCATATTGTAGCATCTTGTATGCAGTCAGCTTAGCCTGTTGAGAGGCAAGTTTGAGGGTGCGCCGGATAAATCCTAACCTTATATTAGCTTTACCGATAACATTATGAATGTGGTTTGTCCATCTTAGGTCTGCAGTTATTGTGACGCCAAGCTACTCATATTCAGTCACGTTAGTCAATGTAACACCCAGGAGTGTGTAGCTAAGCTCTAAACGCGGACGTTTATAACTATAAGTTATGGTCATACATTATACTGTTTATTGTGTATTTAGCGACATTTGCCATTTGGCACACCAATCGTTTATTTTAGACAAATAGTCGTTTAGACTTACTTGATCGGCGACATACTTCGCTTCAGTGGAGATAATACAATCGTCTTCAAACAATCTGGCTTGGATAGATAAATCAACTATAAGGTCGTTAATATACAAAAGAAACAACAAGGGCCCAAGCACCGAGCCCTCAGGCACACCCGACTCGACATCACATATGTCAGACCTGTGTTCGTCAATACTTACAAATTATTTGCGATTTGCGAGAAATGCCTCTATTAAGTCAACAACGTTAGTATTTCCTAAGACAGATTTTAATTTAATTAGTAGTTTTTTATGACTAACATTATCGAATGCTTTTTTAAAGTCTAAATAAATTATATCGACCTATTCTTTTCTATCAAGAACTTCACTCAGATAATTCACCGTCTCAAGCTGGGTCACTGTCGATAGGCCCTCACGAAACTCGTGTTGGCATTCGCTTAGAAACTTATTACAAGAAACCGCCTGACATGTTTCGGAACTATATGTTCTAGAATTTTGCATGGCGTTGACGTTAAGGCAATGGTTATATAAGTAGAAACAGATGTAGCATCACCCCCCTTCGGTATAGGAATTATTTTAGTCATCTTCCAGTCCTCTGAAAGAGTTTTCGTAGGAAGTGATTTTTTAAAGATTACAAAAAGGTACCTGGCCGTCCATTCCGCGTATCTCCTTAGAAAGGCATTGGGAATTTCGTCAAGGCCCATCGACTTGGAAGTTTTTAGGTTCAGTAACGAAGCCAGAATTACTTCCACTGAAAGTGTCAAATCATCTGCATCTGAAAAGTTTCTCGGTAATTGAAGCTCTACTGGTTCCTCGTCATATTTCGTGAACACACTCGAAAAGAAGTATTGAACTTGTTACCATTATCATGCTTGTCATTATTAACGCCTTCCTCTGTACTCATCTAGGAAACACATTTTTTGTTTTTTGTCAAATATCTCCAAAATTGCTGGGGTGATTGTCTGAGAAACTGTAGCATTGTTACATATTAATTAGGATTCCGCGTTTTCGGTTTCTATTTTTTCAAAATTCGGTGCACTTCTTTCGGTGTTTATTTTAAAATTCAACTTTCGGTTTTTTTCGGCGTATATTTATGCTACAAAAGTTTATCGGCTTGCTTTGGTGAATATTAAATAAACATCAACGGAAATTGGGTCAGATTATCCTTGTAGCTCTGATACTTGTGATCACTCAAATAAAAATGGCACAGATCCATTGAAAAAGAAATGGACACCTTATTTGGCAAATGTGCGCAACTGTAAAAGAAAGAAGAAAAAAACACAGAAGTACAAACAAGTGAGATATGAAGCTTATGCCCAAAATCATTCAACTTCTTCTGTATATCATGATTACGTGATCTTATTATAGTGCGCACACACATGTACTTTCCCAGGTTCTCCTCATTGATCTGCACTCTTTATTTCCTGTTAATATGACACCGACCTTCAAGAATGCCCTCTCAACGCTAACACGGGACACTAGCAGGCTCAGGAGATAAAGCGCTGCCTGAGCCAGAATCATCTAACCAACCAATTGTGACCTCCAAACAAGACACGGTGCGACGTTTTGAAGCACAACACAGCATACAGAGCCTGCATCAAGTCAGTCTTCCTTTGCGAGTCTGAAAACACGGTCGTTCATGGCGAGGTCATGCGGCATTTCGGACTTCACATTCCGATCGATGATGCGCACATTAAACCAAAACGTCGTGATGGCACCCGCGTATCCCATACATTCGGACACGTTTCGGTAGACACTGTCGTTCCACTTCCTCGCCACGGCTCCGCGGTACGACTGGAAGGTCAAAGTGACGAAGTAAGGACAGAACGAGCGCATTGGTGGGGGTAATTAAACTTGAGGAAGAAAACGAGAAGAGACGTCGCTTCCCGTTTTCTTCCTCAAGTTTAAATAGTCGAAGTGACGTTTTCCGGGTAAAATTAAATTTCAGAAAATGAATTCTACGTTCCGTTATCGGGTATTTTCGGTATAATTCGAAAATGCCGAACGTAAAAACTGACATTTTTCGGTAAAAACCGAATTTCTGAAAATGAATTCGGCGTACTTTTATCGGTTAGAACCCAAAAGTCCGAGACCTAATTATAATATCTGTTTTTTAATTCTATATGACTTTTCAGTGCAGTGCTCAATGCTGTTATTTCATTTACTAAACCTTCACAAAGTTCCCGAGGGAGTCTTCCTCTACGTCGTTCCACTTTCTTTTTAGCTGAATAACTTTTCTTGTAATCCAGGGATTGTGTATTCTTTTTCGTTTTACTTTCCAAGGTACATACTCTGTAATGCATTTGTGCACTAATGCTTTAAACCTCAGCCACAAGTCGTTGACGCTTACTGACGGTTGGCACCCGAGCGCCTCAAACGGTCCGAAGCAAATATCTAACTCGTCTAGAATAGTTGTATCATCAGCTATATTATAATCTCTGTATGATGAGCGTACCTTAGTTGCTTTCCGAATCGGGTTCAAGGTCAGATAAACGATAACAATGGAATGGTCCGAAATACCAGCCAGTATGTCAAGCCTATGCGGTCTTGAAACCAAGGAATCACTTAAGAATACAAGATCCAAGACCGATTCAATGCTATGCTGTATACGAGTAAAGTCCCTCCCTATGATGACGAAGGCCATGACTAAAGCACATGTCTATGATTGCAGCAGGAGATACCTGCTCCCGTTCACCCGGTAACATTTGATCCCATATCACGCCCAAAACAATTAGGTCTCCCGCAATGACCATCTTTTTGTGCTGTATCCGCAATTCAAATATAAAATTATTCAGCATATCGACAACAGCTACTTCAGCCCCACGTGACCGATAGACCACGCCAATAATGACTCCTTGAGCTCCTAAATAATCCTTACTCTACACGGATTCTGTGCCAGGGGGATGTTGTATGACTGTGCACCTTAATCTGTTATCAACAATAATGGCTACACCGCCGCCACGACCACAACGGTCATTACGTTTGATATTATAACCTGGTGGGCGGACCTCATCATATTGAATCTCTGAGTGAAACCACCTTTCTGTCACCTCAATGACATCCGGTTCGTGCTCACTTACCACATGCTCCAGGTCCACACTTTTATTCACGAGACTAGGTGCGTTTTCGTTAAGCAACTGAAACTTGTAGGGTAGCTTATGTCATTCCTGCGCTTGCAAAACAACTCCAGCCGTATCACTGGTCCTTTTTCACGTACAGCATATCGTTGGCCCGTGAAGTCGTTCCAAGCGTACGTGACACCCCAATCTTTAGCTTATCAGTGCAACTTTTCGGCCACTCTTTCTATTCTCAGATGGATTTAACCAAAGGTTTCGCCTCTTTCTCCTGACCTTGCTCAAAAAATCCTGATCCATGAAAAGGTTGGTCCCTTTCAACTTTTTGGTGTTCCGCAGTACCGTTTTCTTTTCGTTAAAGTTTGCAAGGCGCACGATGATTGGTCTTCGGCCTATCCGAAGAATGCCTTCCAATTCTGTGGGTACGTTACACGCTCATGATCGTAACTTGCAATTTATATCGAAAGATGTTGCCGAGCACTTCTTTCAGTTTTTCTTCCGTTTTATTTATTGTTTCTTTAAGGCCTTTTACAACAAAATTATTGCTCCTGCTGCAGTTTTCTAGATCATCAACCTTTTTTATTAAGCTGCCTAGACATTGACGCAAGCTTGCTTTTTCATTTTCGTTGTCTGTGATCCTTTTTGTCAGTTCCGGAAGTATGGACACTGCTTTTTCAACATTACCAACTTTCTCCTAAAACTCGGTTATGTCTGTCTTTATCCCCTTCAATTAAGACAGAATTTTTCGAAGAATGACTGTGTCGGGACCGGGATTAGTTTCAATGTCGCCACAGCTTAGTAACAAATGCGCTATAACATCAATACACTCACCGATAATGACACACAGGAATTGTGGGCTTGGCAGCACTAGCAAACCGAGACAATCGTTTTTAACAGAAGCATTAAGCCAACCTGAATGAAGATGAAAAACGGATTGAGTGATCCTGCCATCTCGGTGCCACCAAGCCCACTGCCGACGCGGTGAAAATTCAGCGGCGTGGAAACCGCCCCTTCTGTCGTTGTCGATGATCCTGGTGCTTGCGATGTCGAAGTCCTGGTTTTGGAATCTCGCAGCACAAAAGAAAATGCCGCACTTTGGTCCAAAGCGTTCGCGCCGTTGATGCAGACAATGTCCGTTAGCACCGTAGGACTTCCCATTTCAACTTGTGCTTGTGCCGAACAGGAAAGCAGCAGCGCCTGAATAAAGAGCAAAAACGAATTCAGTGATCCTGCCAGCTCGGTGCCGCCAAGCCCACTCTGTACAGTAATTTGTTTTCATTGGTGCGCTCCATCTCGTCGAGATTTTCACCTATGTGTACCTGTATCCATCCGACTGCTGTACTATATTTCTCGTACATGTGTTCTGGCACTGAATGTAACTTCTTGACTAGTGAGAACATAAAAACATTAGTTGAGGATTCGTTCTGCCGCAAAAACGAGCACAATGATCGCCATCCAACATCACGCAGAATGCCTCACTGCATTCTTCGATAGGCTGAACCAATTATCAAGTGCAGGATCCTTGGGGAAGAAACAAAGAGAAATCTGTCACTTAAACTTGTTCCCTGCTTCCACAAAAGAGGGTTTCATGACAACATGACTGACAAGAATAACTTGGTCAGGAATCCAGCGTGACGATTCCGGCACCAACATTAAAGGACGGAGTCCGGCGTTGTTTTCGGAAAAGCTTCTAGAGTAAGTCAACTGGCCAAATTCGTCACTCTGATTTGGCGCGTTTTCATGGACACCACATCAAGTGGTCTACGGAGGGAGAAAAAGGAAGGGAGGGGCAAGGAGGGGGGGGGGGAGGGGGGCTTAAGTATGCACACCTCAGTGATTTGTGGCTAGCCTTTAGCAGACTCCCACATTTCCTTACCCAATAAGTATAGTAAAATCTGGGAGCCGGTCAAAAAGGGTTATCTGCTGGTTCACTGATGCGTGACTACCTATGTCTCGCCCCGCCCCCTTCGTCTCTTTCTCACCGAGACGTTCATGAAAACGCGACGATCATATTGCCAAAACGTCCCGTTGACTTGCCCCACAAGCTTTTTCTACTAGCAGTTTAGCGTGTTTATTGATCGGACACCCCTTTCTTGGAAACTGCGGTGGGACAGCGGAAACAAAATGTCTAGTTCATCGAGGCCCGTATGTTCCGATAGAAATCTGGAGTTTGATGTGTGTTAAACATATTGAAATTGTGCTTTCAAACAAAGGAGATGCTGGAGGTGTTTATTAGAGTGTGAAATTAACGCTTCAAGCGTTAATTTCACAGCAGCGGCTATTTCAATGGGACGAGACATGTTGAAAAATGCTAAATGTTCCGGTTCATGCAAACAATCACGGCTTTATCAGAGCATGCATTTAAAGGGGAACTCCCGCGTTTTCTTCATAGTCCCCGATTTTCCTCAACATTTTCTAAACACACCAACAAACATCGCTGAAATAGTAACACAAATATTGGGCCAAATACTTTTTTTTGCGAAGTTATTAAATTTAAACGTTTGGTCCTTGTTAGCTATCCCAGCTTCTTTGTATAGCCTCAGCCAACGCGTTGATTTCACACAGGATGTGTAATCTATATCCATAACGCGCGACGCTCCACGAGCCCGCGAGGATCAAGTTCGACTTCCACCCACTTTCACGGTCCGTGGGAAAGCGCACATTCGACATTCGGAGACCCGAACTGAACCTTGCCCATATCTGCCTGGAAACAAGAGGTCGTCTCGTCGACAGAACGACCCGATGCACGCCACGTAACGAACACGAAAGCCTAAACATCTAATCAAAGTTAAAGGAACCATGACATGTCAAAATCATAATATTTTTTTTAAGAATTATTATTCGAAACGATTCGTAACGGTGCCTGGACATTACCCTAAGAAGTAAAAACTTCGGGATTCAATATTTGTGAAGTAAAACAAAACAATTTCCAAGCGCCAAATTTGAAGTTCCCGCGCTATCGGCGCCAGTGCGTTGACGCCAAATATTGAGCCGTCCTGCCTGCGAGTCGAGCTCCTCTGACGCCTCCGATCCGCCGCCACCTGAAGTGTCCTGTTCGCCGGCGTCCCGCGAACAATCTCTTTCCTCCGTGCGAGCCTCCTTCCACTGCGAGCAGACGATGATTGACTTTCGAGGTGGAAGTTTTATTGGGGCCCTTCCAGCGATCTCAAATTCTTTGAAACGGTGCGAGGTTAAAGAGAACGCGAAGTGGACTTTTGTGAGCGACTTGAGGGGCGACATTGTGCCTGTTCTGCGTGAAAGGCTGCGCCGGAGGACTCACAACCGAAACTACGGTTCCCAGACACCAAACCCAGTTGTTTTGACCGTTTGACGATTACCTTCACGAAGTGTGAGAGGTCGTCGGGCACCTAAAAGACACCACTTGGTCCGATTCCCCGATCCACCGATCATCCTCTGCTACATGCGTCGAGGGCCGCCATGTTTTCCGAGCGAGGATAAAAAGCCAGTAGGCGACATTACACCGGACTACGATTTTCGGTATTTCAAAAAGAAGGGCCGTAGTGCGTTCGCAATTGCGTTAAAAAACATGGCTTACGAATGCCGTCAGTAAATGTTATAGAAATGTCGCTTACAAAGATCCTCAATTTCATGATTCTTGACGTCACGAATCAAAAGAAGCGAGGAGGCGAGAAGCGGGAGAGAACGCCAAAAATAAAAAAAGCGCGCACGCTCGCGTAGGGATTGTTTCTTTTTCTTTTCTTTTTTTTTTTTTGCGTCGTGCTTTTCTTTTGGCGCGTTTATGACTACAATTTGCATCATTTTAGACGAAACAACCAAAATATACTACCTTTGGGGTGTCAGTGCCCCTTTCACCTAGCTAAATGAACGTTATTTCATTCCTTCACAAACCAGCATCGCATTAGTAATAAACGAAGGGTCCGCAAGCGGCAACCGGTAACATTTTCACCACGTGTTTCAAAGTGGAAGTCTCTACAGGCAGCAATAAAAATGGTGACGTCAGAGGAAAGGCAGGGGTTCACTCTTTGGACTCTAGACTTTGTTCCCAACTGATTAAAAGCAGTTTCATGGTGTCAAATGAATGACGCTGAAGCTCGCTCCGCCACCCGCGGAGCAGCACAAAACAAATTCTCGGCATAGTCCATTTGTAGACCGCTCTCTCGACCTGCAAGCCCGCCTTCCCTGACATCATGGCACTGAAGAGCGCGGTCACATTTGAATGTTGGTTTTGGCATCATTTTCAATTGTCAATTTTACAATAATTATTCAAAATTTCCTGGTGCTGAATAGCTTACCATAAAGGGTGAAGGCCGGCGATTCCAAAAATAAAGTTAGTTGAAGTAGCTAAAAAGATCACCGGAGTATAAACTGCGACTAAAAATATGCCATCGTTTGCTATAGACTGAAGTACTCTTGTAGTGTATGTTATTTTGGTGCAGTGCCGCACCCTACTGTCTTTTCATCTCTAAGTTGACAGTGTCGAGTAAGCTACGTGCTTGCTGGACTCGTGAACGTCTATTTTTCGGCACGTGATCATGCTCCCCTGCCTGTTGATTGATTGGCGGTTGATTAATCCGGCGAGCGCTTAGCTAACATCGCACTGTCAGCCTAGGAGCGAACATGCAAGAAATCTTACTTGACTAGTACTATAGAATAAATTGAAGACACGATATATTGAGATAAAACGGAGACTGAAACTTAGCGGAGGGGGATTACTTAACAATGTGCTAAAGCCTTCAACCATTAACTCACTGCGTTGGTGTATACACTGCTCTGAATTTAGTGATTGCGATTTCTTTTCAGCCGGTGTCGTTATAACATGTTAGAAAGTTTAAGAAATTTCTCACCTGTATATGAAAACCAAAAATCGAGAACTAAATTTGAACTTTAGATTTTAGATAGATTGCTCCCCCTGGGCACTTTCTTTTGTGGTTCTAATGCCTCTTCCCAAAACTTCAGAGTACGAGGGTTTTTCTTATTTATTTTTTTGCGTCCAAAATTTAAGCGCTTATCGAAGACGTCAGAAACAATAAAACAGTGGCACGAGAAAGAAACAAAAAAAAAAAACGAGCAACGTTTGCTCGAGGAATCAAGTGTTGCAAGTTCAATCAGGAAATGGAACCTTTTTGTGAAACGCGATGAAATCGATCGCTTGTCGCGATGTCAGCGTGTCTTCTTAAATTAGAGTGCTCTGAGAACGCTCTTATCTCGCTCTCTACATCTAGACGACCACCGCACAAATATTTCTGTAACATTTAATTTGTCGGAACCTTGCTGATAAAATTAAGTGGATTCTTGGCACTAATAATGCCCGTACGTTTGATCCTGAGACCAGATCGACGAGTTAACGAAATTTGAATCACAATAATGCACGTGGAAACAATGCATTCAATCAATCTGATAACATTCTATAGAGTGACCCAAGCCGACCTTCCGCCATAAAACCAGCCGCAAAAATTGGTACCTTCAACTTGACAGCTAAAACTTTCGCCAAACGTGCTCTGAGTAGGTCAGTCTTACTGCGTGAAATTTAGGTGTAATTCTCTTCCTGCAATAAAGGAGGGCAATAAGCTGGCCAACGTCTATTGCGTTGGGCGCGCTCGCAGACGGCCGAGTTAGCGAAGCCAGGTACTTGTGGCGCCATCTCCCTGTAGGTGCAGCGAGCAGACAACAGGGTGCGTCTTTTGCTCGCTGCGGATATCCAGAGATGGTGCGACAAGTAACTAGCGTAGCTAACTCGATCGTCTGCAAACGCTACCAACGTTGACTATCGCGAGGTTTCTTGCTTTCTATTTTTACGGTAAGAGAGGTGCCTTTACGATTTGCGCGGTCAAACTGACCTACCCATTGCACATTCGGTGAAAGATTGAGCTTTCTATATGCAGTCGCAGATTTTTCAGACTCCTTCTACAGCGGAAGGTCAGCTTAGGACACGCCATATGCACGGTCACGGACAGTTTTATAAACAGAGGGCGTGGCTAAATATATACACTGTTTTTGCTTCGCGATTCGTCTTTGGGCAAATTCCACACTTTCACTCATCACGGAGGAGTAATACGTTACCCGCGGCGCGGACACAGGAGTTGAGGAGCTGGCGGAGTATGCGCTTCGCTGGTGGTCAGTTTCAGTATTGAAGCTGTGTAGAAACATGGCATTTCTGGCCTCCTAGCGCTCACTATAAATTGTTTAATCAACAATTCACGTCGCGGCTGGAGTACAGCGAGGCCAAGCGCGTCCGCGCTTCGACAACATTATGCTCTAAAAAGGGAAATTCTAAAAACGTATTGAGACATTTTGTGTATTCAGCGAAATAATTAACCAGTGTCGCTTCATTTCTACTGGCTTCCAGCGCCACCATAAAAGAACCCTTATGTAAGTTTCTTGTTTTTAAAGTTTGGTTCTTCTAAAAAAGACGACCTGCTGAAAATCTACATTCATCACCTTCTGTGCCGCAGTCACCAATGTTGACCCAACTCTGTATCGCATTGAAGAGAAGAGACATGCAAAGCATACTTTGCCGTTATGAGACTGAAAAGATCTTCAGGACTCTACAGGAATCGAGACAACGCGAAAACTCACAGAAACACCACAGTTTATTCAAAAGTGGTGACCGGCTCCACCAAACGCATTCCCAAACGCAAAACGCAAACGACTCACCTAAATTGGACTCTATGAAAGCTGGACTCTATTGAACGAACATGCTGCGAAGAAGGGCCGAATTTTTGCACTGGAGTGCTTTGAACAGTAGCTGGTATTAACCGTCCCCACGCTTGCATTCGACTCCGAACGACTGAGACAAGATCGGTTTTTAAGTCTCTTGTGACGGCTTGCGACCGGATTGATTACTGCGCAGCCGGTCGTAACTCGCCGCAAGAGGCTTAAAGGGATGGTGAACTGAAATTTGGATTTCATAAAAACAATGCTGGAGATGTAGGCGGGACGCTACAATCCCTACAACACTACTAGTAAGGCGATATCTCAAATGGACGGCCGTATTTTTGGAAAAAGAGGTCGACATTGAACCAGGCCGACGAGGCGCGTGACCATGAAGATACCTAGTTTCCTCCTCTCTTCGCTTTGCTCCCTCAAGGTCTCGAGGCGGAGAAGACGCGAGGCTGTTCCCTCTCCTTCTCGGAGAAACATGACGTCAACATTCCTGCCAAATCCGGCTCTTTTTCTGAAAAATACGGTCATCCGTTCGATATGTCGCTGTATGAGTGATGTTTTGGTGTTTGCAGCATCCCGTTGCACGCTTTTGCAGCGTGTTTTCAGGAATCCAGATTTCAGTTCAGTATCCCTATAAGGAATAATGACCCGAAATTTGGATTTCAAAAAAAAAAAAAAAAAAAAGCTGGAGATATAGGCGGGACTTTACAATCCCTACAACACTACTAGTAAGGCGATATCTCAAATGGACGACCGTATTTTTGGAAAAAGAAGTCGAGATTGAACCAGGCCGACGAGACGCGTGGCCGTGAAGATACCTAGTTTCCTCCTCTCTTCGCTTTGCTCCCTCAAGGCCGCGAGGCGGAGAAGACACGAGGCCTTCCCTCTCCTTCTCGGAGAAACATGACGTCAACATTCTTGCCAAATGCGCCTTTTTTTTTTTTTTTTTTTTAAATACGGTCATCCGGTCGAGATATCACAGTATGAGTGACGTTTTGGTGTTTGTAGAGGGGGAGGGAGCGGGGGACTTATTTGGACGCATTCAGAGAGTTAACAGAAATGTTCTTTGGGGGTTTTAAGTGTCTTTTAAGAAATGAGCAAACGACAAAATATATTTTGTCTGTTGCCCGTGTTCCATGGAGATATTGATTCTCAGCAAGCCACTCTTCTCCTTTGACTTTTTCATCGACTGTTTCGTAACAAAAGATACGATGGCGCGTTTGCTCGGATGCCGCGCCCGCGAAGTAAGTCGCTTTTTGCGAGTTTGATTCATGTTTGTCGTTGAATAGAATTATGCTGACGTTTCTATATTGAAAAGAGCATGCCTCTGGTACAAATTTCCTTCCTTCCTGATTTTCACCAGTGAAAACATTATTAAAATATGTACGCACTCTCCAGAAAGCAATATATACACTTTAGCACATTCCGAGTTCAGGAGATGAAATTAATTACTTTCGCGGGCAACTGACAACCGCAATTTTTGCTGCTCTTTGGACGCAGGGAACGATCTGGCAGTTCTCTCCGCGCACAAGAGCAAAAGGCAGAGGAGTGGCTGGAACATTTCCACGTCGCTCCGTGCATACGAATACCAGACAGGAATTGATGACGCGTCGAATTGGTGCCGACAGAGTGGAGAAGAACAGGTACAAAGACAGATGCGCACACAAACACACACGCAGGTCCCCCCGCTCGACAGACAATGGCAAAACGCTGAATCCCAAAGAGCAATGGAGCGTCCCTTCTGAAATCGATATTCCGATCGTCTCCCCGCGTCATATACAACTCGGCGATTGTCAAAATAGTTTTGGAGAAAGTGCAGCAACTCTCTTAGTTGTTTTGCTTTTCTGCTCTTTGCTGTCTGACTCTGTTGTTTGTTTGTTTTGTTTTCTTCGTTGTTGTTCGTTTGTGTGGAAATTTAACTTTTTTTTTTCTCGTCTCATTTTTTTCTTTTATTGTGCGTCGATTTGAAGAAGAAAGTTTAAGTAATTTCCTCGGGTCTGCATCTTTCTCATGAACGCGACGCTGTGTATATGCGCTGCATATATTCGAGCACGAAAAGGGTTTGCCGTATCCTATATTGACTGTATGTCTTTTTTTTTTTTCTAATCCTTCATTTAATACTGCAGAATGTTTTTTATGATGTCCTTTCCGGTCTGAAAAGCAGGGAGCAAATAAATCTGTACTCCTTTCTTGCATGGCACGCTTATCCACACCCGGCGATCCTTGAGAATGCGATCACTTTCCTGTGCGTATTCAAATGCTAATATGCATTGCGTTTTTGTTTTATTCTGCTTGGTTTGTGTTTTAGCAGCAACTTCTAGAATAATAAAAAGCCTCCGAGCGCCTCACACTTCCTCCATAGAATGTCATCACAGCCAGATGGCGTCAACTCATCAATTGGGCCCGAGTCCGACGCCGAGCTTCCTTCGACGCATTGATTGGACACGATGGCCACGGACGAAGCACTCGTATCCAATCTGTGTCTGCGCTCGACCTTACTGCGATGACGTCAACATTCTAGTGGACAATCTTTGGTTATTCTAGGTGGCGCCGACTCTGAGGTTCCGCGAATATTTTAGGCGCTCGCGCATAGAGGCGAGCGAACCCGGTTCGACAGCGTTGTGTCTGATGTTCGCTACGTTTTACCTTATTATTGTCGAGAACGGTTGTTAGTGCCGTCTCAGCCAATCCAGCGCGGCGAACGCATCACGTGACGAAGTGCACCGTGCGTCGCTATGGTGCGTGGAACGCGTCTCCACCTGGTGCGCTTACCGCGTCCAGAAAAGTGGTCTCTCGATTTCCGCCTGGTGATGTCAAAGAAGTCTCGTGCCGTCGCCAGTCGCGATCCTGGCGACGTCCCAACAGATGTGGTGTACGTGGCAGACGCCTGTTCTGCTTCAGATTGCTCTCCAGTTGGGCAGTCCACGGAAGCTTCTGCAGTCAGTTGGGACGCCGTGACGACAGCGACACCCGCGTTCGGCTGTGTCGCAGGTTCTCGTTAGCATTCCTACGACCAACCGCCAGGATCCCGACATGGAACAGTATGACACTTCGGCTTCTGTGACGTCATTTGTTGCAACTTGCCACTTCGGGACCCCTTTCGATGTATTGGCAGCATGGGACGCTAAACACACCAATCGGAGGCGCGCTCCAGGCGCCATAACGTCGCTGCCTCTTTCTACTCGAAGGCCTCGTGCGCACTCGCACGGCAGTGCATATGTTTCGATGACTCCTATAGCGTTGTGTGCGGTTCATTTTACGGTGACACCAAGTATAAACATCGTTGATATGGCAGTAAGCAGTAGTCGCCAATACACTCTAAAAAAAGCCCGTGCGTCTACTTTCCCGCACAACACTCCGAAAGTCAATCACCGCAACTTACGGAGGTAGCTCAGTGAATGGCGACGCGGAAGCATACGTTTAGACCAAAAAACGCAATCTGAGTTGTGACATTAGGCGATGCAAGCGTGACGTTTTGCATTGTTAATGTCGCAACTTGGGCTGCGTTTTTTGGTCTAAACATATGCTTCGGCATCGTCATTCGTTGAGCTGCCCCCGTAAGTGGCGGTGACTGGCTTTCCGAGTGTTGTGCGGGGAAGTAGGCGCACGGGCTTTTTATAAAGTCTGGTACATTTTACATACATTGTGGGCTTCGTTTCGTCCAGCGTGGCTTTAAAAAGACAACGAGGCAACTGTCTGCGAGCCGAGATTGAGAATGTCGTTTCCATTCTCAATTTTAAGCATTACAATAAGCCTCGTAGTCGTTGTTTCCGTAGGCATTCCCGAAATGCTACCTATAAGCAAAAAAAAAAAAATCCATTTGCGTCTTTCTCCCACTGAAAACTAAGGAGTTCCAATTTCCAAGTTTAGGGACTCTAATCTGGACACTCGGCAAAAGAGTCGGCGAGAAACTCGACCTTAACTTCGGCCAATCATGGCGGTCGAATTTCTCGCCGACATTTTCGCCAAGTGTCCATACTAGATCCCCAGTATATAAGCACTGATGTTATTAGAATACAGCCAAGCATTGGTGGTCGGCTGTGCAGGTTGCACGGGATTGGGCACAAGCTTTAAATACACTGTTCGCCTATAAGCGTTGACGCAGCACTTGCGTCCAAGCCATTACAGTCGTATTCTTCGGCTGCCGTCAGTCTGCACAGACTGCGTGCGGAAAAGTGACGCGCCCACGATACCCAGCACTGTTCATTCGCACGCGTATAGTATACAGAAGAGCGCGAATAAACATTTCGCTACTACGAAAGCTTATGAACAGGGAGGGAAAGGAAGCTCCTCTTCTGAGCTAAATAGCACGTGTTGTTAGCGTTGCTGTGCGACACCTATTTATTGTAGTCACTGAGAACCTTAAGAAAGACGGGGCGTGGCTTCTTTGGTGTTCGGCAATTTTATCGACGGATCGCGTAATCTCATTGGCTACTCAGCGATATTGAGATGGTAGGGATTCGCCACGCCCGGTGATCTTTAAGCTGCCAGTTACTGCGGGCTTAAAAAGTAGGCTGAGATAAATTGCTCAAAGATTGTGCTAAATATGCACTCATGGCTAGTTAAAGTTGTATCACACCATGGAGGTAGGGAGCTTCTGAGAGCGACATGACGCCACCAGGGGTGAAACCAGAAATGTGGAGGGACACGCACCCAACGATGACCAAAACCGGTTTGGGTCATCGTTGGGGTCGTGTCCCTCCACACTTCTGGCTTCAGCTGCGGTGGCGTTACGTCGCCTCCAGAAACTTTCTACCTCCATGCGTCACACGGACCTCAGACGGACGATCCTTTCAAATTGTTTCGTCGTCCATCTTGTTTTCGTTGGAAGGTTATTTCGAATGTCACTACACCCGGCACATTTCTCATAGACCGCTTCGTCGTCGCGACAAGTGTATTTGTTTCGTCGCCGTCCTGCAATTGTTGAATTCTGATGGCGTGATTTTATTCGAGGAACATAGTTTATATGGTTTAGGAATACCGAAAACCGTTGCATTGTGTGTCCTTTCAATTAATCCTTTCTGCGAGACTCCGAATATACAGCAGCCGATATTAAAAGCTGGTTCAAAACGTATAAGCGCGTGCAAATATATTTTATCATAGTTTGTGCTAGTGTATATTCAGTCTGATATTCTGAGTTACTACTTCCGTCACTAAAAAAATCTAAGTTCACGACCAACAAGTTAGGAACCCCAAAATAGCGCTGTCAGTATCAATATTTAACTTGTAGTTAGTTAATTATGTTTAGGGTGAGAAGAAGACTAGGCATGAAAAATGCGATAGTTTGACCGAGTTTGTCGATTAAACACTTGCATTGCATGCATGAAAAAAAAATATGGCGTCATAACTGATCTATGAAGAATAAGCGCGCACTTCAAGCCTTGCTCAAAAATAAATGAATATGTTTTGTGTTTAGAATTTGAAATAGTGATGGGTTCTGTTAAATTAGCGCAATATCAAACCCGAGAAAATTAAGCCGTTTAAAATATATGCTGGGCAAACTCTTCACTACAACGAAACTGAAGACCGCTGTTGGGGTAAGTGTTCAACTCTCGAGGTATTGACCCAAGAAAACCAAAAAGAGATTTTGAGATTTTAAAAATTTTTACAGGTCTTAAAATTGTCGCAGAATTCAGTACATTTTTCCCAACAAGATCATATTCTACATGGTTTGGTAACTACAAGAAAACAGTCATTAGCCTATAAAACGTTATTTTATATATTTTTCTTTTCTAAAAAATCAAGAATCTAGCCTTTTTAACGATACTTCACCTTGTTTAAATACAGGTGACGTTTCTTACATTCAAACGAGAAAATTTATCGTGATCAAAACGAGTGGCTTAAAGCGGGTTAGAAGATGAGTATCAAGGCGTAGCTATTTTTGAAACATATGTACCATTGGTGAGCCTGTCTGTATATTGAGCTTTGTTTCATACGTAAGCGGCATAACCCAATGTCCTTGACGCTACCTACAGCCTTTAGTTGTTTTTTTTTTTTTTTTTTTTCCTGGCTTCTAGGTAGAGGGCCAGACGTGCTGTGTCGGCGTGGGCAGAGTGGCAGATGCGTCTCACTTCGTGACAAGACTGGTGAAGCATCAAGAGTCCTTGCGTAAACGCAAGTCGACAGAACTTAAAGTAATTTATTATGCTGCTTACGTTGTTGAGCTAGTTGCCCCAGGGTGCCTAGAATGATTCTCGTGAAAAAGGATACAGCCCGTATGGCCCACTACCGCGGCGCAAGAAAGTGCTCCTACTCCTGTCAAAAGCATTCAATGGCACTTGTGAATAAAAAAAAAGAATGCTTATTTTCTGTTATGTAAAAAGAAATCGCCAAGCCCTAAGAGTAAAGTAATAAACTGTTTCAGCGGCGGTTCGTGGTCACCACAATAAATGTTCTTGTGAACTCGATTTACATAAGGTTTTATGTAATTGTGTGTAGAGTGCTTCTCAAACCTAATGGCGCAAGTGACTGAACGGATGTGAAATCCCACAAAAGACTGTTTACGATTGCCGCGCTTAGCAGCAAACTACTTGCAGACTACATTCATCGCTTTCCAACATCAGATATGGAAACAGGCGCCCCTTGGGGCCGTTTTCGACAGCGTTATACCCCGGGGATACTTGGGTAACGAGCTCACCGACCGCCGGACCTCAACGCAATTATAAGGCAGCACCGCTATCTTTGCGAGCTGCCGACGCATACTTGCATGAAGGATCCCACTGTTCCGCCGGACACGTTATAAAGCTGACCACTAACAAAACAAGCGAAGAATAGGAGCTTACCACAAGTAGGGCATCACCCCCTAAATCTGGTGAGACATGACCAAACTAATAATGGGATCACATTTAACTGGATGTGATCACTTAAGTGAGTGCCGCTGAGTGCCCGTTGCATTAACGCCGCTTAGCGCAAATCGGAGCTTAGACGGGAACCTAAGCTGAGTTTCGGTTTCGTTCTGTTGCACCAAAATCGCTTATCGCTAAACCTATTACTAAACCACGCTTATCGTAAGCGATCAACATTGGGCGCTTTGCTTTTGGTTGTATTTAATCTTGGATTTCAAACATAGCGTCTGGTTCGTTGTGTGCGACGCGGTGAACAAAAGTGGTTCTGAAAAGAGTTCTAGGTTACAACAGCGGGAGAATCTCGACAGAATGACCTTCGATAGTGACAAGGATGCAAAATATTGTCAAGTGAAGTGTTTATCGACCCTTGTTTTCAAGTTGGCTCTTCACTCTGAGTATGTGTTAGCCCTAACCGGGGAAGGTACGCAGCTGTGTGGTTCACGTCAGTCTTTCCGTTGGTTTTTCTGTCAACGTGCTTATTCGCACGTAATTACTTATTTTCGCATAGATGTAACGTATTGCTATTTACAAGCTTGTTTATTTTTACTTCCAACGCATATCGTTCATTTGGGTAGGCGCTTTGAATAGCGGCAGTGCATGATCTCGGCGTTCAGCTGATTGTCGACACTTCTGCCGTTCTCATCAGATTGTGGCGAACGACTCTTTTAAAGAATTATCAGCGAAAATGTGATTTCTTTTGATTTTAGAGCTTTGATACAATCTTCAGTGAAGTTTCATTGTCTCGCGAGTGAAATATTAGCTTCAGAAAACTGTATCGGTCTTCAACCGTAACTTTTCTGTTGATCGCGCTTTTTAGATATATTTGACTTTATATCTTTCATTCGTGGCGACGACAAATCGTAACGACTGCAATGCGAGATTTGTTATGCAATCTATTGAGGCAGGCTGTTGCAGGTGGTGCGAGGAAACGACCGTTCTCGTCAACACGATGTGATGAGCTAGTGGGAGTTTTCGTACTTCAGAAATCGCCGCCGTCTGTTTGTTTAACTAGGTAGACAACAGCATTACCCTTAGTGAACTCTAGATCTGCCTGTAATCACTCGCGAATAAGCTTGTGGTTCCCTAAAAGTCAGAATAAAACAAAAGGGCTCTGGGCGACATTTGGGTGTTCATAAATTGATAGTTCGTATGATCATCAAGGGAACCACCGGTAGTATCGCTTTGATACATGGGTAGTTATACCTTATCTTTCCCCGCTACTAAAACAAAATATGCTTAGTCTCATTACCAAAGGGCTTTACACAATCAAGCTATTTCAGTGTCATTTATGTGGTTGACCGAAATCACCAACAGTACGACATATCGATCTCAGTTGCAGTATGTGCAGTGTGCAGTAAAAGTTGGTCCACCATCTGTTCATCCAGAGCATTCTGCCACGGTGTCCAAACCAGTGGATGGCAGTATTGTTTTTAACAAATGGGGTTTTTAAGGCAGATGTTGAAAGTGATCAGGTCATTTTCTCATATATGAAGGCTTCGCTCGTTCACACATCATGGCACTACTTGCGGCACCAGAGACAATTGCCAAAGGAAGGTAAGGCAGCGCTGATATTTGCGTCTTCATGTTAATGGTTTAATAACCTCCTTGAACAGCTGCATGCGGTGACCATCACATGCATTAAGGCTTGGTTCAACATCCGTTCAACTTTGCGCTCTCATTTTGTATGCTTAAAATGTTTTGCGCAGTGGCGTAGGCAAGGGAGTTGTCGGGGGCGTCAAGCCCCCTCCCCAAATCATCACTTTTCCCCCCTTTTGTTTTAGTATTGAAAGACGAATGTTGAATGACTACTACCAGGGGGTTTGGGACGGCCGTATCGGTACCCGTGAATTGTGCAGTATATCGACTACTGCATGCAAAAATTAAAGAGCCCCCCCCCCCCCCCGCCCCGTCGTGAAAATTTCAACCCTCGCCCCCTCCCTCTCCCCCCCCCCCCCCCCCCCCTCCCCCGAAAATTTTTCCTGGCTGCTCCGCTGGTCGGGTGTATGACAAGAGTCATACGTAGACATATTCACTCCATGGAAGGGAAGTAGGGTGTACAGAAATGTTGTTTTCCTGATTGAAAGTTCAGCCTGAGGACCGGACACTGCACTTTCTAGCATTGTGGCCACAGTGATTCTTCATAACATATCGTGCTTAAACTGATCGAAGCTGTTCTATCTGTGGATCTGGAGCTGCAAGGCATTGGCGTGTTTTCTCAGCTGTGCCAACCGAACCGTTACCTTGCAAGTTATCATAAGAGCAAAACAAAGACCGCTCTCATCAACTCTGTGTTTGTGACGAGCCTAAGTGCTCCAAGGCAATGATTCAAAATGCTGGATGGGCATCATAAGCAACACCATCCCTTGACAAGTTTCCTGGTCGACAAGTGGATGCTCTGTTTTGTAGAGGCTAATTTTTACCTTTCTTTCTTCTATAAATTTCACTGTTGCATTTACAATTTACTGTACTTATGTGTAACGGGACAGGTTCTACAGTTATGTTCTGTTACAATTCATTTGTGCAAGTAGTGTGGTGCATGCATGATTTGCACTGCTATCACAGTCCCTGACATCATTTTGTAATTGCTACACCTGAAGCGCCAGTCGGGCTGGTCTCATATATACAGATAGGCAGAAGCGGACTTGGAAGTTTGCTTCCCCAGGCTGTCTAAAAGTGCCGCCTCCCCTACGCTCACATGAACATACATGCGCACACATGCTTCCACCCCACTTCTAGGGTATTCTGGATGGCGGTTACCAATAGCCACTTCCGTAACACCTCGTATGAGGTCGAAGTTACAACGGTCTATGATGCCTTCTAATGACGATAAGTCAGAAGTTCGTACTTGATTGTTCTAAAGTACTTTTTGACGCGTTTCAAGCGCGAGGAACACAGAACAAATCAGCCTGGATGTAGTCAACAATTCTCTTTATAGAGGCGTCTGCTCTTATCAGATATCTTCTAGACATCATTAGTCAATTCCTCCTCCGTTTTCTTTTTTTTTTTCGGGATATGTGTTTTTTTTATGTGGAGCTTGAAATGTCTGAACCACATACTTGCGTAGAGCGACTTTCCAAAATTTGCAACCCCCAACTTGTCCCAAAACACTCTGCTGCCCTGAATAGCTGCCTGCTCTGCACGTTGGTAAGTTTGTCACTGGAGATGGGAACCTCAAGAGGAAAACAAGAAACAGCTGGAATGGAGCACTGTATTGTCAACATTTTAAGTGCTTAATTTAGTTTTACTTTGTGTTTCACCTATTGCTGGTGTTGCGCTTGTCTCTAGACTATCAGCTGTTAGTCTTTGTCTCTCTAGATCATCAGCTGTTAGTCTCGGTCTCCTCTTGTAGCTGTATTTTTTCCTTAGCCACATAGCAAAAGTAATATTAGGAATACCATAGGTGTTGTTTCCTTCCTTTTTTCAACGCAGCAGTCAGAAACGATCAGGAAACCCCACCAGTTTATTCGAATTGGAAAATTTGTGAAAGCTATGAAAGTAAAAGTTAGCTTCATACTGAGCTTAGAAGCATAATACATGGTTTCATCTAACAGGTAATGGCATGAGTGACAAACTGTGCATACGAAGTTCAATGTGACAGAAGGCAAACCTACAGTCGCAGTATTTTACTCGCACCTAAAAGAATCTAGTCAAACTGACAAGTGTGGTGAATGTGCTAATCAATTGAACCATCTTGAATAGTAAAATAATAATTCAACATTCATCTGTATATCTAGAACCATGCCGCGCCAGAATCATATTCACTATTTGGTGCTGTTTACTGTGTCACAGCATATATGCCATGTAACTGTAGGTACACATGCTACCACATGTTGTGGAGTACATCGTCGAAGTTAACAATAGTTAGATAATCACATCTGGGCTTCAGTATATATCATTTCATTTTAAAAATTAAATATAATTTTTATTTCTGGGGTGTGCTGTGTTTCAGTGCACATATCTTGTGTAGTGAAGTAGGCATCATGAAAACACACTAGTATTTTAATATTTTGGCAGTACTCACACATTTCAAGAGATATGTGGGCTTAAATTATTTTTGGCAAACAACTTTGGACTAGCCCCAAAGGCATGCCTTTTTTAATTAAACATATGTTCATCAAATTTCTTACGGAAATAATTTAAGTAAGAAACAAAAACATTAACTATTCGTAAAGGCTGATTTGGACATCTGAATTATTTACATTTTAAAATAGTGTACTAGGTCATAAATAACCTAAGCCTGACATGAGAATCCCAATGTTGGTCCTCATGATTGAGATATAAGACTGAACAGGACAAATAATTTTAAAAGGAAAACACTATGTACAATGTCGGGGTCGGAAGCACAGCGAATATTTGTTTGCTAAAAGACAGAACTAACAGATGCTTGCAAAAAGAGACCCTCAACACCAAGGTATAAAGATTAAAATAGCATCATTGAATTAAAAGAATAAAACACGCGACTGCCACAAGAAAGTGGAACTTTACCAATATGCGACAACTTTACGTAACAGCATGGACTATCTAAAACAAGTGAAAAACCCAGAGCCTAAAGCCGCTGAATTTTTGAACGAACTAATCTAAAATTAGCAGTCCTTCATTCCATGAGCTAACAGAACCAAATTGACTAATCTAGTACAAGATCAGAATGTCAGGTTAAAAGGCTGCGTGTAAAGACCCCAAGTTAGCAGTCGTGCTGCGTATGGAAGGTCTGCCCTCTACAGCAGACACACAAACTGTCTAATTTCATAGCTTACTGACTCACCGCTCTCTGAAGATTAAAAAACCCATTCGATTCAAACTTTTATGATCAGATTGAAATAAATGTAGATACGTTTCAATCTACGTAAAGATATAAATCCCATATGTACTGGACAGTGTGACCACAAGGCCAATTCTCAGATGCAGCGAAGCGCTGATGTAGCGCTGCTCACGTGCCGTCAGCTACTTATCGTCTGCCATGAGCAACAGTTTTGACGGTGCGATACAAAGCTGGTGACCGCTCCCGTCGGCACGTGCTTAGCGCGAGGTCAGCGCTATGTTTGTAGCGCTCCGCTGCATGTGTGAACAGGCCATTAGAGTGCCTTGGTGTAAATGGTATATGTATTCAGTTACTAAAATTGCCGCATGAAATAAAGAAAACGAAAAATAAGTATGGTTGGAGCCTGAATATAGGCACTAAATAGGATTCGTGCCATGCGACTGTGATTAAAATATTCCTAAAACTTGGGTTATCTTGCCCTTCCTCTTGGCCTCACTATCTTTTCAATTCTTTTCGTACAAACTTGTTTTATCTCCAGTCACTGTTGAACAGGCTTGAATGTCTTAAAAGGGCCCTGCAAGGACTTCTTTACTAGTTTTTAATTTGCACTATACCTGAGCGCACTGAACGTAGTGACTTGAAGAGATACTGAATCGAAATTTGAATTTCGCAAAATAAGGCTCTAGAAGCGTTGAACGGGACTCTACGAACTCCGAAACATTGCTCGTACATCGATATCTCAAACGGATGGCCGCACTTTTCGAAAAGAAGGGCGCGATCAAGCGAGGCCTCTGACATCACTGTCCTCCGGGAGAATTTGAGAATGAGGGGGAGCGGCCTCGCTTCTCTTCTCCTCGCTTCGGTTCACCAGCTTGACACGGGACGTAGTGAGGAGGAGAGGGAATAAGAATCGTGACGTGCCTTGCCTTGTCGGCCTCGTCGGCCGGGTTTAGTCGGGCGCTTCTTTTCTAAAAATATGGAGATCCGTTAGAGATATCGCTGTATGAGTGATGTTTTTGGGTTTTGCATCGTCCCGCCTATCTGTCCAGCCTTGTTTTGTAAGTTCGAAATTTCGGTTCAGTATCCCTTTAATGAAACTTTTGGTTTGTTGAATTTCGCTTTATTTAAAAAGATATAGGCAAATTAAAACTACAAAAACAAGCAAAAGTTGACCTCCTTCATGACGTCCTTGGTCGTTTGAGTGGCCATGAACTAGAGGAGGGGTAGTGAGCTCAGCGAGCGCTCACGGCTGTCACACTCCGCGTCGACGGCTCGAGGGGGCTCCACTAAAGCATGTTCAGGATAGGCTGTATAAACCGGGCAGCCAGGGCCGCTCGCATTGCGTGGTGCGCGATTAAACACTTATTCGGCATGACACTTCATTGGCCACAAACGACAGCAAACACGGGGTAAAGATCTGTTTAGAACGGAACCCACTTCGAGCTGCTAATTCGCCAAAGGGCCAAACCACAAGCCAAAGCTGCTCGCCGAAGGCCTTCAGAACGCTCGGAACCGGTCGGATCTTTGACTATAGCGTTGCCGCGTACATCTGGGACCTTTCTACGCTCGCCGCTCGTCGGTGCCTGATCCCACTACACGTTTCTAGTTTGAGCCGCCTTTTCCACCGCGTGGTGGCAGGTATGTCGACGGATCATTTCTTGTTTTTGTACTTTAATAACTAACCGCATTTGTTTCTTATCTGACCTAAAATAGTGAACAAAAACTACTTTTATAAATAACTGAAACGGCTCGCGCAACTTGTATTTTGTATTTCGACTAAAAAGAAGCTTTTAGCGGTTCTGACCAGTAGTAAGCCCTGTACCAAATGAGTCACATATCGCACGCTTTCGGCACCGCGGGTCGCCCCCGTAGGTGAAGGAGGTTTCCGCGCCGTCCAGTTAAAATATGACGCACTGATATTTAGTTACTCTCTCCATGCCCGCTTGCTTGCCCAAACCCGAAGAGACGTGGAAACCGCAAAAAGGGTAGACGCTTAAATATGATTGCAGGGCCCATTTAAGTCAGTGGAGTTGTGCCCGAGGTGAAGGAAACAATGGCTGCCCATGTGTAATTTGTACGCGGCTCTCCTGAGTCGAAATGAATATATATCTATATTAAAGTGTAGGAGTCAATGTTTTCGTGGTCTAAAGGAGTGGCGTGTCTTGTGCGACTATCAATCAAAAACTCTCTGCGCAGTTTATCATGGAAATGTTTCGTGGCAAAGATGTGTGTTTAAATTGATATAAAAATTATATTAAGGATCCACACGTGTCAGAGATTAAGGAGCCGACGCCCGTGCGTGTCGACGACTAGTAACGACATTCAGCATACTTGTGAACTCATTGTTTCAGATGAACGAGTGGCGGTGGCTGATGTGATAAATTATTTGCAAATCAGCCAAGGCTGTTCCTATGCAGTAATTCATGACAAGCTTCGGCTTTGAAAAGTTTTGATGAAAATAAATTCTACAGGCAGAGAGACTGAATAATTTTAACCACCCTGGTATTTAAGTTTTTTTTATCTTTTGTTAATCATTCACACATTTACTGCTCCCGCCAGAGAGAAAGAATGCTAGGTTGTGCTTTGCCATTTCTGAAGCTTATTTTCTTTCTCTGAGCCAGGTTTCTGTTCTAGGCTAGTGATTTTCTGTTAACCTTTAACCTCCTTATACGTGCTTGTAACCGCCACAGTGACAGAAAACCTCAGTGTAGGCCTGTTAGGTGCCTGCAGAGACTCCACATGCTTGAAGCGTTCTTTTAGATTCGTTATTAATAGTGCTGAGCCACATCCGCAGGGCACTGGGGGACCTCAAAGGCACTGAAATGCTGAGGACCATCACGCGATCGTCGTTGTCCCCAGATCAGAGTTAATCATTGGTCTTAAAAAATGGTATTGCAACAAAGGTTTCTATGTGGTAGCCCAACTCGCCTCCAGACAGCACTGACGTCCTGAAATCTACCACGGGATATTTGTCGTCCTCAGATTGTAGTCAATCGTTGGTCTTAGACGGTGCTATTAAAATGATCTGGTGACCCAACTTGCCTTCAGACGGCGCTGAAGTGCTGAAAACTACCACGGAATGGTCGTCGTCCTCCGATTGCAGTCCATCACTGGTCTTGAACTGTGCTATTAAGACAAAGTTTCTATTTTGGGATCCAACTTGCCTCTGTATGGCAAAGAAGTGCATAGAATTACCACGGGGTGGTTGTCATCTTCAAATAGTAGTGAATTGTTAGCCTTAGATGGTGCTTTTACATGAAAGTTTCCTATCTGGTGACCCAACTTGCTTCCAGAAGGCACTAAAGTGCTGAGAACTACCACGCGATGGTCATCGTCCCCAGATTGTAGATTGACCTTTGAAATAAAAACTGTGATCGTTAAAGTTATAAAAAAAAATTATGACTGAAAATTTATTTCTGACATGTTGCAAACATTCATATCCTTAAGGAACGAGATCATGTCAAATTTTCTAAAAAAACATACATAAGGGCACTGCCATTCTTATTCCAGACGCAACACCTACGATAAACACATTAAATATGCACTAAGTGATATCCGCGCGTGTCTAGGTGTTCGTGATATTTAATGCAGTTGCAAACCGACGTATGCAATTATGTTTATGATGGGAGCTTTGCTTGGTTTCAAAGTCTTAGCCTGAATTGCCCGTTTCTCTAGTGGAACTATATTGAATTTGTACTAGCTGCATTCTGTTCAAGGCTGGCTAGTCACGATAGATATCAAGCGAACCAACTTAAAAACTGCTGACCAGGGCGTGGGAAAATGAAATAATGAAGCTATTCATCAATAGTTGTAAAAGAAAAGACCGTGTTGAAGGAAGTGTTGTGGGTTTGTTAGCTTTTATTTCAATGTCTTGAGTGACTATGACTTTGACCAGGCAATACGTTGTAACCAAGACCTTCAGTGTTATCAAGAAAATAGCCTGATAAATAGACTTTCAAATGTGTAGTTCAGAAAACTCCCTTCAAGAGTGTGCGATAGGACAAACCGTCAAAGCAGTCCTACATTCATAATTGTTGACATAAGCGTTTGTAACATTAAAGAACAAACGATTATTCTTAATTATTTACATATACACTAGACAGGTAGATATTTCTATAGTTCCACAAATGTGGTTTTATGAAATGATAACATGAGTGAGTTGGTAATTCATATATAAAGAGAAATAGTGAGAAAGGCAAATATGAAGATAAAGAAACACAACATTACGTTTTGAATAAAGTCAGATTCTTTATGTATAAAGGCATAAGGGAGGAAAACAAGTAATTTATTCCGACTAGTTAAAGCCACTTCTTGACATGACCTATAGTGGACATTTTAAAATTCATATTTCAAGAGCTTCACTGATCGAGTGAATTCAAATAGACCTTAAAAATTCTAAAGCTCAAAATGTTCCCCAATGTGAATGTTTTAGCTTTATTCCTGAACCCCGACAGCCTAGCTTCCACCTCTCACCTCATAGGTTTTAGAGCTATTAAAATAAAACACACAGGTAGAGGGATATTTTCTTTGTTCATAAGGATAATTTGCAATAAATGTTGTTAAGGTCATGAAATGCTACGGGGAAATCTCTGGTGTAATTTTTGTATCTTTTTTCGGTTATGCGCTAACCAAATGACTCGGGTTTCAGTTATTGGTTTGGGGATCCCAAGGCTGCTCAAACTGCTCACCGTGGGTACCGCTTTCAGGATATTGGCGTGCTGGGGCAAATACAAAGTCGACAATAATTTGTGTCAGCGGAGGGACACGTCGAGTAAAAATAACTGAGGCTGCATAGCTACCTTTTTTTATTTTAATGGAAAGTGTGTATCTGAAGTCCGATTGGGGCTACAGCAGATGTTCAAAGATGGTACAGTTCTGTCACCTTGCTGCAGCTAGAGAGAAACGAGTACGGTCGACGCAAGGACCCCTACCTCGCGACCTGATCTCTCGACGCCTTCTATTCGACGATTTCCGGGCATTTTCGCAGCTGCCATGGCGAGCTCGTAACTGTTTTGAACTTCACCGGTCTCAGGCATGACTCTTGATTTTCCTAGCCATCTTATCTGCCTACTTTGTTTTGATAATGTTTTGTTTTCAGCGATGTAGCCAGTAAAGCGTCCTTCTCGCGTTCGGTAGAATTTGGGGCCTCCGATTGCTCCTTTATCTCGTAATATTTGAGCGCGAAAACTACTGTCACTGATAAAATATTCTGTTATCATCCGGTGTGACACACAGATTACAGATGTAAAAAGCGTTCGTGTTTATTGAAAGCTTTGCCTGCTGTCTTTTAGAGGTCAGAGAAAAACTGATAAAATTTTGAGACATTTAATTCGTTAGTCACCGAAGAAACACAGCGAAAAGCAGCCGCCGGCACCGACTACCATGGCAGTGTTTGTTTACATCACGTGATACCTCTCCGCCAATCGTAGTCATCGCTCTGCGCATTCCCTAGTTCGCTGTGTTTGTCCCTATATTCCCTATGCAAATCCAGTGTTTAGCTAGGGGCGCGTCTGTAAACCCGAGTTTTATGTTGGTACAACCGGAATTTAAACCCCTGCTTAGCCGAGCTCTGTTTAGGGCTCCAAGCTGACTCGGAAAAGAGTCGCTTTGGGTTAAGGTAAGCCACGTTGGTGCCACCGGCCCCAAATGACCTCTAAAGTTTCGCGGTTTGTGGTGTACGTTGTTTCACATGAAGTCTAATCGTGGCCAAGGTCACGTTCCGAAGAAACCAAACAAGTTGCGTCAAAAGTACGTCTTCACGGGGCTCGTCGTCCTTGTTGCTTTGCCAACACCGGCTAAATGAATGGCACGCATAAAACAGCGCACGATCATGCCGCATTCATTGTGCGGTTCAGTTTGTGACAACAACCGCACATAGACTACGAACGCCATGACGATACGCTCTGTTTGCTGTTTGGTAGGCTCCCTCCAATAAGCAGCGTTGACTGCAATCGGACTTAATGTTGAAGCGGAGTAGGGATATCTTTAAAAAATTCGCTGGCCTTACTTATCTGCGCACTTGATTAAAACCATTTGAAGGAACATATACAAGGTAATATCTTTAATGAAAAGTTTTTTTTTTAATAGTGCACATTGTTAGCGGAATGCCGTTTTCGCGAGGTGTCTCCCGGGTTAGGCGGATATTATAGGAGCGGATAACCGCAACAGTCTGTTGAGCAAGGAACAAGAACACGTTGTATACAACAACATATGGTTTCACTAACAAACTTGCTGAGCACCATCGAAGGCCACTGTATCAGTCCATTCTATAACATACTGAAGCAGGCGGGAAACGCGGGGTTTCACCAAAGTTACCGCTCGTGCAGCAGGCATAAACCCATCGGTGGGGAAACGCGGATGATTTGGTTATCGTCCGTGTTTCTCCAGCGCTTGCTTTGCACCTGCTGCAAGAGTGGTAACTTTGGCGCACCCCCGCGTTTCCCGCCTGCTTCAATATGTTATAAAATGGACTGATACAGTGGCCGTCGATGGTGCTCAGCAAGTTTCCAATTGAAACCATATGTTTACTTTCACTCATTAGAAGTTAATTAGGTAATTTGAGCCAATTATCCGACCATTGATAAAGAATAGCAGCCTATATAATGTCCCCTGGTCGTAGCACTCACCTGCACAGACCGCATTAGGGCGTCTTTTACGAAGTGTTTTGCAAAAAAAATCCTTTCGAATTAAAATCAAACACCCTGTTCTTACATCAAAAGTTTTTTTTTAATGAAATGACTAACTGACAGGTGACCAAATATTGTTTTATTTTGTAAACATGCCTTACACCAACATGTTATAAAACGTACCTCTAAAGTAGTTGCGCATCAAGTTGCATACCGTTTGAAGAAAATCGGTATTAATCGGTTCACTAATTAAAGGGGAAGCTAGGTTTTAATTTTTAAAGATCTTCAAGAATCTAAAATTATTTTTATTATATATTTTCGTAAGCATTAAAAAAAGAACTGCCAAGCCGTGCATACTGAAGCTGTCGACCGTAAGGGTTAGTCTGAGTTCCCATGGCTACCATATTGATTATGCATGCATATTGATTGTTTTTTTAATGTTTGAAGATATGACAAAAATTAAAATATGTCGCTTGCTTACTAGTATTGTCTTGGGGAACTGCTTGTTAAGCAGTAAAATCTTTTGTAAAATAATAAAGGCGTTGAACTTAAGTTTATGTTAAAAATTAAGACAGACTCGTGTGTTTCTTTTTTAATATTGAAGTTACTAATACTTTGTTTTAATATTTTACATGATTGCTTGTGACTATATTTTGTTTAATATATACCGATGATGACCAGGCTATTTTACATGGTGTCTTCAAAAATAATAATGATCAAGTCACATGCGCGCAAGCACTCTAATATGCATTCAGGAACCAAAAAAAAAAAAAAACAGAAGCTTGTGAGCTTAAGCGTATGGGTCAAGTAATGATCATCATGTTCTTCAGCCTCAGCCTTTAGACTAAACTGAACAAAAATCTGAACATACATTTTTTTATTGCGTTTTAGTTACACAAATTTACGAGGAATTATAATATTTTTTCAGCTCCTAGGGTACCATTCGTTACCTTTAAAAAGAACATGTTTTCAATGACGGACATCTGAGGAAAAAAAATACTTAAATCATTCTTCTATTTTTGTCTGTCGGGAAGTAATAACTGGACTGAAACAACATAGCTGAGCTATTTTTATAAAACCTTCGGGGATATCAGTGGGAACAATTCATTGCGTGATTACAGAGTGACTTTGGCGTGCGAACAATGCCCTTTACAAAACTGCTTCGTTTGTGTCGCTATGCGTTCGACAAACTTAGGCCCAAGCTGTTCGCTTCCTCCTCTTCACTTTAAGATTGCTTGTCCCGCCTGCGTGTTTCTTCTCCTTCGTCTGTGTTTGTTTGCGCTGTTATTACATTAAGATTATGTCGATAAGGCAGTTTTCAATCACCTTCCTTTGTTGTGGTGAGCCGCCTCGGTGGCTTCGATGGTACATGGTGTCCTACGGATCCCCAGGCCATGGGTTCCAATTTCGACCAAGGTACCCGCATCTGGCTATGGCATTAATTACTGCAGAGAAGGCGCCGTGAAACCGCGATTTCGGTTGCAAGTCAAGGGATCTCTAGGTGGTCGAAATGAATTCTCTGTCCCCCGCATAGGCTTGCTAGATGCCCTCCGTTGGCTTGCCAGGTAAGCCCATCAATTATTTTTTTTATACTACGTTGCCTCAGGTTTTACAAGTATTGAGCTTGTTTTGTGGGTTTCGGATGGTGCAAAGACCCTCCGGAGTACATAACTGTATCACCAATCTTTGGTGTATATACCATCAAACCTTGATACATAGTAATCTAGATCAAGGACAACAAAACCGACGTATTCAGTTAAAGTGTCATAATATTTTTGCTAATTGTTTCATAAGGAGCGGTGAAAAACGACATAAGACTGCAAACATTGTCTTTCATGAGCTTCTTTTCTATGGGGAGGTATAATTGACATTGACTAATTTCTGGTAACTTTTCTTCTTCAATTCCTTAACTAAAAATAACCAATGTGCATTGCACAATAAAAGTGTCGAAATGGTACCAACAGGCCTGGCGCTGATTTAAAAGAAAAGAGTGGCATATAGTTTTTTTTTCTTAAGAAATTTTTCAATTTAAAAATGCCCCGTTTGCACGCTTCAAAACCCGCCCCCTCAAAAAAAAAAAAGACTTCTTCACGGTTCACGGCACACAATCGGCCGCGTCCCTGCCGTCCCAATTCAAAATCAATCCCAATATCTCCCAGATCTAGTATGGCACTTTCAACAATGCGAAAAACCAGGCAGCAAGAAAGAAGAAAAAAAAAAATACATTGGGAGACGAAAGAAACGTGACCTCGTGCGTACCGATCTCTCTCATTTTATTTATTGTTTGTCTTATTTTTGCGTCCACCGGTTTCCCAGATTCCAAATACTTTCTGCAGGACCGCTGGCGAATTCGATCGCCGGAAAACCTTCAAAGGCAGGCAGACTGGAACCGAAGAAAAAAAAATAATAAGGAAAATGTAGGTTTCCCATATCTGAGACGAAACTCGTCGATATATATTAGAGTCAAAAATTCAGACCCAAATATAAAAAAAACTGTCAAAGTAACGGTCAAAACTAAAAAAAAAAAAAATGGCGGCACGACTTACCTAAGAACACATAAAATAAGTTAAAACAAAAAAACGGCAAAAGAGGCTAGTCTGGTGACAAAAAGAAGGGGGACATTGTTCGATATACGCAACAGACACCGGGAGCAGGGGTAAGAGAAGTAGAAATGAAGCTGGGATGGGGTCAGGAAGCAAGAGGTCAAAATTCCCCGCGGGATACGCCCGAACGCCCGCCTACCTTTAGAAAACAACGAGGTTAGAGGGACGGACGGACGCCGCCGCGGTGAACGATCTCATCCAGAATCACTGGCAGCAGAGCTGGCTGCAAAGCTCCACAAAAAGAGAGAGAGAAAAAAGAAAGAGATGAAACCTAAGAGGTTCATCGTTGGCCAGGGAATGGAGGATGTGGAGATGACGGGGAAATGTTTTGAAATAGGAGCTTGGCGAAAGAGCTGGCTCCCCTTCTTTGCCTCAGGGTTTCTTCCTGAGATCGAGACTTACCTGGGGGGAAAAAAAGCGGCGGACAATGGTTCCGTCAGGGAATTGCTGCAACACGATGCTACATCTTTACAGTCCAGCCGATGCGCAACGTTCGGTGTCTGATTATAGGCTTTGAAGGTACGCCGGAGACCGTAATGAGTCGAGTTTATGAGTATTCCTTCCAGAACAAAGGGTCCTTCGAGAGCAGTAATATAGCCATGCTCGATGGGAAAGCTTCGACCTAAATAGCTTAGATGCGCCAGAGACTCATCAGAAAACGAGCGCTTTAGCGCGATTAGTACAACGTAAACAGTAGGGAGTTTCATCAAAAGGGGTTCCAATGCTTTGGGTGTCGCACTGCGCAAGCGCAGAAATTCTGCACATACGCAGTGCAGATCCCCAAGCTGGTTGGGGAACCCAAAACTCCCTATCGAAGTCAGACTATAGTGACGCAAAGTGCGAGCGTGAACATCTCACCCACCTGGGAGCGCATTTGCTCTTTCGTTGGGAGTGTCCCCGATTCACCAGATTCCTTCGATTCTCGAGGCAATTCAGAGCTAATTAGGAGTCGAGTGTTTGAACAACCAGAAGTCGGTCTGTCTTTAAGGCGTGGCGGGGCAGGATTATCCTGCAGACGAGAAAGTTATTGGTTTCAGTATCCACGTCAGAGAGGCCTGAGCTTCGCGGTGCTGATTATCGCTGACGGAAGCTGGCGGAAACAGGCTGAAGGGACTCAAGGCTCGAGCAGCAGTTAAAGGGGTACTCCACCGATTTTTGAGCTACCTCAACTAACTATATTTTCTGACTCCCCGGCCTTTAGCCTTTCCGGTATGCTATTCAGCATCGCGAAATTCATAATAGGTATTGTGAAATCGGCAAATGAAAATGGTGCAAAAACCAATATTCAAATATTCGCGCACTTTTCAGTGCGCGACTGGCAGGCAGGCTTGCCAGTCGAGCAAGTAGTCTAAAAATAGAATATGCCAATCATTTGTTCCGTGCTGGAGCGCGGATACGGAAGCGAGCTTCCAAAGCACTCATTTGACACCGAGAAACTGCTTCAAATCCGTTGGGAACAACTTCTGTAGTCCAAAAAGTTAACCCCTGCCTTCCACTGACGTCACTTTGTTGTTGTTGCCAGTAGAGACTTTCAGTTTGAAAAACATGGTGAAGACCAAAACTGTAAATTCAATAACTTCGCGAAAAATCAATATTTTGACCTAATATTTGGGATACTATTTTAGCAATGTTTGTTGGTTAGTTTAGCAAAATTTCAAGCAAATCGGAAACAATGAAAAAACCGGTGGAGTACCCCTTTAAGCAGCGCTTGTCTCCACTGGGCCGTGCCTCCAGCAACGAACTTGGGAAACAACCTGGTCACGGTTTCCACGCATCTCCTCGTGAAGCGGCAGTGGTCAAGCTTCCGTGGCGGAAGCTGCGGGCCTTTGTGTGTGTGTGTGTGTGTAGGGGGGGGGGGGGGGGGGGGGTGCGGAGAGGTAAAGATAGGACCAACGGCCGCGGCGGCAAAACGAAAGCGCCGGGGGCCTGAATGGACACCAGTCGCCGTCATACAGCGGCCGACCGGTAGTTCAAGCACCACTTAACGGATAATCAGTGCGGTGCTGTGTGTCGCTGGCTATAGTCCTGGGCGGACATCAGAAAAGGCATTCTAAATTGTATGCGATTAGAGCGCCACCAGAAAGTCCCCCAATGCCAATTAATGATTTTTTTTCGCGAAGTGCACGTTTTGCTTGGAGTCTATTATGGCGGTTATTGACATAGCTCTGGTTATAATCACTGGAAACTTAAGAAGCGTAGGGCGTGGCTTCCTATGTTTCCAGCTTTTTGCTCCTTTGGCGTGCTTTTCAGCTGTTGCCAGAATCATATCAGCTTTGCTACAATCTTATTGGCTCCTGAGCGATCATTAGATGTTAGGCACTCGTCTCCAGGCACTGTATTTTGTACCTTGTCAGTGACAAAAGAGCTTCTTTGGCATTTCACCGCCAGGAATGTATTGACATGTTTACGTACGATTGTGCGGCCGGCACTGAGTTCAACGAATGACCTGACTACCCTAACACACAGAGACGTCCATTTACCCTCTTAAGTGCTAAGTGACGCTTCAGTTATCATTTTCTTCGCCTTTCCTATTACGAGTGTATCGCTGCGGCAGTTTCCATCCCCACTTCATACTTAGACATCGTATTCCTTTCTGAACACGAAAATATCTGGCCCTCCAGATATAAAAAGTTCCAGATATTCGTGATCTCGACCGCCTTTCCCATTATTGTTAAGGACGCCGTTTCGGATGCATGACAGTTCAAACATCTCTGGGAGAATATCATCAGGAGTTATCGATATCAACTTCAAGCTAACTTCAGTGGCACTCAAGGGCTTTTTTTTTTGTTACATTTTCATATAACAAAACGGTCATTGACACAATATCTTTGTTTTTATTTTAAAGAACTAAAATTCTGAAGGCCAGAGCTACGCTACACTTTATAAGGTAAAGTTTTACCTCCCCCCTCCGCCCCCCCCCCCCCCTTAGGAAAAGAAGAATAGAAAAACACGTAAGCAAGGTAAAGTTCCAAATCCTTTTGAACCTTCTTGAACAAGCTCTTCACGGCTCTCAAGTTTTCTTCCCCGTTGACAACAAAGTGGCACGTGTATCACCAGAAAGTAGCCACACCAAAATGATTCATCACATTACAATAAATGCTGTATTTATTTATATATGTATTAGCTTGAGACAGTCTATTAATTAGCTTCGGTTCATGATTGCAAAAATATTATCAACTTTTTACATAGTGACGAGAACACCCCCCTTGATGTCCCTGTAATACACCGGAGACATAGGCGAGAGTAATGAAACAAATAAAACACCACCAATCCCTTTGGAGTAGCTGCTGTGTAAAAACTACAAACAACATAAAAATGTGTGTCGAAGACACACGAATTTAGTTTTGTAATAGAGGCCTACTTAAGAAAAAGGTCTTTAAGTCTGATTTCCAACATAGATAGAACCTGGATAGAACCAATCATCGCGTTCTGCACACTATGCATTGCGAGTAAAGTGGTCGAAAACACCATTTTCAATCAAAAAGTTATATTTGCAGATAAAATGTTTGGGTGAAATCGTTCTAGGACCGATAAATCGCTAGAATTTTTTTGTCGATTTAGGTGATTGATTTTACGTACTCCGCGGCTAAGCGAATACACAGGCTTTGTCTATAAACAGTGCGTCCACTACATGGATAAATACGGTACAGATGAAGCCCAAACGCGAAGCACGAGTCACAAAATCCTTGAGATACCTTTCGGCATGCTCAACTTTCATTGGCATTCATTTCTATATAGATACCAAACCAAAATGAATCAGCGTGCCCCCCACCACCCTCCTGCCCCCCCCCCCCCCCCCGCCCCCCCCCCAACATGCATTTTTTATAGCGAAATAAAAACAAGGCATTTCCGAACAGTTTATTTTCCGCCCAATTATGGCACTAGTGGCCTAAACCGGATGTCGAAGTTTTAGAGCTAAGCATCATATTGCCGCGCGTGTGATTTTATGAACATTTAAATGGGAAAATTGGGCTTGTTTTTGCTCGTTTTTTGGTAATTAGTGCCATTCAGCATTCTAGTATTCGAGAGCTCCGTTGGTCGCCATTTTTCTATCGGAAGATTTAGAAAATTACGCGCCCCTCTGAGCGCACGCTCCTTTGAACGAGATAACAGTTATTGTCGAAACTTGTTCATCTAGTTCGAACCCCTAGCGCGACATTTGGGCAGAGGATGAGAGTTCGGCGATGCGCAGTTTATGTTTGCAGTTAAAATAAACTCCCCCCTGTTCTAAAAATCGTCCATTATATACGTTGCCCATCATAACGAGACAAAAATCCGTGCACTTTCCCAGTTTGTCCCCGAAAATGGAGTTCATATAGCAGAGTAGCCATATTGACGAGACATGACTGCGTCAATATATATATATATATATATATATATATATATATATATATTGTCACGGGTGGTGACCAAAAGAAAACAGGAAATAAATAGGGAGAAATAAACGTTTAATGTGGCGAACTTGTGCCGAAAAATAAAAGAGTACAAAAGATAATAATAGAGCGTCGCGGGCGTCGAATTCGGCGTGGCAGCAGAGTCGAACGTTGGGGCGAGACTGACTGCAGATCGCCACGCGGAGCCCCTTATGTACACGTGTGGGCTTCTGGAATAATCGGCGTGGAAGGTTCGGCGTGTAGAACATTCCGACCTCGAACAAGCAACACGGTTCTCGAATTTACCAGAACATTACTTTACAGAGTCAACAAAAAATGTGCCTCCGCGGCCAGGAATCGAACCCTGGCTTTCAGCGTGGAAAGCAAGCGCGATAACCGTTAGGCCACGCGCGCGCTGCCTACTTGGCCAGCTGCGCGCGCGGCATTACTCCCCCTTTTAAGAAGGCATCGTCTCGATGCTACGTAAAAGGCAACAAAACAGAGCGAAACAAACAAAAGAATGGGAACATACGGAGGCTCGCGAAACACAATCCTATCAAGCGGTGCACAAGATCACAGTTCGCAGTCTTATCGTGCGTAGTACGGCTTGAGGCGCACGACGTGAACGACTTCCGGTCGTGGAGCGCGGCGTGATGAAGTCCGTGTTCCGTCGGGCATCACCTCGTAGTTCAGATCCCCGAGTCGACGAAGTACTTTGTAGGGCCCGAAGTAGCGCTTTAGGAGTTTCTCACTGAGACCACGGCGGCGGATCGGTGTCCACTCCCACACCCTGTCTCCGGGCTGGAAGTGGACGTCCCGACGACGAAGGTTGTAGCGGCCAGTGTCGACACGTTGTTGGGCTTGAATACGGTGTCTGGCGAGCTGGCGGACTTCTTCTGCCCGTTGGGCAACCACCTGGGCGTCGTCGCTTCCGTCGACAGCCGGTTCGTGGGGTAACATCGCGTCCAGTATTGTCGTTATTTTGCGACCATGAACCAGTTGGAAGGGTGTCACTCCGGTGGTCTTTTGTACGGCCGTGTTATAGGCAAATGTGACGTAAGGCAACACCTCGTCCCATGTCTTGTGCTCCACGTCGACGTACATGAAGATCATGTCGGCGATGGTCTTGTTGAGTCTCTCCGTTAGCCCGTTGGTCTGCGGGTGGTACGCCGTGGTGCGACGATGGCTGGTGTGGCTGAGACGAAGGACTTCCTGCGTCAGCTGGGCCATGAATGATGATCCACGGTCTGAGATCAGTACTTCGGGAGCGCCGTGCCGGAGGACGATGGACTCGATGAAAAACTTCGCGACTTCAACAGCCGTTCCTGATGGAAGGGCTTTGGTCTCGGCGTACCGCGTGAGATAATCCGTTGCGACGATGATCCATCGGTTTCCTTGCGTCGACGGTGGGAAAGGTCCGAGTAAATCCGTACCGATTTGCTGGAATGGGGCAGATGGCGGCGCAATAGGCTGAAGAAGTCCTGCCAGTCTCGTCGGTGGCTTCTTTCGTCGTTGACACTCGTGGCAAGATCGGGTGTAGTGGTGCACAGTCTTCGCAAGCTTGGGCCAGTAGTACTTTTCGCGTATCCTGGCAAGAGTCCTGCTGTAACCAAGGTATCCCGCCGTCGGGTCATCGTGGCAGGCTTGAAAAATTTCTTCTTGAACACTGGAAGGAACCACCAACAGCCACGCCGTGCTGTTGTCGCTAAAGTTCTCCTTGTAGAGCACACCTTGGCGGATGGAGAAGGTTGGCAGTGTTCGTACAAAACCGCGCGGAACGGCGCTTCCTTGTCCCTCTAGGTGCTCGATGAGTGCTCGCAGCTCAGGGTCGTCTCGCTGGAGTGCTGCCATGTCGTTGACATCCAGAGCGCCGAGGAAACACTCATCGTCGTCCTCTTTGGTGCAGGAAGGACCGGCCTCGACTGGGGCCCTCGACAGGCAGTCGGCATCATTGTGCTTCCGGCCGGACTTGTACACCACGGTCATGTCGAACTCCTGCAGTCGTAGGCTCCACCGAGCAAGGCGTCCGGAGGGGTCTTTCAGATTCGCCAGCCAGCAGAGGGAGTGGTGGTCTGTGACCACGCGAAAAGGACTTCCATACAAATATGGGCGAAACTTTGTTATTGCCCAGACGACAGCAAGGCACTCCTTTTCAGTCGTTGAATAGTTCGTCTCCGCGTTAGACAGCGTCCGACTTGCGTATGCGATAACTCGCTCTGCACCGTCCTGCACTTGGACTAGTACCGCACCCAGTCCGGTGTTACTGGCGTCGGTGTGGATCTCGGTTTCAGCAAACTGGTCGAAATGGCCAAGAATCGGGGGCGTCTGGAGTCTTCGTTTGAGCTCGTCGAATGACCTCTGGTGTTCTTCTGTCCACTCGAACTTTACGGCGTCCTTCGTGAGGTGTGTCAGCGGTGCGGATAGCTTGGCGAAGTCTCGAACAAAGCGCCTGTGGTAGGCACAGAGTCCGAGAAATCTTCTCACGGCCTTCTTGTCAGACGGCGGCGTAAATGCAGCTACGGCGCGGGTCTTCTCGGGGTCAGGTAGAACACCCTTGTTGTTCACGACGTGGCCAAGGAACTTTAGTTCCCCATAGGCGAACCGACACTTTGTTGGCTTGAGTGACAGGCCGGCGGTCTTGATGGCTTGAAGCACGGCTCGAAGTCGTCTGAGGTGTTCGTCGAAATCTCGTGAGAATACCACGACATCGTCCAGGTAGACGAGGCAGCTCTGCCATTTGAGACCTGCCAGCACGGTGTCCATGACGCGCTGGAAGGTGGCTGGTGCTGTACAAAGTCCGAACGGCATCACTTTGAATTCGTACAGTCCGTCGGGAGTGACGAAGGCAGTTTTCTCCCGGTCACGCTCGTCGACTTCAATCTGCCAGTAACCACTCTTCAGGTCCATCGACGAAAAATATCGGGAGTGGCGCAGTCGGTCTAACGTATCGTCGATGCGGGGAAGCGGATAGAC
Source organism: Ixodes scapularis (assembly GCF_016920785.2). Classification (NCBI taxonomy): domain Eukaryota; kingdom Metazoa; phylum Arthropoda; class Arachnida; order Ixodida; family Ixodidae; genus Ixodes; species Ixodes scapularis. Next base: position 120,103,925 of record NW_024609835.1, read on the forward strand.
ATCCTTCTTCGTCACAGCGTTCAGTCGACGATAGTCCACGCAGAACCGCAGGGTCCCATCCTTCTTCTTTACAAGGACGACTGGGGACGCCCAAGGACTTCTTTAAGGTTTAATGATGTCGTCGTCGAGCATCTCCTGGACTTGATCTTGAATCACTTTCCTTTCCTTTAAGGAGACTCGATACGGCGACTGGTGGACAGGGAGTGCGTCGTCGTCAGTAATAATGCGATGTTTCGCTATTGGTGTTTGGCGAACTTTCGATGTCGTGGCAAAACAGTCACTGTATTCGGCGAGGAGGTTAACCAGTTGCCGGCGCTCCGGAGCTGGGAGCTCTGGGTCGATGTCGAGCGGCGGCGGCGTCGTGCTCTTCTGCTGTGGCGACGAGGTTTCCTCGGAGATTGCGGTGACCACGGCTGGCGCCTGAAGCTCCTCGATGTGGCCCACGGTGGTACCCTTCGTTAGGTGCTGCGGCTCCTCTCGAAAGTTCGTCACAAGAACAGTTGTACGTCTTTCTTGAAGATCCGTCACGCCTCTTGCGACACCAATTCCTTTTTCGAGGAGCAGTTGGACGCTGCCTTCCAGGAGAGCTTCACCGTGCACGGCTGCGTCGGTTATAACGGTGACGAAAACACTCGACCGCGGCGGTAGGTTCACATGGTCGGCGGTAACTCGGATCGCGGTTGACGTCGTGTTCATCTCCACCGGCGGCACGACGGGCTTTCGAAGAGTCAACTGGTTTGCAGCGAGGTCGATGACAGCGCCATACTCGCAGAGAAAGTCCATTCCGAGGATGACGTCCCTCGAACAGTCTTGCAGAACGACGAACTTCACAGGGCACGTCTCACCGTGGATCTCGACGCGAGCAGTGCACCTCCCGACTGGTGTGATGAGGTGCCCTCCGGCGGTTCGTATTTGAGGTCCATCCCACGGCGTCGTGACTTTTCGAAGGCGGCGGGAGAGCCTCCCACTCAAGACTGAGTAGTCTGCTCCGGTGTCCACGAGTGCCGATGCGTCGTGGCCGTCGATGATGACGTTTAGGTTGTTGGACACCGTTTCAGGAGCGTCGTTTCGGTCTCCGGTAGCGTTCGAGTGGGGGCCCTCCGACGTTCGTGGAGGATCTTGGCGTCGGTCGTCTTCGGCAACTCCACCTCCAGGGGTTGCCGCGCCTACTTTCCCCGGCGTGGAGCGAGGGGCGACAGGCTTTCACGTCGGGGTCGGTGCATCGGCGAAGCTGGACGTCGTGGTGAAGGCGATCGGAACTCTCGGCGGGATGCAGGCTCGGGGGACTGGGGTCGTCGTAAGTACTCGTCGATCTCCCGAGGGCGTTCACCATACCTGGGGCGCGGGTCGCTTGGGTGGAATCCGCCCAGCCCAAGTCGTCGGTATGGGCATCGGCGGTACACATGGTCAGCTTCCCCGCAGTGGTAACACAGCGGGCGTCGGTCGGCCGTCCTCCAGACGTCTGTCTTCCTCGGCGCAGGTCGGTCTGGGTGAACGTGCGCCTGATCTTCCTGTCGTCGGGGATACTGCGGCGTTGGGGCGTCTCTTCGGGGTGGCGCCGCGGCTTGGCGGGGAGCTTGCGGCGGTCGTCGGGCTATGACAGCGTAGCTCAACGTCGGTTCCTCCGGTGCCACCGTGGTGACGGGAACCTCTGGTTGGAGCGCCCGTTGTACTTCCTCGCGCACAGCCTCGGCAACGGAGAGTGTCGCTGGACGACTTGCGGCTGGCAGCAACTGGCGGAGTTCCTCCCGGACGACCTCCCGGATGATTTCGCGGATGTCCGTACCAGGAGCGTTCTCGCCGCCAAGCAGAGCGGTTGCAGCGACACATGGATGTCGCTGGTAGTGGTTATTTCTCCCTGTTTATTTCCTGTTTTCTTTTGGTCACCACCCGTGACTTTTTTTTTTTTTTTTCAGGAAGAAATAAACGTTTAATGTGGCGAACTTGTGCCGAAAAATAAAAGAGTACAAAAGATAATAATAGAGCGTCGCGGGCGTCGAATTTGGCGTGGCAGCAGAGTCGAACGCTGGGGCGAGACTGACTGCAGATCGCCACGCGGAGCCCCTTATGTACACGTGTGGGCTTCTGGAATAATCGGCGTGGAAGGTTCGGCGTGTAGAACATTCCGACCTTGAACAAGCAACACGGTTCTCGAATTTACCAGAACATTACTTTACAGAGTCAACAAAAAATGTGCCTCCGCGGCCAGGAATCGAACCCTGGCTTTCAGCGTGGAAAGCAAGCGCGATAACCGTTAGGCCACGCGCGCGCTGCCTACTTGGCCAGCTGCGCGCGCGGCAATATATATATAAGATACGCGCAGCATTTCATGGTGTTCTAAAGAAAGGCTCAATATTTCGACGCGTTTGAATGTTTCAGTGGCTTATTGGAGAGCTTCCTCGCGCCAGCAGTCGCGCTCCTCATGGGAAAAACCCGCGACGCCCGTGCGCCGCCACGCATCGGATCAAGTGTCTCTTCACACTGGTACCAACGCCGAAAAGGCAAACTTCGCGTGGCTGTCCGGAGGTTTTCTTGTCAAGCCTCTTCTACGCGCGATGCGTGCTGGTGCACGCCTGTTGTTGCACGTTTTGACCACGTTGAGCGGGATTGCTGACGCGGAGATAGATGAGCTCCCACAAGAAACTGAAGCCTAGAAACGCGTTCAAATCGATCATTTCTTTTAATTCGTAAATACGCTGCGCGTGGCATATATGGTTATAATGTGAATGGATTTTGTAGTTTCCGATGATGCCCAACATCCATCTGATTGAAAACATGCATTTAGGCTCAATAATTAAAGATGGTAATTACTCAAAAAGTACGAATGACTGAATCATTCTGAACTCTAATAATTTCCGTAAATAGGACCTCTCCGAAAAGACATCAAAATTTTTTGCTGCGATACTTATTTTGTGCAGAATCAAATTCGCCAAAGTTTGTAAAGCATCCTGCATATTTATCTGCGAATTTGAAAGTTTTCAGTTTCACATCATACACTCTGTACCTCAGACTCCCCAAAAAAAAAAAAAAAAGCACTTGCCGAGTTATTTGGCCTCTCAGGCTCGAGAAGAAGAACAAAAAAGTATCTTTAACGATATATTTGTGTATTCTATTCTCAGCTCGTTGACATAAGCCGCCTTTATTTCGGCGAAGGAAACTGCACTTACCCGAGTAAATAAGTCGATCGTCACTGGAATCCTAGAACGAGCGTGGGTGAACGGGGGTTCTAATTGAGATACTGCATTATAGATTGTTTGCAGGATGCCCCGCGCGATTTTTCCTCGGTCCATTATCGGTTCCAAAACGCGCTTACACAGGAAAAAAAAAAAATGAGAATGATCGCCCGTCATCCAAGAGGGAGCTTCGATACGGAAGTGCATGCGTAGTTCGGGTCGCTACTTTTTATTTTTAATTTTTATTTTTAGCGGCATACCGCCGTTGCGCACTGAAATAGAACGCTTTTGTGCGCCTACCCATTGATCTTGGCACAAGCAAACATCTACGACCCGCGGACTGACCAGCCGAGCGATATGTGAGGGGGGTGCTCGAGTCCTGCGTTGCGTGACCGAGGTTCTTCCGTGATCGGACGGCAAGAAACAAAAAACACAAAAACAACGCCGAAGGAGAAGACAAATAAAAAAAAAAAAAAGCGGGAGCAAGGGAAGGCGGGGAATGCGCCTCACGTTCGTTCGTCCGCCATCGATTCGTGCTTGTTGAAGGGGCCATTGAGATGAGCGATCTAGATAATGACGGCCAGTGTTCTTCGTATAACCTGAAGACGGACCTGCGGCACACGAGTCATTTCACCCAATCCAGTGCTGCGAAACTTGTCACGTGACTACGCGCCACGCACGTCGAAGATGCGCTCCCACCCGATGGTCACGTGCGCACTCACGCGGCACTGGACTGGTCTGGACGGCTCGTATGCGACGCCTGCGGTCCAGAGCACACGTTGAAACGGAGTATAGACGCTGACGCGAGCAGCGTGTTTTTGCAGAATTGCGATTTGCGGCATCTAAATAGCGCCGGTGGCGGTGCAGCGTTTCGGAAAATGACGTTGGTCAGCGGTCACTGCAGCTAGGGGAGACACTGAGACGGCGGCTGCGGAGCTGGGTTCAATTGCCGACACGGGTTGGTGTACCTGGGTCTTTGAGTCTTCGAGCACTGCGGTAATGCAAACATTCATTTTAAAATTGACATGTTTGTGAATTTTTCGTCTTCTGACGAAAACCAATAGTAGAATTTTTGATTAAAAAAAACTGGGTTTGCATTTTTTTTTGTATTGCGCAATAACTATATATAGTAACGATGTTAAGTTTAATCTTGCGATTCGCTTTTAAGAATTCAAGTGGCTTCGCATAGTTCTGTTCCTCCTGACATATTTCAGATTGCTTTTCTTTTCCGTATTTAAACGAACCCGCGAATTTATAACAAACTTATATACGGTGCTTTTTGTGGTACTGTTGTAAAACTGTCTGATCACTAAAATAGGCGACAGTACCTCGAACTATATGAATGCTCTGTTTTCCGCTCCAGAAAAAACCGAGGTAGTTTTTAATAACAGACACGAGTGCAATCGTGTGTTTTGCAAAGGATGTGTGCGGAAAAAGCCGTTAGCGAGACATGTAAACGAGAGCTCTCAGCTCAACCCATCTCGTCGCTTAAAGCACGTCCATGGTGCGCAAGATCGAGAAGCGAAAGTCCGAATACTTGGGCTCAATACCTACTTACGCCGGTCAGGACGGTTGTCGCACCGATCTGCCGTCGAGTAATCCATTTTGCTCGAGGCACGCTCAACATCGTAGGTTAGAGGAAATGCTGCAGTGGCTAAATTTATTCTCTTCGACGTAAAATTAAGATAGCCTTAACTAAAAATAAAACTGGACCCACCTATTGGAGCGTAAACATTCATGTATAATTTATAACGGGCCTCGCAGGCCGATTGAACGTTACTTTAAAAATGTATATATTTGTTTTTTCGGACACGCCTACTTTGATGATGTCTATAATTACAACGATTAATTTTCGTTATTTATGCGATGCCTGAAGTGACTGGCTAGCCCGCGTACGGCGGGGCAAACTAGATGCGCGGTTTTTGAGCGTTATTTGAGCCGATCAAGGTTCGGGTTAATACAGTTTTTTGTTTTATTGAATATTCTTTAATTCGTACAAAAACTAGTGCTTCAAATAGAAGAAATATTTAGACTACACGGTTGAGCTGGGTCGTTTATCACGCGTTTTTTAGTATTTCCTTGCGCAACATCTTAGCCGTGTCGCGATTGCAGAAACTTGTATTCAATTTCCCTGTATCGGATTCGCGGGTGTATGCATGGAGTCACTATATAGGTCCTTGAATATAGATATAACGATTTTTAATACTTTTCTCTTTTAAACCCGAACATCGCCTCACTAGTTCTGAAAAAAAGAAAAAAAAAAGCATTTTTGTTGAAATTTGAGATTGGGCGCTGGTCCTCACACGGTGCAAACCCGCATTCCCACTGCTCGTACATTGTGCAAAAAGACCCGGCGTTCGTTCCATACATAATAGAGAGTTTTAGGGATCCGGCTTTTGCACATCCGATACGGTACGATGGGCCCTCCGGTACGAACTGCGCATGCGCGAATCTTATGCGGTAGCACCTGCGCAGTTCGTTCCGTAGGGCCCATCGCACTGTATGGGATATGCGGAAATGGTTCCCTAAAACACATCTGATAACGAAATTACCAACCGGCACGCGCCGAGGCATGTTCCAAGTGCGTTTGCTTCATACGTATAGGTATGCTTCGAACATGTCTGCAGTCACTACTTGTATCACCAATTTGACAGAAGTGTTATACACTAAAAACATGCCTAAGGCAGTGTCTGCAGTTTATATTCGGTATGATATGTATGATCAGTGTGACCTCGGCCTAATACTTTTCTGAGTATGGAACGCCAGGAAACTATAGTCCTATATCAGACCTAAACGTTTAGGTCGGTTTCTTTGGTAGCAGTGCGCATAACTCCAGCGAGATTAATTTAGGATTAAATCAACTCTAGGTGAACCTGTTTTGCGTTATCGTGTTTTACGTGAAGTATAAGGTCGTGTGATTATACGAAGTATAAACCTCGGTAGTCAAGTGTACTGCTAGCAAAGGCGCGCTGGCTCAATAGACGTTTAACTAACACTTTTCTTTTTTTTCTATTCCCCTATACGTAACTATATCTGACGCTTCACTAAGACGCTTGTCAAAGGTTGGCGGCTTCGCCGATTTTCGCTTCATCACTTTGATTCTGAAATCATTTTGCTTGTGACTTCAACTTGAAAGAGTTCAGTGAATTGTGAACTACCCTATGAGGCCCGAAAATATATATAATTTCGGACTTTCGCCTAGTATCCTTCGCTATTTTTTTTTGTTGCTTATATTCACATTAAATAGACAAATAAATAGATAATCGTTGCATTACGCAATAACCGCAGTTTTCATTGTAATTAAAGTTTTAAAACTGTGCCAAAATACGTATATCCCTGTTTTATATGACCAAGAATATGATTAAAACGAACTGGTAGGGATGGTGATAGTAATTACACGCCGTTCCTAATTGCCGATTGGTTCCCCCCAGAGCGGCCTCGGAGGCACCGACTGAATGACTGGAGCTGGGCCGGAACCAGGGGACTGGCCGAGGCCAATCTGATGCCATGACAAGCCGAATCCGGAGGCTTAGAGCCGGCATCACCAGAGGAGGCTTTCTCGTCGCCTGGCTGCAAGGTGCTTCTCTCAACTATTCTTTCAACATGTTCTCTAAATGCGATTTTAGAACATCAAGTTGTGCAAGCCTTTTTTGTTTATTCGACGGTCCGAAGAAAAAAAACACCGTATTTGCTCGAGCGATAGCCGCGCTGTATATAAACAAGGCCCCCGTTTCTGCATTCCCGCGGAGCATGGGGATCACGAATCACCGCGATCGGCAGAGAACTGGCAGCCATTTACGGGACAGAGGTAACGTTTTCACTCGAAAATGTTATCTGCTCAGATCGGAGTTTTACTGAGAACTGTGTTCTCGACCTCGTTATTCGCGGTGTCTTTTAGAGCGCAGCTCTTAGGCGCCCGTTTCCGGCTTGAGCGGCGTCGGCGTCGCCGTTGCCGTCGGCGTAACCACGCGGTGCATTATGGGAAATGTCCCACAATGCAACGCGCGGGACTCGTGACGTCACGAGTGACCGCACGAGGGACAGGTGACCTCACGAGGTTCACGTGGTGTCACGAGGGTCACGTAACCTCAGGAGACTCACGTGACGTCACGAGAGTCACGTGACCTCACGAAGGTCACGTGACCTCACGTCACGCGTTGCATTATGAAAAAGTCCATCCATCCTCCTTCTCCTCCTCCCTCCTTCTCCTCGAGAGCTGCGCTCTAGTTTCGCATTACAGAGATTTGTAAACGTCTTTTATTTTTTTTTTTTATATTGTTTATGCAGAGTGCGATGACTGGCTCTATGTGTGTTCGGTAAGAAAGTAGACGCAAGGACCAATCTTCATAAGTCCGGCCATTACCCGACCAAACGCGGTATATATGTTCTTCCAAATACATAAATTAACATCATGCCACAAATAAGAAAAACTAGTACTATATATGTGTATATATGGAACAGGTACGGAGGGCTGGGGCTCTAATAAGAGACGGAAAAAGTGCGCGGGCGCCTTATCGCAACAGCTATTCTTCTACCTGCTCCACGAGTGGTGAATTTAGCACACTACTATGCTTCTCACGCGCTCAATTGGTCTTTCTGAAAACTAGTTTAATGGTTTTCGATGACGCTCAGCAACTTTGTAATTAGAACTATGTCTTTTTTCACTAATTAAAAAGGTCGTTAGTTCTTTTTTAATTAATCAGCGAAATAATTAGTAAGGATCGCGCATTTTCTGACGTCCACCACTACGAGTAATGAGGTCCCGAGAAACTTATTTTTTCTTCCAATACACTAATTTTAGTGATTTTTGCCACTCTAGGCTGCAACACCCAGTTTATATCTTTCACCGCTTTTTAGACACAAATCTTAGAAGCGTAAAAGAAAACACTCTGATGTGTGTATATATATATATATATATATATATTGTGATGTAACGATTTTTATATACGCGCCGTCCTGGGGCAAGAGGAGAAAGAAGGGCAGACTGAGCGAGCGGCAATATATACGGGACCAGTCATCTTGAATTCTATCTCCAATACCCGTGTAAATAATAAACTCCCATCACTGAACTCGACTTCTGCTACAAGATATATATATATATATATATATATATATATATATAAAAACGCAAAACACACAAATATGTATATGTATATATATATATATATATAACACAAAACACGTGTTCGTTATTTTTTAATTGTTCCCTTCGCAATGAAAACGTTAGAATCCCTACAATAGAAAAACGGTTCTACTTAACGGTGGATACAAGCCACAACACTATGTCACGACTGTCCCGTTACTTGTAACATTGTTAAGATATAAAAACTATTTATCCTGAAACTAAAGCATTGGTATTGTTTGTAACGTTGACCTCCGTGTAGTTATGCATACGATTCATGTCCGCCGTTCTCAGGCCTGGTGGCGGCCGTGTCGGCGGTCAAGCTGGTCAACGTGGACATCCCGTCGCCAACCACGCTGGGCGAGACCGTGGGGCTCAGCTGCATCTACGAGCTGAACGGCGACCGCCTCTACTCGGTCAAGTGGTACAAGAACGACATCGAGTTCTACCGCTTCGTGCCCAACGACTGGCCTCCGGGGCAGTTCCTGCCGCTGCCCGGAGTCGACGTCGATGTACGCTTATCCCGTTAAATCGGGGGGCCTCTGTTCATTTAACGGGATGCAATTTTGCTCGGATGTAAGAGAACCGTCTATGCCACAATTACACGGGCACAATTAACTGCAGTTACGCTTGACCGCGGTTACCACACGGTACTTTTCAATAACTGGGTGTGGCTATGCAGTCAAAGCTACGGACGCACGTGTGTTTGCGCATCTTAAGCGCACATCACAGCTGCGCACGCGCACTTGTTCTGAAATTGCTGTCCGAGCGTATAGTATGGTAACTGTGGTTAAGCGTCACTACAGTTAAGAACGACTTAATTCCGATTAAGGGTGTCCGTGTAGATAGGGTATTATTCAGTTCAGCTTTCTCCTTGACACGCAAGAACTGACGCCCACTGTTTTTAAAGCTTCAGCCTTACGTGGGAACCCTGCACGGACTTCGCTTGCTCGTGTTAGTGTCGGTCGCACCGTAGCAAAGCCAAGAGAGAGGCTTCTCAACAACGGAGCGCATCTGTAGTTTATGCACTCTAGAAAATTTCTGCGCGTCTACTTACCCGTAAAACACTCAAGGAGCCAATCTCTGCGATCTACGAACTCGGCTCAGCGAGTGATGATTCGGAACATTCGTTTAGACCTAAAAATGAAGTCTGCCTTATGGCATTGCGCAATGCAAAGCACCATGATTTCATTGAATAATGCCACAGCCCATAACTAATTTTGAGATCTATACAGATGTCCCGCCTCATCTTTTGCTGAGCTGATTTCGTAAATCGCAGAGATTGGCTCTTAAAGTGTTTTGCGGGTAACAAGACGCGCAGTCATTTTTTAGAGAGTACGGTCATCAACAACTTCAGACACGCATGGTGTGGCGAGCCTCAAACATCTCGTTATCGCTCTTCGGCCAATGAGACTGTGGCATTCCTCGATAAGATAGCCAAAGAACCAATCACGAAGCAAGAAGCGTGAAGATAATGATCTACGTCCTTCATTTCTCAAGCTGTCACTGACTGATATATAGTCAATTTTTTTTAAAGGCACAAAGAAGAGGCGTGTTAGTGCAACAAATAAAATGTTGATCTCTGTGCAATGACACCGCTTTCAGCTTGCCCCGTGCTTTTCTGCGCAGCTTGCACGGTCCGGCCGGACATCGGTGTACCTGCGCAACGTGAACCTGCACAGCGCCGGCACGTACCGCTGCGAGGTGTCGGCGGAAGCTCCGTCCTTCGATACAGTCGGCGGCCAGAAGGACATGACAGTTCTAGGTGAGCTCCACGCAGTGAAATTCTAGCCAGCCTATTGAAGAGAGGAATATTTATTTTATGACTCGTCCATTAAACATACTGTCACCGACTAAGGCGAAGAGGCGTTAAATATTGAACTGAAGATAAAAAAGTTTAATACGCAAACTTGCGCGAAAACAAAATTGAGAAAGTCTAGCGTCACACGCGTCGATGGCGGCCTGACAGCAAGATCGAGCTCTGGGGCGAGACTGACTCCGGCTCCCCACGCGGAGCACCTTATGTACCCGCGTGGGTTTCTGGAACACTCGGCGTAGAACGTTCGGCGCGTAGGACATTCGTAACTCGATCAGACGAGAAGGTTCTTGAACTTACGAGAACGTCAAGTAAAAAGAATAAATAAAAGAACATTCCGCTCCCTGGAATCGAACCTTGATTCTCCTCTCGTTTGCCGAGCCGGCTAGCCATTCGAACACGCACGCGCTCGCACACTGGCGCGTGTGGCATTACTCCCCCCTTTAAAAGGAGAATCGCCTTGATACAACTTGGTAGGAAATGAAGCAGCAAAAGAAACAAAAATATTGGCAAATTATGGAGGATGTAAAACACAGTTCTATCGAGCATATTACAAAAACACAGTTCACAGTACTATCGATCGTAGTACGGCTTGAGGCGCACGACGTGGACCACTTCCGGTCGTGGAGTGCGGCGTTATGAAGTTCGTGTTCCGTCGGGCATCACCTCGAAGTTCAAATCTCCGAGTCCACGAGGCACTTTGTAGGGTCCGGAGTAAGCTTCAGGAGTTTCACGCTTAGATCGCGACGTCGTATCGGGGTCCAGACCCTTCCACGGACTACGGGCTTCAAGCAAACGTCGATTCGACGAAGGTTGTATTGGGTGGCGTCGACACGCTGTTGAACTTGAATCCGGAGTCAGGCGAGCTGACGAACCTCTTCAGCTCGTTGAATCACCAAATGTTCGTCGTGGCTCCGAGCGTCAGCTGGTTCTTGGGGCAGCATCGCGTCAAGCATGGTCGTTACTTTTCGGCCATGCACCCGCTGAGTCGGTGTTACGCCTGAGGTCTCTTGCACCGCCGTATTGTAAGCAAACGTGCCGTAGGGTAACGCCTCGTCCCACGTCTTGTGCTTTGCATCGACATGCATGAAGATGAAGTCGGCGATAGTTTTGTTTAGTATTTCTGTCAGGCCACTCGTCTGCTGTTGGTACGCAGTGGTTCGACAGTGGCTGGTGCTACTGATACGAGGGACTCTTTACGTCAGCTGAGCCAAGAACGGTAACCCGCGGCCTGTAATGAGGACTTCGGTGGTGCCCTGCCGGAGGAAAATAGAGTCAATGAAAAACTTGGCGACTTCAACAGCCGTACGTTGTAGAAGGGCTTTGGCCTCACCGTACCATGTGAAATAATCGGTCGCGATGATTATCCATGTTTTCTTACGTCGATGATAGCAACGGTACAAATAAATTCATTCCGATTTGCTGGAATTGGCCAGATGGCGGCGCAAAGGGCTAAATAAGCTCTGCCGGTCTCGTCAGTGGTTTCTTTCGTCGTTGACACTCGTGGCAAGATCGGGTGTTGTGATGGACTACCTTCGCAAGCTTGGCCAGTAGTACTTTTTGCGGATCTTGGCAAGAGCCCTGCTATATGTAGCTAAGGTGTCCCGCCGCCGGGTCATTGGGGTAGGCTTAACATATTTCTTCTCGAAGACTGGAAGGGATCACCAACAGCCACGCCATGTTGTTGTCGCCGAAGTTCTCTTTGTAGAGCACACCTTGTTCGACGGAGAAGATTGGCAGTGTTCGTATGGAAACGCGGGAGACAGTGCTTCCTTGTTCCTCTAGTTGCTCGACGAGTGCTCGCAGTTCAGGGCCGTCTCGTTGGAGGGCTGCATGTCGCTGAGATCCTGAGCGCCAAGGAGACCTCCATCGTCGTCGTCTTCGGTTCAGGCAGGACCGGCCTCGGAGGGGGCCCTTGAGGGGCAGCTGGCGTCATTGTGTTTCCGGCCAGACTTGTACACCACAGTCATGTCGAACTCCTGCAGTCGAAGGCTACACCGGGCGATTCGTCCGGAGGGATCCTTCAGATTCGCCAGCCAGCAGAGCGAGTGATTGTCTGTGACAACGCGAAGAGGACGTCCATACAAACATAGACGGAACTTTTGTATTTCCCAGACGACAGCAAGGCCCTCCTTTTCAGTCGTTGAGTAGTTCTTCTCCGCCTTACACAGCGTGTGACTTGCGTATGCGATGACTCGCTCTGCGTCGTCTTGCCTTTGGACTAGTACCGCACCCAGGCCTGTGTTACTGGCGTCGGTAAGGATCTCTGTTTCAGCGAATTGGTCAAAATGGCCCAGAAACGGGGGCGTCTGGAGTCTTCGTTTGAGCTTGTTGAACGACCGCTGGTATTCTTCTGTCCACTCAATCTTTATGGCGTCCTTCGTGAGGTGTGTCAGCGGCGCGGACATCTTGGCGAAGTCACGAACAAATCGACTGTGGTAATCACAGAGTCCGAGAAATGTTCTCACGGCCTTCTTGTCAGACGGCGGCGTAAATGCAACTACGGCGAGGGGTTTTCTCGGGGTCAGGAAAAACACCTTTGTGGTTCACGGGGCGGCAAAGGAACTTTAGTTAACTATACGCGAACCGACACTTTGTGGGCTTGAGTGGCAGGCAGGTAGGTGGTCTTGACCGTTTGAAGCACGGTTCGAAGTCATCTCAGGTGTTCGTCGAAATCTCGTGAGAATACCACGACATCGTCCAGGTAGACGAGGCAGCTCTGGCATTTCAGACCTGCCAGCACAATGTCCGTTACACGCTGGAAGCTGGCTGGTGCTGTACAACGTCTGAATGGTATCACTTTGAACTCGTACAGACCGTCGGAAGTGACGAACGCAGTTTTCTCGTGGTTTCGTTTGTCGACTTCAACCTCCCAGTAGCCACTCTTCATGTCCATCGACGAAAAATATTGGGAGTGCCAGAGTCGGTCTAACGTATTGTCGGTGCGGGGAGCGGATAAACGTCCTTCTTAGGCACAGCGTTCAGTCGACGAGAGATAGTCTACGCAAAACCACAGGGTTCCGTCCTTCTTCTTTACAAGGACGACTGGGGATGCCCACGAACTTCTTGAGGGTTGAATGATGTCGTCAAGCATTTCCTTGACTTGACCTTGAATCACCTTCCTTTCCTTTAAGGAGACTTGGTACGGCGACTGGTGGATAGTGAGCGCGTTGTCGTCAGTAATGATGCGGTGCTTCGCTACCGTTGTCTGTCGCACCCTTGATGTTGTTGCAAAACACTCGCGAAATTCGCTCAGCAAGACAAGCAGCCTTCCTCGTTCAGTGTCTGGATGCTTCGGGTCGATGTCAAGTTCCGAGGACGGCGTTCTTTCGTGCTACGATGAAGTCAACTTTTCCGAATGTGCAGCGATTGCGGCTGAGTTCTCGAGCTCATCGATAAGGCCCACGGCGATACCTTTCGTAAGGTGCTGCGGCTCTTGCCGAGCATTTGTAACCAGGACCATGTAGCGCCCGTCTTAAAATTTTGTTACTCCTCTTGCGGCACCGAATCCTCTTTCCGGAAGCAAACTGGAGGCTTCCCTCGAGCAGCACTTCGCCGCAGGAAGTTTCATTGATCCCGACGGGTACAAAAACACTCGACCGCGGCGGTAAGTTTACGTGGTTTTCGAGGAGTCGGACCACGGATGTCGTCGCTTTGGGTTCCCCCGGTGGTGGAACAGGTTTTCGTAGCGTCAGCCGATTTGCTCCGAGGTCGATGACGGCGCCATATTCGCAGCGAAAGTCCATTCCGAAAATTACGTCCCTCACACAGTCGTGCAGAACGACGAACTTCACAGGGCACGTCTCACCGTGGATGTCGGCGCGAATAGTCGATCCACCGGCTGGTGTGGTGAGTTGCCCACCAGCGGTTCGGATTTGAGGGCCTTCCCACGGCATTGTCAATTTCCGAAAACGGCGTGAAAGCCTCCTATTCAAAACGGAGTAGTCTCCTCTGGTGTCCAGAAGTGCCGATGCGTCGCGGCCATCAATGGTCACGTTGAGGGTGTTGGGCACCATTACAGAAGCGTGACTCCAAGGCCCGTCGACGGTCGAGTGGGAGGCCTCCGACGTTCTTGAAGGCTCTTTACGTCGGTGATGTACAGCAACGTCGCATCCAAACACTGCTGGTGTTAGTTCTCCCGACGACGCATGGGAGACACGCTGTCTCGGCGGGGTCGTGGCGCTGAAAGCGCTGAACGTTTTGGCGATGGTGAGCGAAATTCACGGCGGAAAAGCGGTGTTGAGGATGTTGAACGTCGGAGGTACTCCTCAATGTCGTGAAGGCGTTCGCCACTCCTTGGGGGTGGGTCGTTCGGGTAGAATGGACGCGGTCTAATTCGTCGGTAAAGGCAGAGCCAGATATGTAGAGAGTTTGGCCATTCTTTGGGAAGTATAGGAGGCAAATCAGGAGGGTGCCATTGGCCGAAAGTAGGCTGGGCGTGTTCCAGAGGGGTCTTCAGCAAATGGAATGTGGCCAACCAGAAGCCGGAAATAATACCCTGGCGGTGGTCGAGAGAAGCAAACCTGGTTAGTGCACCGGAGTAACTCTTGGTGACTGAAAATATGGAACACGTGATTTCAATCACGCTCATCCAAAATGATGGTGGAAAAGTGCGAGAGCGGAACGATCGACATAATCCTTACGCCAAGCGCCGAGGGCCGGGAATCCGCCGTCCGAGCGGTCGCACTCTGTCCGAGCAAAACAGAGTTGAGCGGCGCATTCGTTTCTTACATCCTTCTGCATGATCATGATCGAAACATCACGTGTACCCTATTTTCATCCACAAAAAGTTACTAAACCTGACTCTTACGCTCTTAATGAAACCATATAAGAACATATACCTTTGATCAGAATTGTTTCTCACTACCACCGCTAGGGGATTCTTTTCGGCTTCTGGTTGGTCAAGAGAGCATGCCAAGCCCTCTTTCCGAGTCTGGTGCACGCCCTGGTTCTGCCCGCGCCTCCCATTGACCAAACTCTCTCTATACACGGCTCTGGCTAAGGGCATCCACGATACATGCGGTTGGCTCCTCCGCAATGGTAGCAGAGCGGACGTCGGTAGACTCTTCACCACAGGCCGGTGGACGTCGGTAGACTCTTCGCCACAGGCCGGTCTTTCTTGACGCAGCTTGTTCTTGGCGGACGTGCGCCCGATCTTTTTGGCGTCGGGGATACTGCGGCGCGGGAGGTTCACGTCGGGGGGTGCCGTGTACGGACGCGAGGCTGGTGGTGTTCGCCGTACCATTGCGGTGTAACTTAGCGCGGGCTCCTCCACTGCTGATACGGAGAAAGGAGCCTCAGGCTGGAAGGCTCGGTAAACCTCCTCTCGGTCGACTTCGTCGAGTGAAAACGAGGACGAACGATCAGTAGCGGGTAGCATCTTGCGAAGCTTTTCCCGGACAATGTCGCGGACGATTTACCGAAGGTCCTTGACTCCGGCGGTGTTCAGGTCCAGTCGGAAAGATGTGACGGTTGGAAGAGAAGGCAGGCCGGCGAATCGGTGGTAAAGTTTTCTTCGGGCCGACAGTGCGAGCTCGACGTTGGTGGCTTCAGTCACATAACCGTCGACGGTTGTTGGGGGACTGCGGAGGAGGCCTCCAATAATTTCACCCTTTACGCCACGCATGAAGACGCGAAGTTTCTTCTCCTCGGCAGCCTCCGGATCATCTCGGGCACTTATGCAAAGAACATCTTCAAGGAAGCAAGTCGCGCTTTCGTTGGGGCCCTGTACCCTTGTTCGGAGAAGGTACTCTGCTTGCTGCAGACGGTGGTAATTAATAAACGTCCACTTCAATTCGGCGGCGCAGGACTGTCATGTAGAGAAGGAGGCTTCGTGGTTTTCAAACCAGTGCCTCGCAGTGCCTTCAAGCGAGAAGTAGACGTCGTGGAGGCACTGCTCAGTCGTCCATCCGTTGTGGCGGGCTATATGTTCGTAGCGTTGCAGCCAATCCTCAATGTTCTCGTGGACCTCACCGTAGAAAGGTGTCGGAGTTCGGGTGCGACGGGCAGGAATACGACGGCGGCGGCGGCCGGGGTCTGCGACGACTGGTTGTCCATCGTCGGCCTCGTAGGCTGCTTCGTTTTGAGTGGAAAAAGTCCGAACTCCAGGTGTAGTCTTGGGTGCGGCGGCTTCCTCGGATCTCGGTAGTCTCTGCGCATGGTCCTCTTGAGGGGGTATTGAGCTTGCGCTGCGGGGTCTCGGAGGGGTACGCTTCGTGGGCTGCGTTTCCCGCACATCCACCACAAATGTCGCAGGGTAAGACGAAGAGGTGATAAATAATTAACTCAAAGGAAAGGTTTAATCGGCGAACTTGCGGCTAAACAAAATAGAGAAAGGTTAGCTTCGCAGGCGTTGATAGCGCGGCCTGATAGCGGGATCACGCGTCGGGGCGAGACTGACTCAGGCTCGCCACGGAGAGCACCTTATGTACCCGCGTAGGTTTCTGGAACATTCGGCGTAAAAAATTCGGCGCGTAGGATATTTGTAACTCAATCAGACGAGCAGGCTCTCGAACTTACGAGAATTCCAAGTGTAAAGAATGAATAAAAGAACATTCCGCTCCCTGGATCCTCCGAGCGACAGCCAAGCACGGGAATTATTCGGCCCCAGACGGGCTTGCTCACCGCCGCGTGTGGCAATATCGTAACAAGTATAAAAAGTAAAAAAAAAGAAACGTATATGGGCTCTTATAGGATCCAATACATTTTCTAATGTTTAGTGGACCCATTAACACAATTTTGTCTTTCACACTAGTCACAGAGCTTTAAGAAACGCAGGTTGTGGCTAACTCCGTGCCGCCTTCTGGCCTCTTGATTGGTCATTCGGCGTAATTATCGGCTAATGCAGCCTTCTCATTGGTATGGGAACGCTAATGAGATGCTCACGACTTGCCACGTCCTGCGATTCTTAAGCTCTGGATCGCTAAAGTAAAGTCAGAGTATTTTTATTCAGACAACATATGAAGTTATCTATTGGAGAAGTGGAGAAAGGGGGGAAGGGAGAAAGAGAGGTAGCGAGAATTGTCAAAGAAGACGCATGTATGCCTGACACAGCTGTCGCCGCCTCCTCAATATCACAACACGCAGCACGTGAAAAAAAAAAGTAAAACTAATTCACAGTTCATGGGGTTGATATAGCGCTAGCATCGAAGAGTACCTCAGTTTTTTTTAATTGTTTCTTTAGGAATGTCGAATGTTGTACTAAAACGCATATACTAAATTACGACAATAATATTCACACACTTTATCATAACATATATGCAGTGTACACTCAATTCAAAATATTTTAAAATTATTTTTTTTTGCCTAAAAAAACTTTTTTCACTTTTTCTTTGAAGATTTAGTGCAGTCCGCTCAGCTAATACCACCTAAATTTAAGTTTTTTTTTATGTTTTGAGATAAAATGAGATGGAAGCACACGCTAAAGTGCCAAATCGAAGAACGCGGCTTGCATTTGCTCCCGTCTATTCATTTAGTTAGATCAAAAGAGCTAGGCCTATCATTCGGAGCATCTGATTGGCAAGCTATGAAAGGATTTTTTTTATTCAACAATATCGACACGATGATGAAGAGCAAGCACTCTAAGATAAAGTTGTTTATATATTGCTGTATAAAGGGAGGAATAATTATGTAGCCTAAGAATTTTTTAGAAAGCAGGAACGTTCGTTCCTGAAAGCAGCGGAGCAAAATTTCTCCCTCTTTTGTATCGTAGTAAGAGGTCCCGAATCTAACGAATTCAGCTGAATAAGGTTTAACGAAGACTCTACGTCTAATGTCAGCCTCTGCACTGAACACTGCCGCGATTTAACCTAAAATATTTGGCATAGCTTTAGGACAGGCAAATAACTCAATCTACTGCCCCCCCCCCCCCCCCCCCCCACGTGCCTGCAAACAGCTATCGCAGGGGAAGCACTCACCTACTTTGAACCAATTTGTGCAAGCCCACTTATTTCGGGAGACAGGAACAGCAAATAAAAACATACGGCGTGCTTTTCACAAACTGTATTTATTGTCGAAGTCAGCTTCCCGCGCTGGTAAGGAACCTTGGGTTTTGAGCTCAGCTGCTCAGTTCTAACGCAATCAACATTGCGATGTTAAACGGATACAACAGAAACACGGCCACATCGCGCACCTCACGTCTTACCTTTGCTATTCCTCAACCCATATACCCCTTGTCAACACCGCACGTCACGAAAGAGTGGTAACCATTTTCGAAACCAAAAAGAGCTCTCAAAAGAGCTAATACAGAAAACCCTGCATGGTAACCAGAAAATATAGCGAAGCGGGAAAACAGGTTAGATAGTTCGCCACCAAATGGCAGGGTAAAGCAGAGTGGTTGCAAGTAGCTATGCTGGGTGGCGCTAAGTATAGCCCAAGTTATAGTTAAAAAAAAAACATTTTTCCTTGCTCGCGCGGTTATTGCGCTTCGAGCATCTTTATCGTAGACATGTCACACCTACCGTAGCACAACAAACGATATCATCGACAGAACATACCATCTAGAGCAATACCATACACAGGACATACAAACATCAACATGGACGCACAACTACCCCCCTCCCTAATCCTTCCTTGTACATCACGAGAAGAGGCCAAGCTACCCGGTTTGATTGCTACTATCATTGAGCCTAACCTGTTTCGAAATGCTATCACTAACCATTCTGGCAGTGATTCATGGCCTGCTTGACTGACGTGTTATATTATTAATATAGTTTATTAGTTAGAGTTTTACTATCCGTTTTACATCGAAGCTGTAAATGACTCACCAATCAGATTTCTGGAATATTTTCGCGTCATCGTCCTAATGGAAAAAAAAACCTTCAGCGATTGAAGCGAAAAGTGCATATCACGCCCACAACATACATCACAGTATTCGTTTCAATAAATAACAAGCACAAAACAAGCATTCGAAACAGTTAATTGATGATAAAGCGCTCCTGATAACAATGCGAAGCACGTAGCGCTCACAGCTAACGTTTCCCGATATAGATTACTGTTGCGCAAGCTGCCGTCGCCGTGGCAGGTAGCGACGTGGGGGTGACGTCACTAGCCTTTCATATATAAAAAGTTTTAGTACAGTGCATTTACTTTTCTTTCGTCAATTCTTTGGTGTAGGCCTTTTTGCTGCTTACAAATATGAACTGCCACTGGCGTTCCAAGCGACTTCCGGTGGCACCGTCTTCGCAGGCCTGTTGAGCTTGCTTATGTCTCCAGTGCTAGAAAGCATAAATGCTACACGGACAACAAAGTTGGAGATTTAACGAGGGCCTTCGGTTGTACAATATTACATCATGGCACCATGAAGGAAGCAAGTTAGTTTATAAGAATACTCGAAACATATTAACAGATCTCGCATTCTTTTGGCGTTCACCAGGAGAATTGGTGGTTAGACGTTTCGTCTAAATTTCAAGCAACGGCATTAAGGTGGCCTCTGTTCATTATTTTTATCAACCGGAATATCTCTAAAACGTCCAAAACCGGAGCGCCACCTGGTGGCGTTTGCCTTAAAAAGCGTCTATAATGCATTGGGAAATCGTTGCAGGGGATACCACAGCTTCGCTGTCCAACCTTCTCTCCAGCGTGGATTGGAGCCCCAAATTTTTTTATCTGCTCTCCCCTTCTACAATGATTTCGGGCCTGGGGGTAAATTATAATATAAATAACTAAGCAAATACTGGACCAAAGCCTGCGTTTTCAGAGCATGTACTCTCCATAAAATATTGGGTGTCTATATTCCCCCAAACCGTTTGATGAAAGCCCATCGCTGCAATCTGCAGAGGGAGTTCGACGATTCACGATGTTTCAATATGCATAAACCTAAAATTAAAAATAAAACAAAAAAGTGAAAGCCGTTTACAAATCCCTGTAACGCCGAATTGGAGCGCAGCTCTTGAGGAGGAGGAGTGAAGGGTACTGAGGGGAGGGTAGACCCCTCCCCCTTCTCCTCCTCCTCCCCTCATTCTTTAATATGCTCCGGGGGGGGGGGTGTCACGTGACTTCGGGGAGGGGGTCACGTGACCTCGGGGAGGCGTGACCTGGGGGTGACCTCAAGGCCACGTGACCCCAAAGGTGACCCCCACGTGACCTTGGGGTCACGTGACCTCGGGGGGTCACGTGACCTCAGAGGGGTCACGTGACCTCAGAGGGGTCACGTGACCTGGGGGTCACGTGGGGTCACGTGACCTTGAGATGACCTTGGAAGGGGTCACGTGACCTCGGGGGTCACGTGACCTTGGGGAGGCGACCACGTGACCTCGGGGGTCACGTGACCTCAGAGGGGTCACGTGACTTGGGGGTCACGTGACCTTCAAAGGGTCACGTGGGGTCATCTTGGGGTCACGTGACCTTGAGATGACCTTGGAAGGGGTCACGTGACCTCGAAGGGTCACGTGACCTTCAGGGGGTCACGT
Source organism: Ixodes scapularis (assembly GCF_016920785.2). Lineage (NCBI taxonomy): Eukaryota > Metazoa > Arthropoda > Arachnida > Ixodida > Ixodidae > Ixodes > Ixodes scapularis. Next base: position 120,124,445 of record NW_024609835.1, read on the forward strand.
GGGGTCACGTGACCTTGAGATGACCTTGGGAGGGGTCACGTGACCTTGGGGGTCACGTGACCTTGGGATGACCTTGGTTACGCCGACGGCGACGGCGACGGCGACGGCGACGCCGACGCCGACGGCGACGCCGCTCAAGCCGGGACCGGGCCCCTAAGAGCTGCGCTCTAAAACAATCTGCGTTCCGCTACTGAGCACAATAAAACTTCATTCACGGTGACACAGCGCTTTGCGTCTTTCTAACTCTATACGAATTTTCAACCCTATCATTGGCCGAGCTCCCTCCGTTAATTCGAGTAATTGTCTTTATAAAGTGTTTTGAGAAAATTTACGGTCCATATAATATAGACCCGAAAAAGATTACGACGAAGCGACATGTTGTTCTGAATGCCTATTAAGACACACAGCAAAGCGCTGACTTTGCGCTGCATCGGCGCTGTATTAGCACCCCGCTGCTCGAGACCGTCTTTTTCTTTCTATTCACATTGCAGCGCTACATCAGCGTCGATTCTTTACTGAGGGTAGCGCCGATGCGGCGCCAACTTAGCGCTATCTCGGCGTTGGGACGCACGTGTGTCCCAGCTTTGACCGCGTGCTTCGCTTGGCCTGCGCAGTGCTTCCGACCGAGGGCCCCCGCATCACGGGGGGCCGGGCGCAGTACCGCATCGGCGACACCGTGAGCGTGAACTGCACCTCGGCCAAGTCCAAGCCCGCAGCGACGCTCCGCTGGTTCATCAACGACGCCCTGGTTACGGAGCCGAGCCACGAGAGCGAGTTCTCGACCACGCTGCACGGGGACGGTCTGGAGACGGCCTCTTTGGGCCTCCGCTTCGTGGTCACTGAGGACCACTTCCGCGACGGGAACATGAAGCTCAAGTGCACGGCCACCATCTCCAGGGTGTACACCATGAGCAACGAGGAACTCGTCTTCGGAGGCTCCGGGGGCCGCCACCAGAAGTCCGGACTCCACATCAGCGAAAACACCAGCCGAGGTATACCCCCCTGTACAAATAGAAAAACAGTGCATAAAAGGGCGAGGACGGATGAAAGACAGGACGAGCGTTGACTCTCAACTGAATACTCACTAAAACAAATACCTGACTCTTTCTCAAAGAATCAATTGAGAATGAGCTCTAGTCCTGTCTACTTTTTTCACCTGTCTTCTTTCCTGCGTGCGTTATTTACATATTTTATAGTCATAAACCAGCTCCTTTGCATACCTTAATTCAGTTGATACTCCATGTTAATAATCACCTCCTGAGCGCTGCCCTTGTTTACTGGGCGATGGCATGCGTTCTGATTAAGCGTTGCAGTGTCCGCCCGCGGAATGTAATACACGCGTCCGTCTACAGTTAAGTGAGTCGGCATTATTTGTGTGCTGTTCTGCGACTTCGATCGCTACCACAATCGATTCGCGCCAGCTAGGCCATTGCCCGACGTTGAGCGTCCCTCGACGCATTGACTGGGCACGCGAAGGCTCACGCAGCACTCGTGTCCAATCTCTGACTGTAGTCGATCACACTATGAGGACGTCAATATTCTGGTGCCCGGGTTTGATCATTCTTGATGATGTTGGGCTGCCAATGCTAGGTTCTTTGCTATTTTGCTAAAATAGCTTTAATTGTCGATGGTTCACAATCTTTCAGGATACGAGAGAAAGAGAAGGGAGTGGGAGAGGCTTGCTGGAGAGTTAAATGTTAAAAGCTAGAATATTGATACTTTGATTTCGAATTTTTGAGACCCACCCTCTTGACAGTCGTGAACTAATTACACGCTAAATAGTTTTGCACAGATAATAGTGTAAGTCAGCCTGTCCAAGGACTAACACCCCGAAGGTGTTCCAGCAAGATGCTTTGACATCTGGGGAACACCGTATTATAAAAGGCCGGCAATCTTACCAGCCCCCCAGTGTTTTTACGAGCAACAGGTTTGAAGCAACAATTGACAGATGCAGTTATCTCATCAACATAAATGGGCAATGTAGACGCAGTAAATCGAGCCGAGAAAAGTATCATTACCGTGATGATTGGTCTACCACTTTATATACTAGACATGTCAAAGACACTCGACTGCAGATGAAAGTGTCCATCATTACAAGGTGAAACAAGTAAAACGTATCGGCACAGAAAACATTATCTCATATAGGCGGTAAACGAACCTCCACTGAAGCTGTTCTTGAAATTCGAACGTCCTTCAAAAAGAATCCCTTTCGACTCACGTTATTTTAGCACACTTCTTCACACCCATTGCACACGCTCCTTAACATATGAAGAGTCATCCATGCAACAACACCCTATTTTACGATTATGATGAGTGCATTGCTTAAAATTAGGGTGTTGAAAAGGTGTTGCCCTGGGTGTAAGACCCTGGAATAGGCCTTTTACACCGTTAAAGTTGTAAAATGTATTTGTGACTACGGATTAACAGTGACGCAAACGTAGGAGTTGTCTTCCTTTCGTTACAAGCCGGGGAAAAGGCTATGGTAATTATCTATCTTGATCATAACATTAACCCCGAGACTGCAGGCACAAAAAACAACACAAACACTGAACGATCTCTTTGTATCAGTGTTCGTGTCGTTTCTTCAACTTACAGTCTCGGGGGTTTATGTAATGTTCAATTTGCACCAGCCTCATTTGTGCTGGTGCGAATTGAAGGAAATTATGAACATTCAGTTCATAATTTCCTTCCTACTTAGTCGCGAGAATAAATTGAATAGTTTGCTGCAAATGCCGGCCACTTATACGTAGGTAGATACAGTATATTTACTTTCTCAAGATATTCTCCCTAGAGTCGAATCCACTCCCGGCATTAGTGGGGCAGCTATTCATTCTTGGCGGAATCAGTTTTCTTTATGCGGCGCCCGAATTTGTCTGCTTCTTGATCAGGGGTCGCGATGACGTCAGAACGCCGAGCTCTTATTGGTTGATTAAAAAACAAAATAGTGGGTAGACCTCAATGCATCTAGCATTAAGGTATGCCCACTATCCTTTTAGTCAAAGTCAGGGTGAAAGATAGACAGGTGGGGAAACGGCCCATACAAGCCTACCGCAGCGCAGTGACCGGATTGTGTACTCGTCTGCTTGCGGGTATGCTCGATTTGCGACAGATGGCGCTGCGGCGAGAGGAAAAAAAATTGGAATCGCATTTGCATGGAACTTTATGGGAGAGTGCGCAAAATAAACCGAGAGCACGACCCGGAGTGAGAGTTCGCGGTGCTCCACATAGATGCCGCCACAGAAAACGAGAAAACCGAGGGGGACACAATCCGGTCGCTCATTTGGCTCTCGTTTCCCCACCTGTTTATCTTACACCCTGGTCAAAGCCAAGTAGAGCTCGACGTCGTTCTGACGTAACCGAAGTCCTGCGCAAGAAGCAGGCGTACTTGCTTTCCGCATAATCACCGACGGCTTAAGACACCCGTGGCGGGGAATAATGAAGCTCACGCTTCATTATTCGTTTGTTGGCAATTCTATCAGCTAAAGCTGCAGCCTCATTGGTTGCGAAAAGCTGATAAGATGCTTGAAACTCGCCACGCATTTCTTGAGTTGTCATCAATCATCACAAAATAACGTCTTCTCAGCTTTATTTTTTCCTTCTGTTTCCGTGGCCCCGAGCAGGTGATAAATATTGCGTGCCAGGTCGGGTCGTGCACATGAACGTCCAATCGTCCGGCGGCCAAATGTAACCAGGCCCCAGCTAATCACCGAGTCGCGCGAATTCCCGGTCGCCAGTGATTGGCTGGTGCCCGGTCACGTCTGCCCATCCTGCCGACGCGTCGTACGAGTTGTCTGCCGTTTGGTCATGCGTGTGTACGGCCCGAACTTGTCCCCAGTGAGTACCACTTGTTCGGGGCCATGAAAAAATTAAGGTATTTTGAGGTTTCCATTTTGCTGTCGTTGACAAGCTGGAGGCTGTTCTCCAGGTGTGGGTGTGATGCGGTACATTTACCGTATTTACTCGAGTCATAGCCGCACTGTTTATGAAAAAAACCTGAGGGTTCGCTTTCCCGCGGAGCACGCGAATCACCAACCACCGCAGTCGACAGCACGATTCGAGCAGTTTACAGGACGGAAATAACGTCTTCGAGCGAAGATACCATCTGTGAAGATTGAATTTAAATGGAGAATCGTGTGCTCGATCTAGTTATTTGCTATGTTATTTATGCTCGACGCGATGATTGAGTGTATATGTGTTTGGCGGGAAAGCAGACGCAAGGGCCTTGTTCATAAATAGTGCGGCTATGACTCGAGTAAATACGGTAGTACATTGTGTCACGCCGATGTCCGGAGCGCATTCAGCTCCAGGAGGAAGATGTCGAGAAGGTGGCTATACATACCGCCCTCCTAAGGGGTGTTCAGACGAAGGAGAAATCCCGGGGATTTCTCTCCGGCGCGCGCGCATCACGAGACGAAAACGCGGGGCTTTTGCACATCGCAAAGCCTGGCGTTTTCGTCGCAGGATGCGTGTGCCGTGGAGAAATCCCCGGTATTTCTCCCTCGTGTGCATAACCCTTTAGGGGCAGCTAGCCGCCAAATCGTAATAAACGTAAATCAATGTTCACGCAACTCGTACAATTATCGCGGTAACCTAGTAAAGAGTACCTCCAGTTTACCTTAACCGTTTCTCTATACTTCGATCGGCGCGCAAAAAGAGGGTAACCTGAGGGTATCGGAAGAGTCGATTAGCGTATAAACGAAGGAATACAAATACAATGAATGGTTTCAAAAATCTTGAGATGTTAAGGCGTGCGTTTATTTTTGGTTCTTTTCCCTAATTAGCCTGCTGCCATAATTCAGGTAGACGCCCAGTTCTGGATAAACGAAGGCTGCATGCGGCTGATTCATTAAGAAGAAATTTTTTTGTCCTGATTTTTTTTTCGATACAGCCTTTAGTAGTGCTTTCCTTATTTTCCAAAAGTCTAACTTTTATACCCCGGCGCATGTCACCATGAAACACGGGGTTTACTTGTAGTTAGTTGGAAGTCTGCATTAAAAATAAAAAAAAGTCCTGATTTTTATAGCCTCCTTTTTCCTTTTCTTTTTTGTAGGTAACAGTAAAAAAACTTTGACCCCATCCTACTCGATTTGCGTTTTATCGGGAAAAAAAGAAGACGTATCTACACGAATCAACTCCATGTACCGTTATAGTAGCCATGGATTCTGTCTTCTTTTTTCCTCCATTTTAGAGTTTTTATTTTTTTTTTTATTTTTTTTTTTTTTGTGTTTCTATGCTCACTGACAAAGTGAGAACGGTAGGTCGTCCCTTTCGAAAGCCCGACCTCGAGCTCGCGCCCGCGACCTTTCGCCGTGCCTTGGCTGCACGCGCACTCTCGAGGCTCGTGAGATGCCGAAGCATTATGGATTGTAGAATGCTCGCGCTGGAAGAGGGACAACTGACACTCTTCCTCGCCGTTCTTGTCCTATCAATGGTTATAACTGCCGTTGTCGCTTCGTTTCAGTTCGAGACACCTCGAGCACTCAGCTGTCGTCCTCCACCCTGATGGTCCTGCTCGTCGTCTCGGCGCTCCTATTTCCGGCGGTCACAGCACGGACACACTCGTGATACGTCGTGTCGAACCCTGGTCTCCGTTGGTGCCACCCCCTCACCGCGCACAGAACAACTAGAGAACTTCTGTACCGTGGGCAGAGATCCTGCCGAGCCGTGACCGACAGCGGCCGCTACCCGCCAGCTCCCCAGAGGAGGGCGGAAACGTCCGATGTCGTCCTTCTTTTCTCGGGGCCCTTGGTTTCTGTCTCTGCCTGCCCATAAAGCTGCAGCCGCACTCCTTATGCGTCGTACGGAAACCACGGTACTCACTGCAGACGTGACGACAGAACTGTCTGCGGACACGCCTCAAGCGAGTCCGAAGCACGTTTGCGTCGTACATATGTGCCGTGCAAGTTCGTGTGCTTCTTTTGCGAGGGTCGTGGTAGCCTCAGAACGCCAACCTCTGATTGGCTCTGATTGAGGGGTAGTGCGTAGACTTCAAAGCAAGCTGCTTTGAGGTTATACCCACTATTCTTTCAGTCATAGCCAATCACAGCTCGGCTTTCTGACGTCATCACGACCCCTGCAAAAGGAGCAGACGAACTTGTACTCCGCATATGTCTGTATCGAACATGTCTGAATACTGTTTTTCGTACACCCGTTGCGACGGCACTGCCGTACGAGGAAGAAACATGCATATGGAGACCGCCTTTCGTATGGTGTGTTAGTGGCGCGACCGCTGCTTTATTCTCTCGCACGTCGTTTCTCAGAACTCGCACACTCTTTGAGAAGACAATCTGTCGACCATCAACCACCAGGATGTCAGTGACGCGCTCTCCTACTTACCTATCCTCCTTTATCCAATCTCAAAATCTGCGACTGACGCATTAGCGATAACACACTTGAAATGTTCGAGGTGAGCGTCATTCGCGAAGAGCCTCCATATCCGAATGTCAATGAAGTGGTTCCGACTCCGCAAGCACGAACGGGGCCCGCAGACTCCGCGGTTGATACTACCTTCTGTCTAGTGGAGGACAGGGATTGAGCTTCTTTATCGCCCCTCGTGTTTTTTTTTTTTCCTTTATTGGTTTTCGTAGGACTATACACTTCAAAATACTTTCGAGCACTGCTAATTACTATACATATGTAAATAACGACACCGTACCTTATGGCTCACGGAGAAAACGGGCCGTGGCACGAAGAGAATATATTCTATTTGCTCTTGAAGAGGAGTGTTTGTGATGGAACGCGCGGAAAGAAACTATCGCCTAATAAACCTCGACGATGCTCGAGAAAATCGCGGTGTTGCTTCATGACTTTTTTTCTGAAGTTGTACACATGATTAAACTTGGTGGGCACTAAATCGTAACGAAGTTCAATTTTACATCATGCCCCGGAACTTGAAATTAAAATGGTCGTTATCTGTGCGTGTCTTAGTGGATGCAACAACAAAGATGTACTGTATAGCAGAGTTCTTCGGTTCGCATCCCACTTCTAAGGCAAGCGCGGAATTTTTTTTTTAATAGCGTAATGTTTTTTTCGTTTTGTTTTTTTCTCTCTCAGATACGTGTACAAAACAAAACGTGAAGGCGGCATAAACTCTCAGAAAGACCTCGAAAATAAACCCGCTTTGGGATATCCGCCGGGCAAACGAGTTCTCTCAAGATCTTGCTTCTTCGTGGAACTAGGTCCTAAAGGTCGGCTTGCACTTCGAGGCTTTTTTGGGGACGGGATCCAAACGTCGCGCCCCTTGTGGCTAAGTCGATAACAACGCCCGTGGGCGCAACAACATCGTGCATAATTTGTGCGTGCTTTCGAAGGAAAGCTGGGCTCACGTAGTCGAACGAGGCATAAGCGTTCAGCTGAGCCTCGAGTTCATTCGGCGAAGTACCAATTGAACGCGCGTGCCAGATGGACGTTGACAAAGTCCTCGTATCTACAGGGTGTCACAAAAGAAAATTTACACGGTCTTTTTTAGTGCAAAAATAAACTGGGCATCGCCGAACGCTCATTCTCCGCCCAAAGGTAGCGCTAGAGGTCACAACCAGATGCCAAAGTTTCAGCCTGATCCGATAACTTAATCAAAAGTTATGAGCAATTTTCTGAAAATTTCAATGGGAAAATGGCGGCCGACGGAGTTTTCAAACACATGGGGCTCTATGGCACCAGAAACCGAAAACAGGCAAAAATGGGCTCCATTTTCTCATTGAACTTTTCAGAAAATCACTTATAACTTTTGATTAAGTTATCGGATCGGGCTGAAACTTTGGCATCTGGTTGTGACCTCTAGCTCTACATTTGGGCGGAGAATGGGAGTTCGGCGATGCCTAGTTTATTTTTGCGGTCAAAAAGACCGTGTAAATTTTCTTTTGTGACACCCTGTACTTTGGGGCCCGCGTTTTATTTAGAACGATGACGTGAAGAATCTAGACCGCAGGCCTTGAGTGTGTGGAAAACAAGGGAAATGAAGCGTCCCCCATAGTTCGGTCCCCTCGCTAATAAGATGTGAATCTGCGAGTTGCGGTATCTGGAACGCGTATCTGACAAGCGTGTTTACCGTGTCAAAAAGGGAAAGAAAAATGATCCCTCGATTTCCGCTTGATGACGTCTTAGAAGTGTCATGTTGTCGCCGGTCGCGGTCCTGGTGGTGTCACAGCAGTGGTGGTGGATGTGGAAGACACCCGTACTGCTGCGGGTCGCTCTCCCCCTCGACAGTCCACGGAAGCGATCGGCAGTCAGTAATTGAGACGCTGAGACGACAGCACGATATTTTTAGCATTAACCGCCAGGATTGTAACATCCGACAGCTTAACACTCCGTCTTCTGCGACTAAATTTATTGCCACATCGGCAACACTTTTGACGTTTGGCTGGGATAGGACGCTAGACACGCAAGTCGCAGACGCGCTCCAGACGTCGCAGTTCGAAGTTCGAACACAGTACGAGATATACTGCACCGATGGGTTCTGAGTTGAGTCAACTAGACGTACGTGGACGTTGTCAAACAACGTTCTTTTCTTCCTAAACTCTCATTATTTTATGAAATGATTCCTCTCGTTGCCACCGTTTCCTAAACGGCAGCTTTGCATCCTTAGTGAGGTTAGGAGTTACAGAGAAAACTCGCCCAATAAGTAGACATGAACGACCGTGCAACTTATCCTTATCCGAAAAAAGCAGCAGGTCACATTTTCTACTGCAGTAAGTCAATATTTTACGGCTGTTTTCAAAAAGGATACTATATTCGGGGCCAACTTTTCTTGGCAATGCAGTCTAAGGTATGGACACCTGTGCCCCGTCCCATTTTGAGCGCTGATCAAAGCTATGCGCGCGCTCTCCTCATCTACTCGGAAAGGCCGAGAAAAATTTTCCCCAGTAGTGTTGCGAATTTACTCATTATCAACAAAACAAATATAATACGCCAGGTCGCTCGTTCACTGGGCTTTCCCTGAGATATTGAAGTCAACACTATGAGCGTAATAGCCTCGTCCCACTAGAGCGAAAAACACCGGTTTTTGTCCGACGACACCACAAAGTTCCGTGTCGCCGATGCTGTCCCACTGCAACGACCGACACCCGCAACAATCGCCGACAAGCGCCGACAAACGATCGACGACGGACGAGTTCTTGTCTGTCATTGGACTTGAAGTGCAGCAAGCAACCCCACTGAAAAACATCTCTCGGAGACAAACTTATCCTCCTCGCCCATTTATGCCTTCTGTTGCTTCCCTTCCCACCCTTCTACCCTTCTTCCCGGAACGAGAAGCCCTTGGCAGCCACTCCTCGTTCCCGGCCCCGCAGCTCCGGTCCCTCGATTGCACGTAGTGGTCACGGGCGCGGCTTGCTGGCTGGCGCCGGGCGGTCGTGTTGCGAAAGGGAATTTGCTGTGGCTGGTTTTGCTCGCGAAAACTTGGTGCGCGAGGTGGTGCTTCAAGACACCGAAGTCTACGCCCCTGCATCAGGATGAATACACCCATGTACGAGGACTGACCAAAGTAAGACCGCTCACCACAAAGTAGGACACGACGTTCCGCGGCAAGCCATTATGGCAGACGATTGTCATCACGTTCTGTGATAATCGGGATGCCGTATTGTCCACCAAAGAGCGCCTGCCCTCGATCATTCGAATATGAAGTTATAAACATCCTCAAAATGAGCGTGAAACTCCGTGGCTCTCACCTAGAATGCCTCGAACGGCCCAAAAAAAGAACGATTTGGGTATTTCTAGTTTAGAAAAAGTTTGGTGTCGACTGCCACGACTGTTTACGGAAAGTCGCCAACGGCAAATGAAGAGACGCGGAAGCTTTAGTCAAGAAATAAAGTAATCGTCTCCACTTTCACCGTGTTTGTCGGCGCGTTTTATGCCCAAAGAGCAAAACACTAAAACCGCGTCGCCAGGCTTGGTTTGTCTGTGTATTTTGAAGTGTTTTGTTGAGAACTCCAGTCCCACTAGGAAACAAATTTCCTTGCCTCCGTGTTCTGCGTCGTGTCCGCCAGGTGGGACGGCGGACTCCGACAAACAGGCTGTCTGTCGGTGTCGTCTGTCGCTCATTGTTGTGTGTCGCTGTAGTTTGTTGCTGCCTGTCGCTCTAGTGGGACGCGGCTATAACTGGACAGAAGCGCCGAAGTACAGGGACAAAGTGAAGGAAGCAACAACAACAGGGAGTGATTGTCGTTACCTCCTTCACTTTGCCCCTGTCTTTCGGCGCTTCTATTAAGTCATGATGGTTCATGACTAGCGAAACTGAAAATTTTGTTACTGTTAGCGTAGAAAATATCCGGTTTAAGAAAATTCTTGTAAGGTAATTCTTAACTTATCCTACACCTATTCGTTCTTTCGCTCTCACTTCTCACGAGCTACTCGTACACTTTGTCAGGAGCAGTACTAATAGCAGTAAGCACAGAGGGAGAAAGAAAACCTTTCGAGGAAGAGCACGGTACAAATTAAAATTAAAAAAAAAAAAAAAATTGAAGCCGTTTACAACTCCCTGCAACGCCGAATTAGAGCGCAGCTCTTGAGGAGGAGGAGGGAAGGGTACTGAGGGTCACGTGTTCTCGGGTTGAAGGGGTCACGTGACCCCCCCTCCCTGAAGTCACCGAAGGTACCCGAGGTCCTCCCGAGGTCCTCCCGAAGGAACCCGAGGTCCTCCCGAGGTCCTCCCGAAGGAACCCGAGGTTTTCCCGTGGTCCTTTTGAAGGAACCCAAGGCACACCCGAGGTCCTCCCGAAGGAACCCGAGGTCTTCCGGAAGGAACCCGAGGTTCTCTCGAGGTCCTCCCGAAGGACCTCGGGCTCCTTCGGGAAGACCTCGGGTTACTTCGGGAAAATTTACCCATATTGCACCGCGCAGTTACGCGGACGGCGACGGCGATGCCGACGCCGACGCCGCTCAACCCCGAAACGGGCGCCTAAGAGCTGCGCTCTAAAACATCTTATGCTTGTGCGCTTAACCGCGAGCTAACATGGTGGACCTGAATGCTGCTGTTGGATTCGGCACCGAGAATGCGTCACCGTTCGGCCTACGCTTGGGTAAAATTAACAAGTCGACAGCGATTCTCGTTTGCGTTCGGGTTAATTCACTATCAACCCAGGACCATGGTGGCGCTAAAAATTGGTATCACGAACTTGCTACGAAACACATGACAGGTTATTCTTGCCGGGAGTTGACGAGAATAACGTGCTTCAAAGTTCTTTAACGTTCGCTGTAAAAGAGAAAAAATAAAGATGCTTTTATTATTCTGATAATCCCGGAGAGCCCATAATGTGCCGTGCGTGTATTATGCGCGCATTCTGATTTGCTATGCTTGGTTACGGGGAGCTTTGGGTGGATTCGGATGAGCTGCACACGTGACATAATCTTGTGGTCTCCGAGTTCATCAGAATGGTCGAGGCAAGTTTAAATTTCTTCGTAAGTGGAATGGGTTACGATCATGTTTTCATAAGAAGTTTTCCATGAGATCTGCTTCTTTGGTTTGTGCGTGTAGGACCTCGTATTCCTAGTACTCTTTGATTTTCAGAAGTCCTGTGTGGAAACCGAAGTCCTTGCGAAGCGGGTAAGTTTATCGTGATCGTTACTCTACCAAAGTATTTTCGTCTGATGTTTTAACGTCAAACGCCCGATGAGCTAGCCCTTGGTAGGTTAAGATTCACACTGTGACGTCATGTTTAACGCAGTAAGACGAGATTCGTAGGGAACCAGCCCTGCGCCGACGGTCACTAGCGGACTAATATATATGGTGGACTATATATATGCTCCGTTTCCCATCAAGTCCGATTTCAGCCGAAGCCGCGATTCAATGCAGTCAATCAAACAGTGCCAGAAGTGCAGCGTTACGGCTCTGATCGTCTTTGTAGGTTTTCTACCTCCCAGTAAACCAATCACGCACAGCGAAGGTGCCGTGATCCTGTAGTTTTAAAGGCGTAAGCCTTATATGTCCCATTACGCGAAAAGGCGTCGGCGTTTTGCCCGAAAGATGGCCATAGAAATACGTCAGCAAGGACGCGCCGCTCAACGTCAAAGGAAACGTGACTCAGAAATAAAATACAAAAAAAAAAAAAGCAGAGCAACACCGATGCTTCGTCACGGAAGCCGCAAAGCTGGTGGCGGCGCCGCGCCTGCGCATTGGGGGAGCGTGATGTCAAAGCCGCAGCGCCGTGTGCGAAAGGTGCGCTTCGGACTTCAACTGTGCTCGTTGTGTACTTCGTGCGATGGACTGTGAGGCGACCGCGCGGGACTACAATGCCTTCGCATTCCTACACCTAAGCAGTCTTAAGTGTCCTCCTGTATTTTTTTTCTCACGTAACGGGTTTAGTAGGTGCTTGCAAATCCACAAAAAAAAAGAAAGAGATCGACGTCATGATGTACTTTTTGCACTGCTTAATTGACTCCGCCAGATCGTAACGTTGGTTACGAGAGGGTTTTAGTATAATTATGCTAGACTCAGTATGACTCGCCGCCGACGGGTAGTATGCAAGCAAAGTATGAAAGACTAAGCGTAACCCGCCACGGACGGTTGCGTGCTACTGTCTGCTGCCGGTCGGCGACGTGAGATCGTCGCAGGCAAGTTATACTTAGTCAAATTGCGTGGGTGAAACTTGTTCGTTCCCCGCTCGTGGTGCCGAGCAAAGATGTCGGGCTTGCGGATCGTGTGGTCCAGAGTTCGATCCCGCTGATATGTTTAGTAAAGCTCTCTGGTTTCAATAAGTAGTTTGCTTCTAGTTATGAGTACATTTAAATACTAGCACTAATGGTGCCTTCCATACTATTTGTATTTTTTCTTCATTACCTGCTATGGTCTATTTATCCTTTAGTTGCCTTGGCTTTCGTGTAACGCGTGTTATCACACTTGAGCGTTACACTTCTCTATAAAATCTAGCCCATAAACTCATTCCGTATTAAAAGTATAGTGTAGCATAAGTTCCAACGCCCGCTCTAAAAGTCGGCCAAAAAAATTGACTTCTCCACGTACAAAAGTTTTATCAGCGCTATACTTTGGTGGTGGATGCTAGCTGGTCAAATGTCAAAGCGTAACTCACACCTCATAAAAAAAAAGAAAGAACAAAAATGAAACGAATTTAATTGTTTTAGGGAACGGCGGTCCACATTGCAGAATGCCCGGAACGCGACGGCTGTGCTTGTGGCGCCATCTTCCGATAGGCGCGGCGAGCAGAAGTACAAGTTGCCTGCTTCCGACTGAATACACTCTCTTCTCGCTGCGCCTATCGAGAGATGGCGCCACAAATACAACCGTCGTGAACTCCATCGTTTGTCATCGACAGTGGCAAGCTTGGTCCATTCATTATTTACAGGAAGAGAGCTACGCCTTGAGATTTGACCATACCAAACCCACTACTAAAGTACAGAGTAGATGAAAAGTTGAAATCGTTGCGTGCTGGCGTCCATGTTTTATACCAATTTCAGAGCGATCGTGGGGACTTATGCCACTTTATTTTTGAATATGTAAGTGGGCAAGCCGTTCCATGGCGCTTTATCCCCACTTTCTACCGGGATGGAAAGCTAACTGTTTGGTGTTGCGCATCCTCTGTTTAATGTCGCGGGTGACGGAGCACATAGAGCGGCAGACCCCGAATCGCGGTAAAGATATACTGCTTATATTTAGCACTCGTGGTCAAACTAAACATCCTCGTGCCACCAGGAAACGCCACTGTTGTTTGATGAAACGCTGTAAAAATCACTCCACCTAGAGAAGCCGCATACAGGTTGCAGGGTTCGAGGAATGTCTATGCACTTGCAGCGGCTGCGACTATGGTGCCAGGAACGCGTTCTTGAACAGGCGCGTATACCGCGTCCTGAAATGTGGTTCCTCGATTTCCGTCTGATGAGGTCACATAAGCGTTATGTCACTGCGGTGTTAGAGCTGTGGTATGTGGATGTGGCAGGCGTCTGTTCTACTGCAGGCCGCTTTCTAGCTTGACAGTTCATAGTGGGTTCAACAACGATGAGTTGGAAATCCTCGCCGAAAGCGACACTCACGTTCGCTCGCACATGTTGCCTGGAGTTCTAACATCAACTGCCAAGATGGCGAAATGCTCCAGCATAACAGAATGGCTGCTGTGACGTAACTTGGAAGCATTTTTGGTATTTGGGCGGGTTGGGACCATGGGACTCAAGTCAAAGACGCGTTCCTGGAATCGTAGTTTTATACAAGGTTTCTAGAAGTATAAAAAAACCACCAAACTCTTTGAAATTAAACTTTTCAGAACGCTGTCTTTAAGTGGATCGTTTATGGTATTCAAACTTTTGGAGCATGCTTTTCGCGATGGACAAAAAAAAAAGTGTTATACTCTTATCCCTATGCACAGGGAGAAAACGTAACCATACCGTCTCCATACCGTCTGGTTGGCGTTCCTGCTCACAAATGAGGCAGCTTGAAAAATATTAAATGGTTGCTTCCGAGTGAGCATTTGCAAGGTCCAGCAACTACAAGCATGTAGGGTGCCATCTGTATGTATCACCTTCAACCAGGGAACCAGAGGTTTCATTAGCTTTTGTTCCCTGAGCATAGCAATAACCGGTATTATTATCTTACCATGTATTCCAGAGACATTCACGACATTTGAGTGCGTCCAATGCAGCACCTAAGGACACACTTGGCAAGTTTTTAGTGCACTTCGTTTATTGACTTATTTTCACGGTTTGTATCTTTGCCAAAAACCTCTCGCAGACGTCATGCAGAGAGACCAGAACGTCCCTATCATCCGCCATCTTAAAAAGCAGAAAATTCGATAAAAAACAGAAGCCTCAGCTGTTCTGTCCAACTAATTAGGATATATTTCTTGTCGCAGTTTAATGCGTGCCTCGGAATGTAATTTACCTAGGCCGATATCATTCGAATTGACTACCCGTGATCGCTCAACTAGTCAATGTAATGGGAGCTTCTAAGTTGCCACCTGAACACACCAAATGTTATGAATTTGGTGTTCTTCCATGAAAACGCTTGTGTACCGTCATGCCTCTAAAGGAACTACCGGAGGTCAAGTCAGTACACATTAGTAAACGAGAAGTCAAGCACGAATGTCTTTCAATTCAAAGTGGTTACGAACGTCATTGACTTGCTTATTTTGCTGAGCAGACCGCGAGAAACATGGCCAATCTAAAAAAAGTGCGGATCTCAAGAAAGAAAGAAGAAACCGCAGTTTCAAATATTTGGATTACTCCACGTTTCTGTAATGAATATATTAGAGAGTCTATAAAACCATAAAGCACACACCCAAACACAGAGCTAGAATCAAGGTTGCGTGTACTGAGATACAAATAAAACAAGACAAAAAAAAACATAACAGGGATTAAACGACACACTGACGGCCAGAATGAACTAACACCTCGTTTAAGATGGAAATTTTTCACCCACCCCACTGCCTTGTCTGCATTCAAGAGTTCATAGGTTTAGAATTTTACATTGTTTCAAACATTTCATACAAACGCACACTTTCTGGGGTGTAGCCCGCCTCTACAATTTCGCTTCTTTTATTACGGTGGAAGCCAAGCCAGATTTTACGCATCGCGTCTCGTAGTCTTACCCAGATTTTAAGACAGCTCTAGCTGAGACTGTGCTAAAAAGGGCTGCGTATTCTCACTGGACAAACAAGAGCTCTTTGAAATTATAATCTACAGCCTGTGCTCATGTGGCTCATATGAATGGATCGCATAAGTCAGTTTCTTAACCAAATTCGGCGACGTAAGTCATCAAAAATGAATAACTAAACAATCGATTTCTTAGCAAAAATGAGAAATAAGCTTTGTTGAGTGAAATTTACAAAAAAAAACTTACACAGGCTTGATAACGTTGACAAAGACCAGGGAGCACAGAATGAGTTGCGCGCCAACTGCCACCCCGCAGAAACCCCTTGAAGAGATTGACGTCATGAGAAATTACGTCATGCAATCTGACTACGTCATATGATGTGGCAACGGGACGTCATTTTCTCACTAAATTTAGTGGGGACATCGACGTCACGTGACCCGAGGTCACATGACCTGGTCACGTGACGTCACTGTCTTCGCTAAATATAGCAAGAAGGTGACGTCACGTGTACATCCCACGGATGCATATCCGCGTATAATCCGCGGATATCTGCAGTCAACTGGCGGATGCAAATTAAAATTAATCAGATCTGGCGGAGTGCGGATAGGGTGTGGATGCCAGCGGCGACGGATCCGGATCGGATGCGAGTATCCGCGAGTCTGGATCTACATTTTTAAGGAGACGGCCCATGAACGTGTGCAAGCGCAGAGTGTAGAGTGAGGAAGTGAGTAATACTATGAAGTGCATCATCGAACGTTTTCCGGGATCAAGCGGCTTCCTCAAACCAGAGGTGCCAATCGCGAAGAAAATTGTTCTTTACGCCACAAAAAAAAAATCTTACTTGCACCCAATATCGCTTTAGAGTGTTCTATCTCGCTCGAAATTCTGTCCCCCAAAAAAGCAAAAAAAAATGCAGGGGCATGAAACACCCCAAAATGCCGTGTTCTTGTTTGGCAGGGAAAGAGCGGGAAACGTTTTTTGGGGTAAGAAATCCCAAACGTACAAGCCTCAACAAAGTCGAAGAAGCCTCATTCCTTCTCCCCGTAGCGGAGCACGTGCGCTGCACTATACAGAACTCGACAAAAGTCAGTAAGAAGGCTGGCAAAAACAATATCTGCAGCACTCAGGGCGCAGCGGAGGTTTGACCTTCAAGACAATCCTGCACACCTTGCATTTGTTACGGACAGAGGCACAAATCTGTCCTCGGTACTGAGATCACTGGTGAATCTAAACTATATTGTGCACACTCGCAATGCTGGTTTTGAAATGGAAATGCGTGCTGACCAACGCGATGATACCATTTATCTTTCGGATCTTCTCCGAGCCTGCCGATCCTTCGTTACATTCTTTAAGCGATATGACTTTCAGTGTCGTTCGGAGTTTTCGCTCAAAGAAAACGTGGAGACTAGTGGCTCCAAAGTCGTCAACCACAAAGCTGGAGCCCAGAAAGTTCGCGGCGCACGCCGATTGGACGTCGGCAACAAAAACGCGAAGTAATTGTGGTGATTCTCCAATTGATGCGCCTTCTTTCTTCGCCCCCTGCCTTGTGCTTGACAAGTTTAGGGCCCTAGGTGGAACAGCAAGTTAGTCATGTTTTCATCTACTTTTCAGCACGGCGACCAAATTGTTACAGTTCCTACAAAAAGTCGACATGTCGTCGAAGCAGCCAGACAAGCTGCGTTGACGACATGGAGAGAACTAACTTGCAGTGCCTCGCTAACTTTCCCGGCTTTTTCAAGGCAGCATGTGATGCCCTGAAGTTGTCATGTCGTTCAACCTTCTATTTGATCATAGCGTGGAGAACACAGCTTCTGAAACACCTAGAGACAGGAAGTAACGACTCTGAGCTCCTGTCTCTATAGGCGCTCAAACATACATGCTCATGGCTCCTTTAAGAAAAACCGAAACTGCACAGCTCGCCCATGGGTTTTGTGTTTTTACACCTGAAACTAAATGCAATCGTCTGCTCCACAACGACTCAGAAAAGGATTCCGTACACACTGACGTCAATACGATCGCAGCAGGCAAAGAACGCCGAGTGAAGACGAAGGCCAAGTCGAAGATGTCGAGATTTTCTCCGCTTCAGATCCCCTTCAGAGAGAGGAAGACTTCCAAAGGATGAGGGCACTCTGTCTGATTTGGAGTGCACCGACGCCGAGGTAGCAGACTCAGCAAGTGATCAAGTCGACAAATACGTAATACGTTGCCTACAAGTGGATCTAGGAGTCTTGATTCGTTCTTCTGGAGCGGGTGGTGGAACCATTGATACATTACAGCGCCCAACCTTAAAGCATGCTTTCAACTGATTTGTGCGTTATTGAATGAATCTCAGTAACGTACTCACAGCAGGTAAATTATAAAAATTAAAGATGTTTACGATTCTTTGTAATGCCGAATTACAGCTCAGCTCTTGAGGAAGAGGAGGGGAGGGTACGAAGAGAAAGGTATGCCCCTCCTCTTCCCCTCCTTCTTCTTCTCCCCCTCCTGCTCCCCCTCCCCCTCCCTCCTCCTCCTCTCATTCTCCCCTCTCCCTCTCTTCCATCTCCCCTCCTCCTCCCTCGTGACGTCACTCGTGAAGGCCTCGTGAAGGTTGTAACCTTCGTCGTGACCTTCACGACTCACCGTCGTAACGTCACTCGTGATATCACTCCTGACCCTAGTGACCCCCGTGACGTCATTATCGGAACGTCGCATAATGCAACGCGCGGTTACGCCGACGGCGACAGCGACATCTCTCCAGCCGGAAACGGTGCCTAAAAGCTGCACTCTAAAAAAACTTGAAGACGGGTTACTGGCAGTGTTGTACACGTTCCTCAAAAAAAAGGAACAGAAGATCGTTCCTCCTGGCTTTTCTGACTTTTGGAACTCGTTCCCGTTACAGTTAAAAAAAAATTAACGTATCGTTACATTTACGTTACATTTGTAGTTTGCTGATTACAAAAATTAGTTAAATAAAAAAAAATTATCTATCCCATCGAATGGGGACATACGAATTTGAATGCTTGACGGAAAGGCACCAGGAGGAAGCAGGGTTTTATTTGTTGATATATTCACCCTTATAAATTTCATCTTTTAACTGTATTCACGTTTGTGGTGGGCGATTCAGACGAGCCAAATGTACTGTTACCCCACATTGCGCGAGAGTTTTACAGCAACCTCGCACGTTTCAATTCAACAAAGTCCCTTGTTCGAACTCAACAACAGTTGCTTCTCGACGTTGCTGTCCGCAAGACGAGCAACTGGAGAAGAGGGTAGGGTTTTTGGAAGGTCAGTCTTGAAAACTGAAAGTCCTTCGTGAAGGTTGAATTCGTTGCTCAGTTTGAAGGTGGGGGACATAAGGAGAAGGAATAAAGATTAATTTTTGTGTTTCTTTTAAGTGACCAACGTTTGGAATACAAAGGTGTGTTCCATGTCTGGTAACCTGTTCTTTTCGTGTAACTGTAGGTCTTTTTGTGGCAGTTCAGTGATGGCTGTAGTCGGCCTTGGATTTCAGGGTGTATGTGGATTCGTGGAAGCAAAGAAAATAGCTGAGTTTGAAACGTCCTTCTTTCTGTACCTTTTCCTTCAATTAAAAGGTTTTTTTTCTTTTTGTATCGGAGTCTCGGCCACTGAAAAAATGATCGATGTCCACTAGCTCTCCTGCACCCGACTGTTATCAAGCGTAGACCACACAAAATAAACCCTAAAATAAGTAACCAGAAAGTTCACAAGATCCTGCTCTTTGTTTTAATACTTTCAAAATTTCCGCCTTTAAAATAACATAAAAATTACCCCACTGGACAAAACAAAAGGAACGCCGTTCCTTTTTCTGTTCCCGTAAAAATGTAACGAGTTCCCGTTCCAGCTCCACCGATGCAAAACGGAACGGCGCCGTTCCTTCGTTTCCTTCTAAAAGGAACGTGTTCCACGAACGCCGTTCCGTACAACACTGGTTACTGGAAGCTTTAAGCACCGCTAAACGAGTCAGATACCTCTACTAAAAATACTAGTTTTGCAAAGAGTTTGGATCGTATCACTGAAGTATTGAAGTGCAGCTATGGCAGGTATAGCAACAAAACACACCTGGTACCTCCTGGTAACAGTAAAATCATCCAGTGGACAACATTTTGTGCATGAAAGTGTGCTGGGACAAACAGGAGAGCTCCATCTCAGAGGACTGTTTTTCAGCGGTAGCTGTTAGTGCTCCTTTCCGGCAAAACATGCTCATGTACGAACGCAAAACCCCACTCTACAGCAGAGGCACTGCTCTCCATCTTCCCGGCGTTCCTCACGCACGATACTGTCTCTCGCTCCCCCCTCCCTTCGCCCTCTGTAGGCCGCCTCTGTTTTCACCGGCGACGCTCCCCCCCCCCCCCCCGCCTCCCCCCCCAAGCCCTCCAGCTTCCGGCGTTGAGAAATAACCACGTGGTCGCACTGAGTAGACACGCTCCCGCGGTTCCCCACTGCCATCACCCAGTTTCCGTTCTCGTGTACTTTCTGCGCCTCTATAGAAGGGATCACGCACGTACCCTCCCACCGCAGGCGTGGTTACGGGCCCACCCGTTCTAGGAAAAGGTTTAAAAAAAAACATGTTTCTATGTGTGTGTCTCTTTTTACACGTGCAACATCTTGCATAATCGTTCGGCCAAATCATTTCCTCGCACACGTACCCTACATCAATTCCACGGAAAGCAAAGAACCCATTGGATACATTGTACATCACACTAAATGAATGCATTGTTGCCTTAACTCTGATGAGTGGGGTCTCCTACAATACGAGCTAGTTCTTCTCGAAAAGAACATACATGCGCCACTGTCAAAGTCACTTTCTCGCTTTTCTTGAGCTAGCTTGATTTATTTGGAGGTCAACTTCTGAGCTGCGTACCGCTGTTGAATGTGACACCAGCGTTGGTGCTGATGGTTGACAACTTTCCAAGGTTCCGAGCCAGAAGTCCCCTGGCAAAAGAAGGCTTGATCAACGCAAAATGGGCTCAGTGTCCGCATTGCTAAGCTCAATTGTCTTGATGCCCACTGCAGCACCAGAGGTGATGTGACAAACTACTGATGACACCTTCCAGGCATTAGGGGCATCAGGTTTTCACTTTCCTTCGTCAACAATGCAACAGACTCAAAGTGCCGTTGCCATTCCAGAAATTCTGGGGTCAGCTCTTGCCGGCATCGCGTGACCCCCCCCCCCTCAAAGTGGCCGTTCCTCTTACAAATGAGACAGAGCGGACGAACTTCAGGGTATTGAGACGAAGAACACCGAAAGTCCCGCGATGTTTTTGACGCATGCTGAAGCGACACATGCTGCTTCTTTTGCTTCTCTGTTGCAGAAGGGTGCTGGTGACGATTGCTGTCGTCAGCGTTCCGATGAGGCGGTGACCGGCCCTGCTTCGAGAGCAGGAAGGAGCGCACTTTCTTTGTGTCTGCGCAGCTTGCACTGGCTCTGCAGCGAGTGCCAAAACCGGCGTCTTTGGTTGGCTGAAGATCGACAACCTGGTCAAAGCAAAGGAAAGAGTCCAGCAGCTCATTCAACGAAGCGAAGCGCCTGTCGAAGCATGCTTTCGTGCTTTGTGGAAGAGTGTGGCCAGGATAACCTTGCATTTCTCCGCCTTCGTCTCTGGGTAGCTGCGTTGGTGGATGAGCTCCAGTTTACAAAAGGCGAAGTCGGTGCAGGACTCTCCCGAGCGCTGACTTGTGCTGAACATCTTTTCTTTCGCCCCAGCTTCGTTGTCCAGCGACGTCGGAAAGCTTTCTTCATTTGCTCCTTGTAATAGGAGGTTTATATCCGTCTTCTGTCGTCTCGTGACGTGATGTCTCTCGTTGTCTTCGGGTCTGTGCTGACGTCGTTGTCGCCGATTGCCAGTCAAGGGTCTCTTCTCTTGGGTTTTAGTGATGTCAGGATCGTAGACAATTTTAGGGTTGGATAACTTGGTTTAATATGCAGGTATTATACACAAAAATTACAACATAGGTAAAGTTCGCTAGTTCTCAAAACTCGATGGCCTCTGCCGTTTAACTCTCTAAGTGACACCTCTGCACTTTATCTACTCGATTTTCCGCATCGCTCTCGATGGGACTTTTATCTCCGCTCCTCCTGCATCGCTCTCGATGCGTCTCCTTTGAAATCTCTTAGTTGACTCCCCGCATCAACTCTCCTGCTCCCAACATAGCTACCCTCGTCTCTCTCTCTCTCTTTCACTCTCTCCCTCTGACACACACTCTCGTCTTCGTGGTATGGCTACACAAATCCGGACAAGCAAAATAATAAATGAGTTCAGTTGGCGCTATCCAAAACAAAACGGCCCTCCGCCGCCGACTCTGTAAACATTAAAATCATCGACCCTTACAAAAGCACATTAGCCGATTCCCGGTACAACTCCGAAAGGTCGGCAACACGAAAGGGACGTGTCATCAGCGGCATAAATCGCGTACACAAATCAGTACACATTCCGAACGAAGCTGTCAAGAGCAGCTAAAATAATAAAAAACACCTCCGCACACGGAGAAGACGCGGCACCCGCACACGGGTGTAAGGTTACAACGTTCACGTTCGCGCCTCCACTTGGGGCCCATTGACCCCGGGAGGGGACACGCGCCGTGCCGTAAAGATGCTGGCACCCCCGAAGGAAGCAAAAACATAGAAAATAACACGACACGCCCCCTCTAACCGAAATGAAAACATATAAAAACAAGATTTTCGAGCCTCTGCTCGCGAAACGCCCATTGTTTTCATTACATATGGTGCAACTTCATCCTGTAATACAGATTTATAAAACTAACCATATAAAACAGATACGCATAAGTGAAATACTACGAATACAATAAACACTTTTTTTTTCACATCCTCAACGCTCAGGTTTATAAAAAATTAACCAAAAAAAAATACTCTGCGACTACATGTTCAGTGAGGAAGCAGATAGCAAGCCTTGGCGGGTCACGACATTCTGATCCTAGTGCCCTTAAATACGCGACAAGGCGTCCGCATTCGAATGCAAGCGACCCTGTTTGTAGTCTATCTTAATCTGGTAGGCCTGCAGCAACAGGCTCCACCTTTGCAGACGGTCATTGTTCTGCCTGCTGTTGTTTAGCCATCGGAGCGCGTTGTGGTCCGACTGGACTGTGACATTTTGCCCATAAACATACACATGGAAATGTTTCATGGCCCACACAATTGCCAGGCACTCCTTCTCAATTGTTGCGTACTTCGTCTCACGAAGTAGCTTACGGCTGGCGTACGCAACGGGGTGCTCGACGCCCTCGCTAGTTTGAGCTAGGATGGCCCCGATCGCCCTGTTGCTAGCGTCCACTTGGAGTATATAGGGTCGACTCGGGTCGGGGCTCCGCAGCACTGGACTGCTGCATATTCTCTGCTTCAGTGCGCGGAATGCGCTCTCGCATGACGGCGTCCACACTACATGCTTAGGTTCCGCCTTGCGTGTGAGGTCTGTAAGCGGCGCTGCCAGCTCCGCGAAGTTTTCAATGAAATTCCGGTAGAAGTTAACTAGACCCAAGAAGGTACGGACCTCTGTCTTCGTGTAGGGCCTCTCGATCGCCTGGATGGTCTCGATCTTTTCAGGATCAGGTTTTGCTTGCCCGTTCCCAATCACGTGCCCCAGGTAGCGCACTTCACGCTTCCCAAACTGGCACTTGTTTATTTTTAGAGTTAGGTCTTCCTGACGCAACTTCTCCAGGATGGTGCGCAAATGAAGCAGGTGCTCTTCCCACGTGTTGCTGAACACCGCTATATTATCTAAGTAGGACCGAGCGAAGTCGCGGTGCTCTCTCAGGAGGTCATCCACCAGCCTTTGGAATGTCGCCGGTGCTCCCTTCAGTCCGAACGGCATGACCGTAAATTCGTACAAGCCGGTGTCCGTTCGGAATGCTATCTTGGGAATTGCCTCCTCTGATAGACCGATTTGCCAGTAACCCTGGGACATGTCCAGGGTGCTGATTACCCTGGCTCTCCCCACAGTCTCAATCATCTCAGGGAGTGAAGGCATGGGGTAGGCATCATCCCGGGTTGTCGCGTTCAGCTTCCTGAAGTCGACACAGATCCTCATGCTGTTGTCTTTCTTCTTTACGCACACCATGGGGGATGCCCAAGGACTTGTCGATGTCCGTATAATGCCCATTTCCAGCATTTCCTTCAGTTGTTCCTGTACGCCCGCCTTGATACTGTCCGGAACTCTGTACGCCTTCGACGCAATCGGGTCGGCGCTCGTTGGGATCTCGTGCAGTATTCTCGTGGTTCTACCAGGCCTATCGTCGAAGACATCACCGTAAGAGCGGATCAACTCGTCCAGTTCTTGAACCTCCTGAGCCTGAACTTCCGCGTCCACGTTCAGCCCTCCGCTTGACCCGCTCTCTCGGGTCCCTACATCGAAACACGCCATTTCGTCACCGATTTCGTCGGGTGCTTCCAGTACAAAGGACATCTCTCGGGTAACGTTTTCAGTACGTTCAACATACTTCTTTAGCACATTCACGTGGTACCTGTCCCCCTTCTTGCGCTTGCCTCCGACATCGATTAAATAATCCACAGGGGACAGCTTCGCGAGTACTACAAACGGCCCCCTCCATTCCGCGTAGAGCTTCTTCTCTGACGAGGGAAGTAGGACCAGTACCTTGTCCCCGCGTTGAAACTCACGGTTTCTTGACTTCTCATCATACCACTTCTTCTACTTCTGCTGCACCTTTGATGAGGTTGGTTTCACCACCGCGAAAGCGTCGTCCATTCTTTGACGGAACTTCGTCAGGTACTCTACGATCGATGTCGACTGCGCCCCCGTCACTTCTGCTCCCTCCCAGCTTTCTCTCAGTACGTCTAGTGGTCCCCTTACATGCCGTCCGTACAATAACTCAAATGGACTGAAGCCAGTGGTCTCGTTGGGTGTCTGCCGGTACGCAAATAGCAAAAACGGGAGAAGATCATCCCAGTCAGTGGGTTGCTTCTGGATGTACTTCGCCAGCATGCCCTTTAGGGTCCCGTTAAATCTTTCCACTTGTCCATTTCCTTGCGGGTGGTAGACGCTTGTAAACTGAGTTTTTACTCCCAACCTTTCCCACAACTCACGGAGCAACGCTGACGTGAAGTTGGTGCCTTGGTCACTCCGTACGATTTTCGGGATACCCACCCGAGCGAAGAACTCGAAAAGCGCTCGTGCAACGGTGGCCGCATCTGCGTTTTTCAAAGGGATAGCCTCTGGGAATCTTGTCGCATTGTCCATTAAAACGAGGACAACCTTATTGTCCTTGTTCGTTCTTGGTTCGATGGGGCCTATAAGGTCCATCAAAATCTCTTCGAAAGGTACGCCCAGAACGGGCACGGGGTGAAGCTCGGCTCGATCAGATGTCAGAACCCTCGCGTGGCGCTGACAAACATTTCATGACCGCACGTATTCACGCACGTCACGCGCCAAATTTGGCCACGTGAAACGCTCCTCCAGCCTCGCCATCGTTTTCTTCACTCCAAGGTGTCCCGCTGTCGTCGCATCATGGGCAAACTTCAAGGCAATTGGCCGGAAGGCTACCGGAAGTGCCAGCACCTCAACCTCTCGTTCAACATTGGTGTCTTGGTTTTTCATAAACCGCTTGTAGAGCAGCCCCTGCGATACAAAGAATCCGCCACTCGCCTTCTTTGCTCGCTCCCACCACTCTCGCAGTTCAGCGTCATTGACTTGCTCTGTCCGAAACGATTCGCTCAACTCCAGACCAGCGATCAGGTCGTTCTGACCGCTGTCCCGAAACCGACCATCCCCGTTTCCTTCAATCACGTCGTCGCTGTCGCTGACGCTGTCTTCCAGCGCCGTAAGCCTTCCTTCTGCCTCTCGTTCTTCGTTCTCGACACGCGCTGCTTGTTCTCCCTTTCTTTACTGCTCGCGGGTTGTCACCAGTGTTGTCTCCGGTTTTCCGGTTTCAATACATTTAACGACTGAGTGCTCTGACGTCGAGGTACCATGGTCGTTAGCCACCGCTTGATCGTGATCTGATGTGCTCTTCTGGTTCGATCCGCCAGCAGTCATGATCGGGTCGGTAAAACCCCTTCCCTTTGTGAACAGGTCGTTTCCCAGCAGAACGCCTGCTCTGTTGGGCAATCCACCCTTGCACAGTGCTACTACGCACTCTTCAGGCGCCTCGTCGGGTCCCCTTCCCAAGGCTTGGCCTGACATATTCACCTTTGCAAGTGGACACTCCGCTGTACCCTCGAGCATGTGGATACTCGTTCGCGACTCCAGTCTCTGCCCGGCGCCTACGAGGCGCTCATCAACAAGCGTAATCGTGCTCCCCGTGTCGCGAAAGCCCATCACTATCGTTCCGTTCACCACAACTGGTTAACAAAACTGCGTGAACTCATCTGTTCCGACGGTGTCATGGCCGGCCTGATCCATTTGCATCGTCCGAGACGGCAGGTTTGCCTTGTTTGGGTGATTCCCTCCCGACGGTCGTGCGTTGCCCGTCGCATCTCTAGGCAATGGAGCAGCCTTGCAGTCTTTCTTTTCGTGTCCCTGTCGTCCACAGTTGAAACAGGTCGGCGCGGATCTACAATCCGTCTTCAAGTGGCCGACTCTGCCACAATTGAAACAGCTGACAGCTGACGACCACGAGGTAGTCTCGGCCCTCTTGTCCGGGGAGGTGCGACTCGATCTAGGCAAAACATTCGGATTGCCCCCCGACTTCCGGTTCTCCTCGTAGCGGTCGACGAGCTTCGCAAACTCTTCGTGAGTTTCTGGTAGCCGGTCTCGGACCCAGGTCACCACCTCCCGCGGCAGAGCTCGCTCCATTTGCTCCATGACGAGCAAGCTCTTCATTCACGTCATGTTATCAACGTGTTCCGCCTTCATCCAACGATCGAAGAATCGAGAGATCTTCGCCGTCCACTCCGTGCACAGGTCTGTGCCTGTTCGCTTGGTGTTTCGGAACTTGTCTCGGTAAGCGTCGGCGTTTAGGTGGTAGCGGGAGAAAAGCGCGGTTTTCACGGACGTGGAGTTTTCCGCCTCTACCACGGACAACTCGGAGTATGCCTCGAGAGCGATCCCCGTCAAAACAGACGCCAAGAGGCTAGCTTGCAGCTCGGTGGGCACCTTGTGGACATGGCAGAGTTTCTCGAAGGCTGTGAGGTACGTCTCTATGTCGGCGTCGTCTCGGAACGGAGGTAGTAGTTTGAAATAGTGACGCACATCACCGCGCCCGCTTTGTCTTCCACCAAGCCCCAGGTGCCCCTCGGGTCCGCTCTCTTAATGTCTCTGGTCCGCCTTCATCTTAAGGATCTCCAGCTCTAGTTCATGGTATCGGATCCTTAGCTGGAGATCACTATCGTTGGAGCGCCCCTCACTACTGTCAACTCCCCCATGCACGTAAATAGCCTCCCGCGACACATCTCGCACTTCATCTGTCGCGACATTTGCATCTCGACTCATCTGACTCTCCAAAATGCGCTGAATAAGTTCATCTTTTCGAAGCGATGCTACATGTACAATATTGAGCTCGGCACACTTTTCTCTCAGCTGCGCTTTGCTGAGAGCGGACAACGCGGCATGCGAAATTTCGTCCATGGTTGTCGCTCACCCAAAATGCCTTGCGTTGATGAGGTCCACCGGTGTAGTTCGTTCACACTTTTCGGGCTTTTGTTTGTTCACAAAGGTTCGCACTCGTCTGGCCGGACTTCGATGCTCAGGTCCCGCGTTGTCGGTTGGCTACGGCGCACTGTCCCGAAGACGCTCTCCTCGTGCAGGGACTTCACGTATCCCACCGCTGCCACCATGTAATAGGTGGTTTATATCCGTCTTGTGTCGTCTCGTGACGTGATGTCTCTCGTTGTCTTCGGGTCTGTGCTGACGCCGTTGTCGCCGATTGCCAGTCAAGGGCCTCTTCCCTTGGGTTTTAGTGATGTCAGGATCGTAGACAATTTTAGGGTTGGATAACTTGGTTTAATATGCAGGTATTATACACAAAAATTACAACATAGGTAAAGTTCGCTAGTTCTCAAAACTCGATGGCCTCTGCCGTTTAACTCTCTAAGTGATACCTCTGCACTTTATCTACTCGATTTTCCGCATCGCTCTCGATGGGACTTTTATCTCCACTCCTCCTGCACCGCTCTCGATGCATCTCCTTTGAAATCTCTTAGTTTACTCCCCGCATCAACTCTCCTGCTCCCAACATAGCTACCCTCGTCTTTCTCTCTCTCTTTCACTCTCTCCCTCTGACACATACTCTCGTCTTCGTGGTACGGCTACACAAATCCCGACAAGCAAAATAATAAATGAGTTCAGTTGGCACTATCCAAAACGAAACGGCCCTCCGCCGCCGACTCTGTAAACATTAAAATCATCGACCCTTACAAAAGCACATTAGCCGATTCCCGGTACAACCCCGAAAGGTCGGCAACACGAAAGGGACGTGTCATCAACGGCATAAATCGCGTACACAAATCATTACACATTCTGAACGAAGCTGTCAAGAGCAGCTAAAATAATAAAAAACACCTCCGTACACGGAGAAGACGCGGCACCCGCACACGGGTGTAAGGTTGCAACGTTCACGTTCGCGCCTCCACTTGGGGCCCATTGACCCCGCACACGGGTGTAAGGTTGCAACGTTCACGTTCGCGCCGTGCCGTAAAGATTCTGGCACCCCCGAAGGAAGCAAAAACATAGAAAATAACACGACACTCCTACATTGTTAGCTTAGCTGTCTTGAGGTGGTACCTAATCCACATGGAGTACTTAGATGGTGGCTTGGATACAATCAATGGGATGGCCTCACCTGGTGCGACTTTAAACCTCTGGAACCAGAAATCCATCCGGTAAAACCAGGCGATGATGTCCGTGCCCAACTGAGAAACTGAGCTGACAGTCACGTTGGTCAGTGACTGCAGTGTCTGCGGCTGACTCAGCTTGAGCAGGAACCTTCTTCCTAGGTGCCTTGGATTTTTTTTTTCTTTGCGGACTCTTAGAGCAGTGTACGTCGGAGTCCACGCTGCACGGAAACTTCGAGGACAAGGTTTTCGGCATCCTTGCCTCGAGCTGATCAAGACAATCCATGATGATGACAGGTGCCAGCAGGTTACTGATCAAGTTCAGTGTTGCCTGTAGCTGTGTGTTTAAGAATCTGAACGGAGACATTTTGAGCAGACTGCCTTTCCTGCGGGCAAAGATGAGCCCAACCCTCCCACAGTTCTGCTGATGTTGCAAGCGTTGACAAGGGCGCTATAGTCTGTTGCAGGTCAAGAATAGCATGAGAGTGAAGAAGAGGAAACCATCTCTACTTGTCATGACAGGTGGTTTGCTCCTCTCCAGTGTTCGCTCCGCCAATGTCGAGAGAGAGGGACAGAGACTTCTGCTATTCTTGACCTGCAGCAGACTCTAATTATGTTCCATGAGCTAGCAGAAAAGACCACATAAAATTTCACTCTTTCGCACGTGTCCGACGCAGTTCGGAGTAGAAATGTTGGAGGCCCCAGAGAGGATATCTTTGACCTATTCAAGAGTTTTGTTACGCTGCTGCTGCCGCTATTCATTCTGGGAACTGCAGTCCCCTGCACGCGCGATAACCCCGCTGTGGGCCTGTGCGGGCAGCATACGAAACGACACCACCTGTCTTGTGCACGGCCGTCTGTCCCCTGTGAGCAATTATGGCGTCACCAAGCATGTGCAATATACACCAACTCAACTCTCCTACGTCACGCCGCGGTGGTGGCGCGCCGGACGCACTTCCGGTCTGTGGCGGTGGGCAGAAGTCGCCGTGCCAGACATGCATTCCTGCGTTCCCTTGGAAGAAACGAGACAAGAAACCTGCTTTCTCGTCAAAATGCTGCGACGGGGGTTGTACCAAGAGAGTCTGGAAAGGTTTGAAGATCAGTTTTCATGTGTTTTTGCCCCCTCCGTTCGTCCGAGAACGTGGATAGTAGCCGTGAAAAGAACAAACCAGACGCTGTCGAACTACGATTGCGTGCGCGGGCAACACTTTGTGGTCGCCAGATGTGTTTGCTTTGTTCCAACATAAACGAGAAAAAACCGCCAAGTTGTCCGAACCACCCACGGGTTCAGTGCGTCTTCAAATTCACACGGCCGCCTGATCGTTCAAACTTTCGTCTGCTTTTTGTCGTCTGCTCGTTCAAACACAAGCGGCCCGTAGACCAAACTTTCACCCGGTGATTGCAATAAGAAGTAATTGCAGACCTCAAAAGACTGAAGTAGGCTCGGTGTAAAAAGAAGATACAAGATGTTGATCATTGGTACCGGTGGTCATCACCGACTTGTTACGCTTGGTCTGTTCCCGCTTCCGATTTTCAGTATCGACGTCGATCATCGCCGCTACCTTCTACACTTTTGCAACACGAGCGACGTCGCTACCGAAAATAGCTGGAAGAATCTCATCATGGTTTTGGCGTCCATTCTGCGGCGTTCATGCGAATGAATCGCCGCACGTCAAATTATTTACGGAAAGTTTAGCGGCGTAACGAGCCTTGATAATTTCGCTTAAGCGATTAAAGTGGTAAGACATTGCGATGAGGACGTAGAATCGACAATTCCAACGCGAAAAAGAGTAGGCATACTCACACAGACGCCGACAACGTGACATTCGAGTGGTTTGTTGACGCGGGACGCGGTGCTTCTTGCCCGTACCCCATTACGCATGCGTTCGAACTGTCGTCTGCTCTTTCAAACTTGGCTGCTTTTTGTCGTCAGCTCGTCCAAACGACAGCGGCCCGGAAACCAAACGTTGACCCGGTAATTGCTATAAGAACTAAGTGCAGGCCTCAAAACACTTTTGAACGTTCGTTGGGGTAAGTAGGCTAAGTGTAAACAGATACAAGAAGATGTTTATCATTATTGTTACCAGTGGCCATCACCGACTTGTAATGCCCGATTTTACTTGCGGTTTTCAGTATCGACGTCCACCATCTCAGCTACGGTCCGCGCTTTGGCAGTCCGAGCAACGTCGCATCTGAAAACAGCGAGCAGAATCTCATCGTGGGAGTCAGGCTTTAGCGCCCATTCTGCGGCGTCCACGTGAAATGAATAGGCGCACGTCACATTATTCACGCAAAGTTTTGCCTCGTTAGTTTTGCTGAAGCCGCTCAAATAGTCAGACATTGTTAGGAGCCCTATTGAAAATTCCATCAAGGTACGTAATTTGGGACACTGACTGCCAGTCAGCAGCCCTGGTGGAACGTGCCCTGATGGTCCATCAGATGACGTCTGACTGCCACTGATGGAATGTCCCAAATTACGTATGTGGTGGTCTTTGATGGAACGTACTGTGGTGGTCTTTGATGGAACGTATTGTGGTGGTCTTTGATGGAACGTATTGCGGTGGTCTCTGATGGAACATATTTGATGGAAGGTGTGATTGTGATCACTGCTGAGCTGATAGGATAGCCTAACCAAATTGCAGCGTTGCCAGAGAAACTATTACATACTTTCGACTGCCATAGGATCACTGCAAGTTAACTTCAAGGAGAACAGCCAATAAAATGACAAGTAAAATGCAAAATCAAACCTGTTGTATCTTTATTAGGTCACAGAAAACGCCTGCCTTGAGCGATGCTCAATCTGAAAAGGTAAAACAAACAGCAAAGTTAGAATAAATTAAGTTAAAGCAAGTGGTAACTGCAATGGTGGAACTGACAAATGGTGATTTGGAGCTCTTGTAGCAGGCAAAAACTGGTTTTGGGGCAGACATTCTCACTTTTGGAGCAAACATTTTACCAATGTTATTGCGTCATTTCCAATGCAGAAGTTCAAAAATGCTATAACAACTTGGAACCTAATGCCGGAGCTGAGGGTTTCTCAGCAATGGTGACAGCTGCTCATATTGAATTCGAACAAGGGAATAAGTGTGTACCCGTCCTTATTTCTTGTTTTTTTCTTTCACTTTTGAAATTTGATTTTTTAGGCAACAGGGACATTCCTTCACAAACGGGCCCACGTGCACCCAAAGCATGTTTCAGAGAGACACCCTCGATGTCTGAACCTTTCAGGACGACCGTATACTTTAATTCACAAAACGTATGCGACTCAGCTGAAGCTAGAGAGCAAGCATGCATGCTACAACAGGCAGCCCCTTGCTTCCACGGATGAACACGAGCAGCAGACATATTTGAACTATGCTCACGGATGCTTTTTGTCTGCGCTCTTCATGAAACAATAATAATGAGCTGCGACATAGCGGTAATGCCAATAGCCCATCTGTAAAAAAATTTGCCTCTTTTACGGAGAAATTCTCTGGCACCTATGCTGCCGGAAAGGTCATCCGTAATTCTAATAACGGAAAAATCCTTTTAAACATATACACAATCCGTAAATAAAAGGACATTCCGCAAAACAGATTACGGAAAGTGCTCTACTATCCTTAACGCTATTCAAGAGCTGTCCATAAAACAACGGACTGGAATATGCATTCCGTAAAACCTATTACGGAAATCGCTCTAGTATCCGTAAAAGTGCTTAAACGTTGTCGGTAAAAGGGCAAACAGAGTAGGCTTTCTGTAACTTATATTACGGAAAGCACTCTTGAGTATCCGTAATCCTATGCGGAGCACAAGTTTGTCTGCTTCTTGCACAGGGGTTGCGGTAATGTCAGAAGGCCGAGCTCTTATTGGCTGATTGAACAAAAAAAATAGTGCGTAGACCTCATGGTGTCTAGCATTGTGGTCTACCCACTATATCCTTCCAATCAAAGCCAATGAGAGATCGTCACCCTTCTGACATCACCGTAATGTCTGTGCAAGAAGCAGACGATGTCGTAGCATCGTCTGCTTCTTGCACAAGAAGCAGGCGGTGTCAAGAAGCAGGCGGTGTCAATAGAAAGGCAGGCTGTAAAATGAGCGAGAAGAATCAATGCCTTCATCTAGCAAGCTGAACTTATCAAAGGTTTTCTTTTTGAGACACAGATTCCCATGAAAACTTTTAAGGTGCAACTCCAGTCTGTGAAAAATAGAACTACATTATTTAAATTTGACAATGGGCACCAATGTATACAATCGCGAGCTGCCACAACCTGTTGTGGAAAGCAGGCAACACAGCTGAGCAATGCATCTGCAGCAAGTTTTCTCAATGTCAGTTGTTTTTTCTTCTGTTAGTTCTGGCATTCAGATCAATGTGCAGAATTATAGAAAGTAGTGGGATTACAAAACATTATCTGTAGTCTGACTGACCACCGCAGTCATTGCATTTTTAACAGCGATATAAAGCACCTTCTCGGCAACACCAAACGTCACTCTCACTCATCTGCGTCGGCACTCATGCTTGAAAATAAAGAGAATGCTATTTTCACATTCTACAGAGACGGAGCTGTGCCTTTACATGTCACAATGGTGTTCACTGTTAAAATAGACCTTTGGTAAGAAAATGAGCTCAATGCTTGTAGGTACAGATTTCTCCAGTTCATTTAACAGCCAGTCCCTTAGTGATGCTGCCCTATACATAAAGTAATGTTCATTATGACGCTGATAGAACCAGGTTTTCTATAAAAAAAAAGTTACAGAATTTTGAATTGGAAAAGGATCTCTTTAAACGAATACTGAGTACTCTTTCCTATGCTGCTTGCAGCAATCATGCAATGTCACCTGAATAATTAATGAGAAAATAAGAAAAGTACCTTCGAACACTTTATGTGGGTCCTTGAAGAGCCAAAGTAGAGCCCCCCGTGGTGTTTGGCCTTTGTTTTCACATGCTGCATGTAGCATGATGTGCTAAAGAGAAAACAGAGAAAAAATAATTAAATATCTATATCAGATGCAAACTGAGCTTGTGCATAAAACACTGCCCCCTCAGTCCATTTAATTATTAGCCATGAATCTTATACAAAAGTCAAATGGACATTGCCTCTAATTGTTCATCCTGTGATCCGATATCTAAAACCAATGTTTGACTTGAGGGTCTTGTTCTCCTGTTCCTTAGTCAAAACCGATACACTTCAAGCCTAAATTCGTTCGAAACTTAGAAAAAAATGCAAGGCCGGAATTGCAATAGTGATTTGGTTTATAATGTGAAGCATTTCTTGAGAACTGATGAACCAACCGGAAAACTCGATTCAGTTTGAGTAATGCCTTATTTCTAAGGTTCGTGAGATGTTGCAGAAGAGTCTATGTAAAACTGGCTAAGCTCATATCCCAGACTTTCATAAGTTTGGGCAGCCACTCAAAATCTCCCATTAGAACGAAGGGCTAGTTGCACTCTTTCTCGTTGTCGAATCAGGTGGTCAGCCTCGAGTGCTTAGAGTGTGTGAACATAGACACTTGATTTTCTCTTTAGATATCCCTGAAGGTTTTCACAGAACTGAGCGGGTGAAAGAGTGCATGTGTACTAAAACTGCTATCAAAAACTGGGGACTAAGCAGTAGCTTAGTCTATAGTCCCCAATCTTACAATTTGGGAGCTCCATCCTACCCACGTTTGAGCACACCTGTGCACACGCTTTTGAGTTGAGCGAGTGGTAAAAATTTAGAGTATTTATATATGGCATGCAAGTCTGTTTGCAAGCTCCACACTTAGTGCACCTGATTACCCCCAAAATGTGATCTAGCCATTCCCTTCACCCCAAGTGCCTACCACTCAAGGAGCTTGCTTGGCCACCTCGTCAGCGCATTCTGGCTGCGCATTTCTTTTGTTGCCCGTTGAAAGGCGGACCCTTCTTCATAATTTTCTTTGAGAGACTGTTCCGATGTGTGCGAACGATGCATTTTGGTGTACCTGCATGCCATATACTCCAATTTACAAGTTGGATTTGGAGCTGACAAAAGCATAGGGTCAGATGCACGATTTTAAAAAGCTTTCTCTCTGCGTGAGCGCTCATACAAACCAAGCTGTCATCATGTGCCTCTGCCGTTGCCTGTGCTAGAGTCAAATCGGTCACACAAACCATAAAACAGACCAACCGACTGGTGAAAAGTGACAAAAATGTTCGCCCACAAATGCTGTCGAATTTAAAGTGAAAATAGGTCAAGCCGAGACGAGCAACCCATTAAAAAAAAGGTACCATGAAACTTTCATTACACCAGTTATTTTATATCTACAAGAAATAAATATGTGAAGCCAACCGCATAAAATTAATTTAGAGACCATATCGGATCAGCAGAGATGAGGAAAAAGCCAATCTTGTGGAAGGCCTTCTTAATAACTGTGGCCTTTGATCTAGCGAAGCTGTACAAGTTCGGATAGAATAAATGTTAGACACAGATTTTTCTCCATACATTGTGGACAAATAGGCATCCGACTATGAGTGTGGAGGGGAGGGGGACACAGGCAGCAGCTGCATGTTTCTTCTGCGTGCACCTTGACCAAGTCGTATTAATTTGGGTTGTGGGGGCCTGTACCTGCATGTCTTGGCACAGAAGTCCGCCGAGCACAGCGATTTCTGTGCCAAGACATGAAGGCCACAAGACATTTTTCAAAGAATTCGGCAGCTAGCAGGACTAGTGGGCAGCGAAACCACTGCCGCCCACTGTGAGAAAAACCCTGGTTAGATGTGATCAATATTGTTTAAACAGTTTTCAGAAGGGTGCTGTGAGTCACATCAAGTTTGCTTTTCTCTCAGACCAGGCTAGATTTTAAAAACTGAACTATTTACTTGCCAGCAAAAAACATGTGCAGCCAACTCCACAAAATGACTTTTTCAAAGTGACCAATCGTCAAAAACTGCTCCACGTTGTACAATTCCAAATGTAGTTCCTGAAAAAAAAAAAAGACAAACACGAATGACAATCTATACAAATGAGAGTTGCGTAAATCGTAGCTGGCTATAACCATCCAAGATAATCCTGCAGTACAATGGCCACAGGAGACTGCCAGAAATCAGCTGACTTGTGCTCCAAGAAATTCCTACAAACAAGACTTAAGAACCATGCAGTTCCCTTTCCTTAAAGGTTACCTTATAATGTGTTAGAATATACAAGAAAACAGATTTCAAATCTTAGAGCAAGACCTTGTAGGCATCGACATAAACTAAGAGAAAAAATTATGCGATTAGAGGACCCTTACAATATTTGTCGCCTTGGGCAAGATACTTTATATAAAAAGACTACCTAATTAAGCTAGTTAAGAAAAAGGTAGCCTATATTGGTTACTCCTAAGAGGTAATTCCATTATCTTACTTTACTTCTTTTATTAAACAAATAAACAAGGAAAACTAGGAACCGGCTATGCTCAGGTTTTTTGCACAAAGTGCCTGTATCAGTGTTATTACATCTTATACTGAAGCAGCAGTTGCTTTTCTAAATTTTCATCCAAACGTTTTACATTACTGAAGGCAAGCACATCCATTTCCATCGCTGAACAAGCTTTCAACTGGCACACTTGGTGGAATGGCTTGCATGCACAAGGATTTGTTCCTGGTTAAAACCTCAACAATATACAAAGCCATTGCCACTGAGGTTACCTTTCTCCACCACTGCTCCTCACTGTAAGCACAACTTTTGGAGGGAGTTGAGAAAAAATATTCTCCTTATTTATCTGTTGTCAGTGTTTTCTCTGCATTGCCAGCTGCGCTTTGTCATTGGCAGTTGTCATCCATAATCCGAAGTGCATAATCTTTATGGTCATTGTCTATCCATGACAATCTAGATATAAGGTATGCATCACATCATGCTCCTCAATGTAACTGTAATTAGAAAATTAACTCCAAAAGAACATTGCTACTTTTTTATTCAGTAAAAATAACGTGATACAGAACTTACTTCCCACAAACTTAGCGTGTGACAGTTAGTGTTGCCAAGAAAACAATTGTTACATCAATATGTTGCTTGCAACGTGTCACTACTTAATACTACCTGCGATTCAAACGTGGCAAGTTCATCGGCTACAAAAAGCCAGCAGCAGGTTACCTAGTATGTTTGAATTTAGCTATAGTAACTAGATTCAAATGAATTTAGCATATTGAATTGAATCTAGCTATAGTGAATAGTAACACCAGTTGGGGTCAAAACAATGTTACATGCGACGGACACTACTACAAAACTTGTCGGAAGTGACACCAGCTGGATCAGCGTTGTCTCCCTCTCAGAGTCGTGCTCACTCTGTAATAACTCACTTTTTACTTACCATGAAAATACACCAGCGAAGTTGACTCCGTAACTTGACTTGTTCAAATAGTTAAATCATAAAACGTTGCTCGACATTTCGTATCTTCTGAAAAACAAGACATACACAAGACTGTCAGAATGCCAGTTAAAGCAAGTGAGAGTAGCTTAAACCGCAGTTGGCACTGGACATGCAAAGTAACCCTGCAGTCCAAGCATGGCTGCAGGAGGCTGCAAGAGATCAGCCAACTTGTGCCCTGAAAAACCTCTACAAAACAAAAATAAACCATGCAGTTCCATTTTGATGTTAACTCATAATCTGCTAAAATATGCATTAGAAAAAGGCTTGATACATGTTCAAACTGGGGCTTTAGGGGCAACATGTTAGATGTGGCTGATATTGCTACAACAGTTGTCGAAAAAGTGACATCAGCTACATCAGCGTTGCCTCCCCCTCAGGGACATGCTCATTCTGTAAGAACTCAGACTGGAGACTTACCATAAAAAAAATACAAAAGCGAAGTTGACTATGTAATTCAACTGGTTCAAATGGTTAAATCGTCAAACATAGCTCGACGTCTTGAGGTGCACACTGTATTTTCTGAAAAACAAGACACAAGATTGTCAGACTGTCAATTTAATCAGGTTAGAGCAGCTTAAATATCAGTTGGCACTGGACATGCTAAGTAATCATGCAGGGCAAGCATGGCTGCAGGTGGCTGGCAGACCGGCCGACATGTGCTTTGAAAAACCTCTACAAAACAAAAAGAAAGAACCATGAGGCTTCACTTAGTTCAAAGCTTAAAAGTTACTATTTAAAGGGGGGTGCAACGATTTCCGGACTTCGGTCAAAAATTTGTGGAGGTTGCTCTCTGACACTTCTGAAGTAAAGAACAGGAAATTGATTTCGCCTGCGCGTCCTAGTTGTTGCGTAAAAAAAAAGACAGCTATTGGCATTTCGGGCACCCCTCAACTCACTCCCAGTCTTCAGGGTCACACCTAGTCGCACTCCTAGTGACGTCATTCGGAGTGCCGTGTAGGTTCCCGTGTGCTATCTCGGAGGACGCTTCCTCTCCCTCTCTCTGCTGACATTAGCGGGCGTTATGCTGCAGCTTGGAGCCGAGCGAGGGCACGTAATCTTCTAGCCGTAGTTCCTTCGGCTGCCACTTGCAGCTGCAAGTGGGGGAAAAAGCTTGGCTTTTGTTTTGCGATTATGCAGCGGAATCGCAACATTCTTAATGAAGGAGATGTTTTCTGTATCCTCCGGGATGTGATAAACAACATAAAAATGACGAGATGCAAATTCTCTTAATCATAAAATCGTTGCACCCCCCTCTCATAATAATACATTTAAATATCAAACGAATAATTATTTTGTGCGAGAGCAAGGGGCAAAAAAGTTGCAAGGAGATAATTTGTAAAGTGGCAGGATGCCGGCTGCTGTAATTAAACAGACGCAGACTCCTAATAACACGGGATATAAATACCATATCATGTCGCCCACATCTGCCTTGACACTGTAGCACTCGCACTGCATGCATGCATCACCGGTTCACAGCAGCATACCGCAGCAAATCATGTATTGGCTCTGGGGGCTCAAACATTTTACAGATCAACCATCTGTGGTTACAATTACAGGATGCCTTCCCGTTTTAAATAAACGAGTTGAAATAAGTTTTATTTGCATACAGTTCCCAGACTTCTGTGTGGGCTTTTGTGAGTCGTTTCAGTTGCTTTTTTACGATGGTGTGTCCTGGAGCATTCTCAGATTGAAAATTCGTACAACTGCCGAACCGTCCTATCCGATGAAAGTATAAATAAAATATGACATCATTCGCTTCGATATTTGAAAGTTCTGAATACTCACAAAGCCCTTTGTTACGCTTCTCAAAAGATTGGCATCAGTCACATTAGAGTTGTCTTCCTCTTAGGTACATGCTAGATGTGTAGGAATTCAAATTTGCACTTACCATAAAAAAACATACAGGTTCAAGGGATTTCTGTGGAGACTTCATTTGAAGCCCTTCAGCATCGCTAAAATCTTGAGCTGGGCCGTCGTTCGCTTCACTGCTCCCATTCTCTTCAAGCCCTTCCCCAGGTTGATTTGGAAGATTGGTCTAGGAGGATATATTGCATCATCTAACATTAATGCCATGCCTGCCTCAAGCATACTCAGCCTGGTGAAGGTGAAGCCATTTATTTTTTACTATCAAGTCAGACTATGGTAGTGTTCGAACATGTTAAACCTGAATGACTGCTGAACAAGCACACATTCTATAGACCGACACCCTGTTTATAAGCAAGTCCGCGTTTGCCCACACAGGTGTGAGCACTGTGCGTGAGCAAAAACCAAATTCGCGTAAAGTGAAGCATCTGCGCTGTGCCGCCGACAGCGCCACCACAGCTGCGTGACGTCAGTGCCGCGTGCTGGTCTATACAAGATAACCATGCTTCCCTGCCTTGAAAGTTACAGCCTAATGACAACCAGTGTTCCCACGTTATCAATTCATTATAAATATGCAGCAGCGTATTCTTTGTAAAATTAGTACAGCTCAATTGTTTGTGCGAGTTGTGAAAAAGGGCGCTAAGGCACGATAAATGATAGGGTAATCTAGATTATGTCATTCTATGACACATCCTGTGGACTTGACGCATTTCAAGATTTTCTCACACTTGCATAAACTCGAGAGTGGCCAAGGCTTCCGTTGAATAGGTAAATTCAACACGTAAAAAGCTCCAAACAAGATGCATACCGCCTTCAAGAATGGCATAGGCTCTTTAAACATTGGCCGATGCTCAGTGACAAGGAAGCAATTGTCGTTGAAGACGCCTCCTGAAAAAAATATGAGCTTGCATCTCAGACAATTTGAAACTGCAGGAACGGTGGCTATGTTCCTTACAAACAGTCTGACTGAGGAGCCAAGATTAATGCACACAATTTTGCAGTCCGTGGAACAGTGGTATTACGTGCCCTCCTGAGTGGCGCCGTGCAAGTATTGAGCGGAGGTATATTGCTTTAATATACACATAGAATATTATGAGCATAAAAATGAATATCAATACGATGATCTTAGACCATCTGGTTGGGAGGAATCAGCGTACAGTGACACAAGTGCATTCTGTGAAATGAGAAATTCATCGGCTGCATTATGACTGCTAACCAACCAGTGAACGTGAAGTACGCAGTGGTGATACACCAATGGGGAATCAGTTCATCGAACGACGTTTCCTCGACAGATCGTTTCATCGACAGCTCGAATTAACCTTCTTTTTTTTTTTTTCTTTTTTTCGGGGGGGGGGGGGGGGGGGTAAGCTGCATGAGACTGTCGCCGCGAAGCGACCTGTACGGGTCGGTTAGGTGGGTTAACATTTTTGTAACGAGCAGCCGCAGACTGTCGCCGCGAAGTGGTGTGAACGCAGGCGGGGGTGTGGGTTTACGCGCACTTCAGTGATACACGAGTGGCGAAACGTCACTGCAGCATGAAATTCGCGTAACGAGTGTCGATGAAACGTTCGTGTCGATGAAACGTGTCCATAAAAAGTTGTCCACGAAACGTACTGCCGCGAAACGAATTTCGACGAAACGATATGGACCCCTCGGCGAAAAGGCTACAGGAAGCGCGAACAACGATGCGAAACTCGTAAAGCGCACTCACGCACTCAGACGATGGGTTGTCACGTGCTTTAAGGCCCGTTCACACTCTTGCGACTGCTTGCGACCTCTTAAACCTGGGTTCCTTAAAACTTCTTAAACCAGAGAACACACTGGCGCCATCTATTGGGAAGCAGTGTAAACTCGGCGGTCCGGCATATTTTTGTTTATTTCTCGCGCAATATCCTTTCTTTTTTGGCTCGAAAAACTTTTGTCAATGTTATAAACGAGCCTTTCTATGGGTATTACGCACATTTGACCTCGGAAATCCCGCAAAACCTTCGCTTTTGTGAAATGCAGTTCTAGGGTCACCGCATAGATGGCGCCACAATGTCAGTGTGTTCCCTCATTCTAGAAACATTTAAGAAGTTGTAAAGGCTCCTTCACACTCTTGCAACCGAGTACGACTGAGAGAGACCAGACCGGTTTTTAAGCCTCTTGCGATCTCTTAGGACCAGCTCCGCAGCAGCGCGGCCGGTCCTAAGAAGTCATAAGAGGATTAAAAACCGGTCGTACTCGGTTGCAAGAGTGTGAACGAGCCTTAAGAGATCTCGTCTCTCTCAGTCGTACTCGGTCGCAAGAGTGTGAACGGGCCTTTACTGCAACTCTTGCGAGCCAGCACGCGCGAATAGAATCCCAATCGCTACAAACGACGAACCGTGCGTCCCATTGGTCCCAGCGAGCTCACGACATGACACAAGGTTCAAACGAGCACCCGACTTGAGCTTTCAACTCTGAGAAGAACGTCAAACACGAACTGAGATAGCAGCGACAGTCATTGAACCCGAAAGTTTCAAGCGACGCAAATCCGTGGTTTCGTTTCTTTCGAGGAAAGAAGTGTCGAAAATACGAACGTATATATGACAGTCCCCAATCAATGTTAATAAAAAGAGCAGAACAAACTCACCGTTTTGATAACAACAAGGAAAGCTCGCACAAAAACCACCAAGCACCTCTACCCCTCGACAAAACAAGCGCGGCAGTAACGGCCGTAGCCGTAACTAGGGGTGTCGCGAACCGGCCGCGGTTCGAGTTCGACCAGGTTCGACTTTTTCGAACTTTTAGTGGAAAGTTCGTCGAACCTTGTATTGAGGTTCGACTCGTGTGCGCATGCGCGACAGGCTGACCAGTTGGCTTCGGATTGGATGGTAATGGCTAAGAGATGAATTAAGTGCAGCGCTGATCGGCTATTTCAGTCAATACAGTACTAAAAATCAAGTTATTAACTTCTTCAGTGAATAGAATTCGTTTCTTTTAATTGGAGCTGTTCACACAATAAAATAACCCTTTGCATAAAAAAAAGAAATTCTCCAAACCTAGACATGCTTGTATCAAGGTCTGGCCACACTGTCCACAAAGTCGAACCGGTCGAATCTGGTGAAAAGTTCGAAGGTTCGTCGAACCGGTTCGACCCAGTCGAACCCCGAAAGTTCGACCAAAAAATCTGGTTCGACAAAAGTTCGCGACACCCCTAGCCGTAACGGCAGCAAAACGACCGAGCGGAGATGGGTAGATGAAGAGATAGCGGCAGTGTGATTATACTAGACAAAAATTTTACCTCGTACTTTTCAATTGAGCGGTAACTAGCGCCACCTCGTTTCGGAACGTTTATCATTAGTTGATTGACAGTGCAATAAATGATTCTTTAAAATGTGAGAACCGTTGTCTATTAGTCTAAACCAAATAAAACAACTTTCAGCTTGTCGCAAACAATTTTAGTTGTTTAAAGAATAGTAACTTTAGATTTACGGACAAGTCAATCGTATTTCAGATTACGGATGCTTCTCCGTAGCTTTTAATGAGAAGCTCTACGTTTTTTTACGGAACGTTTTTACCGTGCACACCTGATAGAAAGATATAAACTTTCTTGCCTAAACCTCTCGGACCGAGTCAAGAGCATTTCAGTATTGCAGCGAGAGGTTCCGACAATGAGTGCATCGCTCTAAAAAGTGCTTCGGCTGCATATGCAGTTAAACCAAGCAATCGTACATCAATCGCCGTACTTCAGTTCTACTCACCTGCCAAGCACAGGAGTTTCGCGTCGTAGAATCCTCCTTTCGTTGGAGCGTCTCCGGCCCAGTAGTACACCTTGTTGACCTTGTCGTCTTCAACTACACCGCTAAAGTGCCTTACATTGTCGGAACTCACAACAGGCTGGGTCTTGTCGAGTAGAAATTCTACTAAAACGTAAGACATTGTAGAGCCCGGGCAGGATCGACAGGTTGGAGCAAGCGGGCAAACAAAACGAGTCGAGAGCGATCGTTCATGGAAGCTCGGCGAAGCCCCCATGGGCGAAGCGAAGTGCGAAGTGTCGTGTTCGACGCTTCGGCGGCTTCGGCGGGCTTCTGATCAAGGTTGTCGGTCGGTTGCGTGTCACATCTCTAACGTCAGCGGTTTTATGGGCTCACGTCCCGATATCGTTTTCTCGTGCATAGATTACTTTTCGTATTCATAGATTTGACGAAATAGTGGTATCCGAACGAACTTTACGTCCTTTGACCGTACTTCTGCCTGCACGTCAAAGCTTTCTGACGTACAGTCAGAGACAATCGATGTACAGTCAGAATCACCACCAGGACATCCTGATGGCATTTCGCGGCGGCCGACTGCCGCCAGGAAACCATCAGAAAGCCGACAAGCGGGGTCTGACTGGAGTTTGACTGTCGGTCAGAGTAACTTGTTGTCCAATCAGACATGCTTGACGTACAGTCAGGCACAGTCAGCGGTCCACTAGAAAACATTGACTGCCAAACAGCGTTACATTGATGGATTTTTCCTTCGGGAGGACGTAGCATCAACAATTCCAACGCGAAAAAGGGCACGGGGACTCCCACCGACGCCGACAACAACGCAATTCAATGGTTTGTTTATGGGCGACGGCGGGCTTCTTGCC
Source organism: Ixodes scapularis (assembly GCF_016920785.2). Classification (NCBI taxonomy): domain Eukaryota; kingdom Metazoa; phylum Arthropoda; class Arachnida; order Ixodida; family Ixodidae; genus Ixodes; species Ixodes scapularis. The sequence goes on from NW_024609835.1 coordinate 120,167,528, forward strand.
CACCATACACCGCGCATGCGCGGTGCCGGTGGCGTCCGCTAGGGGCGCTCCGGTTTGTTTGTAAACATGAGTTGGTGTATAGCTGGTGAGATCAGTGTGTTGGTGACATGATGTTCAATGCAGGGATAATGTGTTGCGATACCAATGGATCCACGGTCTGGGTCGCTGACTCTGGTGCACTCCGTATACCGCAGAATCATCGCCCTGAAAGCCTGTGCCAGAAGCTATATATGTGATGTTGTCACGAATTAAGGCTACGAGACGGCGAACAGTGAACTGAAAAGAAAGGTTTAATGGGCGAACTTGTGCCAACCAAAAATAAGTAACGAAAGAGCGTCGAAGCGGTAGAAAAGCAGGCGGCGATACGGCGGCGAATCAGAGAGCGCGTAGCGAGACTGAGACTGACTCGACAAGGTCGCGGGCAGCTTGCTTATCTACCGCGCGTCACTATCTCGGAAGTTCGGCAAAAAAGGTTCGAGCGTCGCGCGCTCGGGGCGAGGATGAACTGGCACTTTCGATAATAACGAGACAGAGGGAAAGTTAAGTCTGCTGCGAGAATGACCAGAAATCTTCTAGAAGACCGTGACCAAGCGTTGCCTTCTCGGCTCTGCGGGCGGCATTATCCCCCTTTTAGAAGTGGATCGCCCCGATGCAAAACGAAAGGAAAACGGAAATGGCTAACACAATTAAGGCGAAACAAAACAAACATGCAGTGTCACAATCCTAACGCGCGTAGAACGGCTTGAGTCGAACTACGTGGACGACTTCGGGTCGAGGCTGGCGGCGTCCTCATGGGCGAGTTCCGTCGGGGAGCACCTCGTAGTTCAAGTCCTCAAGGCGGCGGATGACCTTGTAGGGTCCGAAGTAGCGTTTTAACAGTTTCTCGCTGAGGCCGCGGCGGCGAATGGGCGTCCACACCCATACCCTGTCTCCGGGCTGGAACTCCACGTCGCGGCGGCGAAGATTGTACCGGCCAGCGTCCACACGTTGCGGGTCCTTTATTCGAAGACGGGCTAGCTGGCGTGCTTCTTCTGCTCGTTGGGTGACCAGCTGGGCGTCGTCAGTGCCGTCGTCCGTCGGGTCGTGGGGCAGCATGGCGTCGAGCATCGTCGTCACCTTTCTTCCGTGCACCAGCTGAAAGGGTGTAATGCCGGTAGTTTCTTAAATCGCCGTGTTGTACGCAAACGTGACGTAGGGCAACAATTCATCCCACGTCTTGTGTTCCACGTCCACGTACATCGAAATCATGTGATGGTCTTGTTGAGTCGCTCCGTCAGCCCGTTGGTCTGCGGGTGGTATGCCGTGGTCCGGCGGTGGTCGGTGTGACTCAGGCGGGTATCTCTTGTGTCAGTTGCGGCATGAACGAGGATCCTCGGTCCGTAATCAGGACTTGGGGAGCGCCGTGTCGGAGGACGACAGACTCCACGAAGAACTTGGCTACTTCCACGGCGGTCCCCGACGGGAATGCTTTTGTCTCGGCGTACCTGGTGCGATAATCAGTTGCCACGATTATCCACCGGTTTCCCTGCGTCGACGGTGGGAAAGGTTCGAGAAGATCCATTCCAACTTGCTGGAATGGTGCAGTCGGGGGCGCGATCGGTTGCAGGAGACCTGCCGGCTTCGTCGGTGTTTTCTTGCGTCGTTGGCATTCGTGGCACGAACGGACGTAGAGGTGGACAGTCTTCGGGAGCTTGGGCCAGCAGTATTTTTCTCGGATCCGTGCAAGAGTCCTACTGTAGCCAAGGTGACCAGATGTTGGGTCGTCGTGGCAGGCTTGGAAGATCTCTTCTCGAAGACTAGCAGGAATGACCAGGAGCCACGGCGAGTTGTTGTCCCCGAAGTTCTCTTTATAGAGGAGACCTCTCCGGACGGCGAATCTTGGCAGGTCACGCGAAAAGGCTCGGGGAATCGTACCCCCTCGTCCCTCCAAGTGGTCGATCAGTGTACGCAACTCACGATCGTCTCGCTGAAGTGCTGCCATACCGTGAATGCTCACCGCGTCAAGAAAGTGGTCTTCGTCGTCGCCGTCGTCTTTGGCACATCCGGTAGCTGACTCGACAGGGGCTCTGGACAGGCAGTCGGCGTCGCTGTGTTTTTGGCCTGACTTGTAGACCACGGTCACGTCGTACTCTTGCAGTCGTAGGCTCCACCGAGCAAGGCGTCCCGATGGGTCCTTCAGGCTCGCTAACCAGCACAGCGCGTGGTGGTCGGTAACCACCCGAAAGGGACTCCCGTACAAGTACGGGCGGAATTTCGTGATGGCCCAGACGACGGCCAGACATTCCTTCTCGGTTGTCGAGTAATTGCGTTCCGCGTTGGACAGCGTCCGACTAGAGTATGCGATCACGCGCTCCGCACCGTCTTGTTGTTGGACCAGTACCGCTCCGAGTCCCGTATTACTGGCGTCCGTGTGGACCTCCGTTTCGGCTGATTGGTCGAAGTGGCCGAGAATCGGTGGTGACTGAGCCGTCGCTTTAGTTCGTCGAATGCCTGTTGTTGTTCTCCACCCCATTGGAAGTTCACGGTGTCTTTCGTAAGGCGCGTTAGCGGCGCAGAAAGCTTGGCGAAATCCTGAACGAATCGTCGGTAGTATGCGCAAATTCCAAGGAATCTTCGGACGGCCTTTTTGTCGGTGGGCGGTGGAAAGGCCGCTACAGCGCGAGTTTTCTTAGGTTCAGGACTTACACCTTCGTTGCTCACAACGTGGCCCAGGGACTTCAATTCGCCGTAGGCAAACCGGCACTTCGTCGGCTTGAGGGTGAGTCCTGCGGTCTTGATTGTCTCAAAAACGGCACGAAGGCGTCGCAAATGCTCGTCGAAGTTGGCCGAGAATACCACGACGTCGTCGAGATAAACGAGACAGCTCTGCCACTTGAGGCCTGCCAGGACGGTGTTCATGACACGTTGGAACGTTGTCGGCGCCGTGCACAGTCCGAAGGGCATCCCCTTGAACTCAAACAGTCCGTCGGGCGTGACGAAGGCAGTCTTTTCTCGGTCCCGTTCGTCGACTTCGATCTGCCAGTAGCCACTCTTAAGGTCCATCGACGAAAAGTATCGGGAGTGGCGCAACCGGTCTAGCGTGTCGTCGATGCGGGGGAGCGGATACACGTCTTTCTTGGTGACCGCGTTGAGCCGCCGGTAGTCAACGCAGGATCGAAGCGTTCCGTCTTTCTTCTTTACAAGCACGACTGGAGAGGCCCACGGGCTGCTCGAAGGCTGAATGATGTCGTCGTTGAGCATCTCCTGTACTTGTTCATGAATGGCCTCTCTTTCCTTTGGGGAGACCCGGTACGGCGCCCGATGCACAGGGAGCGCGTCCTCGTTGGTAATGATGCGGTGTTTAGCAACTGTTGTCTGGCGCACCCTCCACGTCGTCGCAAAGCAGTCGCCGAACTCGGCGAGGAGGTCTCCGAGCTTTCGTCGTTCCGTGGCGCTGGGCTTGGGGTTAACATCGAGCTGTGGCGGCGGTGTACTGTACGGCTGACATGGCGAGGGCTTGTCGGAGATCACGGCGATTTCGGCGTCGGTCCGGAGTTCCTCGACGCGTCCTACAGTGGCACCTTTCGTGAGGTGCTGCGCCTCCGGTCGAAAGTTTGTCACGAGAACCACAGAACGTCCATCCTGCAGCTCCGCTACGCCCCTTGCGACGCCTCTTCCTCTTCCGAGAAGCAGTTAAACGTTGCCTTCCAGAAGGACTTTCCCGCTGGCAACTGCATCGGTCACGACGGGCACAAGAACACTCGACCGTGGCGGCAGGTTCACGTGGTCCGCACTGACTCGGACGGCGGCTGGCGACGTTTTGGATCCTTCCGGAGGTAGCACGGGCTTTCGCAGCGTCAACCTGTTTGCTCCAAGGTCGATGACCGCACCGTACTCACAGAGGAAGTCCATGCCAAGGATCACGTCTCTCGAACAGTCCTTGAGGACGACGAATTTCACGGGGCAGGTCTCTCCGTGGATGTCCACGCGCGCGGTACACCTTCCCACTGGTGTGATGAGATGTCCGCCGGCGGTTTGTATTTTCGGGCCATCCCACGGCATCATCACCTTCCGAAGGCGGCGAGAGAGCTTCCCACTTAAAACCAAATAGTCTGCTCCGGTGTCGATGAGCGCCTTCGTGTCGTGGCCATCTATGGTAACGTCGAGATTATTTGGCACCGTCGAAGAACCGTCGTTCCTATCCGTCTCGTCGCTAGTGTGGAAGCCCTCCGACGTTTGTGGAGGATATTGGCGTCGTTCGTCCTCGGCAATACCACCTCCCGGTATTCCCGCACTTAAATTTCCCGGCGAGGCAGGGGGGACAGGCTTTCTCGGCGGGACCTACGCTGAGGTGATGCAGGGCGTTGCGGTGACGGCGATCGAAAACCGCGGCGGGGAGGCGGTCCTGGTGATGGCGAACGGCGGAGGTATTCGTCGATGTCCCTAGGTCGCTCTCCGTAGCGTGGTCGCGGGTCGTCGGGGTGGAAACCTCGTAACCCCAGCTGCCGGTACGGGGAACGGCGGTAGACATGATCGGCTTCCCCGCAATGGTAACAAAGTGGGCGTCGGTCGGCCGTTCGCCACACGTCGGTCTTCCTGGGCGCCCGTTGTTCTCGCCTGACGTACTGAGGTCGATCGTCGAGACGTCGGGGGTATGGTGGTTCTGGTGCGTTTTGTCGTTGCGGCGCCGAAGGTTGTCGGGCAGCAGGTGGCGGTCGTCGGGCCATGGCGGCGTAGCTCACCGTCGGTTGTTCCGGTGGTGGCAGGTCGACGGGAGCCTCCTGCTGGAAGGCTCGCTGCACCTCCTCTCGGACTACTTCCGCCATAGAAAGCGAGGCAGGGCGATCGGCAGTGGACAGAACCTTCCTGATTTCTTCCCGAACGACGTCGCGGATTATCTGGCGAATGTTGTCGACACCAAGGCTGCCTAGGTCAAGTGGCGACGATGCAATCGCCGAAGCAGCATGGGAGCCGGCGAGTCGATTCTAGTGGCTTGATCGTGCTTGCAAGGCCCGCTCCATGTTTGTGGCTTCAGCGACGAATTCAGCTACTGTCGTCGGGGGATGACAAACAAGGCCGCCGAAGACTTCGCTCTTCACGCCCCTCATCAGGACGCGCAGTTTCTTTTCCTCGCTGGCCATAGGTCGGCGCGGGCACTGAGGCGTAGCACGTCCTCAACAAAGCTGGTGGCGCTTTCGTTGTGGCCTTGGGTCCTTGTGTGCAGAAGGTCCTCAGCCCGCTGTCGTCGATGCTGGCTTACGAATATTCGCTTAACTTCAGCAATGCAGGTGTCCCACGTTGTAAGGGAAGCCTCGTGGTTCTCGAACCAATGCCTCGCAGTACCCTCCAGCGAAAAGTAGAGGTTCTGGAGGCACTGCTCCGCAGTCCATCCGTTGTGGCGCGCCACACGCTCGTAGTTCTTGATCCAGTCTTCAACATCCTCGTGGATCTCGCCGTAAAAGGGAGTCGGCGTACGAGGAGCGGCGGTCAGGTAGACGACGGCAGGAGCGGCGGGGTTCGGCGACTGGTTGACCATCGTCGTCTTTGCTTGCCTTGTCCTCGCCGGGAGTGGTCGGAATTCAGGAGCTTGCCCTTGAAGACAGCGGCTGGCACGATGCTCCGAGTCTCCAACGGAAGGTTGTCGGGAAGTGGGACTTGCTGATCGAGTGCTTGTAGGGGTACGCCGCAGAGGTTTCTTACCCCGCACCTCCACCAGAAATGTCACGAATTAAGGCGACGAGACGGCGAACAGTGAACTGAAAAGAAAGGTTTAATGGGCGAACTTGTGCCAACCAAAAATAAGTAACGAAAGAGCGTCGAAGCAGCAGAAAAGCAGGCGGCGATTCGGCGGCGAATCAGAGAGCGCGATCGAGACTGAGACTGACTCGACAAGGTCGCGGGCAGCTGCTTATCTACCGTGCGTCACTATCTTGAAAGTTCGGCAAAGAAGGTTCGAGCGTCGCGCGCTCGGGGCGAGGATGAACTGGCACTTTCGAGAATAACGAAGCAGAGGGAAAGTTAAGTCTGCTGCGAGTATGACCGGGAATCTTCTAGAAGACCGTGACCAAGCGTTGCCTTCTCGGCTCTGCGGGCGGCAAAATGGCCAGGAATTGGTGAAAATAGCATGTATGGCCGAGTGTACTCTATGGGTGTAGGACAATATGGTCCAAGACAAAATGGTCCCGGGCAAAATGGTCCCGGACAATATGATCCCGGACAATATGATCCCGAACAATATGGTTCCGAGCGCAAACCTGGACAAAATCGTCCCAAGTAAAATTTCCGACACTTTGAACGCACTGTCTAAAATGTCGCTGATATCTGCAGCGATTACTTTTAAGGTGAGTGATAGCTATGAAAAACGGTCCATTCGTGACATGTCGATTCGTCCTAGGGGGAATAAAGGCAATTTATCGTGCAGATACCGCATGTTTCGATGCAATGTTAGAAAATAAGGATGGTAAATAATAAACATGCTTTTGAACAGATGACACATTTTATTACGTTCCCACAAAAAGTCTACCCTTCTTTGATGCTGTTTGGCCTCAGCGGCCCTTACGCCATAAAAAACCCAATCCAATCCATAAGGTCTACGATCTTGAAACGGCCCTTGGCCCACACCCTTCAGAGGGTCATTCGTGATACGGCTCCCTTGTACGTACTGTGTGCAGATTATTTAAAGTTGCTGTTGCATTTCTCGGTAGACTGGTTGAAACTCAAGTTGAACACACGAAAAGTAGAACAAAGGGCGAAAATTATGCGTGAAAAATATAAACTCTAGATTGACGAACGGCTCTCAATATAAGTATTTTGCGAATCACATTTAATAATATAAACCTGTGAAGACCAAGCAATAAAAAAAGTAACTTCAAAATGACCAACGGCTCATGTCACAAATGTTTAGCAAAAATAAATACATGCAATCTACAAACCTGTGAAAAGCATGAAAAAAAAAAAAGAAAAATGCCGCGAAAACGACATGGGACCATTTTGTCGGGCCTAGCACTCGGGACCATTTCGTCCGGGACCATATTGTCCGGGCTCATTTTGTCCGGGGCCATATGAACTGGGACCTTAATGTCCGGGACCATTATGTCTGGATCCCTTACTCAATGCCAAACAACCAGAAAACCAAGCTAAAAGCACTGACACATTGAGAATGGCCAATAGCGTGGAATGAAATTCAAATAGGATTTGCTGGTTCAGCGGAGGGAAAAGCATTTCAGGTTGTTACACACCAAGTGGCTGGAGGTGTGAGTGGTTAGCAGCATGTCGTCGAGCGTAGTAATCAAGGATCTATGGTCTTTGTTAGACACAATTGAAGTGTTAATAAAGGTTTGTATGGGCAACGAAGCTGCTTTAAGTTACCATGATTTATTGCATGAATATCATCTGAGTCACCAGCGCACCTCATCACCAGTAACTCACAGGCAGACTGAGCAGATGCTACAGGAGCACAAGCAATTGCAAGGGTAACTACAGTAGATTAAAACAATTTCAGGTTTATGACTGGTTAAATGTCATGTAGGTAAAACATCGCAAAGTAAAGAGGACTAAGGAAGGGAACAAACACCACAGGACGAGCGCTGCACTAGTCCTGTGAAGCTAGTCCTCGTTGTTTTGCGCTGTTTTATGTTTAGCCTTCAATAAAGTGACCAGACGTCTCCATTTAGGCGGGGACAGATAACGCTTTTCCGGCCAAGGTCCCACTGTCCTGCCAGTGTGCTTGTGGGACGGCGTTTTTTTTTTTGTTTTTTTTTTTGCTTCGGCTGCCCCGAACCCAGAATAGATGAAAGACACAGTTAAACGAAACTATCACACCCGTGAGAGGTTGCTTTCCTTGATGAATGGACAAAATATGCTTGGCAAAGAAGATGCTAATGCTGAAGGTTAATTTGCATACGACATCCCAGTTGAGAATTCCCACAATTGGAATTTACAATTGGTACCAGTTGGGTTTTCAGACAACCAATTTGTTTTTCCCAGTGGAAACCAATGGAAACGAATGAGAGCCATTTGGAACCCATTCAGGTTCCAACTGAAAAAAAATATTCCAATTGGTGAGACTCATTGGCCAATATGCTTCCGATTGGAACCCACTAAAACCAATCGATTCAGGTTAAAACCAGTTAAAATTCTAATTGGATCTAATGGGAATTTTAGCTGGGGATCTGGACAGTATTATGGATATAGTATCTACAAAAATAAATACTGTACTAAGAAATATTCTAACCAAATGTATTAGATGTGTATGCCAAACGGTATGCAAATGCAAGGAAAAGAAATGTGCACGGTGTAAACGAAATAATAAAAAGGAGTGATTTGTTACCAAAATTTAAACTTTTCAAGTCTCGCAACACAAATATTCCACCCTTCTTCCACCCCTCCCCGGTCATTGTAATTTATTTTCATTCTTGTCTAATAATGAAACCAGTTTTATGTATTACTATAATTTCTTATGATGTTATTTGTTTAGTTATTGTGATAAAACACCTGTGATAAGCCGAAGCAGGCCTTTGAGTCAATATGTATCACATTCCCCCACCCCTCCCCCCTGCAACACTACGATTTACTCATGTATACACCGTGCCAGGCACTAGCCAGGGAGGGGGGGGGGGGGGGGGGGAACCATGATGCCCGTTCTCTCCCCGAAATCTTGCATTTTGCTGGGACCTCCTCTCCCCCTCCTTCTCATACAGCATTTTGTCATGGGCGGGCCCCCCCCCGGAACCAAAATCCTGGCTACGTGCCTGCACCGTGCAATGGCTTAAATGTCGGATATTGCTTTGCGGCGCTTTGGAATATGTGCCTAATAACTAGTGCACGCCTACCCTAACCGATCTGTACCCGTGCACAATCATCTCCATACTACCTCACCTCCTTCCTCCTCATGCCTTCCATCTGTCAGTTGGAAGAGCTGGACCGCCCCACCCCGGGAAGCACAACTGACAGTATGGCCCCAATTAGTGTCACACATTCTCAATGTTTCAGAGACCATGCTGCCGCCCTCACTACCAGCATCTTTTTGACCACTGATGAGACGCAGATAATGCGGACAAAGCATCATTGTAAATAATTTTTTTTTCTCTCTCTCTTTCTCCCAGCTGTTAGCCAAACGTCTCCAATTGCATAAAAGTAATTGGCTTTTCGGCTGAATGGGTACAAGCTCTGCATGTTAGATTTCCTTGCACCTTGGCATGGCTAACCACAAAGGCTGCGCAAACACGAGATTGTAGCCTCGACTGCCTTCACAGCGCTCGCACTGAATCAGCACTCGTGCAAACGCCATGGCGTGATCCAAAGCAATTAGCTCACACTTGTAGAATCTCTGGCAACAGCCCATGCTAAGGCGAGACAAAGTATAGAAAACTGCAGCTCTAGGCAGAAAATAAATTGTTCTTTATGTTGCGGAGTAATGGTCATACTGGACATAGGCACAACATCGCAAGCGAAAACATGATATGTCAACCCTTTCCTTTGTCGTTCAGGTTTTGCTGACAGCTACACGCTCATCAACGTTACCTGGTCATCTCCAAGAAAACCATCCCGTCTACCATGGCCTGTGCATCAACTTGGACCATGTATCGACAATCCTTTCGGCAGAAACAACGACCAAGCTGCCAGATTTGGACAGCAACATATACGGCATCGGGCAGCCTGGAACGGTACCTACCGGCTCTCTCGGCACATGTCTACAAAAGCCCGCTTCTCAGCGGGGTCAGTTGGAGGCCGAGTGGGCTAACGTGTCTCAGCTCGGAGCGTGGAGAGAAAGCTTGCGCTGGGAACCTCCTGGGTTCGATTCCCCATTGCCCCCGCCCGTTTCGATCTGGATGAGTTTTGTACCGGCACGTGTTCGTGTAATCACTACTGCGCGATGCACGTTAAAAATCCCAGGTTAGTGGTTGTATGTACTGCACTGGCTAAATTTCTCATCTACAGCTAAGAGACCGATTACCCGTCGTGGCGTATCTCCATCAAGGCTGTATAAACATACAAAGAAAACCTTTTTTTTTTCATTTTTTTTTTTTGGGGGGGGGGGGGGGGCGGGGGGTTAGTTGGGGCATGGCATCGCAAGCGAAACCATGATGTTAACCCTTTTCTTCGTCGTTCAAGTTGGTTACACTTCCAGTACTGTCTGCTATCGAAGTAACAATCGTTTGATTGCGTTTTCGGTGGCGCCAGCTATTTGTGTTCTTGGCTCGAAGTGCTAGCACCGTTTAGCACTACTAATACTACAAATATCCGGGGACATCGAGACGAACCCCGAACCTTTTGAAGCTCAGCTTTCCAACATCTTGAGTGCTGTTACTAGAATCGAGGTAGGGCGAAGCAACGTGCATGCCGAAATTAAGAAGCTTCAAGATGCCCAGTCAACGACGAACTTATCGATAAATAACCTCAGAGAAAGGGTAACGGCAATTGAGGCGGACCTGAATTCAATGGAAGAGTCCTCAGAAGGAAGCCCGAGAGGCGTTGAAGCTTCTGGCAAAACAACGTCGGACATATCAAAAGTGAACTCTAGGTGGGATGATACCAAGAATAGACTTAGGGTGGTCCAAGCTATTATTCTTTGGTCCTCCCGACTCACCAACTGAAAATTGGCGACAATTCAGAGGCAACCGTTTTGAATTTCTTTGAGCAGTGACTAGGCATTCAGGTAGATCCGAACAACATTGATCGGTCACATCATCTGGGAAAGTTTTTGCAGATAAAAACCGACTGAGAATGGTTAACCTTTTGCGTTTTAAAAATAAACAAAGCATCCTCTCGGTCGGTTATAAACTAAAAGATTCTGAGTACGCTGTGCGAAAAGACTTGCCTGAATTGGTCCGCTTCGTTCTAAATAAACTGGAACGTTTAAAATCCAGTTTGATAAGCTGTATGTCAACAACAAGTGCTTTCGGTATGAATCTTCTTCCAAGTTTGTTGTAGAACTTTCTAGTTAACTAATTAAGGACATATTGTTTGGCCCATCTCGCTGCGCAAGGCAATCGAAAAGCTTGGACTGCAATATTACTTTCACTAATATTTGCAGTGTCATCCCCAAACGGGCCGAGCTCAGTGGTTTCATGTATGATAACAAATCCACATAGTCATTCTAACAGAATCTTGGCTGAAACTTGAAATAAAGGATAACAAAATTTATTCCCGTGATCTGCACGTTGACATTTACCGATGTGACAGGCATTCTCAACGAGAAGGAATAGTGATATCGCAATAAAAAATTCGACCTTCTCTTTTTTGCGTTTGTGTGTGCCCCGGCATAGAAGCTGTGTTAATTTGCATTGCGTTGACATCTAAACAAACTGTTGGGGAGGAGATTGAACAGCCACGCCTCTAGCGGAACTCTATAGCTGTGGGGACAACAAGCGGAATTTTCTTGTTTGTCTTTTAGAGTTCTGCGAATATTCGAAATTTCGAATAGTAGTTTCGAATAGCTATTCGATATTCGCTTCGAGAAGAACTGCACTATTCACATTGTTCCAAGTGTTAACTACAGCTGGCTAGCCCCGTTGAGCACGCTTCTACCGAGCACCGGTGCACTGCGGAGAAGCAATACTCGCGGAAACAAGCTTTGCCGGTGCTGCTTCTCTGCATTACACCGGTGCTCGGTAAGGAGCGCACTCAACGGGGAACCTGCCGCAATAAACACTTCGAAAAGTGTGAATATTTCAATTACGTGCTCGGAAGAAACGCATAAATTCAAAACGGGATGGTGCACGCGTGCCGAATGTATTTGAAAATAAATGGAAGCTTTGTGAATTTGTTATCTACATTGTGGCAAAAGTTTCAAAATTAAACTATTATGCAAGAGTATATGTTAGGTAGAAATGCCCTTTAAACCTGCGTTCATCATGCGCAATTCTTTCCTTTCACTCGAGATTAAAGAAAAAATATTTTATATGGCAAGATTTGTAAATTCACTCAATTGGGTAGAATTGACCATCTCTATAGGATTCCTTTTATATCAGATCCGTCGTTTAGTTGCCATCCCATGACATCAGACCTTCTTAGGTCACAGTTCATAAATATTTTATAGTTAAACTTACCTTATAAATGAACAAGTAGAACAACCTTCACGATTTGTGCTGGGTTTTCGTCTAAGCATATGATGCAACAGTAGTGAAACGCGTGGAAAAACGTTTCGATATTCAAATTAAAAATATTCGGCCAAAACCATTATTCGCTTCGAACTCAAAATCCGCTATTCGCACATGACTATAACTTAGAATCAACTGTTTTTCAAAATTGTCATCGGCCCACATCAGTTAATGTTTTTGTTTCTTTTTCACTCCAAAACGAATGAGGACACGGATGATCGCATAATTACCTTACGGGATATACTCGGAAGCAGGCCTGAACATAGCGGGTCAAACAGCTTCGAAAGAATATACAGGAAAGGAGACAAAGTGAGGCCTTCTGGTGCTCAACGAGAATGTACGACGACCACTGCGGTGTCTGTGTCTGAAAAGCCATCTCTGGTTCCACAACAAAGTGTCCAACCATTGGGGTGTTTCTTGAGGCTATCGACGGAAAAGCCGATTTCATTTGAACCTGCCTTCGCGTATACTCGAGCGGCTCTGAAGAGAACAAATAAGTGAAACAAGTGCCGGCTTTCTGCACAATGTGGGGACGGCTTCCTTGAAAACTAATAGGGAAGAGGAGACGGTGACCCGCTGGGTGTAAAAATGACAGCACGGACGTATCCTACAAAGGGGAAGGGAGAGGGGGGTGCAGACACAGCCCAGACGCAACACTCAGAGCTTTTTCACGAGTACCAACACCCGCAGATGGTCCCCACATGAGAAGAGTGAGCCAAAGTCGGTGAAACGGACCTTGTTTGCTGCCCCTACCACCGCGGGCGCCGGTTCCTTTATCTCCCGGTTTTGTGCTGACTTGTCCATCAATTCTCAGTTGTGTGCTAAAGCAGACGATTTTTCGTTTGTCTAATGCGTGGCCACAGTTACAGTTACAGTTACCCGATACAAAAGAAACAGTATGTGTTACAGTTACAAGTTACCAGCAGTAAAGAGTAACTCGTTACAGGTAAAAGTTACCAAAAAAAGTTACTCTAGTTACCGGTAATGCATATTACTAGTAACTATGTATAGTTACTGCCCAAGACTGCTTGTCATGCACGGTCTGGATACAAGTGCTTTGCTCTTACCAGCGCTTTGGTCGTATGAGAAGCGGCCTTTGAAGCGTCATCTTTGATGTCGCTCATCAAAAACATTGACTTTTCAATTTTTGCAAATAAATTATGCACATCAAAATGCTAAAATCGCGAATCACACAAGAAAATAAACATCCTTCGGGTTTAAATTTTTCTAATTTCTCAGTTTACCTTCCTTCTTACTGTAGTGTAACAAATAAAATAATATTGTTTTGGTTTGTGATTTCTTGAGTCCAATTTTTGTACTGTAACGAGAAAGTAACGGCGTTACTGTTTCCGCAGTAACTGTGACATTTTACTTTTTGAAGCCGGTAACTGTCACTGTAACAGTGTTACTTTTCCCCCCTAAGTAACTGCAACTGTAACACTGCTACTTTTTGCTGTTAACGTGCCCACGACTTATGACGAGGTTCAATTTCTTTGTTGTGCACTAGTAGTAAACACCGGGCTGTGGGGACAAGTTCAATAAAGTACCCCTTATAGTTTGATCTCCTGCCCATCGTATTATCGGGCACCGAACAGTGGTTCTGAGCGCTGCGACACTTTGCACACCATACTAATTGACATTTAGAGCCTTTACCCAAAAGGAGACTTTGCTATCTTTGGCGACTTCAATTTTCAAACAATGACTGGGTTCATCTTACCACGAGCAGCTCGAACGCTGATCGAGAGTTTTTCAATAACTGTTTGAATTTTAACCTCACCCCAGTTGTCAAACAACCCACCCGTGGCGACAATATTCTTGATCTTACCCTTACACGCACACCAGAAATAATAAAAACTGTCAACTGTGTTGCTGGCTTAAGTGACCACGGCATCTTGATCATCGAGTTATTTATCCCTGTGCCGACGCGGGGCCCAACTGTTCAAACAATTCATGACTATAACAAAGTTGATTACTACCTCACCATAAATGGAACTTGTAATCGTTCTATCAGTCGTATGTCGAAAACTTTCGTTCAAGATCGGTGGAAGAAAACTGGCCACTATTTAAAAATTAATAATCTAACTGAGCAATTTGTTCCGAATATTATTGTACACAGTCACGGGCATAACCCCTGGTACAATAAAACTTTACGATCATTATAAATAACAGAAAGAAGCGCATGTATAAAAGAGCTAAAAGAGTAAATAATAACAAAGCCTGGGATGAATATTTTTTATGTCTCAAATCTTGTACAGAGCATAACATTGACGAAAAAAAGTTATTTTCTTTGGACCTGACAAGAATTCTGCGAAGTAACCCCCAGAAGTTCTTGATGGCCCTTATATTCACCCATAGATATTACTGACTCTATCCGACTAAAGAATGAAAATGTAGACGCCGTGTCTGAGCCACATTGCACTACAGCTTTAAATTAATATTTCTCTTCCATACTATCAAACGAAAGCGTTGATCATATACCTAGTTTGCCTTGCTCTGGTTTTGAGCCCATGGCCCCCATTGACACTAGCATTTCTGCTTCCAGAATACTTGGACTTATAGAAGGTTTAAACTCTCATCATCTTGTGGTCCAGACAATATTAGCCCCAAAATTCTTAGCAACACCAAAGTAATATCTAGTGAATTCCTCACATTCATATTTTCTTAGTCATTACATCAGGATTGCCTATACTCCGTTTCACCTTCAGTCCGAGCGCAGCGGACGCTAGGAGCTATCCCAGCCAATCCAGCGTTGAGAGAGTGTCATGTGACCTTGAGCTCCCTGCGTCGCTCCGGCCAACTGAAAGGTGACGCGATTTTCTCCCAACGTTAGATCGGCTGGGATAGCTCGTGGTGTCCATTGCGCTCGGACTGAAGGTAGAACGGAGTATACCATTGGACTGGAAGCTGGGGAAGGTCATTCCGGTCTTTAAAAGCGGTGATCGTGTGCTGTCTTCAAACTACCATCCCATATCGTATTTAGAAGCCAATCATGTTTTTTACAATCATCAACATGGATTTCTTAGGGGTTTTTCATGCGAGACGCAACTCTTTGAACACAAACACAAGTTAATCACTAACCTCGACTCACAGGGCCAAACCGATGCTGCATTCCTTGACTTCTCGAAGGCATTCGACAGAGTTCCCCATCGACATCTAATTTCAAAACATTCTATCCTGGGCATCGACCCTTTGGTCCTTTCTTGGATTCGTGACTTTCTCTTTTCTCGCGCTCAGTTCACTGTGGCTAACAACCATATGTCAGATTTTACTAACGATATATCTGGGGTTCCACAGGGGGCATTACTAGGTCCACTACTGTTTCTTATTTTTATTAACGACTTATCAATTGTAGTCTTTGTCTCATCGCTTACGATTGTGTCCTATATCGCAACATTACTTTGTCTGATGAGCCTTTGAATCTTCCGAAATGACCTTGACCTGATTCATGCCTGGTGCTCCAAATGGTTTATGTCATTAAAGGGACCATGAAATGACCTTTTTACTTTTTCCAGATAACTTTTACATTAAACCGTCAATGTTCACTGAATGCCGAACAGGCATCCGTTTTCGTCTCGGTTTATTAACTTTTACACAAAAAATTATTGAAATATCGACTTTTTCATTCTCTCCAACTGACCGCAAAAGAAGCCGTGACGTAGACCGTTTCCGGAACCGGAAGTTCTCTCGGCAGTAGGAGAATGGGAGTGTTAGCGGCAACGAGTTGGGGTGCGCCGGTAGGTTTTACTGCGCTGATGTCACCGACGTATTTCCTGAATCGGCGCCTCTCATCGCCGCATCGCAGCTGAGCGAAATTCAATGAGATATGTTGCGCTACAGCGACAGCATGGGACTAGTCCCATACGCCGGTATGCCTGTTGGGAAGTGCAGCGAGTCTTGTCACCACCCCGTCATTGTTGGCAGAAGGGCCGGCCCGTGTCAGTCGTTTGCAAAGCGACGTAGATGGCGTTTTTCGCGGCCTCGGAGATGCAGGAGCGAGCCGACGTTAAAAAAGATACGTTTGAAGTTTGAACTACGAGTGTCAGCAAGAGCCACGTAAATACCTGCTTACACTCGGAGCGGACGCGCGCGCTTGATGGAAGCCTTGTATTCGCGCTGTTGGTAAGCGCTTCGGGACCGTTCTTTTACGATTGCAACTCGATACTGACGCGACACTCGGCAAAGAAAGTTTGGACCGGGGTCGACAGTGACGTGCAGTCTGTCAGAATAAAAATGGCATACCAATAACAAAGTGTACATACCGTCTTACGAAGGCAATCCATACGGCGTTTATTTCAGCTCTATATCACACAAAACAAGAAGATAGAATCGACGAGAGTCCCTTTTCGACGAGTGTTCGTCAACACTGCCTCGGAAAACAAGGGGAAGAGATTGACCTCCTCACCTCTTAATCTAGAATTGAGGTCAGTGATCAAACTATAATACGGGAAGGGTCCACAAGGGTCGCGCGGGCATATTCCATTTAGCACGCCAGCCGGTCGTAGGCAGACGGTCTTGCGACGAAGCAACGCAGCGCCGAGTCGGAATGCCTGCTAGGCCTATACGCTTCGTCGGAGTCGGTGAATCCAGCGTTCTTGTTCGTCGTGGTCTGTTTTAAGTACTGTTTTCTTGCTGCTTGAAGTCGGCACGCGCGGGAAGAACACGTAGAAAAATAAACGTTCAGTCAGTCAGAGTTTTGAGAGGAAGGAAAACAAAGAAAATAAATGTTCGTCGGTCGCCGTCACCCAAGTAACTGGCGGCCCTGCCCTACTGCGCACGCGCAGTAGTTGCTTCGTTTACCACACGATAGATGGCGCTTGGCTCTCAGCATTATCAAATTTGGCAATTTCGCCACACATCTCTAATTATGCTACAAAATGTGGATCTGAATATTATTTAACAAAACTTTTAGGAAACATTCGCCGGCTATTTATTGTTTACGATCGCGGTGCTGGTGAGGTAGGCTCTTACCCAATAGGCGATGTGGATTCGGCTGACGCGCACCGATTCTGCGTATGCATCGTAGTGAACAGGCGAAGGAAGGAAGGCGCCAAAGAGTCCAGTTTTCTTTTAAAAGTTCTATAGCAAATAATTTTTTTGGGCTCCCTATTTTTGTGTTTTTGTGTTTCTTTTGACACCTTTTACGACGTGCGGTGGATGAAACTCGATTTTAAAATCATTTCATGGTCCCTTTAAACATGTCAAAATGTAAAGTACTTTGCTTTACTTGGAAACATGTAACATCATATTTTTCGTATTCCATTGGCTTTGGACTAATCATCTCTACCTGCCTCCATCTATAAATATCTTGTTGCAACACTGCCTAGCGACTTAACCTGGAATAACCACATTGAAACAGACTCAGCAGAGGCTTTGCGCACTCTCGGGTACATCAAAAGAAATCTGAAGGCGCCACCATCTCATCTCCGGAAAATGGCATACGAGACTTACGTTGGACCAAAGTTGGAGTATGCAGCAGAAATTCGGAATGTTCATCATGTTTATCCCATTAATCATCTTGAGTCAGTTTAATATCGCACGGCCAGGTTGATTCTTAATGATCATTACCAAAGAAGTAGTGTCTTGCACTGAAATGCCAGCTGTATAAGTCGCACCATAAGATATCATGCTTTACCCCATTTCATAAAATTTTCTATTATAATCCAATGCTTCATAACTCACTCCTACTTCCTCCTAGAAGAGCATCGTCACGACTAAACCACCCATGTCACGTATCTCGGATCACAAACTACTTCAACCAATCAGAGAGAAAGAGAATAAACTTTTATTCTGAGCATTTCACCACGGTGGTCTGTGCCGGATGGAAGGGCTTCCCACTTCACGAGATCCTTATGCTGCCTTATCTGCCTGGCCCCTGTTGACCAATTGAAGCTGATCCTCCAGGGCAGGGCTAGACAGCAAGTTCTCCCATCGCTCTACAGGGGGAAAGGTGGGTGGGTGGTCTTGATTGAATCTACACTCACTTATTTTGTGACGCAGGGTTCCTATCTCTTGGCACACTGGGTAGTTCCCACTGTATTGAGTGAGGAACATATGCGACTGAGTAAAAGGGGGTGGGGGAAGGACCCTGACTGAATTTGCCTATACGCTACCTGTTCCTCCAGCATTAACTTAGGATGCGGGGCTGGCAGTCTTCGCCTTTCCTTGTTGTAGAATGTGACTAGTATTTCCTTTTAGGTCACCATGGGCTGGTCCTGAACCTCTTCCACGGCTGTGGCCCAATAAGTCAGCGCGCGGGCCTGCTGGTGAGCAAGTTTGTTGCCCTCTACCATGGAGTGGGCAAATACCCATTCAAATTCTATAGGCCCCTTTGGGGGTCTTTTGTTTTTGAGCACCTGCGGCGCTTTTCAGGACACCAAGACCAACTGGAAGCTCCGGTATGCTTGGTGCGAGTCTGTGATTACCCTGGTTCTGCCTGGCCATAGGTGACCCCGTCTTGTTCCGCAATGCTTCGACTACCCTTTTTGCTAGTTACTTATGTACCATTTTTATTTCACACACAATTGTTCTCACTGTTTATATTACTTACCAGCACTGTAAGTGTCAGCCACCTGTCTGTTCATGTGTTGATCATTTGTATTTTTCATGTTGGGGCCTTCAAAGTTACAATTAAAAAAAAACTGCCAGCAACGTTGGAATAATTTAGGAGCGGGGGTGGGGGCAACAAGTTTGAATTCCTGTTCCGACACAACTTCAAAGATAACTTGAGCATATTATATAACATTCCCACCCGATCTGATCGGCATTCCTAATCGGTTTTATTTTCATATGTTGAGTGGCAATGCAAGCCAGTATTAAATACTCTACTTTTATAATATTACTTCTCCGTACTTCTCCCTGCAACATTTACGTGGCGAGCATACTGTTCCCCAGATCACGAGAGCCGCACACAAATAGCGAGCCTCCGTTTGGGCATCTAGGACGTAGTACGTAGCTCTTGTGCGTCTCATAAGCACTGCAAAATCTGCGTAAAACGATCCAAACTTCTTTCAGCAAGCGCTGTGACCCAAGGGGGTATCGGAGGTCGAATGTGTTAGCGCACCGCAGCTCGTACGGCGAAAGGTCCCGCTGCCAGGGATCCCCACCTCTACCCGTTTCGATCTGTTGTGAGTCGCAGACCCCAGGCTAGCAGTCGTACTGTAGTGGCTAAATTTCCTCATCTACAGCCTGAAACGGTGTCGCCAGAGCCTAGACAGGCCGATCGCACGCTATTTAATATAGTGAACGTCTTATTTTCTTCCGTTGTGCCCAAAATGACGACAGTGGATGCGATTGAAAGATCAGCGGACAGGCTACCACTCTCGCCTTCGAATCACTCGGGAGTCGGGCGACCTGCATTTGCACCATGATCCAAGAAACAGAAAGAAGCGACGTCAAATCACATTGACACAGAATCACTCCAAGCTTCCTTGCTTGTGCCCTTCAGCTCTGCGCGCCGTCAGCCGTATCAACGCTAATCACAATTAATCAACGCCTGCCGCGCGCGTTCCACCGCTCATACAAACAACAAACAATCAGCTAGGTATTTTGCTGCAGAAAGTTACTTCCGCCATTTTGAGGGAAATGCGGAGCTCAAACCTTGCTCAAACGACGTTATTCAAGGTATTGAATTTGGCGTAGGGGTAGTGTGTTGGGGGTATCCGAAAAAGACCACGGTATTGACTATGGCGTACGCCGAAATGACTACGGTATTGATTTTGGCGTACGCCATAACCACTACCGTAATCGAACCGGAGGGGTAGGGAGATCGGCGTCCTATACCGGGACGCCTTTTTCGGAGGTCGATACGGGGCAGCGACGTCCGTGACGTCACTGCCGAAAACGCAAAAACATGCAAGACTTTTTTTTTTTTTTTTACGTTTTGTGGAGAGCTTGTTGCGGGTTGTTTTTGTGTCTAGTGTTGGGGCGGGGTGAGGCGGCGGTTGCGGCGTGTTATTGTTGCAGTGCCATGCGCTGAAGAACCGAGGCCAGATTCACGAAGCGATCTTACGCCGAAAATGTGCGTATGTATGACAATAGCTCCGGAGCAGTCTTTCTACGCTCAAAGCATTGCAACGTGACCGACAACGTCGCTCAGTTACTTGATCGCGACGACCAACGGACATTTATTTTTCTACGTGCTCTTCTGGCGGGTCCCAATTTTAAGCAGCAAGAAAAAAGAAGGAAGTACTCGAAACCGGCCACGACGAACACGAACGCTGGATCCACAAACTCCCGGGGAAAGCGACAACGGCAACCATGACACCGACCGAGCGTGCAGAATTTGGGCCTAGCAGGCACCCCGACTCGGCGCAGCGTTGCTCCGATGGTCCTTGCCCAAGACCGTGTGCCCACGACCGGCTGGCTTGCTGGATTGAATACCCGCCCGCGCGACCCTTGTGGACCCTCTCCGTATTATGGTTTTAGCGCTGACCTCAATCACTTCCCCTTGTCATCTTGTTTTCCGAGGCAGCGGTGACGAACGCTGTCGTCGAAACGGGACTCTCATCGATTCTATCTCCTTGTTTTGTGTGATATGGAGCTCAAATAAACGTCGTATGGATGACCTTCGCAACACGGTATGTACACTTTGTTATTAGTGTGTCCTTTTTATTCTGACACGTCGGTACGTCACTGTCCAGCTATAGCAGCTCGTGGGAGCTACGCAATGCCGGTCCCACCTTTCTTTGCCGAGTATCACGTCAGTATCGAGTGGCAATCGTAAAAGATCGGTCCCGAAGCACTTCGATCAAACGCGCGCGTCCGCTCCGAGCGTGCACAGGTATTTACGTGGATCTTGCTGACACTCGTAGTTGAAACGCAATTTTTTTAACATTGGCTCGCCCCTGCATCTCCGAGGCCGCGAAAAACGCCGTGGTGATTTGTTTCCGTGTACGTCGCTTTGCTATGTTTGCAAACGACCTGGCACGGACCGTCTTTTCCAACTATGACAGTCGGGTTGACTTCGGAGGAACAAGTTGGGAGCATACTCCGGAGGAGTGCCCGAAGTAAAGGGTAAAGGGGAGAAGATGTCACGAAAACCGGACATGACGTCACGGACGTCAAACTACTACTCTGCCTTCTTGCTCTGCCCCGTATCAACCTCCGAAAAAGGCGTCCCGGCTTCACCTTGCCGAAGGTAGGGAGTAGCAAGATGGCCGACCAATGGCGGCATTCGGTTTATTGGGGGAGGAGCAGACAGCCGCCATCCAGAATTTTGTCATAGCAGGGGGCAGAGGCAGACAGACAGCTAACGCCACCTAGTGCGCTCACAGGAAAGCGACCGACCGATCGAATAAGCGTTTCCATGGAGAGCCGACGGATGGCGCGGATCCCCTAGTAGTTAAGTTAGGCAGGCGGAAGTTATGCCAAGGTTACTTTGAATCTTTTCGCAATAAACGCAGCACACGAGCGTTGGGCAAGAGTACTTCTTTTGTTTCGGAGTTGTTTTTTATAATGAAAGTGGAGATAAGCATTCGAGTAGAAGTAAAATACTTACGAAATGCTAGCTTTGTTTCGTAAATAGTTATCTCGTTTTATTTTTGTTTTTTTTGCGTTTAAGTTTTTACATAAAACGTTCGGCCTCGTGGAGTATTTCATGGCAGAAAGCCTTGCAAAACGTTGTACCAGGAAGTACATGACAATGAATAATCAAAGTTGCTGCAATGAAACCTTCTGCGGGCAACTCGGGATAAATGGGACTGCATCTGTAGTGTACAAGACACGTCATAGCATGTGCCTAAAAATCTTATTTACGAAAACAAAACAAAAATTAATTTTATTCCATCATGTTTCTCCGGAAAGCTCAGTATACCGCAAACCTGTGTACTTAGTCGCTCAAACGTCCTCTTGCTAGTGCTATAGACGTAATTTTTACTCTTGGGAATGCGGTGGTGCACGAATGTTTTTATATCACCTAAGTTAGATTGTTCGATTCCTTAGTGTGCCCATGGCATTAAATTCATGCAATTAGAGATTTTGAATATGAAATTTCAACTTCCACGCACACAGACTCCCGTGGCGAACTAAATTAAGTAAAATATTGCGCTGGACCGATTTGCTTTTCATAATTCAAAACCAAGCAGAGGACAGACCAGGAACATACTCATACTATGTGATGTATACAAATAATTTCTTTTATTTTCTTTTATGGGTAATTCTCACTGTACTAGACACACCTGGAAACATACAGCTGTATCCTTTTGAACTAAATTACGTATGAGCTGAAGGAAGAGTGAATTTCTTTATTACTTTTTAATAATTACTTTTACCGCTTTCTTAAAGCGTACTTTTTTGGTGTAACAATTCTCTTTCGGATTACGTGATAATTTTGCTTTTGTGTTCCAAAAAGCAGTACTATCAATATGAAAAAAAAAGTATGGAATGTCTACCTGCTTTTTTGTTGCCTTTAAAGAAAGGATTGAATTGTTACGCCGTCCACAAGACTTCTAAAGTTATAGCGAAATTCCCGAATCATGAGGGCCGAGAAGTGATATACTTCTACAAGCTTATGGCGTCCCCTTTTCAACGCGTGAACAACGTTAGATTAGACAGTTGATAACTGAAGGGACGAAAACAATTGAAAGCGTTAATTTCGCCGAATACGTGTGCTCACCTTGGTTCTTTATAAATGTAAGATAAAAGTGTATCCTTCGTCAATTTGCTGAACATTGAATGGGAAATCAACCTTATTATGTGCCAGACAGTTGACGAGAATCCCATTAAATCACCACTTAGGTTCCAATATATATGGGCGAAAAAGGCACGTTGGCGCTTTAAAGTTCCACGCGTTTCTAGTCCCCGGCCTAGAACACGGACAGCCAGTCTTATCTACTCAGAAGGCCCAGCCAATCACGAGGCCGAAAGCTAACACTTCGACCCAAAAAATGAGCCTGCGAAGACGCACACATCCTCACGTAAGCTTCTGAAACGCCATGTTTATTGGCGGCGTGTGTGAACTACAGGTAGGGGCGCTTCTCCAGCTATCATCATCATTACCATCGTTTGTGACAGAGCAAGTGCAAGTGGAAGAGACCGCGCAGATCGTGGATCCCTCGGCTCGTCAGCTCTATTTTATTGTTGTTTGTGTTACGCGGCGAGACCTGTTTCACGCGTTGTGTTTATTTGGTAAAGTGATATTTCTGATATGACGTATTATCAAAGCTTGAACAAGTCGCGCTAACGAACGTTGTTGGTGCTAATGTTTTCAAGCGCTAGGATGGTGCTGCACTCTTTTCTACTCCAGCAATATGAGCTTGATGTTGAAAATAGAATAACTAGAACGTCACCTACTGTACAACAGCTGCCCCAGTGAACAGGCTGTAATATTATTATTGCTATTCCGACGAAATTAAACAGAAGAAAGAACGTCTCATCAAGTTCATAAGAAGCAAGAAAACAAATTGATTATATTATTTATTTTTTTTTGTAAACTAGCAAACATATGTTTTCTTAAACGACTGCCTTGGAGAGCTGACTTCTGGAGTTGATTCAACTAAATCCTTAGTTGTTCGCCCGGTTGAAATGCAACGTTCAAAATTCCCTCCGCGATTGAGACCTGTTAGATCTAGCAAGTCGTTGACACTTGAACGCCCCAAAACATGAGGTTTACCGATGCTACGAATTACGACCGCTCGTGTGCTTCATTTTTGCGGGCCCAAAGAATTTCATAATATGTGGAATGCGATGCTCAGAAGGATTACGAACTTGTAATCAATTATTAGCTAACATTAGATAAAAAATGAATAAATCGTTTTAAATTGCCGGGGCATTGCTGGCAATTTGAGAAGTTCTGGGAATTTCACCTCTGCTTTCAAGCGAAAGTCGCGAAGTTGCAAACTCTTTTGTCACGCACTCATTGTGGGAGAGGCTAAGCGTCACTACAAAAGTACAACAATTACTTAAGCTTGGCCCTCACGGTGCCGTACACGTGCTCCTCGGCCACTCTCGAATCACACTTAGACGGATGTGTCGGTATCGGAAAGCTCAATGTAGCTAAACTAAGTGTGCGGCGCCGCACTACACAAAAGCGCCCTCGTGCACAGCTGAGATGACACAGTCCTACGCTCTGCTGACTTCAAATCATTTTTCTACGCGAGCCTCTACTGATCCGAGAGAACAAGAATCAGAGACGCCGTGAATAGCTGTGACGCGCACCTCGCATGCTCTCATACGAAGCTCCAGCCTTGTTTTCTTCGTACGTTTTTAAATATTGTAATATAAAAAGGGGCTTGGAGGCACTGTAATTCACTAGAAAAATTGCTCACAAGAATGTCATACATGTTTTGATTTTGTTTAATAACTTTTATTAATCGGCATAGAGCCACGCCGAGCATCCTTCGAGTGATTCCTACCTGCTCCGTCAAATGAGAGTGCCCGCGAGGCGGCGCTGTT
The DNA here is from genome assembly GCF_016920785.2 of Ixodes scapularis. NCBI lineage: Eukaryota > Metazoa > Arthropoda > Arachnida > Ixodida > Ixodidae > Ixodes > Ixodes scapularis. Next base: position 120,191,998 of record NW_024609835.1, read on the forward strand.
AACACATCTCATCGTCAATAGTGCAACTTCCTGGGGGCGTTTACTAGTGACAACTTTGATTTCGCCATTCTCCAATCACCCGCCAGACATGGTAGTGAGTGTTTCCAAATGTTATTCTGTGAAACAGGCACGCGGCAAGTTTGGAACGCGTAAACAAAATGCAGATAGAAAGTTGATTTTAATTGCATGGTGCTGTAAAAGTTGTAGGCAAAACTCTATAAATACTTTTAAAAAAAACGCATTTTTGTGCATAACGCCTGATGTTTTGTGTCATCTCAACCCAAGGAAGAATGCGTTTTTATGCATTTTCTTTTCTCTGCAAAATATCTATACATGGATCATCTTTCGGCTGAAACAGAGGTATGCCCAAAACACGCGAGGCTTCCTTACACAATTAAAGTTTAGGAAGAGACGGCGCCTCTTTCGCTTGTTCACGCCAGAGAGGAACGAGAAAAAAGAAGCACGGTACTTTCGGTGCACATAGGGGTGGACACACGTACGTGACACAAGGGTAGAACGTGAGCTTTCTACGCAACAGCCAAGTTTGCACCCGCCCCTGAAATAGACTCCTGGGAAATGACCCTTTCACGAAAATTACTTTCTTTCCGTTTTCGCTGGACATCCAGTGGTCCTATTGAAAACCGTGACTAGTTTTGTTTTAATTTGTACGAAATAAAAGGCATAATAACTTAGAACAACGGAGAGGCCATGTCAACAGTATACTCTGTTTCATGTTACCGTGGCAGCGCATGCTGCGGAAACAATATACACATGTAAGCCCATCCGGGTTTCTCACTTTGTATGTCCTATAGAAAGCGCAGAAAAGCAACCGAAAGATCGCGTTTAGTGCCCTGCTGCACGGTCGCTTAAGCGTCGCCTCTTAGCGTACAGCATCTTTCGCATGGAGACCAATGTTTACACGGCTAGAAAGTGCCACAAAGTCACTTTCGTAGGCGCAGGACATGGCCATGAAACCGGAGTTAAACGATGCGGCGGATACAAAGTACGTTGTTATAGACCATTACAGCGCGCCGGAAGCGGGGAATGGCTTTTCTTCGGAGTCCTCCCTGCAGCGCGTCACGGAACGAATATCCAGGGGCCCTAATTGCCGAACCATGTTCGACGACGCTGCTGGCGGGCGTGCGCCAACCGCAGCGAACGGGGTTGAAACAAAGACGAGGAAGCACTGACTGCACGCGCCGCGTGCCCGCCACACGATATTACCACTTAATGCCGAAACGCAAAAAGCAATGATCAAATCTCCGATAGTTCTCGAGGTTTATTTATTGCGTTTTATTACGTTCGTGGTATCTAAATCAACGCTCGCAACGTATGCGACGCCGCTCATGGAAGATAGCCTGTTATATGATATAGGCAGGTAGTGCGCGCATTTGGCTACGGTCAATGCCTAATCAAGTCGACACCTGCAAACGATGGCTGCAGCTATAATGGAGCTGTAAGAAGGAACCCCAATCTAGGACCATAACCGTGGGTCGAGCTTCTACTTTCGACGGCGTTATCTTTTCGTTATGTAGGCAGCTAAATATGGAGGACCGAGAAAAGATAAGAGAAGAAAAATGGTCATTGCTGGCGAAAATGAAGACAGGGCTCGAGAGCGAACGTAGGAGGCGGCCACGATAGCAGGCTACTGGGTCGGTCAATGACATCAGATAAGTAAAACGGTTTTGTTATAGAGGTGGGGAGAGCAGTGTTAGGTTCTTTTATAATTGTTTCTTGCCTTGTTACTGAGGTAAGTTACTAAATACTACCAGGGAGGTCGGCGGCAACATCGAACAAAGCTAAAGGAGAATTATATGTCAGCTATGGGACCCATTCACGACCGCTGAATGTCTATCTTGACTCGATTCTAAACGACAATGAGGACATATATCATGATTGTTGAACGATTCCTGAGCATCCTTGGCTGGGTCGACGTTTGAGGAACAGCTAGATAGACGTTCTCACGTTACTAAAATCCCAGTCAACAAAACATCGACAAGGGGACGCAACCTTGCGTTTGGGTGGAAAGTTTAGGCGTTTAAATATGTGTATTTGAAGCTCATTCTTTGCATGGGTTACGAATGACTGCAAAAAAAGTGCGACAGTTTTTGACTTTGCTTCCACGACGATGAAACTTCACTTATCAGCACACTCGCTCAAATAGATCCCTGGTCTGGGACGTATCCAACATTTAGTAGCCGGCAATTGGAATTTCTGAAACTTTTCTGGTAGCCTACGTGTTAAAAAAACCGGTTAGCTCGATGATTGGTATCAGTCACTCAAAAAATTAAACTTGCCTTGATCATTCAGATAAACCCGGGTATCACATAATGTGTCGTGCGCGCATTATGCGCGCGTCATGATTCGCTAGGCTTGGTTAGGGGAGCCTTGGGTGCTTTAGTTTGCGTGGCACACACGACACACGCTAGTGTTCTCCAAGTTAATCATCAGAATTGAGACAAATTTTTATTTATTCAGGATTAGAATGTGTTCCTAGCATTCTCTAACTGAAAGTTTGTCATTTTGGTCTGAACCTCTCGTGGGTGCGCGTCGGGCATTGAATTGTTGGTAATCTTGTATTGCGAGAAAACCTTTGTGGCAACTGAAGTGATCGCGAGGGGAAGATATTTATCGCGCACTTTACACTATATATTAAATGATGTCTAAGGTTGTAATGTCATCCGCTGCGCTATCTCTTGTTATGTTATGATCTACCTGGTGATGTTGTGAGTCCACGTGGGTAGCTAAGCATCGTTATTCGGGAGCCAGTTGCGCGCGCCGGCGGTGTGACTCACCGCTGACAATCATATGCGGACTAATTAATTATCGCTGGACTGAGTATGACCTGTCGCCAAGGATCGACTGTGGACTAAATATTACTCACCACCGGCGGTCGCCTTTTGACTAAGTATGCTGAACTAATTAGTATGACTTACCTCCAACTGTCACTTGCAGATTACGGAGGGGGCGGGATACCCTCCCCTCCTCCTTCTCAAAAGGTGCGCTCTAATTCGTCATCACAGAGAATATTAGGCGTCTTTAATTTTTCCTCCAACATTTTCCTTGGCTGGCACAGGACGTAGGAATCAGGGCCCTTGATTGTAGACGCGCTGTAGAACGACTTAAGCTCGTGCACAAAACAGTGAATAATAACGGTGTACTTGGTGGGGAAAAATATATTGCTTTTGTTACTCAAACACGAACTCGAAGGTTCCATCCCTTAAATTTTGTACCCTACGAAGCCCCTCTGAATAGTTTTAAATATTTTTCTTTCCTGGATTGATAGAAAACTAGAACAACATAAATGGATCAGCTCATTATCTCGATTTTGATAGATTTGAATTAGAAATACAGTAGGTTCCTTCTTGGTATGGTGTCTGTGAGTTTACTAGTGAAGTGCATGTGATTGTTTTAGAGCGCAGCTCTTAGGCGCCCGTTTCCGCATGGAGCCTCGTCTGCGTCTGCGTCTGCGTCTGCGTCTGCGACTGCGTCGGCGTCAGCGTCGGTGTCGGCATCGGCATGGGCATCGGCATCGGCATCGGCATCGGCGTCGGCATCGGCGTCAGCATAACAGCGCGTTGAATTATGGTACGTTTTCGATAATGACGTCACACGTGACGTCACTTGTGACGTCGCGTTAAGTCACGCTAAATTAAGTGGAAACATTTAGCGGAAATTTTTTCGCTAAATTTAACAGCCAGATTTCCCCGCTAAATTTAGCGGAGAAACTTGCGTCACGAGACCTCAACAGCACTTCAGTTTTCCCGCTAGGTTTAGCGGGAAGATGTTGGTAAATTTCCCGCTACATTTAGCGGGAATATTTCCCCGGTATATGGGAGGGGAGCAGGAGAGGAGGATGAGAGGGTGCGGAGGGGGAACGGGGATATACCCTCCCTTCCGTACCGCACCCTCCTCCTCCTCAAGAGCTGCTGTTCTAATTCGGCATTACAGAGAATTGTAATCGTATTTTATTTTTTTACTTTTTTTCAACCATACGGCATTTTTCACGGCTTTCTTACTTTTGTTTCATAGGGTGTGCACATATTTAATTGTTTGCCTTTTTGAATGTATATGTATGTTTTCATTCCATTCCTGCTATTACCTCATCGAGGTCGCAGTATTTTGAGATAAATAATAAATAAATATTTGAATAATTGTCATTGATCACAGAAAATAGTAATTGAATTACAGCGAACGTTACCGCACAAAAAAAAGGAATTCAAGCGTTAAAAGTTAGAACAAATTGTAAGTGATTACAAGTAATCGTTACATGTAACTCGTTACGTACAAGTCGGATCGCCGCCGGCGTTCGCCTACAGGTATGATTGACTGCCGACAGTCGACTGCGGACTAAATACGCTAGACTTAGTAGGATTTGCCGCGAGGGTCGCCTTCTAAATAAGTATATGCTGAACTAAGTAGAACGCGCCACCGATAGTCGCCAGCATACTAAGGGTTCTGCACTATGCATGCTGAACTAAGTATGGTGTACTAAATATAACTTGTCGCGGACCGACTCATGCTACCGCGGGTGGTTGTGGGCAAGTCCTACTTATTCCAATTGCCTCCGCTTTTTCCGTCCTCCCAATCTAGTGCCGAACAAAGACGTCGGACTGAGGATCGCCTGGTTCAGGGTTCTATACCCGCTGAGTCCCTTGGAGGGACATCTTGCTGGTTGCGATTGATGCTCCTAGTTGTGATTGTGGTAAACATATTATGGCTAAATATGTCTTTTTAGGCGTTGCTTTCTGTGGGTTATGCATTTTTTTTTAATTTGTCATAGCCTATGTGTCATGTTTTTTCGCCACTTTCGAGTGCCGCAATTTTCGCGTGACACCCAGCCGATAAAGACATTCTGTGTAAAAATGGTTGTTAGTGTAGGTTTATAGCGTTAGTGTGTACTTTTCTAGAATGATTTTAGCATTTCTTAACCTCATATGATAATGACATTGGAAATGGACTTATTCCAGACACTCAAATGAGCTTCAACTGCGCTGTTCTGACAGAACTCAAAGCCAGAGAAAAAATACCATAAAATTTTCATAGCTTTAGAAACGTCACAGAGATTGCTTCTGAGGACGTACAAGTTCGTCCTTACTTGCAAGTTTTGTATGAAAGATTTCGGTACGAATACAAAGTATATTCAGGCAAGGGTCACAATGGTTTCAGAGAAAACTGTTTAAACAACTCCGTTTTTATGAAAAGGTAGGCGATTCACTAAATAATATAAATACTATCGCTAATTAACTTTAAAAGGCGAGAAAACAAATGAAAGCACTGATTGCTAATGTGCTTATATTCATGCTAGTAGTAAAAAAAAAAAACAGAAATCCTGTGGTATGTGACATGCCCTTAAAAAGAAATATACTTTTAACACAAAAAAAAAACTTAAATAAATAAATCTTAGATATCCAACTAATTTTCTGGCATGCAAAGCCCATCGAGAAATAAATTGGCTGAAGTGTAAGCACACTCTCCAGAATCGTTTGTAAGGAACATGAATGCGTCACCAGGAGTGTTGAAGAAGTGGTTATGCAGCGTGAGACCAATCTCACCTTGTACGGTATCTAGTGGAGGCACTATGAAGGGTGAATTGGGCACTAGACACCGCGATAATGTAGGAATTGCACAGTTAGATTTCACAAGACCACGTCTAACTAATAACCGTTCAAATAAAAGTATGCGAAGGTTACCACTATACACAAGCGAAGAAACAATTGGCCAGAAATATTATTATGCAACAAATGCGCACGGTGAATGTTACAATAGATTTATATCGGCGCTCGAAACGTCCACCTAAATGGGTACAGCCTGTTTATTTTTACTTAGCACATATTTTGTTTTTAAAAATGCGGTGTGAGGTACTGCCTATACCATGTATTGATCAGACTCGGCGGACAAGAGATGAGGGAATAACCGAAATGCTTGGTTCATTAATTATCCAAAATCTATTTATTGCAGTATTGACGGAAATTATTCGAGAGAAGACAAATTTAAATAATTTGCAAATTAGCGAAATGGTAATGGGTTTTGATATATTAATTGATGAATGTCGGATTAATGACACTTGGAAGATACACGAAAAACCCAAACATTGGTTAATAATTATTTGGAAAATACATTACCCTTTCACGAAATATTTTATTTGCTTTATTCTCTAATTGTAATTGTACCTTAATTATACTGAAATTATAACATTACCCTTAAAACCAATTGTTTCAAAGTTTATTAACAAATGTTGGTTATTTCGTTAACTTACACCTTGACGATTTTCCGATCAACTAGTGTCCGCCGAGCCTGATAAATACATCGTGAAGACAAAACTCGCCTAATCCTCCAGATCCCTTTTTTAAAATATATTTTCCAATTGAAAGTAATCACCTATACGTGTTTTGTTTCGTCATTTGGTAGAAATGTAACCTGGTGTATATGTATATTTCTACGTAATCCGGATAATTAACCAAATTTGTAAGACTATAGTTCGCGGGATATTTCAATTTCATGAATTTGCAGTGCAGTATTTTAATAACGATAATAATCACTGCAGAGGAGGAACGGGGGGGAGAAAAGGACAGGCACAAATCCCGAAACACAGCTGTTTGGAGATTTGTGCTTGTCCTTCCCCCCCCCCCCCCCCTTTCCCCCTCTCCAGATATTATTATTGTTATTCTTGTCCAGCTCGCTTGCATCTTTGCATTACGTGCACTCTCATCAGTATTTTAATTTCACAAATTTTTACTTTTGCAGTCACGAGCAGGCATGTTAACCATACTACGTTTTATACTGTATTTACGAGGTCGTTCCACTACCTTCTGTTACCTTCAAAATTATTCTTTCCTAAATAACCTGTTTTCTTATTTATTTATCATTATGTTTTTTTGTTGTTACTTTTATATCACGCCGCACCTTGTTTCGCCCCGACAAAATCGGGACTCGGGATCCAGTCTCGCGTACATTCGAGACACGCCTTCACTCCATCATTTTCTTGCTTTTCTTTTAATGGTTATACTAAAAATTGCTTCTTTCCGGTCTGAACAGGACAGCCCAAAAGAGTTTCTTCTAACTAAAAGACCACCCTGGGTGTCCTCTTTTTCGTCGCTCGGTGGTTTGGGGGTTGCGAACGTTCGGCCTGCCATACTGTAGATCGACTGTCGATGTAGAACTGCAGCGCGATTGCTGTCGAGGCAGTGCATTACTAAAACATCGCAAAGCATTTTTATCTTCCAGCAGTTTATATTATTCCTCCCCCTCTTTAAATGGGTGTTATCTCCAAAAAGTTAGGATGGTGCATACGTCGTACTTATATATTTCGTACGGTCGGCGCGCCGCTGTGAAACTGCAGTGATAAGCCCACATATTACGTATATTGTGATCGCGACACTTGAGCAAGTGCGAGTGCAACATTCTCGCCTACGAATCGAACGAGGTAAATTTCCGTTATAAAAATACATACTTAAACAGAAACGTATACGCACCGACGAAATTTTCCAAAGAAATGAGAATGTGAACTTTACAACTTAAATGCGGTACTTCTGTTCGCTTTGTACAAACATAGTATGCCACTCTCATTGCTTCTCTGAAATACGCTGACGTCTATCCTTGTCCTCTCACGCCAATGAAACTCTAAATATATTAATGGATGAATATAAAGAACCATCCATTCCTGTCACGATCCTTCTCCCAAAACATTTATATTTTCCGTTTCAAAACAGCGCGTATGCAAGGAAAGGATGATATTCGCAAGTGTTGTACATATAACTCAAATTGGTTTCCGTTTGTATTCGTCGGAATCCAAAGGGCCTCGTTTTGTTTGCCTTTTATCGTCCTTCTAATTCACCCACTCTTTGAATTAACGTTTTGTTCTGAAGACATTATTTGTGAGGTTTCCGACCTGCTCCGCCTTTGGCATGTCTAAGTTCAAATATCCGAGCTCAACCTCGAACGTGCCTCTTCCTGTAGTAAGTTGTACTTAAGAGCACAGTCCTGTCTTGTTAATAGTCTCCCCGACTATGAGTCAATATTTGCTTTAATCGCTCTTAATCTTTTGTTTTTATTTAACTGCGGTTCTCGTTAAAGTTGACACCGGGTAAACCAAGAAAAAATAAAATAATAAAAATTTACTTTTATTATTTTTTACTTTTACTCTTACCGCTGAGTATTTATTTTTAAACAATCGTTTTTCTTTTAGTCACTATTAGATAGTTTTAGAAGACCGTTCCTATACTTCCTATACCCCCGATCACGACCCCGATCACGATACCCGATAACGATACGATGCATGCGCAAAAGGGGCGGCGTAGTATCTGATATCGTTATCGGAGTCATCGGAACGATCTACCAAACCTCTTTATTTATGAGAAGCCCTCCAGGTTTTCTTGGTGTCCACACAGGAACGCAGCGTCTGGTGCAGAGAGGGTGCTTGCTCCTCAAGAACAGCAGGTTGCGGGAAGGCGTAGATTCCCCAAGACGAAATAATGGCGAATCCGGGTGGTCGGCTGGTCGCCTCTCTGCTCTGGCCTTGATTCAACAGAGCGCCTCCTCCTCGCCGTCAGAGCTATACTCGAGATCGTTTTCAGCCGATCACAAAGACTTGGCTCAGAGCGCTATGATATTCTCGGACAAATCACCGAAGTAAAGTTTCTTAACATTGGTATTGGATAAAAAACTAAATGCTGTTTACGATGGACGATTAGCATAATATACACACGCAACGCGGTGAAATAGCGTAAAAAACAAAAGAATCAGCAACATACGCATCGATCTTCGCAGAACGTAACGAACGCCAATGTTTGCAAATAGTTGTCGACTCATCGCGTTTTTGTCAGTGTACGTGATGCGATAGCGGGAATACGTGCGGCAGAACAGGTAAATCTCGAATGGTTACTAAACCACATTTTTCTTACGACGGAATGTCGGTCAATCGTCACCCATAGGACGTAGCACGTATCGCTATGTGACACAAATTACAGTGCATTATAGTAGCCTCTGACTTTATTTTACAACACAAACCTTTGAATGCACTTTTACCAAACCTGAAATTTCCTTGAAGCTTTCACAAAACCCGATAAAACAGCGGCGGGCTCTGAGAGCTGTTTCTTCATCGGTTAGGATTAGCGGGTTCACCGGTGTGAGATGACACCCCCCGGTTGAAGCGCTCCGGGGGGGGGGGGGGGGGGAGGGGGGTGGTTCACAGTGGGCCACGGAAAGAAGGGGGGGGCAGGGCGAGACGGAGACCAACTTCAAGAGAAATGATCTTGCCGTATATTCATAAGGTGTCCCACGGTATTAAGAAAGTTACCAGAAGGTACGTCGTAACGTGTAGTATTTACGGCACAAAACAATCCAAGTTGTCGCAAATGTGCTACTATTAATCGAGGTGGACGCCCAGGAACACAATGTGATGTCGGCCATCCCAAACCGGTATGTTGCCCGGCATGTGTGGTAGTGTGCCTGATCTCCTTTTTAGTAGCAGAGTGTGCATTGGACAGGCGGGGAGGTGCGTCAGCGTCCGTGCGAGAGAATACTCCCTTTCCTTGTGCTCACTGTCAATTGCGATAGATGAGTATGTTCTCCGCTATTTGATGACATTAACATTTTAGCACGGCACACAAAACTACCAAAAAATTAACGAAGTTTTTTTTCTGTTTTTCTTTTGCTTTTTTTACATATTATGACGCGCGTTTGTGTGCAAGCGCTCTGTCGGTAGCCCTGGCGATTGACGAGGTTGAATTCATTGGAAAGTCGGGCAAGTTTGTGGTAGTCCTGTCCCGGGACTATTGGGGCCGAAGGGAGGGGAGAGGGTTATTGGATTGCCTGTTTTATTTTGTGTCTATCATGTCCAGTTCATGTTTACTTATTGTATCGTGCAGAAATATAATATCAGTTGTAAGTCAGCGCTGCACCTGTGTACCCCTTATACTCCTCTTCCATCTTTTGCCCTGTTTTGGTGCGTGTTTTTTCACATCAACTAAGCCCATCTTGTAAAGGGATTTTTACTGCGGAAATACTTTTTAACTTTGTAAGGTTAGTCTGATTAGATAATACCGCCGCCTGTGCCTCCTCATTATCTTTTTCATGCGTTTTTCACCATGACCATTAACGTTGATAAGGAAGTTCTAATGCAAAAATGAAGTAAGATTATATACCTTTAATTTTTTCCGGATGGCGGCGATATACACTGCACTTTTAAACATCCAAATATATTATTTTGATAGTGCAACTATCACAGATGTTGTCGAAGTCACTGGAACCCAGTATGTTGCCGGTCTACTGCGAAGTCGAGAAGGATGGATTCTTTGCACAACCCTGGCTACACTCCTTGAGCCAACAATTACAAATGTATTTAACAATTATGCATGCTACCTGAGCTGTTCTAACAGGTCATTCATCGGCCTATGGAATCTTTTCTTGAATTCAGTTTTTATTCTGTCACATGAAACGGCAAAGGATAATATACAGAGGTCGGGGAGGCAGTGTCTGTCGACGTGAGTCGCCGCCTGGTTTCCCAGAGTCCTCCCCATCTTCGGAATCACCCACGCGTGCGGAGGGGAAAGGGGTTCGCCAGCTCGCTCGGTGGTTCCGTTCCTCTCACCTCGCCTGCCCGGGTTCGGTGGGGGAACGCGTGTAGTCGGCGGTTCTTGACTGCCCTGCCGGGGTGGGGGCTCGGGTTACTCCCGAAGCCATGGGTCGCAAATTGCCGCGTCTGTGGCGGCCAAAGGCATAAATAATATGAGGCTCGCTTTCTCGTAACTCTGCCCCCAAACAAACCAAACACAAAAGTATACCAAGAGGTCTTTGAACCAAGCAGAGTTGTGTCACGTTAAACAGCAGGGAATGTTTCCGGTTTAAAGGGCCAACTGCTTTCAGGGTCAAAGGGCAGATCCGCAGGGAAATGACCGTCCGGGAGAGGAGAATTTCCACGCTTAGTGTGCGACTTTGGGTTTGAGCGCGCAGAACGAAGGGCAGTCCGAGAGCAGAATCAGAGGCGAACGGACGCGTCGCGTCGTCGAGCGGGACGACGAGACCACTGTCGACCGCCCCACATCAAGTACAGGACGGAGTTCCACTGTTTGTGTGTGTGTGTCATCTCATGGACGTAGGTGCGGGGCTAGGGGGCCCTGCCCATGGTGAGCCAGCCCACAGTTGGAACTCTTTTACCTTGAACGGACCGCGCAGGGAGACGTCGTCAACCATCGACTCGCCAGATGAGACCCACCGCACTTGCTGTTACTTCTTGAATTAGCATCTTTTGATTCGGATAATCGTAACATCTTCATTAGCGACTGTAGAAGCCTCCATAAACCTAGATTTGTAGACTCTGTTTTCGTAAGCGTTCTACCCAATATTACAAAAGCTATTTGTGCAGAGTGTATCTATCGTAATTAGCTCTCTGCCCATCACTAAATTAAAGTTTCTTTGTGTTCTCGAGCAACGTCTCCGCCTCTCTTCATTTGTCAGATTTTCTACCATAGCGTGGACCTATCGGTCGGTCAGCGGTCCACCCTTTAACAACGTCATACCCGAAAAACTCTCCGTAAATTTTTTTAGAGCGCAGCTCTAAGGCGCCCGTTTCCGACTTGAGCGGCGTCGGCGTTGCCGTCGGCTTAACAGCGCGGTGAATTATGGGACGCGTGACGTCACTGATGACGTCATCGGCATCCGCATCGCCATCGTCATCGATGACGTCATCAGTGACGACACTGATACGTCATCGGCATCCGCATCGTCATTGTCATTGTCACTGATGACGACACTAGTGATAATGACAAAATCAGTGACGTCACTGATGACGTCATTGTCACGTGACCCCTAGGGGTCACGTGACCGCCGTGAGGTGACGGGACCCCGGTGACATCACATCACCCCCGCGAGGTCACGTGACCCTCGTGAGGTGACGGCGACACCGCTCGGAGGGAGGGGTAGCAGACAGGATGAGGACGTGAGGAGGAGGGAGGAGGGGTATACCAGGGGGGAAGGAGGGAAAGAGAACGCGGCGCAAAGCGGAGGCTGCCATATTAAAACCGCTTACATTGCCAGCATAGGTTTTGCAGCGGAGAAGTTGCTGCCATATACGGCGGACTGAGTTTTACTTTCTTTTTCGTTTTGGAAACAGAATGCATTGTTGTGTTACAAAAGTCCTCCTGCATACAGACAACCAAGTTTAACTATATTTGTCTTGTTTACTTGGTTTGAAACCCTAAAAACGCGATTTTGACGACTTATTGCTTCCATCATCTTGGAGTACGCAAGGCAGTTATCTCGCTGTCCCGGTTTCGGTTACGGAAGCAAGGCAAAACGCTCGTAGTTCCCGCCCTCAGTGCACGTTGGACACCTTCCACACTTTGACACCGTATAACTGAATGAACAAGGATTTATATTTACTTCAGAGGCCACTTTCGCCGCTTCCTCACTATCGAACAGCCGGATCAGCTGGCGGCAAGCCGCGCATGAAAGGCTTGAGCATCAACAGCCTAGAGCTACTACAACAGCCCAAGTGCACTCAGTGCCTATGCGAGCGACGCGGGCTTCTGTCGACCCAGGGGCGGACTCAGGGGGGGGGGAGGGGGGCGGTCGACCCCCCCCCCCCCCCAAGTGCCCCCTCCTCAGAGGGCAATTCGACATGGGTGGATCCCCCGAAATAAAACCAACTACCGGCCTGCCAGGTGGTAGGAGGCTCCGTACTCAAGGACGAGGGTTCGAAATAGGGTAGGTCGCACCCTAGCCGGCACACGTGTACTCTGAAATTGGAGAACCACTACCTCGCTTCAACCGAGACTGACGTCCGTGGCGGCGGTTTCAAAGCACGGCTTAGAACCAAAAGTCAACTCAGCGGCACACATCTAGGGGCCGTCGGCGCAGTGTGGTTCTGCGGTGGTTAAAACAAAAGGCGCAACCGGAGTCCTGTTTATCTTACTTTAGATTTTCCCTCCCACCCCTGCTCCCCCCCACCAAAAAAAAACAAAAAAAAACACAACGGATTTCTGGATTTGCCCTTGGGTCAACCGGTAGCCCAGCACAAACCGTGAACGTTCCAGCTCTTTGTCATGACACGCTGTTGCAGAAAGCAGGGTAAAATACAACTACACGGACCACCAAATCAAATGCACTGTTATCATAAATATTGGCTTGTGATTGCGCCTTTGTAGATCATCTTATTCGTTTTGCTGGAGAGACGCAACCGACGGGCATAACAAAATCGTTTGCTTATTCCGCAAACCTCGCAAACGCATCAGTCGCCTTGCGAAAAGCGCGAAACGCGGAGTCCGCACCGCCCTGACTTACCAGTATTTTACCTGTTTTAGAGCAGTTTGTGCCTGCTAGTAGGTATGTCTACTGAAACTGCAACTTGAAACTAAGGGCAATGCCTGAGAGAAAAGAGACAAAGTTGAGAAAGCATGCTCGCTCTCTCCAATTTTTGAACTCTCAAGTGATTGTACCATAATAAATTCACCAACACCTCTTTTCCAAAATAAAGCAAAAACGCTATGTTCACTACATAAAAAATGATCTCAGTTCATGCATCCGTAGGCAGGTAGGAAACGTTGCCCTAATTTATTCACACCGCATGACGAGCGCAACAAACTCACACGAGATTTACAAGAAAATGTCGGTGGTGACTAAAGTTTCCCTGAAATTCTGTATGACCGGTCTTTTGCAGGACCGAATCATCTACTCGGGCGGTGTGCGTCGCTGTACAAACGCCAACACGAAGCATAACAACGGCAGGTCTAGGACAATAATCCGGAGTCCATTGTTCAATTAAAACGGTGTAATTTTGTTGAAAACGCCCGCAGCTTTTTACTCACAGTATGCGTCGAGAATCTTCCACATTTTGAAACGAAACGAAGGAAGATTTACTTTTAAAAGCGCCCGCCGCGTCCTCCCGGACCAGCTGGACCGGATCAGCTGACGACGACGGGACTGTACCCGTTGAATTTCAACCCCACAATAACCAATTTGCGCTTCGTGTTAGTATGGGTTTCTACCTCCAAGCATCGCACCACACACCACGAACGTTTCAACTCTTTGTCGTATCGCCGTGTTGCACCAAACCTATCTCTATGCACCAAACAGAACGAGATCGTCGAAGTTAACGGAGCGCTGTCGTAAACCTTGGCTTGTGGTTCCGCACTTGTGGACCCTGTGACTCCCTCCGCTTTCAAAGCACACACGACGATTACGAATGATACCTTCCGTCTTCCGGGACCATCACAGGGGCACTTCTCCGGTCACGTCTTCGCTACATGTGCTCACAAACCGCGTCAAATGTGGTTAAACCGAACCAATACCGGCGCCTTATTGAACGTGCGTTGTTGCTAGATTTTCTACGACCAAACAAAAACAACGAAAGCAAACCGGCTCTAGCTTCCAGCGTACATCGGCGTTGCACCGTGGCCAAATTTTCTCCGTCAGCTCTAACTTAAAGATGACCTACAGATGCAGCAACACTGGTATAAAGTGTTAACATGGCGGCCCCCACGGAGCGCCGTAAATTCTGAGGAGGGTGCATTGGAAGCCGCGGCACCTCTCCCCCACCCCCCTTCCCCCTCGGGTATACCCTCCCCTCAGTACCCTTCCCTCCTCCTCCTCAAGAGCTGCGCTCTAATTCGGCGTTATAGGAAGTCGTAAACGGCATTAATTTTTTTTTATGGGGGGGGGGGGGGGTGCTGACATATTTTTTTGCACCATTATTTAGAAACAATTGCTCTTGTGGGGCTCCGTTCTTGCAATTAAGAATTTTTTTTTCTCCTGCGGATTGCTTCGTAACCATTAGGTGCATTTTATTGACTTTGAGGCATTAAATACTCTGAGCTATTTTCAAACTATGAACCATCACATTTTGAGACATGTCGTCTTAAAGATAAATCGAATGCTTCTTGTGTAATCACGCGAAATCATTCGACAAAAAAACGCAGTATTTTAACATCTGGCATCTCACATCACTATACAGTACAACACGGCATTTTTATTTGATAACGACTTACCTAACTGCATTTCCTCAGATATCTGTGTCTGTGGATTGATTGCCTTATTTATTGTAAACTTTCCGTCCTACGGATCATTGTGCTCTTCGGTACGACCTAAACAACATTTCTTGTTGGTATATACATCACCAGTAAAACTTAACACTAACTGCAATGCAAAGAAAAGTAGATCTTACAAATATATCCACTTGAAATCTCTTTTTATTACAAAGTCACTTAGACTGTAAAATAGGACACTAATCGCGGACGCTCGTTTATTTAGGGCGAACTATTTATCTAGCTTCCACCAACAACTCTATAAAACGTAAGAGCCAGCAAAGGTAGAGTATGTGTCGTCGAGTTGAAACCCTTATCTGGACAGCCCCCTAATTTTTTTTTTAATATCAAGGTTGCCAAAAAATATTCCGCGCGCTACAATGTTTCAAACATTTTCGTACCGCCAGCGACAATTGAATGAAGGCGAACTTAGCTGGCATGTTCCTGTATTATACAGTAAAATTTCTCGTCTCTGTTTCTGATCAAATCCACGAGTCGTCTGTCTGCCACCATCGTAGATTTCTTCTCAAGTCATCGACAGCTGAAGAACCACGGGGTGCGGCTTATTATGTCAATGACTCTCGCTTCGTGAATGATTCTTCTGCGTACTGATCCGCTAATGCCGCAAACTCATTGGCCGCGAGGCAATACTGAGATGCTGCAAACTCACCACCAGCCCTGTTTTTCTTACGCTGTCCGTGACAGCATCAGCAAGCGAACATCAGCACAATGTTGGCGCATCCAGCAGATGGCCACTTCGTAAATGGGCTCCTTCATTACCAAAACATGGTGCGACTGGGACCACATAACCATCCCCATTGTGTCAACCGACGATGCGAATTAATAACAGGCTGAAGTTGAGCTACACTCTAACAAAACAAAAGCCCGTGCGTCTGCTTTCTTGCACAACACTCGGAGAGCCAATCACCACAAATTAGGAAGGCAGCCCAGCGAATGACAATGTCGAAACATAGGTTTAGACCAAAAAACGCAGTGTAAGTTGTGACATTAATCAATGGAAGCATGACGTTCTCCATTGCTTAATGTCACAACTCAGACTGCATTTTTTGGTCTAAACATATGTTTCGGCATTGTCATTCGCTGGGCTGCCTCCGTAAGTTGTGGTGTTTGGCTCTCCGGGTGTTGTGCGTGAAAGTAGACGCACACACTCTTTTTAGAGTGTAGTTTGTACACGATGAAAAATTAAACGGTCAGCTAGAACGATAGGGACAAAACACAGACAGGGAGAAACAGACATACACACCGCTGACTATCAACCACGGTGTTTTTAGGTGAGGAGACGGCGGGGCTGAATGCGCGGCGCGAGGAATCAGATAGCGTTCGTTCGACGGGCATCCGAAAGGCTGCATCATTCCGCGGCCACCGTGCCCGCGGCTGACAGTAGAGAGTTTTAGGGAACCGGAACAAAATACGATCGATACCTTGGATCGGGCGTGTGGACCGATCGTGTGCCCTGAAACGGCTTTGGGGGAACCGTATATGCAGACGATAGCAGGCGATCGGTACAGGTCGCGCCCCCTGGCAACGGAAACCTGCATCCGCCTCATCGAGAAAAGACGAATTTGCGTGTGTTTGTACAAATCGCAGAAACTCAAGTAAATAAAGATTGAACCCGAAATATATAGAGAACCTAAAATATTGTATACCTACTTATAGTTCGTCTCGTTTTTTTTACTGGAATGAATGCGCTTTCGTAATACAAAACCTGGCGCACCACGGCGTGTCACCCCTAGCACAGCGAAGTTCTAAAATGTTCGTCTGCTAAAGAAGCAGACGAGCTTTCCGACAACAATGGCGCTCGATCTTCTTGACCATGATTTGGAGTTGGCTGTATTCAGCGAAAACAATGCAGAAAAAGTGATTTTGTACGACTGTCTGCTCACTAAGTGTGGCGTGAGCCTCTTGTGAACTTCCGGCTTTCTATAAGCTAGGCACGCACGCGCGTGCCGTGGTGCCCGTGACTTGTGCAGGGGCATGAGGGAATAAACATTCTTTTTGGTTTGCCGTGGCACGGAGTCAGTCGCATTTCTTTCGGGTGCCACCGAGCACCGATAAAGGCGCTTGTTGGCGGCAAGGCATAGGACGTTCAACTTGGCGTAGCTTATGAGTAAACAAAAAAGCTGTGATACCAGGAATGATGTGCTGATACCACGAATGATGTGCCAGCGTATTTTGGGTTTTTTTTTCTTTCAGTTTACCAGATTTATATACTTGGGGAATAAAATAATGCCTCGACTGTACATGCATGGTAGCTTGTTTTCTAATAAATCATGCGCTCTCAGCGGGCAAGCTTTGGTGTTTTACATCAACCAAATATGATGTTTACACCAACCACGTCCTGATATGCTGGAACGTTGCCGAAAGCAAACTCGATTTGGCACAAGAACACGCTCGCGCGCGCTTATCATCAACATTCGAAGTCGTCTGCTAGCGATCCTGTCTCTTTCCCTCGAGGCCCAATGCAGGATCGAGTATTAAGAAAGCTATGGACAAATAAAACTAGAAATATTAAATCTCAAATAAAATATAAAAATAACCAAAATATACACACTTTCTCAAGTTGATGCGGTCATTTTTCTTGTACAAAGTTAATTCAATTCAAGTTTCAATTTAATTCAATTTTTATTTTCAGATCAAGTCATACAAAATAAAGACCTAGCCCACAAAAGCAGCATTCAGCTTGTATGTGGGGCCAGGCGACCAACTAGAATACATGTTGTTACAAAAAAAAAAAAAAACACTCCGCAGCACAAAAAGAAATGAAAGGAACACAAAATTAGCAGCACAAATAGATACAAAAAGGAACACTTTAGAGCATAAAATATAGGTGTTTATAGCCAAGTCTACTCACGCAACCATGAAATAAAAGTACGAAATATCTCCAACCGTTAGGCTACGATATCTACAGCTCAGATGCTTGACACCAAGTCCTTAGTTTCCTTTTTAGTACCCCTAGTGGATTCTATATTCATAAGGGACTCTGGGGGTTTGTAAAATAAGGAAGGAATGTAATGATTTCTGTTTTTATTTCCATACAGTGTGTATATTTTTGGAATGACGTATCTTTCAGCACGTCTCAATTCTCTCTTTTTATTTACGAGGAGGTCAATCCGTTCCTTTGTTCCTCGCCACGAGAAGTTCTTTTTCAACGCTGCGTCATTCCAAAGGGCTGGAGTGAAAAAGGAGTAGCGCCTAGCACCTCCCGAAGTAGAAAGATGTTGTCTTCCGCTGTAAACCGCTTGCGAGGAGGAGGCGGAGGGACGGAGGTAGATGCGGCGCTCATATTGCTCTCTTACGGTACAGATAGCAGACCATCACGGTCCAACGCCCGCGTACCGATCGTTGCGCCGTGTACGGTACGACGGCAAAGAAAATATAAAGGAAAGCCTGTAACTTTACTGCTGTGCACTTATTAAAACTATCACCAAATATTCAAAGGGCTCGTTTTGTAGGATATATGTGATTAGCATTTGTACAGAAATTTTTAATTCATGCAATATTTTTAAACTAAAAAGTATCCAGAGCCTTGATGCAGAAGGCTGTTGCTCACTCTGTTGCCACTACAGATAATCCTCAGTCATAACAGCAGCTGTAAAAAACAGGTGATAAGTGCTCAAAATGCACATTCAATGTTTGTATTAAAAAAAAAAAAAACTTATAATGTGTAAAAAAAAAAAAAAAAAAGAAAGTTTGTGGGCAAGTGGGATTCGAACTCTCCACTCCCGCTCCTCTACGAGCTCAAAAAAGTCGGCGCTACAATCCACTGAGCTACCGAGCTTTTTTTTTTTCTTTATTGCCACTGAGCTACCGAGCAGACGACTTTGGTGACGCTAAATACCAATTTATTTCTATTCAAAATGTCCTATTGCGTTTTGTTCTTTATTCTTTGTCTTATTTGCTTACTCAAACATTATGGACTTGCTGTCACACGTGGCGCTCCTGCCAGGCACTGCCACGATTTATTTTCTTCATGTTTGGAGCCACGGCACGCTCTCTCCGCCAGCGAAATCGTCGTTTTGCTAACCAAGCGAGACTGTCCATGTCGGCCATTGGTCGTGCCGGTCGTGCCTTACGGTTCGACCAGCGCATTACGGTAAGATCGCAGAAGACAAGCGCATGCGCAGTTCGTACCGGAGGGCTCATCGTACCGTATCGGATGTGCAAAAGCAGTTCCCTAAAACTCTCTAGTGTCGGCGACGGCCAAACGGCGAAACTGTACGAGAGCGAAAAAAATTATCTTGTTGCCATGACACCCCGGTACACCGTGGTCTTTCTGCACGTGCGACAACCTCGCTATAGCTCTGCGCGTGTGGAGCATGAGGCGGCACGAGCCGTCTTGTGCACTGCTGCCTGCCTTCTGCGTCTTACACCGTGCCCACGGGTCGACGAGTCATTTGCCGGCGCCGCTTGAAACCATAGTGAGAGAGAGAAAGAGAGAGAGTGAAAAGCGAACTTTATATCGGCACGTCGCGAGGAGCGCGCTGTCCTCATCTGAAGAGTATTATCTTCCACTGTGCTATCAACCAAGACCTTATATTTCTTCTTCATCACTTTGACCCAAAGATTCACACATAAAGTAATGTCAAAGAATCGCCCTAAATCCTTACATTAGACTGTTAAATTAAAATACTAAATTAAATTAAAATAAAAATAAAAACTAAATAAATAATTACATTAAATTAATAAATTTGGTCACAAACTCCTCCCTCACCACACTCACAAACAACCGCGGGCAAATGTCCCTCTTATTGCCTTTCACGGGGTAGTGCCACAATACAAAAACTGCCTTTCTTTATTGCATGCTGACGCCGTAATCGGCACTTTGCTCAATGGCCATAGAATCTCGCGCGCAAAGGCATTTCTGTGTCTTTTAATAATGGAAACGCTGCTAAAACTTGACCTGCACCCGCACGTGCGGCAATGGGCTGCAAGGTGCCCAGATCCCGTGTCCTGCACCGACGCCGCGTGTTCCCTGACTCTGTCATTTACGCAGCGTCCCGTCTGCCCAATGCAGCAGCTCCCACATGGAATTCGAATCTTGTACACAACACCGGTCTGGCACATGGCGTACTTAGTCCTGTGCGCAGTGTTTTCGATTCAGTAATCTGTGATAATTCCGTGTGACACTGACGCTTTTTCTCTATTAATTTATTTATATTTTACGCGCTCATCTCTATTACGATTCCCTGCTATTCAATATAAAAATGTTGTTTATGTGATGCGCAACCTATATAGCGAACAAAAACTCGGAAGGGACATATAATAGTTTCTCTGTATTCAATTCAATCGTCCCAGTTCATAATCGACACATCAACGCATCAGGCTTCTATTCATGCAACAAACGCATAGAAAGACCAAACATAGCAAATACGATCCATGGAAGTCACCAAGGCTTGATGTTCAGACGAGGTTAAAACGGGTCACTGCCCCAGTTTGCCCGGGAACCTCGAATGATAAGCTAACAAAGAGCTCTGAACCCAGAACGCCACCAACCAAGTCGTAGCTTTTTGTCAGCCTTCATTTGCGCTAGCTTAGATTACAGCCTTCTGCACCGTCACGCACCTCTGACTTTTAATAACTTTCAAAGGGGTGAAAAACAAAACAAAAAAACTAAGGAATCAACTCAGAAGGTGTGCAAGACGCGTCGTCGGGAAGTACTCGCGGCGACCTCGGGCAAACCTGTAATTACGGGCAGTGTCTGTGACGGGCCCCCTGGCATTACAGCTTGAAACCAGCGAGCCAACTTTGTATTACGTACGTCGCTGTCAACGAGATGACGGAAGTACGTGAACCTCTCTCTTTCCCCCCTCTTCCCCGTTGAAGGAAACATACAAAAAACAAGTTTAGACTACAGCGTTGTGGAAGCCACACAAAGGCGCATCAGTGTTCCCTAAGAGAGGCTTATATTCTCCGCCTATGCATCAAAAGACTACACCGCACCCGGAATGCCGTCTCGTGCAGAGCCGTGCCAAGAAGGAGCGCTTCACGGAGCGTTGAGCAGGTCTTTTTCAAGATGGCGAGAGTGAACACGTGAATGCTTAAGCGAACCCTTGCCTCCGGTCACCTCGGTTCTGGACGAAGCGGGCAGCCAGAACTCTGTAGAGTATGTTTATTTGTGCGAGGAAGACGGCGAAGGCCACCTGGCGGGCCGTCTGTCGTCTTTGTGCCAGCTCCATCTTCTCTCTCGTGTTCATCTTCACGGCTTGTCAGGGAGGACTCGCGGGAGAAATACTGTCACTCAGTCGACGACGAGGACCACCCGGGCTGCAGCCTTTCTTGGTTGTAGCAAGGCCGAGCGATTTGCAGTTATCCTGTTCCGACCTGAAACAGAATCCGCCTTTGATACCTTTGTTCATCTATAGGTAAACGTATCAAGATGTAAGTAGCGTTACGAAATGAAGAATTGCAATGAAATATCTAGTCACACAATGTATATTCGTTTCTAGGTACACCAATTGTTAATTTCTTAGACATTCGCCTAAGGACCATGTACATTTATCGGAGCCTCTGATTTGCTTTCCCATGCCACTACACGCAAAAAAGAAGTTCCTGCCAGTTTTGTTCAAAAGTATCAAATTGAGCAGGCTGTGTATGTGGTACATCTTTCTCAATCTCTTTCACTAACTCCGCAAAGTCTTTGTGACGAAAGAGTAAAACAGTAAACAAAATGGTTCTTCTTGCTAATTTCAGGCGACTTGTGATTAAGAAATGTTACTTTGTCAACGCGCGCTTTCTTTGTCTTTAGACGATCTCCCAAACACATGATCCTAAGAGACAAAAAAGAAATAACAGTCGAATAAAATTAAATAAGTAACCAACCGAAATCAGTATCGGTTGCGGCTTGGATCTGAACCCGAGACTCCTGACTTGGGCAATAGGTAATCATAATAACCCGGTTCAAGTACCGGTTTTGGAGCATTTGATTTTTATGGCCTTTTTTATTCGATTAATACAGTTTATTGTATTGATTTGTTTATTGCAACCTTCATCGCCAAGAGCCATGATCGCCCAAGGGGATCAAAGAGATGTGATCTTCGCGTTATGTCATTTCATGCGTAATCATTTCCTGAGTTTTCACAATATTATGATCTAATACATACATGATACCTACACGTATACGAATATGAAACATTAATGAATTCAACTACCGGAGGGAAGGCAGGGGCTATGTTATCCTGTATCACAAAGCATAAGAAATAATCACCTTATTTCAAGAAACATTAGAAAAGGTAATTCAAATTCATTCAAACAATATTACTCAATGGCCCATTTTATTATTCAACTATGCCTGGACAATAAGAAGTGATAGAGCGCCATATATTCTAGAGTTCAATTCTCTAATTTTGCAATCCGGATCCGACCTTTGTGAAACATAACATAGCGTATACAAACAAAAGTCTATTTTTGCCCATTCTCTTTCTGTTTGAGTTCTGGTGTATCTTAATAATTACTTTGATCGAACACTTCTTTTTTTTTTTAATATACAGTGGTTCAAATTCAACGTCAGTTGCACTGATGCTCAAAACGTTCCCAGACCTAACAAAGACGAAACTCACAGAGCTCTTTCGATTTGAACGAAAGAGCTCTGTGAGTTCTTTCGATCAAATCGATTAAAATGTTCAATCATAATATAAATCTGAATGTCGGGATAATAATGGTAACTTTGGTATATATAAATGAAACGGTCATATCGATCAATTGCAAGCGCAGAGCCATTCTTTTGAATCAAAAAATTAACTTTTAGCGCGCAGTTTTTGTTTAGCGATTTATATTTAGGAGAGGCAGTCGCGCGAAACGAGACGCGTGGACGTTGGCTCAAATGCTTCCTAGACTTTTTTTGTCCGCCCCGCGACGTGAAGCCGTCATAATTGTATATCGCCTGGTTTCTTGTCACGCTTTGTCGAAGATTCGACTCTGGCAGGAAATGTTCGATTCAAAACTATTTCCCTTTTCTCTCAATTATTTACTTTTTGTTTAGTGATATGTTAGTTCTGTGTCTATTTATTTTCTATCTTTGTACGTAGTACATTACATTCAGGGGCGCTCTATTGTGTGTGTCTGAAAGCCGTTATGCAGGCCCCGGAAATCGCCTCAGACAAGTCACTCCTCCCCCCTCTCCTCCTCCCAAACTCTTGACTACAACAGAAAACAAGACGTAGGAAATGTGTCCTGTTAGTCTCGTTTTAAAATTTTTGTTACTTTTCTTATAGTATTCTCTGAATTTTAAACTCTGACTCGAAGAATGTATGTTCAATGCAGTTTAGCGTCAACAGCGACAGGGCGTATTTAACGCGACTGTAAATGCATTGTTGGCGCAGTATGCAACATGAGGGTTGAGATTTTTTTGGTCATTCTGCTCCGCAGTAATCAAATTTTTCGACACCGTGGCTTTGTTACACATAATTATACATGTTTTTCAGTATTAGTCATTCTACTACTACCAACGCGAGTGAATTTCACTCAGCCACGGAGTTTCATGGAGTCCCAGATGTTGCGCCAAATCGTTTGCTTCAGCGATTACACCCTCCTGGTTATTCCCTTTAACAAAATCACTCTCCTCGAGCAGGCTGCAGTATGAGTGGAAGCAGCAAATGTGGCACCAACCCATAAGGCAGTCCCTAAACGCGATGTTTTTATTAGAGAAAAATATTCGTAAAAGTATTTGCTCAAACCCTACTTGACCCTATCACACATAAAACTATTTTTAATCATCCTCATTCAAGTAGTTTGTTCACTTTGAACCAAAATTGCTTCCGGTTTGTTTTGCCGCGCGTCGCAGTCTTAATTTGTGTAAGAATTTAAAATGTCTAGCTAACGAGTCCAAATTAAATATAGGGTTTATATATTCAAAACGCTTTGCATTAAGTACCTTGATCTTTTATTTCTTCTGCATTATCCTTTCTAAGCGTACCTGAATACTTTGTTTAATAAAAGCCTATTTATCAGAGCGTACACAATGTGGGTTATTAATGATGTTTTCTTTGTATGGGCGGGGCTAAGGTCCGTAGGGATCCTAAGTTGTTCCTCCTCTTTTTTTAAGTTTAAGTAACAATGCGTTTTAAAACTAAGCGTGTAGTTTTTGTTTCTACGGGGAAGATTATTATTGATCGATAGTTCAACAATTATATTAATTATTTTCTTACTTCTGAATGCAAACATGATGGCATGGTGTAACAACTAGGAATATTATTAAAGGCAGTTATATTCGAGTCATTAACACAATGCGCCATTTACTGTCACGGTATAAACTAAATCAGGTTGCCTTGATACAGGAGGTCTCAGAAGCATAACCTCTTGGATCAGGTTTGTGAACGCACTAACAATCAAGACAAATCTGTCTTAAAATTTATAAAACGTAATAATAAAATAGCTGCAGAACACATAAATGCTGTTAATTATGAAGTAACTGGAACCAATCCAATATTATAATATGCGTGTCTATTGTAAAACTGGTATTACTCATATTTAAAAAAATGCCTTCTTATAATTTTTTTTTTGCGGCGTATAATAATGATTTTTGTTCAAACATAAAGAAAAAAAGAAACGACTAAACTCCAAATTACCAGCTACATAAAGAAAGAGACGGAATACTGATTTCAGAACTTTTTTTTCTTTTATCATACAGCCACTAACTGTAATACATATTTAAAAAATCCAGATTACATTTTTTAATGGCGAATAATCCGATAAGAACAAAACAGGAATGGGTGCAGAAGCAAAACCTTTAAACACTCCTTTTCAAAATATCTTCGTGGCTTGAATTGTTTTTAAACATATGCGAAATGAATGGGTTTTTCCACCTCCTTAGGCCTTTCATACTTTTTCCTAGGTGCGTTATATTTGGATTGCATTTCGTAGAACTCTATTCTTTTTTTTCTTTGCTTAATATTGTGTTATATTCTATAGATCGTAAAATTTAATATTGTTTTATATTTCGGTTGTTACGTACGTACGGTGTTTCTATACGTGTGACAGAAATCCTTCGTGTTGTAGATACTTTTTACAGCCTTGCCCTCCAAGGGAGTTTGGCATTGCATAAATAAATAAACAAATTTACGAATTAAACTATTTTAAGTATCGCTAAACCTTTTTTGTTTACATTTCCATGGAGCTGAAATTCCACTATCTGGAAGGTGACACTAAAGCCAAAACACGGCTTCCTTGTGCGTAAATTATGTCTTCAATTTGTGCAACTAAAGTAGCTTATAGTTGTTTTTTGGTCTCAAAGCTCGCTAAAATATAACCAGAGACAAAGCCCTTCCTCCTGCTTAAAGAAGTGTAAGAAAAGCAGAACCATTTGGATTCTTCCGAGCCTGAAGCTCCGAGCCTGGCAACGAGTGAAGGGAAACGTAAAGCTGTAGCCGACATATTACAAAATGGCCGCAGCCTAAGCACGGGTTTTATGTTGCTTCTAATTGAGACTTGCATCGTTCTACACTTGCGTTTACGTCGCAGCTCGTGAAGAGGCCAATTACTCACGTTACAATGTTTCCGTGGCACGAAATAACGTGTTCTTTGCGTCCGTGAGCACGGCAACGGCCTAGGTCACTGCATAAGGTGACCGCATTTGCATAGCCTGCTAGACGGCGCAAAGAACCACTGAAGCGCTCACCGCCTAACTGGGACATGAATGCGACAAAGTGCCCGTATCCCCGCGGATAAGCTCCAGTGTACTATTCGTGCATACGAGCAAGCCGCATTCCAGAAACTTGCCGCTCGTTAAGTGTGTACAAAAACCTACAATGTACACCAAAGCAAGAAAATCAGCAACGGCCTGATATTGACGTGCTTGATTGAAGTTTAATTGAAGGATCGCTGAAAAACACGGAACTCATGCGCCGATAGGCAAAGCTTAATGGCCAGTGCAAAACATGAGGAAGTCAGTACTAAAAGAGCATCATTTTCGTCACCACTGGTAATCTTACTTTCATGTAAAAACTCATTTAGAGATTATAATTTTTTTTTTCTAATTGTTCGGAGCTACGTTTCTTAAGCTGGAGCTCCAACGACGTGATTGGGGAAGGAAAACAAACAAACAAAATTGCTAGCTAGCGGACAAATCGCTTTTTGATTACGCACTGGCGAGGTTCCACCGGCGAACTTTGATTATCGAGATAAGCAGTAGCAAAAAAACGCGAATAAGATTTTTTGTTCGCAATTTTATTGCGAGCGTTTTGACATTATTACGTATAAGTAGATTGATCTGAAGAGGATGGTGTTAAGAACAAAACGCCCACTCATCTGCCACGCGTTGCTATTCAAATTTGTTCGTGCATGTCTGGTGTGTGAACTTTGCTGCGTTGGAGATTTTGAGTTCGTGTTAGCACCGGCTGCTTCTCGCGTCTTTTCGAGCTTCGTTCTGCGTGAAGCCTGTTTTACCTTTGTCGTTAACTTCTTTATTTGTATCTCCTTCATCTTGCATCGTATCTAAAGATAACGCTTAATTCACGATTGCATTTAGAAATAATGTGTTATACTTATCTGCCCTATTAAACTACTGAAAATATTACGGAAATGGTTTCAGTAGCCCTGATTTAATGCACTACGCACATATCAGTTCAGCAGCCTGAATCTACTGGGAGATATTATAAGCTTTAGATTACCTTTCGGCTCATAATTTCTATGCCAGACATTATATTATAATGTTTAAAACGTGTAGCCTAAATACCCCCCCCCCCCCCATCGTAGAAGACATTGCAGCGTCTGTTTTTTTAAACTTTCTGTTGCATATATCAGTATGTTATGTAAAAAAAAAACACTATATGTCGGAACCTTTTTTATTATTTAACCTCTCTACTAACCAATCTGATAACTTCCCCAGATAATAACTTCCCCAGAAATTGGTAAACTGAAAAAAATGAAAGAAGTTTACAATCCCCCGTAACGCCGAATCAGAGCGCACCTCTTGAGGAGGAGGAGGGGAAGGTGCGGAGAGGACGGTATGCCCCTCCTCCTCATTCGTACCCTCCCCTCCTCCTCTCCTGCTCCCCTCCCATGTAGCGAAAAGTTCTCGCAAAATTTTCCGCTAAATTCAGCGGGGAATTTTTTTCGCTAAATTTATCGGAGAATTTTTTTCGCGAACGTTATCGGAGATTTTTTTTTTTTTTTGCTTAATTTAGTGGGTAATTTTTTCCGCTAAATTTAGCAGGAAACATTTTTTGCTAAATTTAGCGGGGCAATTTTTCTGCTTAATATAGCGGGGACATTTTTATGCTAAATTTCGCGGGTAAAGTTTTCCGCTAAAATTAGCGACAGTTCTTCTCCGCTAAGTTTACCGGGGAACTTCTTCTGCTAAATTTAGCGGGAAATGTATCCCCTAAGTGTAGCGAGGAATTTTTCTGCTAAAGTTGGCGGGTAAGTTTTTGCGCTAAATTTATCGGGGATTTTTTTCCACTAAAATAGCGCGAAAAGATTTCCCTTTCTTTCCGCTAAATTTAGCGGGAACTTTTTCCGGTAAATTTAGAGGGGAATTTTTTCCGCTAAATTAAGCGCGGAATTTTTTCCGCTACGTTTAACGAAAACCTTTTTCCTCTAAATATAGCGCTAAAATTAGCTCATAATGCAACGCGCTGTAACGTCATGAGTGACGTCACATGTGACGTCATTATGAGAAACGTCCCATAATACAACGCGCGGTTACGCCGACACCAACGGCGACGGCGGCGCCGCTTAAGCCGGAAACGGGTGCCTAAGAGCTGGGCTCTAAAAAATAGTTTCAATAAAATGAGAGATTTCTGGTCAACGAAAACGAACTAAAAATCATGATCCTACGAAAAAACTGAGAAACGATCGAATGTTCGGTTTCTTCTTAGTGAAGACAGAAGTGTAGCTAACGGGAGCTGAAGTAACGTGCTACATATGTAATACAACTCGGAACATTACTTCTCAAGGTCATTTCCGATCGTGATACCGAAAAAAAATTTAGACCTCAATTGGAGTCACGAAATTACAGCTCCTAGTTGCTCTAACCAGCACACAGGTTCCCCTGATCGCCCGCTCCCAGTAGCCGAAACGACGCATGTTGCAGTAATGAGTAGCTAGCACGTTTCACGGAAGTTCTGTGATACAAGCAATTTGCTTGCGCAGGTTTAGGTGGGCGCATTGCTCTTGCAGGATTCAGACAGTACGATTACGATTTCTAATTCAAGCTTCATGGCAACATCACCTAAACCCTGAGACAATATGAAATAAGATAACGGACAACACGACGTGCATGTCATCTTCTCCGGTATGTTATTTCTCCTTGTCTCCGGGCTTAGGCAATGATGTTTTCGAAACAGCTCGCCCGCATGCTATCGCTCCTTGCGTCATAACATCCCGCCAATTTAAAAAAAAAAAAAAAAATCGGTCTTAAAGGTTTTTTGCACATTTTTTTCCGATTTTTGACGGATGAAAAAGAATATCAACAACGAAACAACAAAAAACGAAGCTATGACGAAGAGGGTGATAAAAAGACTGAAGATAAATATGTGTGTCGAAATATAAAAATATGACTACAATGAATGTCTCACACCATGAACTAGGATACTTTTCTTTTAATCTTTGCGTGAACGGCGCAGACACCATTTGCACATGGGGTACGCTGAACAAAATGGTAGTTGTACGGAAGCCTTTAAAGCGTCCTTCAAATCGACGTCACGCCTACCGTACTAGTACTGCTACTACAACGATAACAACTACTACTACAACTAATAATATTAAAAAGAAGAAGAATCTTTATTGGCTCAGGAGAACCCTGTAATTCCTCGTGTAACTACACGTAAACTCCTCGCGTAAATACACGTGACGCGAACAATGAATGACGCATGCTCTGGCGGCCACGCATTTGTCCTCTTATCCTTCCTTGGTTGTCTGTGGAACTAACAATTATTATAAAGTATGCTTGTTCAAATTTCTGCGAGCCAAACAGATTTAAGTTTTACGTAGAGCGTGTAGGTGTTCACTAGCCGCAGGATGTCATGGCTTTCTCACTGAGACGTCAATCGCCCTGCTCGTGTTATCTCCTTTCATCAAAAGTATGAACACAACGTTGAAGGAACTTGAGATACGACACGATGTTAAACTGCACGTATTTATCTGTTTTGCACTTTATCCCGAATTTATTTCAATACGTGTGAAGTCCCTACACTTACGGATAGTTCACAAACCTGCTAGAAAATTTTCTTTCACTCCCTTTTCTGGCGCACTGGCGTATCACGAAAACATAAATGTCACCGTGACCATTTTTATGTCAAAGACTACCGCAATATAGTTGGTAGTGCTTGAAAAAGATTGCGGCAGGCTTTTCCAGATACAAGAATTTTGCGTTTGAAAGGGTTGTATATTTCGCTGAGAATTGCTTTTATTCAAACGGCATCGTCCCCACGTGGTGCAAAAGGTCTGGTCGTTCATAGTCTTTATATTTTTATTGTGCTAATTGACAATTTAATATACAATATACGTTTAACAAACCGAGCCGAAAATTCATAAGAGAAACAGTAAAAGCATGAGTGCCCAGTGAACAGAGCTCGGTCGCTGCTTTCCTTATCATCATGAATCACCTGCACACCGCTCAGTTCACTATTAGGTTGTATGCCGACTATTATATACTATATAGAAAGATTGAAACATGAAGGGTTGTCAGATATTAGGAAATAGTATGAAACAGTGTGGCAGACGGAAATTAATGTTTAGAAACTAAATACATTAACTTCACTAACACCTTCTCCTACACAACTCAACTACACTACTTTAAATACTACCAACAAAAATGTCTTTACGTATAGGTATATCGGGTTCACTTCACTCTAAACCTTTCATGGGAACCGCACCTTAACTGCGTGACAGCTAAATTAGCAAAACCCTCGAAATTTGAAAACGTTATCTTTACCTGGCCACTTGGGAAACAAAATTGATTGCATATCCAATCTCATTCAACCCAAGCTCGACCGTGCAACACTAATCTGGAATCTTAATCAGTCATACCTGATAGATAAGTTAGAAGCCATTCAAAACAGAGCCACTCGCTTCATCGTCTACAATCATACACTCACAAACATGTTCACAACAAACAAAATTAATATTCTTCTTGCACATCACCGCAGTGTATCCGGCTCGCCTGCATTACATCACTGCTTATCTCATTCACCATATATATATATATATATATAGAGAGAGAGAGAGAGAGAGAAAACGTTGCGCCGGATGCCCAAAAATGATAATTGGAAAAAAAAAAATTTTTTTTCTATTTCAGGCCGAAATGTCCACTGACTTTACGAATAATATGTTATAAAACTCTAAACAACCGTCTCGAGTACGTTTTTCTTTGCTGATTATTTATATGCATCGTCGAGTTTCCGCCATGTGCTCTCGCGCTCAGACAAAACTCCATCTCACTATTTCTAGAACCAATCAACGTATTGAAATTCTTTCTACTACAGTTATCATTTTCCCAATGTAATTCACCTCCCGGTAATATTGTACATTTACAGTTCCCTAGCAATTTCCGTAACACCCTCATTTTCAGGTCTGAAATGAAACGACATGACAACTGTTCCGCTTGGTTTTTGCTTGGGTTTGGTTGACAGGTATTTTTATGTTTTATCTTCCCTTGTGTAAAGGCGGATGCGGGCAATTTAAGGGAACAATAAATTAAACGAAATATGACAAGAAAAAATATAAAATCCACTTTTTTGTTCAATGCGATGAGCAAGTCTCTCAAAGTGTGTCTTTGGCACATCGGAACACTACCAGGGACATGAAAATCAAGGGGCGATATAGGTAACGCACAGGGAATGCGCGATGAGGAGGCAGCTTAACGTGCGCCGTCAATGCTTTTGACTGTGGGAAGCAGAAGTACGCTGGCGCATTTGACGGGCGAGCAAGCGAAAGAGGTGCGAAAGGAGCAGGTGGACATGCACGCCTATATGTTGAACTTGCCCCAGTTTGGCCACATTATAAGCATTTTTTTAATTATAACACAGAAAATTCACTTGGTTCCTTTTCACACTACGTTCCTCGTTGTTCCTTCGTGTTTGTAAGATGATTTGTATGTAATACCTCAACCATTCAGACATGCTAAATGCAGCTATATATGCACAAATATTGTGCAATTTCTAATTGCTTATCGTTTCGTTCACTGCTGACAAAAAGTTTCTCAGTTCAAATAGTAGTTTTCTTTTTTTGTATGGCGAAGATATCGCAGGTTTTATTTTTTTATAGTTCTAAAATCTGTCATGTACTTCATATTTAACATACGCGTTTTATAAATGAGAGATATTGAAAAGTTCCAGTGAAAGCGAACATTTCGCCTTTTCAAGCTCTTGGTGAATCAAGACCTAGGAATTTCAATCCCCTGCGGGTATCGCATTTCTAGAATAAATGCATATTTCGAGTTCATGTCCATCTACGGGGATGATAGGTCCAAATATAAGCCCCCAATTTTCAACTCACGAAAATCATGGGACGTTCTTCTTATTTCGCGTGCTATATTGCGAAATTATTAAAAATAAGTTCAGCGATTCTTGCGCTTACATTAGATAAAGAATTAAAAAAAATTATACTTATACGAGCTATAAATGTCCTTTCGTATAGGATTCATTTGGTAATTATTAAAAGGCAAGAGAGTTGAAGTGGTATTTCTTAAAGCCGGCAGAAGTTTTCAAAAGCTCTACCGGAAATATCAAATAATAACTATGGACATTATACAGTGTGTCTGTTTTCATTTTCTTTTTAATCTTAAGAGATTTGTTTTAAAAAAGCCATCAAAGCTACACTTATACGGTTTATGCAGGTGAGTTCTACACTCAGGGGTACATAGTAAAGGAGCGATATTTGTAACAATTAGTGGGCTAATAAGCTAAAATTATAGATTAACTTTCTAATTTAAAACAAAATAGACATTTAGTTTCAATTAAAACCTTTCTGAGCGCCATCAGAAACCCCCAAATGAGTAATTTTTGGGAAGACTCTGACCACATAAGAAGCGCAATACTGCGCTAACGTTAACACTCGTGCAGCAGGAGCAAGGCTGCTGGCGCGCAAACGCGCCCGAGCTATTTTTCCGTCTCTTATCATAGCCCTAGGCTTGTACCTGTTCCACGAGTGGTGACTTTAGCGCACTACTGCGCTTCTTAAGCGCTCAAAGTCCTTCTAAAAAGGACTGATTTAGTTGTTTTCGATGACGCTTAGCAAGCTTCAAATGGACGATCCCACCAAGCGTTCGGCGCATGCGTGACGCCGCCATAATTGTAGTTCAAAAGAGGCAGGCGGCAGTGCACGGTGCAGCTCGTGCCATGCTGTGCTCTGCTCGTGCGAATACGCAGCGGGGTTGTCGCGTGAGCAGAAAGACCGTAGAGTTCCCGCGATGCTACGATGCATGCGGGCAGCGGCGGCGGAACGAAATCGATTGGTGAGATTGGTCTGCTGAAGCCATAATCTTTATTTTCCTAATTAAACAAGTTAATCAGCAAATTTACTCAATTAGCCGACTAATCGTTATGATTAGACCGCTGTACTATGTCACCCTGGCGTATAACTCATCTGCACAAACCGCATAAGCGAAGTTTTCACGGATTGTATAAACAAATCTGTTAATCTTGAAGTTAAAGACCTTGTATTTACGTGAACGACAAGAGATTCGGATCGATTGAAATGTGTGAAGAATATTTTTAAACTACGAATATTTGTACAAATAGTTCCGAAACAAATACATATATGTATATATAGATAAATAGATAGATATAATATAATATATATTTTTTTTTTGGGGGGGGGGGGGGGGGGAAGGGGGCGGGGTGCTGTGCGCCGCGAAGATCGGTGCACGAGCATAACGTAATAACAACCAAAGGGAATATGTGTTTCTACATTTTCATTTATGCCCGATTATTTCGCACCCTTGGAACCTCTTTACGGCCGTTTCAGATAACTGCCATCGAAAGTTTGTTACCAGCCACTGTTGTTCATCTTAATGTTTATTTAAACAATATATATGGGGTTCTTATTCATATTAAATCCAAACCAATCTGAGTCAGTAAAACGTATAAAATATTTAGTAATTATTTTTTTTTCATGCTAAGACAAATAACATGTAATTGTCGGGGATAACCAGTGAAACAAACGCCGTATCGCTGATAAAAGGCCACGAAAACGCAGCAAGCCAAACAAACATTGTGTTAGCACTGCCAATAAAACAATAAAGAAGCCTAAGGGAGACAAGAGCGTGTCCGCATATAAACAGAACAATTTTTCAAGCCGCTCTCAAAGTTCCTCCCACTGCCGCCAGAAAATCCTCGTAAAAAAACAAAAAAACAAAGCAAAACAAGCTTGAATTTGAGCGCCGATCAATCGAGGCGGAAATAATTACACTTTAAATCGATGCGCCCGCTTCAGAGAAAAGCAAAATTTGATGACAGATATTAATTCTTGGGTCGTTCGTCGCATCAAGTTCTGTTTCGCTGTTATAGAGACTTGACAGGGTGTCAATATAACAAAACACTTTACCCAGAACGCATTACTCTGCTATATTGGAGAAGAATCCCCGACCCATCGGGTCATTATGACTCGTCCGAAGAACGCATCCCGCTCGAACAACCGACAGGTGTCCTCCGAACCGCACTAAGCCACCCTCTCCACGTGCACGCCACACGGACGTGTCGTCTACGTTCAAGCAGGGGCAGCTGACTGCCACTCTCGAGCTAGCGCGCCTTTCAGAACTGTCTGCCTTAAGCGCGTCTAAACCGCACTGGAGGAACAACCACAATCTCCAAAGCCTACGCAGATGATATCAACTAGAACAAAAAGAAACAATACCCCAGCGACTGCGAGGGTTCGACTGCCGAACTCTCGCAGCCGCCCTCTTGAAGAGGTGGCAGAAGCGTTCGTTCCTCCGTCGCCGAAGAAGGTCGCTTTTGACGATCCCCTTTTTCCGCCTTGCTAACCCGATCGCCGCGCGCCACAGCCGCAGTGGCATGGGGCCCGGCAACGAGCGCTCGAGTACGCGCCAGCAGCCGCATTCCCGTCGCGTCCTTCTTGCCGCGCCGTCGCCAAAGCATACACCCTTATTTATCAACGAGGGGGTGCCGCAATGCATACTCAAGAAGCCCGTCGCGGCGCGTTTTGCATAAGCCGCGTCGTTCCTCAAAGCGGCCAGCAAGCAGCACTCGCTGTAGCTGCTGCAGCCCAATGCCGACTAACTCGCTCCCTCCCTTTTTCTCTTTCTTTCCTCGTCTCAGATCTAAACCAGTTCCGCAAAAACCATTTGTTGCGTTCGTACGGCTTAGGTTAGATTGGCCGCCGCCGTCCAGATAGCACGAGTCCCGACGCTTCGACCCTCGAGGGAGGACAAGGAGGAGGAGGAGGAGGAGGCGGCAGCTACCAAAATGCGATTTCCTGAACCGGAGAGGCTGAGGACCGAAATGAGCGGGAAGGAGGGGCATCGGGCGTTTTAAACAGCAGTGAAAGGGGGGTGGGGAAGAGGTGGGCACGAGAAGGGGGTACCAAAAGGACATGGGACTGCAATTTGGTGTGCCTCGTCTACGGAGTGTTTAAAACCGCTCGATTAGGGTCACGTGGTTTTTGAGTCGAGTATGCGATGCCAGCAGCGGAAAGGACTTAAAAGTGTTTTAGATCGTCTGCAAGCGTATTCGCCTTCACACACTCTTTGCTCCTAAAGTCGCTATAGCGCATCACACGCGCATTTGCGATCCAACGTACACGGGAGGCGCCCGCCATTTGAATTGCCAACCCTTTCCATGGTTTCGGCTGCTCTCTCTCTTAAATCTTGGCTTTCTAGTTGAGTCGAGTGCGCGGGGTGACAGCGTCGCGCGCACGTTACAGGAACGAGATTACGCCGCCTGGATTTAAAGGGTTAGAGAAAAGTTAGTTTTCTTTCCTGAAGGACCGAGAAGCGGCAAAAAAAGCTGGGCCGCCGCGGCCGAGGTCGTAACTAGATCGGTCTCTCGGCAGATCGAGACGATAACCCGACCAGAGTGCGCCGAGGATGCCGTCGCGTAACAGGGTTTTGCTTTTAAACACAGTTGAGTTCTTTCACAACTAAAGTCCCCGATGAGAGACGAGGCTTTCGGCTCATTATTCCGGGTCTTGCGGCGAGCGTCGCTTCTTGGCTCGAAATGAATTTAACTACGCCGCCCTGCTTTATCTTCGGCGTACGCGTACCTGGAATTAGTTTTTTTTTTTTTTTTTTTTCAGCTTTTTATTTGTTTTATTTGTATCAAAAAGGGTCATCGCTTTCCGAGACCGGTTCTGGAATGAATGCCACATTTTGTTAAAATGTTAGAACAGTTACTGACTGAAAGCACTCCTATCTTCGATTTTATTAATCATTTCGTCGGTCATTGTGGAATCCTCTTGAAAAGCGGTGGCATGTACCACCGCTCGAAAATATACCAAAAAAAACACGGGCAACAGAAGGAAGATTTCAACCGGATGCATTACGCACAAAAAAAAAATTATAAAAGCCAATGCTTTGGCAGACTTAACTTCTGAATAGAATTTTGCAATTCTGCGGGAATTATCACATTGACGGCGCGATTGCATAATTGTCCATCAACATATGCATCATATAATGCAGTGTTCTACTTCAATTAAAAAAAAGACGAGAATACCCAAAACTCTAGCTCAATGATTTATAAATCGCCAAACGTTTTAGTACAATACATATAAAATATTCCTGAAAGTGCTTATCTGCATAAATATTTCGCGTATTCAAACACCTATTTTTGTATGCTTGTTTACGCTTAGTTTGTTAAAGCATTTCTAATGAGTTCAGACACTAAGTGTGGCTTTTGCGCTGATACTGCACAGCGGTTCATTTCCAAAGCGTCGCTCGTATTTTTTGAAAATAGCTGTTGACATTATTGAGTAAGTTATTTTAATTGTTTGTCTTCACTTTCACTACATGCGAGGTAACTAAAAAAAAGCTCCGAAAAGAGGTGTTCTTTTTTTTTTTTTTTTAAGAGTGAACTATATTAAAGGAGGTTATCCAGTGTCATTAGTACCAAGCATAGTCAATATAATAATAGGCGCCAGAGTTGTTAATTTCTATAGATCCACAAAAATTAAAAATAAATATAAACCTTTTCATATCAAGGTTTGCATGGCAAGATCATTCACCTGATCTATGGCAAGCTTTGCAGCAAACACATATAAACGTTATATATCAAACTGATTAAATCATGCTCAAGAAAAGATAAAGGATAGGTTGAAGATTTCATCAGAATTCGCCAGAAAAAGGGACGTGTTTTTAGATTTGAGCTCTTAGAGCAATTCTTTTTTTTTTAACTCCTGTCAAATACTCTTTATTAATCGCATAAAGCAACCATTAAAGAATGAAAAATTCAATGATTTATAAATCGCACGATGGACGTTTGCAAGAACATAAATTAAATGTGTTTTGTTTCACAACCTCAAGCAAGGATATTTTGTTCCCATGGTATAAGTTACTACCAAGTTCGTCTACTTAAAGAGAAAAAAAAAGAAAAAAACTAGCGCTGCCAGGAAAACTTTTTTGTTATTAAAAATATCGGTGACTTCCTATGTAGCATAGTTATTTGGGCCGAAGTTCGGTTTTTCTTGCAAATTTAGAGCCTTAAAAAGCTTGAAGGCAGAGTAGAACAATACTTTATTTCTTTGGCCAGATACTGGAAATCTTGACCCTGATTCGCCGAATAAATGCTGAACTTTGGCTTCGCTGATAATAGTTTAACTGTCAACAGCCATCGTCAAGCCCAAATCGGCGATCAAACGCCAGATTTAGGTTTCACGCATGGTTGTTGGGTGTCATGTGGTAACTTTGTGAATAAATCGTCCAACAAGTGCCAGACTCGGGTTTCACTTTTTGTTCTCCGAGTACCTTTGACTACTCAGGCGTATTCTTCGTAGTCCCCGATTTACCTGAAAATGTGCTAAACACACCAACAAACATCGCTGAAATAATAACTTATATATTGGGCAAACATATTTCCTTTTAGCGGTTATTGAGTTTACAATTTTTGTCCTCACCGTGTTTTTTTTTTTTCTTTAGTGGCAACAATAAAAAATGTGGCTTCAGAGGAAGGCTGGGGTTTCCTCTTTGGACTGTAGACTATGTTCCCAACTGATTACAAGCAGTTTCATGGTGTTAAATGAATGCTTTGGAAGCTCGCTCCAGCACTCGCGCAACAGATGAGAAAAATATGATCGGCATAGTTGCTTTTTTAGACTACCCGCTTGACCTGCCAGCTTGTCTTCCACTGATTTCTCGGCACTAAAAAACGCGAGTATATTAGAATGTTGGTTTTCGCATAATTTTCACTCGTTGATTATACAAAAAGTATTTTGAATTTCTGGATGCTAAAAAGCATACCGCAAAGGTTGAAGGCCGGTGATTCCGAAAACATAGTTAGTTGGGGGTGGCTGAAAATTCGCCGGAGTACGTCTTTCAGTCTGGCACTTTGGCAAAGATGTGACGTGCCAGAGAACAGCTATAGAGAAACGTCAAAAGAGGAGTACTCAGGCACCATCTAACACCTTGGAACAAAAACCGTACTAGGCCCTAATTGGGCCCCAAGGAGTGCCAAGCTCGTGCCAAGTAAGGCCTTTCTCTGACGTGCCACTTGGGTTGCTTCTCTTAAAGCGGGAATTAAAAAAAAAAAAAAGAAAAGTTAGATGGAAATGGTATGTGTTCGTAAAATAATTAAAACTTTTGTTTGGGCTAGTTGGTCCATAATGATTCAAGATTAAAGAGAGCAAAAAAAAAAAAAAACGAGAACAAGTAGAAAACACCAACAACATGGAAGGCACCTGTTCATGTCATTCGTGTTTTTGAATTGTCCTCGTCTCTTTTGGTATTTTTTAACCTTTTACCTTCATCGTAAAGTAAAAAAACTGCAAGACCCTTTTTTTAGCCTCTCCGTTGAAGTCATTGAGAAGCAGGCTTCAAGAGAATGTCCAAAATTAGTTTCTGCTCCCAATAAAAAATTTTTTAGCTTTCCAACATGGCCGACAGACGTGGTTTGAAGTTGCTAACGATAAAGCGGGTGAAATCGTAAGCTATTATTACAGAACACTAATAGCTAAGACCAAAGCGACTCATACTTTTCGTGACATGCACGCTAAAATTCAATTTACCGCGTCTTTTGCCAAAAAGGTAATGTTTTGAGTATAATATATTGGCTTTTCATTTAGGAAAACAAGTGTAAAGCTAGCTATTGTCAATTCCTTACTCGTAGCACGAAGGTTACCACGCGAGCTGCTTTCGTTATCTAAATATCTAATACGTATGCATAATTTAATGCGGCTGTTTACAACAAAGGAACGGATACAGATTTTGTTATTACAAGATTGCACGCCGCTCAGAACAATTTGTTTTCGCAATTCTATTTAATATTACGACTAAGTGCCGTACACAGATCTGACCTATAGAATTTGAAAAACATGCGGTGTGTACCACCACGATAAATTAACAAATAAAGCCTTATAGCAGAATATACAGCTAAATACTGACCTGTAAAATCGACAACTAACCATAAAAGCCAGAAAAGCGGAATATTTATTTAAAACAACAATTTATATTAGCAACACGTGCCGACAATACACAGCTAAATGCTGATCCCTAACAACAACAGCCAATCACAATAGCCACTAAAGCGGACAATTTACTTAAAACAAACAACAATCTAGACGAACAACACATACGCACTTCACTAGACGGCATGGTAACATGGATCACATTTCGTTGCTTGTGCGCTGAAACATTGCGAAATCCGCCTGTTGTTATTCGGATCGCACATACGCATGCCGGGCATACCGAGATGAGAAAATGGCAACCAAGCAAGTGCGAACCATCTGCATCTGCGACGGCGCGCGGCTTAACTGCGTCATTCTCTCGGAAGTAGAGGTTTAGGGCTCCACGAGGTCCGAGTCAACCGACGGGGCTCTGCAGTGTTGGACAAAATACTCGATAAAACTATTTAAGTTACTAAATACCTGCTTAACGAAGTACTTAAAATACTACTCAAGTAACTTTCACTGTTAAGTATGTTGAGTAGAGTACAAAAACTTAGAAATGTAATTCAGTTACTTTTGAAGATACTTCCGCATTGCGTAATTTGAATCGACTTCAGTGACAACGATAAGTATGCAGTTGCGAAAATCTGGTCTTCCAGAATGGTTTATTAACGCGCAACAAAACAAAACGGCAAAAAAAAAGCATTGTAGGGCTATTTTATGCACTCCAACTATAGACGCTTTACAGCAGTTGTGCATGGGCGCCGTCATAACTGACCTTCAGTTTTCGTTTCCGCTTATTCCATTTTCTTCACTTCGTCATGACCATAGCAGTCCAGGTTTTTGCCATCTTAGATTCCATTGTGTCCTTCTTCCCAGCATAGGCCTTTGTGCAGAGCTGGCCAAATTACTCATATTTTGTAATTAAATTACATTACTAATTACTTTGCTGAAAATTGGTGAAATGTAATTAAATTACATTACAAATTACCACAGCCAGAAAGTAATCAATTACCATTACAAATTACTCTTAAAAGTAATGACATTACTTTCGCATTACTTTTGTATACTTTTAAATATAAAAGAGCTATTGATAACTTCCTTTTACAGATAACTTTATTTACATTATTTGCACAGTTCATGGCACACAGCTAGAACTCTCTGTTGAATGTTTACCGATGGACAGAGGAACGCACGCGACTGATCCGTTTCCCACCCCATCCCGGACAACTATTTTTGGAGATGACTGAGGACCCTACGCGGATTATCTCTGGGAGAGGGGAGAACAATTGTCATTGTTCGCAAAATCGCGTCGAGGGCCGTTCCACCAGGGGCCTTAGTTCGACCTACTTCCCCTCCTTCGTTTTCCGAAAATGTCGAGCAGAAAAGCTCGAATGGAAGGCACTTACCAGCCCTATTTCTCATAGTGGAAGATAACACAGAGGGGGTACGCAGTATGCACCAGAAAAAGTAAGCGGAAACTTTCAAGAGGGGCCAGAAAACGTCGAATGCAAAACCGCAAAACATAGGTAGAGAATCGCGCTGAGCGGGTTTTCACAGTTCAAGAGAGTGGCAAAAAATGTCTAGCTGATAGCGGGCGCGAGAGTCGCACCAGCCGCATTAGCATCAGCAACATAGCGGCGGCCAAAGAGCGTTTTTTGGAAAGGTGTAGAGGAAAAAGAAAAAGTAAAATAAAAAGAAAAGCGCTCTTGTGTATTGTGGACACAAAAAATATGCCTGGTGCGAAAAAGTAATTAGGTAATTTAATTACAATTACCGTCGCTGGAGTAATGCATTACATTACTAAATTACCTGCTACAAAAAGTAATGAATTACTTTACTAATTACTGGAACAAGTTATTAAATTACTGTAATTTCATTACAGTAATTGCATTACTGCTAGCTCTGCCTTTGTGGAGGCTCGTCGACACCCGTTCCAGTGGCTCGGTATCTCCGTAAAACAAGAGAAGGTCAGCAATGGCGGCTGTATTCTGGCGCGTGTGTAAAGCCTCTATAAGGAGCAGAATATTATCACAAACGACAAGTGATGAGGCGGTGAATAAATAACTGAAGAAACTAAACGTTTATGGGGCGAACTTGTGCCCAAAACAAAAATTAGAGAAAGACTAGCGTCGCAGGCGTCGATGTGGGCGAAACAGCAGGATCGAGCACTAAAAAGAAAACTGACTCCGGAAAAAAAAAAAGAATGGCTTGATTTTGCATGTTTTACAGCCTTAATGTTCGTGCGCTTCAGCGGGTGACCGGTCTCTTAGCTGTAGATGAGAAATTTATCCAGAGCAGTACATCCGCTAACCTGGTGTTTTTGACGTGCACCACGCAGTAGTGATTAAAGGAACGCGTGCCGGTACGAAACTCATCCAGATGGAAACCGGCGGGGGCGGTGGGGGTTGAACCCAGGAGGTTGCCAGCGCAAGCTTTCGCTACCGCCACGGGGAGCACCTTTTGTACACGCGTTGGTTTCTGGAAGATTCGGCGTAGAACTTACCGCGCGTAGAACATTCGTAACTCGATCACAGGACAAGGCTCTCAAACTTACGAGAATGTAAAGTTTAAAGGATAAATAAAAGAGGATTCCGCTCCCTGGGATAGAAACCGGAGACTCCGCGCGGTAACCAAGCCAAGTACGGTAACCATTCGGCCACGCGCACGCTCGGGGACGCGGGTGGCAAAATCACTGATACATGTTACAAAACATTTCTGCGACAGAAATAAAGAGGTCGCTTTAGCTATAGTGACATCGCTGAATATCACGTCCTGCGGCGCACCTTCGACGCATCGTTTAACTACAATTCATATTCCCTATATGCGGAGTTCACTATAAATGAACTTGGGACACGGATACGAGTGAATGGATAACAAAAAGAACCTACATAATAGCCACGGCAGTGGTCGCACCTCCTTCAAGAAGGTTACGTTAAGAAAGGCACTCAGCGTTGGGGGACGCTTTGTTGAGATTTTGAGAGGTCATCCAGCTTTTAGTTCGTTTCGTGTCCTGCTCTCTGCTTATCGATAGCGAGTTTTAGTAGACCGTGTTTCCC
Organism: Ixodes scapularis; assembly: GCF_016920785.2. Classification (NCBI taxonomy): domain Eukaryota; kingdom Metazoa; phylum Arthropoda; class Arachnida; order Ixodida; family Ixodidae; genus Ixodes; species Ixodes scapularis. Next base: position 120,233,582 of record NW_024609835.1, read on the forward strand.
CCTCCGCTAAGCCCCTCCGCCACCCGGAACTCTCCAGCCAAGGCTATCGGCGCGCAGGCGCAGTGGCGGTTTCTTCGCAGCGGAGGGCTAGCGGAGGGGGAAACACGGTCTACTAAAACTCCCTAATGTTTGCTTCCAGACAGTGTTCGCGAGAGCAATAAATGACGGACTGACGACAAAAAGAAATTAAACAAAACAAAGCTTTGACGTTTTGCCGTTCCGGGGTCAAATATACCACAAGCAAAACAAAAAATGTCTTTTTTTTTGTCCGCTTTTCATTGTTTTATTTGTCATTTTCTTGAAACTCAAGTCTGCGTTGTTGTCGTAGGTTGTTTCCCGGTCTGCGTTGCGCCTCCGTGTGGCAATCCTAACTTCCATAAAACCACGCCTTTTGTTTAGAGATTTTTCGGGGACTACTCTAGGGAACAAGGCGGCTTTGGAAAGGCGAAGGGAAAACCTTCATTGTACGAACTTTGGGATGAAATATGAGTCTCAATCGGCAAAAAAACGTTTTTTTCACGAGCTCAACCAAAGTCACCGTAGCTAATCGGAGTCAGCAACAGGATTTGCTTGCTCGAAAGAATATTCACGTTTGCTCGTGCCACGCTTACGCCATTTCATACCGAAAAACTCGAAAAACGGCAGAATGTCAGAAATGTATGTGAGATAATGAGTGCAAGATACTCAGCAATGTAATTAAGACAGAGTATCAAATACTCTCGATCAAAAGTATTTTCAAGATACCAAGATACTTCACAAAGTATTTTAAATACAGTATAATGAGTAGTATATTTGAGATAGGCACAAGTCTGGGCTCTGGAGTTTGACTAGAGTCACGCGCACCGGAAGTGGGCACGGCCCGGTTAGTTGGCGTAATCACTACTAGAGTCGTTCTGAGTGTACAGTTAACGCATTCAACATCGGTCAGACCATTCCTCATATACGCGCATGCTTAAAATGTAAAATGTTCTTGGGCCCGAGTACATGTTCCATAAAACAAGTAAACCGAAAAAAAAGACATGTGTAGGTATTGTAAGGCCATATAAAACGTTTGATATCTTGCTGTTGATTGTAAGGCTGCGCAATTATGTGTATATATAGGGAGCATTCCTGTTAAGTTTAACTAATCTGAAACTAAGCAATATTAGCAAAAGCCAAAGGCAGGGCCAACTGCGAATTCTAGAAAATATATTTCCTTATTTGTAGTGAGCCACATATCAAGTCAAAGACTCAGAAAGAGAAACGTTCACTGTGTTTACTTGTACTCTTCAATTCGTGGCAGGTGATAGTAACACGAGATGACCATTCTTGCTTCATTAAATCCAGTAGTCACAGCACACAGCTGCTTGGCGATGATTACTGTTAAGCCTGGATGTGAGAATCAACATTTCAATGCGTTTATTAGTTTTCTTTCTCACGGACTCTTCAAGTCGAGGATGATAATTATGGAAAAGCAACATGGGACCTTCTGAACTTTCCGGGAAATTATATTCCAGAGTCACGCTACTCGAGACTTCCTATCTTTGTGACATATTTTGTATTATAATTGTCAAAAGCTATGGCCTAAACACTGAGAAAAACTGGCGTCAAATATAAACTGCAACGCTTCCAAATACATCGAGCGTTAAACAGGTACCTGTCAGTATTCATGCCCTTTGCTTTTTTATATTATTACTTTCTGCTGCACAACACATTATTCATATATAATTGCTATGCAAACAGCCTTCCTTAAGGGCAAAGTTCATATAACATAATATGTTTTAGCATAGACTGCAATGAAGTTGCAAACATGTTTTGTGAAAATAATACCTTTCGTGAACGCAATACGACCAAGTTTTAAAACATCTATCAGATTATTTCTTTCACTTTGACTAGGTAGGGCTTAGAGTAAACTCTTTCGGTCAATGACACACATAAGTAGTAATGTTTGATAACACCAGGTATATATTTAAAACACGTAGATTTATCTATAGTTATTACCGTTAACGGATTTGTACCTTTTCCCTCACCACCAGTATTAAGTTAACTGTACCTTAAGCTCAAATTTGTTTCTAGTAGAAACTATTCATAACAAGAAGAACAAATTTTACCGGCATTTCTTTGAAACATTTTTTTTGCCTAAGCTTTTAATTTTATATTAGAGTTTGAGTCAAAACAACAAACTTTTATTCACGAAATTTTGATTCACGCATTCTTTTTTGAAGTTGCAAACAATGTGTTTCACTGCTATTTAGGACGGACGTTCTAGCAGAACTTTCCGTTAGTAAGTCCTCTGGAATAGCGATCGAATCTTGAAAACGATCTTGTCGGCAGTGACCTCATAAACCTCGATTTTAAACAATACGTCCTTGCCGTCCAATGCGATTGAGATGACGTAAAGAATCAGAATGCAGCCTTTCCACATTTTGACAATTGTTCTCTCGATATTTTAGATGTATAACTTAAAATATCCTGAAGTTAGAAAAAGTTGCACCGCTCCTTTTTTACTTGGAAGAGCCATAACCTTACTTTAGAACGGTGCTTGTCATTCATTACGAAACATAAATTTCGCCGAGAACCTTGGTCTTCGGAAGGGGATGAAACCTTGTTGTCATTTTTACAAGTATTATCTTTGCAGAAAGTATATCATAATTCGTTGCACATTACTTCAGAAAAGTGTAACAAAAGCGCAACGGTACATGTGGGCTTGTAATTGTACGAGAGACACAGTTGGGTGCGTACCGATTGGCGTCTCATTAGAGCCGCGCCTTCTTTTGGCAAATGAGATAGTTAACATGACTCATCCTGCAATGTTCATGGTACAACCTGTAGATCACTGAAACATAAAATACGGTGCATTATTATTCGGGTCAGTTGCACAGCATGCTAGATTATGATCAGCACTTACGCCGGGCATCGGATTAAAAAAAAGTCGACCGCGAATTCAAACTCCTGCAACTTTCGTTGGCCACTGTATCTTCGCAAAGTTTTGTATAGCAAAACGTCGCTTTTTAGCGAACAAATCGGGGTTGTGTAAAATTTATTTGTTAGTAAAAAACACCTGGAATAAGCTTGCGCCTCTCTGAAATATATGACACTAGGTACAACTTTAAAAAAAGCACAACAGTAAGCGACTCTTTTTTTTTTTTTGTTTTTTTTTTTGTGTGTCCCCCACAGTTATCATGTACCGAGGCAGGCTCCGCACACGGCAGCTGCCCTGGCTAACTATAAAAATCCTCAAACAAACAGCCTCTGTGTTGGTTCAGGTTAGATTTGGCTTAGCATGTACGAAATGTAGCAAAAGCTGGCGTTCCATGCGACAGCTGTCTTTGCTTCCCCTCTTAATCAGTACCGATAACGCGCGTAACAAGCCTGATGCTTGGGGTCTCGCCGTCCGCTCAGTTTTGCTAGGCTATAGTTTTTTCCTCGGGCAAAAATTGTCCATCTGTGTACAATTCATCCTATTGCAAGAAAATATAAACCCTCTATTGTTATATTTTATAAATGCTTAAAATTTGACACACATGTATTTCGTGCAGAGTGCGGGAATATTAACAACAATCTACATTCCAAACACCTGAAGTTCTAAAAAGTCACAACAAACGTGCCAGATGTTGCGAGATGTTTCAGGTACTATTAAAAAATGTAAAACACTGCTACAAACGCTTATATAACTTTAGTCAATTTGAAAAGAGAATACGCGCCATCTTTAGTTGGCATGTTGAAAGCTCGCCATTAAAAATTAAAAAAAAATGCATTGAGCGACAACGAGCTATTAGCAGATACAGTGGGTACCGCAGTGTACACTGCTGCGTCTGGCCTTAATGCACCTAATTCTTGGAATATTAGCTTTCTTTTCCTTAGAAATAAAAGGAAGACTTTTCAACAGTCAGTCAGGAATGGACAAAAAAGGGGGGCAGATGCCACCTGAGGCTTTGCAGCCCTTTAGCTCTGCCTCCCCTCTAAATAAATCCCACCCTAGAAAAAAAACCGATTGACTCATTAAAAACATAAAAAAAAATTTACATGTAATAAGGCAAACTGGTTCCTACACACTTATAGAGTAAAGATTCGCACATCCAGCGTCTGTAATGGAAGAGAGGTTGATCAGAAGCAGCGTATTACCTCTGTTTTTATACACACTGTATGTACAGGATTGTCCTGAACCAGAAGACACGATAACATTGAAGAATTGGCTTTAAGTTTCCAGAAAGGCAAATATCAATAAAGGAAGGAACCGAGCCGAGCGGGGTTTGAACCTGGTTAGTCCGCTGGCAGCCGCGTGCATTATCAACACTGCCACTCATTCGGCAGCAGTTAAGTTTTAGTATTAAGAGCAAATGCAAACAGTGTGCGTTTGCGTTAGCGCCGTGTGTTCCGCAATCCGCGTGCGCGGACGCAAAGCTGCGTCTTGGATTGGCGCATGGCGACGACGTGCATGAGCAACGTGGACCGCGCATGACTAACGCAAGCGCACGGCGCTTGAGTTTGCTTTTATACACAATACTAAAACTTCCTAATATCTCTAATATCCAACACTTTGTGCAAAAAGTTGTTGTGCTTCTATCGCTTTTTTTCCCGCTGGTCGGAGAAGACCAGCGCGCGCAGTGAATGACAGTTTATTTCAGATGAGATTAGAGAGACGAGACAGATTTCTTGATGACGATGGCTCACTCGTTTCAATTGAAGGGCGCAAATACCGGGCAACCACGGAAAGTCAACGTAAGAGTGCATAACCAGCAAAGCCTGGTATCAATGGAACTTCTCGCTAGCTAAAGGAAATGTAAGACCAGTAAGTAAAATTCTAGTTGCGCTGCCCGGACGTATTCGTGTAGGGAAACTTCAGACAATTCGTGGTTATACAAAGCAGCCGTTCACCGCTTCAAAGACAGACCAATCGTTCTTGAGATGATACTCTGGAATATGTATGAATGCAGCCCGTGACCACTTAATTAAAATGTACGAAAAATCTTTCATTTGCCTTTTTTTTGTGTGTGTGTGTGCGGGGGGAGGGGGGAAGGGTGTTCAAATGTAGAAATAACGTTTTAAATGTTTGAATTTGGTTTATCTGAGGCACATTAGAAATGTAATTTAATGCGAATCCTATCCTATTTGATATTCACTGCAAAGATATACGATATAAACAAATCACCTAATGTTATGGCGTAATGTTTATGGTTTGGGTTATGGTGTCCTAAAAATAATATTTTATTCTAAAACAAATCGTGGAAGCTTAAAATATATTGTGTATTTTATTCAAGAGTTGCTTTTATTATACATTATATTTATTAGTTATGTCAAGTTATACCTTTACAGCAAGAACCGTTTAAAATATGGAATATTTCGAATGTAATGGCAGATATTAGTTTTCCATTTCTGCCAATTAACTTCACTTGCTTACTACATTGAAGGGCTAAAATTAATATTTAGCACATTTGAGTCCATCTAGTTGAAACGTTGCGCATAAATTACTAAACTTGCGGACAATGTCTCTTTTTTCATACACAAAGAGCAATATTCAAGCAGATGCTCCAAAAGCGTTTTTAATATGTAAATCTTTTTACGTTACTTCACCGTAATTGTGCGCGAAATTTTAAACGAAAAGAGTGATTCGGCTTTCCGCGCGTGCGCAAAGTCCTACACTACACAGCGGACTCGCATTTTTCAGCGGCTATAAGGAGCACTAGAGTTCAGCTAAAGGACTTGTTTGGCGCATCGGGACGCAAGAAGGGGCGCATCAATCAAATGGCAACATTAACTTCGTTTGATCCACTATCACCTTTTGCAAGGGTGCGGAAAAGAGTAGGACAGTGTTCTTCCGGTGTGCGTATGAGATACGACCGGAAGTAAACCGCCCTACGCTTTTATGCACCGGTGGAGGAGGTGTAAGTAAATCGAACGAAGCTATTGATAGCGCGCAGGAAACGCACGATGAGGAGGCCAACAGGCGCGAGCCGTCATTGGTTGTGGTCGGGCGGGAAACAAAGGCACCAAGTGAGCAAGGAACGGGCGAACTTGCACGCCGTATAGACATCAAAGAAAGAAGAAAGGGCATTATAGACAATTCTGATAATCGCTTTCTGGGTGCCGCCATCTTTGTTTACTGGGTTGTGCAGCGCTGTTCTGAGCATGCGCACCCATTCTCTTTTAGAGAGTGCCAGACGCCGCCGCGCATGCGTCCACTGCCGAGTGACTCGGCAGTTTTCGCCTAGGCGATTAGCGCTGGAGAGGAGTGCGCGTACCGTGGAAACATTTCCAGCGAATTGGGGTCGTAATTCAAATAATAACAAAAATCACGTGCAGAAAAAAAAAGAAAAAAAAAATATATATATATATGGTTTGTTTTATTATGAAGCGGAGTTCCACGTCAGGTCAAACAATGTTCTGCGTAAAATAAGAAATAAAAATAAAAAAGCGTCCCTCTGTTTTACATTAGTGAGACTTAGTATTGCGTATACGAGCGGAGATAAGCACTGTGCGATTGGGTCGCGTGTTTTACACGGCGTGTGAGCGGAGCCCAAACTGCGGTCTTTTGGATTGGCGCATGGCGACGACACGCAGCGTGGAGCAGGCAACGCTAACGCAAACGAACAACAGCGCTCCCGTTTGTTCCTACGGGCAGTTCTAAAGCTCTCTACTGTCCGATCACCGCCAACTTTACGATCCGATGAAGACAATCATTGTATTAGTTCATCCAACCTTTGCGCATTCGTTGCGTCTTTTGCCGGCCCTGACTAAATTATTATTTTCCTAACCCCTGACAGCGTCAGGGGTGAACGGTTTTCGGGATACGCAAGAAACCTCGGTCATCAAACATTACATTTCTTGGCGTCGTCAACGTGAGGGCTTCGTATATAGAAATTAAAGAATCATTTGGGAGTATCTAGTACAGGCTTCTGACATTGTTTTTATAAAATCGACGTTAGTCTGCTCACCCCCCCCCCCCCCCCTTCCCCCCGTTCCTCCCTGACATGCAAGCCGTTCCGAACCGACGTGCAAAGGTCAAGTCAAAAACTCCTGAAACAACAAAGCGTATATTATAGTAAAGTTTAAGTACCGAGCTACGGGCTTGTCACGGCAGGAAAGTCGACAGAGGGTTAATTTCTCAAACCACCCCCCTCGATTTCTCTTTTACATACACACGTCAAAGGCAGAACTTAGATATGTCAACACATCAGGCGACTATTGGTCGACCGAGCAGTAAATCCAATCAGCGTTGTTAATCTAAAAATATAGGCCTAGTTAGAGGGGAATTGTAACAGCTCAGTATGATTGACGAGAAAACCATAACCTCGCACGCGAAAGACACGTTGCAGATGCGTGTTCTGTTTCAAATGATTAAGGCTAGACCGCCAGCAAGTGTACCGAAATAGATATTTGGCGCATCAGAACGCAAAGAGGGCCACGCCAATCAAAGGACAACATTGATAACACGTAGGGAACGCGCGATAACGAGCAACCAAGCGCGCGCGGTCATTGGTTGATTTCGGTGGCCAACAGAGGCACGTGGACGGATATTGGGGGCAAACAAAAGCGCGAAGTGCGCAAGAAGCAGGCGAACTTCCAAGCCGCTCAGTCAATTACAGCCTAGGCAATGCAGGGCGTGGCCAGCCTCGAGCAGTGTCTTATAACTGCTCCGCAGCCAATGAATTTGTGGCATTAGACAATAAGAACACCGACGAACGAATCATAAAGCAAGGAACGGAAACATGAATAGGCCACGCCCTCCGTTTCTTCAGCCGTCCGCGACTACACAAAAGCTTTACGCCTCTACCTTCTACATAACAGGCTTCGTCCTGCCTCTCAACCTAAACCGACATCACAATGGACCTTTTTCCAGTGAGCTTCTGCGCATGCATACAGCCCCTCTCCAAGTTTTGCTTCTGCCTCTTGCCATTTTTGCGGGGCAACACTCCGATTGACCAACATATTAAGCACCTACCTTTGCGCCTATTTCGTGTTTTTTTTTTTGGTCCATCTTGTTTGAGTGTACCCTAGTATGAATCATAAAATGCAACCAAGATCAACGCAAAAGTACGATGCCCATGTATTATGATGGGCGGAGGCAACTTGGGCTGCACTTCATCTGTAGTTCGAAGACAACTCCGCAGACGGCGCTCGTTACTGGATAAAGGTCCATTTATTCCAGACGTTAAAATAATACGCGTACGAGACCAAAACAACGCAAATATGGCTGCAAAAATGAGGAGTCTCGTGTCCCGCGCTCTCTAACGTCTGCCGTGCACGCTCTGATCGCTGCACAGCTTGAGACAGCGAACGCGTAAGGAAAAGACATCAACACGTTGGCGATTGGAAAAGGTCGTTGGCCCCGATTCTAAAGCAGCGTTTGGCCACCTGGTGCGACTCCTTCCTGTAGCATGTGCGAGCGTCAGCCACAAAAAGTGTTGCAAATGTAGTAGCGACGACGTCCTGTAACGCTCTCTGTCTCTGTCTCTCTCTCTCTCTCTCCCTTTTCTCTCTGGGCTGAGAGCATACGAAAACCTGCTTCATGGGCCAGCGAATCTTGTTTCGCAATATTACATTCTCGTTCTTTAAGATACCAGTCATCGCCTTTTCTCGGAATTCAAAGTTATCAAATAGAGATGCGAACGTGGGATGGTACGAATGTTTTCTACCTGTTTATAATAAAATTAAAATAAACGCGCATGCTTCTTTAGATAAATTGAATAAATAATATTTTTTCACGTTTGCAGTAACACACAAACATCGGATATGTTTGCGATTCATAAACAGGTATAATGAATAAACACAATGATTGCTAAACACAATAATTAATAAATAAGTGACAGACAATACTTCGCGTGAATTGTCCCTTACTTGTAAAGATTATATGGCGTGTTTTAAAGCATAATTTCTCATGTATTGCTGTTAAAATGTTCTTACACGCCGCTGGCCTGTCTTTGGATAGCAGCACTGAGTAAAATAAGGTGGAGAAGCTTCCTATTACATTTATTACTTCGGATTAAGATCACTGGTGTAGCGATATGTGAAAATGTGGTAAGTTGTAGTAAGCGTGTTGGGAACACTAAGACAAACCAAAGTTTTGCTGAACACACAATTTGTACAGAGCTTTTTTTTTATTTGCTTGTTGCTAAATGTGTTGCGAATCGTTTGTAGTCAATTTTAATAAATGTTTGTATATAATAGAGCGCAAATTTAAAATCCTAATAAAAGCTGGTTATCCTTACAGCTCAACACCTAATGTCAACACTAAATTTTAAATATACATTTCGTAATGAAAGTATTCTGTAAACGTAAACATGCAATCTGTCCTGTATGTAATCTTTTATGAGTAAAATGTATACAATCTCCTGAGTATAGAATAAAGAGTTTTTAATCCTTGCAAAAGCAAAAACTATCACAAAAATATAACCTTGTGTGGCAGCATAACATTTACCCTGTGTCAAATAAGAAATCAGCAAAAAAGTGAGCTTCTAAAACGGCTTGCATTGTGTAACAAGGCGATTTATTTGAAAAGTGCACGAAGTATTTAATCGTAGAAGACTGACTCTCTAGTAAAAACAATGACCAGAAGCAAGTGAAAAAAAACAGACACAAAAAATAAAGCGATTCCCGAAGCGTCCCTAGATACCAGACCAAACTTCTTTGACGGCGAATCTGAAGACAACTCAGTGTTAGTCAGGGGCAGTCACGGGTAGTTCACAGATCGTTAGGGAACTTTCTTGCGATCCTGGGGGCCGGTTTCATGGGGAGATTTCGTCCCTTTTCGTTCGGTCTGCTCCGCCCTTGGAGACTCTGGGGATGAATTGTCCTGGGCCCCTAGACTTCGTCGACCAGCACGCCCTAGTCTGCCAAGACCTGCGTCGGTGATCGGTCGTGACTTTTTCCGTGCGACGTGATAAACCTTTGTGAACACAACGGAATATTTGGAGCATTGCGGCACCTCTTTTTATGCTGAGCCATGGATGTCAACTGGATAACACGATGAGGTATGTTTCTGGAGCTTTAATTTTTTGGCTCGGAATGGCGAGTCTTGCATATTTTGACAAGCGGTCTTTGCCGAAGGGGCCGGAGGTGTAGGAAGTGCGCTTTAATGTGATTGAGAGCTACGCCTACTTCTGGTGAGGTGCAACCTAGCCAAAATTATGCGCGTGAAATCTGTCTAGTTGGAGTAGATCGCATGAATTACCTGGGTTGGGATGTAGCTTCTTATAAGATACCGCCTGACCTTCGCGCTATGTGTGCTGAAATTCCCGACTTGTTTATCAGTTTCCAGCAACTTGAGCAGTATCAGTTCAGTTTCGTTTTTGTTCAACACGCTGCCTGTGATACATGTTGTTAAGTAACGCAGGATTTTGTTAGAAATAAGTAAGATTTGTTTTAGAAAAGTCTCTTTCTACAGTTGCGTCGGCATTGTTTTTTTATTTGCCTATGTTTGTCTGTGCACTTTTGGGCGTCTTCCGCCCACACGCGCGGGGGGGGGCTTCGAGCAGCCGCGGGGCTCGGTAGATAAGAGTCGGACCCCGGTCGTTCACAAACGGATTGGGTTTCAGTTTGGGGCGCCGGAACACCCCTGTCTTGGGCTTCTGTCCGCACTTGTGGCTTTTAAGCGACTGTGCTTGTGTCCGGCGTATTGCGCCGCTTAGTGTAGAAACTTCGCTTTGAATCACCGCAATAACTCAACTTGGTGGCGCCAGTCAAACGGCGCAGAAAGCATGTAGTGACTCTACAAGGAATTTGGGTTTGACCGTTGAGGTGTCGGGGGGGGGGGGGGGGGGGGGGGGGGGTCACGCTGACAGCTCGCTGATCATTGGGTAAGAGTGTGCCGCGCGACAATGGGCAAAATTGAAGTGATTTGTTCGTCTCTGGAGGGAAAGGAGGCCCCTACGATTCTAGAAAAGGGCTGCCTAGAGGATTCTCGGGTATTCGGCTTTTGAGATCAGGCAGATTCGGCTCTTGCAACTGGGCGACTAAAGTATGGGTTTTAATTTTGGGAGTTTTGTCATGTAAATTACTGCTGACTTGTTGTCGTTTTGTATTAAAAATAAACGTGGCCACACTGGCCATCGTAGACTAACCAACGTCGTAATGTGTCCAGCAGGATCGAACAACTTTTAGTTTTCTTGTTTTTTTTTTTTTTTTTCTCTTATTCGACTTCGCGGGGGACTTGCATCGGGCAAACATCATCATCGGTCGTCACCATCCTGACCGGCCCCCCCCTCTCCCTTGGAAAGTTGACTCATATGGATCGTGGGGACGATCATAAAGCGCAAATAATTTATAATGACTCCTCAGCGAAGGTGCGTTAGTATCAAAAAGTGTCTTATATTAACTTGCAAAGTCTAATGTAGCCAACATTACAGTTTCAAAACTGTCAAGGATATTAGTTACTGAAATTGTCACTAATAACAGCCACGGCATTACCTAGGATATGATAATCATTCCTCTGCTGAATACTCGTAATTCACCTTTACTCTTACAGTGAGAGCATTAGGATTATCGTGGCTCCTGCGGCGTAAAATCCCAATTCAAGCGTATCGCTATTTATTCGTCGCAGTACGAAACTAATGGAGTTCTGCGGCTGGGTCATGCTTTAGCCGACTATTTAGGAAACGGAATTTCTTTTACACTTGAGGGGTGTAAATCTTTCGTCCTCGTGCGTCCCACGTTGCTGAGAATGAATGTTGAACACTAATGATTTACCAAGCTCTCAATCGTATTCACTCAATTTTCCTTTGGGGGTATTTATTAGCGAAAGCATCATTCAAAATAAAGCTTCGAATCTTAATATATGCATTTAATCTTGTCAGAAATAGATGAACCGTCTTCGCAGTTATTCGTTTAATGTTTTTGTTTCACAACCCCCCAAAACATAAGCAAAAACTGGTTAATCTGACTGTTTCCCCAAGATCAATTCCGTTGTCAAAATAAATGCTACCTCAGCCAAAAAAGCACTGCAATTTGTCTGTTTTCTGCATCGCCAGTACTATGTTTTGGTCAATGAGAAATGGCAGACCGACGATGCCGGGCGCGCTGAATATGTAGAACCTTTTTTTTTTTTTTTTTTTTCATCGATACTGGTTTACCTTTTTTAGCACATTGCCGCGCTCGTGATTTAGGAAGAACTTCATGCTGGCAGAAAAATAGATAATTCTTAATGTATTATGTTGTAGTGTGGAGGGCGCAGTTAAAACTGAACGCTGTTTACAAAATAAGCAATTACTATTTTTTTTGTATCCATAATACTTAGTAGTGGAGAGGTCACGTAAGGGTCATGCCATGCCAAAAGAGGAGGCAGATTTTTTTTATATATCTAGTATGTGTACGAGAATACTAATTTGGTACAAAGGCCTCCAACCCCAGAATAAGTAACTTTTTGTAATTTTTTTTGTTGAGATATTATGCTTTAATTTTTAGAATTTTGCATAAAACCCATGTAGTTAAGAAAAACACTGCGAAAAAGTGCTCGCGTACTGCACAAATTTAAGTGGGCGCTCAATTACTTAATAATATGCCCTATCTCACACTAAAATGCGAACACTAAAATACACCATTTTGAGTCCAAATGGGAGCTCCAAAAAGCAGTGTTTATGCTATTACTGTCTTTTTTTTTTTAGTCAGCTTGAAATTGGGTGTTAGCTACGATACTTTTCCCCTTTGTTCACATAGACCTAATAATTTACTTGCATGTGTTAAATTTTCAAAGCCTTGTTTTTTGTATTTAAACTAAAACACAAATATTTCAGTTTCTGTATACACGGCCTTGTTGGGAGCCAGAAAAAGTAATGTGGGCATCGGTGACCACCACTTTCGAAAGAGCAAAAAGTTCTATTCACCTCATCTCTTCAACATATAAAAAAATTAGAAAAATACTTTTTTTTTTGTTGTTGGTAAAAAAAAAATTATTTTTAAAGATCCTCGACCATATGTTTCCAGGCACTCGCCTCGTAGGCGACGCGCGCCGGCGTTCGCCGACGGGGCGTCAACGGTGTGAGACGCCGCCGCTAGGTCTTCAACTCTCTTCTGAAAACAGATTTTATACACTTGAAGTGGACGCTATTCTGACTTCCACGACCGTATCCTCTTTACAATACGTAATGATACTGCCGTCTGAATTTTTATTTTATAGACTTCTGCCCAGGTAACCGCTGACGAACGCAGGTCTGCGTCGTCTGCTTCCCCAGTTTCGCATTGCCTATGCGCCTCCTCCTGTCGTATGTTCATATCTAAAAACAATTCAGGACAGATAGCTACCGATGCAAATTGATAACGGGGACGTCGCTTCCCTATTGAACTTAAATATATTCTGATAAAGCTAAGATGTACAGCAGCTTGTTACCGCGTCCACCAAGGAGGCGCTGCCGAGATAGTGACGACGTCATGGAAACGACGTCACTATTCTAGGCGTCATTGTGGGCAAGGCGAGTGGCAATCGTTTTGCGCGCAATACTAAAATCGGGAGTAAAAACGCGAAAATTGATCGATGAATATTTAAGAAACTACTACCTTTTCGCACATTTTGTAAATCGGTCAAGCATCCGATAGTGGTTGGCGTGAATACTGCAATTGCAGCATGAGCCATGAAACTATTAAATAAAAAGTTCATCACCAATTTGCTTAATACACCGACTTACAATGACAGTTATTACCTCGAATGTTCGCTCTGCCTGATACTCCTATTTTGGTACAATTCCGCGTATATACAGCTGTTCAGCGCCCTTCACAACTCAGAGGCGCCTCGCATTTCCGAACGTTAGTGATAAGCAGTTACCTCGTTTATTTCAGACTTACCTTAAGTGTAATATCTCCATTCGGGAATTCTTGGTATTCAGTTTTCTTTCCTGGCTCTCTTGGTTTCCTTGCTGAAAACGTTTTAGCTTGTCGTCACACGTCCGCTGTCGAGCATTGTGATCAAAGCACGTATAAAATATAGTGCTAATTGTTTACTTTACAACAGTCATCAGTTACATCTTAAGAATGTGTGCTTGTGCATTCTGTCGTTTCGAACGTCTACATTTGATCCGTAGCTCGACAATTATATTGCTAAGTGATCATTTAGCATCAATAAGTAAGTTGCTTTATACCTGCGTAGCTCATTGTCAATTTACAATTTTCGCTAAAACCTTCGACGGTTGTTAAAGTTTTACAACCGGCGCAATTGTGTCTGTACTTTTGGTATCTTTTTATAGGGTTGGGCATTTGTTTGTGTGTTTCAGTGTTCTATGTTAATATATGTAAAACTATATATTTCTGCATAGTGGAGCAATAAGTGCGATGATTTAAACTACTTTATATTTTCCTTAAAGAACCACGTAGCAAAAACTGAATGCACCAATAGTAAAAAAGCTCATACGACTTTGGTTTTTATCCGGGTATTTAAACAGTTACTTGAACACAAACTCCTCTTTTTGGTTAGTGGATTTCATATTAATGTAGCTTAAAAGTCTCAGTTCCATCCACATCTAGATCCAGATAAAAAATGGGGGAAGGGGTATAATTGGGAGGGCAGATACGAACTGCGCCACTGGACCCTGACTCTCCATGTTCGTCATTTTTCGAGTTCAGACCTGACAAATTCCGTTTTACAACATGGAACTTATCAGGACAGAACTAGAAAAATCTTAAACATGTATAGTAACAATACGGTGGCTCAGCCCTCCCCCCCCCCCCCCCCCCCCCCGATTATATCCATTCGCTTGTGCCCTCCTCCATTTTTTTATCTGGATACTGGTCGACGCGCAAATATTCTTCGCCCTAAAATAAACACTCGTCGTGGATAATTTAAAGTGCGTGGTTGTCGGAACGCCCTCCGTGTTTTTATTCTTTATATTTTAAGCATTCATAAGTACCACAGGCTGGCTTTAACCAGTCATGAATTATCAGCTTGTACCTGTATTAAACTCTCGTATTTTTAATATAGACCATAAACCTTTAAACAGTGGCGGCCTAAGTGTTCATTTTTTTTACATCAAAATATGTGCAGACTAATTGTTTATAAGCTTTCCGCTTGTAAGTTAATTTTTAGCCTCCTGCATAAACTTATTTTATATTCATCGAAACAAAAAAATCTAAGAAATCAGTATCACGAAGCAAGAGTCGAAATCCATTAATCAACTGATAAGTGGTAGCAATTACTGGAGCTACTGGCATTATTCGTGGCATTCCCGTCTGCTGCTTGTTTAATCTGTTAGAAACTTTATCCCATTCCAGTCAAAGCATTCATGAGATAGGCCTACCTATTCCGCCGTGTGTGTGTTTGTGTGTGTGCGTGTGTGTGTGTTGTTCTTGTTTTCAGTCTCCCGGACACTATCATAGGCAAAACGAGTTCAGCTAGTATTACGGACGGCTGACTTAGAGAATGACAAATGCGACCGTTCATTGACATCTCCGGAGACGGAAATTACGTTCGTAAAAACGTACCGCCACGTTCCAATCAAGGATCGCTGGAACGTCGTATCAGTTCTGGCAATCCGCTTGAGTACTGAGCAGCTCATTTACAACGTGTAAGCGGTGTGCACGGACGCTACAAGAAGCGTCCTTATGCATTACGGTTAGCGACGCTTTTCGAAAATGACGTCGGTTGCCTCCCCCCATACCTCGCGTGCTTTGTCATGATTCCACTTCTAGCCCAGCGGAGCGATGTTAAGGCGCAGTGACTAATTGCGGAGAAATTTAGAACCTATGTTTAACTCCCGACGCTCGTCCTGATTGTCTAATTTTCGCCACTCGATCATATGCACCGCGTACCTCTTTCCCCATTCCCAACCCTCAGATGCGCGTAGCACCATCCTCTGAGTTCTGTTGTTCTTTAATTACACGAATTACCTCCGTCGCCCTAACTTGGGGCGATCGCTGATTTCTTGGTTTTATTTTGGATTCCCCTGGGTCAGATGCATTCGCGGTATTCTTTTTTTTCATTCTACTTCCCTTGAGACATTGTCTAGACGTTCTCATTTGCATGTATCGATCTGGTCTTTAGGCAGAGGCGCCCCTTTTCTAGAGTGCGGGTCTCCATCCCAGGATCGTTTATCTATCAAGCTCTGAGACACGCTCATCTATCATCCTAGAGTTCGGTAGAGTTCTCGCGTGACTTAGCGAGAAACCTGACGTCACTTCCTTTTTTTTTAAATCTAAATAAGAAAGGAGCGCCTCCGAGCACTGCACGAAACTTTGCTATCAAGTTAGAATTTAGTGTATTTCCGTTAGTGATGTGATTTTTATCTGCATCCAGTGAGCATCTGAGATGGTTTTATTTTAACATATTCGGCCGTTTAACTAAGCCGCGTAAGAAAAGCCCAAAATGAACTCATCAATCAAGAAGAGCTCTTCCGTCTATCTTATTGGCATGAGCCCACGCATGCGCAGGTTTAGTGGATGTGCCTTCAACAACATCGAATAGACGTTTCAGGGCCGAGCCACTTAAAAAGCAGACGGAAGATTTTTTCGAAGAAAATGGTCACATTGCAGGTGAGCTGGTCCGTATTAATCATGATGTTTAAACCCTGAGTTTGGAAAGGAAACTTGAACATAAATTAGAAGGGACAAGAATAATGGCCGACAAGCGTCTCAACTTTTGAGTCCCTTGCCTCTTACCTTTCTTCTGTCCCTTCTAATTTATATTCAACTTTCTTTCCCAGATTTAGGCTTTAAACATCTGCATTTCCCGTTTTGGGAAAGACCTCAAGTATTATGCACACCTGTTCTCGGGTCATGCATACTTAAGGACCATAATTAGGTAATTAGGAACAGAATGTGCCAAGGATTGTTAGTATACAGGTTATCCTGAGCTTCTAAATATATCAAGAATGCTTGCTTATTCAAGAAGCTAGATACAAAATAAATTAAAAAAGCACGATCGGAATATTTTTATTTTTTATCAAATTACATTAAATTGTGTGTGTGTGTTTTTTTTTTGTTTTTTTTTTTTCCTTCTGTTGCCTCATAATCTAAAGGTGTGAACCCAAGTCAAATATGTTGCTATCATGCCTGAGCAGGATGTTTATATGTGTTTTGTTTTACCTGCCGATTAAACTTGTTTAGTTGGCATACTTGATAACTATCAAAATGCTAATCCCCCGACAAAATATCCATTTATACATTTTCAGAGATCGCATAATCGCAGGCTGAGTGGATTAGATCTTTATTTTTGTTTGGATTTTCTATTCGGCAAATTAATAAAGTTCGAGATATCATTTTGTGTGGCGATAACTCTGCTTATAGCTACACGTTTTCACTTGACAATCACAGTGACTGTACTTGGATTTCCCTACAGATCCAATGTGCCTGAGCGAACGAGCCTCGTGATATTGTGCCTCAGAATATACTACTGCCTTTTATCACCTATTCGCGTTACGTAGTGGGATAGCATCCAAGGAATTGTGCTCATATTCAGCCGATGGTGGAGATGAAAAAGGGTAGCACGTGCTTTTGAGTTCTCTAACTCCACTCACGTATATCCTATTCCTACAATATAATAAATTTTCCCATGAAATTGCTTGAGGATGGAACATCTGCCAGCTCCACTTAATAACGTGCATGCAGGAATGTCGTTTACTAGTCGTCTTGCTGTGATCTAGAATTTGTACCAGAGGTCATTTATTCTTATAATGTTGTCAGAATGTCTTGTTTCTTGCAGGTAAGAGGCATAAGAGTCACATGTACACAAGTAGGGGCTTGATAAACACAAGGGAATACGTATTTATAATGAGAAATTAAAATAAAATACTGACAGCCTTCGGACCATTTTCGCCAAGCTTATGTTAATGCTGGCAGCTGTTTCACTGGTTTCACTTCAGCTCCTTACAAGGCAAAACAAAAGGAAAGCTGAACCATGCTTTTTTGACCACGCAGCTTGAGAAACCTTGAAGGAAGTTTTGTTCTGCCATCTAGTGGCGCGAATTTTCTCCACTTTCCAACACTTGCGGCTGAAACTCAAACGACCAGAAGGCTAAATAAAATAAATGTTGCGGGACAACGAGTTTCAGGGGAACATAAATAAACCATGGAAATTTGTTATTCTCTGAGCTCTTATAATATAGACCGTTTTATCTGCACTTTAATATCTCACTCTCGGACCAACGTAATGAACGTCCAGTAATGAAGCGTACTAGCAAATGTGTTCGGTAGGTTGCTGTATATTTACATCGTAACCGAGATTTGGAAAGGCACACATTGTAAAAATTTCGGTATTCGATATATTATAGCGCTCGATGTTAAGAACCGCCAACTCAGTGTTGAAGCCGCAACCGAAAAAAAGTAACGAAATACGTTACTCCTTACGTTCAAATAAAAGAAACGCGTTACCGAACTATGTTACTTCAAAATAAATGGAACGGGTTACTGTTACATAACGCACGTCACTTCTGCGGTAATCGTATATATCAGTTATTAACACGTTTCACTGTTTTGCGTTACAGGTATGCATAATTGCCATATTTCAGAAAACAGTATGCTTATAAAGAAACTTGAAAAAGCTTCCTAATCTTCTTTTACCGATCCACCTAGATTTGGCCTCCCTTGGTTACAACAAGAGAGGTCAAATTTTGAAGGTATGTTGGATTAGAGCAAGAATTCAAATAACGTAGCACCAAAAACGCTAATATAATTTAATTGTAATTTATTCAAGTCATGGGAAGAAGTGCAACGTAACTACGTTACCCGTTACTAGAAATAAGTAGCGTGAGTACGTTAATCATTACTGTTTCGAAAAGGTAACGACTACTTTACTAAGTTACCGGGAAAAAGAACGTGTTACGGTGAAGCCGTTACTTGTAACGCGTGACCGCCAACGCTGCAACCCCTCCTTTCTATGTAGGAATAATGGCACGTTGTTTGTACCCATAACGTAAGATTCCGCACGTATCAGCACAGCGCTCATTATATTTGCCTGGTCCATTCGGTAAGACATTTGCTTGGCTGGTTAAATTGATTTATTCTAGATGACGTAATGCATTTTCAGACCAATTGCATTTCTGTACCAGTTTGTTGTATTTGTGGTCATCCCCATAATGCTACCCCTAGGCCATTTCTCATCTCCTGGTCACCAATAATGTCGTAAGAGAGCGTGGCTTCTACATAACTTTTATCACGTGAGAGTGCAGGCTTCCCTATTAAGCAATACATCTTTTTATATGATTTAGTTTTTCTTTAAATACTTTATGGCTGCAATATCAAGAGCTGTACTTCGAATATGTCACCTTAGTAGATGCTTGAATATATCACGTCTCGTTTCAGTTTCATAAAGACTGAAAAAATTGCTCACCAAATAGGCGACAGCTTGAACTCTGGAAATTGGTTGTTTCACATGTTCATGTTGTTGCGTTTTTGTATCTGCGGGCTGCGAAACGAAGACAGATGGACTGACGTAACGTGTGCATTTAGCAAGCGAGGCTGTATCAAAAAAGCAGAAGCTGTGGTTTCCGGGCTTCTATAGCAATAAGAGAGCGTCACGGCAGTGACGTCATAAGGTGGCACCCTATGTATGCCACCGAAGCACTACACCTTTAATAAATAATAAATCCGTTTGTTTTTACGTTGCAGAATAGTCACATTGCCGTGTCTCGCGCCTACCGCTTTTCTACGTTTGACGATCATGACACAAGTCTCTACAGCACTAGTTAGCACGAGTATGCGAGCGCTCGTTGTTTTCGTTCTAAGAGCAGGAAGGCTAACACGAAACAGAAAATGGAGAGTGGTGTGGGTAGCTACAAAACATACTTGGAAGTAATCCGTTATAAGTAACGGGATTACTCGTAATTAATTACATTTCTTGTAATATAGTAATTAATCCGTTCCCTGTTGTGAAAATGTAATTTGTAATGTAATCTTATGTAATAACAAATTACTGAAATGCCTAGTTGCAATTCTTCCGTCCCGTCAAAGGGAGAGATAGGGTGGAAGAAGGGCGATGCAACGGCCTTCGCGCTTTTAGCATGATAGCACAAGACGCTGGTGAGGGAAAGGCAAGGAATTCACGGAGAGCACGACAGCCCAGCCAGAGCCCGTTCCTGGACTCGTTCGTACGGTCAACCAGACTGGGAGGATTCGACTGTTTACATAAAGGCAACAGGCTTTGACTTCTTGGAAAACGAACGGACTGCTTCGAGCATACAAAAAACAGAAAACGGACCATAAAACCGTCGCGTGGGGTTCGTGTCGAGTAGGATCGTGGACAAAGTGACCCTGGTACATATGTCAGGTCCCTTCCTCCCCCCCCTCCTCTACCCTCCTCCTTCTCTTCCCACCCCTCCGCGCCTTGTCCCCTCAAAACAATTTTTTTTTCAACGAAACCGTATTTTGTTTGTTGATGTTTTTGCCTACACACGCTCAGCCCGCATACAGAGAGGAAGCTCTAATGCGACCTCGACCCTCTTCATCCTTGACAGCGCTGAGAAAGCTAAATACTGGCTGGACCAACCAGCTATGTGGCTTCTGCCACTTGACTTTGCACTAGCGGAACCGTAAGGCAAAAACATGAGAGGTGCGATGACAGCAGTTCATTGTAACAGAACAAAATCTAGCATTAAAGGGAAGCTACGGAGCTTCTTGGAAAAAATGAGTTAGAAGTGAATTCTAGTGTATTTTTACCCCTTGAACCCGAATACCCAAACCATTTGCTGCGTAAGTATTGTTAAACGCGAGAAAAACGCGAAAGACAGTCGCTGTCCGTGACGTCATCGACGGCTCTTTTGGCTGCCCAAGGCTAGGGGGGCGGGCTTCAGCCCTATTTTGAAATTGCTCTTGTGGCTCTCCGGCGTGTCGCATTGAAATATAATTTTGATATCTGTCATTCTAAAGGCCAAATGAACGCAATTCAAGCGTTTTTTCTCAAATGTAGAAGTGCCCCATCTTCCCTTTAACCCCGCAGTCAGTTTAAACAGTAACTTTCGACAGCAGGCTATAAGTTTCTGGGGAGCGCAACAAAACGGCTTGGGACATCCAAGCTGAACCCGTATTCTTAGAAACGAGAATTATAGGGTTCTCGTCAGCGGATGGCGCCTGCTGGAACTTTGACTGAAATATTAGTGAAAGGAAACACAGCCAGAGTTTCCTGAGAATAAACAGTGACTCACTTGGACATTGAAGTTGAGAAGCCGACTGTAAACGCGTGAAAGATATGGAAGCGTATGGCGCTGTTCATTGAAAGTGTTTCTTTTTTATAATTTCTAAACGGCCATTAGTTCAGCTGAGCGATTGTGCAGTAATATTTCGTGTGACGTCTTGGTTCTGATAAGTTTGGTGATTAAGAGAGAAGATCAAGTGGATCATTCGGTAATATAACAACCTTCATCAAGCAGGAGTCTTTGAAATGTTCCCAGACGCAAGTACCGCATCTTGGTCTCACAGCCAGTCGGTTTTAGTTTGTAAACAAGCCCCTGTTTAGGCAGCATGCAACAGACATAGGAAGACCATATATTCAGAAGAATCGTGTTTTGAAGCTCGCCGACGTCAAACTCGGATTAATTCGGGTGGTGTGCGTGCCTTCACCGCCCAAGTGCATTCGCCGCATGCTCGTGGGATTTCGTTCTGTCCCGGTGGGAAAGCACAAGACTCGCTTCGTGAACACCTGCTTAAGTCCTTTAAAACTTTATAGATTCATTCTTCTAGAATTATGAACCTAAAACGATGCGTACATGGTACTGAATGTGTTGTATTTTTATTTTAATTTTCATGGGGCCCAACATTTCCCCCCTCAAACACGCAGTATATAGTGTTTTGTTTCCTTTTCGTGTTTCTTTAGAGTAACGCAAAGTAATCGAGTAAAGTAACGAAGTAATTAATCAATTACCTTTTACGGGGAGTAGTTTGTAACGGTAATTCATCACTTTTTAGGCCAACTAATTGTAACTGTTATTAATTATTTGTTTTAAGTAACGGGCGCAAGTCTGCAAACTACCGCAGGGACAGTAACGAGAAAAAGCTCCAATGTCGGGTGTGGGCAAGCTGTGCTGAAGTACACGGTGTACATCCAAGGAAACAACCGCGTAGGTTACATTCCATTCTACAAGCGTGGGCTTCGTCGCACTCGTGCTCCTCTCGACCTCTCCAGGCTGCAAAAATTAAAACATTCTCTATACAGATTCGCACACAGGGAGAGGGGAGCTGCCTAGGAAAATACTCGAAAGGGCGGTTCTTTGTCGTGGTTCTGTCTCGGTCGCAACCGAATAAGTTTGACCTCTTGCGCTGGGGCAACAACTCATCTTAAGCCGCCGTCAGACTAACCATGCAAAAGACAGTCTGTAGAAGACAGACTGTCTGAGGCGTGCTTCTTTCTTGTGGGGCTGTTATGTCACCTTGGTCGTACAAGAACTGTCTGCAGAGTAGCTCAAAGCGTATACCTATGGTCTGTTTCAAACATGCTTCAAATATGCATGTCGCGTATCCGCAAATAATTCTGTCATACTGTTCACAGCGAGCGAACCCCGTCTTTTGTGTATGATGTACGAACACTGCGGCTTCACGCTCATGTGGAGGCAGGCAGTAATTCAATATCCAGACTTTGTTTTTTCTCTATGTTCTCTCTCACTCTTTCTTGCTGGCTTGCTCTAGCGAGTAAATGCGGGAGACGACCTGCGTTCCAGCGAGTATAGTATTAACCGAATTGCTCGTCGGCTACACCAGTTACGGGGGCGAACAAGGTTAGCTCCCCGGAGATATTCATTCCGGTAATCTTATTCTGTTTTCTTCCTATTTGGCTGCGAGGCTCTTCGGGGAAGCTGGGATAACTACGTTAACCTGTCGTGCGATCTCCATCCTTCGCTCTTTATAGCGTTCCTGTGGTTGTGGTTGACTTGTTTCTCTACCACTCAGAGACGTCCTACCCCACCAAGGATGAAGGGAAGTCGAGGCGGAGGCCAGTTGAAGAGGGAACTTCGAAAAAGAAAGACAATGCGCTTTTGTTGAATTTTAATTCTTCTTCTGTTAAGCGTGTAACAGTCTCACCACTTCTTTTTTTTCGGAATTTAAGTAAGAAATTTTGAACGTTGGTGGATCTTAATCAACATACAATCAGATTAGGAGGCAACATGAAAATTCCAACATGCGACGCTTACTTGCAGGAGTATCGGACAATCTGTACGAGGGATGCAGAACCCGTGATATAAGACAAGTTTGAGGGTCTATGTTAACAGATTGTTGCGCTTTAAATTCTCAAGATTGTGCTTTGTTGATATATTCAGATATGACACAGACGGGTTTTCAACGTATCTCCTTTCGTAATAAAGTCTTCCGATTTTTTCCCTTGTATTACCTCTACATGAATTGTTCTGTACAACAATGGGAATCGTATTGCAGGTGGAAAGACCCTGTAATATAGTATATTGGAAGTATTTTTTGTTACTTGTTTTTGTTGGACTTTGGCCAGCAGCCGTAGTTGGGACTTGCAGTGCGTGATTCCCGGAATATATGGTACAGCCTTGTCCTCGCTGTAATATGCTCCCTTGGCAAGCATGACGGGGTCAAGCAGTGGCGGCATGTATAGCTTCATGTGATCACCACATTCTGCCGAGTACATCACCGGACTGCCATTTTGTACCACAGCCCCACATTCCAGTGCTCTTGCTCAACGCTGACTTCTTATTTCAGCGATGTCGTTTTTAAAACTAAAACTCTTTTTTCATGTGTCTACTATGTTACATCTAGTAGCTCTCACTACGCCAACATGACTCGCAGCCATTGGGCCGCTTGAGCAATAGTGATAATCAGAGAGGCTAATGGAAGCTATTTCGGCTACATTCAGCATAAGAAACAGTATTCGGGTTGAGAAAAGCGTTTTGCCGTTTGTCTAAGAGTACTAAATATACTTCGTAAAATTCTCGAATTCTTAAACTTCTACAAGACAAAGAAGCTGAACGTTATATGATATATCCCCCTGTTTAGGGCTAGGTAGCCTATAGCAATAATTCCAGTAAGTAATATAATATTACTTTGAGCTCGTAGTACAAGTAGACACATAAGACAGGGGTACACCCCCTGTCTTATATGTAACTCCCCAAAACTACATTTGAACGTTAAGTCCACTGACATCGAGCTAGCGATGCCAACTTTTACGAGCGGCATGATAGCTGTTGGATATAACGTATTAATACCTAATGTGCGCATCAAAGTCTAGAAAAAAACACTGAGGTTTTTCAGCCAGGCCAAAAAAAAAACCTTGATTGTCTTACTGTAGCCTTTAATACGTACTACGTTAGCTATTTTAATAAGTTGTATTGGTCGACTATCAAGCCGCTCTTAAATGTTTGTATCTTCGGTTCGACGTCTGTGGACTGAACGTATAATTGTTGTTTTGGTGAGTTCCATATGGGGCAAGGGGTGTAGCCCCATACACCCCCTATTTCTTAGAGTGTATCTGGCGAAACCTTAGCACACAGTGCAACAAAGTTAGCGTGAACAAGAAATTTATAATTGTTCCCATTTTAGTCGACAATGTAATTTGAGACAATATATTTTATCACATTACTTCGTGCCCTCATGGCCTGAATCTACGGCCTTATAATGTTCAAAGGCAGCAATAAGGATCTGATAAAAAAAAAGGAAAAGTGGAGATCGCATGCTTGCGTTACTTGTTCCGCACTCTATTTTCGCCCCCAAAAGAAACCTTACACAAAATAATAACATAAAAAAGTTTATATACGCGCGTTTTTCTGCTAGTTTTGTATTCGTGTCGAAGGCTGACCCTTCACTGAATAAGACTTTTATCAAACGAGTCCTTAAAACGATCGTCCGACCGGGGCCATAGCGTGCATCCGGAAACGTATAGCCACCTGACTTCGGTTATCTCTGCTAGTTTAGTGCTGGGCTTGCGAGCCGTCCAGGAAATCGCGCTATTTATAGCCATGACGGTCCTGCCTTCTCGCAAACGGAAGATGCCAGGAGCTGGCTCTGTTTATAGACGTTTCTTTGGAGAACGAGAAGCAATATCAGCTAGGCCCTGGTACTGGAAGCTTCGTCGGGGAAAAACACACAAAAGAAAAAAACAACGTGGTAGATAGTCTCGGACGTTTACGCCAAAAGCGCTCTTTCGCAACTTTGTCGCCGGCTGGGACACTTCCGCCTCGCAATTTCCAGCAGGTCACGAGCGTCCGAGACAAAGCAGATGCAGTGCCTTGATTTGCGAGAAATACGAAGCGCCCCGAGAGTGCAGTCAGACCGGTTTTCAAGCGTGCCTGTCTTCAGACCGCAGCGGTTGCCTTACAGCTAAAGAGTATACAAATTGTTGGGCAGCGACATTTTGCGGGAACCCTGTCCCACTAGCTGCAAGGTCATTCCGCTCCTACAAACTCGCTCTTGGGACCACAATGACTTTACCCATTTCATGGCAACAACTACAGCTGAGCTGTCTTATTTGTTTGCTGTCGCCTCGACCTATGCCTAGTTATAAAATAAAAAAAGAGGAGAGCAAAGCGCGGTGGGGGGACGGCCAATGAAAAAAGTGTCTTGAAGGATACATTAGGGTCTTAATCAAGGTACTGAACGACTGAGATAAGTATGATTCCTGTGTTAATCAGAGCAGATGCGAAGACCGGTTTTGCCTAATTGGGAAAGACAAAATCTACCTAGAAGTGGGCACCGATTTGTTAATGAACTGGTTTAATCGGTGGATGCAGTAGTTTATACTTCAATGTGAAACAGAGCGCACATCCAAGATTTCTATTATGTCCTTTTTTTTTCTTTTTTTTCTTTTTTTTTTGTGAAGGAAAACATTGGTTTCGCCTGTTAGTGCATGCCCATAGCATACAGAGAAAATATCACGCTGGTCATCCCGAGAAGTTGGTGCTGGATGCCCCCCTTTTCCTATTGCAGTCTGGAATAGCATCGTACCGGCTTGCTCTCTTGCAATTACTACCACATGAGGCACGTTTAAGACTCGAAGTTGCAATATAGTGCTCCACTTCTTCAATTGCTCACGCACATCTTGATCCAGTGTGGTCATCTGTCACAGCCCTTGGGCATACCGATCTCTAGGATTCTAGACGTTCAGCCTCTGGTTTTATTGTTTCTTCTACATGTTGTAATTACGCCTGTAATCGTACGTGAAAGGCTTACCAAACCAATCCCCGTGATTTTTTTTTTAAAGAACCCCCGAGCAGTAGTATTAGGTTAAAAGCAAATCTTAAGGATACGCGTAGTATGCAACACATTAGTCACACTAAGCAAGTCTTGTTTTCGACTTATTTCACCTTCTCGAGGTTTTCACGTTCCCGACCAATCACCTCCGAATGGAATCCCGTCGTTTGCAAGCTTCTGCAACAGTTTATTTCCTCCCGACCTAGTCCCCTGGGGGCTCCAATCACGCAAGCTCAGCGGGTTTGGCAGGAGGTCCCTTCCCCTTGCGCCGTTGCGCGTGCCCGCTTGTGGCGGGCACGGGCAACGGCGGGGACCACTGGCGTCCACGGAGGCGGCCCAGTGCTGACGTCTTCGCGGGTCCGCGCAAACAGCCAGGTCCTTCACTCTCGTGAGTTCGGTCACGAGAGAGCTGCATGCATCGGCCACTCGTCCTTCTTGTCCCATACGTCCCCCTTGCTCGCTGCGCCCTCCTTGGCAACGCCACCCTCCCCTTTGAGTATGGTGCCTGGAGCGCGTCTTCGATTGATGTGTTTTGCGTCCCATGCTTCCCATACATCACAAGTGGTCCCGAAGTCGCCACAAATGACGTCACAAAAGCCGAAGTGTCATGCTGTTGCATTTCGCGATCCTGGCAGTTGGTCGTAGAAAGGCTAACGATAAGTTGCGAGTAGACCAAGCGCACGCGAACTTCGCTGTGGTCGCTGCGTCCCAACTTCTGTAGTTGCCGAAGCTTCCGTGGACTGCCACACTGGAGATCGACATGCAGCGAAACAGGTGTCTGCCAGATACACCCCAGCTGTTAGGACACCGCCAGGATCGCGACTGGCGACAGCGTGACACTTCTATGACGTCATCAGGCGGCAATCGAGGGACCACTTTTTTTGGGACGCGGTAAACACACCAGTCGGAGACGCGTTCCAGGCACCATACTTTGGGCGACACTTGCTGGTAAGTCAGCCCCGTCTCGGGAACTAGGCCAGGTGACGTGAGGCGCTACGGACAGGTGCAGCTTTGGGGGAGGGGGAAAACTGGAGACAATGGGGAATGTCAGAAATGCTTCCCACAACCTTCAGGAGGCACTTCGGGTGTTATACGATTAGTTTGGGTTCTATGGGAGAGACAAATGCCGTAATTTTCTCACCAGACAAATTAACTACGAGTAGCCGGACGCATAATCTTCTCCCAAATGTGTCGCTATGCTCTGTTCCCAATTAAGTCGGTTCGCAGCCAGCGTACGCGATACGATCGGGTCGACAAAGAAGCGCGAAAAGTGCATCGTCATGGTGCTCGTCGTTTTATCTGTGTTTGTTATCCCCGACTGAACCATCAGACACAGAAGAAAAACGCAACATCACGGCACTTTCACCGCGCGCGACGATTGGCTTAGCTTGATAGCAGAATGCACAGAAACGATGAGCGCCGTGACCATGCACTTTTAGCACTGCTTAATTGTCTCCATCAGATCGTAGCATGCGGACGGACGAAAATGCTACGTTACAGAGCTGTGGACGCATGCACGGAGTGTGATATATAACACACCAGGGACCCTAATCTGGACACTTGGCGGAAAAGTCGGCGAGAAATTCGGCGCCTATGATTGGCCGGCACCAACGCCAAGGTTGGCGTTGGCCAATCGTGGCCGCCAAATTTCTCGCCGCCGTTTTCGACAAGCGTCCAGCTTATGGCCCCAGAGCAACAGCGTATGCTCAGAAGGCGTTCCGCAGCCCAGCAGACAAAAATGGCAGCGCGCAGACGGTGATTTGTTTTTTTCTTTGCAAAGGTCTATATATCAAACTTGCACAGTGACAACGTTTAAAACTCATTTATTAACCTTTATAGGCAAATCTTCAGAACCTTGAATTTAAAAAAAATGATAATAAGAGAGTCCGTTCTTGCTAGCAGATGTGATTCGTATTCGGATTATTGGTTGACATTTTCACATTAAGAAATGTCTTAAATTCGTTTATCACAATTCAATTAAAGAACGGTCATTCAAGAGGAATAAATATCAAGCGATAAGTTCGTGTTTCACGGCGTGCATGTATTCATCTTTCTAAAAATGAGGTGCGCCAGCTTTTTTTTTTTTTTTCCCGGATTGTATTTTTGTGTCTAAATCTAGACAAAAGGAAGTAAGTCTGTCCCATGAGGTGTATAATGTTTCCGCTGTATATTAAACATTTCGCCATTGCAGTACGTCCCTTGGCTTAAGGCATTTAGCCTGCATCACTCTGACGTGATACACGAACGCACGCAGGTAAGATTACGATACGCGCCTATATCGACGTGACTAGGGGCAGGGATTGAGCTCAATCCCCTTCGGTTATGTAGCGCGTGCTTTCGTTCCTGGTCCTCAGAGCTGCGGTGCGCCACGCACTCTGACACCGGACCCCTAACGTTTAGTGCTTAGACAAATATAATGGCCACAATCAAAAAAAAAAAAAAATACTCTTGACCTTGCTTCGTAGGTATATTGTAGAGACTCACACATTCGAGGACGCATTTGTTGTTAAGAAGAGCTCGCCACTTGTTTCACCAAACTTAGACGCACTCACTGGGAGTTTGAAAAACGCAGAGCGTGTTCTTATGATTGCTCTGCAATAAATAAGAATGATGCTTTAGTCGATAACAGCGTCCTAAAACGGATCCCTTAGCAAGAACCGGGAATCCAATAAGCCACATCCTGCATTTCTGAAGCTACATGGACAGAGGAAGAAACGAGCAGTAGATGGTAAACCTTTAGTTGGCACTAATATGAGAACTCCAGTTTTTCACGATTTTCACTCAGGGGCCGCTAGGTTGCCATGAAAACAGACTTCCCGCTCTCGAGAGATCAAATGTTAGCTCGATCGGCACTGACCTGCATCGTTAGAACACAAAGAATTGCTTATATATTGTGTTTGGGATAAATCTCCACTACAGGTGAGGAGAGAGGTGCGGTGCGGCTCATAAGAGGCTCGGGGAATGCTTAGGAAATTATAGAAGGCTGAGCTTCAATGATTACTCGCCACAAATTAAGCTCATTTTATATCTTCCTGGGCATGCTCGTAGTTTACCTCACTGCATTACAGCATTCGAAAAGCAGAATACATTTTCCGAAACAATGTCAGCATTAAAGAGTCTTAGGAGATAGTTCCGTATTTCCGATAACAACACCCGATAGCAATACGAAACGTACACAAAGACGTTGGCGAAGTTTCGGGTTTCGTTATCGGATATGTATCTAAACGATCTGCTAAAACTCTTTATTGGCTGGCTTCCAGTAGGGGCTCTTCATCTTAAGCACCTATACTTCGTTTCACCCTAAGTCTTGACGCAGCCGACGCTACGAGGTGATGAGATCAGTCAGGGAACGTCAAAAGAGCCCAATCAGGGTGTTCGTTATGTTTCTGTGCGAGTTCTATCACCGCTAAGCCGATCATGTACAAAAAAGGGACTAGTGACTTGCCCTTTTGACGTTGCCTGGTTAATCCTACCACCTCATAGCGTCTGATGGGTTTGGACTTAAGCTGATACAAAGTATAGTTCGTTTGCGTGAAAGCCGCTAACACCTTATAAT
Source organism: Ixodes scapularis (assembly GCF_016920785.2). Lineage (NCBI taxonomy): Eukaryota > Metazoa > Arthropoda > Arachnida > Ixodida > Ixodidae > Ixodes > Ixodes scapularis. The sequence goes on from NW_024609835.1 coordinate 120,263,166, forward strand.
ACTTGGTAAACCTGTCATGTAGCGGAAAACACAACTTACCTTGATAGTCAGATAAATATAACTCCCGAATATGGAAAACTGTCTTGATCGGAATGGAGGTATTATTCATTGTTTCACCGTGAAACAGCGAAACGATGGCCCAGTCATACCGTCCATTCAATTAAACTCAACATGTACGTTTATAAGCTAAAACCTTTTTATCAGCGGCTTTGAATTTCTGACCTCGTCAGTCATTGTGACAACTGCAAATCGAATCACCTTTTGTGAAAAGCCTGAGAACGTTATTATAGGTCTAACTCGCCATAATGCTGTGGCATGCCTTTTTCTTGCCTTTCAGAGCCCAGACGACGGTAATTTAATTCAGTGACAATAACCGTCATCAAATGTTTTAGTTCCGCCTTGGAACTGTATCAGGCAACACACGTGGCACATGAACCAATGTTAGAAACGAACAACATTGTTGACAGAAATGAGAGCCCTTCTGGGCCAACGTTCAAACTAAGATATTTGACTAACATAAAATTCGAAAGTTTTGCTGCAAACAGAATTTGTGTCCAAACTAATTGTCCCTTCAGGTTAGGTATCTGGCACACCTAGCTGTTATGTTAAGAACGTTATTATTACGAAACATAATTACTGCGACAGCAGTTAGTGGAACAGTTGGCGTGGTTCGCGCCGTCGACCGCGCTCCATACCGACGCGGGCCATTTTTGGCACACCGCCAAATGATTCCACATTGACGTCACGCCGCTCGACGCGACTTTGGCGTCATGCCGCACTTCACATCACCTGGCGTCAGCTGACGCACCATGACGTGAAATTGTCATGTGAAGTCACGCTGCACAGTGACGCTACGCGACTTAATGACCTTTTTTTTGACCGAAAGGAACTTCAGATTTTTTTATTTCTTTTTTAGTTCTATTGTTTTGTTGTCTATTATAGTTTTTCGGCATGGAAATCTTTCACTGACCGACAGTGTTTTCAACTTGTGAAGTGCTGCCTTTAATACGGGGCATTCGCTTTCGCTAATATTAGGTGCTCCAGAGCCAGTTTTTGCATATTAATATCAGCCCGGGAGCATAACCGCTTTTTTTTTATATTCTCTTGCGAACATAATAAATATATCACTTAGTCAAACGATTTTCCAAAGGAATTGCTAAGCACGTTTCAAATTCCAAGTAAGGTTCCATGCAACCTTCCTATATACCAAGTGTGCGCTCTAGTTCCGTATAACCAGTGAAGGTCCGATTGCCAGCCACGCCTACTTTTTTTTTTTTTTCTGCTCCCCAACATGAGACTCTTGTTGATGCATCGTCGCGCTCACACAGTCAAGAAAAAGCCCAAAGAGCCTTGATTGTCCAGGGCTCAGGGAGTGGCAAATCATATTTCAGATCGTTGACCTTTGGGTGTCAAACTACTTTATAACTTTTGCTTTATTACTTTGTTGTTCTGGAGTCCTCCTCGGGGAAATTAATCAATTCTTGGGACGCTCTTGCCCATGCAGCGCTTTGGGACTAAGAAGGTTGATTGCGTTTGTGCGTTTTTATGATGATCGCGTGACGAGATTTTTTTTTTCTTTGCTAGTTTTGCAAGGTTGCTGTGCCCTGTAGCGTAGTTAGCGCTTAGGTCCAATAGCCTTCTTGGTTCCCGCAACTTGTATTCCTTGCTAGCAATATCATGACAGATATTACTAGCAAGGTCTAATTATCTCTCGAGATTCGTTATAGCCATCTCCTTTTTATTTCTTTTATTTATGTGGAGCGTAGCTTGGGAAGGGATAGCAGACAGACGATTAAAGCCTCGTTTTAATTAAAGTCTCGTCACGATTAAAGACTCGTTTTTAAATTAATGCTCGTCAACTCGGCTTCTTCATATTTGGTACCAGGTTAAACAGTGTGCTATCTATAGGACCTTTTTTTTTTGTGGGTGTGTTATTCATTTATGTAGATATAGGCCGTCAAATTATTAAAGTAGGCAAATCGGTAGTAGAATGTTATTAGCTGCTAGGGCATATAAGACGAGACTAGAGTCGTTTCTTCTTCAAGACGTAACGAGCAGTTTGTGCCATTTCTGCTTATTAAGTACAAATATTTCTTTCGAAAGCAGAACTGCTCAAAGATCGTACCTTAATTTTAATCAAGTGAAAAATAAAACAAATAATTAGATTTATAGAAATTGCTCTAAAATGTTTTAAATGGGCACTGACACTCCAAAGGTAGTATGTTTTTGTTGTCTAAAACGATGCAAGTTGTAGCCATTAACACAAAAAATACCACAACGCAAAAAAAAAAAAAAAAAATTCCCGCGCGCGCGTTTTCGTACTTTTGGCTTTTTTTTTCTTCCTCTTTTCACCTCCTCGCCTCTTTTTATTTGTGACGTAATCAATTATGAAATGTATAAGCTTTGTAAGGGACGTTTTCTTCATATTTAATAGCGGCATTCGTAAAACATATTTTAACGCAATTACTAACGCACTACGCGCCCCCCCCCTTCTTTCGAAATATCGAAAATCCAAGTCCGGAAGTGATCTCGCCTCCTGGCTTTTTATCTTTCCTCGGAAAGCACGGCGGCGCTCGGCACCTGTGCCAGTGAGGATGATCGGGGAGTGGGGGTATCTGTCCAGATTCCCTATGTTTGGTAGACTTACCTCTGGCCTTGGACGTTTTGCTTCGTGTGATGTGACCTGCTGCGGGCAGTTCGTCGGAACGGTGCCCGGCCTCAACCGATGTGCCATTTGAAGCCCCAACGCTCTGAAACGCTTGGATTGACCTCATAATCCTCGTTGAAAACGTGTCGGGAACACATAAAGGACTTCGATCCGAAACTCTCCAGTAGTCCTTCAGGAATTGCAGCTAGCCAAGCCGCCTTCTCTGACGCATTCTTCAGGAACCTGTGCAGCGTACTCTCGGTTGTGAATCCGCCGCGGGGCAGCCTTTTACGCAGCACCGGCGCGGCATGTCCCCTTACGCCACTCACTTCGGGAACCTGTGCGCGTACTCTTCGACCTCACACCGTTCCAAAGAATTTAAGATCGCTCAAAAGGCGCTAAAAGAACTTCAAACTCGAAAGTGAAGCGTCGTCTGTTCACATCGATAGGCGGTATACGCACAAAGAAGCTCGGTTGGTCGCGTTATGCGGACGAACACGACACTTCCGGTTGGGACGGTTCGGAGGAGGGAGAAAAACTCGAGTTACGGGACGACTTAATCTTTGACGTCACTGCACTGGCCCGGATCGCGCGGGAACTTCAAATTCGGCTTGTGGAACTTCTTTTTTTTACTTCACAAATACTGAGTTTGCAAGCTTCGAACTTTGAGAGTATAAAGTCCAGGCATCGTTTTCAATCGTCTATTAGGATACTAAAAAAATGCCTTTGACCTGTCAGTGCCCTTTTAACGTGCCTATCCATAGTGCAACATGATAAAACAGTGCAAAGACACTCCATGTACTGTGCGCTGCTTTATCATGCTGAAGAAGAAAGTCGCTCAAATTACTACTTTACCATAGCTTATTGATAGTCTGTCAACTTATAGCAAAAATTATCGTAACGCAAAATATAAGCCTGAGCTCTGTCCGTCTTCCAATATTCATGAATCTGTACGTCGTTTGTATTTGTTTCCTCGAGAAGGGTTTCAGCTAATATCTAGACTTTAAATTGATGGAAAAAAAAATGAGAGTGCAAACTGAAGTTGACAGCCTTGATTAAAAAATGCGAGCAACGGTACACAGTGTTCTTCAGCGCCCGACAGAATGATTGCGCTATCAGCTTTGCCCTGCGGCCAGAATGCGTGAAGTGTACACATATCGAACATTCGAAGTGGACGTCAGCAGAAAGAGGGGTAGTTTATTCATGTCAGAGAATTTCAAAGTAAATCCGCGTCTCTGGGTTCATAAAGATACCCAGGGCGCTTGTGGGCTCTGAAGGACCAGGTGGGGATGGCAGTATTCCTCCTGAGGTAATAATTAAGTCAAGGTGATGCGCTGAAGCTACATTTCCTGGAGCAACTAAAAACGGCATGGAATGGAGTTCAGTCGCTCCACCTCCACTCGAGATTTCCGCCATCTCGTTATAAACTTTGTTTTGTAGAGGCTTGTCGCTATTCAAGTGATTAAACCTCCGATATTGAGGACTTTTTCCGGCGTTTATGTACACGAGATTGAACCGAATTCAAACCCCACCTGGACACTGGTGAGGTTTGGCTGAGCTGTTACAGAACCAGAATAGAATTCATGACGCGGTGCCGACTTGCTGGAGAATGATTCGGCGATACTTTACTCCCGACTATTTTTCTGTAATGAACGCCTGACCTGAAGCAATCTACGGTAAAACCATATAGATGATGTCTACAATAAATATTTTATATGCTGTTTGGTTTATCTGGTGACAGTAGAAGAGCAGTCACGCAAAACGTTCACTGCATTATTCAGTCGCAAAGTGTTTTGTCCTTTTTTCTCTATCTATTATCAGCTATGCTATTTCCTGCAGGATATAAGACGTATTTAACTTACCAAGTCTCTCTAAAAAAAGTATATTGTCCCAAATTTAGAGAGCACTTTCGTAGCGGAGCTGTAAACATTTTCCACGGGCGTAAACTGGTCCAACACAGTTGGCTCACACGCGCCACCGCTGGTTTATAAACATTAAAGTTTAGTGTTGTAAAACGTTCAGCGTTTTTGCAAAATGTTTGGTGTTCCAAAAGACGCAAGATCGTTTCCCCCCATGCACTGTCCACCGGAAATAAGGCATCGAAAAATAAATAAGTAATAACACACTTTTGACGTGATGTACTGGCAGCTACCCTTCACGTAAAGCGTAACGTTTGACTGTCTGCTCGTGGGGCTTGTTGCTTATAGCAATACTCGTATATTTCGCACCTAATATTATAGTATACTCTCGGGAAGCTAAGCATTCGAGGATGGCAGTTTTTTTTTAATTATTATTTATTTATCTATATTTTGTTTTTCTTTATATCCGACCGCGGGAAATGCTACGATCTAATGAAACCAATCAAGGAGAAGAAGAAAAAAAAAACGTGCATCATCACGGCACTTGTCGTCTTTCTGGGTTTGGTATCACCGGCTAAATCAATCAATCATGCAAAAAATAGAGCAGGAACTATATCAACGTGAGTGATTGGTTTAGCCAGTGATTTGAAAGGCACGGCAGACGACGAGCGCTCTGTCGCGATGCACCTTTGACACTGCTCGACTGGCCCCATCGGATTGTAGCATCGGCTGCGGGCAGTCTTGATATGAAAGGGAATATAATTCGCGTCCTCGAGATTCCCTTCACGTCGACAGACCGTGAGAGACGAGTCGCTAATCAAATTCATGTCCGACGTTTACTTTCTGACACAAATTATATTTGCGCATTATATGTTTTCAACATGCGGAAGGCTAACCTAGTGCCGTTAAAATTAGATGGAACGACT